>NC_068558.1:18823214-20107142 GCF_022201045.2 Citrus sinensis
TACAAATTTAAATTGAAATTGAAATATTATTTTTTAATATAAACTAATTGAACCATTATTTGAAAATACTAAAATATTAATTAAATAGTTAAACTTTTATTGGGTAGATATCTATTTTAAGTTTAAAATTTACCACTAAAAAACTAATAATGAGTTTAATAAAAGGGTGGTGTTATTTGAACAAACCAAAATACTCTACAAACCCGAAATTTCATGAAAATATTTATTACCATAACTTCCATTAATAACTTTATTATTTAGGACAAAATTATACAATTAAATGAATTTACTTTCTACACCCATCTCAAAATTATTATTTCTTTATCATCTATCTTTATCCCTTAAACCTTAGAATTTAACGGGTTTCTCTAATATTTTTCACAAATATCTCATCAATTTACAAATAAAGCCAACTCTTGGAAAGAAATTTTTATGTTGTTGTAAAATGCTTGATTTTCCAATTGAGTGAGAGTCTTAAAGTTTTAAGAGCAAGGGAAGTTATATTGTATGGCTAATTGCAAAACCTGCGGGATGGCTTTAAGCCTCCAACAGATAAAATGGATTTTGATTACATGTATATATGTATGTATGTATGCATTGCAAATGATCTAATATTAAGTTATAGTTTAATACGATGACTTTGATTCGGATTTGATTTTGCTATTTGGGTATAGATTGCTCTGTAAATGAGGACTAAAGAGAGAAACATAGACAGAGAAAGCTATTTATTCCAAATTTTTATTTGATTTGTTTAAATTTTCTATTATATGTACATTTGTTTGTATAATTAATTGATCAAATTCAATCCCAATGCTTGATTTCGTTAATAATAAACTGCAATATTCGTTTGGCCTAAAAGCTACACAACTTAAATTTTGTTGGAGTGATTTAGGTCAAACTTTATTTTCACGTTTTTATTAAAATAAATTGAAAACTCTAACTAGTTATGTTAGAGATTTTTAATGCGTATATTTAGTAATTAGATTAGGAAAAATTTTGTTCTAGTAAGGATATGTTTGGTATTTATGCGGCGTTGTGTAACATACTAATTTTCAAATTTTAAAGATGGGTTTAAAAAATAAATGAGTTTAAAAAGTATTTTGATAGGTGCAAATAACCTCATCCTTAATAAAAAGGATATGTTTGTTGGTCAACTGTCATGAAAATTACAAGTATGTATCCTGCATCTCTAAGAATGATTAGATAAGAAAAAACAAGTATGAGAACTTTAACTTCTGGGACCTTTGAGCTAGTTTCTGAGTATTTAAGACTTGATTTTACTTGATAATAACTTCTTAGTTGAGTTGATTGATATGTCAACCTTTTATTTATAAGGTGTAGTGTTAAAAAAAATGATTGATTTCACTTAAATATCTCCTTCATAATCCTTCAACACGTGGTTAACTTAAAACTAAAAGATAATTGCAAACCCATTTCCACAAAGGCACCTATTATTTTAATGAGGAGGATCCTTTGTTACTCTTGTTGCTTGACCTATGTTCTTCTCTTTGGAAAATGATGGTGAACCTCCTAATATTTGGAAAAAAGAGATATAAAATTCTTGAACATTCTAAAAAAAGGATGTGCAACATCCTTTCTGTTAGTAAATTCTTTTGTTAGTTTAAGCGGTAAATCTATTTTTAATTTAAAATTACTATTATGTCCCTACAAGAAATAAATCAATATATTAACCAAAGACAAGTCATTGACTCATTGATGATGTGTATAATGAAATCGTCAACTTTTTATTTAAAATTTAATATCCCATTTTGCCTAGTTGCTTTTGAACAAAACAAATTTGGTTTTTATTTTATTCATTATTTATCATCCATAATCCATTATCTCATTGAATATTTGTACCCAAGTAAATACTTGTTTAATTCATATATTTTGAATTAAGTGTCCATTTAATCTCTATATTTTGAAATATATCTCAAAACATCCTTATTGTTAAAATGTTGCACTCTTGCCCTAACTTTTTCTTTATATTTATAATAAGACCTTTGCAACAATCTTTACAATAATTCTTTTTTATATATTTTAAAAACATCAAATTACTATCAAATTAACCTTGAAAGTAAAAAAAAAATTAAATTAATTTTTATTTACTTTTATGATAAATTAACACTTGTTTTTTTCTTTGTTAATGTCCCCAAGATTATTGCAAGGATATTTTTGTAGTAGTTGAGAAAAAAAGGACAAAAGTGTAACATATTTAACGACATGGGTGTCTTAAGACATTTTTCAAAATATAAGAACTAAATAGCTACTTAACCCAATAAACATAGGGACTAAATGAGTATTTACCCATTTGTATCAAATTTAACTATCAATACAAAATCCACGGAAAGAAAGTCATCGATGTCAATTTTGCATTAAAAAAAGTTAGGATCATAATCCTTTTACCATGGCAAATATTACAACATAACAAACTATTATACAAATTATTGAATGGTAACATTTCACTAAATTGTTTTTTTTAAAAAAACAATTTACTATACTTTCTTCACCGTTATTAGTCTAATGATGATGTCATATTGACTTCATGTGGGCAAACTTGTATTTTCATCAAATGAATCCAAATACATAATCAAGTCTTACTATTATTATTCTTTCACTATTGTAAATATTGTGAAATAATAAATTAGTACACGAATTATTGAAAGGTAATACTTTACGGCAGTAACATTTTAAAAATAACAGTTTACTACATTTCTTTCAATTTGCAATTGATTATGCAACAAAAAATTTTAGGGACAATATTGTCATCTAATTATTATAATAAATTTAAGAGACAATGATATGTTGTTTCACACTAAGATCCGGAAAAAATAGTAAATTCACATGGCTTTGATTTGAATCATTGTCGTTTTATTTTATGAGTTTTCTATTAAGGGTAAAATTGATATTATATAAGTCAACTAGTGAGTCAACCAGCGGAAGTGATATAAATGTAATAAATTGATATTTTTAATAGGATAATGTAGTAAAATATCATCTTTCAATAATTCGTATAGTGTTTTGTTATTTCACAATACTAGGTATAGTGAAAGGATAATAATTGAAAAATTACTAACTAATAAGATCAAAAGTTGATTAACAACAATAAAAACCATAGCTTAGCAACAAACATATTTGATTAAATTTAGTTAAAAAAGCTGATAAGCAATCTCTAAGTTACATTTGTTATGACTTACAACCAACAAAAAAATAATATAAGAATGAGTTACATGCAAGTGGCCATGTAAGGCCAATGTCTTATTTTTGCCTTGCTTTTTGGTGGTTGTAAGTTTCATTAAATGTAACTTGGGGAGACCTTAATAATAATTCATATCTCAAAATGATCAAAAGACAAACAACAACAACAACAATAATAAACTAGGCCCTCCTAACATATACGTATATAAAGGATATTAAACCTTGTCATGATGTCTAATGTACTCACATCCATCCTTGTTGCTAACATGAATAAGGTTGTTATCGATTTCTATTGGGCTAATGCTGACTTAAAGAGGCGTGATCATGATCCTAACTTGAAGAAACCTGATATTACTCCTAAGTTGAAGAGGACAGATGTTGATGTTGACTTAATGATGGAATACCACAATTCAAAATAGATTGTTAGAGTGAAGCATGTCTTTTCGAGATGCTGCTTTGAACTAACAAATTTCTTTTTAAGATATTGCTTCGAGTTGGCAATTTTGTATTACAATTTTAGTCACTAGCTTGTTTACATCCTCATCTCAAAACTTGCGTGGTTATTGTTGCATTATCATTCATAGTATAGATAGTGTATAAAGATGACAATCATAAAGAAAGAAAAGACAATTTTAGGCTTACCTGATACATGTTGAAGGTATTATGATGCAGATATGCTCTCTGATGCATTTGTATTTCTTGGCTTAGGGTACCTATAAGTGCATATGATAATATAAGCTATTGATTAGTGGAACTAAAAGAGCTTATACATGAAATATAAAAAGTCAAATACAAATAACAAATAACTTGATTAGTTGTAGTGACGTGTGCATTTTTGCATGATCTTTATTATGAATGAAATTCCCGTAATTTCTTTGCTTGATTTTTCATTTCCGCCATCAGTTTTTGGTCTATATAATCGGTAGCATGCTCGTACCTCTAGCAATACATTTTCGCTATCGGTTCTGCAAGTTAACTACAAAGATTTTATATTTTTTATGCATTACCTCAAAGTCATATCCACTAGCCATAACCACCCTTGCAAATCTTTCTTCTTGTCTAGATACATTAAAATTTCTCCTTACAAATGAAGGTAGTTTCTCAATTCATTTGTTTTGCCTTAGAATGCCTTTTGTGCAATCATTTCATACTTTCTTTTTAATAAACTCTATAATTGCTAGTACATGCTTGTCTTTACATTCATTTAACCAACTGTTCCATGACTTACTCATGTAGAAAAGGAAAAATGATAAAGAAGCTGCAGGTACAACACCTCAAAAGAAACAACAAAATAAATCGAATGATCCAGAAGCCACTAGTTGTTTCTTTTACGGAACTGAAAGGCATGGTTTGGTTTTTTCTGAGATTAATTTAACTTTGGTATCTAGACACACGTGGTTGATAGATTCTGGTGCAACCACTCACATCAGTGTGTCTATGCAAGGTTGCTTAAATTGCGGAAAGCCCAATGATGGTGAAAGATACATCTATGTGAGTGATGGCAAAAGGTTGAAGTTGAAGTAATTGGAAAATTTAAATTATTATTAGAGACCAGATTTTATTTGAATCTTGATGAAACATTTGTTGTTCTGTCTTTTAGACGGAGTTTGATTTCTGGTTCCGCTTTGGATAAATATGGTTATTCTTGCTCATTTGGGAATGAAAAATTTAGTTTGTTTCTTGATTAAAAACTGGTTGGTTCCAATTCTTTGTCAAGTGATAATAATCTGTATATACTTGATGCAATTGCTTTATTTTATGAATCCCTGCAATTAAGTACACGGGGTTTAAAGAGAAAATTAACCAATGAGAATTCAGCTGCATTATGGTACATGAGATTGGGTCATATCCCTAGACGGAGAATAAAGAGACTTGTGTCAGACGAAATTCTCGACTCGTTAGCTTTCATAGATTTTAACATCTGTGTTAATTGTATCAAGGGAAAATAAACCAATAAAAGGATATTTGAAGCCAACATGACTTCAGATGTCTTAGAACTCATACATACAGACATTTGTGGGCCATTTCTTGCGGTTGCTTGGAATGATCAACAATATTTTATGACGTTCATAAACGATTTTTCTAGATATGGCTACATATATCTTCTTTATGAAAAGTCACAATCCTTGGATATGTTTAAAAATTTTAAGGTTCTCAACTCGGCAAGAGAATTAAAAGCATCATATCTGACCGTGGTGGTGACTACTATGGTAGATATGACAGTTCAGGTGAACAACGTCCAAGAACATTTGCTAAATTTCTAAAAGAATGCAGTATCGTCCCACAATATATTATGCCGGGTTCACCCACTATAAATGGTGTTGCTGAAAGACGAAACATGATGTTTAAGGACATGGTGAGGAGTATGATTTGTCATTTTACTTTATCAGAATCACTCTGGAGAAGTGCTTAAGACTACAACATATATCCTGAACATGGTTATAACTAGAGCGACTACTAAAACCCCCTACGAGCTTTGGACAGGCAAGAAGCCAAGTTTAAAGCACTTGCATGTTTGAGGATGTCTAGCTGAAACAAAACCTTATAGGCCTAATGAGAAGAAACTAGACTCATTGATGGTAAGTTGCTATTTTACTAGATACTTAGAACGATCCAGGGGGTATAAGTTTTGTAGAACGATCCAAGGGGTATAAGTTTTATGATCCTACGACTAAGTCGATTTTCAAGTAGGAAAATGCTCGGTTTTTTGAGGATGTTGAGTTTGTAGGGGGAGATACGACTAAATACTTTGTCTTTGAAGAGAAATATGTTGATATTCCCATATATGTTATTGACATTGATCAAGGTCTCATTCTTAACTTTGTCTAAGACACAATAAATCAAGACAATGTTAGAGAACCCCCTTATACATGAAATTGTTCTAGAAGAACAAATTCTACCACCTCAAGAACCTATGTCATTAAAGAGATCCACCAGAGAAAGGAGAAGTGCAATGCCAAATGACTAAATTGTGTTTCTCCAAGAACATGAGGTAGACATTAGAGTGATAGAAGATGATCCGATCAATTTCGGTCAAGCCATGGAAAGTTCAAACTCTCAGAAGTGGATAGATGCCATGAATGAAGAGATGAAGTCTATGAAGGACAATGATATAAGAGATATTATCTCATTGCCAGAAGGTGCGAAATTTGTTGGTTGCAAATGGATATTTAAGATCAAGAGGGATTCGAAAGGTAATATGGAGAGGTACAAAGCACGTCTTGTCGCTTTACGTAGAAAGAAGGAATAAGGGCTTTACGTAGTAAGAAGGCATCGACTATAAAGAGACTTTCTCTCCGATTTCTTCCAAAGACTCTTTCAGAATTATATTGGCATTGATGGTGCATTTCGATCTTGAGTTACATCAAATGGATGTAAAGACGGCATTTCTTAATGGTGACATTGATGAGACGATCTATATGGTACAACCAGAAAACGTTGTATCAGGAGATCTAAAGAATATGGTTTGCAAACTTAAGAAATCCATCTATGGGGTTAAGCAAGCATCTCGACAATGGTATTTCAAGTTTCATCAATTGATCATTTCATTCGGTTTTGAGAAGAATTGGTCGATGATTGCATATACTATAAGTTCTGTGAGAGCAAGTGTATTTTTCTAGTTTTATATGTCGATGACATTTTACTTGCCAGCAGTGATATAGGCTTATTACATAGCACCAAGAGATTTCTAATTAAAATTTTTGAGATGAAAGATCTTGGTGACACATTTTTTGTATTAGGCATAAAGATACATTGGGATGGCTCGAGGTATCCTTAGATTATCACAAAACAACTATATCAAAATAGTTCTCAAGAGATATGACATGGAAGATTGCAAATCAGGTGATACCCCTAAATGGTGACTGATAAGTTAGGGTTTTATGTTTGCTTATATATAATTTTGCTTTTTATTTTAATATTGATTTTTATTTTTTAGTCAAAAGAAATCAAATGATAACTTGTTCCATAGTGGTTTGATGCTTGAACTTAAAATGATATGGCTTAGAGGTCTTGAGTTTGATAACTAATAGTAACAAGTTTAAAGTTTGCTTTTTTCATTACCGATACCATAATGTCATGGATTTCTGACATTTAATTTATAGACACTATGACAATTGTAATTTATGATACTTGTATGTTAAACATGAAAAATGCTAAATTTATATATATTGATACTTTGTAATAAAGTGTCATAAGGCAAGTATCATTAAAGACCATTTTTATTATTGGTGAATATGTCTCATCATCTTCAAAATATCCCTACTTGTCAACAGGAGGCTGTGATAGGCCTTCTTCAACTTTGGGACTAGAAGTTACTATCTTCAGTTATTGATGTGACATATTCATTTTCAATAAAATGGGATGTGCTAATATTCTAGTTTTAGAAGGATTGATCAACTTGAGAATAAAGATTTAGATCATCAAAGTCGCTTTCAACTTCAAATGGTTTTTCAATTGTCCTTGTGAAATTTTTCTAAGCTACAATCTGCACATGCATTTCATTAGTGATGTTAAAAATGAAATATACATGCTAGCATAAAGATGAAGATGAAGACAAATAGAAGATTAATTAGATTAATTAGATCTTTGAAGTCAAGTTCAAAGAATATGGAAAAACTTAATCATCCATATCAACCATAAGATGGAGAAAAACCAATTAATTGTCATCTAGAAAAACCAAGTAATTGTCATCTAGATAGCTTGTGCTAGAATAGTTCTTTTGACCAAACTAATAAAGTAAGGCTCCATTTGGGATTGATGTTAAAACTCAATAAGTTGCTTATTTATAATTTGTGACAAAAATAGTGTTTGATAAATTTTATAAAAACTACTTATTTAATAATTTTTTTCATTTTGACAGCAACTTTTAGAAGTAGGTAAGAGGTTGCTTTTCATAAGAAACTTATTAAATAAGCTACCATACTTTTTAAAGTTTCTTTTAGAACCTTGAATTTTAAAAAGAATAATTATGTATAATTTTTCTATACATCCTAATATATTAGCCATTAGATATATATCATATTACCACCACTATCAAATTACTGTTACAACTACTGTACATTCTCTCCAGTATCAAAGTTTTGATCCAGTAAGTTTATATTTTTATATTTTACTTTTATTTTCTATTATAAGATTCAATAAGACTTGCATATGATTACATGTATTTTTTGTGAATTATACATAATTTTACATGAAAGTTAACCATGATTTTAAAAATCAATTTCATAACCATGATTTTTAACGTTCAATTATTTATATCTTTTTATAGTTATGGTGTTTATTGCAACAAGCTTAATGTGAATGTAATGCATATTGTTTTTTTTTTTTTGAGACTATGTGTTAGTATGAACTTTTATCATATTTTATATAGCAAGTTAAGTATGAATTTTTATCATATTTTATATAGCAAGTTATGAAGTTCATTAGAATTTATTTATTTGATTTTTTTCACTTTATATAATTTTATGTGTTTTAAAAAAGAAAAAGACATGTCTAAACATTATTAAACATACTTCAAAAAATATAAGGTAATTTAAAATATGTCTATTTTGGCCATTATATAAGAAAACAACATGTTTACAATAAAATTTGTCAAATACATACATACTATTTTTAAACTCACAATAACTGTAATAACTCAGTTTATCAAACACTAAGTTGCTTTTTTAATTAGCAGCTTACTACAACCGCACAGTAAAAGTAGCTTATTTAATAAGTAACTATAATCCAAAACTAGCCTTAAGTAAGGTTGACATAATTCCTTTTGTCTCGATCTACCCCAAATCCTGATTGAGATTTAGGATCCTAGCCCGTTCCAAATGGGATTTGATACAAAATTTTATCTAAATTTACTATTTGAATAAGGATTCAAGACTCAAATTTGTCATTATTCACTGTTCGGGACGGAATTCGAGACATTTGAAAATCCTGATAAGGATTCTGAATTTTCCAAAATCTGGATTTCCAAAAATGTATGACAAGTCTGTTTGATTAATCAAATAGATCTGACAAGTCAGTCATATTTATATGATAAGTCATTTTGATGAAGCGCGCGAGCATACATGTGTGTGTGTGTGTATCTGCATAAACGTACGATATGTCGGTTATAGGAGTATGACATATCATTTATGACAAAATGTGTGGTTTTTATAGAAAATTTATGTCATTCAACATAATATGGAATCCCAACTTGGATTAGGTTCTTGATCATGATAGGATTAAAACATATTTTTGTTCCAATTTACTGTTCAAAACAGGATTCAGAATAACTTTTTTGTCCTAATTGATCAACAAAGTTAACAAATCCCGACATGTCCTATTCCGTTGCCAATCCTAAAAGTAAGACATCTTATGGGCATATCAAAGAAGAGTTTAGCTTGGAAAATCACCAAGATGTCAGCCTCATCGTCATTTATTGAATGCCAATATTTATTTTTAACTAATTAAATTTATTTGAGATCAATATATTTCCAACCAATTTAAGATCATTCTCATTCGTAGTAATTTGTCTGGTAAAATCTACAATGTTAAGTAGCAAAAAATTAATTTTCTCTACGTTTCTTGATCTAATGTATATTAAATATTAACTAATTCACCAACACTCGTCTTAAACCAAAACAAACAATTAAAAAAATCATTAATTTTCAACACCAAAACAAAGTACCACAACAAACAACTCAGGCGCCAACCACATACCCAAAATCCCACAAACAGAATACCTATAAACCCAAAAACAAACCGTATAATACTACTCAATATTTGAATATAGATTATTTGCATGATAATGAAATCATTCATGTTTGGTTTCATGATTAAAAATTTTTAAAAAATAAAATAAAAATAAATATCGCAATTTGATGAACATGGATACTAACAGAAGTTTCTTGCTGAGGACATAATAGGACTCTATCTCTCGCTATAACTAGTATCGCCATCACGTCAATCTAGTATAATGCCTCATCAGTTCTGACTTTTCCAAAAAGAAAGGGTTTAATGAAATTTCTTTCAATAACTGTCTCTGAAAGGTTTAATCATGGATTTTGAGAAATTATCTAATCAAGCTCTCTTATGATATGTGGATTTCTTTTTAAAATTTAATATATGATAATTTCTCTGACATGGAAATCCATGTCACCCTTTTTAACAGTACATGTCATTTTGTAAATATATAATATTATCATTTTAACCATTAAAACAAACGGAAAGAGGTTAGTATTTATTTTTGCGATATTAAGGAGTTTTTTGTCCATTTTTCTAGACGACTGGGAGCTTGCTGTCCTTCTCTCTTTTTGCCTTTATTTTTTATTTGTTTATTTTTTTTGGACCTCTACTGATAAAAAAACAAACTTGTGTTGAAATAGTGGGATATTGTATTGATTATGAGTGAGCTGGGAGAGCAGTAGATCCTATTTTAAGATCTATTGATTTTTTAATATTAAATTTAGTTGGCCACAAAGTGAGGTGATTTGACTTTAAAACCTCCTATTGTGCTATATAATAAAGTATTATTAAACTGTCTCACTAGTTTAATATGCTACCGATAATAGGAAGTGCTTCACCTATGAAAAAGGAAAAAAATTGCTCATATCCTGCATATATACAATTTTTCTAGCTCTTGCTGTCTCCTATATAGAGATGGTCAATGGGCCGGGCGGCACGAGGCACGACACATGCCCGCACAGCACAGCACGACATGCGCACGTTTCGGTAGGGCACGAGTCACGGCAAGCACGTGGGCCATGCCGGGTCTAAAATTTTAGGCATACGGGCCTTAAAAGCACGGCATAAAGATGGGCCAAAGCACGGCACGCGAAAAGGCATGTAATAAGCACGCTTCATTGGTGGGTTAAGCACGCGGCCCGTGGGCCAAAGCATATCAAAATAAAATTTTTAATGAAAAATAAATATAAAATATCATGATTTTATAAATATCTTGAAATTAAATTTTTTAATATATTTTTTTAGCATAGGCTTTTTAAAATTAATTTAAGTCCTAGTTTAAATAAATATTCTATTATTTTATGTTTATAATTTATTAAATGGATAAATAAATATCATGATTTTATAAATGATAAATAAAAAATTTTAGGACATTAATATTTCATTTATGAAAGCATAACATAGTTAATAGTTAATGGAGATATGTTTCATTTGTGAATGAAATATTTTTCATATTTATGCACAAAAAAATAAAATTATAAACAAAATATTTTTATGATAAATTAAAAATTACATTTTCATTCAATGGAGTTTATGTGCAATTATAATATTAGTAGTTCAAAATAAAATTAGATATAATTATTATTATAGAATTGTAATTTTATTTTTCATTAATTATTACTATGATCTATGAAATTATTATTATTATTAGGCTGGCGGCTTAAAAAAGCACGCTAGGCACGTGAGCTTGAATAAAGCATGCCAGAAACGTAGGCTTTTTTAGGCACGCTGGACATGTGGACAAAAAAAAATGTTAGTTGGCTTTTTTTGGGCACGACCCACTGCCGGGCCTTTATAGAAAAAAAGTGGGCACGACACAGCACGACCCACCAACCGGCCCACGAGCCCGCATGGGCTGACTTTTGGTGGGCTGGCACGGCCCACTGGCCATCATTACTCCTATATAAGCGTTCGTATATGAATTGAAAAAGGTTTAAGGTGGTAGGAACAAAGTGGGACTGGGAACTGTGAAGCTCATCAAACACGACTTGGTCAGTGGTACTAGTTGTCCTCATCAAACGAGGGTGAGTCGGTCTAAGTTTTAAGCTAAATCTTAACATGCCTTTCTTATTAGGATCCAATTAAGTTACAGCTGGGTATAACTTGCTCCTCTCACATGAACAGTAACACAACAGTGGATCCCATATAATATTTGTGAGAGGAGTAAGTTACAGCTACCTGTAACTTAGCATTTGCCTTCTTATTATATATATTTATAGTATTATTATTAAACTATCCTCCTTTAATTTAATTTTAAATACATATTCTTCTTTAAATACCAAGAATTTCATTTTACAAAACACAAGTTTTAGTTTCATGTACATTTTTTGTGGCAGTGATTTCTCATACTATAGATAACATTCATTTTTTTTTCTAATATCTTGTAAACAATAACTCATATAGTAAATAAATAAAGGTCTTCCCAAGATATAATTATAAGAATTTTGTTAAGTTACATTTGTTTGCAACTTATATTCCAACTAAAATATGCAAAAATATGATGTGAGTGATGGATCATATGAGTATTTTTATACTATTTTAGTTAGAATGGAAGTTTCAATAAATGTGACTAATTATAAAGGAAAATGATGTTCTCACAAAGTTACGCACAAAGGTTTGCACAAAACGCACCGTTTTGTGCAGGCTTTAAAGGCTCTTCGTACGTGCACCAAACAACACACTGTTAGCCTATATGGCTATAGATATTGATTTTGATGATAACAACCATATGTGTTGATTAAACAAAGATTTATGAATTGTGCTTTTATAATAAGAAAATGATGTTATGGAATTAAAGTGTTTTGGACTAAAATGAAAGTATTTTAAAACCTTTGATATTGTTTTAAAATTTCAAATTTAGACCTATTTGAAAATATTTAAATATTTTGGGTCATTCTATAATTTCACATAGCTTGGGTGAAATCATAATTTCAGAAAGTTTTGGGATTGACAAAGCATTATTTAGAAATTCTGAAATTGGACATATTTGAAAGCTTTCATAACGTTTTGGGTCATAATATAATTTTATAAAAATTTGGGATCAAACTATAATTTTAGAAAATATTTCACTGCAGCAGTTACTGTAACAAGCGGCTAACCAGATATGGTAAGCGGCAATTCGAATTTTGGGCAGGCAAGCCAGTTATCATCAGAAAACACATAACGACTAGTTTTTTAGCTCAAATTATATAAACTCAAATTCAATTCATTTTCAAGTCCCCTAGCAAGCATAAACAAAAAGCACACGAGTTATCTTGAGCTCTCAATTTGCAAATCATAAAATATTGAATCATCTCATGTTCTTCATTTTGAATATCTACTCTTTGAGAGAGTTTTGTTGTAATTTTTTATTTCCTCATAAAGTTGTGAGTGTTTGGGTGTGTGAGACACTTGAATGAAGAGATTGGGAGATAATTTCTTAGTTGTAAAGGTTCATTGACACCTTGAAGTCAATTGTAAACATTTGAAGCCTTGGAAGGCTTGGATAGTGAAATCCTCAAGCTTGGATTGCTTGGAGGCGTGGACATAGGCTAGGATTGCCGAACCATGTAAAAATTCGTGTGTTTGTTTCTCTTCTCTCTTACTTATTTGTGATTGTGTTTTTATTGAACTTATTGCTTTCGAATTTATTAAGGCGTTAGATTGGATTATTGTGTGGTATTGTTAGGATTTTTTTAAAAATACCAATTTACCCCCCTTTTGGGTTGCACATTTGTATTTCATTTGGTATCAGAGCAATGTGCTCTTGTTTAGATTTAACCATCTAGAGCTAAAGATCAGTGGCAACTCATAATGATTCTACATTTAGGGAAGGACAATCCACCACTAGACCACCATATTTTGATGGAAACGATTACCCGTATTGGAAAACTAGGATGAGAATTTACTTGCAAGCTTTAGATTACGAAATTTGGGAAATCGTTAATGATGGTCCTTTCATGCCTTTGACTAAAAATGAAGTCGGGAAAGATATTCCAAAACCTTCGCGGGAATGGAATGAATTGGAAAAGAGAAAGGCCTCTCTAAATTCCAAAGCTATGAATGCCTTATTTTGTGCTCTTGATAAGAAAGATTTTCATATAGTGTCTAGTTGTGAAAGTGCTAATGAAATTTGGTACAAACTTGAAGTTGTCTATCAAGGCACGAATCAAGTGAAAGACTCGAAAATTAGTAGGTACACTCGACAATATGAATTGTTTCAAATAGAAAAAAATGAGAGTGCATATTCTATGTACATTAGATTTATGGATATAGTGAACACTCTAGGAGCCCTAGGAAAAACTTTTTCTAATAATGAGAAAGTTAAGAAAATCATTAGGTCACTACCTAAAGAATGGAGACCAAAAAGGACTGCCATTGAGGAAGCCAAAGATTTAAATGTATTACCTATTGATGATTTAATTGGTTCTCTCATTTCATATGAAGAAGATTTGGCAGCAGAAAAATGACATGAGGAAAAGAAGAAAAGCATTGCTCTCAAAGCCTCAAAACGTGAGAGTGATGAGGAAAGCAAGATGAATGATGAGGAGTTGGCTATATTGGCTATAAGATTCAGAAAATTCTACAAGAAGAATAACGAGCAGAGAAAGTTTAGAAGTCACAAAAATAAAAAAGAGAAGAAAGAGCCAATCACTTGCTATGAATGCAAGAAGCCCGGACACATACGACCGGAATATCCTCTCCTCAACAAACTTAAGAAGAAAGCTACGGTGGCCACGTTGGATGATAGTGATGAGGAAACAAGCGATGATGAAGAGCAACAAGAGATGACTAATCTAGCTCTCATGGCCTTTGGGGAAGAATCATGTAATGAACTTGATGAGGTAAGTGTTCTTCCTACATATGAGGAATTACATGATGCCTTTAAGGATTTGCATGATGAATTCATGAAGATTGGTAAAAAGAATATATATCTTAAAAAGAAAATGACATAATTTAAAAATGAAAATGAATCATTTAGTGCAAAGATTACATGTCTAGAATTAAAGAATAAAATATTGCATGATAGAGGTGCATTATTTGAGAATTCTAGCACTTTACATGAGCATTTAGAGTCACATGTGAATGATTTAAAAAATAAAAATGAAATAATCAGAAAGAAGAGCAATGAACTAAATGAGATTGTGCTAAAATTCACAAATGGGCAAAAGATGTTGGATAACTTGCTAAACTCACAAAAAATGTGTATTTGACAAAGGAGGCATTGATTATAAGCCAAATTTGAAACAAAAGTATTACAAGAGTTATTTTGTGAAGAATACATCTATTAACAATCAAATTGTATGTCATTATTGTAATCAAGATGGTCATATGAAAAATAGATGCCCAGTGAAGAGAAATACATATTATGGGATGAAATATGTTTGGGTTCCGAAAGGAACCATTGCTAACTCTCAAGGACCCAAAAAGATTTGGGTACCTAAAACTTGAGATTTTCTCTACAGGGCTTGAAGAAAAAGAAGAATAATTGGTACTCGGACAGCGGTTGTTCAAGACACATGACCGGGAATTATTCTTCGTTTTCAAGTTTTACCAAGATCGAAAATGGTGGAGATGTATCGTTTGAAAATAATTCAAAAGGAAAAATTATTGGCATTGACAATGTTGATAATGTATCCTCTTCTCTCATTGAAAATGTATGTTTGGTTGAAAACTTAAAACACAACTTGCTTATCATTAGTCAACTATGTGATAAATGATATAAAGTTATCTTTGATGAATCAAAATGTGTTATTAAGAATGCATGTGATGGCAAGGTTTTGTTTGTAGGAAAAAATATGTGTTAATGTCTATACCATTAATATAGATTGTGCATCTACAAATGATAAATGTTTCTCCACTTGCATGATGATGGTTGGTTGTGGCATAGAAGATTAGGTCATACAAGCATGGATTTGATTTCAAAAATCGTGAAAAATGATTTGGTTAAAGGTCTTCCAAAAATCAGTTTTCAAAAAGATAGAATTTGTAAAGCTTGCCAATTTGAAAAACAAATCAAAACCTCTTTCAAAAACAAAAATCATATCTCTACTTTAAAACCACTTCAACTTCTTCACATAGATTTATTTGGTCTTTCTAGATATGCTTATTTAAATGGCAAATATTATGCTTTTATAATTGTGGATGATTACTCTAGATTCATATGGGTATTATTCTTACCTAATAAGGATGATGCCTTTGATGCTTTTAAAGTTTTCTGCAAAAAAGGTTCAAAATGAAAAGGGATGTAGTATTTCTTGTATTAGAAGTGATTATGGTGGAGAATTTGAAAATTATGCTTTTGAGAACTTTTGTAATGATTTTGGCATTGAGCATAAATTTTCATCACCTAGGACTCCTTAACAAAATAGAGTTGTAGAGAGAAAGAATAGGTCCATTCAAGAAATGGCTAGGACCATGTTGAATGAAAATTCTTTACCTAAGTATTTTTGGGCCGAAGCCGTCAACACCGCTTGTTATGTTTTGAATCGTGTGTTGATTAGACCTAATCTTAATAAAACTCCATATGAGCTTTGAAAATATAGAAAACTCAACATTGGTTATTTTAAAGTCTTTGGATGCAAATGTTTTGTTTTGAACACAAAAGTTAATCTTGGTAAATTTGATCCAAAATCTGATGTTGGTATTTTTCTTGATTATTCAAACTTAAGCAAAGCTTATAGAGTTTATAATAAAAGAACTTTGGTTGTGGAAAAATCTATGCATGTTACATTTGATGAGTCTGACCCCTCTTCTACGGAGAAAATCGTTGTTGATGATAACACAGAAGAAGAACAACAAGAAGAAGCATCAAATGACAACAAAAAAGATGCAGCACATGGAATTTAAGAGGAGCATCATGAGGAAACATGTGCAGAGCAAAATGAAGGTACTTCTCAAACACTCCCCAAGGAGTGGAGGTATGTTTCTTCTCACCCTAAAGATGTAATTTTAGGAGATCCCTCACGAGGTGTTACAACTAGATAATCTCTTAGAATACATGTGAGCATGCTGCATTTATTTTTCAAATTGAACCAAAATCCTTTGCGGATGCGGAAAATGATGAATCTTGAATTATGACAATGCAAGAGGAATTGAATCAATTTGAGAGAAACAATGTATGGGAATTAGTTCCTAATCCGGAACATCAATCCATCATAGGTACTAAATGGATATTTAGAAACAAAATGGATGAATCCGGTGTGGTTGTAAGAAATAAAGTTAGACTAGTGACTCAAGGTTACAACCAAGAACAAGGAATTGATTTTGATGAAACATTTGCACTTGTAGCTAGACTAGAATCTATTAGAATGCTCTTAGCTTTTGCATGTCATAAAGATTTTATTTTATATCAAATGAATGTCAAGAGTGCTTTCTTAAATGGTTATATTATGGAAGAAGTGTATGTGAAACAACCCTCTGGTTTTGAAAATGAAAAATTTCCAGATCATGTGTATAAGTTATCTAAGGTTTTGTATGGATTAAAACAAGCACCTAGAGCATGGTATGATATGCTTAAAAACTTCCTGTTAGATAACGATTTTTCAATGGGAAAAGCGGACACAACTCTCTTTATTAAGCATAAGAAGCAAGATGTACTTATTGTTCAAATCTATGTTGATGATATTATCTTTGGTTCTACTAATGAATTTTGTGTAAAGAATTTTCATCTTGTATGAGCAAAGAATTTGAGATGAGTATGATGGAAGAGTTGAAGTACTTCCTTGGACTCTAAATCAAACAAAACGAGGAAGGAATTTTTATAAACCAAGCCAAGTACGTAAAAGATCTATTCAAAAGATTTGGCTATGATAATGGAACGACAAAAAGCACTCCAATGAGTACTACCATCAAGCTGGACAAAGATGAGAAAGGTAAGGAAGTTGACATCAAGACTTATCGAGGTATGATTGGATCCTTACGATCCTTACTCTATTTGATTGCTAGTAGACCTGATATTATGTTTAATGTATGCTTATGTGCTAGATTTCAATCTTGTCCTAAAGAGTCACACATGCTTGCTGTCAAACGAATTTTTCGATATTTGATTGGCACCATCAATCTTGGCCTTTGGTATCCTAGGGGAACTCATATTGACTTAACTTGTTATTTGGAAGCTAATTTTGCCTGTTATAAGGTTGATAGAAAAAGTACGAGTGGAACATGTCACTTCCTAGGCCATTCACTTGTCTCTTGGTTTAGTAAGAAACAAAACTCGGTTGCGCTTTCAACCACCGAAGCAGAATATATTGCTGCAGGTAATTGTTGTGCACAAATTCTTTGGATGAAACAAACCCTTCGAGACTATGGTATTAATCTTGATCAAATACCTATCTTGTGTGACAATACTAGTGCTATTAATCTATCTAAGAATCCTATTCAACATTCTAAGACTAAGCATATAGAAATTAGGCATCATTTTCTAAGAGATCATGTTCAAAAAGGAGATGTTGTGATTAAATTTGTCTCTACCGAAAATCAACTTGCGGATATCTTTACAAAACTTCTTAGTGATGAGCATTTTATAAAGATAAGACATGAGCTTGGAATGATGAATGTTGCATATTGAATTATGATTTGTTGACTTAGTGAATATGTTTTATTCTTGTATGCATTTATGGTTCTTGTATTGAATGGCTTATTGAAAAGTTTTAAATCACAAAATGATTTAAAATTGATCAATTTTTAAGTCAAAAATAAATTGGTGTGTATAATACAAGTATAAGAGCTTGCCAAAATTCGATTAGAGGCAAAAAGTTTTTCAAGTCTAAACCGGTATATCGCTTCCTCTCAACCAGCCAAACGTTTTCTTATTGATTGCTCTCGAGTCAACTTTCGGATAACCGAATTTACAAAACCAGAAAGTCGGATGTGTTTTGGAGTTCACTGGACGAAAACCGGTCATCCGGTTATTCAATCTGGAAAGCCGGATTTGCTAAGCTTCCTCTCTGCCTCAAAATTGGACAGCCGGTTCTTCAAATTCGGAATACCGATCACGGTTTGCATGGTTCTACCTCACAACCGGCTAACAGGTTATTCAATCCGGAAAGCTGAATTCGTGAAGCAATAACACTGAGTTCTTGACACATTCTAGAAACTATCCGGAAAATCGAATCACGCAACCGGCAAGCCGTTTTCAACTTTTATGATTTTGGACACTAATCGGCTAACCGGTTAGTGAAATCCGGCAAGCTTGATTCGAGGCCTTTGAACACTGTTCTTCTTCCTCTCTCTTTTTCGGCAAACCGGTTGTGCTCTCTCTCTAAAGACCGTTTCTTCATCACTCGTTTTCTCTCCAAAATCAATCTTTTCCACTCGTTTTTTATGCAAATCAATCCATAAAACCTAATCCCCATCTATTCTTGTGTCCGAAATCTTCTTTAAAATCCGTTTTCCACATCATATTCAATAAATCCAAAATTTAGCTTAGGGCTTCAAATGAATTTTTCTCTCTCTAAAATTCTTCCTCTCAAGTCGTTTTTGAACCAAATTGCTTCTCAAAATTTCTTTCAATCCTCATCATCTTCCTTCTCTTTGCTCCTTTTCTCTTCAAATCAATCAAAATCACAATGTCAAGCTCACGTCCAGTTTGAAGAAAAGGCAACGAACCGTTTCAACAAACCAACCGGTCACGGCAAGCAGGGGGCACCTCCAATCAATTCAATTTTGAGTCTACACACTTTCAGAACAAGAAACATTCAGTAAAACAGTTTCAACAAAGCTTCAGGACTCGTGAGGTACTCAATACGTTTTATGTTTTACCAGATTGGATTAATACTCTCAATATTAGCCATAGAAACTTATTTCAATTGTTGGGAGATGTTGGTTGGATTGATGCACTTATGATTGAGGAGAATCTTTATCCCGACTTGGTGAAAGTGTTTTACTCGAATATGGACGTTTCCGCGGAGAACAAAACTCGAGTAATCACCAATGTTGGAGGAGTTATGATTGATTTTGATATTTCCCTGTTAAACTCTATCTTAGGATCATCCGTTTTTGGCCTAGAAATTTATTCGCCTAGGAAATCTTCTAAACTTGATAGTTATGTTCATGTTGACGCCGTTCGTAATATTTGTCGGCGTAATGATCTTTCTGTTAAAGATTGTACCATTCATTTCCGTACTCAGTGTCTTTGTCTTCAAACTCTCATTTTGCTCTGTTTTATTCAGTCCACTGTTCATCTTAGATCAGGATATTTGGATGAGGTTTCCCACGTGGATGTTGCTTTGATTGATTGTATTCTTAGACGTCGTCCGGTTACCTTGGGCTATACCATCATTCGAACCATGTTGACCATACCTGCCTTGATTACCCGCTCCCTTTCATATGGTCACTTCACAACTCGAATCCTTAAATATTTTGATGTACCGATTCAAGAACCGTCGTGTAGACTGTCTAAGGATATTGGGGATGACGCTATATTTGGCTTAGGCTTCGAGTGGAAAAATGGCACTTGGGTCAAATTCACTAAAAACAAGTTTACCTTTCTTGCTCCAAGTGATGATCGACCACTTAATGCTGTGGTTCCAGCCGATCAGCTACCCGTTTTCTCACTCTCATTTCGGGGGCAGCGTAGACGCCGAGATCCTCCCGTAATTGCTTCAGCTCCTGGTGCCTCTGCTTCTTCTTCATCACCTCCACAACCTCCTACCTCTGAGGAGGTTACTCCTCATCAGCTTATGGATGAGGTGCGGACACTTTCTGTGAGGCAGACTGATTTTCAGCAGCAGCTCATTCATGGACAACGCCTCATTTTTTAGCACTTTGGCATTCCGTATCCGTATCCTCCTCCATCACCACCATCCTCACCACCTCAGTAGTCTCTTATGCTTGTATTTGGACACACCTACATATCATTTACTGCTTTATGTCCTTTTATTTTTTACTATATGGATGATTATTATGCTTTTGGATATGTATTTGTTTTGGATGATATGTATTTATTTTGATTGTTTGTTATGGATTATATAGATTTCCTTATGCTTATGGATATTTTTGAACTAATGTGCTTGTATTGCGACTTTGATGATTAATAGGGGGAGCTTTTATTCTTTTTTATGATGAAGGGGGAGAATAATCTAATGTGTTATAAAAAGTGTTATAAAAATATGTATGTATGCAGGGGGAGTCTTTTAAATAATTTTCAAATCAGTTTTTTAACCTTGCATTGATTAAGGGGGAGCTTTTGATAACTAGATTATATTTTTATAATGTGTTTTTTCATCATAAAAAAGGGGGAGATTGTTAGTCTATATGGCTATAGATATTGATTTTGATGATAACAAACAAAATGTGTTGATTAAACAAAGATTTATGAATTGTGCTTTTATAATAAGAAAACGATGTTATGGAATTAAAGTGTTTTGCACTAAAATGAAAGTATTTTAAAACCTTTGATATTGTTTTAAAATTTCAGATTTGGACCTATTTGAAAATATTTAAATATTTTGGGACATTTTATAATTTCACATAGTTTGGGTGAAATCATAATTTCAAAAAGTTTTGGGATTGACAAATCATTATTTAGAAATTCTGAAATTGGACCTATTTGAAAGCTTTCATAACGTTTTGGGCCATAATACAGTTTTATAAAATTTTGGGGTTAAATTATAATTTTAAAAAATATTTCACTGTAGCAATTATTGTAGCAAGCGGTTAACCGGATATGGTAAGCGACATGCCGGATGTTCTGAAATTCAAATTTTTATTGTAACGGTAACATAAAAGTGGCTAACCGGATTCCGAAAACGGCAAGCCGATTATCATCAGAAAACACATAACGGCTAGTTTTTGGGCTCAAATTATATAAACTCAAATCCAATTCATTTTTAAGTCCCCTAGCAAGCATAAACAAAAAGCACACGAGATATCTTGAGCTCTCAATTCGCAAATCATAAAACATTGAATCATCTCTTGTTCTTTATTTTGAATTTCTACTCTTTGAGAGAGTTTTGTTGTAATTTTTTGTTTCCTCATAAAGTTGTGAGTGTTTGGGTGTGTGAGACACTTGAGTGAAGAGATTGGGAGATAATCTCTTAGTTGTAAAGGTTCATTGACACATTGAAGTCAATTGTAAACATTTAAAGCCTTGGAAGGCTTGGATAATGAAATCCTCAAGCTTAGATCGCTTGGAGGTGTGGACATAGGCAGGGATTGCCGAATCACGTAAAAATTCGTGTGTTTGTTTCTCTTCTCTCTTACTTATTTGTGATTGTGTTTTCATTGAACTTATTGCTTTCGAATTCATTAAGGCGTTAGATTGGATTATGTGTGGTATTGTTAGGATTTTTTTTAAAATACCAATTCACCCCCTTCTTGGGTTGCACACTTGTATTTCACACACACGCACGCCAATTCACAGCATCATTTTCCCACTCACGTTTCCCTTCTTTCACAGCAACGTAAACGACACAAATCCCAGCAGCAACAAAAACCCAGCAGCTTATCCCGTCTCCACGCACCGTCAGTCTAAGCTTCGTTCTCCCTCATTCTCTCAACGCCATTCTCCCTTACTCTCTTGGCTCTGTGCTTCCTCATTCTCTAGACGCCATTCTCCCTCACTCTTGGCTCTCGGCTCCCTCATTCTCGCTGGATTTGTTTTGCCACACTCTCTCAGCTCCGATCACCCTCATTCTCGATAGCTCCATTCTCCCTCACTCTCTCGGTTCTAATCTCCCTCAATCTCTTGATCTCAGTTGCATCACTCTCTCTCCCCCAACACAAGCGAATTAATGAAGCTTGTTAAGGTTAGTGTTCAATTTATTTCTTTAATTTGTAATTAATTGAAGATGAATTATTTTGCCCCATTTCGGCCACTTGGATTTTGAATGATTATTGTTATTGTTGAGGCTATAGTGATTTTGGGTTGTATTGATATTAGATTTGGATTTTGAACGAATTGATTTATTTTTCCCTATTTCGGCTGTTGGTTATTGTTATTTGGGAATTCATTTTGATCATTCAGATTTTGCTTAAGAAATTTTACTAATTGTTGTGGCTATTAGTTCTCAAGCAAGTATTGTTACTAACTGTTGTGGCTATTAGTTCTCGGGCAAGTATTGTTACTAATTGTTGTGGCTGTTAGTTCTCGGGCATGTATTGTTACTAATTAAATAGGAACAAAAACGTGCTAGATATCAAAATCTAGATTACACAGTAAATTGGAGACATGATGTCATGCAGTAAAGTAGGCATTACCTTATACTCCACAAATTTCTCAGCATGCTGCCTTTCTTCTTCTCTGGAATCCTTGAAAAATCTATAAGTAATTGACCAATGAATTACTATGTACAATTTGATTGACAAACATTATTAGAGAGGTATTAAGTTTGCAAGAGATAGTCGGAAATAACCTTGAGAGCAACATTTTCTCTGATAAAGTAGGCATACATGGCATGATTAGATGTAGGAAATATTAAATTCCAAACGGATCCTGAGAACAGACATTTAGTAAAGAGCATGTTGTTGGTGTATAAATACTAATGCTATTGGTGTCAATGTGCAAGTGTACACAACAAGTAATAAAGTGATGAGTATTCAAGATCGTCTCCACATGGATTGATGTTATTAGACTTGCTACAGTAATCTTAACAGTGCAGATTTTGTGTTTAAATTAAGATAAACAATTGATGAAACTAATTTACTAATTAAAATAAAAAACACAATAAATAAAATGCAACAAAGTAAATTATCACGTCAATCTCAAGGATAAAATCAATGGGAATATAAAGTAGTTGAGTGAATAAACTCTCTTAATGGTCTTGATTATTTTCTAATGATTGGCTCGGTTGCTGCAGTATTTGCTACAGCACTGGGCAGAATCCTTATGTATCCTCAACCGTCGCATGTTGGATATCTTATATCTATATGTAACCTAACAATGATCAATTGTTATGCCAACATAAGATATAGCATTACACGCTTAGCTTTTATTTACCCTACAAGGTGAATCCTTATGTCTAGTTCATTACTAATTTTAGATTAAGCATGGCCCTTTTGGGATAAGTTAAACTCAATCCAGGAAACCTAATATAAAACCAAGCATTGCTCTGATGTGTTCCACTAAGATAGGCCCTTTTGCAGCTCTCTCATAACTTGTATCATTAAATGAGTGATCAACCGAAATAATGAATAAAAATAAATACTATCAAAACAAACTACTACAGCAAACATGCAACAACACATATATTCAGTCAATAAACCATTAAGATTGTTTATCACTCAACCACAAATAAATTTAGTTCATGATTTGTAAAAGAAAAATAAAGAACAAAGTTTTAGCCATGAAACACATTCCTATAAATAAATAGAAAATGAGAAAATAAGAGAAGAATAAGAAGGATTGATCTCCCAATTGATTTCTGCAAATTCTCCTCTTGTGCAGCCCTTAATCTCTCTCTTGAATCTTGTTTTTCTTTTGTTTCTTTGTGTTTTTCTCTTTGGGTGACGGCTCTCTTTAATCCTTCTAATGTGTGCTTCTTTTATAGTTAAAAATTAGGGTAAACGGAAGCTTAGGGCGTGCATAAGTCAGATTAGGAAACTGCAGATCGCAATTCTGCAAGTATCCCGCACTGAATTTTCTCTGTAGTTGTTCCAGGATTGCTACAGCAACGGCTATAGCAATGGTTGCTACAGCAACGGCTACAACAACTGTACTGTTCCAGATTTGTTTCAATTCTTTTATAGCCATGTTCTTCCTCCTTTTTGCTAGCCTATTGCATCAGCATTCCTTCCATGAATTATAAGCTTCTGAAAACCTACAATTATACACACAATTTGAGCACGAATTACTTTAAATTGAGCAAAACTTATTAAGACTGACTAAAATGATTATTTATGCAAAATGTAACAAAAATACAATAGAAATACATCATTTACTCTCTAAGTAGTATTGATTTAAGTCTAAAAGTGTCATGGTAACTCTCATTTCATAGAGTTATCACATGTGCAGAATTACTGCAGAAAAATATAGTTCTGGCCAATATAAGAATTTTGTTTAAAAACTATTCTGTCCAATTGTTTTTTCCACCTTTAGTTGCTTAATGCCTACTAAATGTTGTGGCTGTTTTTTCCTTTGAAATTGATTAGTAGCTGGTGTGTCCTATTTTTTTTCCATGTCCAGTTGCTTAAGGCTTACTAATTGTTAAGGCTTTTTTTTCTCCTTTTCAGTTGCTTAAATTAGTTGGATATTTCTATCACAATGTCCTCTAGCATGAGTGAAGTTCCAAATCCACATATAAAAACTTGTGAAAAGTGCTGCAATGATAAGATCTTACGAACTTCGTGCACAAGAGAGAATCTAAATCGTAAGTTTTGGAAGTGCAAAGGATCTGGGGCATTTGAATGGGACGACGATCGAAAGAACATTGAATCTAATGAGTTTCGAGGGGTGGAAGATCGAAATATGAGCGAGAATAAAATTGATCTCTTACTAGGAGAAGTGAGCAAGTTGGGGCATCAAATGGAATGCTTGTCTCTTAAATTTGAATTGCTTGAAAGAGAACTTCAATGAAGTTCGCAACCAAGTGTTATTGTAAAATATGTCCCACAAATAATTACATCTATTTTAATATGTCTTGTATTTAAATTGTACATTTAACTAATGTATTAACTTCTCTTATTTGCAATGAAAATTACGTTTATGGTTGAACATATTACTTTTTGTTATATTGGCCAGAACCCATTGAATTTTGTTAAGGTACCAAAATACAACAAAGAGCATGTGCAGAATTTCTGCAGAAAAATACAGTTCTTATATTGGCCAGAACCCATTAATTTGCAATGAAAATTATGTTAAGGTACTTCTAACATTAATTAGAAATCTAGTTAAAATTTCATTGAACACCGAGTAATACAATTAAAAAGAAAAACACAATTATGATCAGTCAAACATATAATTCTCCATAAATTAAAACACAAGTATAATAGCAAACATATGATTCTCCATAATTAAAACACAAGTATAATAGCAAACATATGATTCTCCAAAAACACAAGTATAATGTTATTTTCCAAAATCACGTTGAAACTCCGAATTAACTCCATATTCATTAGCTTGCTGAAAGAGTAACTATTGAAAATGTCCATGCTCCAGGAGTTGTGGGTGCTGCTATAAAAAAATCAAACATTATGTTATAATAAGAAATAAAAGATTATGAAAAAAGTATATATATATATATATATGATGAAAAACTTACATTATAGTAGTCCACAGTTCCATATGGTTATATATTCATATCAATAACACTTCCTTCAACATTTTGAAGTGTCTACATAAGTTCCACAATATATTTCAAAATATGTAAGGATTAAGTTATAAAAATTAAGAAAATTGATAAGAATCCGGCCTCACTTACCGCTGCAATATTGCTTCCTTGTGGAATTACAGCAGACACTTGAGAAGATAATATATTGTTTGCATGTCCATCCTGCAAAGTCAACAAAAAACGCATTTAAGCACCATTTATGTAATAAATTTATTTTAATTAATTAATGGTAAAACTAACCTCTGCATCCGAACGTGTTGATTTTTTTTTAGGTTTGGTAGACCTTGTTGACTTTTTTCTTTGACAAGGTGACGACTTTTCCGACGCCTCACTTCTGGATCACGTACTCCCTCAGTTGCATTTGTTGAAATTCCCATGCTGTTACTACAACTTCCTTGGCCTGAGATTCCTGCGCTGTTACCTCCACATTGAATTGGCTTTGGTAGATCTTTCCGTACATCCTCAATCAAATTCAAAACAAGATTAGAACTCTCAACATTTCTTGCAGCCATGTTTGCAACTTTCGTAAAACTAACACACATTTTCTCATACCGCTTTTGCTCATCTGTGCAACTATGCAACTTATGACTCGTTTTGACCCTACTATGGCATCTCCACACATCTTTTCTCCATCTTCGTAGGATGTACTTTTCTGGAAGTACTTCCGTGTCATTGCGTATCATGATTGTTATGGCATGTTTGCACATAATTCCCCTAAATTGGAACATTGAACAACTGCAACTAATCTCACCCTTATCTTTTTCAAAATGTACTTTAAAAAAAGTTCTTTTTTTAAACTTTTCAAGTTTAACATCTTCTCTGACTATATGTTCACAACTCATTGAATTGACGAATTCGCAATACATTTTTCCAGTCAACTCTTTCTGAAACTCTTGAAACTTTGAAATGGTGTACACATCTTGAACTTGCTTCTCCATCTCGTAAGATGTTACGCACGACATTTGTTATGAAAGACACCTGGCATCTTCTTCGACTTCTTTTTCAACCTTACTTTTTAATGCATTACTGTATTGCTCTATAAACTGCTTCAATGTTGTTTTTGAGTTTACATAATCATCGAAAAATGCATTCATGCTCTCGCTCCATTGAGTAGTTGACATTCCAGCCCAAAAACTATCCTTCAGGTAACATGGTACCCAATGATGTCTTTAATTATACAGGCCCTGTAGCCAAGCATTACCACCCAAATCATATTCTACAATCATGCGGTGCCAGATTTCCTCGAACTTTGCAGGGCTCTGTGAATCATAAACAACACAATGCAACATATCGCTAATGTCACGATATTGTTTATAACCCCCTAGCTTATTTAGAATCTTTTTAAGTATATGCCACAAACACCATCAATGTCGAGTATTAGGAAAGACATCCGCAATTGCAATTCTCATGGTCTTGTCTTGGTCTGTAATAATTCTAATAGGAGCAGAATTGGACATGCATGATAGCCACGTTCAAAATAACCAAGTGAACGTCTCAACATCCTCATGTGAAATCAATCTATATCCAAACAAAATAGAATGACCATGATGATTTATTCCCACAAATGGAGCAAATGGCATGTCATACTTATTTGTAAGGTATGTAGTGTCAAGAGTAACAACATCTCCAAACTCTTTGTATGCTTCCTTATTCATTGGCTCATCCCAAAATACATTTTTCAATCGACCCTCATCATCCACTTGCATACTAAAAAAAAAAAACCTATTGTCTTCTGACTGCAGTTTCATAAAATAGTTTTGAAGAGCAGCAGCATCTTCATCCCCAAGCCGTAGTCGTTTTTCTTTTTGTATATGTTTTCTACAGTCTCTTTCTGTGAATGTCACATTTTCATGGCCACCAGCCTCAATAACAAGTGATTGATAATTTTGGGACAATCTAATCCATGCTCTATCATTTACATCAAGCTTCTTTTTTGCATATGAACTAAGGCTGCGATTGCATTGGAAAAATTTAGACTTGGTTGGAGTCAACAATGTATAGTTGTGTTCAAGATTTAAAACTCGAATCCTCCACTTTCCGTCTTCCTCTAATCCTCTTCTCAATTTAGCATTGCAACCTATTTTTACATTAGGTTGGGGCCTTAGTGGATTACTAGATTTGCTTCTTGTTGCACCACTTCGCCCACAAACATAACTCACATATCGTATCATCCCATCAATGCCCTTACTACTAATTCTTCGCATAAATGAAAACTCTTTTCTTTTACCATATTCTCTATAATAACTAAAATGCAAGTTACGCAACCCAAGAGGGGAGGTGAATTGAGATTTTAAAAAATATGCAATACAATTCGCACAACAAATCAATCTAACTCCTTAATGGAATAGAAAACAATAAATTCAATATAGCACAATAGTAAAAGCGTAAGGGAAGAGAAAACAAACACAATGATTTTTACGTGGTTCGGCAATCCCCGCGTACGTCCACGCCTCCAAGCTCACCCGACTTGAAGATTTCACTATCCAAGCCTCCCAAGCCTTCAAATATTTACAATTGACTTTCAAAGTGTCAATGGACCTCTACAATCAAGAGATTATCTCCCCAATCTCTTCACCCCAAGTGTTTCTCACACTTGTACACTCACAATTTTATGAGAAATGAAAATTACAACAATGAAACTCTCTTTAAGAGTGGATAAACAAATTATAGCTCAATGATGATTCAATAAATGATGATTTGTGAAATGAAAGCTCAATATATGTTATATGATCATGTTTATACTTGCATTAGTTCTTAAAATGAAGTTGGAGTTGAGTTTTTATAGTTAAAGCCCGAAAACTAGTCGTTATAGACAAATTCTCGCAACCAAGCGGTTAGCCACTTAATTTATCCGGCTAGCCGCTTGTAACAGTGATATTACCGTTATTTTTGAATTTTGCTACAGTAACACTGTTCACCAAAATTACACTTTGGTCCAAAACTTTCTATAATAATATTATGACTCAAAACGTCATAACACTTTGCAAATATGTCCAATTTCAAAATTTCCTAATAACCGTCATTCCAAAATTTTCTGCAATTATGATATGGCCCCAAATATATTATTATTTCTCAAAGAGGTCCTTTTCAAAATTTAACATAATACCCATTTTTTCAAAGTTCTCAAAACCTTTCACTTTAGTCCAAAATGTTCATAAATTATAGTATGGCCCAAAATATTTCAAATATTTGTAAAAAGGTCCAACTTCGAAATTCAAAATAATACTTATTAAAATCAAATATTGCAAAATAATACTTTTCATTTAAGTCCAAATTACTCAAATCCACAAAATACTCTATCTTATAAATATAAAACCTTTTAGTTAATGAAAAGTAATTATTGAATTAATCTCTTGAGCTTATCAAATGCTAAATCATGCATTAATTAAATCATACCGGCTTTACAAGAATTTGTCGCAATAATTTATCCGTTGAGCTCTAAACTTTATTCTTGATTTCGCCGTTATCTGTTGAGTGTCTTCAACTTGATTTCACTTGCATAAATATTATCCTTCAAGAACTAATGAAATGTGAAATACAATATTTATAAAATCACTTAAGACACATGTTTGTTATCATCAAAATTACATAATGTGTAGCCCTTTAGGCTAACAATAACTATACATTTCAATCTCACTATCGAATGATATCCCAATCATTGGCTCATCATCCTGTAAGTTGTCCTCCTCAATTTGCTCAAATTCTTCAACTTCAGTGCTTTTTTACATATTCTTTATTCATACAAAATGAATATATTTCATATTAATCAACTGAATATATTTCACATTACTCATGATAAGAACAAAATTCAGGTAATCATAACCAAGACAATCAACATTAATCGGCAATTGCAGTATATGCTCTGTAAAATTTAAATAGAAAAATAAAGAACTAAATAGAATCTAATTGCTCAAAGGCTCACAAATGACGGAAAAATATGACAAAAAATAAGGTTTCACGTTAGGCTAGGTTAAGTAGCCGAAATGGAGCAAAATAATTAATCTTCAATTAATTATAAATTAAAGTAATAAATTGAACACTAACCTTAATAAGCTCCGTTAATTCGCTTGTGTTGGGGGAGAGAGAGTGATGCAGCTGAGATTGAGAGATTGAGGGAGATCGAAGCCGAGAGAGTGAGGAAGAATGAAGCCACCGAGAATGAGAGAAAACAGAGTTGAAAGAGTGAGGACGGTGCTGAGATAATGAGGGAGAACGAAGCCATTGCTGTGTGGTTTTCGTTGCTCTGTGGTTTTTGTTGCTATGTCATTTTTGTTGCTGTGAAAGGAGGCAGACGCGAGTGACAAACGTTGCTGCCAATTGTTGCGTGCGTGTGTGTTGTTTGGTGCACATACGAAGAGCTTTTAAAGCTTGCACAAAACACACTTTTTTATGCAAACCTTTGTGCGTAAATTTATGAGGATATCGCTACAGAATTATAAATATGTCAATTCTTGTTATAATTAGGTAAAAGAGTTAAGATAGTTCAAGACAAATAAATAAACTGACACAATATGATGTGATCATTGGTAGTGTCAATACATGCCAGCTCCAATTTTAAAGAATCCTATCATATCCGTCTCGTCTAATCGTATGATCACCATCGCCTGCCCACTTCTAAAAATTTCCTACATAAAATCAAATGTAAAAGAATATAGACAAATTCACGGTCCAAGTTATACAAATTTATTTTATTTGAGTGGCAAGAAAAGTAATGGTTCAGATTCGTTTTCAAAATCCATGTAGCCGACTAAATTCACAGAAACACCCTCAAGTCCAACAACGTTTGCACGAAGTCAAGTTTGTAAATTTCTTCCGTTTCGTTTTCAAAATCCGTGTGGCCAATCAAATATACAGAAACACCCTCGGGTCCAACGACATTTGCATGAAGTCAAGCTTGTAAATATGTCAAACTACAAGACCAATTTGTCTCATTAACTGATATAAATGACAACACATTGTACAAGATGCCAGATGTTGTTTTCGAGTGAGTTTGACTGCTGCAGGCTTTGACATCAACAAAGAGAGAGCCCAAATTCTTTTGCTCTCCTCTCTGTCTCTCTCGTGTAAGCAAGCGGATCACAGATTCCTCACTTTGTTTGATTTCAAAATCTACTTCTTTAGAGTTTAAACATAAAAGGGTTTCTTTATTTGCTGTTGTTTTGATCAAAAAGTTCCCTTTTTGGTTGGTGTTTGGGTCGATTCTACATTTTTACTTTATTTTTTTGTGGGGTTTTTTTGAATTTGTTGAGGTTTTGTGTTTAGCTGCAGTAGTGAACAAATGGCCTCAGATCCAAAGATTCACCAGTTCGAAGAGGTCGCCACGCACAACAAAACTAAGGATTGCTGGCTTATTATTTCTGGCAAGGTCAACCCTCCATCTCTCTTGATTCATATTTCATATTTGTTCATTGGTTTAGCAAATTTCTAAAATCTTAGAAGGTGGGTTATTCGATGAATTTGTGAGATATGAGGGGCGAAGAACGCATTCGATATAATTTAGGAATCTGAAAGATCACTTTTCTTTTGTGGCCCCACTTAAATTTCATGGGGATCAATGTATTTATGTATAACTTGGTCAATGGAAGAGAGTGAAGTGTGATCTCTTCAGTCCTATCGTATGATTACATCATATACTACTTGCATAAAGATTTAATGAAGAGCACATAATCTGGTTTGTATGTGGAGTAGCTATGCCATGGCATTTGATAATTTCAATTATTTATGGCCTCAAAAGATGAGGTCCTAAAGTGTTGATGTGTAGGTGTTCAAGAAAGAAACATGAGTAGACTTCTTATGAAGTTTTGGGATACTTTCTCATTGAAGAAGGCAAAAGTGACTGTTTTTTTTTTTCCTGTTTACAGATTATAGACTAGTTTGTAGCACTGTATTTGCAAATGGTTTTAAAATACACTACAATGCAACAAATTTTTCTTTAGATTTTCATTTTCTTATGTTTTCAATAATAAAATACTTGTTCTGATTGTAATCCAAATGAGCCTAGTACACATAATATGAAGATTTAGGTCCAACCATGAATTTCAGCATCTAGGAAAATCTAATCACCCTTTGTTTATAATAGTGAGGTTTTTGAAACCTAAATATGAGGTAACATGGGATTGTTCCAGGTGTAAACAGAGGGTAAAAATAGATGCTCTACTGATTCACTGTCCTTATATATTTGAGAAAGAACTTGAAGCAATTGCTCCGGTATGATTATCTTTGTCATGAGATGCTACTGATTCACTGCCATTTTGCTCTTGTACTGGAAAAAAACAAATGGTTTTACATGCAGGTGTATGATGTGTCCTCGTTCATGGATGATCACCCTGGAGGAGATGAGGTTTTGATTTCTGCAACTGGTAAAATTTCTCACTCTCTCTCTCGGTAAACATAGGAAGCCTGATTTTGAATACTTTATGTACAGTGGTCTGAATGAGAATTCTGTTTGGAATTTTTGCAGGGAAAGATGCAACAAATGACTTTGAAGATGTGGGTCACAGTGACTCCGCTAGGGAGATGATGGACAAGTACTATATTGGTGACATTGATCCCTCAACTGTTCCTCGGAAACGTGCATATATTCCACTGGAGCAACCTGCTTACAATCAAGACAAGACCCCTGAGTTCATTATTAAGATTCTACAGATTCTTGTGCCGCTCTTGATATTGGGTTTAGCCTTTGTGGTCAGACACTATACCAAGAAAGAGTAGGTGGCATTATCAATAAAATGAGTCATCTCCGGAATGGGAAGCTGGTGATTTGCATGAGCTTAGTTCTAGGACATTTATCTTTTATTTACTTTCCTATGGTGTTTGGTTTTGCTGAAATTGAATAGTGGTTCGTAGTCCACCAGAGACCATATTGTCTGTCTTCTCTTGAGTGTCTTGTTTCTAATGTTTTTCATTGATGGTCATGGGATAATGTTTATTTTTATTGGATCCTTGGATGGAAAGCAAGGGCAAGTTATTCCTTCTGATTTGAGTGCTTTTTCATGACTAGTTTATGTTCTTTTTATTGGCGGTAGTTATAATTCTCTACTGTTGTTTCATTTTTAATAAGATTCCCCAGACCAAAGATAAGGATATAGGCAAATGTTACCGATCTCACTTTCCTCTGCTCTGGGTGAGCCAGTTTTTCACTGGTGCACTAGTCATAGGGATGGTAATTCTTGTTTACTATGTTAGCAATGGTGTTAAGTGGAGTATTATGAAAACATGGCTTAAGTAGGTACAAGTAGGGGTGGTAATGTGGGTTATGACATGATAACATGTGTCGAATATTATCCGTATTTTCAATGTTCGATTTCATAGAAATCGTCGTGATTAATAACTGTGTAGTACTCATGGCTATTTGTTTATTAATTGTCTGATGTCTATGTTATAAGACCTTCAAAAAAAAAAAAAAAAGACGTTCAACACAGGAGTTGTATCTATATTTTGAATTTTTATTTAAGGATCTGTTTGGAATTGTTTTTGGGAGGCTTAAAAATGATTTTGAAAATCTAAAAGTTAATTTTAGTGTTTGGTAAAAAAAATTAAAATCACTTCTGTCAAAATCAATTCTTCCCACGGCTGATTTTAAAAGTAAGGAGAAAGTAACTTTTAAGGGTCAGTTTGAAATTGCGGTTGAAATTCAATAAGTCGTTTATTTCATAATTTTTTATAAAAATAATATTTGTTAAATTTTATAAAAATAGTTTATTTCATAATTTTTTGTATTTTGTCAACAGTTTTTAAAAACAGGTAGGGTTGTTTTTCATAAACAACTTATTTAATAAGTTACCATATCTTTTAAAAATTCCTATTATAACCCTAAATTTTAATAAAAAATAATTATATCTTATTTATCTATAAAACCTAATATATAAATCATACCTTTATTTTTATCATATTTTATGTAAAAGAGTATAAAGTTCTTTAATTTTTTTAATTGAGTTTTTTAATGTAATTTTACATATTTAAGAAAAAAAGATGTCTAAGCAATTTATTAAATATACTCTAAAAATAAAAAATAATTAAAACTCATGTCTATTTTGATCATTATATAATAAATAACACTTTCATAATAAATTTTATCAAACGCATATACTCTATTTTTCAAACTCACAACAACTGCAACAATATAGTTTATCAAACACAAAGCTACTTTTTTAATCAACAGTTTATTTCATCAGTCTCCGCAATCCCAAACTGACCATAAATTTGAAATGCAAGTAACGCAACCCAAGAGGGGGGTGAATTGGGTTTTTAAAAATAATGCAATACGATTCGCACAATAAATCAATCTAACGCCTTAATGAAATAGAGAACAATAAATTCAAGCAAGCGTAAAAATAAAAAGAGCAAGGGAAGAGAAAAACAAACACGCGGATTTTTACGTGGTTCGGCAATCCCCGCCTACGTCCACGCCTCCAAGCCAACCGAGCTCGAGGATTTCACTATCTAAGCCTCCCAAGGCTTCAAGTTTTTACAATTGACTTCCAAGGTGTCAATGAACCTTTACAACCAAGAGATTATCTCCTCAATCTCTTCACCCCAAGTGTTTCCCACACTTAAACACTCACAATTTGGTAAGGAATGAAAATTACAACAAAAACTCTCTTTAAGAGTTGATATGTAACTAATAGCTCAACAATGATTCAATCAATAATGATTTACGTCTTGGAAGCTCAATATATGTTGTATGATCTTATATTTGCATGTATTGGTGCTTAAAATGAAGTTTGAGTTGAGTTTTTATAGTGGAAGCCCAAAAACTAGCCGTTATAGGCAAATTCCAGCGCTCAAGCGGTTAGCCGCTTGATTTATCCGGCTAGCCGCTCAGGAACAGTAATATTACCGTTATTTTTGAATTTGCTACAGTAACACTGTTCATTGAAATTACACTTTAGCCCAAAACTTTCTATAATTATACTATGGCCCAAAACGTCAGAAAACTTTACAAATAGGTCCAATTTCAGAACTTCCCAAAAATAATTTTCTTTCCCAAACTTCCTAAAATTATGATATGGCCCCAAAGATTTTATTGTTTCGCACAAAGGTCCTTTTCAACATAATACCCATATTTTTCAAAGTTCTCAAAACCTTTCACTTTAGTTCAAAATATTCATAAATTATAGTATGGCCCAAAACATTTAAAATATTTGTAAAAACATCCAACTCCGAAATTTGATACTTATTAAAATCAAAGATTTCAAATCTTAACATTTAAGTCCAATTTTACTCAAATCCACAAAATACTTTACTTTATAAAAATAAAATATTTTAGTTTATGAAAAGTATTTAATTAAATTAATTTCTTGAGCTTCTCAAATGCTAAATCATGCATCAATTAAATCATACCGGCTTTACAAGAATTTTTCGCAATAATTCGTCCGTTGAGCTCTAAGCTTTATTCTTGATTTCTCCGTTGTCCGTTGAGTGTCTTCAATCTTGATTTCACTTGATTCACTTGCATAAATATTATCCTTCAAAAACTAGTGTAAATGTGAAATACAATATTTATTATTTTTACTTAAGACACATGTTTGTTATCATCAAAATTACATTATGTGTAGCCCTTTAGGCTAACAATCTCCCCCTTTTTGATGATGACAAACATCTCATGTATTTTGATATTAAACTTCCCCTTAATACATGGCATACATGATTAAACACATAAATCAAAAACTCCCCCTGAATATTTGATTTATATAATTTGAAAGCTCCCCCTTAATATTTCAAAAACATGCATAAATGCTTGAAATACAAAAAATATGTATTACATGTCTTCATATTCAAAATACATGACTTCTCCCCCTTCATCATCAAAATTACTAGTAATTCATGCTAAGATCGAAAATATTTAACCAAAATATCATTATAAAAAAAACTCATCATGTCTATTACCCTCTTAAAAAAAAATAGAAACATGCAATTGAAAACAAGATCATCAAAAATGATTCAAGAAAGATATTACCAATTGTGTGCGAGCAAAAATTTCGGCAGAGTCTCCCCTTAAAAATGGACAAATCCTCAAATACACAATGTAATTAAAAACACTTCCATATAAGCTTAAGTATAACAAACCAACAACTCCACCAAATCATCAAGCAACACATAAGAATTAAGCATAAAACATCATCCAAATATAACATTTCCGAAGATCAAATAACAAGATATAATCCGCAAATGAAAAAACAACAATGCATGAATAAATGTAGTGCAGAGTGACAAATAACAAAATAAAATAAAGTACTAAGGAGATGGTGGATGTGAGGAAGAGGATGGGGGTGGAAATCCAAGGGCTGCAAAAAGTTGCTGCTGGCCATCAAGAAGCTGCTGCTGTTGAGCAAAGAGACGCTCTCGCTCGGAAATGGACTGAAGTTGAAAAGCTTCAAGCATAGACTGGAGTCTGTCTTGCCGCTCAGAAAGTGAATCCACTTTAGTTAACAGCTGCTGCAACGGATCCTCAGAGTCAGCTGAAGTAGAGTGGGAAGGACCCTCGGAAGGTGGAGGATGTGAGAGTTATGGAGCACTAAGATCACGAAGCAAGTGTGGGGGACGGACATCGTTAAAGAAACGATGATCTGAAGGAGCAAGTTCCGTAACCTTTTTGGTTCTTTGATCTTTATGCCAGCTATCATCCCTCCAATAAAAACCCAGATTAGCGATTGAATCATCGCCTAATTCCCTCGAATTCAAGGAGATTGACTCGGTTATAGGGACATGGAAATACTCTAGAATTCGAGTAATAATACTAGCATATGGAAGGGATCTTTTGGCTAAATTGGGAGTACTAAGCATATGATTAAGAATAATATATCCAATATTTAGCACCCTCTCCTCTAGAATGCAGTCCAAAATGGCTACATCTAAACGACTAACTTCATCTGCATGACCCCCCCTAGGAGTAATCACATGATGGAGAACATAATGAAGGATTCGAGTTTGAAGAGGTAAGGCTTGAGATTTTAAAGGTGAGTTACAAAATGCAGTGGACAAATCACGCCGTCGACAAATTTTTCGAACGGCATTTTCAAGAGAAAACCAAGGTTGTTTGATTTTGGCTCTAGCACTATATATTTCCAATCCCTCATTTGGAGTGCCAAGGATAGAATTTAGCAAAGCAACATCAAATTCAATGTGAATTCTCCCAACATTAGTAACAATTCTATTTGACACATCCGTATCCATATTCGAATAGAAAACCTTGACTAAATTTTCATAGTAAGGATCATTAACGACCAACACATTCTTCCATCCCATAGCAATAAGTAAATCTTTAAGAGAATTATCACAAATTTCTAAATTCTTCATATTATTGAGATTGACAAAATGAGGAGTAATTACCGTCCTTGGTTTGAAATGGTCGAGAAAATTTTTCCGAAGTTGGAGTCGAGGAAAATGAATCAACATAAAGTCCGAATAATCTCCATGATCATCCTTACGCTTCTTGGCCACGTGTTTCCCCTTGGATTTGTCACCACCCGCCATTGTTGGAAGAAAAAAGAGCTTAAAAAAGCAATTTCGGGTTTTAACAAAGTTTAAGTAAAACGGATTTGTTTGAGGCAAGAGAATCAATCCTAGAGATGAATGAAGCTAGTTTATGATTAAAAAAGAGCTAAAGGATGCTTGAAAAATGAAGAGAGAGAAACGGGTAGAGTGAGAATTTTTGATTTTGGGTTTTATGTGGAGAGATGATGAAATCAAGTTTTGAGAGTGAAAATTGAAGGAGTAATGGATGAATAATGAGTTGGATGATTGATTTTAACAAGAAAAGGAGTGAAAGATGAAGAAATTTGAGAAAGAAAATGGAGAGCACTATTCATGCGGGAATGGAATGAGGATGGAATGATGAAGAACAAGTGAAGAAATCATGATGGAGAAGTGTTTAATGAAGATGAAATGCATGGGTATTAGTTTGAATGGTTGATTTGGGCATGAAAATGGATGAAAAAAAAAAAATGGAGGTGAAAATGGATGGGTTGCTCACGGTTTTGAGTGAGAGAGAAAGCATGTGCAGAAAACTCACGAAAGAGGAAGAAGAAGCAAAACAAAATCATCCAAACCCGTGACCAAGCGGCTAGCCGCTTGGGGGCAAGCGGCTAGCCGCTTGCTCTCGGGTTGGGGGACATTTCCAAGCGGTTAGCCGCTTGGACCAAGCGGCTAGCCGCCTGGTTGCTGTCCAGCTGCACCTTAGTTAATTTCCGGCCAATTTTAATCAATTTCGTGACCATTTTGTGATCCCGAAACATCTCAAGAGCCAATCTAATGCATGATTCATGATTTTAAACATCCAAAAGATAATTAACTCAAACAAATAATCCATCCAACAAGCATACAATCATGAAGCATCTAAGCATTCAAAACTTAAGAAAATGCAGAAATGTCAACTTCGAAATAAAAACTGTATTGATTGAGCGAGAATTAACATGCAAGCTATATACCGTTGGAAAGATAATTAAATTAGCTTTCCAATAAATTTTACAGTGCTGGATTTGGAATTCTCTAGAAAACGTTATGACCAATTCATTACAGCATGCGCAGACTCGGGATTTTCAACGACTCATTTTCTTTCCAAACAATTTTAATAGATTCAATAACATAAATAGAGATGTTAATGTGAAAATTTCATCATCCCAAGTTCATGCCGAATTTTTGAAAATTGTTCTTCGCAAAGGGGTTTTGTAAAAATATCGGCAAGTTGTTTTTCCGTAGAGATAAATTCTAATGCAATATCACCTTTTTGAACATGATCTCTCAAGAAATGATGTCTAATCTCTATATGCTTGGTCCTAGAATGTTGAATGGGATTCTTTGAAAGATTTATGGCGCTAGTATTATCACACTTGATAGGAATTTTTTCAAGAATAATACCATAGTCTCTAAGTGTTTGTTTCATCCAAAGTGCTTGTGCACAACAACTTCCTGCGGCAATATATTCCGCCTCAGTAGTTGAGAGTGCCACGGAATTTTGTTTCTTACTAAACCATGAAACAAGTGAATGACCTAGAAAATGACAAGTTCCACTAGTACTCTTTCTATCGACCTTGTGACCAGCAAAATCGGCATCCGAAAAACAAGTTAAATCTATATGAGTTCCTCTAGGATACCAAAGGCCAATATCTATGGTTCCACTTAAATAACGAAAAATTCTTTTAACAGCAAGCAAATGAGATTCCTTGGGACATGATTGAAATCTTGCACACAAACATACACTAAACATGATATCGGGTCTACTTGCGGTTAAGTAAAGTAAGGATCCGATCATACCTCGATACTTTTTAATATCAACCTCTTTACCTTTCTCATCTTTATCAAGCTTGATTGTTGTACTCATTGGAGTATTCTTGGTATTTGATTCATCAATACCAAATCTCTTGAGCAAGTCTTTGACGTACTTCGCTTGGTTGATGAAAATCCCCTCATTGTTTTGTTTGATTTGAAGTCCAAGAAAATACTTCAATTCTCCCATCATGCTCATCTCAAATTCCTTACTCATACAAGAGGAAAATTCTTTGCACAAAGATTCATTAGTAGAACCAAAAATAATATCATCAACATAAATTTGAACAACAAGTATATCTTGATTTTTATTTTTAATAAAGAGAGTAGTATCCGCTCTTCCCATCGAAAAACCGTTATCCAACAAGAAATTTTTAAGCCTATCATACCATGCTCTAGGTGCTTGTTTTAATCCATACAATGCTTTTGCTAACTTATACACATGATTTGGAAATTTCTCATTTTCAAAACCAGGAGGTTGTTTCACATAAACTTCCTCCATAATATAACCATTTAGGAAAGCACTCTTGACATCCATTTGAAATAAAATAAAATCTTTATGACATGCAAATGCTAACAACATCCTAATGGATTCTAATCTAGCTACAGGTGCAAAAGTTTCATCGAAATCAATTCCTTCTTCTTGGTTGTATCCTTGAGCCACTAATCTAGCTTTATTTCTTACAACCACACCGGATTCATCCATTTTATTTCTAAATACCCATTTAGTGCCTATAATGGATTGATGTTCCGGTTTAGGAACCAATTCCCATACTTTATTTCTCTCAAATTGATTTAACTCCTCTTGCATTGCCATAATCCAAAACTCATCATTTTCCGCATCCGCAAAAGATTTTGGTTCAATTTGAGAAATAAATGCAGCATGCTCACATGTGTTTCTAAGTGATGATCTAGTTGTGATACCTCTTGAAGGATCACCTAAAATTAAATCTTTAGGATGAGAGGAAACATACCTCCACTCCTTGGGGAGTGTTTGAGAACTACCTTCTTGTTGCTCCAGCTCCATATTTGTTTGTTCTTCTTGTCTATCCCCTTGATTTTCTTTTGATGATTCTTCTTGTAACTCTCCATCTGCATCATCATTAACAACTCCTTTCTCCGCAGAGGAGGGGTTAGATTCATCAATCGTAACATGCATGGATTCTTCCACAACTAAAGTTCTTTTATTATAAACTCTATAAGCTTTGCTTGAGTTTGAATACCCGAGAAAGATGCCAACATCAGATTTTGGATCAAATTTACCAAGATTATCTTTTGTGTTTAAAACAAAACATTTGCATCCAAAAACTTTGAAATAACCAATGTTGGGTTTTCTATCTTTCCAAAGCTCATAGGGAGTTTTATTGAGACGAGGTCTAATCAACACCCGATTTAAAACATAACAAGCGGTGTTGACGGCTTCGGCCCAAAAATATTTTGGTAATGCATTTTCATTTAACATGGTCCTAGCCATTTCTTGAATAGACCTATTCTTTCTCTCAACAACTCCATTTTGTTGTGGAGTCCTAGGTGATGAAAATTGATGCTCAATGCCAAAATCATTACAAAAATTTTCAAATGCATGATTTTCAAACTCTCCACCATGATCACTTCTAATACAAGTAATAGAATAACCCTTTTCATTTTGAACCTTTTTACAGAAAATTCTAAATGCATCAATGGCATCATCCTTATTAGCTAAGAATAATACCCATGTGTATCTAGAATAATCATCTACAATTACAAATGCATAAAATTTGCCACTCAAACTAGCATATCTAGAAGGTCCAAACAAATCTATGTGAAGTAATTGAAGAGGTTTCAAAGTAGAAATATGATTCTTGTTTTTGAAAGAGATTTTGATTTGTTTTCCAAATTGACATGCTTCACAAATTCTATCCTTTTGAAAACTAATTTTTGGAAGACCTTTAACTAAATCGTTTTTCGAAATTTTTGAAATTAAATCCATGCTAGCATGTCCTAGTCTTCTATGCCATAACCAACCATCATCATGCAATGCCGAAAAACATTTATCATGAGTAGATGCACACTCTATATCAATTGTGTAAACATTGCCACATCTATTTCTCATAAACAAAATTTTTCCATCACATGCATTCTCAATAACACATCTTGATTTATCAAAAACAACTTTATAACCTTTGTCACATAGTTGACTAATGCTAATCAAATTGTGTTTCAAATTTTCAACCAAACACACATTTTCAATTAGAGTTGAAGAAATTTTACCAACATTTCCAATTCCGAGAATTTTTCCTTTTGAGTTATCTCCAAAGGATACATCTCCACCATTTTCGATTTTGGTGAAACTTGAGAACCATGCATAGTTTCCGGTCATATGCCTAGAACATCCGCTATCCAAGTACCATTTATTCTTCTTTTTCTTCAAGCCCTGTAAAGGAAATTTTATGTTTTAGGTACCCAAACCTTTTTGGGTCCTTGATCGTTAGCAACGGTTCCTTTTGGAACCCACACACATTTGACACCATTATATGCATTCCTTTTTACGGGACATCTATATTTCATGTGACCATTTTGATTACAATAATGACAAACAATCTTATGATCATTTGTGGAGGTAGCTTTAACAAAATAATTCTTATAATACTTTTGCTTCAAATTAGGCTTATATCCAAGTCCTCCTTTATCAAAAACACATTTTTGGGAGTTAAGCATATTATCCAACATCTTTTGCCCATTTGTAAATTTTAGAACAACTTTACTAAGTTCAATATTCTTTTTCTTGAGCATTTCATTTTCCTTTTTCAAATCATCTACATGTGACTCTAAATGCTCATGTGAAGTACTAGATTTTTCACTTGATAATGCAACTCTATTATGCAAGGTTTTATTCTCTAATTCTAATCCTTTAATCTTCTCATTCAATGACTTATTGCATTTTTGCATGGCATCCTTTTCATTTGTAGATTCTAACAATTTCTTTTTAAGGCATGCATTCTTTTTACCAATTTTCATCAACTCATCATGCATTTCTTTAAAAGCATCATACAATTCATCATAGGTTGGACCACTTACCTCATTGAGATCATCATCATCTCCTAGTGCCATAAGTGCTAGGTTTGAAACTTCTTGCGACTTATCTTCATCACTTGAATCTTCATCGCTATCATCCCAAGTAGCAACCATAGCTTTCTTCTTGAGTTTGTTGAGAAGTGGGCATTCCGATCTTATATGGCCGGGCTTCTTGCATTCATAGCATATGATTGCCTCTTTCTTCTCCTTTTGGTTTTTGAAATTTCTGAATTTTCTTCGGTCACCAGTTTTCTTGAAAAATTTTCTGAACCTCCTTGCTAGCATAGCCAACTCCTCATCATCCGGCTCACTTTCCCCATCACTCTCATATTTGGTGACTTTGAGAGCAATGTTTTTCTTCCTTTCCTCATTTCCTCTTTCAGCTGCCAAATCTTCCTCATAAGAAATAAGAGGACCAATTAAATCATCAATAGGTAAGATATTCAAATCTTTAGCTTCCTCAATGGCAGTCCTTTTTGGTCTCCATTCCTTAGGTAATGACCTAATGATTTTCTTAACTTTCTCGCTATTTGAAAAAGTCTTTCCTAGGGCTCCTAGAGTGTTTACTATATCTGTAAATCTAGTATACATAGAATACACACTCTCATTTTGTTCCATTTGGAACAATTCATATTGCCGAGTGTACCTACTAATTTTAGACTCTTTCACTTGATTCGTGCCTTCATAAACAACTTCAAGTTTGTGCCAAATTTCATTAGCACTTTCACAACTAGACACTCTATGAAACTCTTTCTTATCGAGTGCACAAAACAAGGCATTCATGGCTTTGGAATTTAGAGAGGCTTTTCTCTTTTCCAATTCATTCCATTCCCGTAAAGGTTTTGGAATGTCTTCCCCAATTTCATTTTTAGTCAAAGGCATGAATGGACCATCACATACAACTTCCCAAATTTCATAATCTAATGCTTGTAAATAAATTCTCATCCTAGTTTTCCAATACGGGTAGTCATTTCCGTCAAAGAACGGTGGCCTAGTTGTGGATTGTCCTTCCCTAAAGGTTGAATCATTTTGGGTTGCCATGGATCTTTTACCCTAGACGATTAAGTCCTAACAAGAGAACCAAGCTCTGATACCAAATGAAATGCAAGTAACGCAACCCAAGAGGGGGGTGAATTGGGTTTTTAAAAATAATGCAATACGATTCGCACAATAAATCAATCTAACGCCTTAATGAAATAGAGAACAATAAATTCAAGCAAGCGTAAAAATAAAAAGAGCAAGGGAAGAGAAAAACAAACACGCGGATTTTTACGTGGTTCGGCAATCCCCGCCTACGTCCACGCCTCCAAGCCAACCGAGCTCGAGGATTTCACTATCTAAGCCTCCCAAGGCTTCAAGTTTTTACAATTGACTTCCAAGGTGTCAATGAACCTTTACAACCAAGAGATTATCTCCCCAATCTCTTCACCCCAAGTGTTTCCCACACTTAAACACTCACAATTTAGTAAGGAATGAAAATTACAACAAAAACTCTCTTTAAGAGTTGATATGTAACTAATAGCTCAACAATGATTCAATCAATAATGATTTGCGTCTTGGAAGCTCAATATATGTTGTATGATCTTATATTTGCATGTATTGGTGCTTAAAATGAAGTTTGAGTTGAGTTTTTATAGTGGAAGCCCAAAAACTAGCCGTTATAGGCAAATTCCAGCGCTCAAGCGGTTAGCCGCTTGATTTATCCGGCTAGCCGCTCAGGAACAGTAATATTACCGTTATTTTTGAATTTGCTACAGTAACACTGTTCATTGAAATTACACTTTAGCCCAAAACTTTCTATAATTATACTATGGCCCAAAACGTCAGAAAACTTTACAAATAGGTCCAATTTCAGAACTTCCCAAAAATAATTTTCTTTCCCAAACTTCCTAAAATTATGATATGGCCCCAAAGATTTTATTGTTTCGCACAAAGGTCCTTTTCAACATAATACCCATATTTTTCAAAGTTCTCAAAACCTTTCACTTTAGTTCAAAATATTCATAAATTATAGTATGGCCCAAAACATTTAAAATATTTGTAAAAACATCCAACTCCGAAATTTGATACTTATTAAAATCAAAGATTTCAAATCTTAACATTTAAGTCCAATTTTACTCAAATCCACAAAATACTTTACTTTATAAAAATAAAATATTTTAGTTTATGAAAAGTATTTAATTAAATTAATTTCTTGAGCTTCTCAAATGCTAAATCATGCATCAATTAAATCATACCGGCTTTACAAGAATTTTTCGCAATAATTCGTCCGTTGAGCTCTAAGCTTTATTCTTGATTTCTCCGTTGTCCGTTGAGTGTCTTCAATCTTGATTTCACTTGATTCACTTGCATAAATATTATCCTTCAAAAACTAGTGTAAATGTGAAATACAATATTTATTATTTTTACTTAAGACACATGTTTGTTATCATCAAAATTACATTATGTGTAGCCCTTTAGGCTAACAAAATTCTGGTTTTAAAAATTAATTTTATCCTTTAATACAATTTCATAAATATCCTTAAAATTATTACTTAAACCTAAAATTATCCTTATTCAAATTGGAAACAAAATCAATATTTTCATAAATTTTTGTTATAATTCATCAATATAATTTTTTAATATCAATTTGTTGGTAGAATTATTATTAAGTTTGTTTCACTATATTATAAATTTAATTATCAATTAATTTAAGACAAAATAAAAAATTAAAATCAATATATTATATATTTTATTTTTAGTTAAAATTATTATAATACATAATAAAAATATTTTACGTACTTGTTTTTATATGTATAAATAAATTTTATCTTACATTATATACATTTTAGTAATTTATTTTCTCTCACAGTAAAATTTACCAAATATCTACAACTGCTTTCAAAACTCACAACACTTCTGAAAATAAAATTTACATTATCTTCACAAGCTTAATTGATTATCTTCATAGTTGATTATTTTTACAGCACAACTAATAATAATTATTTTAAAAGTTACAATATTTCTAAATTGACCCTAATTGTATTAGCAATAGATAATTATGACTCGAAGTTGAGGTTGTATTTAATTTAAAATCATTCCTATTTGATCTCCATTACCTACCTTAAATTTTTAAAAGTTAAATAAACGATTCCAATCAAGGTTACAAAAAAAACAAAAAAGATATCATCATTGAAACCAGGCTAAAGCTACATGAGTAATGATACAGCCACAAACTCTTGTACAAACTTATCTTGTACAAACTGATGTGGCATGATAAGATTGGTTGAATTAAATATCACTTGACCCACATGATTTGTTTTTATTAGTTTATATTTTCATTCAACCAATGAATTAATGCCACGTCAATTTGTACAAAATAAATTTGTACAAGAATTTGTGACTGTATCATTACTCAAGCTACATTGCTAGGCCGTAAGCCTTGTCAGCATATTGAAAATTTAAATCAAACCGTAGGATTTAACTAAAATGAATCTAATGGTTGATATTTTATATTAAATAAAAGTAGAAAAAGAAGTCAACTTGAGTTGGTTCCCAAAAAAAGACCCCTAAATTTCTCTCTCTGTTTTTTTTTCACTCTCTTTCTCACCAATCCGATTTCTTTATTCTCTCAAAAGGGAGGTCCCTAAAATTTTTTTCCTCTTTCCAATCCATAATTTCTCTCATCTGATTTCTACACTCATCATGTAAGATCAAATCCGCCGCCTCTCTCTTACTAATCAACCAATCGGATCCATCTACCTAAGGGATCAGGATTCTCTCCTGATCTGATTATGTCATGAACAAATAATTCAATAATTGATTGATTGTTAATAAATAAAAAAGTAAAAACAGTTAAATCTTACCCATACACTCAGGGGCGGATGCAGTGCAGGACCACTGGGGGCTCAAGCCCCCACTCAAAAAAAAAATCTTTTTTTGTTTAAAAGAAAATTTAAAATTTAAAATTTAAAATAACCCTGAAAAAATTATTAGATAATCTCATTCTTTAAAATTTAAACTATTATTTTAATAATTATAAAGTAATAATTTTACTTAAAAAAATAAAGCCCACAGCTCAAAATATTTATAATCCCAAAACTGAACCGTGAGTGCCAAACTTGTAATTAGGAATTGTCTTGAAGAAAATAGGAAGTTGCAGGCATCAATTATGTTCTTTATTCTCATAATCGCAGTGAAAAAAACGAAAAGAGAAGGAGCCAGGAGGGGGGTGAATTATTAATTGTTGTGGGCTTGAGTGGATGGGACGTGGGATCGACTTGCTTTTACATCAATTTTGCATAAGATAAACATGCTCTTTTTGTTTTTTTTTCAAATTAAGTTAAGAATTTCGTATTTTATTTTTTGTTCACATGTCAACACATCTCTATATAAATTGTAATTGTTCAAGTGACTAATTCTAGTCTTTACAATTTCTTTTTCTAGTGATTTTGTTTATAACTATTAGTAAATTAATTTTTTCAATTGTAATTAATTTATTTTTACATAAGTACTCATATATATAATTTTGAGTAATGAAATTTGTGAATAATGAACTTTGGAATCGGATAGGAGATTGAATGGATGAATGATAATTTGATTGTTTGTGTAGAAAAAGATGGATTTAATAGTATTGATAATGAGTCTATTTCACAATATTTTCAGAATATGAAATCGCGTAGAGAACAATTGTAAGTGGGTTACCAAAAATTTTATATATTTAAGTTTTAATTTTTACATTTTACTGTTATTTAATTTAGCCCCCGGTAAATTATTTTTCTAAATCCGCCACTGCATACACTACCACTAAAAGACACATAATAAAAAATAATTAAATCTCAGTAATGCTCAAATGAGTAGAGGATCATGTTCCCTACCTAAGTATTTGGTTTGTATATGAGAGTAGAGAGAGACAATGGTAGGATTCTAGGGTTTTGATTAGAGAATTAAGAGAGAATAGATGAAGAATTTAAGAATTTAAAGAGAAGGGAGCAGAATTAATAGGAATTATAATTAATTTTATTACTTACTTTCTAAAAATATAATAATTACCACTTATTTATAATAATTTAAGATAATCGTAATTGTAATTTAATAAAAACTTAATAAGAAAACCTAATGCTAATGAGAAAGAAATTAAAAAAGGAATTAAAATAAAATAAAATAAACTTTTAAGGGTCCTAGCAGGCAGAGCTGGTATCGCGTCTGTTGCTGTTTTTCTAATCATCCACCATTAGCTTTGTTGCACCGTTGGCTAGACCATCAGTTCTTCATTAACGTTGTCCTGGCTCTCGCCGTAATCGTTGTCGCGTGAGCTGCCCCAAGCCGCCATCGAAAACCCTCAAAACAAGTTAAAACTTTTTTTTTTGGTTAATTTTTTGAGGTTTGGTTTTTAAGTGTTATTTTTCTATAGGTACTCTAATTTTTTCTTGTTCGGTTTTGGGTGTTGTTTGCTGGTTTTGAGCTCTATACTCTTTGTTATGAATACTAAAGATGGGCACTCAATGATTTGGTGATTTATCGATTCTTCTGGGTCTGGCTTTTTTTTTTTTTTTGGGTTGTGAATTTTGAGTTAATTGTTTTGGGGCTATAGAGCAATCTTTAAAACTCCATGCAGTGGGGTATCCTCGAGTGGGACCAAAAACAGAGTTGAAGTTCATGTTGGAGTCATTTTGGGACAGGAAGACCAACCTAGATTAGTTGCAGGAAGAGCAATGTGGCTCAACGTGACTCCTCTGTTCTCGCCATAGAAATGACCAGGTGGTTTAATACTAACTAGTAAGTCCTCTTTTTTTTTTTTTTTTTTCTATTATCTTTGATCATTTTGCATTTGCTCACCTGGTTTCATGAGATTTTTATTTGTTTCTGAGTGATGCTTATTTGAGTCCCAAGATCGCTAGCATTATTGTTTATTTTTTGTGATTTTGATTTTAATTTATTTAATTGGGTGTAGCCATTATCTTTTGCCTAAATTGGGACACTATGTGAACTTCTCGTATGCATCTCACAAGGCTGTTCAAGAATATAAAAAGGCCAAAGCTCTAAGTTCTCTTCAAAATATTGTGTTTAATTACACAGCCATGCAACACAATCTTTAAAAGTCCATTAAAATTAGGCACAGACTGGGTGTCGCATATGGTATTGAGTATGAAAAGTCACAACTATGCTTACTAAATTGATGATCTTGTTTATATCCTATAAGGAAACCTTAAGAACCATGATATATTTAGGATCCTATTGCATAGATTTTTTTCCTTAACTCTCGAGTAATGTTGCTTCTAATTTTTAATTGAAATGATCTTTTGTAAGGTTATTTTAATTATTCTTAGAATATTACTCAAACCATTACTGTTGTCTTTGCTTTTATAGTTCCTCTACTTAATTATGGATTTCCTAATTCTCTAATGTTCTTTTTCTTTACTTTTCCGCAATGCTGGACCAAGAGATCAAGTCTTGGCTTGCATTTGCTGCATAGAAAGTAGTTGAAGTAAATGCATTGGCCAAGGAATTGTTTGGGCAAAAGGATGAGGTACTCCCTAGTAGGAATTGTTATTTTGCATTACTTTTATTATTTGAACTTTTTAAAACAATTGTTTCGCTTAAAAAGTGTTGCTTGCAAGTTTACTTCTATACATTTTGCCTATCAAGTCTTGGCTTGCATTTGCTGCATAGAAAGTAGTTGAAGTAAATGCATTGGCCAAGGAATTGTTTGGGCAAAAGGATGAGGTACTCCCTAGTAGGAATTGTTATTTTGCATTAGTTTTATCATTTGAACTTTTTAAAACAATTGCTTAACTTAAAAAGTGTTGCTTGCAAGTTTACTTCTATACATTTTGCCTATCAAGCCTGTTAAAATACTTTGGAGCTCTAATAAACACTCTAATTTTGTAAGCATAAGTTAATATCTAACTGCTAATCTGGATCCTGGATATTTCATGAATTTTTACATTTTATTTTGTGATTCCTATAGCTTCAATTTTGAAAGAATAGGAAATATAATTATTGTCATAAGAAAGCCATTGACTAGAAATTGAGCTCTTATCATATTTTGACCAAACCCAGAGGATTGAAAATCTGTCTTTTGTGAGGTAATATTATATTTTTTTTATTTGTCTATTGAGATCTTGAAATTTTCTAATTTGGAGTTTTTTCTGAAAAATGTGTTGAATCCTACGACGGTTTTTGTCGTTTGGCCTTTTCATTCAAGTTTCTTTGTTATCAGCAACCCAAAAGAGCTTCAAAGAAGACCTTTGAATTGGAAAGAGACAATTTGATAGTTTGAATTGGATCATTTTGCGTAATTATGTATGTGGAATATTAGTGATTGCTTCAAAATGAACTTTAAATTGTAGGACGATGCAGCGTAATTATGTATGTGGAATATTAGTGATTGCTTCAAAATGAACTTTAAATTGTAGGATGATGCAGAGCGAGTCAAGTGATCGAATTATTTTCAACGGTATCTCTTGAGATTGTTGTAAGGAGGCAAGGCTAGAGGATATTTGGGAAGTGGCTTGACATTCACTGAAGTTACTTCTTCCCTAATTACACTTTTCCTCTAGACTTGATGCTGTGGGTTGATAGGTTGGTGGCTATGCTTTCTGGTTTCATTATGCACCATGGTATTAGGAGAACTTGTTTGGTTGCTATTGTTGGTAGCTCAATGGATGAAACCTGCTTTTTGAGAAGTGAAGATTTCAAAATCGGAGGTTTTAATGATAAATTTAGTCTCCATAGAGGTAATGTTGTTAGGATTTTACCAGTGAATGCTATTGCTGATTTTCTTCCGAGAAAAAGACCTCTCCAGTAGAGAAGGTGAGTCGAACATATACTTGGTGGGGTTTCTTTTCTTTTTACTATTTGCCTTGTTTACTCTTAAAATTTTTAGCTTGCTGGAGAATAGAAGTTAACACACATTTTCTTTTTTTTGGTTGGAGGGCTAGCATATGGGCACGATAAATGATGTTGATTGTTGATTTTGCAGAATTTATATGAAATATCGATGCTTATTATTTGTGATTTTAACGGAATGAAAAATATTTATGGTAGACCATTTCTCTGTGACCTTGTTTAATTACTATTATTGCTTCACATGATTGTAAAACAGAAAAGAAAAAAGGAAAAAAAAAAGAAAAGAAAGAATCTTGTGATCTTGTATCTTATTCTTGATAGTCGGACATATAATAGGAAAAAACCCTTTGATTTTACTTGATCTAATTTGGCAAATAATTTAATTGGTGGTTGAAGGAAGCATGAATTTACCTTTACACGTATTTTTGATTTGTGGAGAACTTGTGACTCTTGTTGAACTCGAATTCGGCGAGGTGGGTACTTGGAAAAGGCACTTCGACGCCCAAGTCAGTGTTTGATTTAAAATTTAATGGAAGTAAGAATAATAAATAAGATTAAGGTTTTTTTGTAGAGGGATGAGCAGTGTTCTCTTTTTGCTCAGGAGGGATCTCCCATTTCTTGGAGAGATGGTCCCTATTTATAGCTGATGGGTGACATGGGTCTAGGGTTTTGTCTTGGTCTCTCTCCTAGATGACACGTGCCATCCACTATTATTGCACACATGGGACGTGAATTTGTTCGTAGGGAAATAAATATATTTATTCCAGACAAATGTCATTTATTCCGTGCCCATGTGCTTCCTTACTCCTATAATCTTGGACATGATTCCCTCAGACCCCGGAATCCCGAAATTAGAATGAGATTTTGCTCTTAGTTATTATCGGAAGTTTCTGGGGAATTTCATCCCAGTGTTACTCTCTCCAAAATAGATTGGATATAATTTATTTATTTAATGTTCCGAGATAGTTTTTTTCTTTCATTTTTATTTGGACACTTGGCGCAGTTTGGTGCCTCTAGGTTATGGCACCTACATCACTCCCCCTACAAGCGTATTTTTATTTAAAAATAATTTTTTCAAAAAGTGGTGGTTTTGTGATATTTGTTCACTTAATTTTTTTTTAAGAGAAATGGGATTCGTCATACTTTTTTTTTTTTGGAATAATGAAATATTTACTATATGTGAATATTTAAATTACTTGCTGAGGTGGTGAACAGGGGTGCCTTTTTAACTTCACTGCAAACAGGCTATTCGGGCTTTTAACCCTTCTTAAAGTCTCATTTCAATAATTATTTTATTCCTCCCAAGGTCATCGTCTTTTTCTTCTTTTTTTTTTTTTGCACTTTTCAAAAATTATTCTCCTGCTCCTTTTTGTGGCTCCAAAGCTTTTATTTTTTCCATTACTCTCTTTTGCTCAAGGCTTTTTCAGTAAGTTTCAGAGCATGCTTCGTTTCTCATTTTTCATCATCATTCATTTAATTTATTTATTTTTTGGTTCTTTCTCATCTCCTTTTGCCTTTTTTTTTTTTGGTTCTCCTCTCTTGGTTCTTTTTTTTTCTCCTCTCTTGGCTCCTTTTTTTTTTTGTTGGGTCCTCCTCTTCGTGGCCCTTCTTGTTTATTTTTTGTGTTGGTTTCTACTCTCTCTCTCTCTGTTTTTTTTTATTCGACTTTGAATTTTTCTCAATTTCAATTTTTTTTTTAATGAGAACACGGTTGCCCCTAGAGTAGAGAGACTCTCATTTGATCGATTTGTGGAATATGTGAATCTTGGCCCTGATATTTAGTTGAGAGAGCTTGCGGATAATGTTGATATTATGGACCCCGGAATCGACAAGGAGTCAATTTTACTTTATTGCCAACAAATTGAGGTATTATCATTCCCTATTCCTCCCCTGGTTATGAAATTTTTTGCTCGTTGTGGAGTTTCCTCCTTGATGATTAACCCCTGTGTTCTAGTACTATTACAAGCCTTTGCCACCACCAATTTGGCCCCTAAAGGGTCTCATTTCCTCTCCTTATATGATTTCTTAATATGTTATAGACTTAAATTTTATAGCAGCCTTAAGGACGAAAGGGATTCATGGTTCACCACCATGAGGTTTGAAGATAAGGGCGTTTTCTACAAAATTCCTTCCTTGATGAAAAAGGACCAGTTTAGGGAGTGGTCAATCAATCGTCCTGTAATAGTTATTGGCTATTGGTGTAGGAGGGAGCATATGCATATGGAATCCTATGTTCTCAGTTACGCCTTTTGGAAAAAGCTTCGTACTTTTGTACTCCTTTTGGTTTTGCTATATGTCGATTCCTATTGCTTTGTTATTTGCGTTACTCACCTTTTTTTTTTTAAGCTGGGCCGATTGTTGATCCTCCTTTATTGGGTGCTCGAGTGGCGTATCTGGAGAGGAATTTTTGGGGAAAAGATTTTCCTTGTGTTACAGAATTGATTTTACGTCAATGTTTGAGACGAGTTGGTCAATTTAACTATGTTCGTCATGTTGATAGCTTGTGTTTGGGAGGAGGCTACGTTGTTTTTCCCCTTGGACTTGCCCGCCTTTCTGATAACGATGAAATATATGAGGATGGGAGGAAAATACTTGACTTATATGTGGCTGGCGAGGATGAGAATCATGACATTCCTCTTCCGGATGGGATTCCTATTGACTTAGGGGCCAAGGAGCCTATATCGAGCCCAAGGTCTTCCCCTTATGGATCTATGGAATTATATATTCCAAGGAAGGTTAATAAAAAAAAGGCACAGCTTAGGGAGAAGAATCCTATTAAGAGACAAAATAGCGAAGCTAGTGAGGTTGCTAGGAAGCAACCTATGGAGAAAGATGATGTTCCTATCCGGGGGGCTTCATTTGGGCGTTAGGAAGACAGTGGCTAATCCTACACAAAAAACTCATAGCGAGAAACCTGTAAATGTTGGTCCACGAATGGAGAAATATTCCGATCCTTAGAAAGGGGTGCAAAAGGAGGGGTTAAGCAAAGTTCTTCCAATTGATTCTGATGAGTCGGAATTCGATGGTATATAAGTTCTTTTGCTCCTGCTTATGTTGTTATTTTATGTATACATATATATTATTCTCTTAATACTTTTTTGTTTTTCAAAAAATCATGATGAATATCTTTTTCGATCCACTAAAGGAGTAGTGATGAAAGAGGACCATAAGAATGGTGGCAAGGAAATTTTATCTAAGAGCTACTCAGGTAAGGAAGCTCTTTCCGGCAACAGAGAGGATAACAATGCTCATGTAAGAAAAAAAAAAAAAAAGGAGGAACGATGGTAAGCGTTGGATTTTTATGACTTTTCCTTTTGTTATTGATTTTTCCATTTATTCTTACCTGACTTCATGTTTTGTTTTAATTGTGTAGCTACTTTCTCCAGCATAACTTCTCATTTGGGGAATACTGATTGCAGAAAGTAGGACATGGTTTGGAGGCAGTAGTTCTTGCTACTATAGGAGCTTTCAAGGGAGGTACAACTATTCTGGCTGTAGATTTAAGTAAAGTACAAGCTTCTGGGCCGTTAAAGTCTAAAGAATCGAGGCTTCCCTATCTGAAGCGCAAGGTTGATCCCCGGAAGGATTATGCTTCAAAGAAGGCAAAATTAGGGGTGGAATTCATTCCTCGACAATTCTTGTTGGTGACAATTTCCTTTCCATAATTTAGTTTAAGTAGTTGTTAATATTTAGTAGTGAAGTTCTTTTTTTTTGTTTTATTTTGGTTTCAGTGGATATTTACAATGCTGGGGAAGATATATCTGTCTTCTGCCAATCATCATGAGTCCGTTCTTACTGGAGAAAAGAAGGGTGTTTTAGGTGCGAAGTATCATTCTTTTGAGAAAAAGGCCGTGGATGATTCATCAAAGGATCGACAGGTTTTTGAAGTAGCAGTGGTGTTCGAAATTTCCGTTGCATCCAAGGCCGGAGAATCCTTCTCCCGAACACAAGCTATCAACATGACGAACATAATGTACTTTTTCGAATCCTCCTCAAAAGAAGCAACTCTGATTGCTCCTACTTCGCCTCTTTAACTTTCCTCTCTAACTCTCCAATTCGCAAGTTCCTTGAAGTTATCATTCAAACATTGTAATTCTGCGATCTTTAATTTCATACTAAAATACGAGCGAAGAATGAAGCAATTTCCTTCATATATCACTGCGTACAATGCATGACCTCTGGTACTACTTCCCCCCATTCATCGTTGGATGTAACAATTATGGGGGACTTGTTAGAGGTGGAAAAGCTCATTGGCAATAAGCCTGATGGAAAGGTGGGGGAACACTTCATGCGTTGTTTTTAGTGATATATGAAGGAAAGTGCTTCGATTCTTCGCTCGTATTTTAGTATGGAATTAAAGATCGCACAATTACAATATTTGAATGATAACTGCAAGGGGTTTGCGGAATCTTGCAAGAAGTTGTCATCCAAGTTAAAAGGTGCCAGATCTGGTATTGTGGAAAGGAACTTCCGAATTGCGGAGTTAGAGAGGAAAGTTAGAGAGGCGGAGCAGGAGCTTTCAGAGTTGCTTCTTTTAAGGGATGAAAAGCAGGAGTGGGAGAAGGCAGAGGGTGTCCTTAGGAAAGAGTTAGCTAAGGAGTGGGAAAGTCATCGTATTGCTGAGGAAAAATTGTCTACTACTGAAGAAGTTTTTGATCAAGCCTTTAATGCATATATGGCATTGTACTATCGTCTTGGGTGGTGTGGTGGCAGTTATAAGAATGATGTGAAGCCTTAAGAGTTCGACAAGTCGGTTGGTTATGAGCCCGGTTGGTCGTTGCGCTATCTTGGCAAGGCTGTTTCTACTATTGACTTAAGTGAGAAAGGTGAGATTAGTTCTGATGATGATAAGGATGGCTATGGAGAGTTCCTGACCCGAATCCAGAGGATGGTGAGGAGGGAGGTATCGGTGCTAGTACTTCAAAGGGTGCGGGAGGTGGAGCTCTATGAATTAGTTAATTTCTATTTGTCTTTGTATTTGATCATGAAGGACATTACCTTTAGGTTTTATGTAGTAAGAATTCTTCTTTTTCTTTGTTGTTTTTGGCTTTTGGAATTTTTTATAAGTGCGAATCTTTTGTGTAAGGCTTGGGTTTGTTTGTGGCTTGGGTTTGTTTGTAGCTTGGATTTGCTATATATACAGTTTTGTTTTCGTAATGCCTCTGTGTGTGGAATGATTCTTTTAAGTTGTGTACATATATATGTTTCCATGAAGCTTTTTAGGAAAGCTTTACATATTCTTTATTTATAAGTATTGGTAGAGAATTAGTTCCTTAGAGTGAATAATATAGTCATTGAGCTCTTTTGTGGATCATAATTTCTTTATGTTCATCGGAAATAACTTTGCTCTCGGAAGAATTGTTTACAAAATGATTCTTGTGGAAGAATTGTGTTCTCTCATATTATACGGAATAATCCTTTTGGGAGAATTATTTCCTTGAGCTTTCATTGAGTAGTTGGTGTTGCAGAATTATTTATCTTGAGCTCGGAATAATTCTTGTTGACGAATGGCTTTCCTTAAGCATGGAGTAATCCTTTTGGGGACTTATGTACCAGAATCTCGGAATAATTTTTGTTTAGGAATTATTTTCCGTGAGTTTGGAATAATTCCCTTGGGGCAATATTTTCCCCATACTCTCGAACTAATTCTTATTGAGGAGTTGTTTTCGTTAAGCTTATATGGGATAATTTTTCCGTAAGCTCATGTGGAATAATGTTTTTGGGATAATTATTTGATTTAAGCTCATGCGAAATAATTATTCCAAGATAATTATTTAACTTAAGTTTATACGGAATAATTTTTTCAAGAGAATTATTTAACTTAAGCTCATGCGGAATAATCTTTCCGAGATAATTATTTGATTTAAGCTCATACAAAATAATTTTTTTGAGAGAATTATTTAATTTAAGCTCATGCGAAATAATTTTTCCGAGATAATTATTTGACTTAAGCTCATACGGAATAATTCTTCCGAGATAGTTATTCAACTTAAGCTCATACATAATAATTTCTCTGAGAAAATTATTTTTCTTTAGCTTATGTGGAATAATTCTGGCTTGGGTATTATTTTCTTTTAGGGTCATAAGGAACTGTAGTTATGATAAAATGGTGATGCTTCAGAAAATACAGTGGGCTTTTCTGAATAACATCTTTCATTGACAATCCAAGCAAGAAGCTCAGAATGGCATTCATTTCTACATCGACATAGACTTTAGGGAAATAAAAACAGTACTTAAAACAAACAAACTAGTGGATCAATAATAGGAATTGAAGGAGATAAAAAGGTGCCAAGTAAATTTCTTCCTAGTCATAGAACTTCTTCAAGTGAATGACATTCCTAAGCAGTAGGGACCTTTTTCCCATCAAGTGTTTGAAGCTTGTGAGTGTTGGGAAAATATGCTCTTTAAAAGCATATGTGTTTATTTAATTGTAATAAATAATTTTTCTGATTAATAAAATAAATGAGGTATTTTATTCAAATATCTTAATTGCATTAATATTTGTATTAAAGTCCATTTAATCATATTATATGTATTTATGTGATCACCATATGGATTCACAGAAGACATAAATACAAGTTATCTTATGATTAAATAAATTTAGTTCGCAGTTGATAAATAAAGTTGGGCACTTTATTTAGGTATAGACTGTAATAAATTCATTGAATGATTTGTCTTAATCATGTATGAATTTATTAATGTAGTACGACTACATTGAACAGGATCACATATGAGATTTAATTAACTTTGTAATAACTGTCAGACTTATTAAATCTCATAGGCGTTGATTTTACTGTAATCTTAATCTTGAGTTAATTATGATTTCATGATTGTAATTGTTATTCCATTTGAGTTACCAATGGGCACGACACATCCTTGTGGTCAAGATTACCCGGTATCTTGGTGGGAGCAATTATGAATATTGGAGTTATGGATTAACAATATAGAATTTGTACAACACATCTCTTGATGGGTTTTCGGCACTTGATCATAGAATTCTCTGGCCAGAGTGTATCAACATATTTAGTATGTTGAAAATGATCATTAGAGAAAACCAGTAAGGATCAAGGAATAAGATATTATTAAATTGATTGGACAGTTGAGACATCAATTTAATTAACGATGTGGTACAAAGGATTGTGCAGTAAAGAAATCAATGTGGCTTGGGATGAATTATTATTCGAGCATACAATTATGGAAGTCAGTTCCAATCTTTTAGTGGAGTAGATTTGGAATTAAATAATTGGGCTAGTTTAATTACAGGCCTAATTATTGTAGCCACTATTGTATGTTCCCAAATGATCCACGGGTTAGCTCATTTAATTGACTGCACCACTACTGGACTAATAAGTAAGATAACTAGCTATTTGGGTCAAAAGCCTAAATATATCATTTAGTGAGAGGCTCCATTTAATTAGCTTTTGTATAAGGGGCCTTATGTTATTTTACAAGGTGGGTCCCCTATTGAAAAAGTAAATAAACATGAGTTTTATTTAGGGCATTATTTGGAGCCTAGGGTTTTCACTAAAGGGAGATATATAAGGCTTATTTTTCCCTAAAGAAAAAAGGAGAAGCCACTTTATACAGATCAGAGAATAAGATTTTTCTCTCTATTGTTGAGAGAAAAATTTTCTCGTGCTAGTTGCTTTGGTAGTGATAAAGGCGCCCACACGTCAAGTGCAGATCGAACCTGAGTCATAACCTGGAAGATCATTGGAGACAGTTCGTGATCTAACAGGAGTGGTGGTGGCGGATCGTGATCTAGGAGCCTAAATCACTTCAGCGGAAAAGGCCAACTCAGATTTTCAAGGTACGATTTCTAGAATACAAATTCTTATATATTATATGAGAGCGATCTTCAAAAGGTTTAATAAAAATTTAAAAACCTAATTTTTCCCCAACAATTGGTATCAGAGCAATCTCATATTAATATATAAGAATTTCGTATGAAATCATTCTTGAAATTTATGTATTAGAGTGGCACAATTTATTCAGATATATATTAATTGTTTAATATATGAATAAAGCATGTTTTGTTTTGTCTTAATTCATGGTTAGATTTTTCGTTGTATTTTTTCTTTGGATCTGTAACAAGAGGGGTGATTTTTTATCATCATGTTTCCCTCTTGATTTATTTTACTGTTATAGAATTTTTGTAAGCCAGAAATTGGCCTAGGAAATTTGTAAATTAATCTCGGATTTTCAAGATCAAAGCGACGGAGGCCGGAAATTGACAGCGGCAACCAGCAGCAAGCAGCGCGCGCCCAGCAGCACATGCTGCCAGCAAGCGCGCGGCTCGCAGCACACGCTGCCAGCAGCCAGCGCGTGCTGCTCGCGCAGCCAGCAACGCACACTGTGCGTGCAGCAGCCACGGCACGCTCGCGTGCAACAGCGAGCACACGCAGCAGGTAGCGCGAGCAGGAGCTTTCCGTGCAGCGCGAGGGAGGTGTTTGGTACGTTTCCGGTGTGACGGCGACAGTAAATCGGCGTCGGAGATGCATGAACAGTCGCTGCCCTTTGTGGAGATGGCAGCTGGGGAAGATGAAAGAAAGAAAAATATGATTTTAGGGTTTCATGGTTTTTATCATGGAGGTCCCTATGGTTTCATAAGTTTTCTTTCGGGCAGAAATGTTTCAATTCTTTGCGTTTAAATCCAAAAACAGTTTTGGGCTTAAAGAATCTTAGTTTTAGGCCCAATTAAAATTTGGGCTTAATGGATTAAAATGCATAGATAAAATTGAACACATTAAATTTATTTTTGATCCAAAAGTTTTATTTTAATAAAAAAATTTTTAATTATTTATTTATTTTCTTTCAAAATTAAAATTGGACCAATTATAAATTTAAAAGCCTAATTTTTCCTAATCCATTAACAAAGACAAGATTATGGAAGATGGACATTGACAAGAAGCCCAATGAAGATTAGGCTTAGGGTTAATGTATTTTTCATTATTAGGAAAGCCATGAATTAAGATTATTTAATTATTTTTCTATATGTTATGTTTTGGATGATAACATGCCATGATAACATGTCATATAGAATAGGTAGTGCCACTCCATGCATAATGATACATGTCATTCATTAATAATGAATTTCATAATATTGTTTGAAATTTGCGTATGCTTAATAATATTTGATATCATCTAGATAATATTATAGGAAGCATGCAATTAACAATATGTATGTTTTAAAAAGGAAAAACTAATTTTAAAATATTGAGTGGGAGAGGGAAAATTTAAGATAATTTTCCCACGGGCTCCATTGTTAGTTCAATAATAAAATTATATATATACCTCGACTTCATGATACGGTGATGCTCCCTTCGGAGGGTATATATATTAGATATTTTATTTGATGAATTTCTTCAAAGATAAAATTGAAATAATTTTCAATCGATTGTTCACCCCAACGGTGACTATTGAAATGAAAAATATCTAGATTGAAACAATGGTTATACACTCAACTAAAATTTGTTATTAACCTTCCCAACGAAGCTCTGTTAACAAATTTAGGCCCAAAAGGATAACGATAATTATTTATCATGTCTCTACATGAAAGTAAATAATCCAATGGGTAATTGGGTCTAGTAAGTATAGACATGACTTCCCCACCGGATAGCTTGTCAAAGCGGAACTAGATTATCGTTACAATAAATTAAAATGCATTTATGGTTTTATGCATTTTTGTCATTTATTGTGAATATTATTTCAAATTATTTATGCATGAATGTTTTATTTTTTCAGAAAATGTCTTCCATCAACCCATTATTAATTATCCTTGTTAAAAATGCACCCACTGGCGAAAATTATTTAGATTGGAAACGCAATCTATTTAATATTCTCACTATTAAGGGAAGCAAATATGTGTTGACCCAGCCTTGCCCTCCTGAACCATCGTTATACGATTATAGAAATCAGAGGGAGCCTTATGAGAAATGGTGCGAAGCTAACAAAATGGCTAAGCGCTATATATTGGCTTCGATTTATGTGGAACTGTATAAGAAACATTGGAGCATGGAAACAGCCACTGAAATTATGGCTAGTCTTCATCAGATGTTTGGGCAAAATACCCATTTTGCCAGAGATGCAGCATTAAAACGTATTACGGATACTAAGATGGAAGAGGGTACAAAAGTTCGTGATCATGTCCTCAAAATGATGGACTATTTGAATGAGGTAGAGATTCATGGTGTTCAAATCAATGATAAATCAAAGATTAACATGGTGATTGAATCTTTACCTGATACATTCAAAGAGTTTAAGGTCAGCTATATCTTAAACAATAAAGATATTACCTTAATTGAATTAATGCACGAACTAAATGCTATAGAAGAATTTTATAATAGTAGAAAACTTCCTGAAAAAGGATTCTCTTCAAGGCTTAAGTCGAAAGACAAGAATGAGCAAGCAAGAGTTGGGATCGGCAAACTGTCCATTAAAAGAAGTGGCAAGCCAAAAGGCAAGTGTTACAAACGTGGACAGAAGGGTCACTGGAAGAAAGATTGTCCTAAGATTATTAAAATCAGGTATAGGAAATCTTTAAGCTTCCTAATTAGTTCAGATTTCTATTGATTCATACAATAATGAATTCTGAGATAACGACTCTTATTTGTAATTCATTTATTTGGTTTTCAGGAAACCAAGAGATTAAGTGAAGAAAGCTTCAAATAGCAGTTGAGGACGTGCTAGTTTATATCAATTGAAAGACTATATCAATTTTACAAGACTTTAATTTTGATATTTGTCTTTATTTTTCCAAATAATAGAGGAATTTAATTTCGGTGGCTTGTTTTAATAAACAGGAGTACACTGTTATTTATGGATCCTCTGTTTATTACTTATTTTGGTTATTTATAAAGACAATTTATATCATAGAAGTACATTGATCTATTCAAAGTAAGATATAATGATAAAAAGTATATACATTTATCTAAGAAAAGAAATATTTCTTCTAACCAAAAATTACCTCTGATATTTATGCTTAAGTCATATAAACTATAATAAGATTTTAAGAAAATGATTAATGATAGACTTGTTGGCCTATTAAGATTGATTATTGTAACTCTATAAATCTTATTTAGAAAAGTAATATGACAAGGATGCTCTTTTTGAGCTAAAAGCATAACATTGTATTTGATGATTTAGCGCATACAAATGTATATGGACAAATCAGTTTACATGTTATAAGAGGTTATGAGTATTCTATCAATCTTGTTGATGAATATTCATTTTATTTATGTTTGTCTAAGTGCGTCATGATTCCATTGCTTTTGAAATTCAAAAGAGTACGTGGATAAGACAGAAGCAATTAGACAAGAACATAAAAGAACTTCGATATGATCGAAACAAAGAATATCTCTATGGAGAATTCAAGCACTATTTGGTTGTCAATGAACACTATGATACAAATAGTGTAATTAAATGGAGAAACAAGCTTCTTTTGGATAAGACAAGATATATACTAAGTGGTTTATCATTTACCTTTTTGATTCCAGATACTAGTATTTGAAACTACAAAGTTTATTGAACTTAGTTTCATCTATCTCGGTGTCTATTACTCCAAGATATTATGAAAAAGTCACAAACATAGTTTGAGACACATTCGTATTTGGAGTTTACTAGAATCAGAGATAGAGAAGATGGATTCGTGTTCAGAAGCTTGCATGTTTTAGGTATCTTAAAGGAATAAGGGAAAGTCTGAATTATAGTCCTCAAGATAGGAATATATTTATAGAAATATTCTTTACTTTCTTTGAGGAAGACTGTATAATGACTTATAACCTAAGAGTAAGGTAAAACTAGAGAAATAAAAGAGATCAGGTTGATGCTCCGCTTTCAACACCTGTTATAGAACAGGAAGAACAGCAACAACCAGCTGATCAGTACAGGATTATCCGTGAACAATCATCACTTTTAGAACCTCGTCGTAGTGGGAGGGTAACTAGGTTACCTGCGAGATACATGCTTTTGGGAGAAACCTATACGGCTATCTCAGATGAACATGTACAAGATCCCACTAGTTACAACGAAGCTCTAATAGATAGAGATGTTGAATTTTGAAAAAGGCCATGAATCAAGAAATGTAATCTATGTATTCCAATAAAGTCTGGGAACTTGTAGAGGCACCAAATGGGGTAAAACCTATAGGGTGCAAGTGGATCTACAAGAGAAAAAGAGGAGTAGACGGAAGGGTGGAAATATTTAAAGCAAGATTAGTAGCCGAGGGGTTTACTCAGAAAGAAGGAATCAATTATGAGGAAACCTTTTCTCCGGTTGCTATGCTTAAATCCATCAGGATTCTGCTCTCCATTGCTGCAGTGCTAGATTATGAAATTTGGCAAATGGATGTCAAGACTGCCTTTCTTAACAGGCATCTTGAAGAAAACATCTACATGCAGCAACCAGATGGGTTTATACAAAAAGGGCAAGAACACATGGTATGTAAGTTGCAGAGATCCATTTATGGATTGAAGCAAGCATCCCGGTCATGGAACGTCAGATTTGATCAAGCGATTAAATCTCTTGGATTCATTCAGAACATTGATGAACCATGTGTGTACAAGAAAATTCAGGGAAAATTTGTAGCCTTCCTTGTTCTTTGTGTAGACAATATTCTCCTGATTGGAAACGATATAGGAGTATTGACTACAATAAAGATTTGGTTAGCAAAACAATTTGATATAAAAGACCTGGGAGAGACAAGTTATATTCTTGGTATCAAGTTACTATGAGACCGGAAGAATAAAACTTTAGCCTTGTCTCAAGCGGTCTATATCGATAAGATATTGGCTAGATTTAGCATGGAAAATTCCAAGACTGATTTATTACCATTCAGACATGGAATTACATTCTCTAAGGATCAATCACAGAACATCTGAAGAGATAGAGAGAATGAGACGAGTTCCCTATGCAACAGCTGTGGGAAGTCTCATGTATGCCATGCTTTGCACTAAGCCAGACATCTGTTTTGCGATATGGATGGTTAGTCTAATCCTGGACCTGAACACTTGACTGCGGTCAAGCATATAATGAAGTATCTGAAAAGAACTTAAAATTATATGCTTGTGTATTCTGGTGATAAACTTATTCTAGTGGGTTATACTAATTCTGATTTTTTGTCAGATAAGGATTTTAGAAAATCAACTTCCGGCTATGTGTTTACATTGGGAAGTGGAGCTATTAGTTGGATGAGTGTGAAACAATCTTGTATCACAGACTCAATAACTAAAGCTGAATATGTGGCTACATCTGAAACTGCAAAAGAAGCTATATGGCTCTGCAAGTTCCTACGAAATCTTGAGGTGGTACCTGTTGTAACTGCACCCCTTAAACTATTTTGTGATAATGGTGGTGCGGTAGCTCAATCTAAGGAACCAAGGAACCACAAGAAATAAAACATATTGAAAGGAAGCATCATCTTATAAGGGAATAGTGTAGAAAGGTTATATGAAAGTACCCCAAATAGCATTAGATGCTAAATGGCAGATCTTATTACAATGGCCATTAGTGGGAAACCTTTATAACCTGCACCTAGAGCCCTAGAGCATGTGCAATAAGCCAGATATGCTTTGAGAGCTAGTGGGAGATTGTTGGGAAAATATACTCTTTAAAAGCATATGTGTTTATTTAATTGTAATAAATAATTTTTCTGATTAATAAAATAAATGAGGTATTTTATTCAAATATCTTAATTGCATTAATATTTGTATTAAAGTCCATTTAATCATATTATATGTATTTATGTGATCACCATGTGGATTCACAGAAGACATAAATACAAGTTATCTTATGATTAAATAAATTTAGTTCGCAGTTGATAAATAAAGTTGGGCACTTTATTTAGGTATAGACTGTAATAAATTCATTGAATGATTTGTCTTAATCATGTATGAATTTATTAATGTAGTACGACTACATTGAACATGATCACATATGAGATTTAATTAACTTTGTAATAACTGTCAGACTTATTAAATCTCATAGGCGTTGATTTTACTGTAATCTTAATCTTGAGTTAATTATGATTTTATGATTGTAATTGTTATTCCATTTGAGTTACCAATGGGCACGACACATCCTTGTGGTCAAGGTTACCCGATATCTTGGTGGGAGCAATTATGAGTATTGGAGTTATGGATTAACAATATAGAATTTGTACAACACATCTCTTGATGGGTTTTCGGCACTTGATCATAGAATTCTCTGGCCAGAGTGTGTCAACATATTTAGTATGTTGAAAATGATCATTAGAGAAAACCAGTAAGGATAAAGGAATAAGATGTTATTAAATTGATTGGACAGTTGAGATATCAATTTAATTAACGATGTGGTACAAATGATTGTGCAGTAAAGAAATCAATGTGGCTTGGGACGAATTATTATTCGAGCATACAATTATGGAAGTCAGTTCCAATCTTTTAGTGGAGTAGATTTGGAATTAAATAATTGGGTTAGTTTAATTACAGGCCTAATTATTGTAGCCACTATTGTATGTTCCCAAATGATCCCCGGGTTAGCTCATTTAATTGACTGCACCACTACTGGACTAATAAGTAAGATAACTAGCTATTTGGGTCAAAAGCCTAAATATATCATTTAGTGGGAGGCTCCATTTAATTAGCTTTTGTATAAGGGGCCTTATGTTATTTTACAAGGTGGGTCCCCTATTGAAAAAGTAAATAAACATGAGTTTTATTTAGGGCATTATTTGGAGCCTAGGGTTTTCACTAAAGGGAGATATATAAGGCTTATTTTTCCCTAAAGAAAAAAGGAGAAGCCACTTTATACAGATCAGAGAATAAGATTTTTCTCTCTATTGTTGAGAGAAAAATTTTCTCGTGCTAGTTGCTTTGGTAGTGATAAAGGCGCCCACACGTCAAGTGCAGATCGAACCTGAGTCATAACCTGGAAGATCATTGGAGACAATTTGTGATCTAACAAGCGTGGTGGTGACGGATCGTGATCTAACAGGAGTGGTGGTGGCGGATCGTGATCTAGGAGCCTAAATCACTTCAGCGGAAAAGGCCAACTCAGATTTTCAAGGTACGATTTCTAGAATACAAATTCTTATATATTATATGAGAGCGATCTTCAAAAGGTTTAATAAAAATTTAAAAACCTAATTTTTCCCCAACAGTGAGCTCCTTTGCCGAGTACCTTCCTAATTTGGTATGGTCCTTCCCATTTTTCTATCATCTTTCTATCATTGACCTCTTTCCTGGCATCCATTGCTACTCTGAGGACAAGTTCCCCCTTCTTGAATTTCCGGAACTTGAAATGCCTGTTGTATAGCATTTTAATTTGTTGTTTATAAGCAACCATGTGTACTGCAGTTGCGTCTCGAGCTTCGTCAACCAAATCCTTGTCCAGTGCTAGGGAGGCATTGTTTTAGCAAGCTGGGCGAGTTTAGACCTCAAGGTCGGAAGGGTAGTTTTCGTTGGGAGTATAGCTTCTACACCGTATACAAGGGAATAAGGGGAGCTCCCTATTGGCTGCCTTTCCGATGTTCTATAAGCCCACAGGACATTCGGAAGCTCCTTTAGCCATTGCCCCTTCCGACTTTCTATCTTTTTAAGATTGTCAAAAATGGTTCGATTGGCAATTTTCGCTTGTCCATTTCCTTGCGGATAATTGTGGGATGAAAATCTAAGTTCTATTCCATGCTCTTGACAAAATTTTTCCATATTAGCATTCTGGAATTGTTTTCTATTATCAGAAACCAGGATCTATGGAAGACCGAATCTTGTGAAGATATTGGATTTGAGGAATTTGGTTACCTCCTAACCTGTGATACTTGTGTAAGCTGAAGCTTTAACCCACTTATTAAAATAATCGGTTGCTAGAAGTACAAATCGTACTCCTCTAGGGGCAGGAGGTAGTGGGCCTATAATATCCATTTCCCACTGTAGAAAAGGCCAAGGACTTGTCATTGAGCTGAGGAATTCTGATGGTCGGTGGATTAAGGAACCATGCTTTTGGCATTTTTCCCACTTATGAACAAATTCCTTGGCATTATATCTCAATGTTGGCCAATAATAACATTGCCTTAGAACTTTGTGTTGTAAAGCTCTTGCCCCAGAATAGTTTCTGGCCTGCCTTTCATTGATTTCGGACAGCACTTCCTTTATTTTTTGCTTAGTTACACACAAGAGTAAGGGTCCATCAAAGGATTCTCGGTAGAGCTCATCATCAATGATCAAGAAGCGACTTGTTTTCATTCTAAGCTTTTGTGCTTCACTTTTATCCTCCAGAATTTTTCCTTCCTTGACATAGGATATGTAAGGATCCATCCAGCACTTATCCTGCTGGATTGACAACACCTCCTGCCCTTATTCTTGTATAGAAAGAAAATTAAGAGTGGTGATATACACCTGTCGAAAATTCATGTAAGCACCTTCGGATGACGTCATGGCCAGTTTATCAGTTTCCGCATTTTCATTCCTTGGGATTTATTGGAGGGTTATGTTTTCAAAGTTTCATGCCAAGTTCCTGACCAAGGCTAGATAGTTAGTCATGCGGTCATCTTTTGTAGTGAATTCCCCGCTCTGTTGGGAAGCTACTAATATGGAATCAATATAGACTTTGAGATGCTTTATCTGGAGGCCAATAGCTAACTTTAGTCCGACAATGAAAGCTTCATATACCGCTTCGTTGTTGGAAGCATGGAAATTCAATCAGATGGCATCTTTGACAATGATTCCCTTTGGACTTTTTAAATACAGACCGATTACGGCCCCATCACTATTGCTTGAGCCATCAATAAACAAAAGCCATCCTCCCCTTCCATTGCTAAGACCTGCAAAGACTGATCCTCAATTGATGGTCTACATTCGAGGAGGAAATCTGAGAGGATTGCCCATTTTTCGAAGTTCTAGGCTTGTATTGAATGTCAAAGTGCTCAAACTCATTGATGTTTTACTATTTCTTCCTATTATGTCTGGCTTGGAAAGAATAACTTTGAGAGGGTAAGTTGTCACTACAATTATGCGATGACTTTCAAAGTAGTGCTGAAGTTTCTTTTTTGCATGGATCAATGCCAGGACCAACTTTTCTGCAGCGGAATACCTTGTTTCGGGATCTGACAAAGTTCTGCTAGTGAAAAAGATAGGCTTTTGTATCCCATCCTCTTCCCTTAAGAGTACTGCACTTACTGAAATGTGGGATACAACAAGATACAAATAAAGTTCCTCCCCAAACTTTGGTGCGGAAAGTATGAAAGGGTGGAAAAAATAACTTTTCAACTGCTTTAACGCTTCAGATTGTTCCTTCCCTCGTACTCCATTTTTTTCAGCTTTCATAAGCTTGCAAAAGCTTTTACAATCCGACATTCGGGAAATAAACCTATTCAATGTTGTAATTCTTCCGGTTAGCACCTGAATCTCTTTTGCTGTTTTTAGTTTCGTAGTCTCTATTAATACTTTAATTTAGGCCGTATTAGCTTATATTCCCCTTTGGCTAACTATATGACCTATGAAGTTGCCTGAGGAAACCCCAAAAGCACATTGTGAGGGATTTAGCTTCATATTGTAGTTCCTTAGAACATCAAAAACTATCTCCAAGTCTGTAATATGATCTTCCGCACTTTGGCTCTTGACTAACGTGTCATCAATATAGGCTTCCATAATATTCCCTAACAGCCGGGCAAAGATTTTGTTGACAAGCCTTTGATAGGTGGATCCGGCATTTTTCAATTCGAAAGGCATGACTCTATAGCAAAATAGGCCCCTCGGAGTGATGAAACTTGTTTTCTCCTCATCCTCCATATGCATAGGGATTTGGTTGTATCCACTTAGGGATGGCAATGGGGTGAGGTGGGGGTGGGGAGGCCTACCCCATTCCCCACCCCGTTAGAAATTTTTGCCTCCATTCCCCACCCCATTCCCCAATAAATTTAGTGGGGTGGGGATGGAGAATTCCCATGTGGGGAATAATTTCCCTATCCCCACCCCATTCCCCATTTATCTATTTTATAATATGTATAAATACATTATTTTAGTAAGTTAAAAATTAGAGACTTAAAATAAAATCATCATCATATTATAAAGTATTTAAATTCTTTTAAAAAAATATCTAAAAGTTTGAAATAATATCTTAAAATGATATTAAAAGTGAAAAATATTTAAAGAGCGTAGCACCTTAAAAGAGAAAAAACAATATAACAATGTTTCAGAGTTGAAAAATATTATAGGATTTTCTTTCATTCATATATTATTTATATTGCATAAAAATTAAAAAAATTTATTAAATTGACATTATAATTGATAAAATAAAAATTATTAAATAAGAATTAAAAACATATTTATATTTAATGGGGATTGGGGTGGGGGTGGGGTGGGGAGTACAAAACCACACCCCACCCCATTAAGAATTTAGGGATTATTTTCCCCCTACTCCCCACCCCATTCCCCAAAAATTATTCAAAATTTTCCCCATTTGGGGTGGGGCTCCATGAGGCCCCAAACCCGTGGAGGATTTTGCCATCCCTATATCCACTATATGCATCCAGGAAAGACAACATTTGATAACTAGTGGCGTTGACCATCTAATCAATCTTTGGTAGATGGAAAAAATCCTTTGGACAAGCCTTGTTGAGGCTCGTATAATCTACGCATACCCTACATTTTCCATTTTTTTCTGCACTACAACAACATTAGAGGTCCATTCCGGGTAGTGAACTTCTCGAACGTATCCCACCTCAAGGAGGTGTTCCACCTCATCATTGATGACCTTGTTTCTTTTCGGAGCGATTTCCTTTTGTCTTTACTGCATAGGTTTTATCATAGGGTCAGTTGGTATCCAGTGACATACAAATTTTGGATCTATTCCAAGCATGTCCTTATGTGACCATGCGAAAACATCTTGATTTCTTTTGAGCACAAAAATGAGATGTACTTTTTCCTTCGGGAATAATTCGGTTCCAACTTGCACTTGCTTTTCTGGGGCCAAACGATCTAGAGATACCATTTCTAAGTCTTCGACAATAGGAGCCTCGTAGTGTAAGGAACAAGACATCCACTTGGGCCTCGGGTTCCGTAATTGTTATTTAGCCCTATCTTCCATCACTTGTTGTGGTGAAGAAACAGATTCCTCAATCGGTACATGCTCTGGAATAACAGTTTTTCCCTTTTCTTTTGTTGCCGGCTTTCCTATCACCCAGAACGAGTTCTGATCCGGGAGTTCCCTTGCAAGGCTTAATGGCAATAGAATAACATTGCTTTGCCATCATCTGATCTCCTTTTATATCACACGTTCATCTCCCTGTCAAAGAGACGCATCGAACTACTTGGTGTAGTGTTAAGGGAACTGTCTTCAGGAAGTGTAGTCAATACCTCCCCAAAATTGCATTGTAGGCTGATGGAGCATTAACAACTAGGAAATTGACTGAAGCAATCTTGTCTCTTGCTTTAACGGGAAGGTTGATGATTCCTTTTGTCATTAGTCTTGTTTCCTCAAAGGCCACAAGAGGGGCATAACACTTGCACAAGTCTGATTCTTTAAGTCTCATTTTTTTAAACGGATCCCAATAAAGGATTCTGCATTGCTTCCCCTATCAATGAAGATTCTTTTGATCGGAATATTGGTGATTTCCAAAGTAACCACCAAGGGGTCTATATGGGGTATATTAATCTCTTCTAAGTCATTTCGGGTAAAGGTAATCAGAGTGAGATCCTCCGAAATGGACATGATAGCAGGTGGGGAAGTTTTAATAATTCCGCACTGCTGCATCTTTATCGTCCTTTTGTATTGAGCACGCCAGACTTTTCCACCGGAATCTGATACCGATCATCCATTGATAGCCGTGGAGTGCAGCTTATTAAGAATCATTTGCATCATTTTTCCTGCAATGCGTGCAATTTCCCTATTCTCTGGTTCTTTAAGGTAGTCATAGATGGAACCATGGATTGTAGGATTGTTGAGGGGATTTGGATTTCGATGCTGCTTTATCATCTTCGCCTTGTGATTCCGTAAAACTATTTGGGTGCAATGGGATAGAAAATCTTCCTATCTTGGAACCCGATTGATAGGAAGAGTCTTATTCCGAGATGTCATTGCTTTTTTTCGGGCCCTGTATCAGATGCATAGTGGAAGGTGTTTCCTCTTCTTTCGGGGTTGCCTCAGAGGCAGAAGGAATAGTGGGTTGGACAACACTTTGCCTGATAGCCATATTGTATTTTAAGAGCATGTCTTTCCTTATCAGGGCCTCGATCTAAATTCGTAAGGTCCGGCATTCGTTGATGACATGTCCCTTATCATTATGGAAGAGACAATGCTTAGACTGATTCCATATTTCCAGGGGCGCTTTGATAGGCCCTAGGGTATGGAATATTCTAGAGTCATTGTTTTCCATCCAGTTTTGATATAATGAAGCATTTAGAGGCTTAAATTGCCTTTCATCTAGTTTCCTTCTCTTGTTCTCTTCTTCCGTGCGCTGCAGCATAGAGCGCTTGCCACTATCTTGGGGTGTTGGGGGTGGTGCTACGAAAACTTTTGCAGTCATTTGCTGTTGTAAGGCCTCATTATCTTCCAGCCTCACATATTGCTGAGATTTCAAATGAATTAGCTCCATGGTTTTAAAATTCTTTTTGAGAATGTACTTCCCATATTCCGTGTTTAGATTTACTACTTTGGAAAAAGCAGCTGCAATAACTTACGTATCAACTTTCCTTATTAGGGTAATCTCTTGATTGAATCGGAAGAGGAAGTCTTTCACCCTCTCATTTTCCTACTGTTTAAGGTTAAAGATATGGGAACCAATTTTGGGTTGTTTTCTGTTGTGAAAATATTGTGCAAGGAATTGTCTGCACAAGTCATGGAAATTCTTGACAGAATTAAGAGGCAAGATACAGAACTAATTTAGTGCTGGTTCGGTCAAGCTAGTGGGGAACACCTTACAAAGTGTGGCATTACCATTAGTTTCAAATGCCAATTTTTTTTTATAATAGTAGAGATGATCCTCAGGATCTGGTTTGTCGTCGAATTGTTGGAAGTTCAGTGCCTAAAATTTTTCCAGCTTGGGAGTAGAAATGATACTTTCCACAAAAGGGGTGGCATTGATTTTAAGAGCTGCCATGGCAGCATCATCCGTAGTAGAAGCCATTTGAAAATTCTTTTTGGAGTCACCTAAAACCTTTTGAATTTCTTTCTATAGACGTTCCTGGAACCGTTGTTCCTCACTAATATCAGTCTCTTGCTGGCCTTCTAGAAATTGATCAGTGTGGACTGCTACCCTTTCTTTAGGGGGGCTTAAGTTCCGTTCCCCTTATTTCGAGCTCCCTTTTGGCTCTTTTGACTGTTGCTCTAGTGCAAAGAGTCTAGCCTTTAGTTGCTGATTTTCCTTCTTTGTTTCTCTAATTGCTGCAAAATATGTGCCAAGGTATCATTGGGTGGCGCTTCTCGCCTTTCAGCAAATACTTTCAGTTCTTCTGGTTTAGGATTTTCCTCAAGGAGGAGTTTGTTAGAAAAAGCCGCATGAAACTTGTTTTTAAGAGATCTGGCCATTGATTGCCTGCATTTACATCCATTTTCCCTTCGTTAGCCGTTTATTTTGCTTGTTTTATACAAAACTCAAAGGTAGCTGAATCTTGGGGAAGAAATATAATGAGGAAAAGTGTTGTGCTTTCAAGCATTTTTCCCCCTCTTTCATTTGATTGCTCAAGAAAAGTTATACTGAGGCATTGAAGAGCTCTTGAGAATTATTGTATGGATATTATAATCCAGGCTTAAAAAGCCTTCTATTAAAAGGGAAAACAAGGGTATATTTAATAGGAAAGATAAATAAGAGAAAAAAGAGGGAATGGGTAAGGTCCACTTCCCTCCGGAATCAGCATCTAACGCTATAGAATTTACAAATAATTAGAATAGTAAATGTAAAAATGTAAAAGTTAGATGCGTAAAAGTAATATTGGTTACACAATACGTAAGAAAAGTTAGATTAGTCCACGTTGGCGTGACACCCATTTGTTTACTCCCTATTAAGAGGTGAATATATGGGGTTTACTTAGCCTCACCATGGGTAAGTCAAGTAAAGTCAAGAGTGACATAAGAAAATTAAAAATAAAATATGTTAAAATGTTAGATGCAGAATCATAGTTGTTAGGTTAGAGCATAGCATTATGTTAATCCATGCCGGCCTAACACCCCACATATATTCCATTGGATAAGGTGAATGCTTGGGTTTTTCTTAGCCTCACTCGTGGGAAAAAAATATAGTACTATGGAGTAATCAGAATGGCAGGAATGTAAATAAGTCAGCATAGTTATGTGGAATGAACAGAATAAGTAGAAAATAAAATAAATAATAAATTAGTCTTGGGTTTGAATAAATAATGGGTCCTTCATCTTCTTTATTCTTTCTCTCTTTTTTTTTCAGCAAAGCATTTGAAGGAGAAACCTCCATTTGTGCTCTTAGACTTTTGACTTTAATGCCTTTTTAAGCATGTTTGAAGTTTGGATTTCACACATAAACCCATTTTTCATAAGTATGTGTGCGTATTTTCCTCTTTTTTCAATTATATCCAACCTGATTTGATCTAAAAAGATGATGACAAGTGGTGTTCATGTGGGTTTTAGTGAGGGAAAAACTTTCCAACCAAGTTTCCCCACAGATGGCGCAAATGAAAAAAGCAGGAATTTACCTTCACACGTATTTTTTATTTATGGAGAACTGTGACGCTTGTTGAACTCGAATTCGGCGAGGTGGATACCTGGAAAAGGCACTCTGACGCCCAAGTCAGTATTTGATTTAAGATTTAACGGAAGTAAGAAAATAAATAAGATTAGAATTTTTTGTGGAGGGATGAACAATGTTCTCATTTTTTTTTTTTTTGCTCAGGAGGGATCTCCTCTTTCTTGGAGAGACGGTCTCTATTTATAACTGATGGGTGACATTGGTCTAGGGTTTTGCCTTGGTCTCTCTCCTTGATGACACGTGCACTATTTTCCACACATGGACGTGAATTTGTTTGTAGGGAAATAAATATATTTATTCCGGACCTGTCATTTATTCCGTGCCCATGTGCTTCCTTATTCCTATGATCTTAGGTGTGGTTCCCTCATACCCCGGAATCCCAGAATTAGAATGAGTTTCTGCTCTTAGTTATTATCGAAATTTTTTAGGGAATTTCATCCCAAGGTTACTCTTTGTGGAATAAATTGGATATAATTTACTTATTTATTTATTTATTTATTTTTTTGAGATAGTTTATTTCTTTTTTATTTGGACACGTGGCGCAGTCTGGTGCCTCTAGGTTATGGCACATACAGTAGGTACTAATTTTGTATTGTTGATAATATATGAACCTTGTAAAATAGGCATTTGGCATAGGGGTGGTGGCAAAAATACCCGTCCGGTCTGGACTCGGACCGCACCAAGGCGTTGTGGGTATAAAGCTGAGCCGGTCTTGGGCATCACTTGATAAACCCAGAGCCTAGCTCTAAACCCGGATTTTATTAAAAAATATTATAAAATATATATTATTTTAAGTATTTATATTTATTTGACTAATTTATTACACATATAAAGTTTCAAACACTTAAAGTTTATATTTTCATGTCAAATTTTATTAAAATAAATTTAAAACTTATAAAATTACTAAAAAAGCACATATAATATTAAAAAATATAAAATCTAGGTACCAGATTAAAACCCGACCCGAGCATCTAAAGATTACATTCGGGCTGGGTTCAGGCATTGCGATACCCGGACCCGACCCGGGGTTTTGCCGACCCTAATTTGGCATGATAAATGAGCCATTAAATTGCTCCTTAGGTAACATAATCGCTTTGGAAATTTTGGCTTTATTTTTTTGCAATATATATATATATATATATTGCAAAAAAAATATGATAGAAGGTAGTGAACCTCAAGTTAAATTGTTATGATAAATTTAGGAAGTGGAAAACAAGTTTTCCTGTTTCAGTTCACCAAGTGCTCGAATGATTTTCTACTTTAGTTTTGTTGGGACATGAAATTACCTAATTGATGTGTTCACATGAGAGGGAAGATATTACAGTACATTATATCAATGTTATAAGGGATAGGCATTACAATCGCACCTAAAACCTCATGCAGTTTATGTTGGTCAGAACTTACTTTAGATTTGTAAAAGCCATGAATTTATGTCAAATATGACCTACAACTTTCATTTAAGCAACTGCTTCGCGTAGGTTCTATCTTGTTGGAAAATTTTCAATTATATTTATTTGCCTTGTGGTCCATGAAAATTTTAGAATCTATTTGCAAATGCCATTTTTTTTTTTTTTTGGTATAAGTGCATTGAATAATAGCGCAAATTTTGTCATTCACTTGATATTTAGGAGAACATGTTGAGACCTTTTTCTTAATGATTATGTTGAGGGAAAGCCTCCATTGCTTAAGACATGTAGTGGAAGATAATGATGAAAATTAATTCATATATGGCATGCACCTTCAACTTTTCTTTACACATATTTTCTTTATAATTATAAAGTCTTGAGATGCATCTCTTTATGGGTTTCGTTTTATGCTGTGAAAATTTTATTGTACTAATAAGGGCACGAATCTATAATAGTATAGATTTGTGATGATGAGTGTTGATCCTCCGAGGAGGTAGATTTCACTATGTGTAGGGTTAAGTTTCTAAGTGTATATGAGAATTGGATGAAAATGATTTCTTTATTTTAAGATTTAAAATAAATAGGCGGAAATGAATTTAAGATGAAAACAATGCAAATGAAACGCTTGAGTCTCTGGATTCACACTCAATATTTCAACATGGGTTTAATATTTTCTTTTAGTTCCAATTAATTCATGAGAGGGGTATTTCCACTTCTCACAATCCTCACTTTAATAAATATGGTATTAAGCTATCAGTGTGCCAGAGGATAATGATCTTCCAGTAAGTGTGATGTTAAGAACACGTTGTGCTAGATGATAATAATTCTTCTGTTGACAACGTGGCAAGACCGTCTACTAAATAGCTTAGATGCACTCTCCGTTAACATTGAGTCAAGATGACTCACAAAATATTAGAGGAGAATTTCTCTCTAATAACTATGGTGCTAAGTGCTTATTGTCTCAGACAGTAATGATCTTTCACTAAGGAGTTGGTATACCGTACAAAAACTAGACAAGATACACTGTTTGTCGACAATGAGCCAAAACGACCACATAAATTAGAGAGGAAAAGAAAATAAAGTTATCAAATTAAGCTCATAGATCATGTTGAGGCTTTACTTTCAATCCAAGTTTGAAACTAAATTAGCCACTTAAAATTGAACTAGGGGTAAAATGATAATTTTATTAAAATATGTAAAAAAATATAAGATGGAGGGAGAATTACAGAAAATGAAGTTCAAAAATAGATTTTAGGGTGTCAAAGTAGGGTGAATCCTCTATTTATAGATACAATCAAATGAAAACAATTCGGACGCTTTGGATTGCACCACATGGCAAGCTTTGGTTGATTGGAACGCATCATCAGTCAACATCACATTTTGGTCCAATAATATGCTTCCACATCATCTATCAATGCCACATCAGCATTTCGGTCCAACATAATCTTGCCACATCATCGGTCAATGTCACATCACTAGTCAATGCCACATCATTGGTCCAATAAGATGCTACCACGTTATTGATCAATGTCACATCATCATACCATATATGTGAATAGTACCGTACTTGTATTGTATACATGAACAGTGCTGAATACCCTTTTATACTCTTCCTAAGGTTCTCAACCATTATGAGTTTAAAAATTTCATCTGTTTTTTTGTTCGACTTCTTGTTAGTCATGAAATGGCCAAAATACCCTTGAAATACATAAAATACTTAAATTATAATAAAATGCATATAATAAAAGCTTAAATGATTTAAACACATAAAAGTAAAAATGTTAGTGAGACTTAGAGCACAAAATGACAATTTTATACTTTATAAACATGTATTCTCTAGTACTGAGCACACCTCCCCAACCAGCTTATTACTAGTCCCTAGCATATTAAGCGATAAAATCTAACAGAATTCAAACTGAAATCTGTATACTAAATAAATGAACTTTCTAAAAAATTATGTTCTTTGCTTTTGTCACTCAACCATCAATTAACAATTCAACAAACCGTTTTTAGTGCTTAGCAATGTTTAACATAATAATTATGGGGTTTGGTCAAAATCAAGAAATAATTTCATTCTTACCGTGTCACCAAAGTTTCTTTTGTAGGTTTATTTATATTATATCTCTAGCTAACTCTAACCGTTTTACGCGAATACTTTTTGCTCGCTAAGGCAGGAGGCTTGGTTACTAAGAAAGAGCTGAGTTGGACAAATCAAACTCTTACTGTTTGATGCGAACACTCTCTGCTTGCTGAGGTTGGAGGTCCGGTTACTAAGTAAGAGTTCACACAATCTTGATTAGCTCTCACTGTTTGATGCGAATACTCTTTGCTTGCTAAAATAAAAGGCTGGGTTACTAAGTAAGAGTTCTACAATCTTGATTAGCTCTCATATTTAAACGTGAATACTCTCTACTTCAAGCATGAGACATGGTTCCAAAGTGAGAGTGTCTCTTTTTTCTCTCTTTTTTCTCTCTTTTTGTTTTCTCTTTCTTTTTAAGTGTAAAATGACTATTGCCTTTAGGTGTTGCTCACAAATGAAACAAAAGGGCTAGGTATTGCAAAATCTTAACTTACTCCCACTATCATTTGTCGTGTGTGTGTATCTAGACTGGTCTGTTAATGGCCAAGGTAGATAAAAATGGTTAGTCAATAATATCATAAAAATTCAAAATTTTATTTTTTTGTTTGTTTTTTTTACTAAACACCAAGACTAAGAAGATGCGATTTTGAAATAACTAAACTCCATATTTAGCTATCTTCAACAAAAAAATTCAAAAATGGTTAGTAAAAACATTACCAAACCTGAAAAGATGCGTTTATATACTTAGCCATATTTTCAAAAGATGTTTTTCTGTACTGAGCCATCTTTGAACAGGGTTAGTAAGAATATAAGAACACAACTATTATTTATTCCACAATTGACAATTATTCCCTCCCCTCAACCAGAATGAGATATTGTCCTCAATATCTTGAAGGAAAAAAATAGAGTTTAGAATACATCACCTAAACATTGTAATTAATTGACAATTAATTATAATTATTCTACAATTGACAATTATTCCCTTCCTCCAACCAGAATGAGACATTGTCCTCAATATCTTGAAAGAAAAAAATAGAGTTTAGAATACATCACCTAAACATTGTAATTAAGAATATTTACAAATGGAGAGTTAAATGTAATTTGTGCTTACTACTACCACTACCATCATCAGTCGACCTATTCAAAGTAAGAGTCTTGGAATTTGGTTATGATCTGTAAGCTTTTAAAAGATCGAGTAATTCATTAATAGTAAGACAAAAAATAAGGAGTTTTTTTCACTATGAATGAAATGAAATGAAATGATTTTTAATTGCATGATTAATAAATGTTATAAAGTCATCATAAAAGTTACTGACATTTAACAAATCAATGAATTTTTTATGAATGTTCAAATGGGCTCAAGAAACAAATGTAATTAGTATCTCTAGAGTTGCAAGATCTCCTGGTAAGAAAATGAAAGTGTCACCATGTTTTAGCATTTATGTTATTCTTTCTTTCATACTTGAGACAACTAATTCATCTCCAATTGGTGGGCCAAGCAAGCATCCAAGTGGTTTTAGGGCTTTTGAGATGATGCTTAGCATTTAGCTTCCTCTAGTAAAGCCACTTCTTAAACTAGTTTTGATAACCCTCGGTCACCTCCTCTATATACCAGGTGTAGTTTTCTTTCGGTTATGACAAGACCAAGATCTATAGCTGCCATGATGTCTTCATATTTGCCATAGTGAAACCCAGAAAGCACACAAATATTTTTGAGTTGTCTGCTCGAAGTTGCTGCCATTGAAAAAAATCTTAAAAATAATTCATGAATGCTTGAAAAACAATGCTTGTATTTAAAGATTTTGGTGACAGATATAATGATACACAACTATAAATGGGTTGTTCGATTTGTCAAATGATGCGTGAACCTCATAGCTTAATTATTCAAAAACAAACAGTAAAAAGAAACAAACAATGATTGGATAGAAATCACACAATTAAAAGCAATAATACAAATAATAAATCAAAAGGATATGTATTGGTAGTTGTAATTATGGCTCACATCTTCCTCTGGTTTTGCATCTAGAAACAAGTTGAACACACTCTATGAGTTTAAAATAGGCTTTCCATCTAGTTTTTCCATCCCGAGATTGTATCGTGCACGTTCTTTTTGGAATAATAGCCATAATGAAAAATTACATACTGTACGTATCCACTGGGATGGGTTTCAAGAGATAAAAGGATATCATCCAATGATTTTTTATTCAAGTCATCCCTAATGAATTTAATCTTATCTTCCTTATTATTGGACAACATTCCTAAAGAAGTATATGGTTGTTTTTGTAACATTGCATTCTGGCATATTTACGACAAGAAACTAGAAGCTGTGTAGCTTTTTGTTTTCTTGCATAATTTTCTTTCCCCCAACCGGACATGTAGGCAACAAATTTAGGAGGTAATTCCCCTGCTAATCATACTTTAGTTTCATTTAACCAACGAATGTCAATAAGGATGTTATTCTTCATAAGCAGGCGTATACATTTAGATCAAGCTTTGTAGATTGTGAGGAGCACATTTTGAGGAAGATGAGGCAATCGCTTGTGAAGCTTTGCTGGAGCTATTTTCCTATCCATATCTTGGCTGAAGAATATCGATTATTGTGCGAAATTGAAGGAACCGCCTTCAATAGTCACATAGTATTGTTATCCACCACTTAATTAAGGTGACCAAAGAAAAGAATAAATCTCAAGTTTTGATTGGATTAAATATCGCCTTCTATTTCCTTGAGTTGTCTTTCTAGCTCTTTAACATGAGATACTAACTCTAGTGGTCATAGAGCCCAAACAAGATGTGATTAACAAAATTGGATCAAGCCGTTTAAATAACGCTTGACACGTAGAAGCACTTAAGGTGGTTGAAGAGGATTTGTCTCACAGAGGTACTCATGATGTATAGCACAAGTGATGAAAGAGAAAATAATTGTTAAACAAAAGCACTTTAACAAATAATTTTAATTTGCAAAAAAATAGTTAAAGAAAATTAAAAAAAGTTAAATCACCGAAAATAAATAGAAAAAAAATCTCAGTCTAGATATGATGGGTCACTTAAATTTATTTTACTGTCTTCTTCATGTGGTTGGTACTTGAGATATGTTTTTACATCTCTGACCATTAACTCTAAAAATGACACCATTTTTTGGATTCTTAGTTTTAATGATCCCATGTGGAAAAACAATGTGCACAGTAAATGGACTTGACCATTGAAAGCGTAATATATCTGAGGAGATGTCCAAGCGAGAATTGAATAAAAATATTTTCTAACCTAGTGTGAAAGATTTTCTCATAATTTTCTTGTCATTAAAGACTTTCATCCGCTTCTTGCAATCCTTAGTATTTTTATCGTTGCGACTCTCCTCAGGTTTTGCCAACTATAATCTCCTTTTTAAACCATAGATGGGATAAATGATATTTGGATTATTTTGTTTGTCGTCAAGGGAGGACGAGATGATTTCTGACAATGTGTTTTCTTCTCCCAAGAATGCATACTCTAAAATGTCATGTAACAGATTCTGCTCGAGTTTTGGTGATGATTTTGATGATGGGGTGTGATTTTTCCTCGATGGTGCCAATTGCTCTATCTTTGACTTCTATTTGTCAATATCCATGCATGGTAATGAATCCAATAAGACATTCACCTCATCAATTGGTGGGAATGAATTAAAGATGAAAACAATGCATATGAAACGCTTGAGTCTCTAGATTCACACTCAAGATTTCACCATGAGCTTAATTCCTTTTAGTTCTAATTAATTCACGAGGGGGGTATTTTCACTCCTCATAATCCTTACTGTAATAAATATGGTATCAACCGATCAGTGTGCCAAAGGGTAATGATCTTCCACTAAGTGTCTATCGACAATGAGCCAAAGCAACCATATAAATTAGAGAGGAAAAGAAAATAAACTTTCCAAACTAAGCTCATAGATCATGTTGAGGCTTTACCTTCAACCAAAACTTAAAACTAAATTGGTCATTCATAATTGAACTAGAGGTAAAATGATAATTTTATTAAAATACATAGAAAATATAAAAATGGAGGGAGAGTTACAGAAAATGGAGTTCAAAAATGGATTCAGGGGTGTTAAATTAAGAGGGAATCCGTTATTTATAGATACAATCGAATGAAAACAATTCAGACACTCAGGATTGGACCACGTTGCAAGCTTTGATTTGGCTGGAACACATCATCAGTCAATACCATATCTGTATTTTAGTCCAATAATATGCTACCACATCATCGGTCAATGTCACATCAGCATTTCGGTCCAATAGAATCCTACCACATCATTGGTCAACGCCATATTATCAGTCAATGCCAAATCATTAGTCCAATAGGATGCTGCCACATCATCGGTCAATGCCATGTCATCATACAGTATATGTGAACAATGCAGTACTTGTGAATAGTATCGTATATGTGAGCAATATCAATACCCCATTATGCTCATTTTAAGGTTTTAAACCATTCCATATTTAAAAATACTATCCGTTTTACTGTTTGAATTTTCATTAGTCATGAAATGGTCAAAATACTTAAATTATGATAAAACACATATAATAAAAGTTTAGAGGATTTAAACACATAAGAGTAGAAATGTTAATGAGACTTGGATCACAAAATGATAATTTATAAAAATGCATTCTCCAGTACTCAACAATTCACAAGCTTTTGATGAAATTATTCTTGGGTTTAATGAGGTTGGACCATGCTCATATTTTGGGGAGGTTTATATTAATTTTGCTTAACCTTTTCTATTTATATAATTAAGTGCTTTTGATTTTGCTAACAAATTCTTGTAAAATGAGTGTAATATAATCCAAAATAATTTAAGCAATAATCTGTATTAATTGATATTTAAAATAAAATATTTACAAATTACCACTTGAATTTAAATTTTTTATTTTTTTGGTAATTTAAAATTGTCACCATAGTTTGTATTGTTTGAAAAATTAAACAAACTATAAAATAATAAAAGTGATAAATAATTTCTTGGAGTATGAAATAATAATCAGTTCTACATATGAGAGGTTTGTATTATTTTCGAGCAACAAAATCGCCTTCAACTCTAGCAACAACGACTTATCGAAGGCAGAAAGTTTCCCCAAACCAAGAGGCTAGCTACTTGGTCCAAGCGGCTAACTGCTTCGAAGGCAGAGAGTCTACATGCCCAACATGTAGCAGTTAGCCTTATATATTACCAGCTAGCTGATTGCTCAACTTAAGTCAGGGGAACAACTTTCACTTCATCTTCTTCATCAGTTTTTTCACTCTCTGTCTAAACCACAAACCTTATTTCACTCTCTTTTTGAAAATTGTCCTTCATTTATGCTTTCTTGCAATTTTAATATTTCCCAATCATTATTCATCACTTCAACTTCATTATCCATGATTTAAAACATGATTTCATCACTCATTTTTTAAATTCCCAAATTTTTTTAAAAAAAATCCTAGGTTGGCCAAAACAAAATCCTTCCAATTGCCCCAACTTTGACCATTTTTCCATCAAATTACATCTACTACGTGTTGTGCACATAGATATTGTAAGGATTGGTTTTCTTTTGCATTACGTATATTCTTTTTTGTCCCAATTTCATGTTTTGGTTATGTGGAAGGTAGGGGAGGATTCTTTTACGATGTGGTTAAGTTACTCAGTAATATAACTTACATCATCAACTCAACTTATATCTAATAACCCCAAGAGTGCTTTGACAATTAAGAGTTTAATTACAGGCAACTCAAGCTATGTCTAATAACCTAAGAGTGCTTTCAAAATTAAGAGTTTAATTATCACCTGTATCGAAAGTTATTGGTACATTTATACACAAATGAGTGGAACTAATTTTTTCTAGTACACAAATAATTCTTAGTCAATTAAATAAAATTCGAGCAAGTCCTTCGATCATAAATGCATTTCGCGTTCATTTACATTTTGATGATTATAGGAGAAACAATTGATAATTTTGAGCGACCATAAGAGGAAAGAATTGATGTTTAGAGAAGTCTCTTATTCTTAGAAAAAGAAAGCAGTAGTAGATAAATTTTCATGAAGCATATTGAACATGGTCTGTTGTATTCTGTAGCAATGATGGAAAGTTCAGAATTGTAACAAAATCTTGCAAACTATAGGATATAAAATTTTCGTCACAAGATGTCTACTAAATAAAATTGAAGATATATGGTGTACATTGCATTAATTTTGACATAATCATGAACTTGCAACATGACATTTGATATATGTGACAGACGATGTTTTTTTTTTTTTTATAGAGACAGACAATATTGTACATGAACCATAAACATCAAACATGAAACAGATAGGAATGAAAAAAATTTTGGCACCATTTTTTATGACTTGCAACAATGGAAGTCAAATATGCAATACGTGAAGTAAACATGCAACATAAAACCTACTTGCAAAAAAATTACATGAAACATGCAACAACTAAGGTTAAACATGAAACAACTGAGATTAAACATGAGTACGATGTAAACATGCAATAAATCACATTAAATATGCAACAATTGAGGTCAAACATGCAACATAGATGTCAAACATGAAATGGGTGGAAAAATTCTCATTTTTGACTTTATTCAAAACATGCAATAATTGAAGTGAAACATGCAACATGTGGTGTAAACATACAACATGAAATTTGCATGTGAAAAAATTACGTGAAATATGCACCAACTGAGGTTAAACATGAGTACGATGTAAACATGCAATAGATCACGTGAAACATTGAACAACTGAGGTCAAACATGCAACATGAATGTTAAACATGAAACATGTGATAAAATCCTCATTTTTTGGCTATATTCAGGACATGAAACAATTAAAGTCAAACATGCAACATGTGATGTAAACATGCAACTTAAAATTGACATATAAAAAGATTATATAAAACATACAACAACTAAGGTCAAACATACAACAACTAACGCCAAACATGCAACAACTAAGGTTAAATATGAGTAAGATTTAAATATGCAATAAATCACGTAAAACATACAAAGACTGAGTAAAAATGCAACATGAACGTCAAACATGAAACGAGTGGAAAATTCTCATTTTTTTTTTTTTGCTTTATTCAAGACATGAAACAATTGAAATCAAACATGCAACATGTGATACAAACATGCAACATGAAATTTGCGTGTTATATATATATATATAATATGCAACAATTGAGATCAAACATGCAACAACTAAAATTAAACATCCAACAACTGAGGTTAAATATGAGTACGATTTAAACATGCAAAAGATCACGTGAAACATGCAATAACTAAGGTCAAACATGTAACAGGGACATTAAACATGAAATGAGCGGGAAAATTATTATTTTTTAGCTTTATTCAAGACATGAAACAATTAAAGTCAAACATGCAACTAGTGATGTAAACATGCAACATAAAATTTACATATAAAAAATTTACATGAAACTAGCAACAATTGGGATTAAACATAAATACGACATAAACATACAACAGATCACGTGAAACATGCAACAACTGAGATCAAACATGCAACATAGACATCAACAATGGGTGGGAAATTCCTCATTTTTATCTTTATTAAGGACATACAACAATTGAAATCAAATTTGCAATATGTGATGTAAACATGTAACATAAAACTTGCATGTAAAAAAATTACATGAAACATGCAACAACTAAGGTTAAGAATGAGTATGACGTAAAAATGCAACAGATCACGTGAAACATGAAACAATTGAGGTCAAACATGTAACATAAATGTTAAACATGAAATATGTAGAAAATTCCTTAGTTTTTGGCTTTACTCAAGACATGCAACAATTGAAGTCAAAACACAGCATGTGATGTAAGCATGCAATATAAAATTTATATGTGAAAAATTATATGAAAACATGCAAAAACTGATGTTAAACATGTAACAGCTGTAGTTGAGATAAGTGATGGTATACTTGAAAATTTTGATGTTAAATATAAGAAATCTCATATTAAATAAAAAATAAATATATCTTTTGTTATATAAAATGTTTTATTTTTTATCTTGAATGTGATGAATTTTTTTCTTTTATTTACTACTTATTTATTTTTCTATTAATATTATTTTTTAAAATTTTTTTAATTAATATATTATTTATTTATTTTTCTAACGGATTGCTGGACCAAGTGGCAGCCAAAGACAGCCGAGCTCTGAACCTAAAGACACCCTTGAAATCAAAGTTCATAGTTCATACCATAGGTCACCATCACATATGTCGAAGTCAAAGTCTACTCAAAACGATTAAAAATAAATAAAAAGTTGTGACCAATAGTGAGGTGGTGCAAAATATTTCAGTATGGGCAGATGTTTAGTTCTTACAACTGAATTTTCTGGGTAGGTCACACTTTAAAATGTGGAAGAATAAGTATAGAGCAAAACAAGTACAATAAGCTTACAACACTGCTCATCAAAAGCAAATAACATTGGAAATTTGAAATCATCTCTCTAAGCTATCAACAATATTCCTCGCCAATATGATACAACAATTGGTAGCATCATCGACTCATTGCATGGTAAAGATCAATGTGTCCAATTACTCTGGCATGCCAGAAAGTGGGAGAGTAAGATAAATTTAAATAACTAATATTTGAAGCAATGCCACTGCAGACCATAGCCTTGAAAGTGTTGCAGCAGCATATGTCAGGTACCGATGGTCTTTACATCGCTCTTTTCAAGCAATGCAAAAAGAGATGTGAAATAACAAGATCCAGTAAAAAACAGAAGCAAATAAATTAGTGAACTAGACACTTGCAATATGGTCGTCATAGCGATCTCTCTATCTTGTCGTGCAGGGTGACCACCAAATCATGGGCATCATCCAAGAGCTTCCATACATCAAGCTGCCCAGCCATGCTATTACACTCCCTCAAAATCTCATCCATGCTGCTATACTTCTCTATGATTAATTTCCTCCTCTTCAACACTGAGGCTGCAATTGCATAGAGCAACAAATCATCTGTTGGTGGAGCTCGTTGTCTTATTCTGCTCCATGCAGATTTTCCTATCCCGGCCCTGATGGCCGCCTGATCTGCCCACATTACCTCCCAAAGGCATAGTGTTTGCTCAAAAGACAACTCCCTCCGAAACAGAACCACCACCATTCTATAAACAAAAAAGCAATCTTCAGCCTGGAGCTTCTCTAGGTGCCTGTAAAGGTGAGAGTCCTTGACTTTTATTATCTTGGAAACAATGCTCAGTTGTCTTCGGATCCCCACCTCATCAAGCCTAAAGTTATGCCGAGCCTTCTTCATGAAACCCACAAAACACCAAAAAGCCTCATGATCCTCTGTAATCACAGCAGTTATTGGAGAAAGTAAATCACTCATCCCCTGACAGTAGCCAATTTCAGGGTCATAAAGTGCATAAGCTTCGAGAATGGCAACCAGTCGTGCAGCATGGAATATTCTACATGGTTCCAGGTGATCATAATCCTTCAAGCCAACAGCCTCAGCTGAACGGCACGCCCTAACTTCTGATACCGTGGCCTGAGATGGACAATAAGTTATCCATTCAGAATTTGCACGCACAGCATCAAGGCGAATGATCCGTTGCCACGTCGCAAAATCTTCGGTTGCGCGTAGTTTGTCCCTGACTTCTGTGTTTGTGAGAGGAATATTCTCGTTTGGAGCCTCATCAGGATTGTTCTCTTCCCCATCTTCTGAACAGGAAAAAGCATGAATCACTTCAGGATCTTCAGAGGAGTCTGAGTCAGATGACTCAGAATTTAAAGCAGAGGAATCAGCATTCGTGGTTCGTCTTGAACTAGCGTTTCCATCCAATAATATACTTGAGGGATCATCTGAGTACTCAGCATCTTGACTCCTTTCCTCACTAGAGAGAGACTCCCTGGCACTAACCACATCTTCAGAACTCGAAGTATCTGTATCTTGAAGGACACTTCCACTGTCCCCACTGTACCCTGTCTCACTAATTTCTTTCAACTTTAAACTACCATTGCCGCGTTTAAGTAGGCGTCGGCACTCTCTGCGGAGCTTCTCATATTCCTTTCTGCATCCACAGATTAACAGAAAATGACCCATTAAGTATGAATGAAGGAAGCACATAATCAGAACTCATTTTCAAAAGGTCAAAATTATTATAACAATCTAAAGAGTAGTCTGGCGGAATGCACTACACTCAAAATTTTGAGATGAACTTGCCCAAATTACCTTTTTTGAGTTCTTATAATCTCTCTTTCCTCTTTGGTGCTGTTCAAGTCATATCTGTTGAAAGGAAGAGAGACAATTAGTCGTCATATAGGATTCAAGAATCGAATGACATGCTTTCTATTTCAATTTATTCTTAATTATCTCCCTATATTCTTTTGCGAGGGATTTACTCAAATCTGCTCGACCAGCTGCGCAAATGAACAAATCACTCAAGTGGTAAAAGGATCAAAAATATAAAAAATCAGCCAGATACTTACACTCCAAGGAGGAACGGCCAGACCTCTACCCTAATACTTGGATCCACACCCTACATCACAATATAGATAGAAGGTTTGTTTAGATATCCCAATGGTAGTAAACCCAAAACCTGAGAAATTAATACAATAGGTTGACGGAAATGACGACTCACTCTACTGCGAACTTTCTTCAAGAACTTAACCCCACCATCACGGAATTTCCCATCCGATGTAAACAAACTTCTCCATTGCTGAGGAGAAAGCGGCAGTTTTCTTTTTCTGCGAGACCATGGTGACTTCAGTCGACCAGTCCTGAAATGACAGGAAGACAAAGTTAGAGTCCTAGAGTAAGAAACCACTCATGATTCAGAGCCTTCTGCAATAGATAAAATGGAGCTCAACTAAGTCTCACTCAACACTAATCCTCAAGGATTCTAGATTTAAAGCTTCAATATAAGAAAACCACAATAGCTGAAAAGACCACCAGACTGAGTCAATGTCTAAGATTAAGCACTATTCCTTGGCCAACAATACTAGAGTAATCTGGTTAATGGCTTTGAATACATTAAAAATGAGAACAACTACAAACGAGTTATTGACACGATCTCTATCATAGTGAGATCAGTGAAATCATCACTACCACGCGATTAAAACAGATCCAGAAACACGAACACGCCGATCCCAAAAGAGAAAGGGAAGGGAATATAAGCCCGAGATCAAGATCTGGATCAAACTCGATAAGCACTAAGAATAACTAATAATGAGAAAAAAATTTTAAACATAAACTCACAAGAAACGATGGAGGACAAGACAATGAGTGATTAAACAAAAAATTAATGTTAAAAAGAAAAAAAAAACAAAGAGAGTGATTTGTGGGGGACTCACCGATCAGAGGAAGAACAAGAAGCTGGTGAGGAAGAGGTAACAACGAATAGAACCGAACGCAAGTGAACCCACGAAGATGAAGACGACGAAGACGACGACGACGGTGATGACGACGATGACGAGTTGTTATTATTTGAAGACGACGACGAAGTGTGACTTCTTTTTAAAGCTTTCATCTACTAAACCTTTTTTTTTCCCTTTTTTTTTCCTTCTTAACTATTTATCTATCTTCTACTTCTTGCTACTACTACTGGACTAGGGTTTCACGGAAACAAATTTACCTAGCGTTGGTGTAGAAAACAGCGGCCAACAAGGCGACTCCAGCGAGAGCCGTGACGGCAACGATTGCGTTCGGCGGCGGTGAAACTGCTGACCAGAATCCGCCACCGCCGCCGACTTGGATTCTGGTGAGACCGTTGAAGATGAACAACAACATCGATGGACCTCTTGCGTAATTACCGCAATGCCCCTCCCCCTTCTTCTTCTTCTTCTTCTTCTTCTTTCTTCGCTGCTGCTCCTGCGTCTGGTGCTTCTAGTGCACGCTTTAGGTTTCGGCTAATACAACTGGTTTCTTTATTATTATTTTTTTCCTTTTTACTTTTACTTTTTCTGTTTGTGTTGGGGGATAGAACAAGTCTTTTTTTGTTTCTTCTTTGTCTCTCTCTAGAGTCAGTCAGGCTAGAGAGAGAATGAGAAAGAGAGAGAGAGAGAGAGACAGAGGATTAGTTATACTTGTTATTGGTGTGGACTCGAGTGAAGACTAGACTGACTCCTAGGGAGATTTGATTATAGACGCATTTTGTAATGCAAATTACTAAATTGTAAAGTCTTGTGCTTTTACGACGTCGTTCGATAGCGATGGATAAAAAACATTAAAAAATAAAAGTCAAATTACGTTAGGTAGGGCAATTATGATATAATATGATTAATTTTTAAAAAATTACGATAATAATGAAGATACTTAGAATTTCAAAATTACATAATCAGTACTTTTCAAAAAAAAAAAAACAAACTACATAGTCAGTAAAATTATTAAAACGTGGCCGCTGGCTACCCCTACTCCTAATCAATTAAGGGATAAAAAATCTTAATTTATGCTTTACCCATCTTACAATTTTTAAACGAGAAAAATACTCAATAATCTCCATATTTTTAAGTTAAGTATTCATTTAATTTTTATATTTTAAAAAATATCTTAAGACACTTTATTATTGAATATGTAACACTTTTGTACTTATTTTTTATTATCTTTTACAATAATATTCTTATTATAATTTTGGAGACATTAGTTAATTAATTCATGAAAAAAATAATTAAAAAATTAACTATAATTATTTATTATTAAATGAATCAATAATTATTGGTACGAATGAATTGGTATATATGTCATTCCCTTGCAATAATCTTCTAATTATTTAAAATAAATTAGCACTACCTAACTTAAAGCAATGTTTAATAGCCTCGCAATTATAATCGTATTTCCAATTATTTAAAAAAAATTAATTTACCAAATTAATCTTAAAAGTAAAATAATAAGAAGATTACATTTATTTTTGTTTTACTTTTAACGTTAATCTATTTACTAACTTTCTTTATAGATAAATTGATTAATATCTCAAAAATATTGTTGTAAGGATATTACTATGAAAACAAAAAAAAAAAGTAAGGGTACCGGTGTAATATATTTAACAACAGTGATCTCTTAAGGTATTTTTTAAGATGTAAGGATTAAATGGACTATTAATGATTAGAATATGATATAGAAACTAAAAAACCATTTACTCTTTAAAAAAAAAATCTGTAACTTAAAAAAATAGAAAAAACTAGATTGAAGTGGAACTTTTCACAAATTCAGCCTTTGAAAGTTAATTAATTTGATTCACATAGCTAAGAGAAAATTAGAGATATACAGGGGCTTCTTCTTTGCTTTATCTTCTTTTTTGGGTTCTAAAAGAGGAAGATTGATTAACCATTAGAATAGTACCAATAGGAATATAAACTTTTTCAATATATATTGATACATGAAAATACTACTACTTAAATAAAAATATATTTTTAATGTAATTAATGCAGTAGACCTATGTGAAAATTATTCAATCAATAATGAACTTTTATTTATTTATTTATTCTTTCAATAATACATTGATATATTAATTTATATTGAAAAAATTTGTAATAAGAAATAACTAATGGTGCATTATAGTTTTTCAATATTTTATATATAAAATTTTGATACAACCGGTCTAGTATTTACTATCTAATTCTAATTACAGTGATTGTGAATTACGATTTGTTGACCCCAAAATTTGGTCGAATTGATTAGTTATTAGATACTAAACTTCTGCATTAGTATTTAAATTTGTATTTTTGGCAATGCACTAGCCAACCTTCAAGAAAATATTAGGAGCATACAATCATGTGCAAATAATATCTCGCCACTTGCCATTACAAAAATAATAGGTGGAGTTGGATTTTTTTTTCACTCGTGTCAAATTCTAAGTTTATTGGAGATAAATAAAAACTGTGTTTGGTTTTGACCGGTGATGAGAGAAAGAAGAACTTTCAAAGATAAATGTAATAAAAGAGATAGAAGGTTTAGAGAGAGAAAATCTATCTTACCTATTTCTGCATTTCACAGTGGTTTTTGTAGAGGTTAGAGTCCTCTTCCTCCTTGGACTCTGAAGTAGACTGCTTGACTAAAGTAGCTTTTTTTTTTATCTGAAATCTAAATGGGTCTGAATTTTTCTAAAGTCTGAATGGGTCTGATTACGAAAATCTAAATGACATATTTGTTTTTTTTTTAAATATCTAAATATAAATGGCATCTTATTTGTTTTTACAATAAAAAACATCTTAAACTTGGTTATTTAACATTTGTTTCCTGGTAAATTAAAATAAAAAAAGAGGATTAGATTTTATAGTTTAAGAAATAAATTATTTTACATAGATATTTTTAAAATATAATATTTACTTGTTATTCAGACCTTTTTTCATTCAGACAAAAGTCACAAAAAGTTTACTTTTTTTATTCAAATGTATATATCTGAAAATCAGAAATAAGTTCTAAAAAAGAAACAAGCATATTTTAAAAAATGTTTGAAATTAATAAAATTTCATACTTCAGACATTTATCAAACAACCTCTAAATTTTGCTCACATGTTGACTCAATTAACACGTCTCCTCGCAAACTATCTCCTTAGGGCTTTCATGGTTTGAGCTTTTCCTTACAATAAACACAATAAGTGTTTGAGTAGACATCTGATCATGATACCCCAATTTTATCCCTCTAACAAAAGCTAGATTAATTAAATCCTAAGATTTAGCTCTACCATGGTAACACATTTTTACTCTTGGTCAAGTGGGTGTGTTTTCCATGTTAATATAAAAGAGGTTTTTAGCCTTAAGGTAGTCCAGTTTCCTCTCACTTATGTGACTATAGTTCAATCCTCATATCTTTTATTTTCAACAAAAAAAGGCAAAATTTTTTTTACCAACTCAACTAATTGATACCCACACTTACTGTATATAATTGTAGAATACAGTGTTTAACTCATTGTAGGATAGGGCATATGTTATAATTAAAACTAAGTGATCTTACTTTATATAAAACAAACCAAGCCAGCTTTTCTTTTTTCTTTTTTCTTTTTTGAGAAGAAAGTAAACCTTTCATTGAGTCAAACAACACTATCCAATATATTCGTAATCTCTGCTGGTATTAGTTCTAACTAGACAGTAGATGTATTTGGTCCTACAATATATTTACCTAAGGAATTGGCACAAACATTACAAGCTCTAAAGACATTTATGAATTTAACCTCTTTAAAATTCCTTTTTTGATTTTGAATTTCTGTAATTATCCAACAAATACCTATTCTACTACCCTTTGTGTTGTTCACTAAGTTAGCCACTTCTTGATAGTATGTTTGAACGACAAAAGAAGATAAAGCTGCATTTCTTGCCACCTGTAAGCCCCATTCAATGGTTTCTGCTCCTGCAAAGCTGACATTCTCCTTCAATTGAGCTTATTTGATGCTACAACTATTATCATGCCATTTGAGTCTTTTTATGACTGCTCTCAGTCCTATCACTTGGTCTTGTTGCTTATGAATGTATCCACATTGATCTTAAAAATGTTTTTTTTTTTTGGGGGGGGCGGGGGTGGAGGGGCTTCCAATCTTAGTTGGTAAAATCCTTGGATCAATCTCTCTACCTTCAAAAATATGTTTGTTTCTTGCATACCACACAACCCAGAAATATGTTATCATTCACTTAACATCAGTCTACCTCAAATTAGAGCACAAGTCTTGAATAGTACTAAGAATGTCTTGGTTTGAGACGTTATGAGTTTGAACTAGGAAGGGAGCATGAATCAATATTTGCTTTTGTTGCTTTGCATTCCAAAATTGCATGGTTGATAATTTCCACACCCCTGGTGCATCTCTGACAAATTGGTTCTTGTAAACACTTTCTTTTGCACAAATTATCAACCATTAGTAGTAGATTCTTGGTTGCCCTTCACATGAAAATCTTGATTTTTTTTTTCAAACAACTCAAGAGATCATAGAGCATTCTATCATTTAGAGCTAATTCTAAGCTATTGGACACATTTAGGAATTTGATTTGAGGGCTACCTGATAGCCACTTTTCACTATATATTCTCCTCATTTATTAAAATGCCACAATATTTCATCTTCCTTTTTATTTCATGGAAGAGGAATCTTAAGAATTACCTTTGTGTCGTCATACATAAAGTGCTAGTTCAACTTAGCTACATCCCACTTGTTCTCATTATTAATCAGTTTAACCACAGTGGTTTCTATTAGTAAGATTGGAGGTGAGATTGGTTTGAATGTATCTGGCCTTAGTAGCTAGCTATCTTTGTACACAAAAATGTTGCTATCATTTCCAATTTGCCACCTTGCTCCTTTCTTTATATCTTACCTTCCTCATAAACTGCTTCACCATTAAAGGATAGGTTAGAACTTGTTGTTGCACTCAAAAAGGGGAGTTTCTGTAGTGTTTTGCCCATAGAACTCTAGAAACCGAGGAATTGGGGAGTTGAAGCAGCCTTTATTCTTATTTGGCCACCATTGTTTGATTAAAGATGGTAACGTCTCTGAATCCCAGCTCTCCTCTACTTTTAGCATAGTTCAACTTGTCTTATCTAGTCCTGTGGATTCTATGCTTGCCTTCCTTTGATCCCTACCAAAAATTAGCAATAGCTCTTTGCATATCTTCATATAAATCTTTAAGGAGCTTGAATACACTGATGTCATATGGACGAATAACTTGAGCTATTGCTTTTATGTGGATTTTCTTGCCTCCACTCAAGAATATCTTATCTTGCCAGTTGGAAATCTTACTTAATACTTTTAGTTTAACATCCTTGAAAAAACTCGTCTTTTTCTTACCTACCTAAGTACTTCTCATATTTAGACCCCATATTAAGTTTGAAAGTGTTCTTGATTGTTCTGATTTGTCCATCAAGGACCTTACCGCTAAAGAACATTAACAAACTTCAATGATTTTTTTTAAATTAAAGATTTACCCTAATGCCCTTATATAACTGTCAAAAGTTCCTTTCAAGTGCTTGCGTTCAACCATTGATGCTCTTGTGAAAACTAAGCTATCATCCACAAAGAGTACATGTGAAATTGTGACATCTTTAGCAAATCTCAGCCCTTTAATCTGCTGTTTTATTTTTGCCTGAGTTAATAAGTTTGAAAATGCTTCAGTACATTTAATGAACAAGTATGGACAAAGGGGACAACCTTATCTTAAGTCTCTCTATGGTTGTATTAAGCCCCTTGGGACCCCATTGATTATTACTGAAAAGGAAGTAGTAGTGATAAAGATCATTATCAACTTCAACCACTTATTAGAAAAACCAAGCTTTATCATTGTTTGTTCTAGAAATTGCCATTCAACCCTGTCATATGGCTTGCTAATATTTAATTTTAATGCCACTTAGCCATTCATTTTCCGTTTGTTGTATCTAATCTTGTGGAGGCATTCATAATAAGTAAACACATTGTCTATAATGAGTCTTTTGGATAGAATGCACTCTGTGTAGGGGAAATAATTTAGGATAGTACTGGTTTCAATATGTTTACAACTGTCTTAGCTACAATTCTATAAGCCCCATTGTAAAAGAAGACTAATGGGCGCAAATTCAATGACTTTTCTAGGTTGATAGTCTTAGGTCTAAGAGCAATGTAATCGTAGTTAAGGGAGCTAAATTACCTTTTTCATTAAGGATACGTAGGCAAGTTTGTAGGACAAGGTACCTTTTCTTTGTGCTTATGTGAGTCAGTATAAATCAAAATTTGATAAAACTATCAATATTGTCTTAGTTTTGTTAATTATTAATAGTCACAGACGAATTAACATTGATCATTTGCTGCCATGATCTTTAATCACCGGCTATTGGTTAACCATGTCTGTCCGACTAAGACAAATATCGTAATGATGAGTTTGGAATTAATATTTCTTGATGATGAATCTACATGATCATATATACTAATATCTTCCTATATATCAAAAAATTCAAATGAATTTTTAATTAACCACATTAAATGAATATATATATGTGTGTACGTCTATATGAAATAATTTTATAATGAGGGCATCTTCATTTTGTTAAAGTGAGGATGCTATTAAAAAATAAAAATTTATTTATTTTTATATTTTAGTGACATCCCACTTGAACAAAGTGAAAATATCCTCATTAGAGAATGATTTTATATATAAAGTCCTTCTTTTATGCAGGCATTTTTATTTTTTTAATGTGAACATACTATTAAATTATATAGTTTAATAAAATTAGTGTTCAATCAATTATAAAGTCATAGGATTTAATACCATATCTGTATGAAAAAAAAAAATGTTAAGTACCCGCACACTATTGGGTTTTATAGCACTAAAGGAAAATTTTATTTAATTTAGTATCCGAATACAAAACACAAGGCAATCCAGTAGAATCCATTTTATCTTATAAAAACTGATTGACTGGCAGCTGTGGCTCCGCCAAAACACTGTGGAATCATTTGAAATGCATCTTTATAATGTGTACGTCATGAAAAAAACCCACCTCAACAATAGTTTGTAGAACATTTTAAAGTGAATATACTTCATTTTATTCTACTAATTTTCTCTTTATTTGGTTTTGGGAAAAAAGAAAAAAATTATAGTCTCTAGTGACTTAACATATATGCTGTAGGAGACTTGAGAAATATACAACACGTACGATGATTTATCATTATTGAACTTGTTTTATTGTTACATGTGCATTTTGATCGAATAAAATTGTTGATTAATTGTTCAATTTTTGCTTAGAATTTAAGTTCTATTATACCTGGCTTTCTCACGAATAATAATAATCACTACTAATTAGCAGCACTATCATGAATAGAAATGGGTCAAATCCGAGTCAAAATTATGTTGATATAGACAATAATCATAATTTTGTCCTTAACGTGGATGTCAATAAGATTATTTCCAAAAGAACATTTTGTTTGGTCCACCGGCCAAAAGTATATGCTTTAAGGAATGTGAATGAATGAGTATAATAATGAGTTGTGTCTTAATTTGGACATGCTTTTTAGGACTATAAAATCCCGATACCAATGATATCGGGAAGCTATAAAAGGCAAAGCAATGCTTCCAAATGTTCCTTTCATTTTTTTTTTTCCTGCATGGTCTTTGAAAAATGAGTCAAACAAAGGAGGCGCTTGTGCTTTCTTTAATTTAGAAACAGAAAAGAAAATAAAGATAGGGGAGGGCGAATAGAAAAGGTCCATAACCAATTAAAAATGAACAAACAGATATCGATGCAATATGATTTTGACTCTTGATTGTATAATATATGCTTTCTTTTGTGATTAAACCAAATCGATACGCTTTTTTTTTTTCTTTTTAACATTAAAATTCAGCAACAAATACACAGACATATTCTATGCCATACAAAACTACAATAAAAGATATCAAGATTATAAGTTTTCCTTTGGTTCATTCTTTCCGATGAGCCAAAAAAAGCTTCAAATGTTTAAAGAAAATATCTAAAAAGGTAATAAGAGTTTGAAAGAGGAGGGGTGATCATGTATTAGTTCGAAGAACTTTGACTAGAAGAGAGATGTCTTCTCAAACAAGCTATCAAAAAAAGAACTATAGATCTTCAGCATGCTATATTTGAATCTAAAATTAGGCCAACTTACTCAGGAAACACTTAAAAGAAGAAAAAAAAAAATATCACAATCCACCCTAATAAAGTAGCGATAACACCTACTGAAGTGAGATACAAACTTCTACTAACAACCCTAACAAAATAGAGATTAGAGACAATAAAATTATCACAAAAAAAAAGGAGATGAAAAATTATCTTTGTAATATATATATGAAAAAAGAGACAGAGAGAGAGAGAGAGAAACCCTTTAAATCGATTTATCAATACACATTTACTAATTGTAATTATTATATAAGTAAAGATGATGCCATTTTCTGTAGCCTCTAAGGCTTGCTCGAGTAATTTTTCAATCGTCGTTCTTTAACTGTCTTAAAAATCGATAAAAGGTCAAAAAATCGTTTAGGGCTTTTCCCACCCCATCTTTTCAAAGAATTTGAAAGAAAACAAAAAAATTGACGATGCTTCCTAAATCTTTTTCAGGAGAGGACATGCATGGCTGCAAGTGCTGATTAAGCTCTTCGAAAGACCAGCCACAATCATGGAAAGTGGCGACACGCCTGAATATCTAATAACTCATGCTTCCTAGCTGTTAGCACTGACATTAATTAGCACTACCCTCATCCATTTATAAATAATAAACTACAGGCTTTACTATTGCCTCCCAAATTGTTTTTTGGGCAATATCAGGAGTACTCGCAGTTGTTTGGAAAAATTAAGCAAAATTTTTCTTATTTTTAAAATAAGCTTAAATTTCCTCAAGATCATAATTGTGTTAACATTATATATTATTTTATTATTTTACTCATAATTTTGACGTTAGTTATAAAATTTAAATATTTTAAGAATATAAATAAAATGAAATGATTTATATACCGATAATGATTAAATTAATTTAATGATAAATTATAAATTATAGAGAAACATTAGTAATTAAAAGCAGATAATCGACGTCCCACACGCCTAAATCAATTTTCTTTCCACTAAAATTAATGAAACATCCAAAGAATCTGAGCACAATGATCATGGATAATCGTTATTTTAAGAATACCTCAAGTAAAAAAAAAATTGAACTAAAGTTTTAAAATTATCTTTGATCAAAATTAGTATACCAACATAATCATACAAATAACAAAATAGAAAAGATTACGTTTACAAGTCAATTAATATTTCTTCGCAACTTAAAATTCATTATTAATTTAATTTAATCATTAAGCATAAATAAGACATTTTACTTGATTTATATTACTAGAATATTTAGATTTTATGGCTAACATCAATATTAGGGTAAAATAATAAAATATTATATAAAGTTAACACCATTATAACTGTAAGGAAATTTGGACCTATTTTAAAATATGAGGGAGTGTTTTGTTTAGTTTCTCCTTCTTTATTTTCCCATTTTTTTCATCACTAACGAGCAATAATAAATGCCACAAAACAATGACAAAATCACAATAAAATTTTTGTCTTTTAGTAAATTTTGAGATTATTTTAAAAATAAAAATCAAAGAAAAAATTATAAAGTCACTACGAGATAAATTTTCTTAATCATAATTTTGTCTTGTATTTATGTTCCTTTATCATTTTCATTAATTTATAGACTTTGCATTTCTTACTATATGCCAACAAGTAAAAAAAAAAATTATTTTAAAAATCAATCTACAATAATGCGAATAACTTTATCCCATACTCACTTCAATTTATCAAACAACAAACTCTAACCTTAAAACAACTATCAATGTAAAAATGAATAATGAAATATAGAATTATATCTATCTTGCATGCTCCTTTATCATTTTTTGGGTCCAGCTACAATACCTGTGGCGTTTGGTACCTCATTTTTTGTCTTTTTCAAATCTACCATTGGATTTAACGTAAGAATTGCATAATGGCTGAGATGTAATTATTGGGTTATTAACAACAAAGACCCTTATTGTTAATGGAAAATAAACAAAAATCAAAAGTTTTGAAATTATGACGTATAAGTCCATAATATTCTCTTTTTCTTTTTAACTATTGAACTCGGTTTCTAATTAAATGACTTTTTCTTACATTTATTAAAATCTATTTAAATTAATATATTTTTAATTAATAAATTAACTACTTTATTATATAGTTAAACTATGTATATTATTTACTAACCATAATTAACGATAAGTATAAATATGATCTTTTTTTTATTTAACATAATGGCAACCAATTTCCTCTCACCTATGTGAACAAGGTTCAAAACCCATAATTTTTTTTTTTAACACAAGAGATTTTATTATCTCAAGTAGATGAAATATACAAAATACAAAAATAAATTTAATTTCATATTCTATATAGTTAATTTTTTTGTAACATAATATTTATTAAACATACTATCAATTATTTAATTAACTAGCAAAAATATGTTAATTTACTAATAATAATCAAATGTTAGTTTATGAACTTGTAAAAAAATTTTTTTACAATGAGTTTTTGTCCTTAAATAAAAAATAATAATTTAATTGCACACTTAAATAAATTAGTATTTGTTAAAAATAGTAATTTAATTGCACACTTAAATAATTTGGTATTTGTTACTCCACCCCAATTGTTTAAATAGTCATTAACTTATCTAAGAGAAGGGTAAAAAAATTCTAAACAATTACTCTATTTGAAAATAATTTAAATATTTCTTTAGAAAAATAAACTAAAAATAAGTATTTTCTATTCTTTCTTCTTTCTTGCTAACATCACACATGGATAACAATAAAGATGGCAATTCAACACATATCTATCAATTAAAATAGAAGTCAATTAATATAATTAATTGAATAATTAATTTGTGTCATGAATGAGTTATCGTATTAGGAGTTATAAAACCAAACCCAATAGAATTATTAATAGAGTTAACAGCTAGAAAGAGCAAACAAATCCATTCAAGTTGGATGTCTAAGTATCTGAACCAAATAGATTAGATAATATCCATCTAAAATACTCTAGATTCGATTTATTCAATATCCATCTATGAACTTGAATATTAGTAATATTTAAGTGTATGAGACTGAAATTGAGTATTATATTTAATATTTAAGTTTTGTAAATCAAATGAAAAATCAAAATAATATTGCTAAAATTATTGCACCATCAATGACAACAATGACGGTATCATCACTAAGAAATAAAAATGAGTGAACAGAGAAACAAAAACTATCAACGTAATCAAAATTCTCCGATCAATGTAATGGTGGCAATGTTGCCGGATAAATAGATATGCCGACGATAGATGAGCATTCCAATGCAAACAACTAGAACAAAACCCTATGATTAAATGACGTTTTAACGTAGGGTGGAAGCGATACTAAATTTCGTTCTAGTATACATCTTGAAAACTCAAGAAAGAGACTCTCACCAAAGAGAAGATATTTCAATTGAGAAAAAACTGAATATTATTAATAAGAAGCTTGTGTCTGTTATCAAAATTAAGAATAACAAGCCTATATATATAATAGTAGCTAACTTAATCCTTATCTTTCTCAAATAAGAGAAATAATCTAAAATCCTAATTAAATTAGAATTACAAATATGACTCAAGTAAGCTTAATAAAATAAGATAAGTCCTAATAAAATATTAAATTCTAAATTGACCCAAATATTATAATTCCTAGTAAATTCTAATTTATTTATTTTATTTATAAGTTTGTTTGGTTTTTGGGTTTTTTTAAAGAACAAAAAATTATAGGTAATAGTATAAGTATAGAAAAGTAAAGGGGCAAAATTAAATATAGGCAAAAGTTGGTGTTGCAGTCGACGGTGGTCGAAAAATTGGCCTAGGATAGGTGGATCTGGAAGATTTGATGGTGTTGAGTGTGATGTTGGTGGTGGTTTGTCTCAAATAGTTGTGAGTTGACTGAAAAGTTGAGCTAAAGTAGCGGGTGGAGGTTGGTTTCGGTTTCCGGCGATCCGACCGGGGGTTGGTAGTGTGAGTGGGTTGAAACGAAAGAGCTGATGATGGTGGATGAATGAGTGGTGGTGGAGGTTGTGAATCGCGGCTGATTGCAGCGAATGGAGAGGCGGATTTTCGTGGTGGTTCAGCGGCTGTTTTGGCTAGTTTCCCGTGGCTATGGTGACGGGATGGTGGTGTTATGGGTTGGGTTATGATTGGCGGCGTGTAGGCTTTCAGATGGGAGAGAGGATCGACCGAAAAGAAGAGAAACTGGTGGCGGCGGTAGCCGTGTGTGACAGATGTGATGGCGGCTTCGGGTTTTGCTAGTTTTTTTTTTAACTTGATGGAACTAATGTACGGAGTTGGTGGTCAGGAATGCTCTGCCTGCTACCAAAAAAAGCTCTAATATCATTTGTCTTGAAAATTAAAAAAAAAATCCCACTAAGGATTAATATGTTAATTATGAAAATATTGAATATTATTAATGAGAAGCTTGTGTCTGTTATCATAAATTAAGAATAACAAACTTACATATATAATAGTAGCTAATTTAATCTTAATCTTTCTCAAATAAGAGAAATAATTTAAAATCCTAATTAGATTAGAATTACAAATATGACTAAAGTAAGCTTAATAAAATAAGATAAATCTTAATAAAATACTAAATTTTAAATTGACCCAAATATTATAATTTCTAGTAAATTTTAATTTATTTTATCTAATATGCTTCCTACATCACGTTTTAAGGTTCATTGCCTTTAACAACCAATTTGAGGGTCTCTAAACTAAAAAAAAAAAAAAAGGGTAGTAGTGTAATGTAACTCCTTATGTTTTTATGGTACAATTATTGTTGTACCTATTTTAGAAGGAGCATGTAACTTTACATATCACCATTTACTAGCATTGAGACTATCTTTATGTAAATCATCCAATTTCAAGTCTAATGGAATCCTTCATGTTCCATTTCGGTTAATAATGTCATTGCACATAAAGAAACAATGGTCACTAGTGATTGTCTATATTTTTTAATACAAAATATCTTTTTGTAATTAATTAAAAAATAAGAATAATTTTTTTTATTATTATGTTTCTATATGGAAAATAATTTTAATTACCTTTTAATTAAAATGGGTGAGAAAAATGATATCATTGATGGTGCAAAATGGATGAGAGAAATGATATTATGTAGGTGTAGGACTAATGCGTAAAACTTTAAAATTTTTTAACATTTTTATTTTTACAACAAATAGCAGGACACTATTATAATTAATCTTAATAAAGACAAAAGAGAGGGGTACCAAACGTATGTTGCAACATAGCTTTGCCATTTTTATTAATATATAGGCTGTTTGCATTTCTTATTATATGCCAACAAGTGAAAAAATATATTTTAAAATCAATCTATAATAATGTGGATAACTTTAATCCCCCTAGTGACTTCAATTTATCAAATAACAAACTCTAGCCTTAAACAACCATGAATGTAGAAAAAAATGATGAAATATAGAATTATACCTATTAATTTAAATAAAGCGATGATTGATCCACAACGTGGAGTTGAAATTGTGATATATGACCAACGACTATGGGGTGAGAAATTCTTTAAGAAAGAGACAAAGGGTAGATATATACTAAAAAAAAGGGAGATATAAGAAATTAACGGACTTGTTCATTAAATATTTGAAGACTAAAATTTATTAATTTCAGATTTTTTAAAATTTATTTGTTTATTTTTTTTATAACTTATATTTAATTTTCAGAAATTTACATCTGAATAGAAAAAGTGAATTTTTGCAATTTTCATCTTAATGGAAAGTAAATAATATATCTAAAAAATATCTCTATTAAATCTATTTATTTCCTAAACTATAAATCTTTTATTTGTTTTGATGCCACTTATATTCAAATACTAACCAAAAAAAATCAAACATTTTATTTAGACATTCGTATTCAGAACCAGACATCAGCTAAATTCAAAATTATTTATATTTCATGTAAAAAAACAAAGAAAGCACTACCCAAGCTGTTATCAATTCTAAAAAGGAAAAAAATACCTATACCCCAATGTTTCGGAAAATAGTCATAAAGACTCCTAAATATTCAAAAAGGGTCACCAAGACCCTGTTTTGACTATGATACCATTTGAACATGGTAATCAAAATATTGACTTTAAAGCTTTTAATTCATACAAATTTAATATAAATAATATAATCTATCTAGTAGAGTAATAATATGAAATTATTTTTAACATTTAAAATGATATTAAAATTTTAAATTATTACATTTATTTAATAATATATTTGAATTTATTATAAAGATTTTAAATAAATCATTGGGTCAAACAGATTTTACAATTTAATATCGCCCTACTAATAATAATAAAATTACTTTTTACATAATAATCAAAAATACTTTAATTTTAATTAATTAATTTTGATATTATGTTTCTATTTACTTTTAAAAATTATTTTAATATAATAAAACAGGTCTACTAGATTGTAAAGTATAAAATTATTTTTAAATATTAAAATTATTTTAAAATGTGTATATTATTACATTTATTTTAATGCCATATTTCTATTTATTATAAAATTTTGGGATCAATTTTTTTTGGATTTCTAGAGTTAAACGGTATTATGGCCAAAAAGAGGTCTTAGTGTCTTTTTATTGAAAACTTGGTGGTCTTTATGATTATTTCACCAAGCCTTAAGAGTGTAGTTGTTCTTTTTCTGTAACTGATTTAATGTTAGAATGTAGGGACACTTTACAATAATCAGAGATTGATTTTTACGTTTTTTTTTAGAGTGGGACTATTAGCACCCTGTAACTTTCTTTTCAAACCTCTTTTCTATCAAAACCTACTTTAATTCCCAAAATATCCTTTTCCATTTTTCTTTTTTTAATTAAAAAATAATTCAGTTTCTTCCAAACAACTCTAATTACAAATATTGTTTTTATAAATTTTTGAATTATTAAATCATACATATTTTACTCAAAATAATCAAATACATGTATGAATTAAGTAGAATTAAAGTGGACTCAAATAGCTATTATTTATTTTTTAATTAAAAATAAGTTTAGAAAGTTTTGTAAATTAAAAATAAGTTTACAAAACTTATTATTAGAAAGTTTAGAAAGTTTTGTAAATTAAAGTAGACTCAAATAGCTATTATTTATTTATTTAAAATTAAAAATAAGTTTTGTAAATTTCTCAAGAAAAAGTTGTTTGTGAGGAAATAAAAATTTTAAAAGACTTTGGTGTAGTTGTATGGGTGTAAAGAGTTGAAAAGAGAAATATAATGGTATACTAGATTTATTTTGTCCTTTAATGTTATTGCAATAGGAGAGGGATTTTATAAGGATTATAAAGAGGTGCCAATAGTTCAATTCTTTTTTTTTTTATTTTATTTCTTAAGTTACGCTGTTTCTAGGCTATGGTTGGGAAAATTCCCCGAATCCCAATAGAGATTCAGGATTCTAGTCCTTTTGAGACCAGATTCAAAATAAAATTTTGTCCTCATTTACTATTTAGGTTGAGATTGAGACATTTCAAAATCTGAAATGTCTTGAAATTTGAATTTTTAAAAATGACTGACAAGTTAGTTTAATGAATTACATGATATGACAAATGGTTTTAATTAATAATATATATGATATGTTGGTTAAATAGTCGTATGACATGTCATTTTTGACAGAATTTGCAACGTTTGATAGAATGTCATTCGGGACAATTTGGGATCCCTATTAGGACAAGGGATTTCTTTTGGCTCGATTTATTGTCCAGGGTAGGGTCAAGATTTACAAATCTCGGCCCATCCCATCTTGATGCCAACCATACTCTAGGATATTCTAGTCTCTATACATATATGTTGTGTCTACTTGTCGGAGTTGGAGTAAGAGTAGAGTGTAGATTCCTCCCACTCTAGCATTTTACTTACTTGTTCAAGTAAGAGAGTGAGAGTTCGAATCTATGGGCCGCACTTATTTTTGAAGTGATGAGTGAGATTCTAACTCTCATGAAAGGAGGTGGAAGTGAGAATTCAGTCCCACCTCTTTTTTTTTTTTTTTTTACCCTTCCCTCATTAAATATAATATAATTATGTTTATTAAAATATAATAATGTTACATTTATTTAAAAATAATAGCATCATATTTCTTTAAGTAATAGTATTATATTATTAATAATATTACATTTATTAAAAATAATAATATGCAACTTATTTAAATATAATATTGTAATTTTTAGTTAAAAATAATAGTTTACATATTCTAAGTTAAAATTACTTAAAAATAATATTATCATATAACAGACAATTAATAATATTACTATATACTATCTTTATTTGAAAATATAATATCATTATATTTATTTACTTTTTAATAGTATTATATTTATTCAATATTAATAATTAATAATAATAAATAGTTTATTCTAAGAAAATATTAATTTTGTACTATATTATTAATAATAATTTTTTATTTGTGTTGCTCTTATCAATAATTTTTAATTTACATAATTAAAATTAAAATTAATAAAAATTGTGATTTATGTAATCAAGAATATTAATAATTATTATAAATTTATATAATTAAAATTAGTAATAAAATAAGTAGATTATTTTAAAAATGTTTTTTTATTCACTTTGTAATGGTAAACTACATTTCTTTAAATAAAGGTAAAACTGTACTTAGAAATAAATGAGATTTTGATTCCTATTCCACACATCCATTCTAGTGTAAGTAAATAACTTACCCTACTCTAATTTCACATTTTCAATTCCAGGATTCTCACTCCAATTGGAGAAGTAACTACAACTATAATGTGTTTACTAGTTAGTAATGAGAATGAGAAGTATTATTGTATTTACTTACAAAAATAAGTGGGGATTAGAATCAACGGTTACACCTAATATTAACAATCAAGAATGAGATTTTGATTCTCAAAGAGAAGGTTGAGAATTAGAATTTCATTCCTTGGATTATTCAAACTATCCCCACTATATTTTTAATTTTCCAAAATACCATCATTCCAATAAAAAAAAAATTAAAAAAATAACAGCAAATCCCTAACTCTAGCCGACGCCCAGCACTTCTTTTGGCTTTCCAGCACGTCAAAGCCAACTATCAAACCGAACAGCACCTTCACCGGTTGGGCAATTTATAACCACGTGCAATTTTGAGTGATTCTGAAATCTGAACATATTATAAATTCTCCACCACAGCGCCACGACTAGCTATTGAACAATTCAATTAGTCATAAAGATTAAAATCATCAATCAAATGTAAGCAAATAAAAACTCCCGATGAAACAAACATGCAAAGATCAAGGTCAAATAAGAACAAAATACCAATAAAAGATAAAATAATTTAAACTAAAAGACAAATAATTTATCATATGTACTACTCGTAGTTCGTGTCGGGCCCCAATTTTATCTCAATTTTTATAGATCTATCATTTTTCATTACCTGCCTGTTATTACGGTTTCTCGAGTGATCAGTTGCCTAGAATAAATTTTGATGCTTTATTAACTATGGCATCAAATGGATGTTAGTTAATTAGTTTAACCATTAATGGAACTATCTTTAATTAGCAAACTAGTTCAGTCATTATTTCATCATTAGGAGAAATTTTAGAATATATCATAAGTGTCATATCAGTAAACAATAAATAAATAGTATTATGATATATGGGTGCGTTTGACATATTATATTGTATTATAGTATATTGTATTATTTTAATACTGGTGTATTGTATTATGTTGTATTGCATTAGTATTGTATTATAATAATATTGTACAATATTTGGTACTACAATGTATTGTAATAATTTTTAGTGATTAATTTAAATTAAATATTATATTATGTTATGTTAATATTTATATTATATTAATATATTTAAATTGTATTAATATTTTATATTATTATTAATTTTAAATTAATATTATTCAAATTTATTCATATTTCAATATTTATTATTAGTTATAATAAATTATAAATTTATTAATAAATTATAATGTAAAAATAAAAAATAATAATATAATAATATTGAATAACAAATTACATATTTATTAATTTATATTAATAATTATAATGTAAAAATAAAAGAAATATTATACAATATTATATTAAATTAAAAGTTTTTATTTATTTATTTATTATTATTATTGTTATTATAAAGCAAAAGTAAAAGTCAAGCGGCAGTTGCAAAAGCCAAAGGGAGGGAAAAAAAAAAAAAACAACAGTTACCACATTAAATTAAACCCGACTATGAGTCAGGTTTAGGTAATGCAGCAACTGCTGCATTAGCTCACCGCTTTAATGCAATGCTGTGTGTGTTGGTTTTGGTGCCAAACATGAGTGTGCATTAATTTAATACAAAACAATACTTTTATGCAGCCTTATTCGGGTCACCAAACGCGCCCTATGTGTATTTATTTTTAAAAAATTATTTTATAAATATTAATAATATTAAATTCAATTACGCATGTCATATATGTATTAATTAATTGTATTATTGTGATATATTCTAAAATTGTTCCTTCGTCAGATGCTAACTCTAACTACCAAAGAAAGAAAATTAGAAAATAAATTTTTTTACTTTTAGACATAATTTCTCATCAACAAATACGTAAAAGTGAAGTTCTTCATGCTATGCACATCAACAGAAGATAAAGTATTAGTTAGAAAGAAATTTATCTTCTTGGAGAGAGCATCCGTTTTGCTTAAAAAACAAGACACGTATGTAATAAAAGAAGACTACTTATTGAATAAGTTAGAAACCCGAGCGAATTTCGTAAGTTGGGAGAGAGAAGTAAAGATACCAAACTTCACAAAGTTAAATAAATAAATGAAGCAAGGTGTTCCATTTTTTAGTCATGTGCCAATGTCAGGCTTTGATTTTTTAACTTATATATATTTCAATATGATTGTTTTTAGTAGGGGATGCATGCATGTAAATATGTTTCAAGAATTCCAGTGGCTGTTTGGATGGGATCTAAAATTTTTTTATGTTTAAAAAGTAATTATATATTTTATAAACTAAATAGTTTATATACCCAAGATCCTTTATATAATTTGGGAAAATGATACCTACAGGCTCATATGTACTTAAATATATATGTAGATCTGCAAATTTAAAAAATGATCACGAGTAGTGGATGGGTTGTTATACCCCCTTGACTATAGTAGTCACTAAAAAATTGATTTTTATTTTTTCAATACATGTAATATTAATATTAATAAAAATGTTTCCAACAGATTATACTATTACATTAAATTTTTAATGTTAATTAAAATGAATTTTAGAATGTAAATTATACAATTTATTATATTTTATAAAATTTGCAAATAAGTCTTTCGATTAACAGATTTTAATACTAATAAAATCAGTATGGGATATTAATGATGTTAAAATAATTTAAGTATCAATTTATTTGTAATATTTTGTTTTAATATTTCCGTTTCTTATCAAACATTAATTTGGGTTAACAAAATTTTCATATTTATAAAATCCATCTGGCTTATTGAATATTATTAAAAAAAATTTAATGTTCAAAGTAATTTGAATTTTATTAAATTTAATTATTTTGTAACAAATTTTCTTTTATTATAAAATTTTAGAGTCAATTTTTTGAGTTAACACAATAAAGTATAGAAAGAAAAAGAGGGTTTTTAATTAATAGGAACGGCAAAAATCCTCATGATCCACAAGGGCCTTTCTTTGTTAAATTTGGCATTGGGCATAAAGGGTTGGATGTGCGCACAATTTTATAGCCTCGTCGATAGGAAGAGCTAGGTACTGAGTGTAAGACCCTTTCGGCTCTGTCTTGCCAAATATACCTGTTTGAATGCAGGTTGATATAAAATTACTACTCTTTCGTTAGCAAGAATTTTGGAAAAAAAATTGCATTTAGCATATCCAAATATATTTGTTTTGGTTTCTATGCAAAAAAGGAAAAAAAAAAGTATATTTGTTTTGGTTGAAAATTTGAATTTAGAACTACAGCTTCTTCCTTCTTTTTTTTTTAATTACTTTGAAAGTATTTAATATATTGTTGTATGCCTTTAAGATATTTTAGAATAGTTTTTACTAGTTTAAACATTAAAATTTCTTTATAGTGATACTCTATATAGAAATGACTTCTGTATAGTTATAAAAATTCTAGTATCAATTTGAGTCTATTATAAATAAGAATAAATTTCTCATTGTAATAAGTTATAACTTTTGTACATTCCGTCTTAAGGAACTTACTTCTACTAGGTAACAATTATTTATATATTACAAAAAAAATGTTATGTTACATAAAAAATTTAGGATGGAATAAAATATTTTTCTAAATTTTTTTGGGACAATAATTTTTTTTCTGTAGACTTTTAATAAGATGACTTTTAATATTCCCAACACTACATAGATGATAAAAATATGTATTTGTTTTTAAAATTATGTCAATCTATTTTTATCAATATTTATATTTTAGATTTGACATGCTCCATTTATTAATTATCAATGTAACACATACTTTACCTCCATATTGTTTGCACTATAAGGATAACTAAATCAAAACTAGCGATGGGTGATTCGATTCAATTCTAGTGTAGAACTGAACTAAATGGAACTCAAACCGATCAATTCTAAAAAATAACCACATGCAGACTAAATTTTAGAATCGAATTCGTTCAGTTCTAATAATCCAAATCAGATTAGTTTGGTTTTGTTTTTCATTATAGTTACAACAATTTTTTGTTCTCACCCATACAAGTTGGAGTCTACAGTTTTCACCTGTGTTAACTAGTTACCATACACATAGCAGTACTAAATATAAAATTATAAATAAATAAGATCTTTAATTAAAAAATAATAATAAAAGTCCCAATACGGAATAAAGTCATATTTCAAAAATGCACATAATTTTAAAATTTAATACAAATTATAAATCCACAAGAACAAAATAACAAAACACCACAAGTCCGCAATATCGCATTATTAGTGATAAAAGCAACTCTAGAAGTTACATTGCATCGACATTTGATGAAACTCCACAACAACACACAGGCTACAACTACATCCACCACCCATATTATTTACATCAAAGTGAACCAATTAAGCATCCAATATTTAAATAAATAAAATAAAATAATATTTAATAACTAACAAATAGATGTAAATCAACTTTATTATATAAATATTCTTTATGTTGAACAAAAGTTTTCTTCTTGAAATACCAAGTTGGTCCACCATGATTGATTTATGAAGTTTTACATGAAGAAAAATTGAATAGGTCTATATTATTTAAAAAATAAACTTAAATTACAATAATATATTTATTGCCTAACGGGGGGTTTTTCTTTCTTTCATTTTTGCTTTTTTGTAAATGACTTATAAAGTACATGAAATTGGAGTAATTCATCTCATGAGTATACCATCGAAGACCAAATTGACTTTTATCTAGTAAAGCTTGAATAATTAACTATGTGATTCAAATGTTTGAGGACTATTAGGCAGATGTTGAAGAATCTCTAACACAATTTTTTTGGTCAAATTTTCAACTTAATTGCTTCCTCAATTAAATTAAAATTTCCAAATAAATTTAAGTTCACATAAACTGCTTTCCTACGCTGTACATGACCTTAAAATTCAGAGCATTTTTATCCATTTAATGATTAATTCATTAATAATACGTTCCACGTATCCCATACCAAACTTGGTGCATCATCAATACGCATCAAAGTTGCTATTTTTGAAGCCATAATCACAAATCATAAAAAACCCAGCACAATTTATACTTAAGAAAAGTCTCACCTTTAACTAACTACATGTAATCTAAACTATAATTTCAACTAAATAATTAAATAAATTACCAAATTCCCATAAACAAATAAACAAATAATGAAACCCCTTCGCTGTTTTATTTATTTCGTTTGATCCTAATTTATAAAGTCGAACCAAATTATTAATGTAAAAATCAAATATCAAAAAACCAATTTCAAAAATTAAAGTTTTGATCAACCGATCCTAATTTAGTAATCCCAAATAAAAAAACATAATCAAGGAAAACAATCAAGTAACAATAAATAAGAAAATAAATTAAACAAATTTAATGGTCAATACTCAGCTTCACTGGCGTGACATAAATGATTGAGAGAGGCAGCGATGGCAACAACTGGCGACAATGACTGTTAGAAAAAACAAACACAGTGAGATAACAATTTAAATAGTAGCTAATTTAAACAACAATGTAAACCAGCAATTGGAAACAACAAATGAATAACAGAAAGCAAAAAAGAAGAGAGATGAAACCGAAATAGAAAAATAAAATGGAACCCGAGGCCTGCACATGACAGTATCCTTAAAACAAATTTACCACCTATTGGAGTGCTTTAGGTCTGCTGGTAACTGTTTCCCAAGATACAACGGGCAAGAATTTCCGGCTAAGCACAGGCTGGAAATTCCGGCGAACCACAACAGCGAACTCGATCAGAGAAAACAGATGACGAAGAAGGAGGAAGGAAAAACAAGTGTGCTTTGTGCTGGTTTTTTCGAGTGTGTAAAAACAGAAAAGGAGGTGCCTTTTTATACTCATGTGAGGATGTAACAGCTGCTTTGTATTGAATTTCCGAATTCAATATGTTTTGTTTAATTGTTATAACAGCCAAATCAATTCAATGAATTGATTTCAAAATTGAATTAAAAAAATAAAACGTGAATGACAGCTAAAAAAAAAATAATTATTGAAGCTGTTACAAATCTTTGAATTCAAAACGTGAAACTATTACAATAAAAAATTCAAAAGGAAATTAAAAACGTGCCAAGCTTGCATGGATGATTTTGGGCTGACATTCGCGTACGTAGGACGCGCGAGCGCACACGAGTTCAACCAAATCGGTCTTGGATTTGCACCCCCTCTGCGCACGCGCGTGTGGAGAGAGCATCTATCCTTATAATTCTTACTCATGCTTGGTTGAGTGTTTATATATAAACACTAATCCTTAGGCTTCTTTTTCACATGTGGGATAAGCCTCATTTCCTTTCAAATTTCCAACTTCAAGGGTGAACTTTGAGAGACAATTTCTCATTCACCCAAGCACCATTTTGAGAAAATAAGATTATACTTTTGAAGTATTAATAGAGTAAAATCCGAATCTCACAATATTTTCCACTTTCGTTAAGTGGAACCCACTCAAAATGTGCCCTCAAAATAGCATATATACATGTTATTTTTCAACAATGATTAAGGTGACTAGCTTAGGCAATAGGCTAGCTGAGGAGATGATCACTATCATGAGATGATCGGCAAAAATGGAATGGCTAACGGAGGCGAAGATGACAATAGCAAGAGAGACAATTGTGGCGGATGCATTATAATACCTCTAAAATTGATTCAATACCCTAAAAATAGAATTTTTCAACAATTTCTGAAGTACCCTCTAAATAGTCGCATGAAGTTATTAAAATATCCTCAACTTAAAATAGATATGGATTACATGACTCTACATGTCTAATTTGACTTTGGAGTTTGGTGAATTATTGGAATTGTGACTGACATTCAAACATCAGAAACTGAAGTGTTGTTCATCAGAACACTTCATTACTGCTGACCATCAGAAGACTTCATTACTGCCACATTGGACAACTTCTTAAGGTAAGTATTCAGTTTTGCTTTAATTAGTTGATAGTTTGATATATAGGGACAAAACGAATCATTAGGGGTTTGCGTTGGAGAAATAGATAAAATTGGTTATAAGTCTCTCATAACATAATTAAAAAACAAATTTTGCAATTGTTTTCTTTCATGAAAATGGTGAAATTTTGATGTGTTGCGTAGATTATCGGTCGGTCATGTAATACATGACTTAAGTTCGTGCAATACATGACTTCATGTAACACATAGCCCTTGGTCGTGTAATACATAACTTTTGGTAATGCACAACTGCATGTGATACACTACCTCACAATTACATGACTTTTGTCATAATTCTTAATTCATAGGAATAATTTATTTGTTTGAAGACTTACTTTATGCTCAGAATTTATATTTGCCGCTATGAAGAAAATGTTAATAAAAAATATTAAAAAAAGAAAAAGATGCAAGCCGAAAGTGAAAATACTAATTTGTTATCATTAGACCCAATAAGAATAATAAAAAAGCAACTTAGTGACGAACAGGTTGAGATTTTTTGAAAATCCGTTTTGAGCACATTTTAGACTTAAATGAGTTTAGTTTTGTGCTCAGTTATTGCATAAGTGGGTATTGAGCATGCGCATTCACCTAATAAAGCATTATATTTTGATATAGAGAAGAAAGTGTACCAATTTTTTATGTTCAAATATGTATTTATTGGGAAAGAAACCCACACAAGCAGCTGCAAATTAAGCTGAGACAAACTATTTTTCTCTTTGTGTGATTAAAACAGGATGTGTACCATAAATTAAGTTGAGACAAACATAGATTTTTACGTAGAAAACCCAAAACGAAAAAAACTCCGTGATCGTAGTCCGATATAATCCCATTATATTAATTATGGGATTACAACACAAATTTTTCTCTAATTAACATTAGAGATTAACAACATCAAGAATCTCAACAATCTTAGCTTACAGTAATATCATAATCTATGTCTCTTTAATAAGCAAGTATCTCAAATCACAACCAATGAGAGGATAAAACGAAAATCAAGACAAGTAAGATTGTAAAGAGCGATGCCAAAAACGTACCCTCCAAATTTAGGAGAAAATAGAGTTAAATTCGCCATTTAATTGATTGTACTAGTCGGTCATTGCCTTTTTTTTTCTTCTCTTGTTTTGTGTTCTTTTCACTTTTGCTTATATTTGTTGCGGCTTCATTTATTCTTATTTTATAATTTTAATGGCAGATTTTATTTGACCTTACAAACTTTCTTTAATAACTTAAACACCTAAATTAATGAAAGTTGTGGGCTTGGGCCACCCAAATGAGATAGACCCAACAAATCTCCCCCTTCAGATCATCTAAGGAGTCACCACCGAGCTCATTTTCTACTTACAACTTTTTAGCTTATCTTAGGCAATGACTTTGTCATTATATTTAACATATTCTTCGTTGTGTGAATCTTCTCAAGGTACAATTGTTTCTTCTCAAGCACATATCGTATCTAATGATATGACACATCAATATGCTTGGATTTCGAATGGGATGTCAAATTCTTTGCCAAATGAATAGCATTCTGACTGTCGCAGTACACAATATAGCTATCTTGTTTCATATATAGCTCTTGTAGGAAATTCTTCATCTAAAAGGTTTCTTTACAATATTTATTGATTGCAATATACGTTACTTTAGTGGTAGACAAAACAACACACTGTTGAAGTTTGGACTGCCATGGGATTGTTTCACCTACAAAAGTGAGCAAACATCCTGATAGGGATTTTCTACACCATATCAACATCTGTATACACTAATAATATAGGTTTGCCATTATCAAAACATAAATATGTCTTGGAAATGCCTCTAAGATATTTGAGAATCTAGCTCACTACCATCCAGTGCTCTTTACCTAGATTGGAGAGAAACTGACTGACTATACTAACTGCATGAGCAATATCTGGTTTTGTACATACCATAACATACAGCAAAACGTCCAACTTTGAAGTATAAGGAACAATTCTTGTCTCTTAATTCTCTTTCTTACTTGTAGGACAATTCTCAGAACTAAACTTGAAATGACTTATAAGTAGAGAACAAACAAATTTTGCATTTCTCATGTTAAATTTTTCAAGAATCCTTTCAATATATGCTTCTTAAGATAACCATAACTTTCCAGTTTTCCTATCATGGAAAATATTTATGACAAGAATTTATTTTGCCCGTCCCAAGTTCTTCATCGCAAAAGACTTGGTAAACCCTTTCTTCAAATTATCAATCTTACTAATATCCTGGCCAACAATCAATATGTCATCCACATAAAGCAAAAGAATAATAAAATCATTATCACCAAACTTTTTTACAAAAACATAGTGGTTAGACATAGTTTTGCTGAAACCATGATTATCGATAAATGAATCAAAGATCTTGTACCACTATCTTAGTGCCTATTTTAGCCCATACAAACTTTTCTTCAACTTGCACCACAAGTTCTTCTTTGCCTTTGACACTGAACCATGTATATTTTCTCCTCTAAGTCAACGTGCAAGAAGTTGTCTTTATATCGAGCTATGTAATCTCTAAATTCAAGCTAGTTGCTAATCCAAGAATAACTTAAATACAAGATGTCTTCACCACATGAAAAAATATTTCTTCAAAATCAACACTTTTCTCATGGCAATTTGTTGGGTCAGGCTTTAGGCTCGGGCTTGATTTTTTCACCTTCGGGTTGGGCTTGGGTTAGAGTCGGGCTCGGGCTTTGTCCAAGTTCGACCAAATTTTTTTTAAAGTTTTTTAATATTTAAATAATTTAAATTTACTTCACCTAATATATTAAAATTAAAGATAAAAATTACTTTAATCAATGTCTCAACCATAAAATCATATAAATAGCTATACATAAACAAAAACCATGTCTAATTAAAATAAAAACACAAATTTCAAATAAAAAACATATTTTTTTTAATTATGAAGTTGTTGGATTAGGTCGGCTAAGGCCCGAACCCTGACCCAAACTTGATCAGGCTTTGATTCCCGAATTTTTACCATTAAATTCGGGTTAAAGCTCAAAAATTTTGACTCGGATTAGTCGGGCCAAAATTCAAGTTGAGCTTTTTTACCATGTTTATTCTTAACTAATCTAGCTGCTGTTGTGAATTATTTTCAGTCTATAACTTTGCTAACCCACTTATTCTTCGTGCCCTCTTTCCCTTAGGAAGATTTACTAAGTCATAAATGAGTTCTCATTAAAGGATTTCATTTTCTCTTACATGCTTTAATCCACTCACTTTTATGCAAGCTTTTTTACCATCTTTATTCTTAACTAATCTAGTTGCTGTTGTGAATTATTTTCAGTCTATAACTTTGCTAACCCACTTATTCTTCGTGCCCTCTTTCCCTTAGGAAGATTTACTAAGTCATAAATGAGTTCTCATTAAAGGATTTCATTTTCTCTTACATGCTTTAATCCACTCACTTTTATGCTGATGAGACATAGTTTCTTCAAAATTTTTGGCTCCTTTCTATCTATAAATATCACATACTTATATAGAGGATTTCTAGTGGAAGGCCATCATTTTCTAGTAGATCTCCTTAATTCTGGCTCAACTAGCGGTGTAGGTGGTTTTGGAGATGCTTGGTCAACTGGTTATACTGGACCATCATTATGATCATCTCTAACTCTCATAATCATTATATACTACAGGTGGAGACACTGAAGTTGGAATAATAGAAATCTTTTCATCACAAACTATCTGATCTTCAAGAAATACAACATTTCTACTTCTGATTAGTTTTCTTACCGCGGAATCCTATAATTTGTGCCTGAATTCTTTACGTTTATAACCTAAGAAAATGCATTCCTTAACTTTATCATCAAGCTTCAATCTATCATCTTTAAGGATGTGAACATATGTTTTGCAACCAAATACTCTTAAGTGTTTATAAAAAACATATTTCCTTATCTAAACTCTTTTAAGTAAATCACCATTTAATGGAGCTGAAAAAGAAAGGTTAATCAGATCAACGGTAATATGCATTGCCTCTGCCTAAAAAGATTTAGAAAACTTGGCATTAGAAAATATACACTTGATCTTTTCTTCAATTGTTCTATTTATTCTTTCTACAACACAATTTTGTTGAGGGGCTTTTGGTATTGAATGGGTCCTGTTATTTTGGTAAATGTGAGGAGTTATTAACATGTTGTATTGTGGGAATGAAGTTTTGCATAATGGTTATGGCTTCATCTCCTTTATTTTAGGAGGTTGTGAGATGGTGGAACAATTAGCATAATTTAACCCCTATGGTGATAGAGAAGAGAGTGGAGCATGTTTTCAGGAGTACAGGTCATGCTCCTAGTTTTGTGCTCTTGGTGGTTTGGTAGTCAACTTATTTATCCTTTCTTCTCGTATTTCCATAATTCACTTATGTTGATAAGCATTATCCCAACATTCTCGCGTTGCTGGCTTAATGCCTTTGACCTAGTTAAAGCCTCGATTAAGAGTTCTTTATTTTCCACCTCGAGGGATCCTTAATCCCTACCTAGTAATCTTCGTTCCTATCCTTAAGGAATTTGATTTTCCTCCTTAGAGATCTTGACCCTCTAGAAGTGGTGCAAGCGATTAACAAGTGCATATCTTAATCCCACATTTAATGCACCATATAATATCTACATATTTTATCTTTTAAGATAAAAAAAAAAAACTTTGATGAAAATCATCACCTTGTTGGATAGAGAAGCTCTATTGGCTACTGTCAAGCTGAATCTTTAGAGAGCACAGGAAAGAATGCGCACCCAAGCAAATCGTCATCGTTGCAATAAGGAGTTTGATGTTGGTAACTGGGTTCATGTTAAGCTCCAACCTTACCGACAGTCTTCTCTTGCTCACCGTTTAAGTAACAAGCTTGCCAAGAAGTATTATGGTCCTTACCAAATAGCTGCAAGGGTTGGAAAGGTTGCATATCGCTTTTTTTTTTACCACTTGAATCTCGTATCCACCTTGTGTTCCACATTTCAATCCTCAAGCTATGTCCAAATCCTGCTGAAGCTATTCTCACTTACCCACCACCAACTACAGAATCTTATTCCATACCCCTATGCATTTTGGACCAGCGAACTGTCAAGGCAAATAATTAAAATGTCAAGCAAGTCGTAACACAGTGGTCTAACACCACACATGATGAAGCTACGTGGGAGAATTGAGAACTTTTCCATGCCACTTTTCCTCCGTTTAACCTTGAGGACAAGGCTCCTTTCCATGGGGATGGTAATGATACAACCACTACACAGCCAGTTACTCAAGCTAGGCATAAAAGACAGCCCAAAATTCCCTTCAACCTTCAAGATTTTGTGCATGAATGATGGTGCAACCGATTACAACACTTAGATATTCTTAAGATATTGTGTTGAATTTGCTATTTACTTATTATTGCAATTCTGTTTTGTTGTGCTGTCAAGTTTATTAGAGAGGATATTCTTAACCATTTCTAGAATTTGTCTGTAGCTCTCTTAAAGGAGTATTTAAAGAAATTAATGAATAAGAAAAGGATAGCTCCCTTAAATCCAAAATACAATTCCTCTGTTTTCTCTAGTCACTACTCTTTACTCTTTCTAATTCTAGAGGACTCCACACTCTAAAGTGGAAACTAAAATTCCCAAACTTGTTGCTGCTACCTTTCTTAGCCATTAGCTGGTGTGGTCAAACTGCCGCATCTAGGCCATCCTTTCTTTACTATTTATTTCTTTTTTTTTAATCTCTTTATTCATCCTTGATGGGCCGCCACTTTTACCTTCTGCCGCAACCTTCAGTTGCAGCTCAACCTAACCATTGCCGGCCTGACGACAATGGCAGTGATGGCTGGGCTGTCGCTGGCTTTAAACTTTAAACCGAATCTTTTTTTTAATATGAATTTTTTTAATTTTAAACTGTAAATCTGAATTTAAAAAAAATAAATTCTAAAAAAACAATTACATATTTATTCTCAAATTCAATAATTTTAATAATTCTGGTATTATTAAATTCAAGAACACCAAAGATTTAATTATTAATCAAGATTAAATTTGATTCTCAATGATTTAACATGAAGAGGTTCTGATACCACTTGATAGGGCAAAAAACCTTTGGTGAAAACCATCACCTATAACCTAGGAACATTCATGTTGTATCACCAAGAATCAATAACATAATTAGTGGAAGTGTACTTGAATTCATAAAGCTAATTACTCTTTAGGGTTGTGTGGTTGGTCTTCCAGATCTACACATTCTCCTAGAGAATTCTTTAAGTTTTCTCATGGCTCTCTCTCTGATGGTGTGATTTCAGAAATGATAGAAAAATACGTGTGACCTGAGGACCATAACCATTTATATAGACAACATTTTCCTGTTGTCACTGGGTATTCTTAATTCTGCCCATCATAGAATTAGAATACTACTGGGTCTCTAGACATTAAAGATCCATACTCTATTAGATATATTACTAAAAACTTAAATAGATCACTTTTAATTGGGCTTAATCTTATATGATAGTCCGCAACACATAATTATTCACATATAAACCTAATGTTGGATTAAGGATCCAACAATATTGGATTAAAAAATCCAACATTACCTTTTATTATATATCTGTTAGTTATTTTTATTCATCATTTTTAGTTAATTGAAATATTTTATTGAAAAGGGATATATAATTAGAGATTATGAATACAAAAATACATGAAAAAATTTCAATTTTGGAAGAATGTAAGATTAAATTAAAAATAAAACGGAAGATAAAAGAAAATAAAACCAAGATTAATGGAACCTATAACCAAAAAGCATGTGAAGACCAAAATTGGAAGTCAAATTGCTAGCTTTGTGGAGGACTTGTGGCGTTACAATTAATATAAAGATTTTTATTCTTTTAAAGTGGCGGTTGTAGTAGATTGTAATAGGAAATTAGTTGCTTTAAATTAGGATTAGAATCCAAATTGGATTGGGCCAATAGTTAATATGGCATACGGAACTCTTTCATAAATAAATCATGGCATTATGTAAAGAAAAGCATTCAGCCACATTGAGGGGAATTACGAAGCCGGACAGCAGACAGACAGAGAGAAGCAGCAATCTTCGAAGCTTTCCACGGCTGATTTTTTTTTGTTTTGTTGCCTTTCATTTAAGTATGTCTACTAATTTTTTTTATACCAAGATTAAAAATAAAATTTTATTTGATGAAATAATTATTTTTTTATTCAATTAATTTCTTACATATATTTTTCAATGATTGTGGTTTTTATTTTACATGACTGATTGAATAATTATCTTTTCATCTTTAATATCATATATTCTTGACAATTAAGAGATTATTTGATTAAATCCAAACTTGATAAAATAATTATTAATGTGGTCGTTTTTTTTTATTATTTGTTTTTTAATAAATTGGATAGATAAAATGCTTAGAAAACTTTGATTCTTTGTTTTTTCAACAGAATACATAAAATCCTTAGAAATCCTACCTTAAAGTGAAAAAGAACCTATATTAGATTTGATTACTTGGGCTTAATTGTTTCATCAATGAGATGACATATATTAATTTCTTGTTATCACTAAAAGATTGGGGAATAATAATAATTAGATAATTATTATTTGAATAGTGATGGATTCTAAAACTTTGGTAAATTTTGTCTTATCGAAATTTCGTTTACTTTAATTATTTTCTTAGTTTAGTTAGTTTAGTTTCTCTTAAAACTCAATTTTCTCAATTAGGTTAGGAATAACGTTGTTTCAAATTTAATTTAAACTTTCCAAATTTTCAACAATCCATGTGAGTTGGACTTCGTTACTACTATTCTATTTCTAAAAGTTCGTGCACTTGTAAGTATATTAAAATTTTATACAACTGTGAAAAGTATTAGTATTACCATATCCTTGGCCCTACTGTAATCCTAATTTTGTGAAGACAGTTTTACTATTGGAGGCCATGGCCAATTATACTAAATAGTTTCTCAACTATTATAAAAACTAATGTTTAATTATTTTTCAAGTATACTTAAATTAATATCTAAACTCTTAATCATTTTATTATTTTTCACTAAATTTAATGTTAAAATCATATATACATTACAATTCAGTCCATTCTTGTATTACACCAAACATAAGACATCACTAAATATAATTATATCTTATCATATCCCATCTTATTGTTGGGAAAATATGCTCTTTAAAAGCATATGTGTTTATTTAATTGTAATAAACAATTTTTTCTGATTAATAAAATAAATGAGGTATTTTATTCAAATATCTTAATTGCATTAATACTTGTATTAAAGTCCATTTAATCATATTATATGTATCTATGTGATCACCATGTGGATTCACAGAAGACATAAATACAAGTTATCTTATGATTAAATAAATTTAGTTTGCAGTTGATAAATAAAGTTGGGCACTTTATTTAGGTATAGACTGTAATAAATTCATTGAATGATTTGTCTTAATCATGTATGAATTTATTGATGTAGTACGACTACATTGAACAGGATCACATATGAGATTTAATTAACTTTGTAATAACTGTCAGACTTATTAAATCTCATAGGTGTTGATTTTACTGTAATCTTAATCTTGAGTTAATTATGATTTCATGATTGTAATTGTTATTCCATTTGAGTTACCAATGGGCACGACACATCATTGTGGTCAAGATTACCCGGTATCTTGGTGGGAGCAATTATGAGTATTGGAGTTATGGATTAACAATATAGAATTTGTACAACACATCTCTTGATGGGTTTTCGGCACTTGATCATAGAATTCTCTGGCCAGAGTGTGTCAACATATTTAGTATGTTGAAAATGATCATTAGAGAAAACCAGTAAGGATCAAGGAATAAGATGTTATTAAATTGATTGGACAGTTGAGATATCAATTTAATTAACGATGTGGTACAAAGGATTGTGCAGTAAAGAAATCAATGTGGCTTGGGGCGAATTATTATTCGAGCATACAATTATGGAAGTCAGTTCCAATCTTTTAGTGGAGTAGATTTGGAATTAAATAATTGGGCTAGTTTAATTACAGGCCTAATTATTGTAGCCACTATTGTATGTTCCCAAATGATTCCCGGGTTAGCTCATTTAATTGACTGCACCACTACTGGACTAATAAGTAAGATAACTAGCTATTTGGGTCAAAAGCCTAAATATATCATTTAGTGGGAGGCTCCATTTAATTAGCTTTTGTATAAGGGGCCTTATGTTATTTTACAAGGTGGGTCTCCTATTGAAAAAGAAAATAACGTGAGTTTTATTTAGAGCATTATTTGGAGCCTAGGGTTTTCACTAAAGGGTGATATAAAAGGCTTATTTTTCCCTAAAGAAAAATACGGAAGCCACTTTATACAGATCAGAGAAAAAGATTTTTCTCTCTATTGTTGAGAGAAAAATTTTCTCGTGCTAGTTGCTTTGGTAGTGATAAAGGCGCCCACACGTCAAGTGCAGATCGAACCTGAGTCATAACCTAGAAGATCATTGGTGACAGTTCGTGATCTAACAAGCGTGGTGGTGACGGATCGTGATCTAACAGGAGTGGTGGTGGCGGATCGTGATCTAGGAGCCTAAATCACTTCAGCGGAAAAAGCCAACTTGGATTTTCAAGGTACGATTTCTAGAATACAAATTCTTATATATTATATGAGAGCGATCTTCAAAAGGTTTTATAAAAATTTAAAAACTTGATTTTTCCCCAACAATTGGTATCAGAGCCATCTCATATTAATATATAAGAATTTCGTATGAAATCATTCTTGAAATTTATGTATTAGAGTGGCACAATTTATTCAGATATATATTAATTGTTTAATATATGAATAAAGCATGTTTTGGTTTGTCTTAATTCATGGTTAGATTTTCCGTTGTATTTTTTCTTTGGATCTGTAACAAGAGGGGTGGTTTTTTATCACCATGTTTCTCTCTTGATTTATTTTACTGTTATAGAATTTTTGTAAGCCAAAATTGGCCTAGGAAATTTGGAAATCAATCACGGATGGCAGATCAAAGCGACGGAGGCCGGAAATTCTGACAGCGGCAACAAACCAGGGCACGCTGCAGCAGCGCGCGCGGCCAGCAATGGCCAGCGGCACGCGCTGTGTGCAGCAAGCCGCGCGCGCGGCCAGCAAGGCCAGCAGCGCGCGCTGCATGTGCTGCAGCTGGAACCAACGCTGCCAGCAGCACGCACGCGAGCGAGGCCAGCAGCAAGCGCGCGGAGGCTGGAATCTTGCGCGCGGAGGCTGGAAGCTTGCTGACGTTTGCGGCTGGCGGAGGGCGTCGTTTCGAGGCTTCCCGGCGTGGCGGTGATGGTCAAATCGGCGTCGGAAATGCATGAACAGTCGCTGCCCTTTGTGCTGGTGGCGGCTGGGGAAGAAAGGAAAGAGAAAAAGATGGATTTAGGGTTTTAATGGTTTTTATCATTGAGGTCCCTATGGCTCCATAATTTTTTCTTTTGGGTAGACATGTTTAAATTTTTTGCATTTAAGTCCAAAAACAGTTTTGGGCTTTGTGAATCCTAGCTTTAGGTCCAATTTCAATTGGGCTTAATGGATAAAAAATGCATAGACAAAATTAAATATATTAAATTTATTTTTGGTCCAAAAGTTTTATTTTAATTAAAAAAATAATAATAATAATACTATTTATTTTATTTATTTCCTTTCAAAATTAAAATTGGACCAATTATAAATTTAAAAGCCCAATTTCCCCTAGTCCATTAACAAAGACAAACTTATGGAAGATGGACATTGACAAGAAGCTCAATGAAGATTAGGCTTAGGGTTAATGTATTTTTCATTATTAGGAAAGCCATGAATTAAGATTATTTAATTGTTTTTCTATATGTTATGTTTTGAATGATTACATGCTATGATAACATGTCATATAGAATAGGTAGTGTCACTCTATGCATAATGATACATGTCATTCATTAATAATGAATTTCATTATATTGTTTGAAATTTGCATATGCTTAATAATATTTGATATCATCTATATAATATTATAGGAAGCATGCAATTAACAATATGTATGTTTTAAAAAGGAAAAACTAATTTTAAAATATTGAGTGGGAGAGGGAAAATTCAAGATAATTTTTCCACGGGCTCCATTGTTAGTTCAATAATAAAATTATATATATACCTCGACTTCATGATACGGTGATGCTCCCTTCGGAGGGTATATTTATTAGATATTTTATTTGATGAACTTCTTCAAAGATAAAATTGAAATATTTTTCAATCGATTGTTCACCCCAACGGTGACTATTGATATGAAAAATACGTAGATTGAAACAATGGTTATACACTCAACTAAAGTTTGTTATTAACCTTCCCAACGAAGCTCTGTTAACAAATTTAGGCCCAAAGGGATAACGATAATTATTTATCATGTCTTTGCATGAAAGTAAATAATCTAATGGATAATTGGGTCTAGTAAGTGTAGACATGACTTCCCCAACGGATAGCTTGTCAAAGCGGTACTAGATTATCGTTACAATAAATTAAAATGCATTTATGATTTTTTGCATTTTTGTCATTTATTGTGAATATTGTTTCAAAGTATTTATGCATGTTTATTTTGTTTTGTTTTTCAGAAAATGTCTTCCATCAACCCATTATTAATTATCCTTGTTAAAAATGAACTCACTGGCGAAAATTATTTAGATTGGAAACGCAATCTATTTAATATTCTCACTGCCAAGGGAAGCAAATATATGTTGACCCAGCCTTGCCCTCCTGAACCATCGTTATACGATTATAGAAATCAGAGGGAGCCTTATGAGAAATGGTGCGAAGCTAACAAAATGGCTAAGCGCTATATATTGGCTTCGATTTTTGTGGAACTGCATAAGAAACATCGGAACATGGAAACAACCACTGAAATAATGGCTAGTCTTCATCAGATGTTTGGGCAAAATACCCATTTTGCCAGAGAAGCAGCATTAAAACGTATCACAGATACTAAGATGGAAGAGGGCACAAAAGTTCGTGATCATGTCCTCAAAATGATGGACTATTTGAATGAGGTAGAGATTCATGGTGTTCAAATCAATGATAAATCAAAGATTAACATGGTGATTGAATCTTTACCTGATACATTCAAAGAGTTTAAGGTCAATTATATCTTAAACAATAAAGATATGACCTTAATTGAATTAATGCACGAACTACATGCTATAGAAGAATTTTATAATAGCAGAAAACTTCCTGAAAAAGGATTCTCTTCAAGGCTTAAGTCGAAAGACAAGAATGAGCAAGCAAGAGTTGGGATCGGCAAACTGTCCACTAAAAGAAGTGGCAAGCCAAAAGGCAAGTGTTACAAATGTGGACAGAAGGGTCACTGGAAGAAAGATTGTCCTAAGATTATTAAAATCAGGTATAGGAAATCTTTAAGCTTCCAAATTAGTTCAGATTTCTATTGATTCATACAATAATGAATTCTGAGATAACTAATCTTATTTGTAATTCATTTATTTGGTTTTCAGGAAACCAAGAGATTAAGTGAAGAAAGCTTCAAACAGCAGTTGAGGATGTGCTAGTTTATATCAATTGAAAGACTAGATCAATTTTTACAAGACTTTAGTTTTGATATTTGTCTTTATTTTTCCAAATATTAGAGGAATTTAATTTCGGTGGCTTGTTTTAATAAACAGGAGTACACTGTTATTTATGGATCCTCTGTTTATTACTTATTTTGGTTATTTATAAAGACAATTTATATCATAGAAGTACATTGATCTATTCAAAGTAAGATATAATGATAAAAAGTATATGCATTTATCTAAGAAAAAAAATGTTTCTTCTAACCAAAAATCACCTCTGATATTTATGCTTAAGTCATATAAACTATAATAAGATTTTAAGAAAATGATTAATGATAGACTTGTTGGCCTATTAAGATTGATCATTGTAACTCTATAAATCTTGTTTAGAAAAGTAATATGACAAGAATGCTCTTTTTGAGCTAAAAGCATAACATTGTATTTGATGATTTAGCGCATACAAATGTATACGGACTAATCAGTTTACATGTTATAAGAGGTTATGAGTATTCTATCAATCTTGTTGATGAATATTCATTTTATTTATGTTTGTCTAAATGCGTCATGATTCCATTGCTTTTGAAATTCAAAAGAGTACATGGATAAGACAGAAGCAATTAGACAGGAACATAAAAGAACTTCGATATGATCGAAATAAAGAATATCTCTATGGAGAATTCAAGCATTATTTGGTTGTCAATGAACACTATGATACAATAGTGTTATTAAATGGAGAAACAAGATTCTTTTGGATGAGACAAGATATATACTAAGTGGTTTATCATTTACCTTTTTGATTCCAGATACTAGTATTTGAAACTACAAAGTTTATTGAACTTAGTTTCATCTATCTCGGTATCTACTACTCCAAGAAATTATGAAAAAGTCACAAATATGGTTTGAGACATATTCGTATTTGGAGTTTACTAGTATTTCTACTAGAATCAGAGATAGAGAAGATGGATTCATGTTCAGAAGCTTGCATGTTTTAGGTATCTTAAAGGAATAAGGGAAAGTTTGAATTATAGTCCTCAAGATAGGAATGTATTTATAGAAATATTCTTTACTTTCTTTGAGGAAGACTATATAATGACTTATAACATAAGAGTAAGGTAAAACTAGAGAAATACAAGAGATCAGGTTGATGCTCAGCTTTCAACACCTGTTATAGAACAGGAAGAACAGCAACAACCAGCTGATCAGCACAGGATTATCCTTGAACAACCATCACTTTTAGAACCTTGTCGTAGTGGGAGGGTAACTAAGTTACCTGCGAGATACATATTTTTGGGAGAAACCTATATGGCTATCTCAGATGAACATGTACAAAATCCCACTAGTTACAACGAAGCTCTAATAGATAGAGATGTTAAATTTTGGAAAAAGGCCATGAATCAAGAAATGGAATCTGTGTATTCCAATAAAGTCTGGGAACTTGTAGAGGCACCAAATGGGGTAAAACCTATAGACTGCAAGTGGATCTACAAGAGAAAAAGAGGAGTAGACGGAAGGGTGGAAACATTTAAAGCAAGATTAGTAGCCGAATGGTTTACTCAGAAAGAAGGAATCGATTATGAGGAAACCTTTTTCTACGGTTGCTATGCTTAAATCCATCAGGATTCTGCTCTCCATTGCTGCAGTGCTAGATTATGAAATTTGACAAATGGATGTCAAGACTGCCTTTCTTAACGGGCATCTTGAAGAAAACATCTACATGCAGCAACCAGATGGATTTATACAAAAAGGCCAAGAACACATGGTATGTAAGTTGCAGAGATCCATTTATGGATTGAAGTAAGCATTCCGGTCATGGAACATCAAATTTGATCAAGCGATTAAATCACTTGGATTCATTCAGAACATTGATGAACCATGTGTGTACAAGAAAATTCAGGGAAAATTTGTAGCCTTCCTAGTTCTTTGTGTAGACAATATTCTCCTGATTGGAAACGATATAGGAGTATTGACTACAATAAAGATTTGGTTAGCAAAATAATTTGATATGAAAGACCTGGGGAGGCAAGTTATATTCTTGGTATCAAGTTACTACGAGACCGGAAGAATAAAACTTTAGCCTTGTCTCAAGCGGTCTATATCGATAAGATATTGGCTAGATTTAGCATGGAAAATTCCAAGACTGGTTTATTACCATTCAGACATGGAATTACATTCTCTAAGGATCAATCACCTAAAACATCTGAAGAGATAGAGAGAATGAGACGAGTTCCCTATGCAGACGCTGTGGGAAGTCTCGTGTATGCCATGCTTTGCACTAGGCCAGACATCTATTTTGCGGTAGGGATGGTTAGCAGATATCAATTTAATCCTGGACCTCAATACTGGACTGCAGTCAAGCATATTATAAAGTATCTGAAAAGAACTAAAAATTATATGCTTGTGTATTCTGGTGATGAACTCATTCCAGTGGGTTATACTGATTCTGACTTTATGTTAGATAAGGATTCCAGAAAATCAACTTCCGGCTATGTGTTTACATTGGGAAGTGGAGCTATTAGTTGGATGAGTGTGAAACAATCTTGTATCACAGACTCAACAACTAAAGCTGAATATGTGGCTACATCTGAAGCTGCAAAAGAAGCTATATGGCTCCGCAAGTTCCTACGAAATCTTGAGGTGGTACCTGCTGTAACTGCACCCCTTAAACTATTTATGTGATAATGGTGGTGCGGTAGCTCAATCTAAGGAACCAAGGAACCACAAGAAACAAAACATATTGAAAGGAAGTATCATCTTATAAGGGAATAGTGTAGAAAGGTTATATGACAGTACCCCAAATGGCATTAGATGCTAAATGGCAGATCTTATTACAATGGCCATTAGTGGGAAACCTTTATAACCTGCACTTAAAGCCCTAGAGCATGTGCAATATGCTAGATATGCTTTGAGAGCTAGTGGGAGATTGTTGGGAAAATATGCTCTTTAAAAGCATATGTGTTTATTTAATTGTAATAAACAATTTTTCTGATTAATAAAATAAATGAGGTATTTTATTCAAATATCTTAATTGCATCAATACTTGTATTAAAGTCCATTTAATCATATTATATGTATTTATGTGATCACCATGTGGATTCATAGAAGACATAAATACAAGTTATCTTATGATTAAATAAATTTAGTTTGCAGTTGATAAATAAAGTTGGGCACTTTATTTAGGTATAGACTGTAATAAATTCATTGAATGATTTGTCTTAATCATGTATGAATTTATTGATGTAGTACGACTACATTGAACAGGATCACATATGAGATTTAATTAACTTTGTAATAACTGTCAGACTTATTAAATCTCATAGGCGTTGATTTTACTGTAATCTTAATCTTGAGTTAATTATGATTTCATGATTGTAATTGTTATTCCATTTGAGTTACCAATGGGCACGACACATCATTGTGGTCAAGATTACCCGGTATCTTGGTGGGAGCAATTATGAGTATTGGAGTTATGGATTAACAATATAGAATTTGTACAACACATCTCTTGATGGGTTTTCGGCACTTGATCATAGAATTCTCTGGCCAGAGTGTGTCAACATATTTAGTATGTTGAAAATGATCATTAGAGAAAACCAGTAAGGATCAAGGAATAAGATGTTATTAAATTGATTGGACAGTTGAGATATCAATTTAATTAACGATGTGGTACAAAGGATTGTGCAGTAAAGAAATCAATGTGGCTTGGGGCGAATTATTATTCGAGCATACAATTATGGAAGTCAGTTCCAATCTTTTAGTGGAGTAGATTTGGAATTAAATAATTGGGCTAGTTTAATTACAGGCCTAATTATTGTAGCCACTATTGTATGTTCCCAAATGATCCCCGGGTTAGCTCATTTAATTGACTGCACCACTACTGGACTAATAAGTAAGATAACTAGCTATTTGGGTCAAAAGCCTAAATATATCATTTAGTGGGAGGCTCCATTTAATTAGCTTTTGTATAAGGGGCCTTATGTTATTTTACAAGGTGGGTCTCCTATTGAAAAAGAAAATAACGTGAGTTTTATTTAGAGCATTATTTGGAGCCTAGGGTTTTCACTAAAGGGTGATATAAAAGGCTTATTTTTCCCTAAAGAAAAATACGGAAGCCACTTTATACAGATCAGAGAAAAAGATTTTTCTCTCTATTGTTGAGAGAAAAATTTTCTCGTGCTAGTTGCTTTGGTAGTGATAAAGGCGCCCACACGTCAAGTGCAGATCGAACCTGAGTCATAACCTGGAAGATCATTGGTGACAATTCGTGATCTAACAAGCGTGGTGGTGACGGATCGTGATCTAACAGGAGTGGTGGTGGCGGATCGTGATCTAGGAGCCTAAATCACTTCAGCGGAAAAAGCCAACTTGGATTTTCAAGGTACGATTTCTAGAATACAAATTCTTATATATTATATGAGAGCGATCTTCAAAAAGTTTTATAAAAATTTAAAAACCTGATTTTTCCCCAACACTTATCTCTTCACATCCTATCTAACAGATAAAAAAAAACTAATGTTGTGTTTACTTTCTTGAGTGGGAGTGATGAGTGTGGATTTTTTCTACTTCAATGTTTACTTACAAATTTTAAGGAGAATTAATAATATTATTATATAATATTTTTATTTGAAATAGAATATTATTATCTTTATTTAAAAATAATAGTATTATATTTATTTAATATTAGTAATTAATAATAATAAATATTTTATTTTAAGAAAATATTAATTTTTTACTGTATTATTAATAATAATGTTTCATTTGTGTTGCTCTTATTAATAATTTTTTATTTACATAATTAAAATTAAAATAATAAAAATTGTGATTTACATAATTAAGAATATTAATAATTATTATTATTTTACAACTATAATAAAATAAATATTATTTTATTTTTAAATATATTTTTATTAATTTTGTAATTAAAAAATATAATTATTTAAATAAGGGTAAAACTGTAATTTGAAATCATTTACTCCCAATCCAAGACAATGTAAACACATAAATTGAATTCTGGTTTTAATTCTATACTCCCATTCGAGTGTAAATAAACAACCAACTCCAACTCCCACTCCACACTCTTAATTTCAGGATTTCCACTTCTCAGAATTCATACTCCAATCCAAAATGTAAAAGCTACCTAAGAGTAGAACTATTAACACCTCTAGAAAAGAGTAGTCGGTTCTACACCTCTTAAAATTCCTCATAAAATCCTTATATTATAGAAATTACCTAAATAACCGAAGACTAATTAATTTATTTTTTAATGAAAATTCAATTAAACACTTGAATAAAATATTCTTTTGATAAAATTTTACTCCTACCGATTTCATAATTTATATTTATATTTAATATTTTAGTTGAAAAATATTTGTTCGAAGGAAAATTATATAAGTTTTGAGTTATGGAAATATAAATAATATAATAAAAGGAAACTAATTAAATACTTTAGGATTTGTACTATATTTTATGATAAAAACTTAGAAGAGATACTTGCTGTTTTGAGATGAAATTTTATGGGAAAATAATTAAATTATTTTATATGATTTTATATCTTATAAATTGAAACTAAAAATATTTTAAGAAATAAAATTCAAAACGATGTTATAAAGATTTTGGAGAAGGTTAGAAGCTCCACTCCTCTCAAAATTCCGTTTGTCCACACCCAGTTCGTCTCTTTCTTTTTCTTTTGAAGCAACTGGTAATGTTTTAAATTATATTTATTTGTAGTAATCATTTGCTCACCAATTTGCCAATTTATTTTCCTCCTTTTGTCATCCTAGTTTTAAACAAAGATCGCTGTATCTATTTATCGCTTATTTATTCTTTAGAATAAGAAAAAAAAAAGGAAAATAGAAACTTTAACAAATTTAATTTTAAAAAAATCCACTGTCGGTTGTTGCTATTGGTTTAAAAGAAATGTCAAAAGAAAAAAAATTGTTAAAATCAATTGTACAGACTTTGTTTGATTTTTTTATTTTAATTTCAACATAAACAGATGACCTAAAAAAAGACAGATTCTCGGTCTTTTTATGTAATTCCCCATAAGAATAAAACTGTAACCATACAAAAACGTATTTTTATAAGGAATTTTTAAGGGTGACAACACCTACTTTATATCTCTGTGCCTAGTGTCTATTTTAGGTAGCAAAACAAGTTTACATACCTAGACTACTAAAATTATGTGCTGTGTTTAGAAAAAGGGCTACCACTATGATTGTAATAAAAAAACTTTATCTGCACATCCAAAAAGATGATTATAAAGCTACCATGGAATGAAATGATGATCACTGATTAGTATCACAAAATTTCCAACCAACAGTATTAAAATATCAAACTATATTTATTCAAATCTTTTTCACTTGCATTAACAAGTTCACTCTTTTCTCATTACTAACAAAATCCAGCAGTACTAGTAGTCAAACCACACAGATCAAACCAATTATCATAGCAGATAACAGGGATTCACGCATACAGCTAATTGTTCCGACTCTTACAGCTTTGAAGTCGCGTCTTTGTCAAGAAACCAAGTAAATTCTTCTTCAGCCGATGCCATTTGAACTGGCAGCAAATCAGAGTTTTGATTATTACCCAATGCAGTTTGAACTGCACTTGATTTTCCAGCACCACACACCACCATTGCAATATATGCAGATGAGTTGATTACAGGGAAGGTGAAAGTGATTCTCTCTGGAGGTGGCTTTGGCGAGTCTTTAATGAAAGTAACCCATTTTTCATTCTCCTTGAGAAGAGGATGCCCTGGAAACAGAGAAGCTATATGTCCATCTGGACCCATACCCAGAAGCATGAGATCAAACTTTGGAAAACCAGTAGCAGCAGATGTAGCTAATATATTGCTCTTTGTCAAATGCTTGAGACAAGTCTCATAATCTTCAGCTGCACCTTCAGCAGATAATGCATCATTGATGGCATAGACATTGCCAGTGGTAATTGGTACCTGTTCAAGATGGGGAAAAAATAAATAAACACCTAAAGTAGCAATGCAGATTTAGTGCGGAATATCATGAAATAAAAGCCCTTGAGTGCAGATTCACCTATTGAACATTACAATCACATAGTTTTAATCAATAAGCATATTCTCCTGTGAATAGTTTCAATCAACAAGCATATGCTCCTGTTACTAGTTGCTAAGTTAGCAAATAATCAAAGTTCAAAAGAGTTGCAAATAAATGATTCAATTTGAATAGTCGAATTAACGTCTGGATGCAGGAAAGGATTAAAATGTGCACTAAAGAAGCAGTCTCAGAACTCATCACAAGATCACTTGAAAGTTCAGAAAAGGACAAATGTAAACTCCCAGGCAAGTTCAGAAAAAAGCAGTACTTCTCCGAGAATCTATTGAAAATTCTGTTCGAAATCTTGAATCCCAGATACTTGGTGAGCTGTTAAAAAAATTGTGAAGCTGATAAATAAAGATTACTCTGAAGTCCAGTGGTAAGAAGTGGCCCCGTAGGACTTGATTCTTCGGTTCACGATTCAATAGGTACGTGAGTTACATTGGAAAGAATAGGATTAAAAAAAGAAAAAAGGTATTACTCTGGACACGCTGGGTCACACAACAAGCCTTCATTCTCGATCAACAATAACAACCCCAAAATAAAAACCATTTAATAACTTAATTCTTGTATTTGCTTTCAAACTTTTGGTCTCTTTGTGTAGGAAGAAAATTTTCTAAATTTTGATTCTATCGCTAATCCCAGTTAAAATAATTTATCTTACCCCTTCGTTGCAATCGTGCATGACAGGATATGATTATGAGCAAATTTTCATTTTAATATCTATTTAGAAGTAGAAACAGCAAAAACCAATATCTAATCAAAGCAAAAAGCAATAGCGTCAAATAGTGTACCTTAGAAAGGAAACCATCATAAGCAAGCTTATAATTGCTATCATCATGATCCTTGGGAACAACTCTTTCATCAACCCAAAACACATGCCATTTCGCCCATTCAATTGAATCTACATACGGGGGTTCCACTAATTTCCTGCATAGTCCCCAACCATAAAACCGTAACAGGAAAAAAAATATCATGAAAAAAGCAAAAATTAATAAAGAAAATAATAATAGACTTAAGGACCCACCTGAGGGAGTCGATGAGAGAACCACCGGATAAGACGACAGTGAAGGAGCCCTTCTCTTTACCGAACTTGGCAGATAGATCGGCGGTGTATTTGGCCAAAGACACAGCCAGATCTTCCTCTGAGTCAAAAACCTGTACGTTCTTGTTCTTGTTCTTATTCTCGGCAGCCATTGATGATGATGATGATGATGCCTTGATTCTCACGCAGTCCGATGATTTGTTCCGATTAAGGGAAATGTTTCGAAATTGGAGGAATGAGTTTGGTCTTCTGAGTAACTGAGACTGAAACTGAAAGTGGGTTTTGGAATAAAGTGATTTTGGAAGAAAGCAAGTGGAGAAAGAGACGAGTGAAGTGGTGGTGACCGTCCCCATTTGCTTGTTGAGTTTTCTACCTTTTGACTAGGAGCAATGAAGGAAGGTGAATTGGGACATGCTCTCTGCTTAGTGACGTGGCGGCACTTGTTACTGCTACGTGTATTTATTTATTTGTTTTTACATAATATTATATCACATACCCAAAAAAGAAAAAAGTGACTACCAACAAAATATTACTATCACAGCAATACTCCATTTTTTGGCTTGGTAGTATTTTGATAGTGTTCGATATAAGTAGTTATTTGATATAGTTTATCTAATTATTATTTATTTAATCCGATAATTTTTTATTAAATTTTGATTATTTAGTTGTTTTTTACTAGAGTTTTAAAAAATTATATAAATTATTTTGCTACTACTAATAAAATTTAAATTTTAAACTTTTGAAAATAAAAATTAAAGAATTTTATTAATGTTAAAATATTTAAAATACCATATATTTATTTAATTATTTTATTTTATTTTTTTCATAATATAATTTTAAAAAATTTATCTATTAAAATAATTTTATAATTTTTATTAAAAAATTTTATTGACAACGAAATAATTAAAAATATTTTAGTAAAAATTTTATTTTAAAAGTTTTATTAATAAAAATTTTATTTAAATAAGATATATTTAAAAAATTATACCTATATGATGCACTCTAATATATATTATCAATATTGATGATTTTTTTTTTCAAGTTTAATATGTTTGCTAACGTAGAGACTTGCTTGGATGGATCAAAGTAACTGCTATAGGAATTCTCCATTGCTCATAGGACCCACAGCAAATGCGATTATTCCTTCATCTTCATTTTCTGTACACAAGTGGCCGACCATCAACTCAAATCACATAAAGTGTCTGCAGTACGAGAGGGATTCTTCTTTTGCCAGCTTTTTCTTTTATTTTTTATTTTATTGTTCTTTATGAGATTTTATTAGCGTCCTTAAGGCTATTTTACGGTTACTTTTTAATGTTGTTTGTTATTCAGATCGGAATAATACGTTGGCAACTTGGCATTATAGGCCGTTGTGTCGACTCCAATGATGGCGCGTGGAGATTCTAATAGTTCAATGGTGGCAGTGTTTGTATAAGTTTTCTAGGGAATTATTCGTAGATGATATTATTTTTGGTGAGGCTGTGTCTTGTTCTTTAGTTAGTGAGATCAATTTACCTCTTTAATTATTAAGTCGAATTCATTATGTGTATTACTAAAATAAATCATTATAATTCGTTATGTCCTAAGGGTTTCTACCTAGTAGACTTTGAGTTAATCTGATTCTTTTGTATGATAGAATTTTTTCTATCCCACTTTACTTATAAACTTTTGACAAATTTGATAACATGATTATTCTAAATTCCATTTAAAAAAAGTACAATAATCAAAGAAAATAATAAATAATACACTCCCGGAGATTCAAACCTAGACATGTCAAATTTTTTGCATTCGTTTTTATAAATCGGTTAATCAACATAACTCTAAATACAATGCAAGAATTCTGGGCCACTTTAAGTATATGTAAACTAGACAGTCGCCTAAAGCCCCAAGTTAGTTTTCTTTGTTGGTGGGAATTCTATGGCCGCTATTTCCCTTTTCACTTGACATATCTTTAAATGATCGTACAAGTGCTTTGTTCCATCAGTATTCCTTGCTACCAATGCATTATAGCAACATTGCACACGGCCTTATCAATCCCATTAATGTTTTTCTTCTCAAAATGCTCCCACACAATTGACCTCAACCTTCCTCTACGTCACAACCCACAATGAGTGACACTAGCGGTTGAATCACCTTGAGTTTGATTGCCATCACCATCCATTAAGTGCGGTGTGGGCAAAGAACCTGACATATTGAACGCCGAACCTACAATCAATAATATTATTCTTTATTAAATCTATTAGGGGTGTTAAGAATCCAATCTGATCCGCTTAATTAATCTGATCCGTAAAAATCTAATTTGTGGATTGGTAAATTAGAATAGATTGAAAATTTAAAAATTCGCAGTCGGTGGATTGGATATAGATTTACTTCTGTAAATCCATAAAAATCTGCGAATCCGCAAAAAAATATTTATTTAATAAAAAAATTAAACTTGTAAATATGACATTATACTTATTAATAAATAAATAAGTTAAAATATAGTTACTTTAATACCATATTATATTTTATTCCATAATAATATAAAATAAAAACAATTAAATAAAAAATATAGCTTTTTAAGTAGTTAATTTTCATGTTCTGATCTAAACAAATAAGATTTTTTTTTCTTTTTAGTGCGTTATATTTTGAAAATTTGAATGTATTTTCTAACTTTATTTAATAATTAATTTATTTAAATCTTATTTAATTTTAAATTTGATCAGTAATAAAATTATTTTTATAATAATTTTTTTATTTAGTTAGTTTGTGAATAGGACATAATTAAAAATATTTAGCCTGCAAACCAATCCGCAAAATGGTAGATTGAATATGGATTGGGTCAAATCCGCATCTGATCTGCATGTGTATGGATTAGATTTAGATTGAATTTCATCAATCCGTGAATTAGATTAAATTAAAAATTTATAATTTACAAAATCATAGATCAAATATGAATTGATGTCCAATCTACAAGATCCGATCAACGAACACCCCGAATCTATAAACACATATGTAAATGAAAATATCATCACATCCTAGAAATAAATAGATAGCACACATGCAGCTGCATTATAAAGCATGTGTAGTGAAGGTGTATATTTGACATGTGTAGTGAAGGTGTATATTTGATAATGAAAATAATATTTGATAACTGGACATGCAATATCACCAGTTAATTTACTTTGGCATGTTTCCTAAAGGAGACAAAAATCAATGACTCAATTTATCAAAGACATAATAATTTTACTTTGTGGGTGGTATTTGCCTTTATTTAGTCAATGCGATTAGCATTGTTGAGTAGTAGCAAACAAAAACACAAAGTAAATCCAAGATTTTCATTGTCTGGAAATTTCTTTCCAGTTAATTAGTGCTTTCTCTATGTTGCCATTCACAAAAGATATTTCAATTCAATAACTGTCCTCTGTGCATCATTGTGTGAATAATACTTTCTTACTTGTAACTGTTCATTGTATAAATTCAAGAGTCTGTGGCTAATTAATTTGAATTGAAATCTTTGGCTCCCCTAAAGCTTTCCTTTAGAGATCAATTTGTCATACTCTCTAGAAGGAAAATAATAGAAAACCTATTACACTAGCCACATGACGTGAAGTCTTAAAGAAATAAAACCCCTTTCTTTTTGGCACTCGGAGCCTTCAATTACAAGCAAATAAAGAGTGTGTTTGAAATTGAGGTGCTGTAACTTTTAAATTACAGTTAGTGTGGAAAAAAAATACTATATAAAACAAAAGTTAATAATTTATAGTGAATATAAACTTTAAATAATAATTTTAAAAAATTATTAAAAATATAATAGATTTTTTATTATATAAGTGAAAAATCATATCAACATAGTTTCCAAACTACAACTGGTAGTATTTACCAAACACTTTAGTGCTGTACCTTTTAAGCTACAGCTGCCCAACATCAATCCCAAACGCACCCTAAAACTATAAAACTATTGACACAACCAAGAATCAACACACACCAGGAGCATTACATTTTATTTCACTTTAGTGATAATAAAAATTTTCAACAGGGAGTAATAGGAACCAAAGTAGATTAACTAAAAATCAATTAAGAAAATTATTGCATTATTTGAATCAATCCACCAAAATCTTATGACTTGAAGGCTAATTTAATATTACTTAATCACTAGACAAAATATAAATTTATTAATTCATTGTCACTTGTTACACAGTCTCAAATGAAATTCCAACAATAAATTCAAGCAACATACCAACTACAAAATTTCCAAACAAAATTCTAGAAAGGGTAATGTCCAAAATCAAAAATCAATATTATCGAAAACATAATGCTCAAATTTCTATGTAATAAAACAATCGGCCATTAATTAATGAAATTCCAGCAAAAAAATAAAATAAAATAAAAAAGTAAAACTAAAAAATTTACCTCTTGTAAATTAGAGAGTGCTCAAGCAAAGAGTAGCGGAAACCGCATTGCTGGAGTACATAGAAAAATTGACACCGCCGTCGAGAAGTAGCACAAATGGCATCGGATAGCCAAATAGTAGGAATCGATGTCGGCTTGGAGGTGACGTGATGGCCGGGAAGGGAGCTCTAGTGGAGACTTAGAGGTGGCGATGGGATTGATAGTGTTTTGAGAGAGAGCCATGAGTTTTTTTTTTTTTTATAGGAAAACTATTGCTCATGATATTTACACCATATAAATTATTGAGACCAGTTTATATCAACTCTGATATGGTACCGCTCAAATTTTTTAACCCTCTCAAATATTCGAGGGACGCCCAACTCCAATCCTGGGAGAAAGACTGTTTTCACTCAAGCTCTGAGACTCCAAGGACATAAATTTAAATTAAACTATTGCAATGCATCTGCGGGGGTCCAAAGCACTTCCCTCACATTTGTGAGGGAATGGCTCTAGTCACTTGGGCTAAGCCCGAGTGGTTAGAGAGCCATGAGTTTTAGATCTAGGTTTTTGTTATTTTTTAATCATTTGATTAATTTAAAATACATTTTGATTTTAAAAAAATATTTCGGATTTGGGTTTCGAGGCCTAAAAAATCCCTAAGTCCAAACCCAATATATATTTGGGGTTTGGGTTTATGCCCAACATAGACCCATTTTTAATTTTAAAACATTTCAGAGCCTATACCCGACCCGAATTAATTGGGGCAATGCAGGTATAGGCCCTTGTGGTGAATGTTGCCATCTCTAGGTACATGCATCATGCATGCATGCCCATATGTGCTTATGTTATACAATTAATTTAAGAATTAATAAAATTATTATTTGATCTATTTTACTTTTGTTTTTCTTTTAATTTTGCGGTATTAATTATGTCTTACTAATTATGGACATGTAGATGAACACAAAACATTGACTTATTCTTTATGATAGCTTATTAACTAACTATCTTGCAATAGGGGCGTTTAGAATCTAATCTGATCCGCCCAATCTATTAGATCTACAAAAATCTTATCCGTAAAAATATGATATGTGGATTCGTCGATTGGATTGGATTAAAAATTAAAAAAATCTACAGTCGATGGATTAGATATGACATTACTACTTATGAGTTAAAATATAGTTACATTAATATCATATTATATCTGATTCAATAATAATATAAAATAAAATAATTAAATAATCTGACCACAAAAATAAAAGCCTAGTGAAAAAAATTCAGTCCAAATTTTATGATTAAAATTGACTTGTGGCAAGGAGCGAAGTTGGAGTTTTTTCAAAGGTGGGCTAAAATAATTTTTAATGAAGGTATTAATTATTGGATTTATTTTTTTTTAAGAAAAAAGTTAAATCTCAACCTTACATTTACAAGAAATATATACTACTAAAAAGATACTAGAAATGTATTCACTTAGTAACTTGTATCCCATACTATATATACATGGTGGAGTTCAGAGTTTAACTTTATAGGGGCTAGATTAAAACATTTCAAAACTGATTATATGATTGTTTTGAATTGTATAGGCAATAACATGTAAAAGTTTTATTTTTGTAGTATAAAGTTTTTTCCCTATTTAAAAACAAGATAATACAAATTTGAGTAAGATAAAGTCAATAAAACATCAAAAAAAAGAGTAGGTTCACATGTTTCAAACAAAGAAAAGGGAAAAGAAATTATTAAAAAAATTAATAATTGTAAAGATGTACTTTGTTCTTAGAATTAATGTTTGCGGGATCATAGATAACTTAAATGAATTTGTCTAAAGCTTAAAAAATGTGAGAGAATGTGCAATCCTACGGGGACTAAAATGAAGATTTTACATCTAAAACTTATAATATTATCATATTTTATTTAGGAATTCATTGATTCTAGAAAAAATGAATCATATTATGAGAGCTTGATTTTCTGGGGTAGTTTTGTTAATGATTTGTGTTGATTCATCTTAAAACACTTTTTTAGGGATAGCAAAACTTAAATGAAATTAAAAACAATATAATATATGTTTTAGTTCATTTCAAATGAGCTAATTGAGCTTTTAGAGCAGTCGATGCCTTTGTCGGTCGCTCAAATTTTAGGTAAATTGGTTCCATCTTTCACTGCTAGTGCATGTAACCGTTGATGAGATATTTTAGGAGGATTTAGGCTGATCTTGTAGGGTCCATATGTAGCAACTTCAAGGCATTTTAGAAGACATATTTCTTAGGTTAATAGGGTAAGTTGTGCTCTTTTTTGGTAATATTTTTGTTTTACCCCCACCCCTTGATGAACATTAAATCATGGTTTAATTTTGTGTTACCCCTAGTGAAGTGACAATCTTCAAATTACCCCACTTACTATTAAAAATATCAATCTACCCCCCAAAACTCGTTATTTTTAACCATTGACCGCCACTGACTCATGAAAGTACAAAAATATCCCTACCCTAACAAAATATTCTTGTAACGGCTTTGTAAGGTTAACAACAATTATTGATATATGTTAAGTCATTGAAAATGTAAAAAATTAACTATTAAATTATTAATATGCAAATACTGAATAAATGATTAAAAAAATGTGGAAAGAGCTTCATGGGCCTGAAAAAGTGATTAGTTTCCCTTAATTAGACATATTAGTTAGGGAAATTACAAGCTATGTCATCGTATGCAAATTATGATAAATGGAATAAAATTTTACACGTGTCCAACTAGTTTAAAATTCAAATTGATTGTGCACAGCATTGTTTCATAAATTTACAAAGACCCTTGTACACAACCCACCAGCCCCAAAGCATCAAAATCCATCTATTGCTGCAAAAGCTTCAACAAAGCAATGAGAATGCCATCCTCTAGAGGAAGCTCCAACAACTTTTTTTATGAAGACAAAGAAGAGAAGTTGTAAGTGAACGGCAAGATCATCAAGTTTAGAAACAAATCATGTACTGACTGTGGTGAATGAGCCACAATCAAAGTTTTTGAATTTGCTGCAAATCCTAAGAGGCTTTATTACAAATGTGAGAGGCCAGGCTGCGATTACTTTAAAAGGTAGGAACCATCTAGCATTGAGTACAAGGTGATTGCAAGAGGGTTGGGTAAGCTGCAAGCTAAAGAAGAGAACCAAACTTTCCATCACGAAAATAAGAAGCTGACAACAATGACCACCAAGCTTATTGCAAAATCAGACAAGATAAAGAACTTGTTGTATACCATCATCATAATGCAATTACTGTGTATTATGTACATTTATCATTTTAGGTAGAAAATAAATAAATAGGATGACTACAAGGCTTAAATAATAAAGTTAAATAAGTAGAGCACGAACATAAGTAATGAAAATGATGTCTTTCATTATCAAAAGTTGTAGTTCATTACATTAATAGTACATGAGTTGTTGTACATGAACTTTTGTACATAAGGTGATCAAAATGATGTATTTCATTATCAAAAGTTGTAGTTCATTACATTGATAACACATGAGCTATTGTTCATATATATATATATATATATATATATATATAGAAATGTTCCAATCCGGAATTTTAAAGTACGGGAAAGTGCGGGAAACCTTTAAAACCACATGGTTTTAAAGGCTTAAAACTGTAAGCCTTTAAAGTCATGCGGTTTTAAATCTTTCCCGAATTTTTCCATACTTTTAAAATCCCTGACCAGAAAACTACACAAAAAATTAGCTGAATATTTGCACACTTCTGTTACTGCTCCTCTTACCTTTGTCCAAAACATGAATTGCAACACGTCAGAAAATTTAGGCTAAATTTCTTGCTTTCCGACTGTCATATTCATTCATTGCCATAATACATTATTAGAGATATGAAGTTATACAAAATGACCAGTATCATTTGTTAGTGGTGAATATGTAATTAATGAATGAATGATGTTGCCCTATGCCTTTACCTAGAGCATACTCTACAATAGAACCCAACAACAATACTTTACAAACAATTTAACACAATCTACATTTTCCCAAAAGAACATTCATTCATTTCTTTTTTCCCTGTTAGAAATAATTATGGTTTTGATATCCGGTAGGAATAATAAGAATAAAAAAAAGTCCAGGTTGGTTGGTGAGCCTAGTGATAGGAGACTATCTAGCTTGGTTCGGAGAGCACTTGTTGGGTCAATTTAAATAAAGTGCTCATGTGTCGATCGATATGTGAGTGAGTAAGTAAGCTATACCTCTCATAGTAGTCGACATTCAATAAGCTACCTTGTTCGTCGGTTTTGCTTTACATAGATGCACTCCTCCATGTGAAATATTCATCTTCACCTACCCGCCTAGATAAAGGAAGGATATCGATGCTTATCTTCATAAACATCATAGAAGAAGTCTAACTAGAGTCATTATTAAAAGGAACCTTATTGGATTGATAATTAAGTATGTTTTCTAGGATCATATTCAGTTACACTTTTAAAGTACACTACGAATAAGCTAATTGCTAGTATAGTAAGTAGCCGAGGCAAGCTTTAAATAAAGCATTTGAGGTCTCTCTAGTTTATCAGCTGACGAACTTAAAGTACGATAGGCTGGTAGCATCGATTGCCGCTCTTTCTTTCTTACACTAATAGAAAAAAAAACTACTAGACTAGACTAGTATTTGAGTGCTCCTTATTGTTCGAATCTTGACCGGGTCCGAGCTTTCCAAGCTTTATGCTGTTGGGGAACTTTGCAAGGGTCTTACCACCTTTTTGATTTACATTTCACCGTTGGAGGATTTAGTGGAGGATCTAGGGCGTTAGCCCGAAGCCCATAGAGAGAGAGAGTCAAAAGCCTATAGCACTGCAGGAAGACCAAGATCTCGATCGACAGATCTAGTGGTCAGTCACCGTCAATATTTGATTCTACGGCCAATGCTGCTAAATTAAAATAGCAATTAAACCAGGAGATGGCGATTTTTCCATTCTACAACTCCGTAGTGTGGAGGAGTATTTGCACATGAGGTCTGCTTGATGAATAAAAAAATGCCATGGTCTATGAAGTACTTCCACAAAACAAAGCATTAGAGATGAACTCTCCTCCATTTCATTTCACGGGCGGAGAATTTTCATATCTTTCCCTATCTGAGAATGAAGAGTCAAAGGGGGTAAGAACCATGCGATAAAAGGCTTGAAACATTGCACTAACTTCTCTAATTAGATCTCGTTTCAAACTGGATCCTTCCTACTATTCTCTCATGTGTCTTTTTTTTTTTTTTGGGAGCGGGGCCTTGGCCTTACCCTTAATTTAGTTTAGACGCGGCTCGAATGCCTTTACGCTATAGGCTATGTTAAGCATGCTTCTTTGACAGAAAACAAACTCTTTTTCCATGACAACAGGCGCGACTATAAAGGGCGGGGCGGTAAGCTCTCTATCAACAACAGGGGGGGGCTGTTCTCCTTTGTCAACTCCTTGCTTGTGTCGTTGACAAAGTCAACCAAGCCTAACCAAAGCGTCACAACAACATCCAAAGGTTGAAAAACCAACTCAACCTACCCAATAACATATTAAACAACTTACAACGAATATGAAAGGCTGATTTGCCCATCGGATCACCTTTTTTCTTTGTTGTAGAAGGGGCTGATCATGAATTACCTCTTGGACTAGTTATTTCTTCTATAATTTGAATTCCTTTTACAGGTGGTGTTCTAAATGCAGCTTCTAATGTTTGTCCAACTAGTTGTTTGTTTACTAAACCCCTTGTTGGCAATTATATTTTGACCAACAAACACAACACATTCATTAACATGTATTGTAGAAACTTGTAACACGTGTACGTAACAAATTGTAAGTGCAAAAAATTTCAACTAACGGTAGAGCTTTAATTTATACTAGAAAATCCTCTAAAGTATGTCAACTAACATGATTAAAAAAGCAAACATGCTCCTAAATTTATTCATTAGGCAAATACCATAACTGACTCTTAGATAAAAGGAAGACTAACAAACTTCAACCAAAATTAAATAAGAGTAGTGAATAACTCAAAACTGAAGTTGTAATAGTTGCTGCACTGATTTTAACAAAAGCTTCTCATGTTATTTGACATTACATATACGCTAAAATATATTAAAAACTGCCTTACATTGATAAACAAACAAAATCAATAACTTCATCTTGTGGATATTGAACATATGTCATGCCTTTGAATATAAATGTTAAACAAACTTGATGTAGTGTGCACACCCCTGCAGCAAAAGATGGTTGTGTTGGTGTTGTTACAGGTGTTGGTGTGGGTGTTGTACTTGATAGGGCAGTAGAACCGGTTAGTTATGTAGGTGTATTTGTTCCTGACCTTGAGGCAAAAACATTTATTCCTATATATGATGCACTAAAGCTTGAAGCTACTGCTAAAGTCTTTCGGTGCGTCTAAATTTCACGAATGTAATAAAATGTCATTAGTAGATAATGAACAGCTAGTTATAATTGGGTGAAAAACATAAATTTATCAACACATAGGAGCATAAGTTTTACAATCATTGTTCTAGTTTTCATGCTTGCATTGATTGGATTTGAGGATATCATCTTATATTGTGGCTGATGCCTTTGCCCATCCCATCTAAAATTCTAGGAATTTGTCGACATGTGCAGGAAATTGAAAATTTTCTCCCGTGGGATGACGCTTCACCAGCCTCCTTTCTTTTACAAGTCTTGGGCTTGCGAGGTGGTCTATGTATATTTAGAGGCAAAAATTTCATTGGCTTCTATGTGTGGCCACTTAGACTTATCTGACAGAGGATGAATGATGCCTAAATAACATTTTAGATAAGTCTCTTTTGCGAAGCAAAGAGCAATATATGGCTCATAAGTAGCCCTTAAATGAGCAATACAAGGCATCGCATGACTGCATGGTAGACCACTAATTTGCCACAACCTATAATCACATGTATGCTCATCTAAATTAACCACATGCGACTTTTTATTATTAGCCATATATGACTTGTTAGTATCTTCAACTTCAAACAACACTTCACTTGCTGGTATAACATGATAGAACCTTGTAGCTTTGAGTAATCTGTTCATTTTTTTCTTGATGTAAGAAGGAACTTCAATTCGCCATCTCTGGCATTCCAGCTTTCTTTTTATGATTGCTTGCATCATCTTCTTCCTTATATGCTCCATTAGGGTGATTATTGGTGCTTTTCTCATATTTCTAAGCCATGCATTCCAACTCTCAATCGTGTTATTTGTTGTATGATCGCATTTGACTGATTTATCAAAAGCATGAGGTGACCAGTATTTTTGGTTGAATTTCTTAGCTAATTGAAAGCATTTGCATTAACCTTCATTATATTATTCATTGCTTCTGTAAAATCATCCTTATTTGCAGCCTTGACAGCCTTTCAGTATTCATTTCTCAACTGTACATTGGGAAAATTTTTATGTTAGGTTGAAAAATATATGCCTCGTAGTACAATACATGTTAAGGAAAAAAGAACTCAAAATGTTAATCTTGGGCCACCCCAAAGAAATGACAAAACTTTAAACTGCCCCCCTTAAGTTTTGACATAATCAAGTTACTCCATATCACTTCGACCACAGTTTATTAGATCATCATATAAAGCTGTAAATGTGCAGAAAAAATTACAATTGTATAATACATCAATAAAAGTCAAAATTACATTGTTTCGAAAGTTTTACACACTTATTTTGTGATTCGTTAAACTCCATTTTGTCTATCTGTCATGAAGGTTAACTTCCTTGAATCAACCAAGTACTCATTCAAATGCCTTAGAATGTCCAACTATCAGTGTTCTCATATTCACATACACATACTGCCAATGGAAAGATCCATTAGTTTGCATCTAGTGTAACAACTGATAACAAGACACCTTCGAATGGTCCCTTCAAATGACATCTATCAAGACTACTAAATGGTTAGCAGCCCGCCTTGAAACCATCTCTAAGCCTTGGGAAACTTATAACGAACCTTTAGAACCTACACTTGCCTGCAGGGGTGCCTGATTTTGTAACTTTAAGCATTGCTAGTGCATCTGGCATATGTTGTTTTATGATGTGAGATAGTCCTAAAGGTCCTTAAAGCTCTTAACATGGTCTCGACCACCTGTTGACTCAAGAATTTTTCTTTTGGCCTTATAAGCCTTCTGTGCACTGACATGAAATCCATACATATGTTTGATGTCAATGACCATATTTTCCACAAAAAATGAAAGATCGGCAGTGATTTTCTTCTGGTACTTCCTAACAACCTAAGCAGTTGTTGCCTCTGGATTTTTCATAATCCCCTGACATGTATGGACATTATGAAAAAAAAATTATTTAGAAGCATTCACCGTGTCTCTACAATAAAGCATATACCTTGAAAAAATACTTGGATGCATAACAATGACATAATATCTTTCTTCTCTTAAATTTCACTCTTTTACCTCAAAAACCTTCTTGAATACAGAAATCTTGAAGGGCCCATGCAAAAGACTTCATGTTTTCTAAAAACTATTCTAACCCTAAACTCCACTGGATTTGTACTGTTCTCAAACATTTGACCCCCCCAATACGCGAGACATTACACGAAATGGATGCTCATCATTTGATGATTGCATCGGACCGAAATCATCATTATCACTTTCATAACCCTCTAACAAGCCATCATCTTTATCGCTGGCATCATTATCATCAAATTTACCACTACTTTCGTGTCTTGCTTCTTTATTATCACCATCATTTTCTGAATTAGACCATAAATGAAACTAATCTTCAGCATGAGATGGAGACAAATCATTCATTGCTGTCTGTGTTGAAAGATCAGCACCTAACGAATTTCTAGTTCGCCTTATCTTTCTTGGCTTAGGCCTGGTCTAAACAAACTCACTGTCTACATAATTTAATTTTCTTGTCTTTCCACTTCTAAGGCTTAATAGGAGCATGTTGTTTCTTCTGCCTCCGCTATGCAATCCTTTGAGAAGCCCTTATCTGGACAGAAGCAATTTTTTTTTTTTTTTTTGCATGCAAATGAGATTGATGCACTTTACCACTTCTTCTATTTACTGTATTTGATTCATTTATAGTTGTCTCAGATGGTTCGACTTGGTCAACTTGAGATGAAAATTCAAGGTGCAAGTTCATGATTAGGAGTTATTGGTGTTTGTTCTGGTGGTATTAACTGCACATGTTCAACCATTGGCTGGAAAGATGTTGATGTAGTAGGAAGTATTAGATTGACCGCTCTCTAAACTATTGTCTTAAAAAATTTGAGACAATGATGGATTTATGTTATTCGCACCCAACCCAAGGTTATCATCATCATTTTCTTCCCCCAATAAAACATTATAGAAATCATCGGCCCCATCATTATCTTTCTCTGGTTCAGATGTATGAATAGTTGCATATACTGGTGTTTGGTTAATTTTTGGGTTAATTGTTGGAGTAAACAATGGAGTTTGGTCATAATCTGGGTATATGTCATTAAAATCACTGCCAAACTATGTTGTTAGCTGATCTTGTTGCAGATTCGATTCCATTGGTGTCCTAATCTTCTCAAGAACATATTATGTGGTTAATATATTGTCACTCGGCATATGTTGTTCAGCTCCATATTGAGGTGTTGTTTCATATTGATGTATTGACTCAGGTGCAGATTGTTGAGTATTAGAAAATGCATATTTATAAAGGAGAAAACCGTTATTTTACATTTTAAGTCTTACTAACAACCCTTACTTTTATATATTTAACCTTCTTGTGATTTAATTACATGTGTTTTATTTTAATTAAGTATTTTATGTATTTTAGGGGCATTATAGTCATTTCACAATAAAGGAGAGATCAGACGGCAAAACGGACATCACTTTTGAACTCAGGACGGTCGAAAACCTTAGGAGGAGCATAAAAGGAAAAATGACACTATTCACATGTACGGTACTATTCACGTGTACGGTACTGTATACGTTACTGTTCACGACACTGTTCACATAGACGGATGATGACGTGGCATTGACCGATGATGTGGCATTGACTGATGAGGTGTCACGATCCTGTTGGACTAAAATTCTTATGTACTGTTGATGGTGACGTGGCAGCATATCAGTGGACGAAAAATCTCGCGTACGGTGCATGCATCACACAGGATTATTTTCAACCAAACCGCGTTACTGTTCATCCGGGTCAAACCGCGTTACTGTTCAAAGTCGGGTCAAACCGTGTTACTGTTCATCCGCGTGGTCAAACCGTGGACTGTTGACTGATGACGTGGCGCAATCCTGAGCGTCCAAACTATTTTTAATCCGATGGCCATGATTTACTCCATGTATCTATAAAAAGGGGGCCTCCCCCCCCTAATTTGATATCTCTGAATCCATTTTTGGGATCCATTTTCTGTAATTCCTTCTCCATCTTGTATTTTCTTCGTATTTTAATAAATTTCCATTTTGCCCCTAGTTCAATTATGAGTGGCTAATTTTCTTTCAAGCTTGGGTTGAAGGTGAAGTCTCAACATGTGTCATGGGCTTAATTTGGTAAATTTATTTTCTCTTCCCCTCTAATTTTTGTGGATGTTTTGACTTCTCGTCGACAAATAATAATAGTCTTGTCTAGATACCGCCTTGGTTACACCGGCTCTCTAGTATAAGGTTATTATTATTTGGCACGATAAGCCCTTAGCACCATATTGATTAGAGCGTGGTTCATGAGGTGTGGATTCCCCCCTCATGATTTAATTGGCATTAATACGGATTATTTAGCCCATGATGCATGTTGATACGGATCCAGATACCCAAGTACGTCATTTCAATAGAATTCTCTTCAATTCATTCTCGCCATTTCAATTCCAGTTTTAGAATTTATTCTCGCCATTTTAATTTAAGTTTTAGCATATTCCAAATCATTTCCACCATAAATCCAATCACCCATTTACAAAATTAATTCTACACAATTAAAATCCACCTCCTCGTGGGATCGACACTCGTCACCATAGATCTATACTACAATAGATTCGTGCGCTTGCGAGTACATTAAAATTTGCACAACAAGTTTTTGGCGCCGTTGCCGGGGAGGTAAGTAATTTTAATTCATAGAATTAATTTTTGTGAATAATTTCTTTTATTTGTTTTCTTGTATTTTTTTTTATTATTAAAAAAAAAAAGTGAATCTACATTTAAAGGTTAGTATTTCTTTTCTTTTTCTCTTCTTTAAAATTTTGTAATTTAATTTTCCATTTATTTTTCTTTGTAATTTTTTTTGTTTATCTTATTAATTTAATTTTTAGTTAATTTCTTTCACGTATTTATTTTTGTGTATTTTTATAGAAAGGTTGTAATAGCGCAATAAGGTTAGTATCGTAATTTCTCCCTCTTCTTTATTTTTATTTGTTTTGTTCCCATCTTTATTTTTGTTTTGTTTGCATCTTTATTTTTATTTTATTTATTTTGCATGCATGGTCGTAGGTCATTATTACCTAATCTTGAACCTATAGACCTTGAATTAGAAAAAACACTTCGCACACACAAACACGTTAAAAATAAAATGGATTTACAAGCACCACAGGAGAGGCCATTTAAGGACTATTTTAGTCCCTTAGCTAATTTGAGCACGTCATGCATAAGATACCCAAATGTAGCTGCTAGGAGTTTTGAATTAAAACCTAGTGTGTTAAATTGTCTCCCTACATTTTATGGCCTAGAAAATGAGGATCCATATAATCATTTGAATGATTTTCATGCCATTTGTCAAACATTCAAATATGAGAATTTTTCAGATGATGATGTTAAACTTAGACTATTCCCATTTTCTTTAAAAGATAGAGCTCGTTCATGGCTTAATACATTGCCTGCTAATAGCATTGCATCATGGGAACAAATGGTTACAAAATTTTTAAATAAATATTTCCCAGTGCATAAAACCAATGCTATTCGCAGGGAAATCTCGGAGTTTACCCAGAAAGATGACGAGCAATTTTTCGAAACATGGGAGCGATTCAATGGGCTACTCTTGAAGTGTCCACATCATGGGTACGAGAAATGGCACCAATGCCAATACTTTTTGGAGGGATTATTGCCGAATGTGCAAGAATGGCTAATGGCAACGAGTGGAGGAGAGCTAATGTCAAAAAGTGCATCAGAGATTTGGGAATTCTTCCAGCGACAAGCAGATAATTCCCAACAACGGAGTCGATCACTCAGGACTACTAGAAGAATTAAAGGAGTGAATGAGGTTCAAATTGGCGAATCAAGTTCAGAAATTAAAGAAGTCAAAGCGATAATTGAAGGTCTCTCTCGACAAATAGCATCATTATCGACTGCTAAATCAACAGAGCCACATGACCATGACTCATACTCAGATCAAGCCAATGCCATAGGTGTAATGAGAAAGCCATCAAATTACAACCCATACTCCAACACATATAACCCTGGATGGAGAGACCACCCCAATTTTTCATGGTCTCAAGGATTCCAACAGAATGGACCAACAGCTCCAGCTCCACCAATTCCACAAAATCCTCAAGCCTCTCAGCCCCCATTTAGACCATTCAATCAGAATCAGAACTACTCTCAACCCAGACCATGGGAGGATGCATTCCAAAATTTCAAGAATGTTACTCACTCCACGATTGAGCAACAGAACCGCACCATTGATGGACTACGAAATGAGTTGAGAGCGGGCTTCAACTCACAAGCCCAATCAGTTTCAAGCCTCGAGAAGATGGTGGGACAACTCGCTTCTTCAGTTCAGACCTTGGCAATGACTGTTGAGAAAGGAAAATTTCCAAGTCAACCAGTGCCTAATCCTAAAGGAGTGCATGAAGCGAGTACTAGTTCACCACAGCAACATGGAGAGGTCAAAGCAGTAATGACCTTGCGAAAAGGAAAGGAAGTCGACAACAAAGTGGAGATGCTGGTGACAAAAGAAAATCAAATTGTACCTGTGAATGTTGAAGACTCATCACCGGAGGAGAAAGAAGAAACCAACCCACGAGAATACGTTCCGAAAGCTCCATTTCCTCAAAGGTTAGCGAAAGGAAAGAAGGGAAAATCCACAGGTGAGATTCTCGAAATCTTCAAACAGGTAAGTGTTAATATCCCTTTGCTTGATGCTATTAAACAAGTTCCATCTTATGCCAAGTTTCTTAAAGACCTTTGGACTAAAAAGAGAAATATGCATGTTCAAAAGAAGGCATTTTTAACAGAAAACGTTAGTTCTATACTCCAACATAAAATTCCTTTAAAATGCAAAGACCCTGGCTCCCCCACTATCTCATGTAGTATAGGGAACCACACAATTGAGAATGCTTTGTTGGATTTAGGAGCTAGTGTAAATCTTTTGCCTTACTCTGTATTCGTGAAACTTGGACTGGGAGAATTACACCCAACTCCAGTGGTGTTACAGCTTGCAGATCGGTCCACGAAAATACCTCGTGGTATTGTGGAGGACGTGCTTATCCAGGTAGACAAGTTTTATTTTCCTGTTGATTTCATTGTAATTGACACTCAACCAATACAGGATTCAAGGAAGCACATCCCCATTATTCTAGGCCGACCTTTCTTGGCAACTGCGGATGCTCACATTCAATGCAGGACTGGAAATATGCAGTTGTCCTTCGGCAACATGACTATGGAACTGAACATCTTCAACATTGCCAAACAACCTCACAATGCAGATGATGGAATTGTTGATGTGGATTTAATTGAAGCATTAGTTGATGATACTTTTGTTTCAAACCTTAGTGATGATCCTTTACAAACATGTTTAACTCACTTTGGTTTTGATTTTGATATTGACAGATCGGTTGATGAGGTCAACGCCCTGCTTGACTCAGCACCATCTATGGACACTAATAAATGGAAGTCAAGAGTTGAACAACTAGCACCATCAGAGAAGAAACTCATCCCATCATCAGAATCACCACCGAAACTCGAGCTCAAACCATTACCCAACACATTGGAATATGCATTTTTGGGAGAAGAAAGTACTCTACCGGTAATCATCTCATCATCCCTCAATGACGAACAAAAAGGTAAGTTGTTGGATGTTTTAAAAGAGCACAAAGGAGCATTAGGATGGACCATAGCAGACATCAAAGGTATAAATCCAGTAGACTGCATGCATTACATTCACCTTGATGAAAATGCTAAATCTACTAGGGAAATGCAACGTCGGTTAAATCCTAATATGAAAGAAGTTGTTAGAATTGAAGTCCTTAAGCTATTAGATGCAGGTATCATTTACCCAATTTCTGATAGTTCATGGGTCAGTCCTGTACAAGTTGTCCCCAAAAAGTCAGGAGTCACAGTAGTTACGAATGCAGATAATGAATTGATACCCACTAGAGTAACTACAGGGTGGCGTGTATGCATCGATTATAGGAAATTGAATTCTGTCACACGTAAAGACCATTTTCCTTTACCATTTATTGATCAAATGCTTGATAGATTAGCAGGCCATGAATTTTATTGCTTTCTAGATGGCTACTCAGGATATAATCAGATCCCCATAGCACCAAAAGATCAAGAGAAAACTACTTTCACTTGCCCTTTTGGCACATTTGCATATAGGAGAATGCCATTTGGATTATGTAATGCACCTGCTACATTTCAACGATGTATGTTGAGCATTTTTTCTGATATGGTTGAACGATTCCTTGAAGTCTTTATGGATGACTTTTCTGTCTTTGGTGACTCGTTTGATCAATGTTTACATCATCTAACGCTAGTTCTGCAGAGATGTACCGAGAAGAGCTTAGTCTTAAATTGGGAGAAGTGCCATTTTATGGTAAAACAAGGTATTGTTCTCGGTCACATCATTTCGAGCAAAGGTATTGAGGTTGACAAAGCCAAGGTGGATCTCATTTCTAATCTCCCTCCACCTAAAACAGTCAGAGAAGTAAGATCTTTCCTTGGGCATGCTGGTTTCTATAGACGTTTCATTAAAGATTTTAGCAAAGTTTCTAGACCCTTATGCAATTTACTTGCTAAGGATGTACCTTTTATCTTTAATGATTCATGTCTTATGGCTTTTGAAAAATTAAAGCAATTGTTGACATCATCACCCATCATTCAGGCCCCAAACTGGAGCTTACCATTTGAGCTTATGTGTGATGCATCTGATTATGCAGTAGGAGCAGTTTTAGGACAAAGAGTTGATCGAATTCCTCATGTTATTTACTATGCTAGTATGACATTGAATGATGCACAGTTGAACTATTCAACTACTGAAAAAGAAATGCTAGCAGTAGTGTTTGCATTGGAAAAATTTCGATCTTATCTCATTGGTTGTAAAATAATTATATTCACAGATCATGCTGCTCTTAAATATCTTCTCACAAAGAAAGATGCAAAAGCCAGACTAATTCGTTGGGTGTTACTTTTGCAGGAATTTGACTTGGAATTCAAAGATAAAAAAGGGATAGAAAATGTTGTGGCGGACCACCTCTCTCGTCTCCATTTTGACACAATTATAGAACAATTACCATTAAATGAGTCATTTCCAGATGAACAATTAATGAGTGTGGAAGTATTACCTTGGTATGCTGATATAGTTAATTATCTTGTTACAGGTAAACTTCCAGAGCATTGGACCAAGCAAGACAAGGCTAAATTCTTTGCAGAGATAAAGAATTTCTTTTGGGATGACCCGTATTTGTTCAAGTATTGTGCGGATCAAATTGTTAGACGATGTGTCCCAGAAAGTGAAATTCAGAATATCCTTTCATTCTGCCATGAACAAGCTTGTGGAGGCCATTTCAGTGCTAAGAAGACAGCGACTAAAGTTTTACAATGTGGTTTCTATTGGCCATCTATATTTCGAGACGCTTACACTTTCTGTTCTTCATGTGATAGGTGTCAACGAATGGGAAGCATTACACGAAGGAACATGATGCCACTAAATCCAATTTTAGTGGTTGAGATTTTTGACGTATGGGGTATCGACTTCATGGGACCCTTTCCCCCTTCTTTTGGCCATCAATACATATTGGTTGCTGTTGACTACGTATCAAAATGGGTAGAAGCAATTCCATGTAGGACCAATGATCACAAGGTGGTGATAGCATTTTTGAAAAGCAACATTGTTTCACGCTTTGGATTCCCTCGAGCGATAATCAGTGATGGTGGTGCCCACTTTTGTAACAAAGCATTCAAGGCTCTTTTGACAAAGTATTCAATCACACACAAAGTGGCGACCCCGTATCATCCGCAAACCAGTGGCCAAGTTGAGATCTCCAATCGAGAAATAAAGCACATATTAGAAAAAACGGTGAGGCCAGACAGAAAAGATTGGTCATTAAGACTTGATGATGCATTATGGGCATATAGAACGGCTTTCAAGACCCCAATTGGGATGTCACCCTACAGGCTAGTGTATGGAAAAGCTTGCCACCTACCTGTGGAACTCGAGCATCGTGCATATTGGGCCATCAAGAAATTCAACTTTGACATGCAGCAAGCCAGCTCAGAAAGAAGATTACAGCTGGCAGAACTTGAAGAAATTCGCAATGATGCATACGAAAATGCCAAAATTTACAAGCAACGAATGAAAGTCTTCCATGATAAGCAAATTATGAGAAAATCGTTCACTCCAGGTCAGAAAGTGCTTTTATTCAATTCTCGCTTGCACCTATTCCCAGGTAAGTTACGCTCTCGTTGGTCTGGTCCCTTTATTGTTCATACTGTTTTTCCACATGGGGCAATTGAAATTAAGGACCCAAAGAACGGTGTCACGTTTAAAGTTAATGGTCAAAGATTAAAGCCATATCTAGAATACCAACCACGTGGAGAAGACACCGAAATAAATTTGAGTGACCCACCAGATTTGAATTGATTTTTTTTTTCTTTCTTTTCGTTGATTTGATTTTGTTTTCTTTCTTTATATTATTCTTTTGCTAATTGAAATTGTTTTTGCATAAGTGTGTTTATTTTACCATTAAGTTTTCTCTTATCATTGTTAATCATGAGTCTCATACTTAGGCCGTTCCTCCTGAACATTCTTAAACCACTTCAACGTGTCAAAACTCATCTCAAAAGGCAGATTCAATTTTGTAAAACACAACGCATTTGGGCTCTACAACCACCAGAGTTAGTAGCCTATGTTGAGGGTTTAGAAAGCCAACTCAGAGACATTGAGAGAAGTGTTTACGACATCCAGTTGGAGCTTGAGGTAAATTCAATAAGAGGACGATTTTAATTTTCTTTGTGTGTTTTAATTTGTTTTTCTGTTTGTGTGCTTTAGTTTGTTACCCCGGTGAAGTGGCGGATAACGGTACTCCGTGACAATCAAGTCGGTTACTTCAGTTTCCTATAATAACTGATATTCTGAGGCGAAGGTATGGACAGAAACGAGATTCTAACGAAGCTTCACAAGCGATTCCCTTCACTTCCTCAGAATGCCCTCCTTACGATCTATAAAGCTCGGTCCGAACGCATGCGATTACTCATGAGAAATAACATACCTGCTGACATCCGTTGGTTAATCGAGGCTAAAGTACGATCGGCAGGTGAGTTACCTCCAAAATTTATTGCATACATGCCTGGTTGTGGTAAAGGAAATTATGCAAGAAAACGACGAGCTCGAAGAATTTCTGTTGCTTGTCATAAGTGTGCCAGAATGAGTTGCAATAAAAACCCATGTTCTTTAGGAATGATGTCTGATAACAGGGAAGATAAGATTCAATTCATTAGGGATGGCTTGAATAAGGAGTCATTGGATGATATCCTTTTGTCTCTTGAAACGCATCCCAGTGGATATGTGCAAGGAGCGATTCTCCAGTTATGGCCATTATTCCAGAAAGAGCATGCACGATATAGTCTCGGGAATCTGACTATAAACGACCCTGTTTGCCTGTTTATAAGAAAACTGGATGGGAAGCCTATCCTCGACCCATAGAGGGCGTTCAAGCCGTTTCTGGACGTAAAACCAGAGGAAGATGTGAGCCACAGTCGCAACTACGTGTAAATATCCTTTTACTTTACTGTTATTTTATTTCATTTCACTGTTGTTTTATTGTTTGCATTATTGTCTTTAATAATTTTATTATTGTTTGCTATTTCCTTTTTACTGTTTTCTTTTTGACTCGCGAGCCATGTGCTTCATGCGTTATTTGACACTAACATGTTACCTCATTCACAGCTGTGACCCACTATCACCAAGACTCTTAAATGTGATTTCTTTTGTCAAACACTCACAAATTGTTTTTGAGAAATATTCCAATGGCAGCTACTCCCAATAGACAATTCAAGAACATTTGTGTGCTTTCTGGATTTACCTATGGCAAACATAAAGAGTTCGTTGAGGCAGCCATAGATCTTGGTCGAAGCATAGCAGCGAGAAATTTACATTTGGTGTATGGAGGAGGTAACCGAGGGTTATCAAAAATGGTCTCCGAAGCAGCTTTTATCAGAGGAAGTCAAGTGTTAGGCATCATCCCAAGAGTCCTAAAACCATTGGGCAGTTCGTCTGACTCATCAACTGGAGAAGAGTTAGTCGTCTCAGGTATGCAAGAAAGAATAACTGAAATGCTTAATCATGCTGATGCATTTATTTTCCTTCCAGGAGATCTTGCAACACTAGAGGCACTTATCACGCTAGCATCTTGGGCCCATCTGCACATCCACCAAAAACCCATCGGTTTGTTAAATGTCAATAACTTTTATGATGGCTTTATCGCATTTCTTAACCATGCAATAAAAAACTATTTCATTCCCGCTAATGTGAAAAAACTTTTTATTTGTGCTCACACTGCTAACGAGCTACTTGATCTGTTACAAGCTTATAGACCGGAGCCAGACCCCTGGACCTTCGTGTTGGAGCGTCCAAATAATGATGGTAACAGTAGCAGCAGTAAGAAGTACAAATTAGATTTAACTCTCCGCCTATAAATATTTTCTTCTGTGTTGCACCACCCAGGTGATGTCTTCTAAACTCTACTTCTTTCCTTTCAAACATTGAGGACAATGTTTCGTTCTGGTTGGGGGGAGGGAATAGTCGACAATTGTAGAATTTTGGTTAAGTTTTTACTAATTTTTGTTGTAGAAACTAACTGTTGCTAACTTTTTGTGTTGAAGATGGCTGAATATGGAGTGTAGTGACTCTAGAAACGCATCTTCATCGTTTATAAAAAAAAAAAAAAATTCAGACATTTTCTTTTTCTTTATTATGTGTTTATGTTTATTTTTCTTCTTTTTAATTTCTCCTCTATAAATATACATTTTCCAACTTTTGAGTCGAAGATGGCTGAATATGGAGTGTAGTTCCTCTAGAAACGCATCTTCTTTAAAAAAAAAAAAATCATTTTCGTTTTCTATCATTTTACGTGTAACTTTTCTAATTAGTTTTTATGCATCATTTTCACATTTCTGCATGCATATTTTCCTTTCATGTTTAGAATAGGTTGGGGGGTAGAATGTTGTTTAAAAAAAAAAAAATTTGTGTGATTTGTTTTAACATTGGGTGACATGATTAATTTTAAATTTTAGTATTTGTATTATCTTTGGTCTTAAGTGATGTTACATTATGTTTGCTACTCTACATGTTGATGTCGGAGACATATATGAGTTGCTTGAAGGAATGAACATGTCATAATAAGTACCAAGTGAGTTTTTGAGCCTATTATTTTTCTTGGAGAATAACCCTTTTGCCCACTCTTTATACAGCTTAGCAGTTTATTATTTTATACACGATCTCTAAATTACTTTTGAGTTAACCCTAAAAAAAAAAAAAATTGTAAAATAAAAAAAAAAGAAAAAAGAAAAAGAAAAAAGAGTGTGTTGCTACATTTGGAGGCCCATCTAACTAGTAGATATGGAAGGTTATTCAGAGCCCTAAAAGACGATGGAAAGGCCATCTTTGATCCGTTTGAGCCTTTCTAGCCATCCCTTTTATTAAATATCCATAGTTAACCCTTTTGAGCCTTTAAAAAAAAAAAAACATTTTCTTTGTCAACTTATCATCTTGACCCACTCCGATTTGGAGTATTACCCGATGTCTTATAAGTTCCATCACCTATTTATGTTTGAGAAAATGTAAATAATTATGTTGTTCAGTGAAGTTATGCCAAAAAACAAAAAAAAACAAAAAAAAAACAAAAACAAAAACAAAAACAAAAGTTGTTGTTTCAAAAGAATAAAAATAGGTGAAATCCACCTTGCAACTTCCAAAAAAAAAAAAAAAATTTCTCTGCATTTTTCTCAAACATACACTTTGTTTTCCTTATTTTCCTTCTTTGTTAGCCATGTCCCTAGCCTACGTTTCATCCTAATAAAAGTCCTTCTTGATTTTAGGGAACTATAGTTTGAAGTAGAAGCTAGTTATATGGGCTAAAAAGATGTAGTGATGCATAATTAAAAAAAAAAAAAAGATAAATAAAGTGGGTTGACTAACATTTTATTTGACTTGAGATCGTATTATTTCTAAGCTGAGGGCATATTTATTTCATCTTGGTGAGAGCATGTGATATCACTTCTTTATTATTTTCTCTCTCAATTACCATTCATTGGAGTGACTATTTTTATTGGGATTAATTTATTTGTGAGAGTGTCACTACTTCCAGTGAGATTTTGGGGTTTGACATGTCATTCTTGAGAGTAGCTAAAACAAAGTCTACTGGGCTAATTCATGTGGATGGTTGATGTGGGTGTGATGTTGCTTTAGACTAGAGATAATGCTTATACTTTTATTTGAGTGTTATCATTAATCTGATGGAATAAATACGAGTGTTTCTATTAAAACAAAAAAAAAATTATTTTGAATTTGAATTTTGTTTTCGCTTTATTTGCTAGGGACTAGCAATAAGCTGGTTGGGGGGTGTGTTGAGTATTAGAAAATGCATATTTATAAAGGAGAAAACCGTTATTTTACATTTTAAGTCTTACTAACAACCCTTACTTTTATATATTTAACCTTCTTGTGATTTAATTACATGTGTTTTATTTTAATTAAGTATTTTATGTATTTTAGGGGCATTATAGTCATTTCACAATAAAGGAGAGATCAGACGGCAAAACGGACATCACTTTTGAACTCAGGACGGTCGAAAACCTTAGGAGGAGCATAAAAGGAAAAATGACACTATTCACATGTACGGTACTATTCACGTGTACGGTACTGTATACGTTACTGTTCACGACACTGTTCACATAGACGGATGATGACGTGGCATTGACCGATGATGTGGCATTGACTGATGAGGTGTCACGATCCTGTTGGACTAAAATTCTTATGTACTGTTGATGGTGACGTGGCAGCATATCAGTGGACGAAAAATCTCGCGTACGGTGCATGCATCACACAGGATTATTTTCAACCAAACCGCGTTACTGTTCATCCGGGTCAAACCGCGTTACTGTTCAAAGTCGGGTCAAACCGTGTTACTGTTCATCCGCGTGGTCAAACCGTGGACTGTTGACTGATGACGTGGCGCAATCCTGAGCGTCCAAACTATTTTTAATCCGATGGCCATGATTTACTCCATGTATCTATAAAAAGGGGGCCTCCCCCCCCTAATTTGATATCTCTGAATCCATTTTTGGGATCCATTTTCTGTAATTCCTTCTCCATCTTGTATTTTCTTCGTATTTTAATAAATTTCCATTTTGCCCCTAGTTCAATTATGAGTGGCTAATTTTCTTTCAAGCTTGGGTTGAAGGTGAAGTCTCAACATGTGTCATGGGCTTAATTTGGTAAATTTATTTTCTCTTCCCCTCTAATTTTTGTGGATGTTTTGACTTCTCGTCGACAAATAATAATAGTCTTGTCTAGATACCGCCTTGGTTACACCGGCTCTCTAGTATAAGGTTATTATTATTTGGCACGATAAGCCCTTAGCACCATATTGATTAGAGCGTGGTTCATGAGGTGTGGATTCCCCCCTCATGATTTAATTGGCATTAATACGGATTATTTAGCCCATGATGCATGTTGATACGGATCCAGATACCCAAGTACGTCATTTCAATAGAATTCTCTTCAATTCATTCTCGCCATTTCAATTCCAGTTTTAGAATTTATTCTCGCCATTTTAATTTAAGTTTTAGCATATTCCAAATCATTTCCACCATAAATCCAATCACCCATTTACAAAATTAATTCTACACAATTAAAATCCACCTCCTCGTGGGATCGACACTCGTCACCATAGATCTATACTACAATAGATTCGTGCGCTTGCGAGTACATTAAAATTTGCACAACACAGATGGTGATGGAATGACAGGTTCAGGAGTGGGGGTTGATGGACTAAGATTATCGAATCTAGGGCCAGGGGTAAGTCTCTTGCCTCTTCTTCTCTTCCTTGGAATACTCTTAATATTTCTACTACTGGTCTTACCAGGTGGTGGTTCAACAGGTTGTGGTGCTTCTACGGCAATAGTCTGAATATCACCATCGAATAACTCTTTCGACCCACATACATCACATTCAACGGTAGCACCTCCATATAAACGTCAATCTTTATGTACTTCTTCTTGTTAAACAACTGTCATACCTAATAGATTTCATTATCATTCTCTATTGCCCCATTTTTTTCATTCTAGGGCAATGTAACCTCAAGTACAAACCTCTCATGGGGCCAACTAATTCTCCCAAAAACTTGTCTTATTGCACCATTGACCACTATCACTCTACTTAAAAAGTCAGGATCTATTAGGCCAAGATCTCACCTTACACCCATAAAGTTAACAAAAGTTGACACCTTGAATTTGTTTCCTATATATCACAATACACAGACAAGCTTCAAAATCCACAATCCACACATATACTACTACCAGTCATATAATTTTCAACAAACTAATCATCATAAAATGCATAAAAAGCGCACAATAAATTTCTTCAACAAGTTATACAACACACAATAAATTTCTTCAACAAGTTATACACGTACATGAAAAAATGCGCCCACAGAACCAGCATATACAACCTCATTACGCAAATCATTCATTACAATTGTTAAAGATTATTCAACAGTAAGCACAATGAAACAAAAAAACCAACACACTCAAATTCCAAAATCATCGCTTGTACTGAGCCTCATAGTCGTAACTAGTAACTTACAGTGCTAATAAAAACCAACAAAAATAATAGAAATCTTGGTTTCATTCTATGGTTTTCAATTTTCTGAGTGCAGAAACAAGGAAAAATTTCCTATGTTTTTTACTACAAACCAAAACCCCCAAATTTATAAAAACCCAAGGTTTCCAATAATGTTTCAAAATCAATTATTAACATCCTGATGCAATGTCACTAACCTATCATTATCACGCCCAAAAATAACATAAGTACCAATATACAGCCCAAAACAAAGGATAATGATAAAATGTTAAATAAGTTCCTTTTTTTCTCACCTCAACTGTCAAACGAGGCTGTTCAGACTCAGATTCTCTATTGCTACTGCTTGAGTTCATCTTACTCCTTCCAATTTCATCCTTACAGTTTGTTTAGTGTTGCTCTGTTTTCTTGACTGAGTGAAGTCTTACAAGTTATGAGTGTATACACAAACGCTTCGCTTTACTTTGGTGCGAAAGCAAAGCTCTTGTTTTTATATTACACCATGTATTTTTTCCTTTTTTTTTCTTTTTTCTTTTTTATTTTTTTAACATTTACATCACACAGTAAAATCGAGTTAGGTTAAAAATACTGACTGATTTGATGTTTCCTGCATATGTGTCACGTGTCTCTATGCTTAACAATGGTTACATATTTTTATAAGTACCATATTACCCATCCTGCCGTTTAAATTAACAGAGAGATAACAAGTTTTGGGGGATAGATTGATATTTTCAATAGTAAGGGGGGTAATTTGGAAATTATCACTTCACTAGGGGGATGACACGAAATTAACCCTTGTATCATGCTATAATTCTATGAGCCAAATTTACCCCTAACAATATGTATTTTATTGAAAGGTTTATAAAGGGATAAAATAAGATTGAATAAGAATTGATCTTTAAATTTTAATAAATACAAATATAATCTAAGCAGGCTCGTAATATGCCAAGCATTGGATTGAAAGAATTAATGAAAGAAAAGAATTATAACGTTTTCTTATGAATCAAAATATTGAATTAAATCATAATATGTATTGAAACTGAAATTGAGATAATTATTTTGTGAATCAAATTCTTTAATTTCAGGAAGAAAAATAAAATTCAAGCATTTGGTACTGCTTCTAATTTTTTCTCCTGTCATCAAAGTTGTTAGAGGGTAGAAAGAGGGGGGCTTGAATAGAGAGAAAGGTATTGAGGCTGAGATGAATAAATTAAAAAGTATAAAGAAAAGTCGAAATGTTATTAAATTAGACGAAAATATTAATAGCATTGGCAATGCATTTATTAATTAGAAGAACTTATTTGAAATTTTACCAAAATTTTGGATTGGCCATAAGTGACTTCGTCCGTGGTTGTGGTAATTTGGCATGCGAGGCCAACTTTCGAGCTTCCACCATTCTATCTTCATCTCTGAAATTCATCTCTTTACTATTTACTCCTTAGTATTTTCACATTACTCCAATGCCCCGCCGCCCCTCCCCCCCCCCGGCTAATGTCAAAAAGTTCACAATATATTCGCACCTTATCTGTATTTGCACATATTTACTCCCTGAAGATAAGAACTAATCTAATATGGCAATTCATGAAATGTTTGCACAATTTATTAATTCACTATACATTGGAAATATGAATAAAATTTTGAGATCTATTTTTTTTTTATTTAATTCTCTTCAGAAATTCATCAATTGTTTTTCTTTGGATCAAAGTTATTAACTGTCAATTACACTTTATTCTAATTCCATTTAAATGCTCCAATGTTTAGTTTCTTAGTACGGCACAAAAAAATGAAAATTCATCCTTTGCTTTATTCGGACTTATGTTAGTTAATATAAAGGTTATTTAGCTTGGGAAGATGATCATGATCAGAAGCAGGGATACTTTTTCCCAAGCTAAATTACTTCATTTTCGAGTGGCGTGTCTCTCGCTTTTGGGGCACTTATCTACTGATGGCATGTATAATATATATTGTTTGAATTGTTTACAAATATATAAATAGTTATTGGTAGGGATGACAGAAAATCAATAACTTGGGGTGATTATGGCCGCGAAAAGTCTCATAAATATAATCGAGGGCAATTATAGGACAAGTCATGGCCTCAAAATAATTCGTGATCGGATTTTGGGATTTTACCTACCCCAAATTCAACCGAAATTATTTCAAATTCACTAACTTTACTGGGAAAAAATGACGGTAATAAATAATGATTAAAAAAATCTAAGGTAAACCTAATTTATAATTCTTATTCGAGCCCTCTTGCCTCTCTTAGATGCCGACTTCGCAGTTCTCCACTGACTGCCAGCCCAATCTCGCTGCCGACTGCACAAAAAGTTGTACTTAACTTCCTTAGCTCCCTCAGACTCTTCTTGCGATTGTTCATGAATGTTCTATGGCTGTTCTCCTTCTTCATGAGCTGAGCCAATTCTTTCATTGTTAATTGCCATTCATCATTTGTCTTCTTCTTCTTCTTTTTTCTTTTCCCTCATAAACAGAATTTATAATTAATTTAGAGGGTTCAGTGTTATAGACAAGTTGCCTCTCTCATCAAAACTATTATTATTAGTGTAGTTTCTAAATTATCATTTTTTTTTCATTTTAAAAAATAAAAATTTAAATATTTGGGGATCGAGCCCATTTTATTCTGCATCTGTTAGGGAATTATCAAGGATATTTCCAATTCAATCTAATTACCAAGATTTGGAGATGAAGATAAGTACGTAGATTGCTACAAATTTGGAGAATTCCGATCCCGAACCCGTTCCATCACCATCCTGGTTATTAGTTATTGGTCATTGAGCACGTAACAGGAAATTAAATTAATTAAAAGGTCATAAAGATAGAATTCATCCCAGTAAAAAGTGACACGACAATATTTGTTGTCGATCGCCTCCTATTTATTATTTATGCGTGACACCAACTCTTCTGAGTGCGAGATACGTAATAAGTTTGTAACATACAAACATTACGGCCATCATAACAACAGATAAAAGTTTGTTGTTAAGCCCCACAAACTTAATTCTTGGGAAATCTCCGACCAGACAAGTGGCATTAGAATTGGAATTTGAAGCGCAAATGTAGGTATCGTTGGGGTTGTATTGCGACATGAGCAGGAGTTTGTAGGAGTAATGCGTAAAAGACAGATACTCTAACCAAGATATAAAAGCCGGCACATCTTCCACAAAAAATCCACCGGTTAAAAGAAATGTGAGCATGAGTGTTGTTGCAATGGTGCCAGCCTTCCTCTGGTTCAAAACAAATGCACCAACAGCGAGCCCTAGGCTTTGTGCAACCAAGGCAGTGTAAAGAGTGGCAGCTAGAGTGGATAAAAAATTTATGACTCTGGCTTTCAGGCCTCCCATCCAGTATGTAATGATAACAAAAACAGTTGGAAGCACAAGCTCCATTACAAAGTCACCAGTAGTCTTTGCCATTATGTATGATGATAACCTGTACATTCCTGAAGATCTTTCCTTTTCAAGCATCATTCGCTCAAGAGGAAATGTGTGAAGAGCTTGGAACAGAGGGAAGAACCCTGCTTGTCTACTATAGAAGAAAAGGAGACCAACCTACATACATACACACCCAACATCAGAAGCTAACATAATCAATTAATCAATTAAATCACTCGAAAAGGACACAATCAAGTGAAGAGAAGATCCAATTAATGAACAATATTGTTTACCTACCTGGTCTTCTATGTTATCTGTACTTGATTGCCACCATATAAGACCAGTGATGATGGATAGAAACAAGATTTGACCTATTTTGAGACTATCAAAAGTATCATGTCTCCTTTCTTTCAAATCCCTCCGCAGCAACACAGAGAAATGCTGCCACCAGGTTGTGCTCCATTTGCTTGTCTTCTTGTAATTTTTTGAATCAGTTGTAAGACTATGATCCCCCCCGTCCTCAAACTCTTGTTTCAATTTGTTAGAAATGTTACTCTTGTAAGCTGATATTAGGGTTTGTTTCACAGCTTCTCGGTTCTCTTTTGGATCTCCCGAAGCAACACCTAAAAAAATTCAAGGAGCTAGCACTATTTAATTAATGGATATGGCTGCAAGGGATTTGGCTGAGATTGTTAAGTAAAGAAAAAAAAAAAGATAATAAATCTTGACGCACTAAATAAAATCTTAGCTCAACTGAATTCTAATCCTAGTTAGTCAAAAACAAATTAGCATTATGTTACAAACCATTAGCAAGATCTAAAAGAAAATCTGCAGGATTCATGGCAACTGACGGGACATATCCAATGCCAGCAAAATAATTGATAACATCTTCCCCCTTGCCGAAGTAAAGACTGCTCCCATCTGATGACAAGAGTAAAATCTTGTTGAACATGTAAAACAGGCTACTAGCAGGCTGATGTATAGTCATCAAAATTGTGCGTCCGCCTTCAGCTAATTTGGACAATGATACCAGAATTTTTTTAGCCATGGTCGAGTCAAGCCCTGAAGTGGGTTCGTCAAGAAATAAGAGACTCGGATTTATCAGTAGCTCTTGCCCTATACTGATTCTCTTCCTTTCTCCTCCGGATAGGCCTCTTACCAATCGCCCTCCAATGATAGAGTTTCTACATCGAGCCAAGCCGAGTTGATTTATTACCGCTTCGGCGTGCAAGACTTTCTCTTCTTTTTTCAGACTATTTGGCAGCCGCAGGAGAGCAGTGAAAACAAGTGTTTCGGCGACGGTGAGGTGGGGATAGAACACATTGTTCTGAGCTACAAATCCAGTTCTTCTCTTCACTTCTGCGGAGAATTGTTTACCGTTGTATGTGATGTGCCCTTGTGTGACTCTGTCTCTGCCATTACTTAGTCGGCCGCCCAAGGCTGTTAGGAGAGTTGTTTTGCCACAACCTGATGGCCCCAATATGGCAAGCAATTCGCCAGGTGACACTGCACCACTCACACCTTTTAAGATCATTTTCTCCTCATCACTATTCTTATTAAGAAGATAACAGCAATAACGTCCTGGACCTCCTCTGCCGCCCTTAGTTTTAATTTTGTGAGTCACATCTTCAAACTGATGAGATCAGATTCAGGTATCCGAAAAATTTACTGATAAAATATAAATAAATAAACAAAAGAATTTGGTGTTGTTTAATTAAATATTAATTACCTTTATTGTAACAAGCATATTCACTTTCTTAAGCATATCTTCTACATTTTGCTTTTGCAGCTCCCTCTGGCTCTGGTTTTCTTCATCCATGTTCTCAATACCTTCGCTTCCCTTATTCTCTTCAACCATATTGGTGTGTTTAAACAGCTTGCAAAATTCAAGTCTTTCTTGCTTTACTAATTAGAACATACATAAAGTACTTGGGAAACTCTAGCTCCCCAACTGCTAATGTGTTTGTTACCACCACGTTAGGGCCACTTATAGATTTCCGCTGTTTTGATGACATTCTGAAGATGAGGATCACGCTCTTAATTATCTAATTCATTTTTATCTTCATCCCTAACAGAAAAAGAGGCCACACTTCTTTTGCACATGTAACGGTTCAATTTTTCTTCCTTTTTTTTTTCCTCAAAAGGTATATATAGAACCATCTAATGTAAAAAATTATAGCAACATTCTCATTGCAATTTTTTCATTACCCAACATCCATGGTTTTTCTTGGCGATAACAAAAATTTAAAAGCCAATAATTTATTTCAATCAAATAAATTTAAATTAAATACTAAAAATAATGCCAAGTCTCCAATTTCTAACTCCAATGGGCATGTCACCTTATTCTCCCCATGCGAATTAAGATTAAAAAGGTTCATTAAGAACACAAGAATTGTTTCACAAGTGAATTATTTATCTAAAAAGTTTCCTCTCCAATTTTTTTTTTAAATGCCTGAGAGCCAATTTTACGAAATACTGCACTGCTAGATTTTTGCCTAATCTTGGAGAGCATATGATATCAAAAGAATTCATGCGTATTGGATGCTAATTCATTAATCTTTGTAATAAAAAATTTTTAAGAAAGCAGAAATAAGGTGGGTTTCATGAGATTATTTGTGTCCTTTACTGTAATTATAAAAGTGAAGAAAGTACTCTCTGCACGACTACACCCATAATTTCTAAAAAGTTGTCATTACCAGTACATTCATGGATACAATTAACTTTTAGGACTAAATTTCTTTTTTCAAAAGATAATCTTATTGTAGAAACTCTCTAAGCATAAGCTAATAACAATCTTCTACTAATTTTGTGATGATGACACATATTTAAATCAATTTAAAGACGAAAATCAAGCCACAATTTGAGTGCAACTCAACTAATTGTGATGACTATTCGAATTTTGCATGAAAGGCATTAGATGACGAAAGGAAAAAGGAATCTCATTATAATCTCATATGCAGTATACAAGTCTGTTGGCTTTACAATTTTGAATTTACTTTCATTAACAGATATGTTTTACAAGATTAGCAACATTAACTAAGATTCTTTATAATTCTCTCTCTAATTTGAATCTAATTGGAAGAATGATTGGGAATTGCTTTTTTTTCTCCTATATTTTGAGTTAAGTGCTTATTTATTCTCTATATTTTAAAAAATAACTCAAGACATCCTTACTGGTAATCATACTACAATTCTAACCTTACATTTTCTTTACTTTTACAATAATATCATTGCAGCAATATTTTTGAAGATATTAATGAAAAGAAAAAAAAATGACTTTATAAAATTAGCCTTAAAAGTAAAATAAAAATTAATTGTTATTATTTTACTTTTAGATTAATTTGTGATTTTTTTACAAAAAATTATTAGTAAGATTGTTGTAAGGATATTAAACATTACTTTAAATTGGCTTTATTAATTTAACAATAAATAGTAATTAGCAACATTATTGCAAGGATATGAAAATACCAGTTGTTTCATGCTAATATTTAGTTCTTAATTTACTAATAAGTAATTATTAGTTAATTTACTAATTAAGTTTTTTATAGATTAAAAATATTTAAAAAAAATTTTATTGTAAAAGTAAAGAAAAAGGAGTAAGAGTGTAATATATTTAACAATAAGGGTATCTTGTGGAATTTTTTAAAATAAATGTGGGCAGGGTATTACCTAGCCTAGGGATAAGGCCGGGCCAGTCTCGAACATCACTTGATAAGCCCGAGGTTCATCTTGAAGCCCCATTTTATTAAAAAAAATTATAAAATATATTATTTTGAATAATTATATTTATTTGACATATCTATTACATATATTTAAAATCTTAAACATTTAAAGTTTATATTTTCATTCTAATTTCATTAAAATAAATTTATAAATTATAAAATTACAAAATAAATTAAAAATATACATATATAACATTATAAAATATAAAATCTAGACTTAAAAAAACGGATTAAAAAACCCAACCTGGGTGTCCAAAAAACATATTCGGACTGGGTTCGGGCATTGTTATACCTAGGCCTGGACCCAAATTTAATTTGCCATCCTTAAGTAGAATGACAAATGATTAGATTGCAAAAGAAAGTAGGATTATTTTTGGATCTTTAAAGGGTATATGTGCTGAGTAAAATTTTATTTTTAAAACTTACATGATGGATTTAGTAAGTAAATGGTTGTAGAGAAAAATAGAGTAAAACTTTGATAAATGAATGTTCCATAAATTAATAACCTCACTTAAATAATAAATTCTTCCCATGATAACTTAGGCCAGTAAATTAAAATAATAATTTCGCTAAATGCATAAGATAATAATTATTTTTTAATCCTTTAGGGCCCAACGAAAATATAAATTAATAATTGATCAAATATAAAAAAAATTAATAATAAACAACATATAAAATTCATATTATTAAAGATTTTTTTTCTTGATAACTTACATTTTTCAATTCTACTCTTTTCCAAAATATGCATTTAAAGTTTTTTTTTTCCTTTAGTCCTAAATTGAACTCAGACTTATCCTTAATTTTTTGTAAAGCATGCACTACATGTAACATATTTTTTTCTTATTGTAGAAAGTAGGTATTGAAGGTTACTGTTGCTAGAAAAAAAATTTTTTGTGGAAACATTTGGTAAACTATAACTATCATGATCATCATCAGTCGATGTACCCATTACCTCTTGAATAATCTCTTCAACAGTGGCAGATTCCATCACTGCATCATTTTCACAAGGATAATCAATAAATGCTTAATATCCATGGCATTTCTGTAGGACCAAAAATAGCTTTATGTAATCCATGGATGCCTTCATCTTCACCAACTTGTTGTTCGATGGCCACACCTTTGTCTGACCAAATTTTACAATGTCTAAAACAATTTGCAATGGTTATTGTCTTCAGATCAATGTCCCAAGCCCCATTAATAAAATTGATAGCATTCAATATGTGAATTTTTTTCGGATTTGTTGCTCTTACCTTGTAGCCTTCCAAGATGCTAGAAAAAAACAACATCAATAATGAATTTTTAGTGCTCAATAAGTTCCAGCATCACGTGGTTAAATCTTTGATGTTGTATTAGAAGGCGAGAAAAATAATTCAACATTACTAAAGCCTTCAATAACCTTTGGATGGCCTGGGCATTTGTCCACCAAAAGTAGAACTTTTCTAGCATTCTTTCTCTTATCAAAGCAACAAACAAATTCTTCAAAAAGTAATCCATGATGGCGTATTTTATTAGTGACCCACGTGCCATATTATTGAATGGGTCACATTTGGGTTTAAATAGTAGAATAAATTATGGGCTACTGATTAGTCAATGGGAAAAAAATTAACTATCCACTTTAATGGAAAGTGAGAATTAAGCTTTTATTAAAATTTGTCCCCTCTCCACCTATATATATATATATATATATATATATATATATATATATATATATATATCATGTTAATTTTTTTCTCCATCAAGAAAGTGAGTCACTCCAAAGAGGTCAAGAGAGAGAAATCAATTTTGCTAATCTTTAATTCTTGCTGTGAAATTTGATCAAAAAAATTGTTATGGATCAAGGTACGTCTTCTCTCAATTATAATGATGTGAAAATCATGATGTTCTATGATCTTAAGGATAGAAGTTTGTACAAACCAGGGTTTACTGCTTATGAGAATTGTAGAAAATTCCCAATAATTGGCATTAGAGCCTTGCTTGAGAATTCATGATTTTCCATTAAAGAATTTTATAACTTCTCTCTCTTAATTTCTGGGTATAATCTTTGATTTAACAAAATTAACGTTTTTTATGCAGATGAACAGGAATATGATAGTACCGTGAATAGAAAATATAAATAGTATCTATGAACAGTAATTATAAACAATTCCGTAAACAGTACTCGTGATTGCTATATATAATTAATCATGAAATTGTGAGCTTTGCATGTTATTGTATCGTGTCACAGATAAGTATGTTCATATTCGGTGATTATAAATTCAATGAAAACTGTTGATAATTGTCCATGGAGTCATGGACTATGAAAAGCATACAGTAAGTACATGGGCTCATGAATCTCACGGGAATGGCTTGATGCATTGATTGACTTTATGTGATTTTTGTGATGTGCGCATATATATTTGAATTCTTATATATACATGCAATATTAATGAACTAAAAGCAAATTCTTGAATATATAAATATTGTTGTAAGTATTTATATTCTATTATTGTTTCAACATTCGTTATTATTTAATTTTTATGTCTATATCATATATAATTTGTTAGCCACCAAAATGGCCAGATTAGAAAGTTTTTCATAAATGTCAAATTAAATTTAGTTTAAAGTACTCATAATCCCTGTGATGCTTATGAATGAATGACGTGATGATTTTCTTGTATAGGTATATTGAAATTCATACATTATAAAATATTGGGAAATTATCAGCCATATACCCTTAAATGATACCCGTATCAAACGTGTGTGAACACTTTTCAAGTGTATCACTCGTATACCCTAAGTTGACAAAACACTTCGGCCGTCCACCAATCCGTTAACTTCCATTATAAAGTTAACATAATTGTGGCAAATTAACTATTTCGCCCTTAAAACTCAAAATGAGGTAAAAATATAAATTTATCCCAAAAATTAATGTAAATTTTCAATACACAATTTTTTTTATTTTGTTATTAACAATACATTTTTTGATTAAAAAATAAATTATTAATGGTACATAATATTAACAATTATCCATAAAAAATATCCATATTATACCATAAAAAATTATTAACAACATATTATTTACAATTATACATATTATACCATAAAAAATTCCAGTTAGAGCTTGGAGGAGTAGATTCGATTGTAAAGTTTTTTTTTAGCAATTATTAACAATGATCTGATAAATGGGATGACATGTCATGTTTATTAATATATATCATATGACATGTCATTTTTTACTGGGTAAATGGGATGACATGTCGTTTTTGTTAGTCAAAGTTTCGTTCATCTTAAAATACTAGATTATCCTTATGATGTCAGCACTTGCAAACGAAAATTAACGGATTGGTGGACGGCAGAAGTGTTTTGTCAACTTAGAGTATACGAGTTATACACTTGAAAAGTGTTCACACACATTTGATACGGTGTTATTTAAGGATATATGGCTGATAATTTCCCTAAAATATTTAGGAATCGCCCAAAGGTTCATTGATTAATTTTGTAATCTATCATCATGATTGTGAGTAATTAATATGCATGATTAGATATGTTTAGTATATCCAAAGATAGCAAGCATGTCTAGTTAATGTGTATTTGATTACTAATTATATAAAGGGAAATTATTCACTGACCACTTGTTTTTTCACCATTTTTTAAAAAACACAAATCTTTTTTTTTTTTTTGCAGCACTCCACCTAAAGTTAACATTCTTTTCATTGGTTCACTCTCGTTATAACACCGTTAGAACTTTGCTGACATCATAAGGGTAAAATTGTCATTTCACAACACAGTGGTGGACAAGTGCAAAACAATATAACTTCAAGTGGAGTTTAGCAAAAAAAATTAAGAATTGTGTATTTTTGAAAAAATATGTGGTCGGTGGATAATTTATTTTTTACATTTGAGGGTAAAAAAGTCATTTACACAATATTCCGTTAGTTTTCTTAACAGTCTCTAAACGGAATTGGACAAGTGAAAGAAATGTAACTTCAGATGGATTCCAGTACAAAAAAAAAATTATGTATTTTTTAAAAGACCTGAAAAAACAAGTGGTCAGTGGATAATTTTCCTTATATAAAAAGTTGAACATCAATAAGATTATTGTATCGCCCATAAGTGAACTTCAATATGTGCTTAAAGTTTATGTAAATTTTATCTGAATCTGTGTTATGTGTTTAAGTTCAAAGCATTTATGTATATTTGCACCATCTATGCCTTCTTTATTCGCAAACTTCGTCTATTGTTATGTTCAATGACTTAAATTACCCAAATTGGTCTGAGCAGGTCTAGTTTCACTTAGTTGTTCTGGATCTTGGATTAACACCATTAATTAAAAGGTCAGTTGTTATTATTGATAAAAGCAACGTTAAAGAGATGTCTCTCCATAAAAGTTGGAAGAGATCAAACAGACTAAGCATGATGTTTATGCGAATGACAATTGTCAACAACATCAAGCCTATGATTCCAAGAACTGAAAGTGCTAAGAAATATATGGAATTTGTGAAAGGGCTTAATCAGTCTGAATCAGCTAATAAGTCCTTTGCCGAGACATTAATAGGTACATTGACCACATGTAAGTTTGATGGTACACCCACCATGCCTCAACATGTGATTGAGATGATAGATACAACAACAAAATTGAGGTCTATGAGAATGGAAGTGAGTGATAGCTTCCTTGTGCAATTCATTATCAACTCCTTGCTTTCTGAGTATGGTCCATTTCAAACAAATAACCTATTACACTATTAAAGAACAAGTAGAGTATGAATAAACTCCAGTCCATACTCATTTAGAAAGAGGCAAAACTTAAAGACAAGAAACTCACTCAATTAACTTCATGAGTCATAAAAGAGCTTAAAAGAAGCCTGAAAGAAAAAATTACCACAAGGGTAAGAAAAAAGCAACAAAGCTAAAAGTGCAACCCACCCAAGTCCACTAGAAGGACATTAAGAGTGAGAAGTATGATTTCTACAATAAATGTGAACATTTCGCTAAACATTGCCTAAAGTATAAAGCTTGGTTCAAAATGAAAAGTAAACCTAGTGCTATAGTATGTTTCAAATCAAACTTAACTGAAGTTCTTTATAACATATGTGTTGGGAAAGAGACTCACACAAGCTGCTGTAAATTAAGCAGAAATAAAATTTTTTCCCTCTTTATGTGATTAAAATGGGATGTGTAATACAAATAAATAGGCAGAAAAATAAACCAACAAATCCAAAGAAAAAACCAACCACAAGAAATACAGATTTTCATGTGAAAAATCCAAAGTAGGAAAAACAATAGGACCATAGTTTGATATAATCTTCCATTATATTAATAGGATTACAACACAAATTCTTCTCTAAATAATACTAGAGGCTAATAACATCAAGAATCTCAATAATCTTGGCTTACAGTAGCAGCCCAATATCTGTCTCTCTAATAAGTGGGCATCTCAAATAATTACCAACGAGATGGTAAAATATAAATCAAGACCAGTAGAATTGTAGAGGGCAATGCCAAGAACTTACTGTCAAAATTTGAGAGAAAACAAAGTTAATTTCACATTCCGATCGTCCAATCAAATATTGAATCCTAAACCCTGAAATATAATATTGCGTTATTGTTCTCTCTTCTCTCTCATCCTTTTCTTCTTCATCAAAAGTTGTTGCTGCCTCAACTTATTATTCTTTATATAGCCACGTTTTTTAAAACTTAAATTTAATATGTCCAAAGCTTAGTAATAATTGTAAACCAAGCTAACCTATTTAGACTTTGGGCATTTTGGGCCCCCAAATGAGATGGACCCAACAACGTGGTAGATTGACTCTGGTTGCACTATTCACGTTTCAAGCACAATGCACGAATTCCTTATGATCTAAACTATAAACCTAAATGTGAAGTTTATTTTCATAGGGAATTGGGTTAAAGCTCAAGTTAAAGGCATTGGGACTTACTGTTTAATTTTATATATTAGATATCATTTATATTTTTTTCAGACTCTTTATGATCTTTCTGTTTCTCGCTATTTAATTTTTTTGTCCAAGTTTGATCTTGTTGGACTTTCTTTTACATTTGGGAATGAATGTTTCAATTTGTTTAGACATGATAATATTATTGGTTCTGGAATTCTTTCTGATGGTCTATACAAATTAAAGTTTGGTAATGTTTTTGTTGAGTGTCTATTAACCTTGCATCATAATGTTAGCATCAAATGTGGTTTAACGAATGAAAGTTTATATCTTAAGAAAAGTATTGTTGATCGGTGTATATATCTTAAGGCTAGTGAGAGTAAGATTATCTTTCTGATTCTGTATGTTGATGACATTTTGGTTGTTACTAATGATCTTGGTCTACTTCATGAGACCAAGGAGTTTCTCTTTAAGGACTTCGAAATGAAAAATATAGGTGAAGCATCCTATGTGATTGGAATTGAAATATTCCACGATAAAACACAAGGATTGATAAGATTGTCTCAGAAAACATATATTAATAAAGTTTTAAAGAGATTCAGAATGGAAAAATGCTCTGCAAGTGTTGCTCCAATTCAAAAAGGAGATAAGCTCAGCCTTATGCAATGCCCGTAGAATGAATTGAAACCTAAACAAATGGAACAAATCTTCTATGCGTCCATTGTTGGAAGCTTGATGTACGCTCAGACGTGTACCAGGCTAGACATTAGTTTTACCATCGGAATGCTTCTCACTTTTATGAGATTTGATCATTTCAAAGTGATATGATACTCAGATTCAAATTATACTGGTTGTGTGATACTAGAAAATCCATATTTGGTTATTTGTTCATGATGGCTGAAAGAGTCATCTCATGGAAAAGCGCAAACTAGTCTGTCATTACTACTTACACTATAGAAGCTGAGTTTTGTCTCGTAAAACTTTATTTTGAGAACCAACATGCATTTAAAGGGTGCTTAACATATGGAATTGAAATATCTTACCGTTAAAAAAGAAGTTCAGAAACAAAAAGTGTCAATCGAGCACATTAGCACCAACTTTATGATTGCAAATCCTTTAACAAAAAGATTAAATCCGAAGGTTTTTAGTGGACATGTTGAAAAGATAGGTATTTCTGGGTACTATTATTGACATTATGTTTAAGTTTTTTTAGGCTTGCTATGTATTTGACACTCTGAGCTCATTTAAGTATTGTTTCAAATTCTTTTGTATCCTATTTGATTTAATAGTATATATGTGGATGATGATATGATTGTCAACAGGTTTTTTCTTTGACTAAGACATTATTGTTGAACTATTATTGTTTTCTTTTTTATTACAGGTCATGTTAAGTATAAAACTGATATTGTTATGCATGGAAAGAACTATGTTGAAATAGTGATATGGAATCACTATGATCCGTATGAGTTTTTACTTAATGATGATTTTACGATTTGACTAATGCAAGTAAGGATTTAGCTATTTCTATACGCATAATGTTTATTATTATTAAACCATTAAGATGAATATGCGACATGGGCCAAGTGGGAGAATTGGCGTATTTTATTAGTGGCCCACGTGGCGCATTATTGAATAAGTCATATTTTGGTTTAAATAATAGGATAAATTATGGGTTGAAATCTTATTGGTCAATGGAAAAAATTAACTACCCACTTTGATGAAAAGTGAGAATCAGAGTTTTATTAAAACTAGTCCTCAATTCACCCATATTTTCTCTGCATAAAGAAAGTGAGTCACTCTAAAGAGGTCTAGAGAGAGAAATTAATTTTACTAACTTTTAGTTCTTGCAATGAAATTTGATCAAGGAAATTGTTATGGATCAAGGTATGTCTTCTTTCAATTATGATGATGTGAAAATTGTGATACATTATAATCTTAGGGATTGAAGTTTGTACAAATTAAGGTTTACTTGCTTATGAGAATTGTACAAAATTCCCAACAATCTAGTCATCTATGCTTTTTTGTTAACTCAATAATGACAATTAAGATTGCTAATGTTCACATTTTTAAAGCATCTAGGAATAATATATTTACCAATAACCCAAAGTGTAACTTTGTCAGAACTATCACCATTGCAACAAACAGAAATAGTAATTCTCTTGTTGTCCTTCTTCTGTCCTTCCAATTGCTTTATAGCAAGCGAATGATTTGCTTCCAAACGATAGAATAAACCCATCGTTTCATCCATATTGTAGATATCCTTCCATTGAAATTGGTCTAATTTAGCTTTTACACTTGGTAAAGCAGGTTCAGTATTTTCCATGGCTACCGAACCACTTTCATCAAACATTCGATAAAATTTAATTCCATGTCTTGCCTTAAAGTGCTCGAGCCAACCACTTGAGAAATTAAATTTCATATTAGAATTGCCATACATTTTCTGTAAAAATTCTTTTGCTTTGGTTTGGATAATTTCTCTAGTCATATTCACTTTCTCTTAATATTGGAGAAACCACTCATACAATACTTTTTCTAACTTGGGATATTTTGCTGGTTCATGCCTCTTAAGATTTTTATTCTTAATCGCATTTGACAAATATTCAATTGACATTTTTTAAGCGTATTTAATATTATTGACTAGCTTGTAGAGAGGTGAAATTTTTGTCGAACACATTGTTGCAATCTTTTTGACTTGAGGAATGATGTTCATTTTTATATTCGCACAATGCTTTCCTCATCTCATTAGTCGATATAAAATTCTTTTAATCCTTAAAAATGAGAAGCCATGATTCTAATGATTTGAGTCTAAAATTAAAAATAATGGATTATGTATTTTTAGAGTTTGTGTTCTATGTTTTTTGTGTTCTATGTTTTATGTACAATGAACTTACATTAATTTATTAATATCGTTTGTAAATACATGATAATAAAAATGTATTTGCATTAATTTCTTGGCTTCTATACATGTACTTGTATTAATTTATTGATATCATTTGTAAATACATGATAATTAAAATGTATTTACCTTAACTTTTTGGCTTATATGTACATGTATTTGTTTTTATAACTCATACATGAATCTTAGTTAAAAGAATAATATATGTACCAAAAAAACTCTTTATAAATTAATAAATATTCATTTATCGATAAATTAATAAATTATTCCTTTTTTGATAAATAAATAACCTCACTAGAATAATATTTTTTCCAAATCCCAACAATATTATTTTATAGAGGTTTTACTTTATTATGAGATAAATATTGTTGATCATTAAATAAACCATACAATCATGTACTACAAAGGGTTGAAGAAAGTTTTATTTATAGGTGATGATCTTCACCTCATCTTGAGTTGTTTAACTAGAGTTTTAACCATAATGTAGTGACATAATGTGCCAACATGAGACTATGTTAAAAAAAGAAATTTTTGTGTGGTATGTCTATGTTGTTACTTCCATTAGGGTATAAATGTAAATTTGACTATACACCCACATAAAATACTCTTGTTTATCCTCCCTTAATGGGTTGAAAAGTCAATACTCTCTTGAAAAAAAAAAAAAAGTCAGTACTCTAGCCTCAACTAGAGGTGTGCACTATTTGGTTTGGTTTGACTCTGACTTAAAACCGAGCCAGAAGTAAACCAATTGATTCATGATTTTGTGAGCCAAATATGAACCAAATATTAGAATCGAACTCAACTAAACCAAATTAATTCAACTCGATTTAGTTTAGTTCTATACTTTGGTCTGGTTTAGTAGAGTAATTTTACTTTATATATTTTACGAAAAACAAAATATAATAGTAATATACGATTATTATAACAATAATATTGAGTTCATAAATCTACAAACAGTAAAAAGCATAATAAAGTTCAACCGTACTCTAGAAATTCATTACAAATTATTGAAGGAACTTCACATCAAAGTTCCATTACTACTAAACACCTCTCAATCACCACTTCTTGATCCTTCAACTTCCACATCCACAATACCTTTATTATCCCTCAAAGTGAGCCATTAGCCAAGCACCAACAATTAAAGAAAATAAAATAGTGTATAATATCACATTGATAATCACATGTAAACAAATAAAATGTATCAGCTTCATTATCCAAATATTCTTCATGTTGAACCACATGAACGAATGTTAAACAAATCAAAATTGTGCAATCTACTCAAAATAAACTTAAATTTAAGTTTGACAGAACATACATTTTAAAAGTTGATCCATAAACTCATTTTCTTGAATTAATTGATCAAAGTTTATTGTCGTATCTAAGAAAAGAGAAGACCCCAACTAATTTTGTGTTGATATCAATGTTTCAATCATGTAAGGAGTTAAAGACCTTCTATATTGATATAGTTTAGGCTAGGATTTTTAATTTTTATATTTTTATTTTCATAAATTCTATTTTAATTTTTTTAGTGAACCGTTTGGTTCGGTTTGGTTTTAAACCGAACAAAAAAAGAACCAATTGATTCAAAGATTTATGAACCATTTGGCTTTTGTTGCTTGAACTAAATTGAACCGAACTGATTGCTCACTTCGAGCCCCAACAATTAGTTTTTTCATTAATTTGGATCGTTGACTATAGTTGACTAATAAATATAAAAATTTACCCTTTTTATGATCGAACGTCACTAGAAAAGAGAAAAGTTCCCCTAAATATCTAGAAGTATAACTAGTTATAGTTCTAATTTTCTCCTTTTTCCCTCTTCTCCATATTTTGTTCAAATTTTGTCCACAAGCTAAAATTATTAATAAGCCTATTTATCAAACAAGTCATATTCGTATTTAAAGATTTTGATACAATTATTAAATGAATCATATTCATACTTAAATTTGATACAATTCAATTAATGACACGGCATGATTATACAAACGGACACCCCTAGATGACACGTGCCTAAATTAATTTAAGTGCCAAAGGTTAGGGGACATAGATGTTACTTTACTAAACTGTAGGGATCTCGATGATAATACACTAAGAAGTTGGAAGAATGAAAAAGGACGACCAACAAGTACGTCTATAATCTCGTAACCAAACAAGAGCAATAGAGCCCACTAAAAACCCTAATCATGAACAGAGTCCTTCATATATAAACAAATCCCAAAATCGGCTAGTTGCAAACGAGCTAGAGAGAGAGAGAGAGAGCGAGAGGAAAAGGAGAAAAGGGGAAAAAAATGCAGATCTTCGTGAAAACCCTAACGGGGAAGACCATTACCCTCGAGGTCGAATCCAGCGACACCATCGACAATGTCAAGGCCAAGATCCAAGACAAGGAGGGTACTTACTTATTAAGTTAAAAATCAAACTTTAGAATTTTCTCTGATTATCAAATTAAGATCTAACGATTTGCTGATTAAAAATACTCTTAGGTATTCCGCCGGACCAGCAGAGACTTATCTTCGCTGGGAAGCAACTTGAGGATGGCCGTACTCTAGCCGATTACAATATCCAAAAGGGTTATTCTGTTTTATTTATTAATAAAATTTTTGCGCCATTTTTACCAATAACTTAACGTTAGTTAGTTTAGTGAATTGTAAGAGTGAAACTTAGATTGGCCTTTTAACATAAATTTTTTCCAGCATATTATTATTCTTTTGTAAATTATGTTTGGGGTTTTAATTAGTGGATTTATTTGAATGCATATAAAAAATTTTCAGAGTCAACTCTGCATCTGGTTCTGAGGCTTCGTGGTGGTATTATTGAGCCTTCTTTGATGGCATTGGCAAGGAAGTATAACCAGGACAAGATGATCTGCCGAAAGTAAGTTTGGATAATTATCATTGGTTTTAAGATAGTTTTGATTGAAATATATATCTTTAGTTCTGGATATCGATTGTTTGATTGCATCACTTTTTACTGTTATTAGTCCCTGTTTTCTAAAACAATTATAAGATAGTATCATGTTATTTTGAGCGTCATGGCTTTCTTGTCCTGTGTTAGACAGTGTGTTTTGTACATTTTATATGCTATGGTTATAGTTATGGAAGTGTTCTATGTTCTTAAAAATGTAGTTAGCTTTGCCAGAAACTGGAGCTAAGACTCAAGTTTGCTTCCTTATGAAGATGTTGAGGTAGCTCAATTCCCTCCTTATGATGGTGTTGAAGGATGGTTTCTTTTATTTAGGATTTTACTTTTAACTTCCCAGCTATTTCTGATATTCTTTAGTTGGATCACATATGGACTTATTTTGCTGAGAATGCGCCACACAAGCGCATACTTTTGATACTTGAGACACTGACTGAGTCAGAATTGGTGCTTTGACATGTTCGTTTCCCCTTGTACTTAGTTATCTCTGAATCATGTTAGGGTTTTTGCTTAAGGATTTTGTTGATTATGGTTAGAGGAAGAAATCACTTATGCATGGCTTCTTTTATTTTCATTCTTAAAGGGGTGGTTCCTGGTAATTTCTGTAGATGATTGGTTATACTATGTCGAAAGTATTTAACACTATATATTAGAAATTCCAGGATTAAGTCTGGATTATCTATGAACTTCACATAGAGGGTTATAGTATATCGAAAGTATTTAACACTATATATTAGAAATTCCAGGATTAAGTCTGGATTAACTATGAACTTCACATAGAGGGTATCTTTTAGGGTGCGTTTGGCACATTGCATTGCATTAGGATGTATTGCATTACGTTGTAATTTAACACAATGTTTGGTGTAGTGTGGATTGTATTGTATACAATATTATTTTGTATTAATATTAAAATAAATTAGTATTATTTAAATTAATTAATATCTGTGTTAAATTATTAATTTTTTAATTTAATTATAAATTAATTTTATTTATTAATGTTGAATATAACTATTTAGTTTTAAATTTATTATTTTAATATTTACATATTTAAAGTAAAATAATTAAAAAATTTTATGTAATAAAAGTAAAATAATGTATTATCATTTATTTATCAAATATTTAGTTTGACTAATATTTTATATTATTTCAATTAAATTTTATTTAAAATATAATACAAATTTATTAAAAGTTATTGAATAATAAAAGTATAATGATTAAATAATATCAATAGCATTGCAATGCTAAACCCTATCTCCTATGGTTTATTTAATGTTCCTTTATGCAACTAGAAATTACAGGAAGACATGAGTTTGCATAAGAACAGTATTTTTATGCAATACAATACAGTGTAATGCAAGCTGCCAAACGCATCCTTGAAGTATTTTTGGTTTGTATGATATCTCTACTTTTGCTGTTTGCTCTTTTGTACTTTCATTTATAAATTTGATTAATTTTATTATTTGTTATCATTTTCATATTAAATTTGTTGATGATTATGATTCTTAATAACCTAATATATGCAACAGATGTTATGCACGCCTGCACCCCCGTGCTGTGAACTGCAGGAAGAAGAAATGTGGGCACAGCAACCAGGTAAATCATTTTGAGTTGCAATGTATCTTTATGCTTTGCTTTTTCTTAGTCTTCTTGCATTAGTTAACTTACACTATATACTCCTTGGTATATTGCAGCTGAGGCCAAAGAAGAAGATCAAGTAGATATTCTGCAGAGAAATGCTACATTTTATACTGAAACAGGATGTTTTGCCTAGAATATGTAGCATCAACTATTGCCTAGTAATAGTTGTCACTTAGTACGTGATTTCTGTTTCAAGATGTTTCCAGGGTTGAGAGTATTTGTAGACTGATTACTATCGCCTCTATGTGCCGTGACATTGAGCACTTTATTATAACTTGCCTGAATCTACTATTTTCTTACACTGATGTTTAAGCACCAATAAATTTTTCACTTTCATTGGTAATGATCATCCATTGTTGGTCGATTCTGTATCTAATATTTTTCTAACACCTGAGCAAAATATACACAAGAAAAACCATATAATCTGTTAATAATGTTATTGGTTGAATCCCTGTAAAAAGTTCAATCCTGTAATACAATGGAACAATTTTGACATTTCAACTGCGGGTCAACTATCGACTCTGTATGCTTCTCGTCCGATCTGCCCAATTCCTCGTTGAAAATTCGATAAGCTATTTGCAATAATATTTGTCGCCTGACAGTTCTCTTCTCCATATTATCTGTCATTTTGAATAGTATCCAAAATTCAAAGTTTCAAGAAATGTTTTTGGATTTTGGATTATATCATGTTGGCTTGGGAGTTGGGAGCAAAGGTAAAGGGAAATATTTATGCATGGTAAATGTGAGATAACAAACTACCTTGTCTGAAAAATGTTTTGGATCATTCTCTGCGGGGACTCAAGTGCTGCGTATTCTAGCTCAAGCAACTCATCTGAACTGAGTCGCCAACCAAGAGCACCCAGATTTTCCTCAACTTGTTTCACGTACTTAACTCCAGGAATGGGTATGGTACCTTTGCAGATGCACCAGTTTATCGCAACCTGGTAATTGGATGCCTTTAACATCTTCACAAAACTTATAACAACTACAGATGCAAGATGATGTATCCTGATGGGCATAGTTAAGAATTAAAAAATTGTTCAAACCAAATACCTGTGGTATGGTTTTGCCTCGTCTTTCTGCAATTTCTTTTAGAGAGCGCAATAAAGGCTTCAATCCGGGAAGAATTTGCCTGAATAACAATGCCCTGACAGCAGACAATTGATCCAATTGAGAAACAAGCAATGAATAATGCAAGAAAATATTCATAATTGAAGAAAAGAGACTGATCTTTCACCCATTTTCCCCTAGTGAATAATTATAGTGAATTAAAGCAATACCGAGGTCCACGGGGAAGTTTAGAAGGTGTATATTTCCCAGTAAGCATTCCGAGTCCTAGAGGGCTATAAGATATCAAGCGGATGCCCAGAGAATCACATATATTCTTGATCTCCAGCTGATTTTCTCCCATACTCAGCAAAGAAAACTGCACCTGAAATATGACATCTCATTGAATGTAAGATACAATTTTATGATTACCAGCTTTTAGGTTACTTATGTCAGTCTATGCAAATGCAGCATGGTCTCCACTAAATGTATGGTTTTCTAGAAACCGAGAGATTTCAACTTTCAACAATTATACCATATTCAATAAACCCAGGGACACTCGTGATGCATAGTAGTGTAAGATTGTGTGGTCTTGGCTGGGGCACCACAAAGAAACCAGGCCCACAGGTCCAGTTAAAGCCATGAAAGAGACTCAACCCACTTTCATGAGTTTTTCTGTATATCTCTCTTCCCGAAAAGCTTGTTTATCATGATAATATCTTATTCTGAATCTTTTAGCCTCTTCGCTTATGAGATAAGATGATATGCTAGAAGTATGACACCTATTTTCTTTTTGTTGATTATTTGGGGTCTTGGTGGTAAAGAAATGAAGTTTATCAACAAAGGTGCTTGTGCTAAAATAGATAAGGCTCTATTTAGGATTAGTGGAAAGAATTTGTATATGGCTAAACTAAATAGGTATACGGTTCTATCATTCTAAAACTTAAGGCTTCAAATTATAAATTTTCATTGTTTAGTGTTTTGGCTAAAGAGTAATTAAATGAAACGGTTGAAAAATTATGTCTAAGTGCAGTGCTATTTCTTAATTCTGACCATCCTGTTCTGAACTCGATTAAGAAATTCATCTGGCTACTAAATATTTGGTTGGCTACTGAAACAAAATCTTGATAGAGGGATTCTATTAATTTTTCTCTTACCATATCTACATTGTCGCCATGAAAGGGAAAATCTTTTAGATTTTTAATAATTGCCCTGCTTTGGCATGGCTAAATATTTCTTCTAATGGCTGTTTGTGGCTAAGTGTTTGGGCATTTTGGTGGTTAATTAATAAAATATGATAATTGCTCAGGTATCACAGAAGAGGAGAGAGAGTTCTAGATGGAAAGATGTTGACGAAAAGGGGAGTTGTTTGGCAAAAAGTCGCCTTTTGAAGTTTTTATAAATCTAGTGCCAAAGCAAAATGCCCAAACACCTTTGAACTCCTGACTCACGCTTTGAGCTCTTGACTCACAGCCAAAATGCCTTTTATCAAAACAACATATATTCAGCAAGATACGGCTAACAAAGACCATGTTAAAAAGAAGTTTTCAGAAATTAAGGGAAAATTTTTATCGAGTTCTCAATACTTTTGTCAAACAAAAACTTGTTTTCAAACTATTTTTCTAAATTCTTTTCCCTTGAATAATAACAAGGACTAGCCCTTTGTTGATGCTTTAAATATAAATTATATTTTCATTAACCAAGGAGAATAGTTAACCCAAAAGATAAATGAATAAGATAAAAAAAAATTAAAATATGTTAATCACTTTCTAATTGATGTCTAAATTTACTAAATGTGAAAGGCAATAAGTAAAGGAAATTTTATAGCTTTACTTGTGTGAATACAAGATTGTGATCACGATTGTCTTTCTTTGAGCAATTTGCAATCTATTTATGTATAATAAAGTTGTCGTTACAATTATTGACTCTTAAGTACAAAGTGATAAGAAATTGGGATAATATTTACAGATGACTTTGTGCCAATAAACTGACCAAAAAGTAAATAGTAAAAGACATGATTGACTACAATAATTTTTTTTGGCGGCTAAGCGTTGATAAGAAAGGACAAAAATTAAAAAGATGCCTTCACAATTTTTTCCTTATCAGGTAGTGAGTAAAGAAAGAACATTTGTAAAGAGGAAATAAAGAAAAAGTTGGCTACTTAAGTCTTTTTGCTAGCTAAAAACTATTTTTATCTTGAGGTATCTCTTATTTGTCCATCGTTTTATCAATTGCCTTTGCTATATCTTCATCCAATAACTAATGACTCATAGCTTCCGATTTTGTTCCACATGATGTCATGTCACTGATCTCAATTATGATATTCAAATATTCTTCACATTTTTCTTTAGTACCGACTTTTAGCTATAGTAAAGGAGTAAGTCTTCATTGACGATTTTTTTGGCCAAAATAGTATAATATTTGTCCTTGTGCTATTATTTTGTTGTGAGACTCAATCCATTTGTAAAATGCTGTAATTTTATAAGTTTTTCTATATATGTCTTTTGTGGAGAAGCTTGGTTATATTGATAATATCTTCTTCTGAATCTTTTAGCTCTTTCGGCTATGAAGATCAGATGATATGCTAGGATATGACACTTGATTCTTTTTGTTGATTATTTAGGGTTTTAGTGGTAAAGAATTGAAGTATATCAACAAAAGAGCTGGTTTTAAAATAGAAAAGACTCTATTTAAGGTTGATGAAAAGAGTTTGAATCTGTCTAAACTAAATAGGTATACGATTCTTAGCGTTTAAATAATAAATTTTCATTTAGTGTTTTAGCTACCCAGGATATGGTTGATGACACTGATGCACTATCCAAAAGTTTGATTAAATGGCTAACATCCATCATTTGGAACAGAAACAGAAACTACGCATCATCAATTCTTGGATGAAGATACAGTAGAGGATATTGATGAAATGATGGACAAATAAGAGACTCATCAAGACAAAAATAGTAGTTAGCTAGCAAAAAGACTTAAGTAGTGTCAAGACCCATCCAGACCTGGCAAGATATTGTTTTCAAAATGTTTAGTCTATAAAATGTTTTCAAAATTGATAAATTTGATGATGATCTTGTTCAATTTTATAAAAATCCATTTATTGTATTAGAAAAAGATTCTAATACAAGTACTTAAAAGGTACTTTAAGAGCTAGAGAAAAACAAATATCCTTAGGATGGACTCCACATCAATGAGATTATATAAATTGATACCTGTGCCGAGCACAGAGGGACTCCTCTAGCTGTGAGGTAATCATGAATCTTCACAAGCTGGTTTGGTCCATAGTTGCTCACCCCAACTGCGCGGACTAAACCCTGCATGTTACAATTTCCATGAGTTTTAACAATTCTAATATCGATTCTGTAACTTTATTTTAATAGCAACTGGACAGGTAATGGATTCAGGTGTTTACCAAAGACAACAATATGAAACCTATACTTTCGGGGGCATTAAGATGCTATAGTTTCAACTTCAATTCCTGCCTAAAATTCTGGAGCCAATTCTCATAATGTGCAGTGATCAAAATAGAATGATGTCTGCTAATTATTTGCCTCTACATTTTAATGTAAAAATTGGTAACCTTCTCGTACATTGCCACTAAACCATTCCAAAGAGCTAATTCTTGTGGAGGAGCGTAATTTGCAGTAGACCAATGTAATTGCCCAATTCCAATTTGCTCAATCTGCAGACGGGCAAGAGAGGCCCTGGAAAATGATTCTTCATCAGATTCTATAGTCCATTGAAATAGCTATTATAAACTAAGTCAAAGATTCATTTTTCTCTATAGGGGTTATGCAACAACTCTTTTTAAGTAATTTATGAGTCGAAAGAGAAAAACTACACAATAGTACAATTGCATGAACTGAAACAGAAAAGGGCAGATGGAATACCTGCATGCATTTACAAACTGCCCTGGTGTCAGACGCCAAGGGTATGCTGCAAACTTTGTAGCAATCACAATATTATTTTGTACCTGCTTTTGCCCTGAGAATGCACCCCATGTGTGAGCTCTATAACCAGAAACCTTGTCGTAGGCAAAATAAAAGTCTTAATCAATGTCTGCACATATAGGTGATTGTAAGCAAGGTCTCATAGGAAAACAAAGAATATGATCAATCACATATGATAAGCTTAAGCTGATTATCTTGTAAGTCAATCAGGTGCTCTAGTGATTCGATGGATTCAAAACATTGAAGTGCATAAAATTGATTGAATAATCTTCATAGCTTTGACGTACTGCATTCAATTCACCAGCCACTCACTTGATTTTCAACCACTCAGTTGTCGGAGTCTCATCAGAGGAGTCCTAAGAGGACAGCTTGGCTTGGCCTCTTGCAATTGAAGAGGTGAAGGATTGATTTTAATTCACGGGTAAGACGGGGCAAGGTGCATATGTGTTACTTTTAACGTCAAGCAATTTGGCATAAGAGTGTGTTTTACCAAACTGCATGCCAACAGCAACCAATCTTAACTTCCCTAAAAGGTTTAACAAACAAATAAGAGCACATAATAGTTCAAACTTCAAGCAACGGTTTAAAGCCAAAATTGTCTTAAGAACGTGTTTTTATTTTGTACATGAACTATGGAGTACAACAATATATGAACAGGGAGCAGTGAGGTATGTATATAACCAAATTAAAGCAACTACAAAACTTGGATGATTGCATTCAATTAGTAGCTACTCATTATTAAATTTGAACTCCAGATGAAAACATTAAACAAAAAACTAACCTGGAATTTCACTGATAAATTTTCCAAGAAGCTTTTCACTCTTTCCATTTAACCTGCCAGTCCCATAAGAATCAGCAGTATCAAAGAGGTTAATACCATTCTCCACGGCCAAGTTAAAGGTTTGTTGAAGCTGAGAGTCCATTGATTCTTGATATCCCCAAAGAAACTGGTTGCCCCATGCCCAGGTGCCAAAACCCATTGGGGAAGCACTCAATGGTCCCATCTTTACCTGCCCATTATCTCAACTCATTAATTAGACATTTGTTTTTCCTTCTAATTATACCAATTTTTATTTGTTCAAGTAAAGAAGAAGGATATTAGAAAAATTCGGTACCTTTTCCCATGGCCAAAAGAGAGGGAGTTTAGGAGGCTTGAAGAGTGGAGAGGAGATTTCATTAAAAGTGTTGAAGCAGCTAAAATAGGCTACCGTGGGTGTCGTTGAGCTTGAGAATGCCATTTTAACTTGTACTTAAATTTCTTATTAAAAAAAAAAAAATCGTATCCCAAGATGGCCAAGACAGTTTCAAGTGCTCCTGCTCTGAAATCCCAAGATGGCAGAGACAGTTTCAACTTTCAAGTGCTTCTGTTCTGGTTAACTTGTGTGTGGTTGGCATTCGATTATCCAATATCACCACGAAAATTAAAATTACATGACAGCTGTGGGATTTGAACCCACGCCCTTTCGGACCAGAGCCTAAATCTGGCGCCTTAGACCACTCGGCCAAACTGTCTTCAATGCATAATGGTTTTAGGTTATTTATTTATTGATTGATGTCTTTGAATGCAATTCACAAAACGTGAGTCGGTAATCTGTGTCATTGGATTTAGTGACATCAATGACTATAAATTTATATCAAAACTTAGTTAAAATTATCTCAACCCTTTCATAAGTTATGAATTTTAATCCATTGTCCATTGGATTATGATCAACATAAATAATTAAGTAGAGAAAGGCTTATGTGATTAGAAAAAAACAGAAATTCAAGAACTTGGCATGTTTTTATAATAAAATTGCATCAAATTTTATTTTTCTTTTTATAAGATTATAATTTTTTTACCCTTTTTTATTTCCTCAAATATGTTCTAAAATAATCTCTAAGAAAATAATCAGTATAATTTGCATGAAACTGAAATTAATTGGTATAAATTTAAGACTAGCAATGCTGAAAGCTGAAACTTATCGGACAAAGACTAGCTGGTGGGCAGCTTGTTGCAAGCCGGCCGCTTATAGTTGATAAAAATTTCCTTTACAATTAGATTGAGGGAACATAAAATTTCATTTCAGATTGGGGCTTATGACATGAAAAGTAAGTTAAATGAAGAAGCCGAAAACTAGGATACCAAAGATTTTATACACGTACAGCTAACACACAATAGTTATTATATAAGAACGTACCGGTAATTAAATTTTAACTGTACAATAATATAAATGTAACGGATAGTAAAATATTATGAAAAAGATGAGAACAGCTCAGCTCAGCTCAGCATTACTTGATCCAAATTCAATACGTTGATCACTGGAGAAGCATATATAGAAGAAGAAGCAGAAGAAGAAACGAAATTATAGGAGTGAAAAACTAGAGAATCAATCTCAAGCAATCAGTTAATACATATTATGATTTAGGACCCCTTGAATTTTGCCGGTAAGTTGTGTTGTGTCGTGTACTTGTACCCTTTATATATATATGTATATATACACACACACAAACACACAGATACGATGGTGAGAGCAAGCTCATGATATATTGCAATAGAATACAAAATAGATAGAAATAAATTTGTATATTAGCTTCTCCAAGTTACTGTGCGAGATCAATTTAAACCCAGAAGTTTAACCAGTGTGACTGTGGACTGCTGCTTGTGGACGGGTCTAAGAGGCCACCTGAGTCCTCGTTGAACCATTTTTCAGATGACGCTATAAAATCATCGACGCTTTTGTTGTTGTCATTATTATCATTATTATTTAATCTGTTTGAACTGCTCCAATCACTTCTTTTCAAGTCCTTGCCGACGCCATTAATTTCATAGTCCGATTTTCCCAGCTGTTCATTCAGCATTTGCAACTGCTTCAGGATCAAGAAAAATAAATTAAATTAACAATTAGTTACAGTAAGTTTCTGGAAGGACGTAGTTCTCTAGGATTCAAAGTCGGGTACTGGAGTGGCCATACTTTATTCCCAGCAGGAGTAAAATTTAATTTGCTTACAACAATGTGATTTTCCTAATTGTTTTTAAATAAAATATTGGATATATAACAAATCCAATTAAAATAATTTTTTATGATGAAGTATAATTTTTAATTTTTTTTATATATTATTAAAAATCGATGGCTACAAATCAAAATTTTTTTGGGGTAAACAAAACTTTTGGTTGAAATTAAAAAATTACTATGGAAAAAATAGGAAGAGTGTGATTAACTAAACTTTGGTGACCGTACAAAAGAAAATAACTGCATGAAAATCACTCGAGCAAGTTCCTAGAAATTAGTTACCGGAGAAATTGCTTTCGGGAAAGGCTATTATTACCTCTAAGAGCAGGGACTCCTTCTCTTTGATCAAGGATTCAAAACCAGATGCCAAACTATCATAGTTAGCTCTGAGCTGAGCATAATCATGCTCAATCTGTTTTGATTTCCATCTAGCTCTTTTGTTCTGAAACCATATAGCTACCTGGCGAGGCTGCAACCCTAGCTCCGTTGCTACTTGCATCTTCTTCCTTGGTTCAAGCTTCGTGGACTCTGATTCGAATATGGACTCCAGCAACCTTATTTGTTCATCACTAAACCTTCTCTTGTTCTTCATTTTGCTCTTCTTCTTCCTTTTTGCTTCTGGTGAAGCAGCAGAGTCATCTTTTCTTCTCTCAATCATTTTGATTTTATGAAATTGTGATTGGAGCTCTCTTTTGATGAGCTCTATCGGCAACTATAAATAGCAGAAATGATGCCTTTTTACAGCACTGCTTTTAGTTTTATGTGGGTGGTTGCTTTTACAAACTAGTAGAACTTCTATGTAATTAAATTAATTAATAATTACCTGATCAGGAGATGTTTGAGACTTAGGTGTTGTTGCAAATTACAGTGGGTAAAACTATTAACTGTAAATGAGTGACCAGTTGGTAAATATTAGAACCAACATTAAGTCTTTATTAAATATTTTAGCAATAAATGAATGGCTTTCGTTTCATCTTCTTATTTTAGCTAGCCACTCTGCATACGAAATTACGAATTATGAGAGAAATCAAGTATCCAAGTTAAAACCCTTTAAGATCATTTTCATATTTGATGTATTAGTGACTTGATTTTTCAGAGAAGTCTCTCCATAAAATTTCAAAAATATCAAGCTTTTTTTTTTTTTTTTTAACTTTCTATACTTTCTTTTAACGTTCGTTACTCTCTCTTTTTTTTTTTTCTCTCTAAAAGAATCATATAAGGGTTTAAACTTTAAGGCATCTGAAAAATTAGAATATTAGATAATGATTTGCTAAAGTTTTTGAAGCTAGCTATTGAAGATGGTATAATTAGACAATGATAGTCTATTTGTATACGATTAAAAAAAATATATAGCGTTGATAATAAGGTTAGCAATCAATGATTTTAAAACTCATTGGGAATAGTTGTAAATTGATAAAATGAAAATATTTCAAAAAAAGTTTCAAAATTTTGGTTCTTATTATTTTATCGAAATTTTTTTAAATTATACTACTATTTGAACTCAACTCCTGCTATATTAATTTTTTTTGGGCTCCTGACACCGCTACTACCACCTCCTATCTGTACCTGCGTACATATATACATACATAATATGTCTTCAAAATTAAGGCAGATTGTAACAAGTATATGTATACTCCAAATTTGAAATTCTCTAACTCGTTTAAAAAATAACCTCCCGAAATTCCTCGACCTTTAAATTTAGATAGGGTACGGCGCAATTTTAGTGTGAAGGAGGCAAGTGCAACTCGTTATTATATAATAATAGAGTTTTTTTTTTTTTTTTTGCAAAATATGCCCGTAATTGTTTTTTAAAATTGGAGTTAGTGACTTATTTTATAGTGGTTAAATTATATGTTTATTGAATAAATTTAAATCATTAGGACGCTAAAATGTTATTACTGCTTTAATTTATTATAAAAATGTTCTAATTGAAAGAATATTATGTGACACAGTGCGAAAGTGATACTAGATTTTATTCTATCATACGTTCTTGAAAACTCAAGAAAGAAGGCTCTCACAAAAGAAAAAATATCTCAATTGAAAAATACTGAATATTATTAATGAAAAGCTTGTATCTAGAAACAAAGCATAATAAGTCTATTTCTACTAGTTATAATTATCCTATTTCTAATAAAATTATGATTCCTTATAAGAAAAGAAATATGACTTAAACAAGAAAATTAATCCTAATTAAACTCAAAAAGAAGGAAATTAAATTTATACTCCTACTATGACTAGGATTGTCCTACATCAATCTCCTCCTTTTCGAAAAAAAACTCGTCCTCGAGTTTTGTTAAAAACAAAAGACAATCTAGAGGATGAAGCTTGTAACGAAGGAGTAATTGATCTTGCAATATAAATGTGTAGCACTTCGCATCAACTTTCCTTGAAACTCGAAAATACCAAAACTTCAATTTCCTTTTGCTTTTGAATATGGCTCTTCTAAAAGCTGTAGACTTGTAGGAATAAATCATTAAAAGTTCTCTTTTAATTTGAGTCACATGTAAGTTGGGTAGATTAGATCTAGGGAAAAGATCAATTTGATGTTGAATATTCCTTATAGGAGGTAACTTGTTAGGAAATTCTTTAGGCATGATGCCTTGAAATTCTGAGAATAGTGATTAGACTTGTTCGGGCACTGATTATGTTTCAGCTACTTCTTTTGGTACTAAAAGATAGGTTCCCTTGACTTTTGGCTTCATTGAAGTAAGGATAATCTTCATGTTGTCTTTATAAAACTTGTATGTGTTATCATTCCCATGATGTATTGTATTAAGATCAAACTGCCAGGGTCTCCCTAGTCGTATACGGCAAGCATTTATGTCGACAACATCATAGGTTACTTTATCATTGTATCTTCCGATGGAAAAAAGGAATGTGGCATTGTTCAGTAACTTTAGTCTCTCCAACATGTTTTATCCATCCAATGCAACAAGGAGAATGATGTTTGTGAGTTTTAAGTTGTAGCTTGTCAACCATGGTCTTGGAATTTATATTCTCGCTATTACCACTGTTGATAATCAGATCACATACCCTCTCATTGATTATGCATCTTGTTTTAAAGATGCTACGTCTCTGAGTATCTTCTTCTTTCTTTGGTATGTATAAAAAATGTTGTGTTATTAGTGATATTCCTACATCTGGAGATGTCTGCTCTTCCTCCTCTTCTATGTCATCATTGTCTTCATATGGTTTATCCTTAGGCTCTTTATTTTCCTCTGCATGAGTTGCCAAATTGACTTTTTGGCGTCTTTGTTCTGGGTATTGATTTGATGTATGGCCTAGTTTTGAACAACAAAAACATTTATTGCCTCGTGGAATTGTATAAGGATTACTACAACTTAGTGAGTCATTTGTTGGCCGTATGTTTTGCCCATTACAATTTTGTATTGGCCTTGTAATGTTTTCCATATGAGCCTTTTCCTTATTAATTTTGTACATCTGCTCTTGTTCCTGCCAAAATGAGCGTGGGGTGGTTGACTACGAGCTTTCTATTTTTCAAGTTGCAGTTCAACCTTTTTGGCTAGTCGAATTGCGTTCTTCAATGTATGTACTAGTTGCAACCCATCTTGATCTTCTATTTCAAGACGTAAACCATCCAAGAATCAACCAACTATCTGCGCTTCTGTCTCGTGGAGGTTATTTCGTTCTATAAGCCTTTGAAATTCGAGAGCATATTCTTCGACCATTTTGGTTCTTTGATGACAGTTTTTTTACTCACGAAACAAGGTTTGTACATAGTCAAGAGCCAAAAATTGTTCCCCAGTAGGTAATGCATGTGATTCCATGTTTTGACATTTCTTTTCCCTTGTAGCACACGAGAAGTCTATAGATTGTCCACCAAACCGCACTAGCGCCTTTGAGTTTATATGCTACTACCTTGACCTTCTTTGATTCTGAAAAGTCTATTGTTTCAAAGAACTATTCAACAGCTGATAACCAATCAAGAAAGTCTTCAATGCCTAGTTGTCCATTAAATGATGGGAGATCAATTTTAATACGATAGTCATTCTGACGTGTTTCTGGTTATTCATCTTCTAGTTCTTCTTCATCTAAATCATCTGAACTTAAAAAAAGATGGAATTGCTTTTGTATTCCTATTAGAGCTACCTATTTCCTTTATTTCGTTGGTTTTCTTTTGCTCACTAAAATTATTTCTTGAATCAACAATGTCTATACCCTTTGCTTCCTGATTACTTTTTTGGACAAGTTTAATTTCTTTTAATTCTTGCCTCACTCCAAGAAATGATTCTTTCATCGTCGTAATATGGGTTTGTATTGATTGTAAGGCTTTCATTGTTTCGCCATGCATCGACTGAACAGGTTTGTGATTGTTCAAGTCACTTTATCCCCCTTATAATTTTGTCTTCAAATGAAGTAATACTTTCTTTAGAAACCATTATTTTTTTTAATTGGGTCCTTTTTTAGGTTTTTAAAAGAAAAGGAAACTATAGAATAATATTGTAATTAGAGAACAATAATGGAGTAAAATTATAAATAAGCAAAAGTTTGTGTTATCGGTGATGGTGATTGAAAAATTGGACTAGGATAGATGGATCTGGAAGATTTTATGGTGGCGAGTGTGTTGGTGGTGGTGGTTCTAGTCAAGTCATGATTTGACTAGAAAAATTAATTTAAAGTGGCGGTTGGAGTTTGTTTTTGGTTTTCAATGATCGGGCTAACGATTGGCAGCGGGAATGGGCTGGAAACAAAGGATGGTGATGGTGGATGGGTTGGTAGTGGTGGGGCTGTCAAGTCACGGCAGATTTCGATGAATCGGGTGGCGGAGGTGTCAGCGGTTCAGTGGTCGTTTGGTGTGTTTCTAGTGGATATGGTGGCAAGTTGGTGATGTTAACGGTTGGGATATGGTCGGCAGCGTGTGGGTGTTGGCTGGTGGTAGAGATCAATGGAAAAGAAGAAGAATGGTGGCGGCGGCAACTGCGTATGGTGGTTGTGGGCAGATGGCTTTGGTTTTGCTGTTTTTTTTAATGGAATTAATGGATGATGGAGGGACGATTTGTATATGGAGGGTGGTTGATGGTCAAGAAAGTTCTATCTGGTACAAACAAATGCTCTGATACCACTTGATGCAGGCAGAAGCAATACTAGATTTTGTTCTAGCATATGTTCTTGAAAACTCAAGAAAGAAGGCTCTCACAAAGGAGAAAATATTTCAATTGAGAAATACTGAGTATTATTAATGAAAAACTTGTATCTACAAACAAAGCATAACAAGCCTATTTATAGTAGTTAGGATTATCATATTCCTAAAAAAATTATGATTCCTTATAAGAAAAGGAGTATGACTTAAATAGGAAAATAAATCCTAATTAAACTAAAAAAAAGAAATTAAATCTAGGGTTGTCCTACATCATTATGTTAATATGTTAATATACTATAACATCATCACTAGTATTATAGTAGAACCTCTGTATAGTGACATTTTATATAAGGATAATGTCCATATTATCATAAAAAATTCTAGTCATAATTTGGGTTAGTTATAAATAACAATAAAAATCTCACATTGTGATAAGTTATAATTTCTCTCTAAAAAAGCTTGACCTCCACTTAGTAATAAACCAATAGTTATTTGTATGTTATAAAAAATATTTGTGCTATACTAAATTAAAGGTTTAGAATAAAATAAATATAATTTTTAAAAATTATTTGGAACAATGATTTATTTAGAGTTGTTACTAAAAATCCTGAGACAGTACATATAGATTTTCTATGAAGGAAAAATATTAAAGAGAATGCAAATATTTAGACTTTTAAGATGACTTTACATATTCTCAACACTATATAATACATGTATTAATTTCTTAAACTTGTATCTATTTCTTTTATCAATGTCTATATATTGGTTTTGGAATACTCTATTACTTAATTATTAGTATAGTGCATATTTACCTTAACATCACTTGAACTAAGGATGATTAAGTTAAAATAATAATTTTGTAACTATACCTCTATTGAGTTATAGCCTGCTTATAGTGATTAAATTAGTTTGGTCCTAATATTATAACTACTATAGAGAGGTTTTACTGTAAAAGGTTAAAAAAAAAAGCTACAATTAACATTTTTACGATGTCATGGTTCATTTTCTTCAAAGTCATACTTGCTCATTTTGTTTCCATTATATCATCAAATTATTCAAAGATTCACATTCTCAATCAACAAAATTAAAAAGGATTTCAAAAATAATATTTTTTGATGCTACAATTTTAATAATTTATGTTATAAGCTTATTTATTGTTGCCAATCTTTCATTAAATATATATTATACTAATAGTTTTGATGTTGTTTTATTTGATATGAGTTTTTCACTTCTTTATATGCGCTTATATTTATATAAATATTGACAAATAATTTATAAATTAGCCTAGGGTGATAAAAAATTTATAGGTTCGCCTCTACTCATATCTAGTTGTGCTATGGAAGTATTTTAGTTATATTATTATTAATTAGCAAGTGATATAAGACCACCCATTTTGTACGTTAAAATATATTAGTTAAATTCTCAGGGAAGACTAGAGAGGGTCACAATGGTCCTGCTTAAAACACAAACCCCTTAGGCAATGTATATAGCGTTGGTGACATGAACTTTCTAGTGCACTTAAGGTTGCTAATAAGCATCTTACACACTTGTCACTTATCACGAGTTTTTAATAATAATAATAATAATAACTCGAGGCTTTTAAAAATAAAGTGTATTTAAAACAAATTCACCACATTTATAATGGTGCTTGAATAATATTGTCATCTATCTCGCAGGATATAATGGATTCGAATAGTGTTGGTAGCACAGCTTCACTATTCCAACAAATTCCAAACAAATGTTTGAATTCTATCACACTGAAGCTTAAAGTTAGAGAGAATATTTGCTTAAGAGAGAGGAGAAGAAAATCACTTGGATTTTGGTGTGTTTGGCAATTGAACATGGAAGCCAATATATAGGTTTCATGGGGAGACATTATTTAGTTAAAAATCTTGTGTGAAACTTTTCTTCATTTTTTACACCAGTGGGTACTCTTTGAGATTCAATTTCTCATTCACCCAAGTACCAACTTGAGCATTCTATGATTTGTTGCAAAGATGTCACAAGAGGAGATTTCGAATCATCCATACATGTATATTTTTCCAATATTTATCTTGCTTTAAAATTGATCTCAAAATAGCCACTTTATGCTATTTTTCTAACAAGTAGAATTAAAAACGAAAAAAAAAAAGATCTGGAGACATGATTTTATTGAATTTTATCATTGTATACCTGACATAACAAGTAATTGAGAAAGATAAAGGTAAATACACACACTTTGATAATTGATATGTATATGCAAGCACTTTCTTTGAAGGTTTTCTTCCCTTCTATAGTTGAATTTCTTATTTAACCTTTTGTTTGATAAAATTCTAATCAAACCAGTATCTTGCTCAAAACATTTAAGGACTTGTTGTTGGGGATGATCTTTATGGATATTTGGGAAGAATTCGAGGGGAAAGACCTATATAGAACATGAAAAAGAGGAAAACAACTACTAGAGGTGCCCATTGGTAGTTCTTGGCAATGGCACTACAAAGATCAAATCAATACATAGTGGAGAGAAGGTTGATGGTTTCTACGAAACCTCAAATATAAATATGAAGAAAAAAGAAAAAGTGAAGAAAGACCTCCTTTGTGATGAGATGCACTAAACCTTTTGTAACGGAGTGCTCTTGAAGGTGTCTTTGGTCCTTTTTGGACAAATGATGAGCTATAATAAGTAGTTCTCCTCTTTAGGTAGGGACCTTTAAGTAATTTAATTATTTAACTTGAATCCTTTAACCTCTCTGAGGTTGACACATTTATGAATGTCTCCTTTTTTGAGTCAAGAGTAGGGGTGAGTATTTTGATTTTCGGTTCATTTTTTTTGTTCAGTTTACTATCCATTCAGATTTAAAAATTCAACCCAAATGGATGGAAAATTATTTCTACTCGATTTGGCTCAAATTCAAATTTGGTTCGATTCATAATTCGGTTCAATTTCGGATTGTTAGCTTTAGGTTGCAATACATTTTTTTTTAAAAAATGGTTTGGATTATTAATTTAGGTCGGAGCAAGTATTGTAAAAAATGAACAAATAAAATAGCGAATAATAAATTATTCGGGTTACTAAAACTCCAAATTTAAAATATTTAACATGAAGTTAATCCAAGTTAAATAAGAAAAAATATAAATTATTAAATAAAATAAAACCATGTCCATTTCTATATTGATAAACAGAAAAAGATGAAGTAAATTAGTTCGTTCTGCAAAAAGAACAGAAAATTAGCTCATTAAACAACAATTAACCTCTACCAAACAAGCGTCAGTAATTACATTAGACGTGTACAATCTAAAGCAATGACTAAACCTAATCATCAAAATAAATGCATACATACATACATACATACATAAATGCGTTTACCACACTGTTTGGTTTTCTCCTACTGGGATTACCAACAAGCTTGGTTTAACACATTTAAATCCTTGATAAAACTCAATTGCAAAGATTTCTAGGAAGTCTGATTTACAATTGAGGATTGAGATCTGGTCTCGTTGCCTCAGAGGAACGTAGCAGTTTTAAAGCAGATCTGATACAGATCAGTCTGCAGAGGATGCTGCTTGGTGAGAAGGTGATCCCATCAACCTTTAAGTTGACTTGTAAAACCTGCAATAAGAATCTCTGCAATGGCTTTGTCAGAAGTTCCCATACATACATACATATATACATACGTACGTACGTACATACATACATACATACATACATACATACATACATACATACATACATACATATATATATATATATATATATATATATATTAGGAGTGAGCACCCTCATTCTTTTTAATGCAGACAAATTGTTAAGCGGCATAGTTTAATAAAGTTATTTTTCAATGTACTATAAAAATGTGCAGTTTAATAATGTGTCCACACTAACTCTATTGAGCTGCACAGTTTAGCAACGTACCCGTATGAAAAAAAAATGAGGGGGTCTATAATATGGATGTTTGCGGATCGGATTTTACAGATTGGACATCAATTAATATCCAATCCATGATTTTGAGGATTATAAATTTTTAATCAAATCTAATCTACAGATTGGTGAAATTCAATCCAAATCTAATCCATACGTCTGCGGATCGAATGCAGATTTGACCCAATCCATATCCAATCCACCATTTTAAAGATTGGTTTGCGGGCTAAAAATTTTGAATCATGTCCTATCCACTAACTAACTAAATAAAAATAATAATATAAAAATAATTTTACTACCGATCAAATTCAAAATTAAATAAAATTTAAATTAATTAATTGTTTAAATAAAGTTAGAAAATACATTCAAGATTTCAAAATATTACACACCAAAAAGACAAAAATCTCATTTGTTTAGATCAATACATGAAAGTTAACTGCTTAGGAAGCTATATTTTTTTTATTTAATTATTTTTATTTTATATTATTATGGGATAAGATATAATATGGTGTTAATGTAACTGTATTTTAACTTATTTATTTATTAGTAAGTATAATGTCATACTTATAAGTTTAATTTTTTATATTAAATAAATCTTTTTTTATTTTTTTACGGATTTGCGATTTTTACGGATTTATAGAAGTAAATCTATATTCAATCCATGAACTGCGGATTTTCAAATTTTCAATCCAATCCAATCCAATCCACTAATCTACGGATCGAATTTTTATGGATTGTATTTCTACGGATCAGACGGATTGAGCGGATCAGATTGGATTCTGAACAACCCTAGTCAACACTTCAGAAGGATTTCCACCCCCAAATGTTACTTTTTAAAACACCATAGCAACATTGATCATATAATTTATTCTTTTTCAACCAACTATTGTAGCAAACTATAAGCCTAATTCAAATATGATAAAATATTTAAAGATTTAGATCGGCTCTATTTTTACATTTTCTTTTTTCTTTTAAAAATTCGAACATTTGAACTCCATCGGTGATAATATAGTAGACAACAGATAAGTTATCATTTTTTTCATATGGTGAAAGTATTTATTATAGCCAATTCAAGCATGATTAATATATCATCAAATGAGAAAAGATCGAGGAAAGATTTATCACTAAATTTACCCTGAAGAGCTAATGGTGAGCTACGATGGGGAGTTAAAGTTGTGGAATGATTTGAGAGAGGAGAGATGAGGATATGCTATAGTGATAACTGCTAATGTCGAGCTGAAGTTGTAGGCTGATTTCATAGAGGAGAAATGATGCTATCGTGGTGACTTGTGAGGCTGTTGGCCGTTGGTGGCTTTATTGTGGTTGCATGTACTATTATGTCGAGGTAGAGCAGCATGGTGATAGCCGGCGGCTTTAGTTTTGGGAGAGGAGGAACCGAGCACAGATGAGTTACTAAGTTAGGCTATGGCTATTAAGTGTTTTTTTTTTCTTTTTTGGCTTTAGGAAATTGGAAATTTGGGGATCGAGTTTGGGTGTTTGGTTTTGACTGTTTGTGCGGTTTTTTCCTTTACTTCGAATGTAAGCGTTTAATCCAATTGATTTTGAAAGTTTAATTCGTTCAAGTTTTAGGATTAACCTAAACCGAACTGAAAACTGAATAAAAATTTAGGTTTGGTTCATCCAAACCGAACACCCACCCCTATTCAAGGAACTAACTTTGGTGACAGTAGGTATTGTCCTCTAACTGATTGATTTTGAATGAGCCAATTGAGCTTTTGAGCAATTGGCATCTCTTTTGGCTGCCTTTTTTTTTTTTTTTGTCCTAGTGTGTGACCGTTTCCGAGGGATTTTGGAGGGATTTGGACGCATCTCTGTGGAGTTTGTCCCACGTTTATCTGTATTAATTTTGATGGAAGCCCTTTCATTGTTGCTATGGTCCCCAAATAATATGTGATGACACTTGGGCACCAAATAACAGACTTCTTCTAACTTTTTCAAATATTAAAGTGGCTTACAACGGCCTTCTCATTTTATTTTTCCCATGACATCTCCAGCCTTTAACTCACTTTGTAGACTTATTAAGGACTTTTTAGCTAAAATACTCTTTTATATACATTTCATTCAAATTTTTCCACCAACACCTTGAATTACTTCGATTACTTTTGTTATTTTATTTTATTTTATTTTATGAAACAATATTAAATTAATTATCACTTAGCATAGAAATATATATAATGTAAATGAATGGGCACCTTTCTTTTACTATATGATTTTCTATTTTTTTTAATCATAATACTTATCTATTTCTTATATTCACTTGGTCTAAGATGACTAAAAGTCTTAGCAATATAGTAGAACATTATTAAATTAATACTTGATAATAATCTCAATAAAATAATAGTATTTGTGAGTCCCAACTTAGGGTCAATGTGATAAATTAATGATTCGATAAATTTATTAGACAATAAATTTTCAAAAAAAAAATCTTATTTTTCTATAGGACCTAATTAATACATAAATTAATAATTGAATAATTTAAAACTAAATACACATAATACGCCTATGATTTTTTTAATTGTACTAGCATAATTTTTTGCACGTTTCATCAGTTATTGTTGTTTTCTTTACATCTTTTATATGAAAAGTCATTGTTGTACTTTATTTATTATGTTAAAAGAAATAAGAAAGAAATTATATTGTCCTTAAAAAATTTTCTTTCATGAGTTACCATATAATCGTAATCCAGTTAAAGAATTATCAAATAACTGATTCACTCAATCAAAATTAAATCATAATCTTTTATTATACAACTTCACAAAATCATAACATTATCTAATTATTATATATCTATACTATATAAAAAATTTTATCATGAATGTGATATTATTTTATAAATTAATAATTATTAATTTATTGATATATTAATATTAAATAAATTAATAGATTTTTTGTGGTCCTAAAATTATTAATGTTTTGAAATTTTACTCATTGTAACTTTCATATAGTTTAGGGTGCTTTCGAGAAAGTTAAAGTTGCTAGATAGTTTCAAGAAGTTTGACGAAGGACCAGCTCATGTCTTAAGCAACACATGGCTAACACAGAGAATCGCATGCCCAAATATCTCAGAGGGGGCAGTTGATATTTCAGCATCAAGGATCATCAACACAAGCAAAGGACAGAAGAGATCAGGGAAAGTCATCAAAGGAGACAAATAGTACACACTGCCTTGGCAAGGACATGAAGATTCATGTACTAAAGATGTTAGATGAACTCATAGCTACTAAAGTAAGTGTATGTAGCAATACAATTTCTGTACATCCTTTATATCTTTATGTATGTAATTAATATAATTAATTACTTTGTGTTTACATTACATGTTACATACATTAAAGAAATTGATAAGTTAACCATCAATTTATCATCATATTTTATAACTTCTCTTTTACTGTTCATTACATTTCTAGTCATTGGATTAAATCCAACAATCCTCCTTCCACTAACATTTATTACAACAAGTAATTTAACTGTAGCTATTAATTAATACTTGCACCCACATGCAATCTTACCACACAATTTTGTGGTAATAGAGTTGAAATTATATACAAAAAAATTGATAAATTGATGTGATCATATCAATAGAAGACCTTTTCTAAGTTGTATTTAGTGTCACTTATAACTAGTTTTTTTAGTATAAAAATAAGTAATAAAATAGTAGAGTCAAAAGGACTAATGAATGAATTTTACCTGATAAGTTATACTTAGTACAATTTAGAAAGACCCTTAATATAAATATTGGTCGAATAAATTCAAACAAAAAATAATAATTAAAAACACATCATTTACGCCATGTAGTGTTTTCCTATTGGCAATCATCAATTGTTTATGATTTCTTGTCCGTGATAACTAATTTGTTACTCCGGCGTTGACAAAGACTTCTCACTTGAATATGTATATGGAAGCTGGTAGTACAGTGGATACATAGAGGAACTTCCGTATAATGGTTGGTGAATTTTGAAATTTTTGTACAAGTGTCAATTCTAACATGCCAAATATACCTCTTGGAGTTTGGATGTAGTTTCAGAAAAAAAAAAAAAAAAAATCTTTACCTTGGATAAGGCCAGTTTTCAAGTCCTTGGGGCGGCCAGTTGTTGACATCTTAATTAATTAATTGAGCCAGGAAACCGTTAATTAGTTCCATTTTAATTCGTGTTGCCCCGATGAGTTGTATCTAGATGGCCCTTATGAAAACTATGTGTTATACACTGACTCAGTATTTCTGAGGATAAAGAGAACCTTATCTCGGAATTGCTATTATGACTAATTATCCATCCAAGACCAAGAATTAGGTAATGTTTCACAATTACTCAAAACTTTTTAACGCTCCAAACTTTCTATGACACAATATGGTTTTGAAATATCTCTAATTAATTTTTTTTAATTATAAATTATGGACTGAATTTGAGTACAAATAGGGCAAATTAAAGATTATTGTTTAGTCGGTAGAATTTCTCGAATCATCTAAATATGTTTTTTTTTTTAAAAAAAAGGCTATTTTTTTTTTAAATTTAGTCAGTGTATATTTTCTTTAATATACTAAGTATTCGAAATTTCAAAATTTTAATATGCAAAATTAATTTTAGAAATTAACTTTTCTTTAGATTTTTTTATGATTAGCATGTATCAGATTTTTAGTTAATTTTTGTTTTTTGAAAGAGAAATATTCATTAGAATCAGGACCACAAGTCTTAAAGATAACAATATAAATGTAGTCAAAATTCTTCTAACTAAACTTAAGAATCCAAACAACGAACAGCATATTTTGCTGATCCATTGAACTCGAAAAGAATGCTTTAATTTGGAGTCAATGAATAAAAACAAGGATCTAGCTATGGTACAACGGGTACATGTACACCATACCCCTCTTTTTATCTTTTTGTGCTGCCACCTTAGATCTAACACAAAAGTAGTTTCAAGGGCAGGGATGTGTTTGTTTGTTTATTAACAATACATTCCCTGATATTTGTTGAAATTTTAAAAAGTTAAAGTTTACAAAATTTTGTGCCAATATCATTTTTTCCCAAATTCTCTCAACACAAATCACCAATCATCATCATTGTGTTATAGTACCCAGTTTCACAAGTTGTAATCAAGAGATCAAACATGCCAATGCATCAAAGACAATGAAAACTAAGACATATTTTGAAATTTTGTTAAAGCTCTCATTTTTATCATTTGCTAAAATATTCTTTTTACTGATATAATAATAATAATAATAATAATCCAATTATTAGAAAAGCCCTAGAGTTAGATTATTTCAGGAGAAAGCAAAGAGACACGTGGAGGAGAAGAGGGGAAGAAGACACATAATAAAACATAAAAAAAAATTCAATTTACTTACACCTGAATTTCATTGTATGATGAATATATTATGTGTACAAAAATATATCTACGTGATTTTCTTTTATATAAAAAGTTCAATTCATTATTGCTTATGTGATATAGAGCAAATGAATTTAAGGCAACAATGAAGTAGCTTTAATGAGAATGTCAAGTTTCTCTTATTGATTGCAATTGATTAATTATAGGTTTAATTGAAAATGGAAAAAATCAGGAAGAATTTAGAGGTGAGGGGTTGAAGAAGGAGGAAAAATATATTATTTTAATAAACTCTAAATATAGAAGAGATTAGGGGGTGCAGTCAAAAAAGACCAAAAGAGGGGGTGTGGTGCACCCCTTGCACCGTAGCTCAGTCCTAAAAACAATTTAAAACCAATATAGTTTTTATAAAACAATGTTTGGTTTATTTAGCCCTTTCTAGAAATAATTCCGAGCTATGCACCTTTGCCGTCAGTCATATTTATCAACAGGCAGAGCTCCACTACAATTTTTTTTTTTTTGAAACTGATTAAGCATTAGGTTACTATATTACACAAGATATTTACAAATGACAACATATTATTGCACTCATATTTATAATCAAATATATACCTGGGACTTATATTATTACATTTTTATTATATGAAGTACATGTCCAGCCAAATATCCCTCATAAAAGAGGAATGTCTCTACTCCACTCGCATTTCACAAGAAAGAAAGATATTATAAGTAATCTTTACACAATTATAATTAATTAAAAAAATTTGAGTATGTAAAAACTCGAACCATTATCTTCATAATCATACTTAATTTTAAAAGTAATAATTCACCACCGAATCACAAGTGCAAGTGGCAGCTCCACTACAGTTAGATGGTGTCTTTAGCGCTTCTTTTCTATGTGCCTTTAGCGCTTTTTTTTGGTTTTTGTTTTTTGTTTTCCCTCTCTTTTAATCGTAATCTTGTGTGGCATGAAATATGTCTGGGTTTGATGTACATAGTCATAATACCACGTGGTTTCTTTTTAACAGTTTCATCTAAAAAGAGCAGTTGGGTCACCAGACCAAAATATCCAAGTCCTTTCCTTTAATGGAACTGGGACATGCCTTATCTTCTTAGAAGACTGCGTGTCAAGGAGTAACTGCGTATGCATCCTTTCAAAAAAGAAATACTGATTGAAAATGACTCCATAATTTGTCTCTGCACGGCCATGATTTAATTTCTTTCCATTTTAGCAATGTAAATAATTACCAGAAGAAGTCCAACTTTCTTGCGTGAGTGAATACAATTAATATATTCTTTGGTCACGGCTCTTTTAGTTTTGGTGCTTTCGAGAGGACAAGTCAAGTGTTTGGTGGCAACTATTTTGGAACAAAGTGGTCGACTTTCAACGATGATGATGAGTTTGTGGGCGAAAGTTACGCGCACTGCATATTTTAAATGAGTTGGGTGGTCTTCTAATCATTGTTACAACTTATTCACGGTGATACTTCAATTTCAAGTTTACGTGTTCATTGATTTTCTCTTCGAGTTATGTTTCATGTAGTAATCATTCCTGTATATCTAGGTTGTCTCTCATGTATATCCACAATTGACTGTCTTATAAGTGGAAATTATCCTAATAACTATAAAGTATAATAAGTAGGGTAATATACAGTTTCGAGTCTTGCGAACAAAATTTATTGACTGTGTAATTACGAAAATTATGATATTTCACCAATTATATTTCATCCCAAAACACAGTTAGAAGTTATTTTCTAACAATTTTAATAAGTTTTTGGGTGGGAACATTTTCATTCTACTATTTGTGTAAATCCAACCACTTCTAAATAATCTTTACAATAAGTTCACATTACTCTTGATAAATACAAATTAATAATAAAAATTTTATGATTAATCAATTAAGTTCTTGAACTGTTTTCTTACTTAGGTTTCTTTGATCATCTTTGACCATTCAATTTGCCTTAACATAAGTTTTATTTGATTATCTTACTCTTATGATGTAAAATGAAAAAAATTGATCCAACAAATGCGTGTTCTTTTATCTGATTGCTTAGGTATTTAATTTTGTGACATATGATTTAATATTTTTAAATGAAATCTAAAAATTTTCAATACCACACATGTAAATTATATACATTAACAATATGATAATGTACATGAGTGTTATATAATAAAGAAATTATGATAGTTTAATAAAAATTAATAATCATATTAATAAAGTAATATTAACACATCATTAGGAAATGATGAAGTTTGTATAAAAAATAAAAAGGTAGTTAGGTTAAAGTAATTTTTTGGTACTTTTACCTTATAAGAGTAAAATAATCGATTTAAACTTAGACTAAAATAAATTTTAGTAGGTAAATATGGAAAAAAAATCTAAGTCATAGAAAAAAAAATTAAGATGGATTTAATGAATTAATTCTCTAAAATTTTAAAAAATTATGTCAACTTTTATAATTATTTTCTAAAAGTGGGTTGAGTTAACAAAAAGTGTGGGGTGAGAATATAACTACCCTAAATTTTTTTAATCTTGTGTTCGGAAAAATCAAATTTAGCATTTTTGCTTTTTTTTAGTATTTTGTTTATTTAGATTTCCAAAATTTTATTACACAATAGAATCCAAAGTCATTGCCTCTGAGAAATTCAAGATATTTTAGGTACTTCACTTCTTTTGAATATTTTGTTTTAACCAGTAAGGTTTAAATGATCATATAGATTACGGTAGTTTTAGAAATGGTTACACACACATTTTATTATTATACCTTTTGATAGCACTCAAATTACTAAGGGTTTTTAGTCCATAATTTTATTTCTAGGCAAAGATTAAGTATAATTATCATTAGGTAATAGAAATCTAAAGAATAGTATTGAGAATATGTTTATCCACACCTTTGAAGTTGTGCTATGTGTTTATTAATCAATAATTAAAATGAAAATAAATAGTATATTTACTCATTTAAATAAGAAAGGGCATGAGAGAATTAACTTATGGGCTCTAATACTAATTTGAGATCGAAAATCAGGGATGGTTGTCTGATTCTTATTCCCTGTACTGACAAAAATACCCCACCTAATTTCCATAATTCTAAATCTGTCCGCCATTAAAAATAAAAGAAATATATAAACAAAAATTCACTCAGAACTAGCCAAATCCCTAACGCGAAACCAACAGCCTCCTTGCGCCACCGACAACACCAGCAGATGGCGCAAGCTTCGGACACCGGTCTTCGCTGCCGTCCCATACGGCCCGCCGATCTTACCAGCAACAGTTAGCCGCTGCCTGATCTTATTCAATTGTTGATAGTTCGTTTGTTTCCGGTTGTGGTTGGAAATATATACTGCAACATAATTAGCTTGGGAATATATTGCTGCCTGCTCTTCGTCTAAATTAATATATACTGCAATTTGAACTTATACATTAGCTTGGAAATATAGAAAATTTCCCCCTTTTTTCTTCTTTTTTCGGTTAGTGTCACTTGGGTTCTCTGTTTTGGCATTAATTCATCATCTTTTTTTAATAATAATACAAATTTTTTAATAATAATGCCGACACTTGAGTAAGGGCATTCTAGTAATTTTAAAATAATTTATTTTAATTTAAAAATAAAATAAACACATAAATTAAAGTATAACTTATTTTAATTTTTATTTCAATCTATTTTTATTTTAATTCATTCTAATTACTAATGGGTAAATAGCACCATTGTTAAAAATTGAGAATTGAAATAAAAAACACTTGAATATTGATACTTAATTATCTTCCCTTATCTTTGGCTAGTTAGTATTTATTGTTATGTTTCTCTGGCTTCTTATCATTCATATTATCCGTCTTATGATTTGTACACTCCACAGTTAGATTCACAAAAACAAAAGGATATATATATATATATTTTACTCTTAAAAGGCTTAGACAAATCTGAAGCCCCATCGGCCCAAACTTTTCTTGGGAGTTGTGGAGTGGTGATATATAATCTTTTATTACATTTTTTATAAGCCACTGCTTCTCAATTAATTGATTTAATTCTATTAAAAATTTTAAAATAATTTTTATCTCCCAACATACCCTTTCTAATTCTTAATTTACTCTTATTATAATTTTCATCTTTTCCATGTACCCACCCACTAAATCGAACTTATAAAATCTAAAAAAAAATTCGTCATAATCACTACATTCTCTCTTTACTTTTAAAGAGTTTATCCATCGCTGCCCCAAAAAAATTTGATCACTGCATCAAGAATTCGACAATAAACCATGCTGAGTCGGCCTAAGCCCATCAAGTTAAGGTTGAGTAAAGGAACAAAAGAATTTAGCCAAGGGGGTGGACGTCGTAAAGATAGAGATTTTTTATTATGATTGTTACAAAAAAAGAGGATTCTTGATTTACTTTTATATGCATCCCGATCTTGTATTGAAGTTTATCTGTTAATGGACCAGTGACATTGCTTTAGAAAGTGTTTGCAATTGCACAGTGATATTTGCTTGGAGAGTATTCTGGTGTTGCAGTGCATTTACAAAACGAATATAGATTTGGAATCAAGATGGAAAATGCTGTTGCATATCCAGCTGAGAACAAAAGTAATCGCTGTGAGTCTCTATACGATTGTGGCATAAGAAATTAGATTAGCTTAATTACTTTAGTAGAAATTATTAGTTATTTATCTTTTAAAGTCATTTTATATAAAGATAAAATAGTTGTTAACATAGAGGCTATAATAAGGGTTGGTTAGATATTTATCACCACTCATGTTTCCCCGAGTCGGTCCTCCGATCAAGCAAAAGCTGAGGCGGGACCGTGGCCAAGCCCAGCCCATTGGCTGTCCCTACGCCGAAAAGAACAAAGAAAGAAATGCCCGAAGCCCATAAACAACACGGTATAGCAAATATCTCACAAGCAAAGCATCCAATATGCTTTACAGTTTCTAAAGGGAAAATAATGTTGCTTATAAATCTGTGGAGACCACCAATTTATAACGCATAAACACAAATTGATTTTTTTTTTCTTAGTGAACTTGTTGTGTTCCTCTTATAAACTAATAAAAAAAATTGCGTATATGAGCAGACAAAATAACAGAGCTGATCCCAGTGAGTCAGACCTAAAACAAAAGCAAAAACAAAAACAAAATAAAAAACTGACTCCATCTCCATTCTCCAAGCTTCTTCTCGATCATGAGCTAGCTTTCTCAAAGCCAAAACCAAAGAAGATCTGGGAAGCTGTTCTTTTGAGGGGACTGTTGTCTGGTTCAAGGCCATCAATTAATTATAACTTTGATTCAGGTGTGTGTGTGTATGTATATATATATATGTGTGTGTGTGTTCTCGGACCAGGCTTCATTCCCCTTAATTACTGCTTCCATTATTTGAGTGCTGTTCTTCGGGTTTCAGGATTCCAAGGCAAGTCTATTTTTCCTTTTCTTTAATCTATTTGTTTTTCTTACAAATCTTTAAGCTTATACATATATGTTCATGGAGAAATTAAAATTATTATTAATCAATCATCACAAGTAGCTAGATTGGTGTAATGATGAAATGTATGTTCTGCTAGAAACTTTACTATAACATGTTCAAGGTTTTTTCATCATTGCTTAATTATTTTACTTCAATTCTTTACCAATTCCCTAGTCATCATGTCTCAGTAGAGTAATATTTTCTGTTTCATCTTATGTTTAAAATTTTCATTTTCCTCAGTTTGAAGATAATTTGAAATCCAAAAATATTGTCGATTTTTTTTTTCTATTTAGGTTGACAAGAAATCAATGGGTGTCTCTCTGGGTTTTCTTCCCTTAGAAATAAAAAGACAACGATCAGATAATTAGCAACAATTAATTAATTACCCTTAATTAATTCCTAGGCCATAATTTCCTAATTAAGTTATTGGAGTAAGGATCGATTTTCAATAGATATTAAATTTATATTCAATTTGCTGCCAAGCCAGTGGGAGTAGGTAGATGTACAATTGTGCATATCTGGATCTGTCCTCTAAGCTTCAATGAAACTATTATACAAATAAAATGTACATATATACTAAAATTTTCCAGTGGCATTGTAGTGGAAGGCACGTTGGCCATCACTTGAGATTAATTTGGAGACTTTCTCTCTCGTACTGATTCTATTCTATTGTTTTCTGTTTCTTTAATTACTAAAAAGTATATCGTTTCTTTCTGTTAATCTTTAGAAATGCATTCTTCTTTTTCAGAAATTTTATTTGATTTTTGCGATCCCATTATTATTCCTTGAGCAATATGAAGTGAGTATGAGTTTTCATGAGGCTTCAAAACAAGTTTTTGCTTTTCCAGCAATTATTGATCATTTCCACTATAAAGAGCTGCAGTTGTACACACAGTTTTAATTTGAAGCATCAAAACGCTAATAAATCATTCATAAAATAAACAAATATTCGGCATTTAGCGTCACTGATTTAACCTACAAACTTAATATTTTATTTTTATGCAGCTAGCTATCTAGCTAGTTGAATCAATCGAACAAAGCTTTAAGTGAACCTCATTGAATAGTAAATGGTTTTTCACTAAATGGCCAACCAGATAACCGATGCACAAGGCTTTGTTTTTGTATCCTTTCGATGCTTTTCCGTCGATGAGTATGAGCTAGCTCAACTTAGTTTTTCTTTTTGTATAAGAAGGATAATAGAATCGAGACGTCCTCAACTTTCACTAGAATAGTAAGATTCCCATTGAAACTCATGCACATGCACTACTGGTTTATGCGTGATTGATTTTAAAGGAGGTTGCTGCTGAAATTACTGAGTTGCTTGTGATTGTGGAGGTCAGTAGAATTTATGTAATAAGCAGAAGGTCAGCTTTGTATCAGCAGCTGCAAAGTGACTTATCAGAATCTCATTAAATGATCATTGTCAGTTTTCTGTAATTTACAAACCCTAGGTAAATACATGTATATGGCCAAAAGCAAAAGAAACCTTACCTAGCAAAAGAAACCTTACCTTTTCTCTGATAAATTAAACAGTTCCCAAAGTAGTTCAGTTATCCAAGAAAAATATGCATGGTTAGATTGCTACGTACTCCAAAGGTACGATTGAGCCTTGCAGGTTTTGTTTCATCTGTCCTTTTGCCATACGAATTTTAATTATTTTTATGCCACTTGTATCCGCCAATCCGGCCTTTTTTGTTTTAATTTTAAGAAACAGGTTTTTTTTTTAATTTTTTTTTATAGAAAGATTTACTTTCATTAAATCAAGTTGGAAATACAAGCGTAGTTTGAGAACAAAATGAACCATTCCATATACAAGCATCTCCACTAGGTAAAGTTATTTTAGCTAGAGCATGAGCAATTTGCATTATAATCTCTTGAAATATGTTGAGCATGACAATATCAGCAAAGATCCAAAAGTTTTAGTTATGCTGCTCTTCATGTGTAAAAACAAAATCAACTACGTCTTGGCAATCGGTTTCTATAATTAGAGGAAGTAACCCTACATTTTTGCAATCTGAATGCCCAAATTAATAGCTGCTGCTTCTACCAGAGCTACATCACCATAAAACTTAGTTTGTTGAACAGTTGCAGGTATCACAATTCCATCTCCATCTCTAATCACCACCCCAGGTCCTACTTGATGATGTTATATTACAGTGTCAATATGTGTCCTTGTATTGCATTCTTGTCGTTTTAAATTTGGAATAAAATTGTTGCAACGTGAGAAGGTTTTTTTGGACCTTTTAAGAATCTATATTGATATTATCCATTCATTAATAATGTCAAAAAATTAAAATCTGAATACCACTCGTTTATCAAATGTTTGTAATCATGTTGAACCATTTGACATGCTCAAAAAAATAGGGCACATGTTTTGACATGTATAATAATAAAAAGAAACAATTATCTTATAAAACAAAAGAAATTACGAGGTTCGTTCAAAATATGACAAGTTATATCATTAATATTCTTAAACGGGTCATAAATTGATTGCATTTTAAGAAAGGAAGAAAAATGAATAATTATTACTGTCAAAATATTTTAACATGACTACATTATTTTTAATGACACAAATATGATATATTAAAATCTTTAATACAAATACAATATTATTATAAGTACATCGTGCACACAAATACGACAGGAATGTCAATCATTTATGTCGATCGAAACTGAAAATCTTGTGTCATATTACCGTATCACTAGGGATGGCAAAAATCCCCACGGGGATGGGTACCCTCGGGGATTTTCCCCATTCGGGGAGGGTACGGGGATAATTTTATACCCAATTTTTTTTTCGGGGAGGGGACGGGGAAAATTTTTTACCCAACTTTTTATTCGGGGAGGGGACGGGGATGAGGTGGAATCCCCATCCCCTACCCATTTCCCCATTTTAATTTTTAATTTTATTTTTATTTTTAAAATTACTAATAAATAAATAACAAAATTATAAATATTGTTAAAAATAATAAATATCAAAATAGTTGTATGTTGGGAAAGTGGTCACCCTTTGCCGGGAATTAGTTGAAGAGTATTAATTGAAGTTTTCACCAACTGTTTATTGCTTTGATTATACTGGTAGTAGTTCTTCTACTAGATCTACAGGGGATTCTTATAAGAAAGCAACCAAATGGATGACAGGTTTTAATGATTATGTAAACAATGGAGATTGTGCAGTTGTTGCAGATGAATTAGATTCATATTTGGATGAGAAAGTTATATCTCGGATGGAAGATTTTAATATTTTGAGTTGGTGGAAGACAAATGCTAATAGGTATCCTACATTAGCTCGAATTGCTAGAGATATTTTGGCAATTCCAATTACAACAGTTGCTTCTGAATCAGCTTTTAACACTAGTGGTAGAGTTGTGAGCTCATACCATAACAAACTTCATCCAAGCACATTGGAGGCCTTAATGTGCTGTCAAAGTTGGTTACGAGCTTACAATAGCGGTATGAGTTTATTTTAATATGATTAATTTAAAATCGAAAATAAAAAATGTATTAGACTATTAATTATTCGGGGACCGGGGACCCTCGGGGATCCCCTGTTATTATTCGGGGAGGGGATGGGGATTCTCTCAAGCAATTTTGACGGGGACGGGGAGGGGACGGGGACATATGCAAAACATCGGGGATGGGTATGGGGAGATTGGTCCCCTCCACTCCCCTCCCCATTGCCATCCCTACGTATCACCATGACCCTCATTGCCGCCCTAATATTCTATTCATTGTTGATCGGCACAAGATTGAGCAACAAATTTATGTTTATTCATATAGCTATGGTGGGCGCCAGGTGTAAAAGACAATGCGCATAGTGAGAAAAGAAAAGGAAGAAAATTTATTTAAATGGTGGAACAAAAAGTGATCTCTGGAAACGAAGGTTTAATATTGCTGGCACGGCAGGTCAAGTTGATGAAATACCTGTATTGATTGATGCACTTTTCTACTTTTCCAGTAAATAAGCGACACTTTATTTTTCTTTAATTTGTTCACAAATGATTTGGGATCAACAAAAGTTTTGTTTCGGGTTTAATTTACACTTGACAGCTGTGATGTTGTGAGTTTACTTACTCTCGTTTCTTAATATTGTAATACCGCTACTTGATGGTCCGTATCTTAACAAAATATATAAATACGCAAATGTATTTGAACCAAATAATATTAAAATAATCTAAATGTATATATACGGAAATAATTAGATGGATTTGAATTCCTTTATTTAATGATATAGTTTAGATTTAGATATATGATAAGACTGTGATTAATATATCTCTCTCATTAAGTTCGAGGATAAGACCCGCTATACGTTGTTTGATATGATTTTCTACAACAAGAATCACTTTTTAGCCTAAAAAACTCTTCTATTTTATTTCATTATATTTATTTATTTTTAATGATTTGGTGAACTAGAGTAGAGATTCTAGATTTAAAAAATTATTTTATCTGTGCTGAAAAAAACTTGAATATTAAGTTTTTGGAAGTAGAGAGTGTGGAAAGTGTTCACATCAGAAATTTTTCCTAAAATGAGCTAGACTAATTCTTTTTTTTTTAATTAAGAAATTTATCTCAGTGACAATTGTTTTTAAAGATATATTAAAGAAAATTTCGTTGATACATAAGAAAATACATATAGTCAAAGAAGCAATCCAAATCCAATTAGACTCGATTAAAAGAGCGCCATATGATGTTTGCGCGGCCACCTAAAGTCTTTGCTCTCTAACTGGTCCATATGTATTTAGACTTGGATACAGAGCAATAATTCTGTGGATAATGCTCAAATAAAAATACTCTTATTATTTTTCCAACTCACATGTACATAAATATTAGGCTTACGTTCTGCAAATTTAGGATAAAATCATGAAGTCGAATCTGTTAGATTTGATTTTATTTTTATACAACTCAACATATACGTATTTAATATTCCTTCTAATTTTCGATCAAAGAGATGTTTTTCAATTCTACAAATCCACAGACTGGCATCGCATGTATATTTGCGTGTGTGTATATGTTGTCAGCATGTCTTATAGATTTTGTTACAGTTTTTACAGTCAGATTATGAGCTGTAGTTGACATTAAAAAAAAAAAAAGAATAGTAATTTGTAATTCATATTTAATTATTGGTATAAAAAAATCTAAAATAATCCTACAATTAATAATAAACAATTACAATTCATATTCCATGTGTATGCTCCAAAATTCTAACTACCATAACCATTCATTCAATCCCGAAAAGAAAGCATCCATTCCACAAACAAATCCTCATTTTCTTTCTGTAATCTTTGGATTTCTCTCTCTCTCTCTCTCTCTCTCTGAAAGTGAAAAAAGGAAAGAAAAAAAAAAAGTTGTCTTGCAAGTTTCCCGCCGATTGGGGATTAAGGGCGAGGGAAATCCCTCTTGCCCTTGATCTCTCTCTCTCTCTCTTTCTTTCTTTCCCAACAACCCAACAAAAGATTAAATACAAACAAAAAGAAAACAAATTAAAATAATAAATTAAAAAAATTATGCCTGGCATAATCTTGTTATTATTATCTTGTCATCGCCGCCACCATTTCTGCTGCACCCAACACTATTATTATTATTATTTTTTCCATCGTCAAAATCATTTGTTGTGTCGGGTCACCGTGCGATGATTGTCCTTCCTTCAATACCACATCCTGATTTCGCCATTGATCTCGCCACCCTCTCTTTAATCAGCGTTCTCCTTCTTTTGAGTTTCTTGTCTCTTTGTTTAATCTTCTATTTCAAATTCAAAACCCATAACTCCTATTACCTCCAAAGCTTCAACGCTCTCTGGACCGTCCGATTCCTTCTCGTGTTCTTCATCATCCTCTGGTCTCTAACCGAAGCCCTCCGGTTACCCTTCTTCCGTAAGCATTACATTTACCCTTTCTTCGAAGACCTAACGTTGGGTCAACAAGCCTCGCTTTGCAAGCTTCATCTCGTTCTGTCATTAGGGTTATTAGAGCCAGGGTTTCTCGTAACCCTACTTTTTCTTCTCCTTGTTTCAATCAAGAAAAGAACCCCACGTGGTTCTTGGGCTTTCTTGTTCCTGTTGGCTACATGCCTTCCCCTCTCTTCGTTGCAATTTTTGTTTGTGTTTTTCCAAAGCTCGCGATCGGAATTTCCCTGCTGGTTTCGACGGAGTTCGGTGATCGTGAGGGACGGCTCTCATTCTCGAATTGTCTTGTGCTCTAGTCCTTTTTTGAGCATAAGTTTGTTCGGTGCATTCGCGGCAGTGTACGGTTTATATTTCTTGTTCTCTTGCTGGAGCGTGGTGTCACTTGTAATTAACAAGAAATTGAGGGTTAGAACGTACACTCTTGCCTTCACGGTTCTGATTACCGTAACCCTGCAAGTTTTGTTTCTTGTATTATCTCTCTTTTGGGAACCGGGTGAGCTAACCTTTGGTGTAGTTGAGTTCATTGAATTCCTTAGCACATTTACGTGTGCCGCGGTCGGGCAGGGCATTTTGGTAATTATACCAATCGTAGACTCGTTGGCTGTCGGAGGAGACTGCTGCCGGTGGTATCCTATTATCACCCAGACAAAGACTGAAGAAGAATCAAAGGAAGAAAGTGTGTAGGATACGTGATATTGGAAGATATGAGGAAACAATGGCAGGAGAGAGGTCTCTTTGGTTAATTCAGATTATGTGCTTTTAGTACAATTTCATGTTTATGTCTTAGTTTCATTTTTTTTTTTTTGGGTTTTGTTTTTATTTTTATTTTTTTAATCTTTTCTGATATTTTAGTATTAATTGAAAAAAAAGAAGATATTTTAGCTCAAACGATTAGAAAATTTCGCTTGCAATTTATACTGAGTATTATTATTTGTAGGCATTGCGGAATTAATTGGGGTACAAGCAATGTATTATATCAAGCGGAAAAAAATTGATATTCCACTCAAGTTAATTTGCAAATTTGTACTTATTGAATGTTGATTAATTTGATTTCGGCTCCGTTTGGTACAACTTATTAAATAGAGCTTATAACAATAGAGTTTATAGGAGAAGAGCTTATACCAATAGAGCTTTTGGATAAAAAGCTATTGGGTGTTTGGTTGTCAATAAAAAAAGCACTTTTGAACCATTAAACTGTTTGGTTGTGTAAAACTAAAAGTGCTTTTATGCAATTAAATTACCAAAAATGATATGTATTCATAATTATATAATATGTAACAAAATGCATCCAAGCTATCAATTAATAAGAAAAAATCAGTTCAATCATTTCTTTAATTTTCAAAATTAAAAATTGCATCATTGATATATTCTCCCAAACAAATAATATTATCCAAATTAAAATGATAATCAATAATATAACTAAAATGTTAACGGAACATGAGAAGTGTCACAATTTGTTCACGTTCTTGGTCCATTTCACGTACGTTGAATGAATTTGTACTTTGTTCTTCATTGTTCTCTTCCCTTTGATTCTCACTTTCACTTGTTGGAAGCAATTCGTCATCATTATCGAAAGGTTGAAACTCTTGGTCATTATCTGCGTATTCTCTTATAAAATTGTGAAGAACCATTGAAGCAATCACAATTTTCACTTGCTTACTAAAAGGGAAACTAGGCATTTGTCACAAAAGTTTCCATCTATTTTTCCAAACACCAAAAGTCCTCTCAATTGTGCACCTCAAAGAAGAGTGGGCATGATTAAATATTTCTTTTTTTCCTCTTGGTTGACTTCCACGTCGAAAATCTGGAAGATGATATCGTTCACCTTTATAAGGACTTAAATAACCTGTCATGTGAGGATATCCAGTATCTACTAGGTAATACTTACCTGCAAAATAGAAATTCTATAATTGAAAAAGAATTAAACAAACTTATATAGAAATGTATCATAAATAATATATTATAACTAACCTGTAGGTGGATGAGGAAAGTGCAAATTCTCTTTGCGTAAGGCCTCTAAAAATATACGAGTATCATGGGCAGTGCCTTCCCATCCAGCCCATGCAAATGTAAAACACATTAAAATCACATGCGGCCATCACATTTTGGGTAGGAATCCCTTTTCTTCCAATATACGGTATTTGCTTCGATGTAGGCACTATGACTGGTATATGTGTCCCATCAATTGCCCCAATACAATCTTTAAAATATGGCCAATATCGATCATCATTCCTAATTTTTTTGGGAATTTCTTTAAATTATGGGTCAGATGGTTTCAAAAAATCAATTGCCATATGACAAACAGTATCTAACACTATTCCAAACCACCTCGATATAGTTTCACCTGAATGTTAAAATCTTTCTTGAGCCATTCTATTCCCAAATGCATGACCTAATGTAATAAAAAACATAGCTACTGACTCAATTATAGATACATTCTTGCCTCTTTTAAGACCATATGATTCACTCAAAACTTGGCATAATTTTATAAATACATGTTTTTCCATTCTAAATTGTTGGTGACATCTATCTTTATGTCCATTTAGCACCTCTAGTACAAAAGAATGACCTAAATGATGGGATGTTCTGCACGATTCCTTTAAACTACGCTTAATAAAATGATTAACATACAATGCAACTCCAGTTTGTACCATTTGTAATAATTTGTACTCAGCATCACTTTCATCAATGTAATTATGCTCAATATCATTGTTATTTTCTGAGAATTCCATATCTGTAAACACATATATAATAAAAATCATCATTATTTGAAAAGAAAAGAAAAAATAAAAATAAATCTAACGTAGCTCAAAATAAAATAAAATAAAAATATTCCAATTGGTTCAAAACAAAATTCTTAATATAAGAGCATAAATAAAATAAGATAAAGTAAACAATAGTCTTGAATATAAGAACAAGCTATAAAATAGAACTATAAAGAGTCTTTTATGAACTTCAACTACTCAATTTGAACATCGCGATTCTTGATTGCAACAAACATCTCTCTATTCTCCTTCTTAAGAAAAATTTTAGTGGCATTCAAATATAGCTCACTTTTGATCTCAATCTCAGGCATACTATGTAGCACTTCCATTACTTTTGCAATGCTACATCCATTTTCACCATTTCTTATAGCTATAGATGGTCTACTCTCTACTACTTGACATAAGCGGTCCAATTGTTTAGACAATCTAACTGCAGCTCCATCTCGCTTTCGAATTGGTAATTTTCTTTTCCTTCCATTATCATGTGTAGATGTTATGGGAGTACCATTATCAATGTTAGTGTCAATATTCTCTAGTCCGCCAAAATTATTTAGTTCAATATTGACATTCTCCTATTGAAAATACATATTATTATCATCACCAATATATTCATTAGATGGTCTACCGTCACCATCATTTGGTACAAAACCCATAAATGGCGCCCATGATCCTTCTCCTGTAGCAGCAACATCTTTGAATAAAATTTCTAGTTGGTTAGCATTTCTTAAGCCTTTAAAACGAAATTTAATTGCTTCAGGTATCTCCTACAATATGCAAAAGGATTATATGTTAATCTAAGTTGCTCCCAAAATCATTTCCTATTACACTATAAAATAAAAAGGTTAGAAATTTGCACCTTCAATTTTCTCTCCCACCATTCATTGCTACCAGTAATTGTCTATTTTACAGGATCCCATCCTAAACCAGTTTCATTTCTCAGCAAGTTTGTCCAAAGTTGCCAATCTTTTTTTAGGATGTCCCACTTGTTTTTCAATTGTTTTTGTTCATAATCTCTACCAGTCATTGAATGAAACTTAGCAATAAGATTTTTTCACCCAATCTTATTAAAGTGACCATTTGGTCGATTCCCAGCTAATGTTTCATTCATGCAGATCTTAACAAAAGCATCAGTGGTAACATCATCCCAATCTGCCTTTGATTTTTTTCTCTTTTCTTCTGTAGTAGTTGTCATTCTAGACAAAGGATATCTAATATTATTATATAAAAAAAACGCACAAATAAAAAAAAAGATGAAATGAATTTCAAATATAAAATAGTAATTGGCATGCATTATTGAATAATACAATAAAAAGAAAGATGAAACAGTAGCAAATGGTGCCAATAATTTAATTTATAATGAATAATATAATATAAAAAAAGATAAAAGAGTAGCAAGTATGACAGGAGTGTTTCCGGAACAAAGAATATACGGGTTGAAAAGGGGGAGTTAAAAAATGTTAGTGAATTTATATTGAATAATATAATTAAAAAAGATAAACAGTGGCAATTTAGAATGGGGATCAGCAGTTCATTTGTAAATCATACTACTAAAGCTTGAAAAGATAATTACATATTTAAGCGTGTTCATGTGAAACAGGTGATTCATTGGTAGCAGTACTAATTTGATTTTATCATAATAGCAGTCGTAATAATCATGTACCGTGCTCATTTTTTTATTTTTGAAATACAGTCGGTCATTTTTATTTTTTTTTTAATTGAAACGATAATATATATGAAGCTTCTTGAGATAATGCATGAAATTGGTACTAGCTAGTGTCCGGTGTGTAAAGGGTTTAATTTGATTTGACTCACAATTAATCGAGAAAGAAAATTAGAGTTGTCTGATGTGTCATAGATTAGAGTAAATAAATTGATAGTTCATTGTTAAATCCCGGCTTACTTCATAATTATAGATGACTTTCCATGAACTTAATTCTTAGTTTAAGGTAAATATATTATAGTTTTCTTTTTGTTTTAACAACACGAGCCTTAAATACATATCAAATACATGACAAAGACAAAGAAGAAAAAAAATAGAATAATATGATAAAGACAAAAAAGAAAAAGTAGCAGGAAACATTACCTGACATGCCTCAGTCCTCTCTTACGGCTTTGGCTTTGCTTTCTCAATTGTTGGTTTGCACAAGTGCCGGTTATTAACAAAAAAAGAGAGAGATAAAGTGAAGTGGCGGTAATAGTATATTTATATGGCGGTAATAATTTTTATTGGGTAGATTTTATACAAAGAGTATTATGTAATTAATGAAATATGTTAAGGATATTTTTGATATTATATATTTTTTAGAAAAGTTCTTTAATCTTTACTCTCAAAAGCTCAAATTTTGGGCTTTTACTAGTAGAGATAAATTAGCTTATTTAAGCTAAAAAAAATCTACTAAAAAAATAACCAAACACTATAAAAAAATTTAAAAAGTGCTTATAGAATTAAATAAGCACTTATAGCTCTTAAATAAGGCATACCAAACATGCTCTTCGTTCTTAATATATCATACTATCATATAGCTAAGACATATTAGCATGATCGCAAAACACACATATAACTCAACGCAGTGTTTCAATTGAAATCTAAAAATTTGAGTTATATTCTTAATATTTCTAATTTTTAAAACGCATTTGATAGAATATCTAGAATTGATTAGTTAAGATTGAGGGCACGATTACTAGGGAATTTCTATAATCTAATCAAGTTGCAAACAATGTAATTTGAAAGGATTAAGATCTTTTCCCATTCAAAGTTCTCCTAAGCTTTTAATAATTTTATGTCATGTGTCATTTAGTAATAGTTTATGAATATGATTTAACTTTAAAAAAAATTTTCTCTATTAATTTCTGCTAAAAAAAAGTTCAAATTAGGAGAGAATCTTAATCTAATTTGAGAATAATACATGCATGTTGAGAACTAATGGGCATTCTCAGAAATCATCTCTCATTGCTGGGCAAACTCAAGCTCCTCTATCAAATCCTAATTCCGTAGACAAATTGGATTTTCCCACCAACGCCTTATTTTTTTATTTAGAATTTGGAGGGTTAACAAGTGCTTGATCATTTTTGTTGGTTAAAAGAAGCTCCACGGTACTCAGTTAATTAATGAAGAGTAGAATCAACGTTCATGTCCACTTCAGATATATACGATGATTGTAGATATAGACTGCTAACTGGTTAATACTAAAATGAGAAATTAGTCAGAATTATCATCTTGCTAGAATAAATGAAAGGTTTATTCAAGACTTCAATGAAATTGTATAACATAGAGGATATGAACTAGACTTAAGAAAAGAAATACAACTAAAAATTATTTTTAGTAAATCATTCCAATCTAAAAAAACTGCTAACCTAATATATACTAACATGACATGCATAAATAAGCAAACTTGATTAAAACTGGATTATATAACTTAATTAAACCTAAATTATATTTGACAACCCCCTTCAACTCAAGATGGCTACGAAAAAGCAAGCTTCAAGTTGAATCCTTGAAATTTGAAACTCGAAAACTTACGGAGAAATTCTAGAGCATATCAAATGTATTACTCCTAATTAATGCATGCATAACATGTGTAGTTCAATTAAATATAACTATAAATTACATGATGATTTTCAAAGTAAGGGTGCGTTTGGGATTGAGGTGTTGTAGCTTTTAAGCTATAGCTGCTGTGAAAAAAAAGCTGTAATTATGAAACAAAAGTTAATAATATATAGTAAATATAAATTTTAAATAATAATTTTGATAAAATTATTAAAAATATAATAGATTTTGTATTATATAAGTGAAAAATCATATCAATATAGCTTAAAAGCTACAGCAGTTAGTGTTTACCAAACACTTTAGTGCTGTAGCTTTTAAGCTACAGCTGTCCAACCTCAATCCCAAACGCACCCTAAATGAGACTTGAGGATACTCTTGAAACTTGAAGCTTAAAAGAAAACTTGGAACTTTAGAGACTTTGAGAGTTGTGACCTATGAAGCCCAAACATGTGAGACATTTAACCTACTAAGCTTGAAGGAAGAACTTGACAGCTTTAATCGATGAAGCCATAATCGAGATAGGAGCACTTATTGAAGGGTTAATTAATTAATAATACTCATGCAAATTTCATAAAAGCAGTTGCTGCTTTGTGTTGTGTGTTTGTTTTAGAGTTTATCATCTAATAATGTTTTATCTTTCATTTGGGTATGTTTTTTTGAGTTCCTTCATTAATTGTAAATGATGAATGATCGTTTAATACCGCTGTTTCCCTTTTGTTGAGCCTTCATTTTGAAAAGGCGGAGAAGGTTTTTTATTTTTTGTGCTTACTAATTAGTGTTATAGTAGAAGGGTAAAGATTTGTATTCTAGATATTAACAATGAGGGTTCAGGGTTTAATTAGTTATTAAATAATAATAGAGAGTCAACTAACGGCTAACTCTTTCTATTCTTGAGTATTTCATTTCAGGCATTTCTAGAAAACAAAAGGGGACTATATCATTTCCCGATAGATCAACTAATTATTGGGCTGAGCTGGATTTGAACCTGTGTAGAGATATTACCAACGAATTTACAGTCCATCCCCATTAACAGCTCAAGCATCGAATAGTAAAAGTAAAGTCCTGGCTTATTTATATTCCACAATCAACCATACACAAGTGCAAACAAATGTATTTTTTTTTTATAGAAACAAATGTCGAAATATTTTGATGAGTGCCTTTAAAATTTGAAATAATAACAAAGCTACCCAGCAAATTTTTACCTTGGTCGGGTTGAGATGGGTTGGATGCAATTTTTCCTTGTATTTGGTAAAACTTGAAATTTGATTGTATTGGATTTAAAATATCAAAGGATCCTAAAGCTTTGAATATTTACAAACTAGCTCTAAAATTCTAGAAGTATGACAAATAAACTCAAATATAATTGTAATGTAACCCAAAGTTTTAAGACTTTAACAACACAGCCTGATGGCTAAAATGCATGAGATGGGGCGTGGACAGTAGCAGACCTATACGTGGGCTAGTTAGTCCAGAAAAAATCGTTTATACCCCTTACTTTTTCATCAATTTAGTAAAATAATAGAGTTTTTGATGAGAGTGAGGATAAAACTATCACAAGCGCGTGGAATGAGACATATTCAGATCTTATTCAAGTTCCCGTCGGCCCCGTTATGAGAGTAAAGAAATTCAAAGAAGCACTTAATGGATAGATTCAAGCAATTTGGGCTCAATTAAATTCGTGGACCCGTTGAAGGAATCAAACATGATAAATGCATGATTCAAGCTCTTGAAGTTCCCAAATAATCACTTCCATGAAATAGGGAGTTGGCTTGCACGTCATGGCGGGAAAATATATTATTTTCCTTTTTCAGATACTTTCCTGTTTCTTGAGGAGGCTATTAGGGAAACCTATTTTAATTGATGTAAGGCATTTAAGCCAATTAGGATCCTAATTTGATTTAGATTTTTTCTTATTTACTTAGATTATGATTATGATTTGATTTAGATTCTTTCCTATTCGTTTAGATTAGGATTCTGATTTGATTTAGATTCTTTCCTATTTGTTTAGATTCATATTCAGATTTGATTTTTGGTTTAGGATTTATTTTCAAAAATTCTTGTAACCAACCCTATATAATGTACTCGTATCCAATAATTGGAGATAAGTTTTTGATGCAATTGGTGAGGGAGTTAATTGTCTTTAGTTCTTTGCAAACTCCTTGAACTTATCAGATTTCTGTGGCGTTCAAACTTTTGACTTATCAATTAGACCATCCATAGCTGATTATGGCATCTTCACATACCAAGGTTCGTGCTTTAATTAAGTATTAGGTCGAGGTTCTATTCAATTCCTTGTTTAGATTTCATCTTAGGGACTAAATTAATTAGGGTCGCGTCAGTTCTTGACGGAGTTCATATAATTTGGTATCAGAGCCTAGGCACCAAGGTCAGATCCATCTATCTTTATTGTTTTTCATTCTTGATTGAATTATTCATTCTTGTTCTAGTATTTAAAAAAAAAAAAGTCGTGCATAGTGCCGTGTTAGCAGTATTTGCGTGAACAGTGCCACGTGAATAATATTTTTAGGGTTTCTTTTTTTAAATCAATTTTGCATCCTTGTGGTTTAATTCTCCTTAAATCCACAAATTTTACCTATTTATTTTCCTTAAAAAAAAGATAGAGAGAATCCCCTCTTAAAATCTTTCATTTTTTCATTATTTGTGTCTTGGAAATCTAAAACGGGTTTTACACCATGGGTGAAAATTTTTCCCAAAATCAAAACTCGATTTTACGTACACATTACCTTTTTACTCTTGAAATTTAAGTCTGTTTAGTGTAATCTTTGTGAATTGCTGCTGAAATCCTGATATTGGTTTGATTAGTTTGATAAGAACCAAGTGAGAATTACTACGAGTGAAAAAAGACAAGAGAGTGTGAGTGTATTAGAGGGTAAAAGTCAATTAATTTGAGTGAACCACGAGTAGAATTGAGTGAGTCATTTTCTTGAGTGAAACACGTAAAGGAGTGAGGTGAGGTCATTTCCACATTATTTCTAACTTTCTTTTGTAGATGTTAGCCATGTCTAACAACCTAGAACGAAACACAAATGAAGAGGATTAGTCTGCAACTACTCAGAATTTACAAATCCAAGCATTGATGGGAGAGATGAGAAGGATGATGAGGGCTGAATTAGAGCTCATACAAAAGCGTTCGGATCAAGTGGAGAACACACTTATAGGGCGGCCACAACCCATTCCCCAAGCACGTAGAAGAGAAAGAGCTCCAGCTAGAGGAGAGATTGATGACTATTAAAGGGATGAGTATGATGAAGGGGAGGACTCAATGGGTAGCTATAGAAGAGATGGAGGAGGTAGAAGATTTAGGAATAGAGATGATGAATTGTGTGGCATAAAGATAAAGATCCCATCTTTTCAAGGAAAATCCGACCTAGAAGCATACCTTGAATGAGAGAAGAAAATTGAGTTCATATTTGATTGCCACGATTATTTAGAGGCAAAAAAGGTAAAATTGACTGTGATTGAATTTTCTGACTATGCTAGTATTTGATGGGATCATCTTGCTATAAGTAGAAGGCGAAATAAGGAACGTCCAGTTGAGACATGGGATGAAATGAAATCATTGATGAGAAGGTGTTTTGTACCTAACCACTATTATCGAGACTTGTACAAAAAATTACAACGTCTTACACAGGGTAGCCAAAGCGTGGAGGATTATTATAAAGAAATGGAGATTGCCATGATTTGAGCAAATGTGGAGGAGGATAGAGAAGGTACCATGACATGATTCTTAAATGGTCTTAATCGGGAGATTGCAGATAAGGTTGAGTTACAACATTATGTGGAGATTGAGGGATGGTACACAAAGCCATCAAGATTGAGTAGCAACTCAAGAGGAGGGTTTAACACCTGTGCAACCCCAAGCTCGAGTTCCACTCCTTAGAAACCGAGTTAGGTGAAACGAGATGAGAGGCTACAAGCATCTATTGCACCTAAGCTAAGATCCGAGAACTCCAACCACAATTCACAAGGTAATACCGTGACTCATACTATTAGGAATCGTGCCATTAAGTGTTTTAAATTTCATGGCAAGGGGTGTATCGCAAGTGAATGTGTGAATAAAAGAGTTATGATATTGTGGGACAATGGTGAGATTGTAACTGAAGATGAAACGAAAGAAAATGAGATGCCACCATTGGAGGACGTCGGAGATGAAGAGTATATAGCCCCTGGGGAATTGACTTTAGTAGCGAAGAAAGCTATGAGTGTGCATGTAAAGGAAGACGAAGCAGTGCAACAAGAAAACATTTTCCATACTAGGTGTTATGTTCAAGACAAAGTATGTAGTATGATTATTGATGGAGGAAGTTGTACTCATGTTGCTAGCACTACCATGGTAGAGAAATAAGAGCTTCTGACACTTTAACACCCATGGCCATACAAACTACAGTGGTTAAATGACAGGGGTGAGGTAAAAGTGAACAAGCAGGTACTAGTGACTTTGGATTGGCAAGTATGAAGATAAGGTGCTTTGTGATGTAGTGCCAATGCAGACTGGACACTTGTTACTTGGGCGGCATTGTAACTAACCCTATATAATGTACTCGTATCTAATAAAAGGAGATAAATTTTTTATGCAATTGGTGAGGGAAACAGTAAAATATGCAAGATAGCATTATCAGAAAGGGTTAATTTCGGTTTATTCCCTTTTGAAATGACAATTTTCAAATTACTCCTTATTTTTTAAAACATCAATCTCCTTTATATTTTTAATGGCTACAAAAATAAAATAATATTTGTACATTCTCCTATCAGTCAATTAACATAACAATATCACACCTTTATGTAAACTAAATTTCCAAAACACAAATAAATATTTTAAATATTTACAGAATGCACCCAGTATACTTTTAAAAATTTTCATTTTTACCCATGGATATCATGCCCATGGCTACACACAGCCACAACAGCCAAACTTATGGTCGCATGCAGCCATGGGAACTAAAATTTGTGGAACAAGTATATTTGTAGATTGACCCACATCTAAAAGGACGATTTGAAGATGAAATTATGGAACAACGTAAAAAGTCTTTTATTAGGATGTAGCCGATGAAGTAAATATCTTTGAAAATGCACTTCGTTTTAGGTTGCTGTGGCATAATGGCTTACTAACTTGCCCTAGGGGTTAATAGATATTTTCAAAAACTGAACTGTGGAATTCAAGCTGTGGAATTCATAAGAACTGAACTCACATAGTCGATATCATTCATGGGTTTACTCAATTTCCATATTAGCACAAGAACCCATGGCTGTGAGTGGCCAAGGTAGCTAATACATTGGCCGCGCAGCCAAACTCATGACCACGGTACCCAAACCCTTGGTCAAGCGTGGCTAAGGCAACCAATGTCGTGGCTACGCACAGCCATGGCAGCCAAAACCCATGGTCGCGTGTGGCCATGGGAACCAAATCTATGCCACATGCGGCCATAGTGACCAAACCCAAGGTTGAGTGTGGCCATGGCACCCAAACCTTTGGTAGCGCATAGCCACGGGAACCAAACCCATGGCCGCATGTGGCCATTACAACGAAAATTGTGTTTTTATTTTATTTTTTATTACTTTAAATATTTTTTTAGGGTTAAAATTGTTAGTTAACAAAACTATTAAAAGAGGATACTTTTGTACTTTAACAAGTCAACGATGGCCAATCGTTGAAGTTAATGATTATTAAAGGTAACTTAATGTTTTCAATAATAAGAGAGAAACAATGTAAAGATTGTCATTTCACGAGGGATGTATGCCAAATTAACTTGAAATCATCTTTAACCACTGGCCTCAATCAGATGCAAGAATTGCTACCTTTATTAACATTGCCAATTGCTTCATCCAATCGTAGCCAATGTATTTCTCTAGTGTACTCTTTAATACATTACTGACCAAATGCTTTATCCTTCTTGTTGAGAAAGTTTTCCACTGTGTGAATTCAATTTTGTTGTGAGCAAATGTATTGTGAGTATCTACGTACATAACATTGCGAAAGTATACATGAATCCAAAATCCAAATATAACTTGTACTCTAGCTATGTGAAATGATCAATTGCACGCATGCTTCAAACCAGGTCCCACAACACAGTTCCCTATCCTAGAACTAGATATGTGAACTGTAAGGCCATGTTTGGGAGCAAGACAAAGTGTGGGATTGGAATAATTTTTTAGATAAAATATCTAATCCCATGTTTGGTATACTTACTTAAATTAGATTAAGTGGACTAAATTCAAATTTAGTGCTACAATTGTAAGATTAGTTATCATAATTTTCACACAGGTTTAAGGAGGATTAGACTAAGCATGTTTGTCCTTTATGATTTCTTTTTATTTTTTATTTATATATTGTTATTAATTAATTTTTTATTTTATTTATTTTTATTCATGATTCCATAAAAATTAAGTAATTTATTTTTTTATTTTACCTATGACATCTTCTTTCATTTATTTATTTGTATTAATATTTGACATTAAAATAATTAATTAATAGTATATTATATTAACAAAATTATTATTAAGAAACATCCCATTTATCGTCTGAATATTATGTAAAACATTAACATTTGATTAATAATTAATTTTATATTTAATTATTTTAATAATATTTTATGTAATAGGCAAAATATACATCATATATTAAAACATATGATTTAAATAAATTTAATTGTTCTAATTAAGTATTATTTAACTTTACTTATATTTAATTTAATATAATTTAATCTGATATTAATTTTTTATCGTATCAAACATAGGACAACACTATATATAATCTAGTATAATCCAATCCAACCTAATCCAATCATGTTCTGATAGTCAATCCAATTTAATCTTGCTTGTCAAATGTAGCTTAAGATGCTGTGGTGCACGCAGTGTGCACCTGATCACTTTTCCTCTATCTATTTCTTGTAGGAAAATTTTATTTTATGCTTTGTAATATCAAAAGTTCAAGAAAAAATGCAATCAATATTGGATATTTTTTAATCCAATATTGTTGGATCCTTAATCAAATGTTGAGCTTATATGCGAATAATTATGTGTTGTTGACTGTTATATAAGGTTAAACCTAATTAAAAGTGATCTATTTAAGTTTTTAGTATTATGAGCTTTAATGTATCTAATAGGATGTGGACCTTTAATGTGTAGAGGCCCAATTGTATTCTAATTTTAAGATGGGCAGAATTAAGAATACCTAATGACAACAGGAAAAAGTTGTCTATATAAGTGGTTATGGTTCTCAGGTCACACGTATCTTTCCATTTTTTCTGACATCCCATCGTCAGAGAGAGAGTGTAGAGAGAATTAAACGACACTCTAGGATTACGTGTGGATCTGGAAGGCAACCCTAGAGAGCAATTCAACGTTATGGATTAAGCTACGCTTCTGCATAGTTTTGTTATTGATTCTTGGTGATACAACATGAATATTCCTAGGTTATAGGTGATGGTTTTCACCAAAGATTTTTTATTTATTTCTAACAATAAACTCTACATAGACATTCAAAAGTTACTTATTTTTCTAGTATATGATACATAATGAACATTGGATTTTCTAATTTCTAATATAATTAAGTCGAGAAATTAAAAAAAAGAAACACACTAGGATTTACAAGTAATGTTGGGTCCAACTCATTTGGGGGCTCAAAAACCTAAAGTCCAAAAAGGCTAGCTTGATGTGTAATTAACATTAATCTTTGGACTTGGATGAAAATTGCCATGAAATTTAGCTATAAAAGCAAGCGGCAGATTGGATAAAAGGCGTGCAGAAGAAGCGGCGAGAGAGAGAAAAGACAGTGGAAGTTTTTAATTTGGGAATAATAATTTCAACCTTTAATTAGACGATCAGAAGGTGATTTTAACTCTGTTTTCTCCCAATTTTGAGGGTAAGTTCCTTACATCGCCCTCTCAATCTTACTAGTCTTGATTTTTATTTTATCCTCTCGTTGGTTATTATTTGAGATACCCACTTGTTTGAAACACAAATATTAGATTGTTACTGTAAGCCAAGAGCATTGAGATTCTTTATGTTATTAGCCTCTAGTATTATCTAGAGAAGAATTTGTATTGTAATCCCATTAAAATAATGGAAGATTTTATCGGACTACAGTCCCGTGGTTTTTCCCACTTTGGATTTCCACGTAAAAGATATGTCTCTTGTGGTTGCCTTTTTTGCTTTGGATTTTGTTGGTTAATTTTTCTGCCTATTTATTTGTGGTACACATCCTATTTTAACCACATAAAGAGGGAAAATTTTTTGTTTCCGCTTAATTTGCAGCTTCTTGTGTGAGTTCCTTTCCCAACAGAGTGGTATCAGAGCGTTAGGTTTTGTGTTTTTTATTACTTGTGTGGTTGAGATGGAGGAATCCTTGACGTGTATGATTAAATTAAAGTCATGGAATTATGGTATTTGAAAGTCTAGAATGGAAGATTTGTTGTATATGAAAGACTTATATGAATCTACTGAAAGCGAAAAAATTAGACTCGCCGATTTATTTTAGATGATGAGTTACAAGTATTGTTATTGCTTAGTTCTTTGCCTGACAATTAGGAGACATTAGTGGTGTAAATGAATAATTCAGTGCCGAACGGGAAATTAACCTTAGAGATGGTTACAAATGGGCTACGGAATGAAGAATCTAGAAGAAAGAGTATTGAAGCAGTTTCCTCTGAGTCAGTTGCACTTGTTTCAAAAAAGCGAGAAAAAACGAGGGAGAAACCAAAGTAGAAATTCCTGCCAGCAGAATAATGATAACCCTAGAGGGAGATCTAAGTCCCAGAGGAGAAACATGAAGTGTTTTCATTGTCAGAAAATGTGTCATGTTAAAAGGGAGCGTAGATCGTGGAAAAGAGAATAGGCGAATGAAAAAGGTGGTGCTTAGAAAAATGACAAAGAAAACACTGCAGCCATAGTTGACGATGATTTGGATATTGTTTATGATGAGAGCTCAATAAATCTCACTTGCCATACCAGTGATTGGGTGATTGATTTCATATTACTGCACATTGTGATTACTTCACATTCTATGTTAATGGTGATTATGGGCATGTTCGGATGGGAAACGAGGGGCATCCAAGATTGTGGGCATAAGAGATATTTGCTTGGAAACCAGCATTAGCTGTAAGTTGTTGCTTAAAGATGTCAGACATGTACTAGATATTCGCCTTAATTTGATCTTAACAAGCAAGCTCGATGATGATGGTTATACTAATCAATTTAGTGAAGGAAAATAAAAGCTCACCAAAGGCTCCCTAGCATTAGCTAAGGGGAGAAAAATAAACACTCTTTATATGATAGAAGCAAAGATCAAGAAAGAAGACGTGAATGTGGCTGTAAAAAATTCTGACATTGAGACATGACATAAAAGGCTTGGTCACGTTGGTGAAAAAGGATTAGAAACTCTTGCCAGAAAAGGATTTCTACCTAGCTTCGTAGGTATGTCGCTTAAGACTTGTGCTCATTGTTTAGCTAGAAAAGCACACAGAATACCTTTTAAAAGTTTTTCTCTACCTAGAAAGTCAAAACTCCTTGATTTGATTCACACTAATGTTTGCATAGTGTAAAGTAGATCAAATGGAGGTGCACTTTATTTTGTGACTTTTATTGATGATTGTTCTAGAAAAGTGTGGGCTTTTGCTTTGAAATCTAAAGACCAAATGCTTGATATATTTAAATTCTTCCATGCTTCTGTTGAGAAAGGGACATGAAGAAAATTAAAATGCGTCAGGGCAGATAATGGTGGCGAGTGCAGACGACCATATGAGCAATATTGCAGATCCCATGGAATAAGACTTGAGAAGACTGTACCAAAAATCCCGCAGCAAAATGGTGTTGCAGAAAGGATGAATAGAACAATTGAAGAGAAGTCAGGTGTATGCTTTCTAATGCCAAGTTTCCTAAACTTTATGGGCAAAGGTTATGCGTACTGCAGTTGATTTGAGTAATCTTTCTCTTTCAGCTCTATTAGATGGCGATATACCTGAGAGAGTTTGGACCGGGAAAGATATTTCTTATAAACACTTTAGAGTGTTTCGTTGCAGAGCATATGTTCACATCCCTAAAGATGAGAGATTGAAGCTTGATAATAAAGCCAAGGAATGCATTTTCTTAGGCTAAGGGCATGAAAAATTTGGGTATAGATTATGGGATCCAGTGGCAAGGAAATTAATCAAAAGTAGAGATATTGTGGTCCTTGTAGATTAGATAGTTGATAATGCAGAGAAGAATGATGAGTCTTAGTTATCTCCAAAAATTCTTATTATTCAAACTTTAGTTTCTCCACCTGTAGTTCATGATGATCATGAGGGAGCTGGAGAGGATAGTAATGATGGTCCAGCAAAACTTGTTGAGACCTCCAGAATCTGCTGCACCACTAGTTGAGCCATAATTAAGAAGATCCAATAGAGAACAATAACCTTCCATTAGATATCCCTTACATGGGTATGTGATGCTTACAGATGAATGAGAGCTAGAATATTTTGAAGAAGCCATGTCTCGCCAGTAGGGGGTTAAAGCCATGCAAGAGTAGATGAAATCTTTAAATGAGAACCACACTTATGACTTACTGAAGTTGCCTAAGGGAAAAAGGGTACTGAAGAATAAATGGGTTTACAAGTTGAAGACTAAAAATTACTAACAACATCGGTACAAGGCTAGATTGGTTGTGAAGGGCTTTGGTTAGGAGAAAAGTGTTGATTTTGAAGAAATATTTTCTCCTGTAGTGAAAATGTCTTCTATCCGATTAGTTCTGTGATTATCAGCTAGCTTGAATTTGGATTGGGATGGCAAAAAACTGGCCTGGGCCGGGCTCGACCGGGATTGGACTTTATTTATTTTTTTAATTTTTTTTTTAAATTATTGTAAATTTGAAATAAATTAAATATCAACAAGTTATTATAATAATAAATTAATTAAAGAAAATGAATATTTCAAAGTAAACTAATAAATAAATCAAATAAAAGCTTATAAATTTAATTTTCTTTAGTATTTGATTCTCTAATTCAAACACTCTCTTAATTAATTAATGCATAAGAGAGAGTTTAATATCATAATTTTAGCTTTTTAAAATCATCATTAATTTATAAATTAAGAATTTAAGTTTTTTTTTAATTTTAAAGTTACTTTTCAATTTTAATTATATAATTCTAATTTATAAATTTATTTTAAAAAAATAGTGGGTAGGCCTGGCCCGAGCTTTTTTTCTTGAGCCCTTGTACAAGCCCTCATGTGTGAGGGCTAAGCCGAAGCCCACGGGCCTGGGCCGGCCTGAGCTTTTTTGCCCACCCTAAATTTGTAGATTGAACAACTAATGTAAAGACAACTTTCTTGCACAGTGACTTCATTGTCAAAGGCAAGGAAGAACTTATGTGCAAGTTGAAGAAAAGTTTGTATGGGCTGAAACAGACACCAATGCAATGGTACAAGAAATTTGATTCTTTTATGGGGAATCGTGGTTTCAGCAAGACTACATGTGACCATTGTATTTTTGTGAAGAAGTTTGGTGATAACGATTTCATCATTCTTTTACTTTATATGAATGACATGTTGATTGTTGGCCAAAATGCTAGTAAGATTGACAATCTAAAGAGAGAGCTTAGCAAGTCTTTTGCAACGAATGACTTGGGACTGGCGAAACAAATTCTTGGCATGAGGATTTCCCGTAATAGAAAATCTGGGAAGTTATGGTTATCTCAGGAAGCATATGTTGAAAGGGTTCTTGAAATATTTAACATGAACAAGACAAAATCTGTTTATTCTCCACTTGCAAGCCATTTCAAGCTTGGCTCCGAGAATTGTCCTACAAGTGCGAAAGAGAAGCAAGAGATAAGAGGAGTTCCTTATGCTTCAACAATTGGTAGTTTGATGTACGCCATGGTTTGTATAAGACTAGATATTGCTCATATAGTTGGTGTAGTCAGTTGGTTTCTCTCCAATCTTGGCAAAGAACATCAGACAACAGTGAAGTGGATTTTTAGATATCTCAAAGGCACTTCTAAGACATGTTTATGTTTTGGTGGTGACAAACCCATGTTACAAGTGCACAGATATGCAGATGTGGGAGCGAATGTTGATTTTAGAAAATCTCTGTCAGGATATTTGCTCACCTTTGCAGGGGAGCAGTCTCATGGCAGTCCAGATTTAGTAGTGTCTTGCTTTGTCTACTACAGAAGTAGAGTATATTGCAATCACTGAAGGTTGCAAAGAAACCTTGTGGATAAAGAATTTTCTACAAGAGTTGGGTTTAAAGCAAGACAACTTTGTTGTGTATTGCGACAGCTAGAGCGCCATTCACTTGGCAAAGAATTCGACATACTATTCAAAATCCAAGCATACTAATGTGAGGTATCATTGGATATGAGATGTGCTTAAAAAGAAACAGTTGCAGCTTGAAAAGATACACACAAGGGAGAATGGGTCAGATATGATGACAAAGTCATTGCCTAAGGAGAAGCTGAAAAGCTATATGCAGAAAGCAGGCTTGCCAATGCCCCTCAAATGATCAGGAGGGCGAGATTTGTTGGGTCCATCTCATTTAGGGGTCCAAAAGCCTAAAGTCCAAAAAGGCTTGCTTGATGTGCAATTAATATTAAGCTTTGGATTGGATTAAAATTGCCATGAAATTTAGCTATAAAAGCAAGCAGTAGCCCTAATTATGAATTGGAAAAAAGGCATGCAGAAGAAGCAACGAGAGAGAGAAAAGACAGTGGGGGTTTTTAATTTGGGAATAGTGATTTCAATTTTTAAGTAGACGATCAAAAGGTGATTTTAACTCCGTTTTCTCCCAAATTTTGAGGGTAAGTTCCTGCCATTACCCTTTCAATCTTACTAGTCTTGATTTTTATTTTATCCTCTCATTGGTTATTATTTGAGATACCTATTTGTTTCAAAGACATATATTAAACTGTTACTGTAAGCCAAGAACATTGAGATTCTTGATGTGATTAGCCTATAGTATTATGTAGAGAAGAATTTGTGCTGTAATCCCATTAAAATAGTGGAAGATTTTATCGAACTATAGTCCTTGGTTTTTCTCACTTTGAGTTTTCCACGTAAAAAAATTTGTGTCTCTTGTGGTTGCTTTTTTTTCTTTGAATTTTGTTGGCTAATCTTTCTACCTATTTATTTGTGGTACACATTCTATTTTAATCACACAAAGAGGGAAAGAGTTGTTTTTCCACTTAATTTGTAGTTGCTTGTGTAAGTCCCTTTCCAAACAAGTAATGACATTAGAAAAAACTAAATAACTTATAACATTAACTATTAGTACGTGCATACTTTTTCTGAGTTGGTTTTAAGTTTTTGGCATATCTGCAGCTTCTAAAAACTTAATTCAATTAGATCTAGAGTTGACAAATGAACCTCTTAATTAAGATCTGGCAACGTGATAAGATTCATGTTCTAATGGCATGATGGCACGACAAAACTCATGTACGGGCAATTTTTTTATTCTGTGGGTCGTGCTTTGGCTAAGCACGATACAAGCATGACGCAAGCACAAACCCACGAATGCTCAACCAACAATCGAATATTCTTTATTTTTGTTATAAATTTTTAACAGTGTTGTAAATATAAATTTATATCATAAAAGAACGAATAATATATATATATATATAAAAGAAATGGAGAAGGATTAAGTTATTTTGTTACAAAACAGTTTCTCACACATTTACAAAGCCGAATGGCTTTATTTATAGCCAATATGTGCCGAACACTTCAAGTGATTTGTTAACATATCTTTTGACACGTAGCTTATGCAAGTCCATTCGGTGTGTAGCTCATTGCATTAGATTTGGCTTACCATACTTCATTTCTCTAGAGATAATTAAGGTGGCATTTGTTTTTTAACTTAATAACTTAAAGTGACGTAACTTAATTAATTAAGTTAATTAGAGGTGTTTGTTTTTATAACTTAATGAGACTTTTTAGATAATTTTGACTTAATAAAATAAGCCAATTTTTTTGGCTTTTTACTTAATGGAAAAATCTGAATTAAGTCAATTACTTACTAATGTAAAAAATATTCCTACTTTATAATTTATTTTTCATGTCGATCCCAAAACTCACCCATAGACATTTACCCCACATAAAAATATCCATGTTTTTTCTTTCTTATATTATATACGATAAAATTTGAAATTTATGGTATTTTATATATTAAAATTCCAAAATAATTATGTATTCACTTGAATATAATTTTACTTATAAATGTTAAAATATTGTGGTATTTAATATATTATTTATTTGACATTCAAATTTAATAAGGATACAAATATAAAAGTACATACTTTCAGCTTTTTAAGTTGAAAAAAACAACAACGTAATACTTATTTTTCGAGATTCAGACGAAAAAATAAACATATTATTCAGATTCAGACATTCAGATCTATTCAGAATTCAGACTAATTCAGGTCTATTCATATTTCAGACAAAAAAACAAATGCCACCTAAGTCTTTATAAGATGTCGTTCTAGCTAACCAATGAAATCAAGTGGTGTGTGTAATATGCTAAACTAACCATCTAAATTCCTTACTAAAATTCGGACTTTCGAATTTTTTAGTTTCAATCTTTGAAATTTGAAGTGTTGTAATATATTTAAATTTTTGGTTTCAATTTCACATTTAGTTATTTCTTTGAAATTGAAACTTAAACTAGGCCTAGCAATGGCATCATGTTTAAGCAGGTTCATGTTGTGTTTTTATCATGTCTTACTAAATTATATATACCTAAATCAAAAAATGAGAACCCGAACTCATTTGTTATCATATCGTGCTACCTAAACCAACCCATTTAACCGCTATTTTTGGTATTATATCTTTAGTTTAAAACAAAATTAACAATTTATAAAAATGAAGCTCTTTAAAAATATAATTCCAAACAAAAAAAAATATTAATATTCGTCATGTTTAACATCATCAAATAATGTATAAAAAATCAATTATATATTTCTAGGCATCGATGCCATTGATCATAGTCCGAAGGGGAAAAATAATATAGAAAGAGAATTGTGTAATTAACCTAAAGAGATGCAAATGTATAATGATGGATACAAACTTTAAATAAATATTTCGGGATTCTAGAATTTTTTATGACTTTACATAATTACTCAATTTATGTTTTGATTGAAGTTATCGAAGTCATTAAATTATTAATATTTAATATTAACGGGTATGGGTGAAATGAGTTTTTGATGCTCAAACCCCAAAAACCAGACCCCTTTATGGAATGGGTTGACCCACTAACAACCCAATTCTAAAATGATAAAGGTCAACTTGACAATCATTTTTAATGTATGGGTTCATGTTGTGTTAATGGGTTGTACGATCTTTTGCCGAGCCTAACTTAAACAATTATTCAATTATTAGTTGTTTGCAATTCTTAGAATAATAAAAAAAAAAGTTACTGAACTGAAAATAAAAGAATTTGAGAGATTGAAAAACCTATTTTGTTTTGATCAAACAAAAAGTTACAAAAAAAAAATAGAAATATGGTGCAATTTATTGGAAATATGAATTAATATTGTTTCTTTAAACCCAAAAATCAATTGGAACAATGACACCAATTGGAAAACCCAACGGCCATGAAATATGGCTTGAGTAACCATAAATCAGCAAATATAAATTTGTCAAGGCACAAAAGAATTGTCTCAAAGATCAAATTCTACACCTCAAAGTAGGATTTCCTGGTGCAAGAAAGACAAACAAGTGATTTGATTTTAAAGATACAATGACACTGTTGTGAGGTTGTACTCTCAAGCACAACAGAGGAAAAGTAAATTGCTGAAGAAATATGAGACTAAAGTAAATTGCGATAATTAGAAAAATTGGATTGTTCTCTTTTTTTTTTTTTGTTATAATCGTGGTTCCCTTAAAGGCTTTCTATGTCTAGCTTCTATAGAGAAACCATTTAAAGCCATTTTCCTAATTCAATTTGAATTATATACTCACTTTTCTTACTTAATTATAATTTGTCATCAATGTATCTTAAAATTTTTCAACTTGAATAATCCAAATCACTTGTAGATTTGACTTATTTAACTCTAATTTATAATTAAATCAAACACATGACTAATGTCATATTAAACATTAAAATAATTGCTCTCACTTCCCTCCAATATGGGTCATTAATATTTTAAAATAACCATATGATTCCAACAATCCTCCACATATTAGAAATTGTTATCTTCTTTATTTAGCTGACCAATTAGATGAATTTGATAGTGATTTGATGGTTAGTTTAGGGATTTTGATATGTAATTGTCAAATAACTAAAGATAGTGGTAGCTTATGATCAAGATTATAAGATACTTTTGTTTGATTGCATGTGAAATATAATTCATGATAAATAAACCAAACTTGTGTGTTTGTTTCTTGTTTCAGCCTATATGTTTCTTGATTTTAAAGCTTTCTTTAAATTGAATTGATCTAAGTCTTGTTCTGGATTATTTCATGGAAAAAGGTTAAGTAAAGAGCTTGTTTTACTTGACTAGTAAGTAAGAAAAGATTAAGATAATTGAGCTTATAAATATCCTAGGGTTGTTGTTTTCAAAAGGAAGTGATTGATAATTTTGATAATTGACTTAAATATAATGTTTGATGGAGGAGAATAATTTTTTAACCATATTTCGCGTCATATATTAAGAACAATTTTCCATAATTTCATATTTTCTACTTTAAGTTCTTTAGTTTAGTTTACATATAAACTCAACTCTAGCCCCCTCCAAAATTTGTGTGCATGTTTATTAGTATCTTCTTAGTAGATCAGGAAAGTCTGAATTAATTTCATTGAGTCTAGATAGGGTTTTGAATCCAATTTTTTTGTTGGTTGGTTGTCTATTTTGTGTGTTTTTATTTTAATAACTTATTAATTGTGAACAATCTTCTACAGGGATGACCTTGCTTATTGCTATACTCAATAATGATGACATTTAAGACAAGTTTTAAGTGATAAGCTTTTTAGCTTCTTAATAATTAAGATTTCCATTGGGCTTGTAGTCCAATGATGCATTAGTGCCCTAAAATTATGTTGATACATATTTTTGTACAAATAAATATGGGTAAATTTTTCTCTAAATGTTATTAGTAGGATTACGTTCTTTTAGGCTGCATCATAAATGTATATATCTAGACATCCAATAGATCCTAAATTGTAGTATATATGTAATGATATGAACCCCCTCAAGAACTAATGCGAACCTAATCAATTTAGTCCCCAAGATCGAATCTAAACCCAGAATTGAATGGAACTGCGACCTAATGCTTATTGAAAGCACAAACCTTGGTATGTGAGGACGCCACAATCAGTTATGGAGCATCTGATTGATAAGTCAATAGTTTGAATGCTACGAAAATCCTATAAGTTCAAAGTGTTTGTAAAAGAATCGAAGAGAATTAACTCTCTCACCAATTGCATCAAAACTTATCTGTCTCTGTTTATTGGATGTGAGTACATTATATAGGGTTGATTACAAGAAATTTTGAAAATAATTCCTCGACCAAAATCAAATCAGAATCTGAATATAAACAAATAGGAAAGAATCTAAATCGAATCAAAATCCTAATATAAGTGCATAGGAAAAGATCTAAATCAAATAATAATCATAATCTAAGTAAATTGGAGAAAATCTAAATCAAATCAGAATCCTAATCGACTTAAATGTCCTACATCAATTAAAAAGGAAACTAGGCAATTAAAAGAGAAATAACTAATTTGTTTCTCCAATAGCCTGCTCAAGAAATGGGAAAGTATCCAAAACTGAAACTAGTATATTTTCCCGCCATAATATGGAAGCTAACTTCCTATTTCATGGAAGTAATTATTTGGAAACTTTAAGAACCTGGATCACGCATTTATCATGTGCGATTCCTTCAATGGGCCTCCACGAATATGATTAAGTCCAAGTTGCTTGAATCAACCCGTTAAGCACTTCTTTGAATTTCTTTGCTCATTTTTGTGACGGGTTCGACGGGAACTTGAATAGGATCTGAATTGCCTCATTCCACATGCTTGTGATAGTTTTGTCCTCAATTTCATCATATGTTTTTTGTAACAATTCAAAAAAAATTAAGATTATTTGCCTTTCACTACTAACTATAGTGAAATAACAGACCATCATAAGAATTATTAAAGTATAATAGTTTACTACATTAACTATCAAGAAATAACACTTAACTACTTTTTCTACTGTCTTTAGTATATATGGTTAGCAGAAGACATGACCTATTAAAGAAAGACCCAGGAGTGCCCGTGAGCTAACAGGCCAAAACCCACCATGTGAATGGACCATCCATGTTATGCCTAATTTTTGGTATTTTGCTTAGGCTTAGCATGGTACGCAGCATGAGCCCACACGTGTCGAGCCTAAGAAAAAGAAGGGTAAGTTTTTTTTTTTTTTTTTAAGAGCGCATGCCAAGCTATTGATGTGTTTTCTTTTTTCAAATCCATATACTTTTTTTTTTTGCCCACGTGCCTTTAATCTAATTTTATAGAACTAAAAGTTCAAAACTCATGTTAATATTAAAAAATGATACACTAATTATAATAAGATTATATAATACTAACTACTAAGTTAGAACCTTTGGTAAAGTAATAATAATAGTAGTAGTCATAATAATGATGACGACGATAATAATAATAATAATAATAATAATATACTTTTCTTAAGGGTAATATTTAATTGTTAAATTAAACTTAGAGTCATATATTATAGTCCATGATAATATTTATGCTTACAAGTTTCAAATTAAAATATAAAAATTAACATTTCATTAAAAGAATTTTATTATCTAATTTCACAAACGATAGATGGTTCAATAGGTGCCAACCTAGTTGGGATGTACTATTAACTATAGTAATGCAAGTTATACTTAATTTTATTTAAGCTACTAATATTGTACTTTCACTTAAACTCCATTTAATGAAAAAGTAACTTTTAATTTATCATAAACATATTTTGTTTCCAATTTTATTTTATGTATGTAAATGGTGAAAAAATATTTCATTCACAAATAAAACATATTTCTTTTAACTAATTTATGATTTCATAAATGAAATGTTAAAGTCATAAAAGTTTAGATCTATCATTTATATCATTTACAAAATCATGATATCATTTATTCATTTAATAAATTATAAATGTAAAACAATTAGAGTTGTTTTTTTTAACTAAGACTTAAATGAACTTAAAAAACTTACGCTAATAAAATAAATTACAAATTATTTGTAAAATCATAGAATTTTAAGTTTATTTTTCATTAAAAAAATTTACTTTGATAAACTTTGGCATGCATGCTACTGATGGCCCACGGGTAGCAAGTTGGCCTATAATGGAGTGTGTGTGTGTGTGTGTGTTGTGGGCTATTTCACATGTCGTACTATAGCCTATTTCTAAGCTTGTTGTGTTTTTAAGGTCCATGTGTCTAAAATCAACCCAACTTAGTCCGTGTGCAAGCTATGCCACCTGTCCTACCAAAACATGCTTATACCGTGCCATGCTGCATAAACACGGGCGATGCCACGTGTTGTTGGCCCATTGGCCATCTTTAATCATTAGTTGACTTTGTAAAATACCAAAATATCAATAACTCCAAAAATAACAAAATGAGCATAAATTGTTGACAACTTCTAAAACAACCTCAAAAGTTTAAAAATATATCAAAATAACCCTTAAACATAATAATTTTTTTATTTTCTTAATTTTAATTTTTATTATTTTGTTTTTAACATTTCAAATGTTATTATTATTACAAATAGGTATTAGTATTAATCAGGGGTATTTTATAGTACTTATAAAGGGAATTCGAGGGATATTTTTCTTACTTCCAAATCTTTGGATTGATTTATAATTTTAGGTTAGATTTCATTCAAAAGCATATGTTGAGTGTTGGAGAATGCATATTTATAAATGATAAAATAGTCATTTTGCACTCCAAGTCTTACTAACATTTCTATTTTTTATGTATTTAAGTTCTTTAAACTTTGATTGTGTATTTTGTTATAATTTGAGTATCCTATGTATTTCAGGGGTATTTTGGTCATTTCATGATTAATGAGAAATCAACCAGCAAAACAAATAGCATTTTTGAGCTTGTGATTTTAAGATTTTTGTGGAGCCCATCTGATGTGGCATTGACTGATGATGTGGCAGCATTCTAATGCATTGACTGATGACGTGGCAACATTCTATTGGATCGAAAATTGAGCTTATAATACATGCAATATGCTTAATCAATGCTACTTGATTTTATGTTGACCAATGACATAGCAGCATATTATTGAACCAAAAAATACACGTACATTATATGCAATTTACTAAATCATAGCTTTGTGACATGTTCCATTGAATAAGAACTAACCACATGGCGCAATCCTGAACGTCGAAGTTGTTTTCATCTGATAACTGTGATTTATCTGCTGTATCTACAAATGAGAGACTTTCTCCCAAAATTGATAGTTTTGAATCTAAATTTGAGCTCCATTTTATGTAATTCTCACTCCATCTTCTATTTTGTACACATTTTATTATAAAATTACCATTTTACACCTAGTTCAATATGAGTGGCTAATTTAGTTTCAAGCTTAAGTTGAAGGTGAAGCTTCAACATGATCCATAGACTTAATTTGGTAAGTCTATTAACTCTCTCTTTCTCTTTGATTTATGTAGATTATTTTGACTCATTATTGACATATAGTAATAATCCTGTCTAAATTTTGCGCAGTATACTAGCTTTCTAGTGCAAGATCATTACTGTTTGGTATGATAAATACTTTACACTATATTTATTAGTGAGAAAGAATGCATTTAAGTTATTTAGTGGACAGTCTTATCGCATTGTCTACAATAGGATTATTATCACCTGACACAACGTGTACTTAACACCACATTTAGTAGAAGATTATTTTCCCCTAGCACAATGAGTATTTAACACCATATTTACCAGAATAGGGGCTATAAGGAGTGCAAATACGGCCTCATAAATTAATTGGAACTAAAAAGAAATATTAAGTCTATGGTCAAGTGTTAAGTGTGAATCTAGAGACTCAAGTGTTTCATTTAAATTATTTCATCTTTAATTTATTCTCTTTATCTTTTTAATTTAAATCTCAGTACTACTCAAAAGTCACATCCAACAAATTTACATTTAAACTTAGAAAATTAACCTTACACGTAATTAAATCTACCTTCTCGTGGGATCGACACTTGTCATAATTAATTTATACTACAATAGATTCGTGCGATTGCAAGTATAATAAAGTTTGCACAATAACATATTTGTCCCTATGACATCAGCATTTGACTAACAGAAAAATTTGAAAAAGAAAGTAAAATTTTATTTTTACTTAGTTAAAATAGTAAAATGTTACACTCAATAATTTTTAAAGTGGTTTGCCAATTCATCATAGTTTTAGTAATGAGATGATAATAACCCAAAAGCTTAATAGTTAAGATTTATTTTTAATGTATAAGTTAAACTATGTTTGTGTGGATGTGTTGTTGAGTATTTTAGTTTAATTATTTTAGTTTTAGGATTGAAAATAATTAAAATGAAATGTTACTATAGTTATAATATTTTAAAAATTAATACAAAAATATCAACGGCTAAAAATATAATTTGACAAGATTTTTACATTAGTCACATTCATGTCCCATAAAAAATAGTAAGACCTTTTTTTGTCATCCTAAAAGAGAAAATTTGCTTTTGGAAAATCTGCTTTCCATCCCTATTAATAACGTTATTGATCTTGTAATAAATGTTGGAAAAATAACATAATGATTGCTATTTGAAAGTATAATTTTGAGTGGAACCCACTTAGTCTAAGTGGAAAGTCTAGGATGATTCAATCGAAATGATGTATTTATATACTTAAAATGATGCTGGGATAAATGATAAATTGACGCTTCAAATATGGCCTTGTCTGTATAGAATAAAATGTTGGGTCCATCTCATTTGGGTGGCCAAAGCCTAAAGTTTTATAAGTATGTGTAGTTAAGCAATTGAAGAAAAGTTGAAGAGGGCGAATGAAATTTGTCATGAACTTTAGGTTTTGAAACGTGGCTCTATAAACCAGAGTAAGTGGCGGCTGACATAAAAACAGAAGAAGAAAAAGACGAAAGAGAGAGAGAGAGAAGAAACAATTGCGTGGGTTTAGTTTGAGAGCAAGGATTTTCAATCTTTGATTAGACGATCGGAAGGCGAAATTAACTCCGTTTTCTCTCAAATTCTACTAGTCTTGATTTTTGTTTTATCCTCTCGTTGACTATTATTTGAGATACCCACTTGTTAGAGAGCAGTTGTTAGGCTGTTGACACGACTCAAAAGTGTATTACTCTCAAGTATAAGAGTGCCTAGTTATAATATAACCCGGTGAGACCGGGGTCGAACCACAGGGAGTTTTAAATCTAGTCAAAATAAGAAAATTAATTGCGGAGTAAAGAAATTATTTGAAATTGATTTAAAAATAAGCTAAGATTTAGGATCCACTCTTTGTATTCAAACTACAATTTTAATACTCTCTCATTTATATTTTGCCTCACTTTTACCAATTAATTATTATATCATTTAGTTATATGTGTGTGAATAAATATAGAATAAAGTACCTAATGTGCCACATTATATTAATGTGTCGACATTATGTCAAAATACCATAAAATCTAGTGAGATTTATAAATTAACATGATATAAAAATAATTAGAAAAGAATTAAATAAACTTAAAAACTCATTTGAGAAAATAATAATAATAATTAATAGTTTAAAACATTGAGTTTCACCCTTCACCTCATCTTAATAAAATTAGCTACTCATATTGAATGAAAACACAACACTCTTTTTATTTGATAAACTTTTTGAAATATATTACAAAGAAAATTGATACAAACGGAAATAAGAAAAGAAAAGAAACAAAGAAAGAAAGAAAATCTTCAGTCTTGGCTTCAACTCTCAATTTTTGCTCTCTAGCTTCCCCCCGCTCTTTAATTTCTCCTCCCTTTTATAGGCAACAATTGCCTTTAACTTTCTTTATTTTATTATTTATTTATTATTTTAAAATATATAAGTGCGTTGAAATGTGTGATGGTCAAGAGGCGTAATGGCCTCCTGACCATCACCAACATGTTTTTGTTCTTTTGTTCTTTTTTATTTTTAATTTTTTTAATTTTTTATTGATTATTTATTATTATATCTCTTCAATTTTGTTCCAGTAGTTCTTCTTTATTCCCGCTTTTAATTCCAATTCCATCTTTATTCCTGAAAAATATTTACAAGATAAAAATTAACAAATTACGAATTAATTTAACATAAAATATATTTGGAGAGTATTAAGATAATTTAGAAATAATGAACGCAATAATCGACACAATAAGTGAAAAACTAATAATTGTATTCTTATTAAATGTATACTTTTTAGTGTCAATCAGCTGTTACTATAAGTTAAGTATATTGAGATTTTTTATGTTGTTAGCCTTTAATATTATCTAGAGAAGAATTTATGTTGTAATCCTATTAATTAGGGGTGGGCAAAATCGGATTCGGGTCAACCCGATCGGGTTTTCGGTTGTTCGGATTGGGCAAACATTGATCTTAATGCAACCTTAACTTGAGACCCTAACTTACAACCCGACCCGATCCGATCTGATATATATTTGGATCAGATCAAATAAAAAGAACGGTTGGTTTTGGGTAGGATCGGATTCAGGTAAACCATATATAGTATACCATTAAAGATTCAAAGCTTCAAAACTCAAAAGTCAAAACTCAGTCGCGAAGGGGTGAAACTCGGGTCGGGTTGGAAGCTTGGAGTAGCAGAATGCAGATCGGGTTCGGGTCGGCAGCAAATCAGTGGCACTTGGCACTTGGCAGCAGATCAGTGGCCATGGACGCACAGCGCTGCAGCAGATCAAGGACTCGATCGAGTGCACAGCAGCAGATCGCGGACCGGCGAACTCATAGCAACAGGCGAGCGGACACACAGCAGCAGCCGAGGAGGGTTGAGTTCGCCTGACTTCACTGACTTGTGTTTGTGTGTGGATTGTAAATGAATTTTTGTGTAAGATTTGTGTTGTGTGTGGCATGACGTGTGTTTGTAAATGAATCTGTGAGTGTGATTTGTGTTGTGTCACTGTAGCATGAGTGTATGTGTTTAGGTTTTTTTTTTTTTTAAAGAAACCCGATCGGGTTTTACCGTTTTCATCCGATCGGGGTTTCTTTTACAACCCGATCTGATCCGAACCCAAAACGTTTCAAGTCGGGTCGGGTAATTTGCCCACCCCTACTATTAATATAGTGGAAGATTATATCAGACTACAATCCCATGGTTTTTCCCATTTTGAGCTTTCCTTGTAAAAAATCAGTATCTTTTATGGTTGATTTATTGTTTTGGATTTTGTTGGTTAATTTTTCTACCTATTTATTTGTAGTACACATCCTATTTTAATCATACAAAGAGAGAAAGAGTTTTATTTCCGCTTAATTTGTAATTACTTGTGGTAGTCCCTTTCCTAACATAAAAGTAAGGAGGTATAAAGATTGTAACAACTATTTATATTCAAAATTAATTATGCACTCAATTTTAAAATCTAATACTTGTAACTGACAATTAAATTTTGAATTTATTCTAAGATTGTAATGGTCAATTGAATTCAGATTTTAATATGAAATTAAATCCAGAATTTAATAGGTGGTTAATGACTTATAGTTACACTTTGAATTTAATTTAAGAATTAAATCAAATGTTTGATAAGCAGTGGTTACACTTTAATTTGATATTAAAAGTAGTAGTTACAAATGTATTTAATGAGAAATTAAATGCATTTATTACAGTATTTATAACTGTCAAATTTGTAAAAAAAAATGCCCCCCACAAAATTCTATAAATTGACATTCTTCTTCACTTCAAGAAGTAACGAGATGAGTGTTAAAGTATGAGCTTGAAATTGAATTCAGGGAGTATTGCTTTGTCAGTTTGTGTTTTGAGTTATGTATGACTCGTCAGTTAGAGTTGATAATGGAACAAACGACAACCATATAATGTCAACCATTTTTCATAAGTGAAGCACATATCTACCAAGTGTGTTTACTTATTAAGTAGTGGTTGAAAATGACAAGCTTGAGGATTTTTTGGTCACTTATCTAAAGCACAAGATCAACATATGTTTAGGGCCGTTATTGGTTGTTATTAATGGCGAGAAAATTTTGCATTTATTATAACAAACCCAAGACATAACTAGTCAACCTGTGATCTTTCTAGAATCCTCCATATCTGTATATATAATCTTAGAGGTTGTGAATGTAAAATATTGAAAGCTTGTAACTTCTTAATGAATTTTGTTGCTTGTTCTCTATGATTGAAATAAGATTGCTACTAGGCCATCTCCAGGTCAAACCACTTAAATTTTTGCTTCTTGTTTACTTGTTTCTATTTTTGCCAATTGTATGTTTCAAAATTGTTGTTTCTAAGTCACTAATGAAAGAGTTTCGTGAGATCTTGGTAGTTCTAGATTGATCTTTAGTCAATCTAGGGCTAACAAATTAGTATTATAGCTTATATCTTTAATTTTTAATTCAAGGAATGGCAACATCTAAGTTCGAAGTGGAGAAATTCAGTAGAGAAAATTATTTTCATCTATAGAGGCTTAAGATAAGGGCTTTGCTGGTACATCAGGGACTTAAGGAAACCTTGAGGGAGCTAAATACTAGCAAGAAATCAAGCAAGATCAAGGATGATGATATGTAATATGCTCTTGATAAAACACATAGCACATTGATCTTGAGTCTTTGAGATGGAGTTCTCAAGGAAGTTAGGGATTAAACAATTGGCATAGGTTTAGGGAAGAAGCTGGAAGACCTATATAGCAAGAAGTCTCTTACCAAGAGGCTTTATACCAAAAAGGGATTATACACTCTTTTAATGGAAAAAGGCAATTCATTAGCAATTCACATTGATAACTTTAGTAGGATCATTCTTGACCTTGAAGATATCAATGTAAGATTAGAAAATAAAAATAAGGCAATTGTTCTTCACTCCTACCATAATACTTTGTTGACACTCTGTTATATGAGAGGTAATCTATGACAATGGCTAATGTTAAGGACTCTTTTAGCTTAAAAGAGGTTAGTAAGAAAGTATAAACTAAAAATGGATAAAGATTGATAGTAAGAGGAATATAAGAAAATAGAGACGACAATAAAGGTAAGAAAATGGGGAAATCTAAGTCTAGAAACAAAAACTTAAGATGCTTTCAATGCCACAAAGAAGGACATTTCACGAGGGATTGTTGAGAGAGAAAAAAACAAGAATAAATAAGGACCTGGAAAGAATGGAGATGCTGCTATTGTGTCTGATTAAAAGGAGGATGATGGCTATGTCTTAGTTGGTGTTCTTTTAGCTTCTAGAAATCAAAACAATGGTAAATATGTTATCAATTCTGGTCGTACTTATCATATGTGCCTTGATAAAAATCTTTTCACTAGTTATAAACTATTAAATAGTGGGGAGATGATGTTGGAAAAGAACTCAATGTGTAAGGTAGTTGAATTAGGAACCATAAAACTCAAAATGTTTGATTAGATGACCAGAGAACTAAATAATATCAGACAAATGCCTGATCTCAAAAGAAATTTGATATATTTGAGTGTTTTGAGCAAATAGGTTATGTCATTAAGGTTGAATCTGGTATCATGGAAGTTATTAAAGGGCCCATTGTGATTATAAAGGGAAATAAGCAAAATGGCTTGCCTGTTCTTCAAGGTACTACTGCATTTAGTGATGTTAGTGTCTCTACAAGTCAAAGTTTAGATAAAACATTTATATGGCATTTGAGATTGGGACATATGAGTAAAAAAGGCCTAAAAGCATTAGAAAGCTAGGGACACTTAGGGAGTAATAAGTTAAGGCCACTCAAGTTTTGTGAGGCATGTGTCCTAAGTAAATCCTCTAGAATTCGTTTTAAAATTGTAGTACATAATACTAAAAAGGACCCTAGACTATATCCATTCTTATTGGCGTGGACCATCATGGACAATTTCTTTAGGTGGAGTAAAATATTTCCTCTCTTTTATAGGTGATATTCTAGGATGATTTAGATTTATGTCTTAAAGAGTAAGGATAAGGTCTTTGAGAGGTTTAAGCAATGGAAAGTATTGGTTGAGATACAAACTGATAGAAAGGTCAAGAGGTTAAAGACTGACAACATGTTAGAATTCTGTAACCAACAACTTATAGATTTCTATAGTTGAAATGGTGTTGCAAGGCATAAAATAGTAAGACACAATTTACAGTAAAATGGACTGCTGAAAGAAAAAATAGAACCTAGATGGGTAAAGTCAGGTGTTTGTTAATTTATTCTAAACTTTCTCAATCCTTATGGGATGAAACACTGATGACAGCTTGTTATCTAGTAAATAGAAGTCCCTCCAGTGCTTTAGATTTCAAAACATCTATAGAGATATGGTCAAGGAAAGCTATAAATTATTCGGAATTAAAGATTTTTGCTGTCTTGCATATGCACATCCCAATCAAGGAAAACTTGAGCTTAGCTTAGAGCTTTAAAGTTTGTTTTGTTGGGATGTCCTAAGGGTGTGAAGGGTTATAGACTTTGATACATTGATTTAAAGTTACCAAGGTGTGTAATTAGTAGAGATGTTGTTTTCATTGAGTCATAAATGCTGGGGAAAAGTTAAGTTCTAAAGCGTAAAAGTATAGAGGATGTTTCTAATTCAGACATACAACATTTAAAAGTGGAGCTTGCTAGTAAAATAATTGAATCAACTAAAGCTAAGATACCAGAAGATAATAGGGATGTTGTTAATGATACCAGTGAAGCCTCTAATAGTCAAAATGGAATACATGATTATCAGTTTGTAAGGGATAGACAAAGAAGAGTAATAAAGACAACAAAAAGGTATGAATTTGCAGATTTAATTGCATATGAATTAACAATAGCTCATAATTTGGATTAGGAAGAACTTAAAACCTATAAGAAAGTTGTTTCAAGTAAAGATGGAAATTAGTAGATTAAAGATATGAGAGATGAAATAAAGGTATCATACAAAAATGGTACCTGGGAACTTGTAGAGAAACTAGAGAAAAAGAAAATAGTAGGTTGTAAGTGGGTGTGCAAAATCAAACAAGGCATATCAAGAGTTAAAGCAAAAAGGTCTGAAGCCATACTTGCAGCCAAGGGCTTTACTCAAAGAGAATGTATTGATTTTATAGAGGTTTTCTCACCTGTGGTTAGGCATGCTTCTATAAGAATTATTCTATCATTTCTAGCAATAAATGACATGCATCTAGAATAGATGGATATAAAAACTACATTTTTACATGGAAAGTTACAAGAACATATTATAATGGCTTAATCTAAAGGCTTTATATATCAAACAAGGGTTGACCAGGTGTGTATTTTAAAGAAGTCTCTTTACGGTCTTAAATAGTCACTTAGATAGTGATATCTCAAGTTTTTATAATTTTATGATGAAGCTTAGTTTTCAGAGGTGTAATTTGAACTACTGTATTTACCTTTAAGAGATTTTTGTTGAAATGGTTTATTTGGCCTTATATGTTGATGACATACTTATTGCAAACAAGAGTATAGATCAAACTTAAGCTCTAAAACACCAACTAAATAAGAGTTTGAAGTGAAGGATTTTAAACCAGCCAAGAAGATTTTGGGGATGCAATTGATTGGGGACAATAAGGCTACTACTTTATTTATACCCACGAAGAATAAATCACTAAGGTGCTTGATAAGTTTGAAATGACTGATTCAAAACTAGTTCAAGCACCCATGCCAGCTCATTTCAGGTTATCAAGATTGAAGATTGAATTTGGTAAGTTTGAAATAATGAAGATTCCCTATACAAGTGTGAAATACTAACTAGGCAACCCAAGAGAGGGGGTGAATTGGGATTTTAAAATTTAAGCTAAGCAAACCACACAACAGTTTAATCTAATGTCTTAATGGAATAAAAAATAATAAATTCAATAAAGTACAATAATAAGAGAGTAAGGGAAAAGAAAACAAATATAATGATTTTTACGTGGTTCAGCAATCCCCGTCTACGTCCACGCCTCCAAGCTCACCCGCTTGATTTTAAGTGGTTCAGCAAGCTCACCCGCCTGAGGATTTCACTATCCAAGCCCACCCGCTTGAGGATTTCACTATCCAAGCCTTCCAAGGCTTTAAGTTCTTTACAATTGATTTTCAAGGTGTCAATCGACCTTTACAATCAAGATATTATCTCCCCAATCTCTTTACCCCAAGTGTTTCTCACACTTGTACACTCACAATTTGATGAGAAATAAAAATTACAACAAACAACTCTATTTTAGAGTAGATATACAAATGATAGCTCAATGAAAATTTAATTTATGATGATTTGCGAAATTGAAGCTCAATATATGTTGTGCGCACTTGGTTATGCTTGCAAAGATTACTAAAAATGAATTGGATTTCAGTTTATATAATTTAAGCTCAAAAACTAGCCGTTATGCACTTTTTAATGATAACCGACTTACCGCTTATGGAATCCGGTTAGCCGCTTTTATGTTACCATTACATCAAAAATTTGAATTTTAGAACATCCTGTATCCGCTTTCGAAATCCGGATATTCGTTTTTGTTCCAGAAGCTTACTGCCCAAAATTCGATCTTCCGCTTGTAAAATCCGGTTAGCTGCTTGCTACAGTAACTGCTACAGTGAACTATTTTTTAAAATTATAGTTTTACCTTAAAACTTTCCATAATTGTACTATGGCCCAAAATGTTATAAATTTTGCAAATAGATCCAATTTCAGAATCTCTAAATAATGCTTGTTATTCCTAAAACTTTCTGAAATTATGATATTGCATAAAATATTATGAAACTTTTCAAATAAGTCCTTCTCCAAAATTTCAAGCAATATTTGTTGATTTCAAAGTTTTTAAAACTCTTTCAATTAAACCATAACTTGAAAAAAAAAACTAATTTCATAAAATTATTTTTTCATTAAATATAAAACCTTTATAATGTGAAAATAATGATTTATTTAAAATGTATAAAACAAATTTGAGCTTAAAAGATTAATCATTCTTAATATTGTTTATTATCATCAAAATCAACATTATGGAAGCATATATGTTAACAAAGTGTAGTTGGGGGGTTGATGTAAGCATGGTACTATACATGCATAATGTATCCTACACTGTTAGTGTTGTCAACAAGTACTGATCAATCCTTAAAGGAGCATTAGAATACTGTAAAGTGGATACTTAAGTATCTAAAAAGGACATCATGTCATGGTTTAATGTATCGATGACAGAGATAAGATGATGTTTGATTTTTAGATATGTGGACTCAGATTATTTATGAGACCTAGATAGAAGAAGATCTCTTACAAGGTATCAATTCACTTACAACAACTATACTATCAATTAGAAAGCTCAATTGTAGAGTATTGTTGTCATGTCAGCTACTAAAGCTGAATAAGTAATCAAAGAATCAACATTGTCAAAAGGCATGTTAAAAATGCTTGGAGTTGATCAAAGGTTTGTGGTGATATATTATGACAACCAAAGTGTAAGCAAAAACCAAACTTATAATGAAAAGACCAAGCATATTGACATCAAGCTACACTTCATTAGATTGGAAGTGTCTAAGGTTGTTCTAAGTGCTAAGTTTAAGCTAAGCTTAGATTTAGCAAGAATTTGTGAAAGGTGAATTACAAAAGAGCGAAGAGAAAAGTAGCAAATTTGAGAAAGTTTCAAGATCAAGGTGGAGAATTTGAAGTATGAGCTTGAAACTAGGTTCCAGAGAGTGTTGCTTTGTCAATTTGTATTTTGAGCTGTGTTTCACTTGTTGGTTAGAGTAGAAAATGGAATAGACTACAGCCATGCAATGTCAATCATTTTTCATAAGTGAAGTACATGTCATCATGTGTGTTTACTTATTAAGCAGCAACTCAAAACAACAAGCTTGAGGATTTTTCTAAAATCCTCCAGATCTGTGTATAATCTTAGAGGCTGTGGATGCTAAATATTGAAGCTTGTAATTTCTTCATGAATCTTGTTGTTTGTTCTTTATGATTGAAATAAGATTGCTGCTATCTCCAACTTGAACCACTTAAATACGTGCCTCTCGTTTACTTGTTTCTGTTTTAGCTATTTGTATGTTTCAAATTGCTATTTTTAAATTATTAATCAGAGAGTTCAATGAGATTTTATTCGTTTTAGATTGATCTTTGATCGATCTAAGGCTAACAATGAGCAAAAGACCCATATATTATCAAGAAAGAAATGATAAAATGGAAGAACATAATTAGATCATCTTTAATTCCTCCTTTGTCATACATTTATTTTGATAGAGTTCAAACATAATAGAAGTTTGTTATGGAATAACCCAGTAGTGTGCATAAATTGGCATACTTATTTATTTCAAGGAAGTAATAAGATGAGCAAAAGATAAGTAGAATATCTAGAAAGAGGTGATAAAATGGAAGAATAAAATTAGATAATCTTTAATTCCTCTTTTGCCATACATTTATTTTGATAAAGTTCAGACACAATGGAAGTTCGCTATGGAATAACTTAATAGTGCGCCAGAACTTTTTCATCATCTTTGTATCTTGGGAAACAAACATTCAAATCTTAATGCACCCAATAGTAGGAGGCAAATTTGTTTAAAAGAAACTGTGGTATCACATAAGTCTCGATTCGTGTTCTATTCTTTTGTCTTATTTAATGTTGTTATTTTATTATTGTAATTAATATTTCAGCTATAATATTTGTTACATCGTAAAGACCCAATTTGTGATTTATTATTTCAAAATATGTTCCTCTTATGTTGTATGTCATGTATTTTCCCCACAAAAACTTTAAAAGAAGAAGTAATCATATAAAACCTTTTGGATATTTGAATGTGGAGCCTCTTGGGTGAATATAAACAAACTTCTCAAAACATAAGAAAAAGTATTGCAATCAGGAAAACTTTAGCTTTAATAAAGCTCAGTCAACCCATTCTGAAAGTGATTTAGAATGTATTTGTGAAAAATATTTAAAAAATCTCTAGATTTATTCAATTTTATATATTATATTTTTATTAGAATTTTCCTCATTTAGATATAGTACTTGAGAGTCATTTTATCTTCTTATTTTAATTAGGATTTGGGTTTATTTATAATGGTCGTGTGTGCGCGAGTGTGTGTTGTTTTCATCTTTAGGATTTGATTTGAACCAATTTGGTAGTTGTCATTGGATACAGCTTAAATCTGATTCAAACAAATAAATTTATATATGACTTGTGCTAAGTTGGGTTATGTGTGTTTTTCTGATATTTGGGGTAGGTGGTTTAGTTAAGCTATGCTAGGTGATGAACTAAAGTAATATGCATAGTGATATGAGGTGGTCATATGAAAAAAAATGGGAGAAGCCCAGTAGATCCCTATAGGAGTTGATATGGGGGGCCAATGTGTACGTAAGAGTAGCTTAAGTGTACTAAATGGACAACTCTAGTGGTCTTACGTAATATTTAGTGTAATTGGGATAGCCTAGATAAGCTCATACGTAAAAGATAATCCTAAATTGAAAATGTCACAAAATAAACATAAAGACAAAGAACACACAACATTTACGGTGGTTTGGCCTTTGGCTTAAATCCACGAGAGTAACTCATTATCGTTCCACCATAAAAATGAGAGGTTATATAACATTTTACATTATCTGAGATAAATAACATACAAACTAGATTGCTATATAGAGATCTTCGATGTTGATAAAGATGAGGATGGCGAATAAGGATATGAAGAGTGATAATAAAGATAATGAAAGTAGAGAATAGAAAATAGCCTCTTAAAAAGAAAGAAGTGGGTGATGATCTAAAAAGTGGAGAAAGAAAGAGTGTGTAAGTGAGAGAGAGGAGAGTAACAGAGAGAGAAGAGATAAGAGGAGACGAAAAGAGGGCCCAAAATATAGGTGAATAAGACATTTATATAGTGTAGGCTAGTGGTAAGAAAAGTGTATAAAAATTAGGGCTAGATGTCATTTTTAGGATAAAAGAAGAGAAAATTCTAGAGTTATGTGTCATATTTAGGGGAAAAAAATAAGAATTGTACTAGGTTTATTCTTTCTTATAAATATCTTGATATATCCAAACTCGACTCTTAATTTTCTAAGCCCATCCAATTTAATAAATTCTTCCAAATGTCATCTTTATATTGCTCCAAGTATTGTTTCCATTTTATCCTTGTAATTATCTACGTGTCATTCATTACTTTGTCCAATATATCATTATAAATTTATAATATTTTAAAGTGCGGGAAAATTCAGAAAAACTTTAAAATCATGCAGCTTTAAATTTTAATTTCATAATATTATTAAACTCTATTGTTTTAAACTTTTCTCATACATTAAAATTTTAGACTAAAAAAATTAATATATATATATAGAGAGAGATTAAAATCTTTTCCTAATCTAATTTTTAAAGTTTCGAAGAGATAATAACACATGTCGTTTAAGTCTTTTCACCGTTAGGATTCATTTTACTTTTAGTTTTCCTTTCTAAAACGCGAAAACAAATATTTTGGTGGCTTACCTAAATTGTAAAACAAACCAATATTTGACAGATGTTAACTCTGCCTTTGTTCTCTTTGATCTATCGACCAAAGCTTTTTTTTTTTTTTTGGGTATTTCATCCACGATGTACGGCATAGCTAGTCTTTCTTCTTGAAACATATTTTGGGAAAATATGCTCTTTAAAAGCATATGTGTTTACTTAATTGTAATAAACAATTTTTCTGATTAATAAAATAAATGAGGTATTTTATTCAAATATCTTAATTGCATTAATATTTTGATTAAAGTCCATTTAATCATATTATATGTATTTATGTGATCTCCATGTGGATTCACAGAAAACATAAATACAAGTTATCTTATGATTAAATAAATTTAGTTCGCAGTTGATAAATAAAGTTGGGCACTTTATTTAGGTATAGACTGTAATGAATTCATTGAATGATTTATCTTAATCATGTATGAATTTATTGATGTAGTACGACTACATTGAATAGGATCACATATGAGATTTAATTAACCTTGAAATGACTGTCAGACTTATTAAATCTCATAGGCATTGATTTTACTGTAATCTTAATATTGAGTTAATTATGATTTCATGATTGTAATTGTTATTTCATTTGAGTTACCAATGTGCACGACACATACTTATTGTCAAGATTACCCGATATCTTGGTAGGAGCAATTATGAGTATTGGAGTTATAGATTAACAATATAGAATTTGTACAACATATCTCTTGATGGGTTTTTGGCACTTGATCATAGAATTCTCTGGCCAGAGTGTGTCAATATATTTAGTATGTTGAAAATGATAATTAGAAAAAACCAGTAAGTATCAAGGAACAAGATATTATTAAATTGATTGGACAGTTGAGATATCAATTTAATTAACAATGTGGTACAAAGGATTGTGCAGTAAAGAAATCAATGTGGCTTGGGACGAATTATTATTCGAGTATACAATTATGGAGGTCAGTTCCAATCTTTTAGTGGAGTATATTTGAAATTAAATAATTGGGCTAATTTAATTACAAGCCTAATTATTGTAGCCACTATTGTATGTTCCTAAATGATTCCCGGGTTAGCTCATTTAATTGACTGCGCCACTACTGGATTAATAAGCAAGATAACTAGATATTTGGGTTAAAAACCTAAATATATTATTTAGTGGGAGGCTCCATGTAATGTACTTGTGTCTAAGGGGTCTTGTGTTATTTTACAAGGTGGGCCCCTATGACAAGAAAGAAGTAACGATACTTTTGGTTTATTATTTTTAATTTAAATCAAACTTGATTTAATAGAATTAAATAATATAAAAAAAGGAGTCTAGGATTTCCACTAGATAAAGATATAAAATGGCTTATTTTCTCCCACAAGAAGGAAGTAGCCACTTTATACAGGTCAGAGAAAAAGATTTTTCTCGCAATTGTTGAGAGAAAAATTTTCTCGTGCTAGTTGCTTTAGTAGCGATAAAGGCGTCCACACGTCAAGTGCATATCAAACTTGAGTCATAGCTTAGAAAATTATTTGGTGGCGGATCGTGATCTACAGAAGTGGTGATGGCAGATCGTGATCTGGGAGCCTAAATCACTTCAGCGGAAAAAATCAAATTGGATTTTTCAGGGTACGATTTCTAGATTACAAATTCTTATATATTGTATGAGAGCGATTCTAAAAGTTTTTATAAAATATTTAAAAAACTGATTTTTCTCCAACAACATAAACATATGATCATATATTCAATTGCCATGAAAGTTTTCTTCTTCTTCTTCTTCTTTTTTTATTTAACTCTAATTTTCTTATTTTGTATGTGAATTGGGTATCAACAAATATTATCTCCATTAAATCAATTCTGAAAATAAAAATATCATTGAAATGGTTATAGCTTTTAGTATTATATAAAGGTGCATTTAGCACATTTTATTAGCTATAGTATATTATAATGCATTGCATTAGGGTGTATTACATTAAGTTATATCATAATACAATACCATGTTTGGTTTAGTATAGACTGATTGTATTACATATATTATTATTTTGTAGTACTAATTTACAATTAAATTAATGCTATTTAAACTTATTAATATTGATTGTTACATTATGAACTTTTTAATTAGTTATTAAATAATTATTTTTATATACTACTTTTATAATATAAATATAATTTAATAATATACTATCATCAAATAAAAAAATATTATAATATTATATTATATTATTGTAATATTATTATAATTGTTTAATTTAAATTTAGTATTTTAGTAAATAATAAATTATTAAATAATTAAAATACTTTTTACATACTTAAAATAATAAAAGTAAAATGATTCAAATTTAAAATATAAACAGTGTTTTAATATAATATAACCTACACTCTACCTCTTATGAGATTATTTTATACTCTTTTCATTACGTTAGCTACTTTTTTAATATAGTGCAATGCAATTAGAAATTGGCCAAACATGAGTTAGTATTAGAACAATATTTTAATACAATACAATAAAGTGTAATGCAAGTTGCCAAATGCACCTAAATAGAATTGTTGGTTGTTGTGTTTTTTAAATGTTGATTGAAAGTTTGAAACCATAGTTTTGATAGTTTTCTTTCATCGTTTTTTCTTTTAATTCCCAAAAGTCAATGATGAGTTACAAATTACTTCTATATTAGAATTAAAAATAGTAATTTATAAATTCTCAAATTGAAAATTTCTGTTTAAAAATTCTCAATCTAAATTAAAAACTAAATAAAACCAACAAAATTCTCAATCTATTTTGTTGTAGCAAGTTGTCGGGTCAAATTGATACCAAAAGCTTGAGCCTTGGGATTTTGAGGAAGCAAGCAAGAAAGAAGGAAGTAGAGTTCATTATAAAGAATTTTCAATCTTGCAAAAATTTGAAGAGAGAGAAAGCGGTAAGTGGTAGTTTACTGTCATTACTCATTAGTTTTGAAATTTTAGTTTGTCACCGGAAAGAAAAATTAAAGGAAAATTAAATCCTAACTATAGAAAGCGTTAAATAACATTTATCATTATCACTTTAAAGTTTTAAATTAGGAGACAATTTTTTTATTGGTCTGAACTACGAGGTAGTCCTGAGTGGGCCCCAATTATGGGAGACACATTTTAAGTCCGTACCACAATCCAGACTAATCTCCGCTCGCACCTGGTCAACCCGTAAGGGATAAAGTGCTGAACAAAGTAGTGACTTCATACGAGAGCGAAGCTTGAACCTCTAATCTCTCTTAAGGAATGAGAGTGTCAAACCACTCACACCAACCAACTTTGATTAAATTAGGAGATGATTTTAATCCTATAGAAATAGGGTTGTAATTTCATAATTAATATGGTACTCCATCATATTTTATCAACAATATTTCAATTAATTTTTTTTTCAACTATTTAATTTATCAGTGAATTCATCATTTTTCTGAGTAAAAATTACATTTTCTAATAAATTTAAAACATACGCAAGCAAAGTCTGATGTCAGTTTCACGCCATGTCAAGAAAGGAAACAAATAATAGGTTTTAAACATGTTTCAAATACGATTGGTCTTGTCATGAACCTTGTTTCAACACGCTACGAGAAAGCAACATGCTATTCCACAACAATTTTGCAATGAAATCTGCCACAATTAGCGGTCATCATGCAATGGGCTTGGGCCCCGCGTCCCGTACGTTAAGCAAAGATCCACTCAAGGGTATCTTTGACATTTTATCCTCCTTCGTTGTGGTTCTTATTAAATTAAAAAGAGAAGGCAGGTGTGTTTGAATTAGAGATGGCAAAATCCTTGGGTTTGGGGCTCATGGAGCTCCTCCCCAAATAGAAAAAATTTTGAATAATTTTTGGGGAATGAAGTGGAGAGTGGAGGGAAAATAATACTTAAATTCTTAATGAGGTGGAGTTTGGTTTTGTACTCTCCACCCCACCCCCACCTCAATCCCCATTATATATAAATATGTTTTTAATTCTTATTTAATAATTTTTATTTTATCAATTATAATGTCAATTAATATTTTTTTTAATTTTTATGCAATATAAACAAGATATGAATGAAAGAAAATCTTATAATATTTTTCAACTCTGAAATATTGTTATATTTTCTTTTCTCTTTTAAGGTGCTACGCTCTTTAAATATTTTTCACTTTTAATATCATTTTAAGATATTGTTTCAAACTTTTAGATATTTTTTTAAAAAAATTAAATACTTTATAATATGATGATGATTTTATTTTAAGTCTCTAATTTTTAACTTATTAAAATAATATATTTATACATATTATAAAATAGATAAATGGGGAATGGGACTTTGAATCCACCAAATTATTTATTAAATTTATTTATTAAATAATTTTACTCTTAAATTTTTTAAATTATATATGTTACTTAATAAAATTCACTTAAATATCTAATATACTCTCAGTAAATCTAATTAGGTTAATTTGCACTGTAAATCCCATAAATGAATTGTACAAATTCTTGGACAATTTCGATTTAAGATGCCAAGATCCATTGATTTTTTAATAAATATCTTAATAATCATGCTAGGCCATAACATCAACATCAACAGGGAAATTAAAGATGTACCCAAATTTTGTGCTTCATCGATCTCCATCCAACACTAAATTTGAAAAAAAAATATAAATCATATTTTAAATTAAAGAAATTTATAGTTTTTTGTGATTAAAATTATTCTCAAGTTCTCATCATTGACTTGCTAATCCATAAAACTGAGGTACTTTAGTAATTAAAATTTATTTTTAAATGTGAGTTTAGTGAGTAATTTTGTAGACTCGAGATAACTTATTAAAAAATAAATAAATAAGAAGCTGATGCCACGACTCTTGATGTCTATAGAGCATGTTCCACAAATGCTGTTTGTGACCCCTAAGTGATGACGTGTACATGACATCTCGCTTATGAACATGGGCTTTAAAAATTACGGCTTTCCACGTGGTCAGCTTCTGCCACTTGTGATCTACGTGTCCTACCCGCTTGCCTAAAACCTTTCAACGGATAGTTTGCTTCTGGTTCAGGTGATTACTGTAAGTTATCAGATGCAACAATAGATACATCCGTTTGACACAGCAACAGTAACAGGCTCCACCAGCAGTACTGTTAGTGTGTGGGCGTAAGTTACGTTAACGTAACTTAGCGCCTGCCGTTTGACTACATGTAGCAAGTTGCATGGAGCTGGCTACGTTACAGAAACTGTATAACAGAACTGAAATGACAAGCAAATAAATTAGATGCTGCCATGTGTAGGGACGCGTGACAAATTGACCGGTAATTATCCGGTTAAAAGAAAACCAACGAACTTCGATTGCTTGAGTAAGGATTAATTTCATTTTAACCCCATTATTATTATTAATCATTAGCACACACTAAGTTTGATGCAAGCCATCAACCCCACCCCAAAATAGTCAAATTGTTGTCTTACGCGGTCAAGTACAATTACTGGCCATTTCTAACTAGCACAAAGACATCATTGCCCTTAATTAAACATTAGGTCAATGTAAAAAAATAAATTAATTTATTTTTATAAAAACTAAGATTTATGTAAATAGATAGAAATTTATTTTTTTAAAGAATAAAATTTAGAAATGTAGTACTGTAATTAATGAATAAAATTATATTTTATGTCATATGAATATATGGGTAAATTTCATTGTATGCTCAAATATACTGATTATTGTTAATCAACTCTTGGTAAAGCATCTTTTTATTTTTATTCCTCTTTTTATGGTCAAATGATATTTTAGAGAAAAAAATATGTTGACTAAAGTTAAACTCTAATTGGTTAGTAAACAAGTTCATTTTTTTAAAAAATAGTAAACGAGTCAAATTTGATTTTAGAACCTTTTTGTTAAAAAAAAAATCTGACTACTAAATAAAAATAAATTTGATTTCACTAAATATTCGTATATTACTGTAAAAATTGACAAGTTATAAGAGATATTTTACCTGATCAATTTAATTCAATTAAGACATGATAGTTTTTTAATTCAATAGTAGAAAAGTTAACGGGTTAGGTGTGTTGTGTGTTTCCCCCCCCCCCCCCCCCCCCCCACCTCTCTCTCATGAAAGGAATGGAAATAGAAAATATCTTCGGTATGAGTGTAACATCGACCAGGCATTGTATTGTGTTTGGACGGTTTTGTTTTGTGTTCTTATTCTGTTGTGTTAAATTATATAATATATGATTTGTTTTCTAATGATATTGTATGTATTTTTACAGAATTGAAGGTGAGATTGTTGTGAACTTATTTATTTTTTATCATTTAATATAGTGATTATTAATTAATTAATTAAAAGATAAGCATTATATAATGAAGATTATTTGTTTAAGAGTAATACTATATATTCCAAATTTTTTATCCCAAAAAGCTATTCTAAATGATATGGTATTCATTAATTAGTTGGTGAGTACAATACAATTTATTTACTTAGATATTGTAAAGAATTACCAACCAATCAATGAATAACATATTATTTGGGATAGAATTTAGGATAAAAAATGTAGGATGTCTATCATTACTTGTCAAGAATCCAATTCCAAATAATAAAAAAATTGAGATATTATATTTTATTGTATCTCTTTTTATTTTTATTTTTAAATTTAAAATCACCCTTTCTATTGATTTGTTGATCGGCTTTATTATTTTAAAAATAATTAAAAATTTTTATAAATGGAAATAAAGTGTAATATAGATTAGATCCACTAATATGCACTTTTTACATTATTAATGCTGTAAAAAAAATTACAGTATTATTGAGAAACTCATATTAGATTCTTTGGTAAAAAAATAAAAGTATGAACTCATTCATTACTATTATCGTGTTACTCGAACCGAGTCGTTTAATCGACAATTATTTTTATGGCGTGAGTTCATATTGTGTTAGTGGATTGTATGGAATTTTGGCAGGCTACTTTTAGGTTTATAATTGAAAAAAAATACACACATTTGATTGATGAAGGATTATTTAGGTATACGCAAGTGTGTAGAGTTTTCTTCTTTGTAAAATTTAGAAAATGAGAATGCAAATTAAAAAAAAAAAATGCTTCAAATTAAGCGTATTTTAGTGCGCAAAAAATCTTACCCGTCATTGATAATTGAAACCATGTATTAATCACTAATGTATTCAAAACTAAAAGCGACGAATTTTTTTATTATTCAAGGAAATGCTATCGGATTATTATTGTATGGTACAGAGCTTGCAATTTTTTTTTACATATAATAATAATAAGTTTCTCCTTCTATATTTCTTTAAAAATGGATATATTTTTAAAATTATGATTTAGAAAAATGATGCTAACTTATATAATTTTTAAAATTTTTTTATATCTTTATTTCAATGGAAAGAGAAATCTCAATCACCCACTAAGCATCAATCCTTATCTTCTACTATTATTTGAAAAAAGGTGATAGCGAGAGCAAAGCATTAATTTTATTTATTAAACCTTTCATTGACATGAAATTTAACTTGCAATTCATATTGAACAATTTTTTTTTTAAATGTTTACATTCTACAAAAATTATTACCACTTGAAGTCCACTAAGAGTTTGATTAAAAGTTCAAAACATCGGGATGTATACAACTCTTTGGTGCTATTTGTTTTTTTATCAGAAGTCTGAATTTAACTTTTTTTCAGACATTTGTTTATTTTAGGTTGTTTTTTTTTAACTTATCACTTATTTTCAAATAATTTTATCTGAATAAAAAAAGTAGAAAAACTCCACTTTTATTTAAAGTCTGAAGTCTAAATGGAAAATTTTAATTTCAAATCTCAAAAATACCCTTAACAATTCATGTATTTTTAATATTATGTATAAACATAATATTTTTGTATTATTATTGAAGTAATTTTTTTAATTGTTTAAAATTTTTAATTCACATAATAACATTAGCTAAATTGAAATATTGAATAAATCAAATTATGTCCATTGTGATGAATCAAAAATAAAATAAAAATGTTGACTTTATAATAAAATTTGATGTTATAATTACATCATTTAATAAAAAATTAAATTAAGATCAACAATGATAGTATTTTTTTTAATGCTACCAAACTAATCAACATGTGAAAATTATAAATTATGAAAAATAAATATATGCACAACTTAAAAGTATATTTGTGTCAAACTATTAGCTTTTAAGTTTTTCTCTTCAGATATTAAAAAAGAAAAAACGAACATATCATTCAGACATTTTCTTTCAGATCTATTCTGACTTCAGTTAAATTCAAATTTATTCAGATTTCAAATAAAAAAACAAATGCAACCTTTATCTCTTAATATCAATAAAATATATTTATCTTTTGACTCGTTTATGATATTATCTTGTTGGAATTAATGTCAAAATTTACCTATCCATGAATAATAGAAGTCAAAGGAACCAAATCGCGTTCGGTATTTGAGCGGAAACATAAATTGTGACCTACACGCAAATACCAGCTGTAAAATAGCATATATCTTAGACGGCAAAAATAAGCTAACCCAAAGTACGACTAATTCAGCAAGCTGTTGCAATATATCTATCTAGAAAATTAGAAATCAATAGGAAACAGAACCTTTGAGTATACTCGAAGCAAACCCTAGACCTAGAATTCTCTTTGTTGTTCATTATTTTTCATTAATTAATTTTAGTCCTCCCCTATATATACACACACCAAACTTTGCCCTCAACAAAATTCTCATTCTCAATTTAATTTCCTTTTCCTCATATGTTTCATTATCATCTATCATGAGCAACATTCCAAGATCTCTTACTGACTCTTCTCTTACCCTCTTCAATCTTGCCATCTCTTCCTCCGACCCTTGGCCTTTTTCTGTTGTTTTCTTATAACCTTATTAATCAACCAAGAAAGTTATTACTTTCTTTTTTTCTTTCTTTCTTTCTTGATCGACAAGAAAAGATTAGGGTTTGTTCTTGTTTTTGGTGGAATCTTGAAATGGGAACAGGATACCATCACCATCTAAATTTTCATCTTCACTTACCGCACATCCATTTTCATCATCATGGGAAGAAAGATGAGATGAGAAATATTCCAAAGGGGTGCTTAGCAATCTTGGTGGGTCAAGAAGGTGAAGAGCAGCAAAAGTTTGTGATTCCTGTGATTTACATCAATCATCCGCTGTTCATGCAGTTGTTAAAGGAAGCTGAAGAAGAGTATGGATTTGATCAGAAGGGTCCCATCACTTTACCTTGCCACGTGGAGGAGTTTCGAACCGTCCAGGGCATGATCGACAAGGATAGATCTCTACTTCACCACCACCACCATCATCATGTTTGGTGTTTTCGAGCATGATTTTATTTGGCAATTCTGTAATTAAAGTCATCAATTTAATTGTGGTCTTGACTCTTGATTGATTATGTATTTATTTTCAGATTGTTGCCTTATTAGATGATATTGACGAAAAATTAAATGAGAAAAATTTCGGATGAGGAATGTTATACATTTCAATTTTTTTTTTAAGATTTCATCTCAAATAATATATCATTTAAGTGATTGATAATTTTTATAAAATTTAAGTAAATTAATTGTATTTTAATTAATTAATTAATAAATATTGTATTATTTAAAATATTTTTTAAGACAAAAAATTTGAAATATATAAACACTTTTTGATTTGTCTGGATTTATCTTCTCATCTTCATTTTCTTTTTTGTTTTAATTTTGTAAATATAACTAGATTTCTGGCTTTATTGATGCTCTAATGTCAACCCATGAAAGTGGGAACCTAGTTGCTAGTGGGCGATGTGTAAACGTATGAGACACGATTGATAGTGAATTAAATACTAATTATTAAATACTTGAGCAAAGCGTTTTACTTATGGGAGTCCCTATGTTACATTGAATGTACCATACACAACCCACAAGAATCACATAAATTATGAAACCTACATAATTATGTAATTTTTATTAGTTGTGTATGGTACATTCAATGTAACATAGCAAAATCATTTACTTATAGCTTTTGGAATTGCCAAAAGACGAGGTAAAAAACACGCATGGATAAGCATTTGTCAATTGCCAAAAGACGAGGCACAAAACACGCAAGGATATGCATTTGTCAATTCATTAAAATGATGGGACGCTTGGTGGATTTGGCCTATACGACTAATAAGGAGGGTCCCGCTACGGTACATAAGCCTGCACCGTGCAGCCGCAACAAGTATTGCTTGTTCTATTATGAAAAATATAAATTGTATATTCAATTAAAAAAAATTGTTACCGATAAAAAAAAAACAAAGAAGTTTCAAATAGTTAAAAAAATCAGTAGTGCTACACATTTTAAATTTTTTATCTTAAAAAATTATCACAAATGATGTGTCATTAATTGAGTGGTTGATAATTCTTTATACGATCCAAGTGAATTAATTGTATTATCTCACCAACCAATTAATAAATAACACATCATTTAGGATAATTTTTTGAGATAAAAAATTTAGAATGTGTAGCATTACTCTAAAAAAATAGGATAGATATATAGGGCAACTGTTGCGGACACCCTAATAAAGAACGGCGAAAAAAAAGGGTACTCTCATCATTTTGTTAAAATTAATATTATTAAAAAAAATCAAATGTTTTGACACGAAGGAAGCTGACATGTCCCTCACTAACTAAGGACGGCAATAAACTCCAGATTCGATTCGTATACGTAAAGATTTGGAAGATTTGGATTCGGAAAAATTTAGTTCCGTATATTTAAAAATGTGTATTCAAATCTAGATCTAGATGCAAGTGCATCCGAAAAATCCAATATTTGGATCTATATTATTTTATAATTAAATTATTTATTTAATTAAATTTCAATTGAAAAATATATAAGTTAAATTATTTATTAAATATGTATAACCATAATTAACTCTATAATCTTTATTGACTTTGAAAAATATGTTAAGAAACTAAAATAATAATAATAATAATAATTAGAAAATCGTGTAATAAATCGGTTTACCTTAGATTTTTTTATTTTTTATGTTTGATTTATAGTGTGAATTTTTTTTTATGAATTTATGGTGTTGTGTATGTTATTTATGTTGAATTGATGTTGAATTGTTGAATGTTGAATTATAATTAGATTTTATTTGATGTTATTAAGCAAATTGTTGAATTTAAATTTATATTTGAATTTGTTATCATGCGGATTCGGATATCCGAAAAATCTGCCTGCAATCCACGAGGATATTACCCACATTCGAATCGGCATATTTTTTGGTGGATCTAGATGTGAATCTGGATATCAAAACTTAAATCTAAATCCAGATCCAGATATGAATTTTGCCATCCCTATCACCAACAAAATCGAGTTTTGTGTTGTTCGCCCTGTTTGGTACTAAAGGGACGATCTACTCCTCCATGATTGCAACTTCGACAAGCTAGAACTGGCAAGAACACGACTCTTGTTAAAAACTAGACTTAAGGTAATCATATGTCATGGGTTGCTCAAATTTTCCACCAACGAAGGTTAAAATAGCGCACATGATATCGCTCAGTAAAAGTCCTTCTAAAGGTGGGATACGCCCAGCTAGGGGTGGACATGGGTTGGTTTGGGTTGATTTTAAGTCAATTTAAACCAAACCATAAAATTTTGGGCTCAACCCAAACCAACCCAAATATTTTTAACCCAACCCAAACCAAACCCATTTAGGTTTGGTTTGGGTTTGGTTTGAATTTTATAATTAAAATATTTTTTTATTTTAATAAATTTAACTATATCAAATTATAATAATTATTAATTATCATTAATTATTAAATTAATATTAAAATATGAAAAATGTAGTGGATAAAAATTATGAATAATGGATTTTACAATAACTTTGTTCTTAAATATTAACCATATTACAACATAAATTCTAAACAATGTCAATACAAATTAAAGTAAGATAAGATATCTCATCTCAAGTATCAAAGCAATCCATCAAAATTAAATTATTTAATTTTATAAATTTAAATCTTCCGAGAAATAAATCTAAAATTTTTTGTAATTAGAAAAAGCACCAAAATTTTAAATGCAGTAAGAAAAATTAGACATGAAATCTAATTAGTTTTAAATTTAATTAAAAAATAACAATTGAATCATATTTTATTTGATAAAATCTTATAATCAATTACATTTTTAATTTTAGTAAGTTACAATACAAATAGGACTATAAAATTATATTAGAGGATTTTATTAAAATATTGTTTGAGTAATTTATTAAAACGTTAATTTAGTCTTTTAACTCAAGTTGAGACTGTAAAAAATTGTTATATAATAGTGTACTGTACAACCAATTGCATTTGTATCTGCCCTGTGCAGCACTTCTATTATTATATAATAATAATAATTAGTAGTAGTATAATTACTATATAATAATTATTATTAGTAGTATAATTACTATATAATAATTATTATTAGTAGTATAATTATTATATAATAATAATTTTAGTAAAAAATTATAATTAAAATATTGATTTAGCCTTTTAGTTTGTTTAATTTATTTTTCATTGATATGTTACCTTGAATTTGTTCATAACCCATGGGTAAACTATACCCAAACCATTGTGAAATGGTTTCTTCCATAAAAACCCAAATTTAACCCAATTCATGATTTATCCAACCCAAACCATTTTATTTGGTTTGGGTTTGGATAAACCCATGAGTTGTGGGTTTATGCCCACCCCTACGCTTAGTAGTGAATCGCCTCATGCAATTGGTGTCATGGTGCACTTAGCAAGTGGACAGCCCAAGATTGCAAGCCAAAATGAGCAAGCCCATACCTATTTCTAGAAATCTTTACACATCTCCACAACTTGTATGTCTAGACATTTCCACACTTGTGTATACCTAGACCTCTCTAGAACCTAAGAGATATTTAGGCAATTTGCACCGCTTGTGTAAAACCATTTAAACCTAGGCAAGCTCCTCTATAAATAGAGGAAGAAGCCCTTCATTTTTCTCAACACCACACCACACACAACACCAAGTAACTCAAGCATCCTTATAAACTCTCTTGTATTCTCTTTTACGAGTAATAAAATTATCTTTGGCCATATTGCTTTTTCTTCTCTCTAATCTTTCCATTATCATCTTTTTAGGCTAGCTTGAGAAGTTCAATAGGCTTACTTAGCAATTTTTGTTCTAGAATTTGTCTAAGTGCCGCATCGGTTACTGCGCAACATACTCATCCCATGACAAGTGGTATCAGAGCTAGGTTTGCACCCACGCAATCTAGCTCAAGAATAATTCCCAACCTTTCTAGCACATCACAAGAGGGCGTTGTCGATGTGGAGCAACTAAAGCAAGCAAGTGGTTGCGAGGAGGGATGCATGTAGACAAAGTCCCACAGAAAGCCAAAGGCCTCTTCCATTGATGCCTTGGAGCTTTGCATCGCCATGCTCGAAACTTCGATGTCCGTCGCTCAGGATACCCTTGAAAGTTTGAAAAGTAAGGTCAACGGTCTCGAGGGCAAGTACACCGACTTCATAGTAGCTACACAGCTTCATACAAAGCGAGCTACGAGTGATTTGTGCGGAGGTTGACAAAGTCCGCTCAGATTAGGCTTGGCACAAGCACACACTCTCTGCTAGCCTGGCTTTTATAAACTCAAGTGATGTATGCTGAATCGACATGCCAAAACCCGACGACTATGATAGTGCATGCAATGCTACTGCCGTAGACAACTTTTTCTTCGAGCTAGAGCAATAGTTCAATGCCATTAGCGTCTGAGATAAGGCATCGAAGGTAGGCACCACATTTACATTTCTTCAAGGCACCATATAACCATAGTAGTGACAGAAGCATGGTAAGGTAGCCGAAGGTATCTATACTATAGCTACATGGGCAAATTTTAAATAAGAACTTTGAAACCACTTTGTGATTACATTAATTACTTCACTACCCTTATGCTTGAGATAACCAACATGTTAAATAAGGACTCTCTCTTCTATTTCCAAGCTGGCCTTAAGGATTGGTCCAAGGTAGAGCTCGATATGTGTAGCATTCAATCTCTCGATGATGCCATCGTTGTCACGGAATCACTTGCCAATTATTTCGTTCAACCCAAAGACAAGAGGCCTAACCAAAATAAAAGTTGGGAAGACAGTCAAAAGGACAAAGGTCACAACTGTAAAGATTGAGGGCAAAACAGCATTCTAACAGCAAGAGTTGGCAAAGTGAATTAGATGGGAAACAACCACCCAAGTATCGAAGCCCATGCTTTATATGTAATAGTCCTCACTGGGTATACGATTGTCAGGAGAAGAAGTCGATTAATGCCTTGCTGCATGGCTCAAGGGCCACTCCATACCATCAATAAAGGAATCCCAATCCAACATAGGTTCTCTCCAATGCCTTGGTGCACTTAAAAGCCACCTATCTACACCCACAAAAAAAGCCCTCATGTATATGAGTGTGACCATTAACGGCCAAGTCGTTCGTGCGTTGCTAGACACTAGGGCGACGCATAACTTCATATCAAAAAATGACGCCAAGCACCTAGGCCTCAAGGTGACCAATGAAGAAGACACCTTATAAGGTCTGCATATGACACTCGGAGCGTGGAGTACAAAGCTAGATTTCTCCATCGTACTTATGGACAACTTAAATAAGGTCATTGGCATGGAATTCTTTAACTAAGTCCATGCCAACAACCAACTCTCTAATCATATTGACGGGAGTGTGGCATGCAAGGTTCCCATTGAGTGCTCTAGGACTGCAGAGAAGACGCTTTCAGCCTACAAATCAAGAAGGCTTTCCTTAGGGATCCAAGCTTTTTTGTCTCTATTTAAGAGATGAACGAGGAAGAAGATCGCGAAGGCTCGCCCAGCTAAGTCCATTCGCTTATATAAGAAGTTCTCGATGAGTTTCAAGGATGTCATGCCTCCAAAGCTTCTAAAAAAGCTCCCACCTAGATGAGAGGTAGACCACGAGATCCAGTTAGAACAAGGTGCTAAAACACCAACCTTGGTGCCTTACTGCATGGCGCTGCCCGAGCTTTAGGAGTTGCGAAAACAACTCAAGGATCTGTTGAACGAGGGCTACAGTTGCCTATCTAAGGCTCTATTTGGTGCACTAGTCCACTTCCAAAAGAATAAAGATAGATTTTTACAAATGTGCATTGACTATCGGGCGCTTAACAAGATCATAATTAAGAAAAATATATGATCCCTTTGATGGTGGATCACTTTGGTTAACTTCGTAAAGTAGTATTTCACTAAGTTCGACTTTCGCTCCAGATGCTACCAAGTTCGAATTGCTAAAGGAGACAAACCGATGACCGCATGTGCCATAAGTGGAGGAATCTCCTCAAAAGGGAAGCCACTTAGAAACACGAAAAAGACATATGGTAGTTCGCGGAGCATATCTAAAGGTATAAGCATAAGAATGGGATGAGGACAATGCGAGCATAGGTGAGGGAGAAATATTACGGGACATATTTGCAATCGTTATGAATTTTACTTGTGCTAGATGACATTATGATTAATAGACAGCTGAAATTGCCGAAGTAAAAAAAAACATTGAAATAGTAACACAGCCTAATTAATCAAGTGATCATGTGCTTGAATGCCAACATTATATTTTTCAAAATAAAATAGGCACTTGAAAGGTTGTATTTGTTTTTCCAAGGGCAAGATACAAAGGGTGGTGGTGCTGTAATGAGTGGCCAAAATAGGCTTATATCATGTCAAAGACAAAGTGAGTTTTGAGTCATTTGTGTCTACTGTAATTTCTCCTTTTCCTTTCATTGAATAATTTAATAGAAATGGGTTCATATGTGAGTTATGTCCAATGTCAAGTCCACAATGTGCATAGAGTCAACAAATGAAATGGATATCTTATTCTTACACAAGAAAGCTAGTCATCTTAATGATCAACATTTTTTCACAACAAAATAGATCATGCTCAATACACTTAGGGCCTCAAATCAACCCTTTTTTATATTCTGAAAACCATGAATAACATACAATGAAACAGAGTACCACCAACTCAAATAGAACCAGCTTATCAAACCACTATAACCTAACTTACAACCTAAAAACAACCTATCCCAACTCACCCCATGATCATTAGGATAAAAAGCCAAATCAAATTTAAATGGATAGAAGCAATGATTACATTAGAATTTGAAGTACTTGCCGATAATGAATTGATTATATATGTTCAATGAAATATGTTCTCTTAATTCATACCTAAAATCATTAAATCTCCAAATTCTTGGCAATTTAACTACTATAATAAGAAAATTAAATTGACAATGAAGGCAATTTATTTTTCAACATTATCAATCATTCCACAATACTAAAAGGAATCTTAGAAGTAAAAAAGTTAGAGTCACCTCAACTCGTTGGAAAATCGCTTATCTCATTACCACATAGACCTAATCTTTTCAACTTTGTCAAATTTTCTAATTCTGCAACTAGAAAAAGGAATTAATACTTAAAAATTAGTGTGAGGGCTATTGTGAAAGTCCTGATCAGTATGCTTAGTTAATAACATTACTGATCTGTCATTACAGTAGCTCATCTAGCCTTTTTACAAAAGCCATTTATTTATACTGAAATATTGTACTTTACTTGGTTTTGGGACCTTTAAGTGATCATGTCCTTGAATGCCAACATTATATTCATTAAAATACAACAAGGACTTGAAAGGTTGAACAGTGAGTCAGGGAATTTTAAATGCCATTGTTAGGATTCATAAGATAAACTTAATATATCTAAAATGTAAATAATAATGGGAAATTGATAATTTTCACTAGTAATATGATGATGCGAAAACCACATTAATTCTAAAACACTAACAGATGGGAATAAAATTTTAAGGCAACAAGCCCCTTTACACTATTCAAGAAGATAAGTTCAAGCAACATGCAAACAACACGAAAATAAGAATGATCATTCTAAATTCTCAAAGATGCAATGTTTCATACACCCTTAGAAGAGAGTAAAAAAGAAAAGAAAAATTAAAAACAAATGAACAATAACTTCAATTTTATCTCGTTTTTCGAATAACAAAACCTAAGTCATCCTCATTTTACCAAAATCTAAATTAGCCAAATATCAAAGCATTACCTCAAATGCAGAAGTATCATGTTGGTTGTGGTTGTCGCATGATGGCTTTGAGGAGTCATGCTCTGTGTGGAGACATGGCTATGGTTGGAGTTCGTTGTTGCTTTGCGAGTGGCTGTAGTTGTCGATGGTGGCAGTGGCAGTTGTTGGAGGTATCCTTGATGGATGAGTTGTGGGCAATTTCAAGAGAATTGTGGCTTGAGAGTGTGACCTCGATCGATAAAGGAAAAAAAAATAAATTTGCGAACAATGTACTTTTGACTGAAGTAAAATGGTGTGTTTTAAAAGTCAGGGTTTGACTCGTGCTTTGATTCGGTGTAAATAGCATTTTTCTTAGAAGAAACGTGAATAACCTATTTTAGGCTGAAATGCTATTTGCATCAAGTCAAACTCTGACTTCAAAATGCATTGTCTTACTTAAGCCAAAAAAAAAAAACATTGTTTGCAAAGTCATTTTTTTAGGTCACACTCTTTAGTTATAATTTTCCTGAAATCGCCCACAACCCAACCATCACATGTACCGCTTGCCACCACCACTGCCACTACCAATAGCCATCATGCGACAGCCACAACCACTCACAAAGCGGTAATAAACTTGAAACACAGAGCACAAATCCCTACTATGAGACAGCCACAACCACTCATAAAGCGGCAACCACAACTCCAACCATGGCCATGACTCCACACAAAGTATGACTCCTCACAACCATCGCGTGACAGCCACAACAAACATAATACTTCAGCCCCTTAAGTAATACTTGGATCTTTGGCTGATTTAGGTTTTGGCAAAATGTGAACAATTTAGGTTTTGTTATTCGAAAAGCATGATGAAGTTGAAATTATTGTTCATTTATTTTTAGTTTCTTCTTTTTTGCCCTCTTCTAAAGGTGTATGAAGCGCTACATCTTTGAGAATTTAGAATGATCATTACTGATTTCCATATTGTTTGCATGCCGCTTGAACTTATCTTCTTGAATGGTATAAAGGGCCCTGTTGCCTTATCATTTGGTTTTCAGATATATTAAGTTTATCTTATGAACCCCAAAATTGGCATTTAAAATTCAATGACCAACTATTCAACCTTTCAAGTGCCTATTTTATTTTGATAAATATAATGCTGGCATTGAAGGACACGATCATTTGAAGGTTCTAGAACCTGACAAGGTACAACATTTCCATGTAAATGCAATATGAATTAGTGGCTCTTGTGACAAGGTTATATAAGCTACTATGACGACGGAGCAGTAATGTTATTAACCAAGCATATCAACACATCTTTCCACAACAGTCCCCACATTAATTTTCAAGTAATGATTCCTTTTTCTGGCTATAAGACTGGGAAATTTTAGAAAATTGAAAAGATTGGGTCTAGGTGATAATGAGTTAAACAACTTTCCAATGAGCCAAGATGATTGTAACTATTTGACTTCCTAGTTTCCTTTTAGTATTGTCGAATGATTAATGATATTAGAAAATAAATTGTCTTTGTTGTTAACTTAATTTTCTTATTATAGTAGTTAAAATGTCGAGAATTTGGAGATTTAATGATTTGGGGTATGAATTGAGAGAACATATTTCATTGAACATATATAATCAATTCATTATTGACAAGTACTTCAAATTATGATCTAATGATTGCATCTATCCACTTAAATTTGATTTAGCTTTTTATCTTAGTGATCATGAGGTGAGTTGGTATAGGTTGTTCTTAGGTTGTAAGTTAGGTTATAGTGATTTGATAAGTTGGTTATGTTTGAGTTGATGGTACTTTGTTTCATCGTATGTTATTCATGGTTTTCTAGGCTTATACTTGGTAAATGAGAATTTGCAGAATTTAAAAGAGAGTTGATTTGATGCTCTAAGTGTACTGAGCATGATATGTTTTGTTTTAAGAAAATGTTGATTATTAGGATGACTAGCTTTCTTGTGTAGGAATAAGATGTCCATTTCACTGGCAGACTCTATACACACTGTAGACTTGACATTGGACTTGACTCACATATGAACCCATTTTTATTAAATTGTTGGATTTTTCTATAATGCTGTATGTGCTTTTACAGCATTAATAGTGTAGTTATTATAGACCCTTAGATTTGAGTGATTTAATCTTAGTCATTCATTTAATATAATAAATAAATAAGTAATTAATTAAAAGCTAGCAAGTAACTTGTAACTTGTAGGTAAATATTAGTTTTTTAATTTTAAATTAATATTAACTTTATAGCATTTAATATAAGTTATCAGAACGAGATGCATGTAATCCAAGTTGATCATCGAGTTCATGATCATGACCCTACTGCTTGGTCAATTGAGATCTTTTTGACAGTACCACATGAAAATTCATTTTGTTGAGGAGCTGCTGAAGTTGTACAGGAAGAAACAGAATCCAATCTCTCTGGCCCGGCCAGTACATTTCTCCAAGTCGCCGCCCACTAGGGTCTGGCCGCGTTGGCAATCGAATTTGCCGGTGGCATTCTCTGCTGGAGAACGGGAAAATTCTCTTGTGCTCTGTGGAACTCTGTAGTGCAGCTGGATTCATTGCCTGCTGTGGTGGTTATATCTTATAACGTAGAGGCAAAGCTAAATTGGCTTGCTCAGATTATGACAGGAGTAGGAGGTGTTGCCACTGCCAGTAGATTTATAAATGGTATGAAAAAAACTACATTAATAAGTGCGCAAGATCATGTGAGAAGGAACTCGTCGAGCTGGAGATGATCAAATCAAGGAAGGCATTGAAGGGCGAGGCGGAGAAAAGGAGAACGGAATCAGAGGCTGAGATGACTCAGCTGACAATGCAAACTCAATTGCAGATAGTCCTTTGTCGAGGGGATGAATTCGAGTCAAAAGAGAAAGCGCGATGAAGAAGACGAATCACGAGTTTCTCAGAGGTAAAATTCTTGAACATGTCAATGGTTAATCATTCAGGAACTTGAGACACGCTTCAAGAATCCAATTTCCTTCAAGAACATGAGAAAAAAAACCAATGGTTAAATTTATGAGATAAATAAAGAGATTGTATTTTATCAAATTTTTATCTCTTTTTTTTAATCTAAAACAACCTTTTCAACTGGTTTGTTAACCGATTATAGCATTTTTTAAATGATTAAATTTTTCATTAATAAAAATAATGTGTACCGTTGATTAGATCTAATGGCATATATTTCTTACACTATTGATGTTGTAAAAAAAATTACGGTATTATAGAGGGACCCTAAATTGTTTAGTGAAAGGAAAAGGAGAAATTACAGCAAACACAAATGACTCAAAACTCAATTTGTCTTTGACATGATATAAGTCTCTTTTGGCCACTTATTACAGCACTACCCTTTGCATCTTGCCCTTGGGAAAACAAATACAACCTTTCAAGTGCATATTTTATTTTGATAAATATAACACTAGCATTCGAGCACATGATCACTTGATTAATGAGGCTGTGATACTATTTTAATGCTTTTTTTTTCTTGGGCAGTTTCAATAGTTTATTAATCACAGTATCATTTGGCACAAGTGAAATTTGAAATGCATTGCAAATATGTAATGAATGTAGTGATTAGATGGATTTGCTAACCTAACATCACTTACAATAAAGAATCCAAATCGCAAATTTGGCTTTATAGAGAATGTAAGAACTTTCAATAGGTAGAAGACTGTAAACCTAGCGAAGAGAAATTTGACTTATTAGTGGAAGATGTTAGGAAGTTGGCATTGGAGATTAGGTGTTTGTTTGTTTCAATTATTTCATAAAAACTCGAGCATATGTAATAATGTGAAATGTATAGGTGATTGTTTGACAACGAAGTTTGAAGGAGACAGACACCAGGATATGATTTTATTAAAATACTTGTGATTGTCATACTATGTTTTCTATTCAAATTTTATTTTTAAGTTGTTTTAATTTGTCCTATGTATCAGGAAAAGACTTGTAGATATATGTAATAACATTTTCCTTCAAAATATAATTTTTTTTATTGTTTCACTTTATTCAATTGGAAATTATATTCAAATTGTTGCTTTGATGCTGGAATAATGTTGTAGCATCTAAAAATAATCTCATTAAGCCCTAAACCCAAAAGATACAAATGACTAAACAACAAAGTAAATATAAATTGTATTATAGATGTCAATTAACTACATTCAACAATTGAATATCTAGTCTGGATTCGGAGGATCACAAAAACAAAATAACACATCAAAACACAAGCTAACTTTGTTAATTCATCAAGCCAACTTCAATGGGCTTCAATCATGTGCTTGGTTCATTAGTTGAAAACTATGTTCGATTAGCATCCTGAAACTCTTGTTATGGTAACTGTTGAAAGTTTTCATGATGAACTCTTCCATAATTTATCCAAGACTGATAGTAAAGCGAAAATAGGCATGTTATGGAAGTACCTGTTGTGCTAGCTATTATACAACCAAAAAAAAAAATAAACACAAATACATCAATTAGATGAGAATAAAAAAACACTAACAGCAGGTAGAAGTAAACACTAAATAGAAAATGACAAATAAAAAAATTGTCATACCCATATTGCTCTCTTGCATTGGGATTGTAATAGCCACTTGAGATGATAAATCGTGTACTTCTAAGTTCTACAAAAGCAAGCAAGATACATTTAAAATATGTATTAAATTAATTTAAATATTTTGATATTATAAATCACCTCTATAGTTGTACTTAATGAAACATTATTCAACTTTTGTTTTGGCTTTCTAAATTGCTTTTGCTTTTTTTCACAAGTTAGACAAATTTTATGACGAGTTACTACTGGATCCTATACGATTTCGGTACAATTTCTTGCCCCACCAACAACTATTGTATTGTCACTGTCACAGTGAATATTCAGAGATAGCATTCTTCATTACTTTCTCGATCCAAGCCAAAATATTTTTTTAACTTTCTATGTTTTTTTCAAGATACATCAACAACATCATAAAATGTAGCGCACTTTTATTTACATCATTAATGTTCAACGCTCCAACTCCTCACATCATAACTAATTTTCAATGTACTATAGCATGTCTACACATCTTTCCTTTATCTTCGTATGATATACTTTTTAGAAAGTAATTTTATATGGTTATGTGAAAACATTGCAATGGCGTATTCGTAAAGAATTCATTTACATTCAAACATTGAACACATACAATGAATTTTACCTTTGTCTTTTTAAAAAATAACTTTAAAAGTCTTTTCTTTACTCTTTTCATCATTTTCAATGACTTTATATTCTGATCCTCCATAATTGAAAACCTCACAATACATCTTATTCAGTAGCTCTTGTTAAAATTATTGATACTTAGAAATAATGTATACTTCTTCAACTTGCCTTTCCATTGCAAAACTAATAGGACATGACATCCATTGGCTGAAACACAAAGCATCTGCTTGCCATTCTATCTCAATTTTACCTTCCATTGCTTTTTCATATTTCTCCACAAATTACTTTAGAGTTTTTTTTTGAGTTAATATACCCATCAAAGAGAGTATTCATACTCTCATGACGTTGAGTGGTTGATTAACATTCCAGCCCAAAAAGTAGTTTTAACAAAACATGGAAACTAATGATATATTTCCTCGTATAAACTATTTAACCACTGATACTTACGAAGATCATATTTCTTTAACATGTCATGCCAAGCTTTCTCAAATTCAAGAGGAGTTTATGAATCATAAACAATACAATGCAATGAAACTCTAATGTCATGACATTTTGCATGCCTTCTCAACTTCTCGGCACTTTTTTCAATAGATGCCACAAAAACCATCGATACATACTATTTGGAAAAAACAATCTTAATTGCATTTTTCATCACTTTATCTTGGTTGATGACTCTAAGGGGAGGGAAGCTGGACATAATGATAGCCATGTATTAAATAACCATGTATATATCTCAGTGTTCTCTTGCAAAATTAATCCACGTCCTAACAAAATAGAATAATCCTGATTATTAACTCCTACAAAAGGAGCAAATGACATGTCATACTTATTTATAAGGTATATGGTGTTTAATGTAAAAACAAATATAAAGTCTTTGTAAGCTAACCTGTTTTTTGGATTTGTACAAAATACATTTTTTAACCGACCTTCCTCATTAAAGTCAAGACTGAAAAAAAAAACCCATCATTTGCTGCTTGCATTTTCTTAAAATAATTCTAAATTGTAGTAGCATTCCCTTCTCCGAGCCTCAATCGCCTTACTTTGTCAGCATGATTTCTAGCATCTCTTTCTAAGAATGAGACTTCAAAGCCAATAGCCTTAACAACAATAGACTTGAAATGTTGAGCCATTTTAATTGCTGCTTTTTTACATAAGGACTAATGGTACAGCCGCTATCTACACTTGCTTGGACTCATGGCATGGTCATTTTCAAGGTACAAATTTTCAATTACTCATTTTCGATTAACAAAATCCAAACACCCTCCAATTTTATCATTGCATCCAATTTTTTGGTTAGGTTGTAGCCGCAAAACATGATTGGTTTTCCTTTTTGACTTGTCGTTTCGCCCACAAGTAAATGTCACATAACTCATACTCCCATCGTTCCCCTTTTTACAAGATTTCTGCATCACTGGAAACCCCTCTTGTAGGCCATAAGCTTTTTAATATACAAACATTTCATCAGGACTACTAAACACATCCCAACCTTAGGCTTAGCAAAGTTTTTCCACTAATTGCTCATTATTTTCTTCAAAACTAGCCTCTTGTAAATCCTGCAATTCCTCCACTTCATCAACCTCATCCATTTGTTTCAAATTGTCTATTACTACTGCAAATTAAAATAATTCAAAATATTTCTAATCAATTAGCCCAAGTTCATCAAATGTACAGTGGGTTATAAACCCATTCTAATTAATTAAGCTAAAAATTCACATCTTGTATACTAACCATGTAGTGTCTTCAATTAGCTTATTAATAATATAGTGAGAAACAACTCAAGATTCAAAATGAAATGTAGAAACAAATGCTCACATCACAACAGAAGCATGGACACCTAGCTTTATTAGCTAAGGATGGACATGTAGATATGTCGATATAAAAAAAGGAGGAAAAAGAAAAGATCATTAACCATTATATTAACTTAATTTAACAACAACAGCAATATCATCATCAACTATTAATAAAATCTGCTTCATAGAATAAAACTACAAAATTCAAGCAAAATTCAAGTTTTGAAAATAATTTACTGCTAAAGGAATTGGAAATATAATACCTTACCTTATGGTAAATCCCTCGTAGAATTGAAACTCATCTTTCATGGACCAACCAAATCTTCTGTCAAGAAATGTTCGTAGCCACTGTAAATGCTGATCTCATATTTTAAGGACTAACCAAATCTTCTACCAAGAAATGTTCATTTTTATTTAAGCTAAATCCTATTGCCTAGAAGAAAGACAACAGTTAGGGGGTTTGTAGTTGGGGGGTAAAAAAAAAAGAGAAACGCAAAAGTAAAAGAGAAAGTAGATGTTAAATTTTGAATTAAAAAAATTGATTCTCAAAAGGGCATTGCTTTTCATAATCCTTAAGGTTTGAATCGGGATAAACATCGATGCTTCTCTTCTAATCTTCAAAACAACCATAGAATAAATTAATAAACCATATTTAATGCGTTTTCCAAAATATAAGTAAAATATATTTTTATGAGAAAATTTTAGGGCCTCGGTATTATTTTGTAGCCTCCATTTTTGTTTTTGTTTTCAAAGTTCTAAGTGTGAAACTTGTTCGATAGGCCATATTCTAAAAATAAATTGTAAAACACAGAACAAAAGTTGGCTAACAGTAATAAAGCCTAAAACAGGTTATACATATGTTTCCTCTAATCTTCAAAACGAATTATAAAATAAATTAGGAAACAATATTTAATGCATTTTCTAAAGCATAATTAAAATATAATTTTTTATCTTATCTTCTTCCTCTCTCTCCCTCGTCATCAAATCTCATCTCTAACTACCTCATCTTCTGCCCCTCTCCCTTACCAGGTTATACATGTTACTGCTTTTTTTTTTGTCATTTTTTCAATTGACATTGTTGTTTTCTTCAATTTAATCACCTCTAGGAAAATGGGTAAGACAGAAATTCATCTCTCTGGTAACAGACTAACAGTTGGGAATCAAGTTCTATAGATATTGATGCTACCGGACCTGATTGGTTTGTTGTTGGACTCAATGGAGAAGCATTATTAGCCTTTTTTTTTTTTTTTTTCTTGTTAGCAGTTTTAGTACAATTTTACTGTAGTTCTCACACATAATCTTGACATTATTGTTATGTCACTACAAATTAGAACAAAACGTTCTCGAGAACTTTCAAAATGACACCACTCCCATGTGGAGTCACTAGTCATTTCCCGTGTTTTCTTGCATAGAATCAGAAAAGAACCGGCTATCTATGCTCACAACTTCGCATTAGACCTCAGGTGACTGTCTTGTAATTTTGATAATTTTTTAATCCAATAATTTTATAATTGTTTTTTTTCATTAAGCATACGTGAGTTGTTGGTAGTATTTATCTTACCGCTAATATGTCTTAATTATAATCTTCTGTGAGTATATATAAAATTTAATAATTTGTTTAGTAATTAAGAGAGGTTAAATAAATCAATTTTATTAATTTTATAACTTTTTAACTATAAGTATGCACTTTTATGTTGTAAAAATTATTTTTAAAACTAGTATTACTAAATAAATACTAATTATTTTTATCATTTTCAATTACATCTACCGAACATGTATTATAGTTTTTATTTTTTAAACACATGATTAAAAAATAATACTAAATACACATTTAAATTTAAAATACAATAATTGCAAAATACCATTCTCATTCTGATTTTTGTTTTAAGAAATACCAATTAAAAAACAGTACCTCGTGTGCCCTAAAGCTTTCAATTAGATAAACTTAGAGAAAAACACAAGTTGAATTTTCCAGCCACATAACATGATTTCAAAATAAAAAATTAATTTGGCCAAAGAATGGGTAATAGTATTACAACTTTTAGGAACAAGCAGAATTGAAGATCAATTTAAACCCTTCAAGTTAGTTTGCATTTATGACAATATCCAAAAGATTTGAGTCTCACTACCATTCCTTTTTTAATGAGAGATTGAAACCTCTACACACTCACATGCGTCGTGTTGGTAATTTCATAAAATAGATACGTGTCATATTGTTATTAGTGAGCCATAAATGAGAAAAATAATAAAAAGAAAGAAAATTAAAAGAAGTAATAAAAAGAAGAAAAATGATCTCTACACTACTTTTATTTTGTCATATGTATATCTAACCATATCAAATTTTTGACATGTTCTTTTCATCACCTTTGTTTTTAAGTTTTTATCAATAAACTATTTTAATGCTAAGAAAATGACTATTTTACCCTAAACGAAATAGAAGATCATTTTATTCTATTAAATTTTAAAAAATAAAATTATTAATTACAAGAATACCCCTGAATTTAATAAAATAAATAAATTTCAAATCCAATATGTTAATTTTTTCTAATTATAATTTTATTTAAAAATTATCGTGTTAATTTTTAGTAATTATAATTTCATTTAATTTGTGTAGGGAAGTTTCTTAATATTAATTAGAGGGAAGTTTACAATAATAAGAGGGAGCTTTTCTCTCCATCTTAATTTTTATAAACTTTCCTATACTTAATTTAATTACAAAAATTAAATGAAATTATAATTAGAAAAAATTATAATTACAAGGTGTTAATTTTCTTATAATTATAATTTCATTTCGAAATTATCATCTTAGATTTTCATATTTATTCGTTTTATTGAATTTAGGGATATTCTTGTAATCATAATTTTTTATTTTTTAAAATTTTGTAGAATAAAATAGTCTTTTAATTCATTTAGAGTAAAATGATTATTTTTAGTGTCAAAATAGTTGATTGATACAAGTTTAGAAATAAAGATGGTGTAAAGAATATGTCAAAATTTTATGGTGGTTAAATGTACATATCACAAAACAAAGATGATGCAGAGATAATTTCCCTAAAAAGAAACTAAATGGTTCTATTATATTTTTCTTTCATTTTTTTTTCAATAATTTCAATATCAGTAGTGTATTTTTTTATGCATCCCCCAAGCACCTAAGGACATGAACGATCCCTTTAAGAGTATCTCCAAAAGACTATATTAATTTTACTTTTCAAATATCTATTTACTTCCCTATGTGGCAAAAAGAAAAGTGAAAAAAATATGTTATTCTCCAAAAGGCTCTTCAAATAGAAATAAGTTAATGTTATTTTAATCAAATAAATATTTTTTTAAAAGGAAAAATAAATGGTAATTAAAGAACTTCTCCCTCTCTCTCCAATAAAAGGTAATAAAATATAAATTGAAGAGGGAGAAAGCAACTCTACAAAATTGAAGATAGAATTATTTCTTATTTGAAGAATCTTAATTGGAGTATTTTTTGAAGTCTTAAATGCTGATGTAACTCTTCAAATAAGTAATTAAATATTATTTGAAGGGTATTTTGGAGATGTTTTAAATCTTTTTAATTTGACTAACAAACAAAATTTGACTCTCAAAATGGTAAGAGGTTGCAAAATATATTCATCTCTACCTTCTAAGAAAAATGAAAATTTTTGTTATGCATATATGACTACTTCTTAATCACATTGGCTTATTAGGTCCCGTTCTTTTCAGTTTGTGATATCTTTTCTTTTTTTTTTTTTTTTTTTTTAACTAACAAAATTTTGTTTGTTCTGTCTAATTTACCCGAAAAAGGATGATTTTAAATAAATTGGTAATTACAATATTCAAAACTTCCAAGAACAACAGAACCTTGTTTTGTCCTATATCATCTTTAAATTTTCAGTATAATTCTTTGCTATATAACTTATAGTGTTGCTTGACCAAGTGTTACTCACACAAATTTCTTTTAACTTTGTTGTTAATAATATAATAATAAAAAGAAAACATATGTTAAACTTGTTATATACAAACTCTGCTTTTAAAGATATTTTATATACTTTTTATATGTTAAAGAACTTGAATTTTGATAAAATAAAAAAAGAACAACTCAGACTAAGAGAGAATTAGAGCTTATAGAAATAGATTTTTATTTTACCCATATTCACAATACAATATATCAAATAGAGTGACGGATTCTTCGAGATTTCGATTATTTTCTTATTACGTCAAGAATTTTATTTAATTTCTTTTAAACCACTATATTATTTCTTATATATAATGCTAAAGGCTCAGAGTCTATCCATCTTGAACATTTGTTACAAGGTCTCATTTTTCAAGTTGTAAATCATAATGATATTTCTAACCAAAAATAAATCAGAAGCTGTTGAACGAAGAGGAAAAAATGGAGGGACATCTGAAGTAGGATCGAAAGGAGAAGATCAAGGAGATGATGAAGATAAAAATTTTATTTTGTTTTTTTTTTGTTTTTGCTTTTATTAAATCGAATTGGCGACTTACCAGAAAGCATTTGAAGGTAAATTCCAAACTTTACTTACCATTTAATTCTTATGTTATTAATGACTATACAAATAAATCATGTTGTGTTTGCAGGTGGTAATCCAACCAATCAAAAACAGGAACTAATCCTGGTGAGCTCAAAATTGGTCGCTTTACAACTCGGATTCTCGGTTGATGTCTTTGGAGCTCCTATCTTGTGGTGATAACGATGTCACCCACCATCTTGATCTATTTCCGCACCCCCATGGTCTATTATTAATATTGCAAGTATTGTTTGCCACAAGATGCATTGTAAATTATGAAGCATAGTGATGCATGCTCATTGTGCATGAAAATTCGAGTAAGAGCTCCGTTAAAGATCTAAATTGTTTTGCAGACCACTCGTTCTGGCCTTTTTTTTTTTTTTTTTAAAAAAAAGGAAAGATATTTACTGAGTTCAAATTATGTTGGTATTATTAGAATTATTAATTTTTAAATTTTTTTCTGGGGTATTTTTAGGAAAGGGGTTTCATGAGGACTTACTGAAAAGTGCTAGATGTAGCACCACTCGTATTTTTGGTAGCAACACTTCAAAATGTGCTCGTAATATATATATATGCTCATTTGACATGAAACTGGCATTTTATTTCAGCGCAGTTGTGTTGCCTCCTTGCCTTCCAATATATATTTATCTCTACACTACATTTATAGACGTTTGTCTCTGAATTCAAGAAGAATTTAAAAAAAAAATGAAAAACACTCATGACAAAAATTCAGTCAATAATTCTATCATTATTCGACATATGTTACCCGTGCCTTGTATTGGAACTCCGTACTGTCACACCATGCAAAAACCTCTTATATCCAAGAAAGCTCAGTTTCCCGTCTGAATTTCTGATGCAATCATTGAGTAAAGAATATGCAGCAGGTGCCAAATTTAATTCCTGCAGCGAGATAAGTATTTGAAATCTCAGTGAGTTGAAGAAACTTGAAAGTGATATAGCTGTTGGTGTGCCGCCAACCACAGATGTACTTACCAGCGCCAATTCTTCGACTGAAATGACCCGGTTTCCTTCCTGTTCAAAGTAGTCAAAGGCTGTAATTGCAATCTGGTCCCATCTCTCAAGTGCCTCAAGCTGATATACACTAGTAGCAGCAGCACAGAACTCTTCGTATGCCAGTTTTTGATCTGAGAGAGGTTCCATCTTATATTAAAAAATTAAAACCGCTGTTAGCATGAAGTAATACAAGAATAAATAAAATAATTTGTTTTTCCGACAGCAGTGTGATAGCACTTAAAATAGACAGGAAAGAAAAATAAAATGAAAAAAATGGTTATGATAATCAACAGAAATTTTTAGATCAATTGCCTTCTTTACCAATAAGTAAACAAGATTTCCAGGGAAACTCTTGAAAAAAGAATGTTTGATAATAAGTCACCTGTATGTGGCATGTCTAACTCATTCTTTATTTATCCAACAGTTCACTCAAATTGCATAAAAGTTTATAGAACGATATAGAATAGTATTACAACCTTAGAAAATGAAAAACATAAATATGTTGAATAATGTGCAATTTTATCATCCTTAACATTAATCTAACATCACCGAGAAGCGGATTAAGATGTATCAAGATGACTTACCACATTTAAAATTTCAAAAACTCTTGAATCTGTCATGGCATCAGTTGCTTGTCTCATAAGAGCCTGCACTTTGACATTATAAACTTAAAATGATCATGAAAACACCATGACTGATAAGCAACTAAAATTTATTAAGCTAATTTCTACCCCCAATAAAACTTTTCTTAAATCATTATGACCGCCCGGGGGGGGGGTTGTGGTGTTGGTGTTATGGGAAGGAAGCACAATGTGATGCTATTTTATAAAGAAAGAGCACCAACTAACCACTTTAAAATTATTCAGGGAGACACAACCATCTTTTGGCTCCAAGAGCATAAACTGTGCCCTAAGATACACGAGCTCTTCTTCTGTCAATGCTTTTGAAAGTGCCTGCAGCCGTAGTGAAAACCAGCAAAATGAAGATTATTAAAGAGCTGATCACAGAGGAAGGCAAGTCCCAACAACACATGGAAGTAGCTTCCCTGAGTCAAATGGTGGCTCACATATATAACATGAGCCACCTGAGTTTCAAAATGCCAGATAAAGACAAGCTTGTGGGTGATGCATAGGTACATTTTCCTGTGTTTTTTTTTTTGGTTTTTTACCTCTTTTTTTTCTCATTTTAAATTTTTTTCTCTTTGTGGGAAGGGAAAAATAATGGGGTTATTACAATACCATATGCCTTTGTTTGTGATGACAAGTTAGAAAATTACCTTTAGTGCTGCACGTTTCAAAGGTGTGGCACGAAGGTAAGACTTAACTAACTTGTAGATCAAAATATCCAAAGGCACAGGACGGTTCTCATCATGTAACCATGGGTGAGCTGCAAATATAAGGGTGTTTATTAGTTTTCGACCATAAATTACATCAATACCATTCATGTAATTGTATATACATGCATATCAATCTCATTTTTCTCTCTACTTACTTAGAGCTTGAGCGGCAGTCATTCTCTTCCTGTGGTCCTTGTTGAGAAGTCTTCTCACAAAATCTTTGGCTTCTGGTGATACAGACGGCCAAGGTGAATCATGAAAATTAGGATCAGCTCTAAGAACCGAACGAAAAATTCCTGATTCCGTGCGAGCCCAGAAAGGTCTGCTCCCACATAACAATATATATGTTATAACTCCAATGCTCCACATATCTCCTTCAACATTGTATGATCTATGAAGTACTTCAGGTGCAACATAGTATGCACTGCCAACAATGTCGTTGAGACGTTGATCTGACAAAGTACCAAAACTGTATGTTGTTTATTCCAGCTTACAGTTAATAACTAAAGTAATAATTTATTTAGAACTTATCGTCAAAGAACAGCAACCACAATGGTTTATGGCATATTAGATGCCTCTATGTGACTCTACAAACAAGTAAAATCACATATGGTGGCATAAAGAAAGAAAGAAAGAGACCACATGAATTATCATCAGAAAAAAATTAAAGAGAGCCCATAAAAATTTCAACAATCAACATTTCAGTAAATCGATACGGCATTCTCAATAATTGTTGATCTCAAAAACTAAAATTTATACTAATCTGTTATGGAAGATTTAGGAAAACCATTTTCTCACTAGGCAGGTAGACTTTGTAGAAATCATGATGAATGTCTTCACTAATGCAATCTTTTTAAGAAGATAATGCATTTGAGGAAGCAAAGAGGACTGCAGATGATGCAAATGATAGAACTTAGCCGACTTGAGGCCCTGTGTAGATGGATATAACAAAGTCATCCCTGTATCCAGTTGGGAAGTAGTCAAGGGCTCCTATATACATAATATCCCACTTGTTTAATAATTTTATACATCAAGTCTATATATATATATATATATATATATATATAAGAAACCAAAATTATCATTCGAATTTGGACGTAAGCTAAGGCCACAAAGAAGACGACCCAAACTTTTTCATATAACCATCAAAAGGCTAATGTTCACCACCAACATACCTATTATTGCAGGATAAACTTAAAGTTAAAAGCAAGTCAATCAAGATTTGATAGTTACCTGGCCGAACAAAGTCAGATAGGCCAAAGTCAATAACCTTCAGTGGAGCATCCTCCTCTCTTGTGGTAAAAAGAAAATTCTGCCAATGCAGTCACAAAAACAAGCATCATCAATTAAAAGTTGGAATGAAACAGTGGTAGCTTGTGATGTACATTTGGAAAGGCACCACCTATTTATTTTATTACATAGAAAAAACTTTAATTAAAAAAAAAGAATAATAATAACTTTATATGCAACAAAAGAGGAAAACGACAACACAATGCTTTAATCCCTATGTCATACCTCTGGTTTTAGATCACGGTGAACAACACCTTGAAGGTGGCAAAATGCAACTATATTTAATATTTTCTCAACAATTGTTTTAGCATCTTCCTCTAGATATCTGCCACCTCTACAATGAAGAAATAATAACAAAATACACTATGAAACTTAACTCAGAAAATCAAAAGTAATAAACAAACAGCTATAGAAATAATGCATTATCATTTACCTTGATAAAATTCTGTCCAGTAATTCTCCACCTTCACAAAATCTGGTAAAAAACAAGAAAGAATTACTATAGAATAAATGTTGCACTTTTTGATGGTACATAAATTATACACATATATTAAGCCACAATTTAAGAGACTATTTTAACTAATGAACTGCTTGGAGGATTTTTTGGGTGCCTAATGGATGGTTTCATTTCATATAGTGTTTAGATTAGGCAAATATGTACATGATTTACCAGCAAACAAGCACCAAAATGAAAAGTTGAAGCACGGTTACCACACATAAGTGTTTTAAAAAATAAACTACAACAAAGGAAACACATACTCCATGACTATGTACACGCTATTTGCATCCTCGAAAGCATCATGAAATTTAATCATATGTTTATGGCCAGACAAGGCTTTCAATATCTTCACCTCCCGTCGAACATCTTCAATCGCTAATGCTGATGTCATCTACAAAATTTACCATAACTTCATTACCAATGCTACTGATCATATCGAAAAAGAAGTATGCACATCAACATAGAGCATGTTTTCAACTGTTTCGCTTCTGTTTAAGTTGTCGCAGCACCTCAATCTCAAACATAGCCTTAGCAAATTGATCAAAAGAAGTTCATGTAAAGCAAACCAAAATAACATCTGTCTAAAATCTGGCTTTCCCAAATGACAATTTGTTACTTAGGAATACTATCAATATTGAAATCGATTCACAATTTGTATGTACCTTTATCTATCTGTACCACTACACAAAACTTGTTAAGAGCAACAACAATAGATAATTTTTTTTTTGTCATCATCAATCCCTTGTTAAGAACTATTCAAAAAGACACACCTTCGCTTTTGAAATGATCTTCACAGCCACAACTTTTCCCTTCAGGGTGCCTTTTTTACCCTTAGCGCAACAAGTATGACCAAAATGCCCCCGGCCCACCTCCTTGCCAAGCTCAAACTTGGCGCCAAAGTTCTTGCCATAACCAAAGTTCTTATCCAGCTGTCTTTCGGTTGCTTTTACTCCACCATCCCCGGAAGTCGGGCCCTCTTTCGGCGGCGCCTGCATGCCCGACCCGAGCCGCCGCTTGATTGCCGACATTATCGGCTTCGCCGGCGAAGGAGGGGGTAAAGGCCACCTGAACTTCCTCCCCGGAGACGGAGACGGCGCAACGCCGGCAGGAAGCGGACTCTGGAAGGGACTGCATGTGAAAGAGCTGGAATCAGGCGGTGGGTGTCGCGGGGTCGACGCCGGGTGGGGTTGCGACGGCGGCTGTTTTGGGTGGTCAATGGGAGTGATCGAGTCGTTGTTGACGCCTTTGCTGCAGCAATGACCCATCGTTGGTCTTGATCTTGAACGGTCAAAGTCAGAGCATTCGACAGTGGCGAGGTTAGTTAGTTAACGGTAGCTATAGAGCAAAATGAAATCGATCAAACACGAAATTAGAGTTTTAACGAGACACACTGGCAGACACAAAGTCGTTGAAAATGTTGTCTTGGAAAAAGAAAACTTTTTCTTTTCTTTGTGGTAAAATATCATTTAAATCCTTCCATTTTTTCATTTTCTCAATATCTGCGCATGTATTTTTGTATTTTTGTTACGCAGGTCGCCTACCCGTCTGAACTCCGAAATGATCAATTCAAAATCAACTATAAATTTTGACCATTTGTCGTTTCACACAAAGGGTGGTGGAAACAGACCGCCAGTTACCACTTAAACTCGTTAATGACTCTCTTAAACATTTGTACACATCAACGAAGAACATTCTAAGTTGTAATTAAAGTTGCATATTTAATTACAAATTTATGATAAATTATGGGAAATAGTTGTGTTTACATCTTACATGCTTTAATGTCTTTTTTTTTTTAACTTCAATAATTTTCTGTCAAATTCTCCAACTAACCACCACAAGTGGTATTGGAAGAGGCCGAATCAAATTTGGGTTGTAATTACAGTTCGAGTATCTATACGAATGAAACCTAAGAGCACTATGAAAAGATTATTATAATTTAACTCTTTAAATATTTATTTACTTACTTGTATGATCAATAAAGGACAATTTCATTTTATCTCATTTGAAGAATTTCATTTACTGAGTCATTTGGAGTTTTTTAATTTAATATTATATTATAATTTATCTCATAATTGATTAAGAGAGAGAAATATTATAATTGTTATTAATTTTTAGAGAAAAAAATTGATTAAAAAATAGGAACGAAGATGTTATCATGGTTAATGACAAAAATAAAGTTGCGTGACCATTTGTGCAACTCGCTTATAATATGTTCATATAGTACAATTGGGTAGATGCGAACTAAATAAAATGAAAAAGATATGCCGTTGAATGAAGAGAAGGCGACCTCGCACAGGCTTCCTTCATTTCTTGAATACACCGCTGTGAGTTTGTTGAGTTTTGAACAAGACTTTCTTAGGTAACTTATGGAATTCCAGTCCCGTGAAACTATTTTTGGTATATTTAACAAGGTTGAAATATATTCTCATCCCACTATTTTTTAAATCCACCTACATTTTCAAAAAAATAATTTTAATAAGTTTTCATAATTTATAAAACATATAAATCAACAAAAAATTTTGATAATTAATTAATTAAATTTATTTTAAAATTTTTTACTCAAGAATCTTTGACCATTAGAGTTATTTTACGACAATTTTTATTTAACTATTTTATCCTAATAATATAAAATAATCAAATTGCTCTAAAAAAACATGAATTCTTGTATCTAATAGTTTATGTACTTAATTTTATTTGATTAAATCTCTAAAATTCTTCTCTATTTCTATTTTTTAAAAAATAATATGAATTATTGTAATTATTTCTTAAGAGTGAGGTGGATCTACAAAAATTGTGAGGTAGAATATCTTTTGGGTAAATTTTGATTTATCCCCACTTAAAATGATATGATTTTTAATTTTCCCCCAAATATTTGAAAACGGCAATTTACCCATATTTACCAATAAGAAGATAAAAGAAAAAAAAAACCATCAATACACTACCCATTTCCCCTAATCTTTCGAATAAAAAGGGAGTAAATTAATATTTTTACACTTTTAGAGGGTAATTAAAATTCTGATTCTAATTGGATCAACATAAGACTAATTCTCTATCTATCCATTCTCACACATTGTATGTCAATGTTTCCTATAACATGATTTTGAAGCGTGCGATTATGAATCATTAATAAGTGCATATTTTCTCAATATTTTACTATTAATGTATCTAACTTTTTCTTGTTTTGGTCTTAAATAACTCTAATAATTTTAGTTAATTTTTAATTTAGTTAAATTTTATTATGTTAATTTTTGTCTTAATTTTTTATATTTTATTATTGTATATTTTATTTTTAATTTATAGTTGCTAAGTTAATTATATTATTTTATTTGATGGGGAATTAATTGAAGATTATGAATAAAAAATGCATAAAGAAATTTAATTTGGGAAACAATCAAGATTAAATTGGAAACCGACTGAAAGATAAGGGGAAATAAAGTCAAGAAGCCGTGGCAAGCTAGCTTTTAGTAGACATGCATTAGCAAATAACGAATTGGAATTGGCAATTGCACATGCATTGTTTTATATGATATGGAAAGCAAATTGAAGAAAAAGGAAATTTTCATATTTAATCAAGCATGCACGTAAGGAACAATGGCAAATAAATGGCTTTGATTTGAAATCAAAGTGGACGGAATGTGGAAGGCGTCAGTTTCCTTGTTGATCATGGATTTGGAGGAGGCAAAGGGTACTAAATAAGTCGGGCACCAAGAATGATAAAAGCCAAAATTTGGCTTCTGAATAAATATACGACCGGCAACTAAGAGGAGAATTGGAGATTGCAGTCGCAAGAAGAGAAGAAAAAAATAGAAGCAGAGTTTGCCTTTTGAATTAATCTTTATGGTTGGTTTTATCAATTCTTTTATTCCCAATTCAATTATGTTAGGCTAAATTTTCTATTTAGTTGAGGGTGAATTCAAAACCCCAAACGTGTGATATAATTAATTTTTAATTTCTTTCATTCAATTTAATTGAAATTGTTTATGTTCTTCTATAATTAATGTCCATGATTTTATTCTTGTCTTATTTGAGTGGCAAATTAAATAGGACTTGAATAAATTCTATTACTAGATTAAAATTCTTGATCCGTAATTGTCTTGATATTTAATCCTCAGTAGCAGGTTAGAATCAATGATTTCAATTGGAGAACATTACCTAGGTTAAATAATCTGAGCTTATGTATTTATAGCCTAGATCAATCTGATATCTTTCTTGACTTAATGCCTTCCATTATATTAAATTTAAAGAGTTTATTTTAAATTATTTAATGGTCAGAAATTAGGTGAAAGAGTTTGTTTTGTCTAATAACACACTAAGGAAAGATTGACATTAACAGAATTTATTGTTGCCTACAGTTGATAGTTTCAGAATAAATTGATGATAGAATTGATATATTATGTGCATGTTTGATGGTGGCGAATGATCCTTTAATCAAAGTTTTCATCATTATTATTTCTTTCTCCTTTAATTAGAGTTTTTATTGAATTATTGTTTTCATAGTTTTAATTTTTTTTATTTCTTACTATTTAGTTAAAAATTCATAAAACCCCCCTTTTTATTTATAACTTGCATTTTCTTTAATTAGATTAATTATTATTATTATTATTATTTATTTTAAGTCCTACTTTAGAGTTGATCATAAATATAACTAGCATAATATTTGTGGGATCGGTTCTTATTCGCTTTGTACTAGTTATTTATATTATTAGTAAAGTTTTAAATTTGGTGTACTCTAATGACACTACCAATCATTTTTCTTTCATTATGATTTTGAATCAACTCTAACATGCACAAATACATTATCATAGATAAGAACATTATTTTCCTTTGGCACATGGTCAATCACATGTATAAGATCATTTTTCTTTGGTTGCATATAAGTTGCTTCAGGAGTAACATACTCCTTTTTCTTGTCCTTTTGCTCTGTCACCATCTAATTAAAATGAATGAAATCTAAAGACTCAAAATATTATACATTTTTAGTGATTCATGCCAGTAATATTAATTGAGAGAAGATAATAATGTTAATAGAAACTTCATGGTTGTAACAAAATATGCAGATTTGTTGTAATAAGAAGTGTGTAAGATGAAGCAATATCTAAGTTAGAAACAATTAAATTGTTGGAAGCAGTTTACAGTACACTTTTATTTTTAGAAATGAATTTGCCAAGGACTCGTAGGGATGGAGCCTTGGGGTACCTAAGTGAGAAAATACATAAAAGAGAACCCGAATAGCAATAGTTGACTTTTGTGGATGCATTTTTTGAAATCATATAGAGCACATCAACGTTAGGAAATATCAAGAAGCGTGCTTTTAAGGATTTTCTCTTCACCTCTATTTAGTTTTTAATCTTATTCATATGTGTTTGTAAATATTGAACCAAGACCTTGTGGGGACCTTAAGGGTATCCCATAATAATTAGCTTCATTATGAAAATTTATATGTAAATATTGTATAAAAACCTTGTGGGGACTTCGAGGTACCTCACAGCGGTCACTTTTATTATGAATAAGTATCTGTAAATATTGTGTAAAGTCCTTGTTGGGACCTTAGGGTTACCTAACAATGGTCAATTATGCTGTAAGTCTCTATAAAGACTTAAGAGATAAAAAAATATCACTCTTCCGAGGTTAACCACAGCCAATCTTGTGATGCTATGATCTATGTTTACTGATTAGTGTTAAAAATTGCATGTTTATTAAGGAATAAAAATATTATTTTTTTTTATTAATGTAATTTATATTTGTAATTGTGTAACATATTGTGAATTTCTAATTATTTTTCTAAATATTTGATTTTATGTATTTTTGTGTGTTTATTCAGTAAAAATAATAATTTCATGCGATTTGAGGCTCCGAACAAATGTATAGATGTCAAATTTGGATTCCGGAAGTCCGAGAAATTATGTCATTGTCGAGGAGGATCAAAGACTTTTGTTGTAAATTTTTACGTTTTTACCACGGTAAATGTGGTAATTGTAAAATTAGAAGTTTTTATCATGTTAGGTATGGTAATTGTTAGTGGAATGTGTTGGATATGCTTGAGTGGATAAGTTAAGTTTATGTTTTATTAGTGGGACAAATGTAAGGTTAAGATCTAATTAGATTTTTTTATTTATGTGGTGTGGATTTACCATGTATTAGTATAAATAGAAGGGGGTGAACACACCTCTCCACACATTCTCTTCTCTTCTTTCCCCCCAAATTCTTCTTCTCATCTCTCTTTGTAATTTATTTTCAATCAATAAAATTAGTTTTATTTCAATTTTCAAAATTCCATTTTTAATTATGTGTTTTTCAATTTTAGTAATTTCCTTTATAAAAAAAAATGTTTAGCTAAATATTAATAGTTAGGGGAAGGTGAAACTCTTAGGAAATAAATATGATTTAATCAAATTCTATTTTTAATTTTATAAATTAAATTATTTTCTATTTAATTTTATACATATTTTATATTATGAAATTTTGATTTATTGTAGACAAACAAGGGAGTTTGGCACAATAAATTCTTTTTATCTTAATATAAGGTATGGTAAAATGGTATTTTGACTTATTGTAGACAAATTTAATTTTGGCACAATGAATACTTAATCCATCATAAAATTAAAGGAAAAATAATAATAATTTATATAATTAATCTTTTGGACAATAAATCTAAAAAAATGGCGAAAAGAATTTATTAAATTTTATTTACTACTAAGAGTGAATCCACAACCCTGACTAATTCAATTTCATAGTTTTATTTAAATTAAGTTGTTTATATTTAGTTTTATTTTCAAATTTTAGATAAAATAAAATAAACAAATTAAAATTTTTTTTTATGGATCGACCTCGGACTCACTGAGATATATTATAAATAGACACTCTTATACTTGAGAGTAAATCAAATACTTTTAAGTCATGTCCAGTTTTTGACGCCGTTGCCAGGGAGAGGTATTTATTTTGTTTTATTTTTCCTTTTATCTTTTTACGTTTTGTATAAATTTTCGTTTGCCCCCTTTTGCTTTTCTTAAAGTTTCTTATACCCCCACATCTTTCATAATTTTAGTTTCACCCCAACAATTCTCGTTTCTTGCTCATTCTTCTCATAATTATGTTCTGACCCTAAAATCTTTCCGAATTTTTACTTTCATCCCACATGGCTCAATTTTAAACTTATGAAAATTACGATGTGGCCATAAAATTATAAATAATTTGTAATAAGATCCCTAGACGAAATTTCTCATAATAATTAGACTTGGACTTATTTGGACTTAATTTGGACCAAGCAAACTAACTACTAATTTTTTAACTAACTAACTACTAACTCTTAGCAAACTAACTACTAATTTTTTATTTCAGTTATTTAATTTTTAGTTTTTTTATTTCGCATTTTTTATTTCTTTTTATTGGTGGGTTCAACCACCAAAGTTTATTTAATTTTAAGTTATTAATTTTCTTTTGTACACTTATATTATTTGCATATTTAATTTTCATTGTTTTTGTAATTTTCATTTAGTTTTTGTGTTACTAATTTGTTTTTTATCTTTGTGATATAATTATTGTATGAGACGTTGGTCTCGCACTTCAAGTGGCAAGTTAATTTATAGATCTCAATCACCACCACCAATCATGGACGAAATTCAAGACGAAAACAATTTGGGCCAACTTAATCCTCCAATTGATCAGGGAGACAACCAATCTCAACATGATCAGAATCAACCAAGAACTTTAAGAGACTACATGAATTCAACAAAAATCGGAGCACCGTCGTGTATAGTATTTCCTGCAGAAGCATCTCGATTCAACTTCAAACTAGGTATTATCTAACTTTTACCAACATTTCATCGTTTAGAATATGAAAATCCATATTTGCATCTAAGAGATTTCGAGAAAGTTTGTAATACATACACAGACCAAAATTGTAGCATGAACATAATTAGGCTAAAGCTTTTTCCTTTTTCATTAAAAGATAAAGTTAAAATTTAGCTACAAAACCTTATATCTGGATCAATAAGAACTTGGAATAACGTGCAAGAACAGTTTTTGAAAAAGTTCTTTCCACCTCATAGACCAATTCTTTTAAAAGGCAAATCACTTCTTTCACTCAAAAAAATGGAGAAACATTATACCAATGTTGGGATAAGTTTAAAGAATTGCTTAACATATGTTCACACTATGGTTTTGAAATTTGGAGATTGGTCACTTATTTCTACGAGGGCTTAATACTACAAACTAGACAAGTTGTAGAAAGATGTGTAATGGTGAATTTAAAGATAAAAATCCTGAAGATGCACTAGATTACCTTGACCAATTAGCTGAAAATGCACAACATTGGGATACTGTTGGAACTTTTGAATTGACTAATAAACCACAACCATCTCCATCTAGTGGAGGAATCTACAACCTTAGGGAATATCATGATTTACAAGCAAAATTTGCATCCCTAGTTAGGAAGGTTGAAGTTTTGGAAAATAAAAAAAGTGATCAAGTAAAATCTGTTCAAGAAATTGCATGTGATGTTTGTAGTTCTAATGATCATTTCACTTAAGATTGTCCCACTCTGCCTGCACTCAAAGAATGTTTGCATGATCAAGCTAATGTCATCAACACTTTTAACAAGCCAAATCCATATTCACAAACTTATAATCCTGGTTGGAGAAATCATCCAAATTTTAGTTGGAGGAATAATAATAATGCACAATCTTCATAAGCACCACCTCCACAAAATTTTCAAAATACTCAGCCTTTTGTACCATATGTTCCACCACCATGGAAAAATTTGGAAGATACAATGCATTCATTCATCAGGAAGCAACATGCTATTAACAATCAAAATGCACAAACCTTTTCTGATTTAAATGATACTCTTGCAAAAATTGCTTCTGCACTCACAATTCAAGAAAAACGAAAATTCTCAGCTCAAACACAACCAAATCCTAAGATTCAAAATGCACCCATGGACCATGTTAAGTCAGTTATAACTCTTCGTAATGGTAAGGTTATTGATTAGCCTATTCCTGAACTTTGTGAAAATGAAAATTCAAAGGGTAATGAAGAACTAGATAAACTTACACCTAGTGAAGAAATAACTACTATTCCATCTGAACCACCATTTCCGTATGCATTGAATAAACTAAGGAAATCAAACCACTCTTATGAAATTTATGAAATTTTTAAGCAAGTGAAAGTTAACATTCATTTGTTAGATGCAATCAAGCAGGTACCTTCATATGCTAAATTTTTAAAGGACTTATGCACTGTTAAGAGGAAATTGAAGGTGAAAAAGAGTGTTTTCATGCCTGAACAGGTACGTACCATTCTGTCTACTAATAATAAGTTAAAATATAAAGATGCTGGTTGTCCTACTATTTCTTGTGTTATTGGAGATAACAAAATTAAGCATACTTTGTTAGACCTTGGTGCTAGTGTTAATTTGCTTCCACATTCAGTTTATCTTCAACTTAATCTTAGTGAGTTAAAATCAACTTCAACTACACTTTTACTTGCTGATAGATCAGTTAAAATACCAAAAGGAATAGTGGAAGATGTTTTAGTACAAGTTGATAAATTTATATACCATGTGGATTTTATTGTTTTAGAAATTGAACCTGTTGTGAATAATTATAAACCAATTCATGTAATTTTGGGTCAACCATTTTTAGCAACTGCTAATACTTTGATTAATTATAGGAATAGTTTAATGAATTTTTCATTTGGAAATATGATTCTGGAATTAAATGTTTTCAATATGTATAGGCAATCTAATGAGAAAAATGAGAATGGAGATGAAATTGATGAATAAAAAGAATTACTTGAATCTTGTATAGAGGAGAATATTTAAAAAGGGAGTTTTTCTGAACTTAGTGATATTTTTTTGGTTAATTCAATTGAATCAAATAAACAACTTGAACATGATACTTCTAATATAAATTTGTTGTTTGATTTTTGTCAGACTTTGCAAAGTGATGATGGGAAACCAAAATTTGAGGAGCTTGGAATTATTAAAAAGACTAAACAACAAGAAGCACCTAAACTAGAATTGAAACATTTGCCAGAGGGATTGAAGTATGCTTATCTTGGAGAAGAACAAACTTATCTTGTTGTGATTTCTTTGACCTTATCAAGCGACCAAGAAGGTAAGTTACTATTTGTTCTTAAAAAGTATAAAAACGCAATTGGATGGATTTTAAATGACATTAAAGGTATTAATTTTTTAATTTACACACATAGAATTAATTTGGAAGAAAATGCTAAAACATGTCAATAACCTCAAAGAAGATTAAACCCACACATGAAAGAAGTAGTAAAAACAGAAGTTCTTAAGTTACTTGATGCGGGAATTATCTACCCTATCTCTGATAGTAAGTGGGTAAGTCCTACACAAGTAGTGCCTAAAAAATCTAGAATCACTGTTGTTAAAATGAAAAAGCTAAATTAATTCCAACACGAATTACATCTAGTTAGCGCATGTGCATTGATTATAGGAAATTAAATGAAGCCACTAGAAAAGATCATTTTCCATTACCATTTCTTGACCAAATCTTAGAAAGAGTAGCTGGACATCCCTACTATTTCTTTTTAGATGGATATTCAGGTTATTATCAAATTCCTATAACACTTGAAGACCAAGAAAAAACCACATTTATATGCCCCTTTGGAACATTTGCATTTAAAAGAATGCCATTTGGACTTTGTAATGCTCCTGCAACATTTCAAAGATGTATGCTAAGTATTTTCACTAATATGATTGAACATTGTTTAGAGGTCTTTATGGATGATTTGACAGTATTTGGGAATTCTTTTGATGATTGCCTTGATAAATTGGAAAAGTTTTAAAAAGATGTGTTAAAAAAGAACTCGTTTTAAATTGGAAAAAATGTCATTACATGGTTATTCTGGAATTGTTTGGGTCATGTTGTATCTGTTAAAGGAATTGAAGTTGACAAAGTAAAAATTGAAGTCATATCTAAAATGCCACAACCAAAAATATTTAGAGATATGCGATCCTTTTTAGGGCATGCAAGATTTTATAGGAGGTTTATAAAAAATTTTAGTGTCATATCTAAACCACTTTGTAACCTCTTATTAAAAGATACACCATTTGAATGGACTGATGATTGCCAAAAATCTTTTGAGAAAATAATTTACCTTTTGACATCTGCGCCTATTATGCAATCTCCTGATTGGTCTTTACCTTTTGAATTAATGTGTGATGCAAGTGACTTTGCTGTTGGTGCTGTTTTAGGACAAAAAAAGGATCGTAAGTCGTTTGTGATTCATTATGCGAGTAAGACTTTGGATAGTACTCAAATGAATTATTCTACAACTGAAAAAGAATTACTTGCTGTGGTGTATGCATTAAACAAATTTCGCTCATATTTGCTTGGTTCTAAAATTGTTGTTTTTACTGATCACGTTGTTGTGAGATATTTGATGACTAAACAGGATTTCAAACCAAGACTAATTCGTTGGATTTTGTTACTTCAAGAATTTGACCTCACCATCAAAGATAAAAAGGGTGTCGAAAATGTCGTTACTGATTATTTATCAAGACGCACATCTGAAATCTGCACTGATATAACACCCATCAATGATTCATTTCCTGATGAATTTTTATTATTTGTTACTTCAATACCATGGTATGCTAGCATTGTTAATTTCCTTGTTACAGGTAAAATGCCTTCGCAATGGAATACTCAAGAGAAGAAGAAATTTTTGGTTGAAGTAAAGAAATTTTATTGGGATGATCATTACTTGTTCAAATATTGCCCTGATCAGATTTTTCGACGATGCATTCCTGATAATGAGGTAAGTAGTGTCATTAATTTTTGTCATTCTGAAGCATGCGGTGGACACTTTTCTTCAAGAAAAACTATGGCTAAAATTTTGCAATGTGAATTTTATTGACCTACCATATTTAAAGACACCTATGAATTTGCAAAACTTGTTAAAACTATAAAAAATTAGGATCAATTACTAAAAGAAACAGATGCCTTTAAATCCCATACTTGAAATTGAAATATTTGACTATTGGGGAATTGATTTCATGGGTCCATTTCCACCATCTTTTGGATTTGTATACATATTAGTGGTAGTTGATTATGTCTCAAAATGAATTGAAGCAATGTCTTGTCGAAATAATGATAGTAAAATTGTCGTTAAATTTTTAAGAGAAAACATTCTAAGTCGATTTGAAATCCCTCGACCCATTATTAGTGATGGAGGTAGGCATTTTTGTAATAAGTTATTTGAGTCTTTAATGAAAAAATATGGAATTACATATAAAATTGCTACCCCTTATCATCCTCAAACAAATGATCAAGGTGAATTAGCAAAATAGGGAGATAAAACAAATTTTAGAAAAAATAGTTAACCCAAACTAGAAAGATTGGTCTCTTCAATTGACTGATGTACTTTGGGTATACTGTACTGCATTTAAAACTTCTTTATGAATGTCACCCTATCAGCTAGTTTACGGTAAACCTTGTCACTTACCTGTTGAACTTGAACATAAATCATTTTGGGCTGTTAAAGCTTTTAATTCAAATTTGGATGATGTTGATAATGTGCGAAAATTGCAATTGAATGAACTTGAGGAATTAAGAAATGATGCTTATGAAAATTCAAAAATTATTAAGGCAAAAACAAAAAAAATTTCATGATAAAAGAATTTTTCGAAAATCATTTGAAATTGGTCAAAAAATATTGCTTTATAATTCTCGTCTTTATTTGTTTCCAGGAAAGTTAAAGTCAAAGTGGAGTGACCCATTTATTGTAAAAAATGTATATCCACATGGGGTTGTAGAAATTGAGAATCCAAAAAACAGTGTCACATTTTAAGTTAACGGACAAAGAATAAAGCCCTATCTGGAAAACCAATCACGTGAATTAAGCACCGAAATAAATTTGAGTGGCCCATAAAATCCTGATTAAGTTTTTAATAAGTGTTTTAACTTTCACTGTTGTTTTACCATTTAAATTGTTTGATTGTCTTGAATGATACGCGTTGTGATGTTTCGTACTTAAGTGTGTTTAATAATTGTGTTTTTGTCATCATTATACATCATGAGCACATTAATAAGGAAGATTCTGTTCACACATCTTAAAAGACTTTTATGAGTGAGATTTAATCTAAGAAGATTGATACAAAGCTGTAAATTACATCCAATTTGGGAACAACAACCACCAGAATTAGTGGCCTACGTTGAGGATCAAGAAGGACAACTCAGAGCAATAGAGCATGGTATATATGAATTTCAATTAGAGCTTGAGGTTAACTCAATAAGAGGATGAATGTAAATTCATTTTCCTTTGTACATATTGTGTTTCTATTTTGTTGTTCGCTTTCACTTTTGATTTGATTTTGCAGATTTGATTTTAGTGTGTTTTGATTTATTTTTCTGTATAAATGACGGATAACGGTACTCCATGACTTCTTAAGTCGGTATCTTCAGTTTCCCACAATAACTGAATCTCATAATCAAGCATGGAAGAAATACAACATAAATTGCATAAGTGTTTTCCTTCTCTCCCTCAAAATGCACCCAAAAAAATTTACAAAGTTCATTGTGAAAGATTACATTTGTTAATGATCAATGGGATTCCTTCTGATATTCGTTGGTTAATTGAAGCAAAGGTCTGATTAGCTAGTAAGTTTTCTGATCCATTTATTTCTTACATGTCTGGTTTTGGTAAAAGTACATTTGCTAAAAAACGGAGAGGTAGAAGACTTGGCTTAGAATGTCATAATTGTGTACGACTTAGTTGCAAACTAGAAGTTTGTAAATCTTTAGGAATGATTTCTAATAATCGAGAAGATAAAATTAAATTTATTAAAGATGGCATGAGTAAAAAATTGTCGGATGATATCTTACGATCTCTTGAGATGTATCGAAGCGGACATGTGCAATATGAGATACACAAGTTATGGAGACTATTCCAAAAAGAAAGTGCACAACTTAGTCTTGGAAATCTGACTCAAAAATACCTTGTTTGCCAGTTTATAAGAAAACTGGATGGGAAACCTATTCTCGACCCATAGAGGGTGTTCAAACCGTTACTGGACGTAAAATCAGAAGAAGATGTGAGCCACAATCACAACTACCAGTAAATATCCTTTTACTTTATTGTTCTTTTATCATTTACATTATTGTATTTAATGGTGTGATTTTGTATTTAGATTGAAGAAAATGCAGTGACAAGCTTCAGTTTGTCCTTCCGATTGTAATAGTTTCAAGTTCGAATATTTCCATTGCCTACATCAAATAAGAAAATAAGACAAAATAATAGGGCATTTAACATTCCAATTGACAACAAATGAAAAGAGTGAAAAATAATATTACATGAAGCAACAAGCAGGAGGCTAGCATCAAGTTCATTCACAAGGCAGAGTTTGGATATTCCTTTATTAGGAAAGTCGTGATTAACAAAACTATTGAGAAGGGTAGCTTCCTCATAATTCCATATCTTGCGATTAAACAAATATTGAACAACTAATGCATTTGAGAGAGATGAAATTATAAGAGACCAGAGGACCCATCTCACTACATCTAATAAACAACAAAATCAAAATTTATTGAACCATCTCATAGCAAAAAAACCCCATGAGTGGCCAAATTTGTACCCAATTCTACACTCTACTATGAAGCTGAAATTACTTCAACATATATCAGCTCATATGTTGGCAATCATAGTCAAAGATGGTTATCAAGCATCCTCAGAAATCGAGAAGCTAATAAAAACCAGGTTGCACTACATTAACATATATCAGTTCTTTGATATAAAGATATTGAATGTTATACACTTCTAATCCCAAGTCATAAAACATAAAACAAAAGTTCACTTCACACGCTCATAAAGATAAACTGCTAGACAAATGGAGAATAAGCATCGAATATGAGTCAATAAACTATTAAGCTAATTAATGTACAGGAAGGACATTGGCATAATAATAATAATAATAATAAAAACCCATTCACATTCTAAAAAAAAAACCCATTCAAATTCTAATTCAATATATCAACAAACCCATTCGCATTCTAATTAATAAAAACAACACCAGCCGCGGAGCAACTTCTCCAATACATTCAACAAACCTATTTTCATTTTAATCCACAAACAACACCAGCAACAGAGCAGATCCTTTGACAAACTAATAAACCCATTTTCATTTTTAAATAACAAAATAATGCCCAATCACCGATTTCTAATATGCAAAGAGTTTTTTCAAATACTAACCTTGTACGCAATTGAGTGACAGTCGCCTCTAATGCCGACAGCAAGCAACACTCACTCGACGCCATTATCACCCTTGATTCATCACATGTTCTTTTATTATCGGATTCTACGAGCCAAAGTTGCAGGATTGCGGTTGATTTCTTTATCTTCAAAGCATTTAGAGATGGAGTATGTGCATGTTTTGGTTAGATGAAGAACACTTGTTTTTTGTGATGGGTAGCTTCGATAAAGGAAAAGAAACACCGTTAAATCTACTGGATTTATTATGTAGCAATAAATGCTTTTGATAATAACTTGTAGCTCCAGTTTTTTTTTTAATTTAAAGTTTTTGGAATATAAATGGGTAATTGCCAATTTACCCTCATCCATTAACAATACATGAAATAATAGGGGAGGAAAGTGGAGATATTGTGATATTTTCATCAAAGTGGAGATAAGACAAATCTCAGGGGGAAAACTGAAAATCATCCTAAGTAACAGTAGTATGTGCGTGTTTTGTCTTGCTATGACAGTACTAAGGATTAAGGAAGACAAGTTACTATTTCTTACCTTTGTTTAATACCAATTATTATTATTTGGTGAGACCAATTAATTGTTTATACATACTTAAAAATTAATTTTGTCTAACCTTTTAATTACATTTTATTATAAGTAATTATGTGTAAACTACATCAGGAAATAAATTAATTACTCAGTCATAAAAAATACAACGTTATTTAAGACAAAAGTTTTAGTTACTATTTTTAGTTTTGTGACTATAATGACTACATTTACGACTAAAAAAACAAAGTCTTAAAATTATAAGAAATCATAATAGCTTTAGAGACTAATATTATGTGTCATTGATTGTTTGCCTAAATTTACACCTGTTTTTTAGTTACAAAATATTTTTGTCACCCATAATTATATTTCGTGACCATTTATTTTGTCATGAAGGATAAAATATTGTCTTAAAATGTTCAATTTTTTAATGAGATTTTTGTGTAAAAAAATAAATTTATTTTTTCCGACTACAATAATATTCGTCACAAGAACGCTGAATCAGATACCAAATAGTGCGTCCGAGAAAAGAAATAACTTGGTCACAAAAATACAATGTTATTCAAGACAAAACCTTTAGCTACTACTTTTACTTTGGTCACTGTAATTACTCATCCAAGACCAAAAAATGGCGTCTTAAAATTATAAGAAGTAAACATAGCTTTAGAGACTAATATATATGTCACGGATAGTTTAGTTAAATTTGTACTTAACTTTTAGTTATGAAATAGTGTCATCGCCTACACTAATATTTTGCAACCATTTTGTTTTGTCATAAATGATGAAATATTGTCCCAAAATGTTTCGAATTTGGAGGGAAATTTTTATGCCAAAATAATATGTTTTTCAGTGACTAAAAAAATATTTGTCACAAAAAAGTTGAATCGGATACCAAATATTGTGTTCCAAAATAAAATTATTGGTCACAAAATATAAAACAAGTCAGGACAAAATTATTAGATACGATTTCATAAATTTGTCACAGATAAATATCATTTTGTGACCAAATTTCAAAGCGTTGAAAAAAATATCGTCTTAAAAAATCAAATTTCTTGTAGTGAGTGGATAAATTAGGCTTATGTTTTATTAGTGGGATTATTAGTGGGACAAATGTAAGGTTAAGATCTAATTAGATTTTTTTATTTGTGTGGTGTGAATTTACCATGTATTAGTATAAATAGAAGGGGGGGTGAACACACCTCTCCACACATTCTTTTCTCTTCTTCTCCTTCCCCCCCCCCCCCGGGCCCCCAATTCTTCTTCTCATCTATCTTTGTAATTTATTTTCAATCAATAAAATTAGTTTTATTTCAATTTTCAAATTCCATTTTTAATTATGTGCTTTTCAATTTTAGTAATTTCCTTCATAAAAAAATGTTTAGCTAAATATTAATAGTTAGGGGAAGGTGAAACTCTTAGGAAATAAATATGATTTAATCAAATTCTATTTTTAATTTTATAAATTAAATTATTTTCTATTTAATTTTATACATATTTTATATTATGAAATTTTGATTTATTGTAGACAAACAAGGGAGTTTGGCACAATAAATTCTTTTTATCTTAATATAAGGTATAGTAAAATGGTATTTTGACTTATTGTAGACAAATTTAATTTTGGCACAATGAATACTTAATCCATCATAAAATTAAAGGGAAAATAATAATAATTTATATAATTAATCTTTTGGACAATAAATCTAAAAAAATGGCGAAAAGAATTTATTAAATTTTATTTACTACTAAGAGTGAATCCACAACCCTGACTAATTCAATTTCATAGTTTTATTTAAATTAAGTTATTTATATTTAAGTTTTATTTTCAAATTTTAGATAAAATAAAATAAACAAATTAAATCTTTTCTCTGTGGATCGACCTCGGACTGACTGAGATATATTATAAGTAGGCACTCTTATATTTGAGAGTAAATCAAACACTTTTAAGTCGTGTCATTTACCAAAGAGGATTCTATTAATGATTACTGCCTATCTCTGCTTAGAATTACAAGTAGATAGCTCACTTACCCAAGATCCTCACATGGATGCGCAACAGCTCATCTAGATCAGATTTATCACTACTTAATGTTTTATGTAGATGATTTATCCTTTACCACTATCTCTTGAGAAGTCATAAGCATAACTAACCTATCCAAAATTTGCACTATGATGTGATTATATGACCTTTTTTTTTTCCTGTTGTATATCATATAAGTGTGATCTTTTTAATCTATCTAGCATGGATGATTCATATGGATGGTTTATCTTTTATTGCCATAGGAATGAGTAGTTTGTCCTAAAATAATGATCTATTGCCACTAAATATTTATCATTTATGATATTTTAAGATGTTTGCTTTAGTTAAATATACTGTTAGAGATTTACATTATGATGACACCTGAAAAACATAGGTGGAGTACCTAGCCTATCTTGACCAAGGTGATCTACTCTAAGTCAGAAATCAATATAAAAACGGTACCTAACTTGGGCTGAGCGAAGCTGACATACTCATATCAAGGACTAAAAGCAAAACACAAAACGAATAATGCATTTTAGTAGAGACTTGAGAGTGCAAAGATCCAATAAAGGGAAGGTTGTTAGAGAAGGCCCAACAGAATAAAATCGTTATTGAATGATAGTGAAGTATAATTACCAAACTTTAAAATAGTTGGCCAGCTTAGAACATACATAAGTTTACCACAAGAGTTGGTTAGAAAAGAACAGACACAAGTTAGTCAAGAGAGTTAGTTAGTTGAGAACACACAGAGGTTGGCCATAAGAGTTGATCAATTAAAAAGAATAGATGATTAAAAGCCCATTCGATTTCACACTTGATGAGGGGAAATTAACATTAAGCTTGAGGGTAGCATAAAACCAAGCATTCATACACGATTAGGGATGGCAAACATAGGGCCTGGGCCGGGCTTTTTCACGCCCATGTCCAGGCCCTCTGTCAGCTAGGGGTACGGGCTAGGCCGTGTCGGGCGCATTGCGGGCCTGGGCCGGGCTCGGGCCGGGCTTGGGCTTTATTTATTTTAAAATTTTTAAATTATTGTAAATTTGAAATAAATTAATGATCAACAAGTTATTACAATCATAGATAAATTAAAGAAAATGAATATTTCAAATTAAAATAATAAATAAAGCAAATAAAAACTCATAACTTTAATTTTCTTTAATACTGGATTTTCAAACGCTCTCTTAATTAATTAACACAAAAGAGAGAATTTAATATCATAATTTTAGTTTTTTTGAATCATAATTGATTTGTAAGTTAAGAATTTAAGTTTTCTTTTTTATTTTTAAATTACTTTTCAATTTTAATTATATTATTGTAATTTTATTTTTTTATAAAGTAGTGGGCTTGGGCTTTGTCCGGGCTTTTTTTCTTGGGCCCTTGTCTAGGCCCTCATGGGTGAGGGCCGGCCCATGCTTTTTTGCCATCCCTATACACGATCATGTGGGTTAAGAGTACACTTGAGGCATTCAAAAAACGGTCAAAAGTACCCCTACGAGTTCAAAATTGATTGGTGTTAAAATTGTATGTTCATTAAAGGGTAACAATAGAATTTTGTCCTTATATTATAATTTAAATTTGTATTTATATAATAGATTGTGAATTTCTAAGTATGTTTCTAAATATTTGATCTGGTACATTTTTGTGTGTTTATTAGATAAAATAATAATTTCATGCAATTCGAGGCTCCAAACTTATGTATGGACGTTAAATTTAGATTTCAGAGGTCTGAGAAGTTAGGTCATTATTGAGGATTATCCACAACTTTTGTTATAAAATTATAAGTTTTTATCACGTTAAGTGTGTTAATTGTGAAATTATAAGCTTTTGCTATGTTAGGTGTGTTAATTGTTAGTTTAATGAGTTGTGTGTGCTTAAGTGGATTGAATTAGGTTTATGTTTGGTTAGTGGAACAAATGTACGACCATGATGTGGATTTATCATGAATTAGTATGAATAGAGAAGAGGGAACACACCTCTCTACCCACCTTTTTTCACTTCTTTCTCTCCAAATTCTTCTCCTCTTCTCTCATCTTAATAATATTTTAATAATTTGTAATATATTTTCAATAAATAAAATTAATTTTATTTCTAATTTTCAAAAACCATTTTTAATTATGTATAACTTAATTTTAATAATTACCTTTATTTCAATTATATTTAGCTAAATACTAATAATTAGGGTAAGTTGAAACTTTTAGTAAAAATAATATGATTTATTCAAATTCTATTTTTAATTATATAAATTAAATTATTTTCTATCTAATTTTATCCATATTATATATTTTGAAATTTTGATTTATTGTAAACAAAAATAGGAGTTTGGCACAATAAATTCTTAATATCTCAGTATAAAGTATGGTAAAATAGTATTTTGAATTTTGCCGATAAATTAAATTGTGGCACTCTAAGTAATTAATCTATAATAAATAAAATTAATGAAAAAATAATTGAAATTTATACAATTAATCTTTTGGGCAATAAAATAAAAATAAAAATAATTTATTAAATTGTATTTAGTACCAAGAGTGGATCCATAACCTAACTAATTTAATTTCATAGTTTCACTTAAATTAAATTGCATATATTTAAATTCTTTTTTATTTCTTATATAAATTAAAATAAATTAATTAAATTTTTTCTCTGTGAATTGATCTTGAACTCACCAAGTTATATTATAACTAAACATTCTTATATTTGAGAGCAAATTAAAGATTTTTTAGTTGTATAAAAAATGTAGGTCAAAAGTACTACTATAGAGTTCACTTTACTCCAACATGCTTTGCAAAACACTGCTTATGATTAATTTATTTGCCATACATGTTGGATTTGCATACCGGAGTCAATCGTCATTAGAAAATGGGATCTTATTGGGGGTAAATATAGAAGAATATTTTAGATCATCAGTGGACAATTACAAGGATAAAATGAGCATAATACTTAGAGTAATCTAAAGATATCATTTGATAATTTACTATATTGGATAGGTTTACAAATTAAGGGCCAAAATTAGACAAATCAATATATTTACAGAAAACAATAAACTTACTACAAAAAAATATCTTGTCTTTTTGTTTCCTAAATATGAAATAAAGGCCTAAAAATGTTCTCTTATTTTAACATAAGATTAACATCTAACCCTAAATTTTATACACTTTCCTTACTATTAATATTGACGATAAATGTATTAATCACCTATATTTGGGGGGCCAACCCCTCTTTTTCTCCCAATCTTTTAGATCATCACCTATTGCTCCAATTTTGGAATTTCATTTTCTACTCATGAAATATGAGTGTGCAACCCAAGAGGGGGGGGGGGGGGGATGAATTGGAATTTTAAAATTTATCCTAGCAAATCCACACAACAAGCAATCTAATGTCTTAATAAAAATTAAAAGCAATAAGTTCAATAAAAGCACAATAATTAAAGAGTAAGAGAGAAGAGAAACAAACACACGAATTGTTACGTGGTTTGGCAATCCCCGCCTACGTCCACGCCTCCAAGCGATCCAAGCTTGAGGATTTCACTATCCAAGCCTTTCTAAGGCTTCAACGATTACAATTGACTTCGAGGTGTCAATAAACCTTTACAACAAAGAGATTATCTCCCAATCTTTTCACTCAAGTGTCTCACACACTCAAACTCTTACAATTGAGATGAATAAATGAAGGTTATAATGAAACTCACTCAATGAGTAGATATTCAAAAATGAAGAACAAGAAAAGATTCAATGTTTGTATTTCGCAAGTTTGAAGGCTCAAGATATCACGTGTGCTTTTTGTTTTTGCTTGTTGGAGAGACTCAAATTGAGTTGGATTTGAGTTCTTATAGTTTGAGCTCAAAAACTAGCCGTTACTCACATTCTGGGCGTATTCGGTTTGCCATTTATGGAATCTGGTAAGTCGGATTTATGTTACCGTTCAGGCAAAAATTTGAATTTTGCCTATCCGGCTTGCCGGTTACGAAATCCAGTAAGCCGTTTGCGTTCTAGATGCTTACTGCCCCGTATCCGATTTTTCAATTTTTATATCGGGTAAGCCGCTTGCTACAGTAACTTGCTACAGTGAAATTTTTCTAAATTTTCAGTTTGACCTCAAAACTTTATAAAACTGTAGTATGGCCCAAAACGTTATGAAACTTTACAAATAGGTCCAATTTTCAGAATTTCTAAGTAATGCTTCGTTAATCCCAAAAATTTTTGAAATTATGATTTCGCCCAAATTTTGTGAAATTATAGAATGACCCAAAAATATTTAAATAATTTCAAATAGGTCCAGATCTGAAATTTAAAATACTATCAAAGATTTTAAAATTACTTTCATTTTAGTTCAAAATGCTTTAATTCCATAACATCATTTTCTTATTATAAAAGCACAATTCATAAATCTTTACTTAATAAATACATGTGGTTTGTTATCATCAAAATCAATATTTATAGCCATATAGACTAACAATCTCCCCCTTTTTGATGATGACAAAACATATTAAAAACTTTAATCTTGTTATGAAAAATCTCCCCCTTAATCAATGCAAGTTAAAAAATAATTTGAAAATTGTTTAACAAAAACTTCCCCTGCATACATGCTCCCCCTAGATACATACATATTTTCATAACACATATTAAATCATTCTTCCCCTTCATCATAAAAAAGAATAAAAGCTCCCCCTATCAATCATCAAAATCGTAACATAAGCACATTAGTAAAAAAAATATCCATAAGCATAAGAAAATCCATATAATCCATAATGATCAATCAAAACAAATCCATAACATCCAACATAAATAGTCGCAACAAATCCATATCATCCAAAAACAAAACCATAAACCGAAAATCATAATAACCATTCATAGAGTCGAAAATAAAAGAACACACAATGCAGTAAATGAAATGTAGGTGTGTCCAAATGCAAGCATAAGATACTACTCAGGTGGTGAGGTGGAGGTGATAGAGGTGGAAATGGATATGGAATGCCGAAGTGCTCAAAGAGGAGTCGCTGTCCATGAATAAGCTGCTGCTGCTGCTGCTGAAACTCAGTCTGCCGCTGCTGAAACTCAGTCTGCCGCTGCTGAAACTCAGTCTACCGCACAGAGAGTGTCCGCACTTTATCTATAAGCTGCTGAAGAGTGACCTCTTCAGAGGTAGGAGGATGTAGAGGTGATGAAGCGGATGCAGATGCTCTAGGAGCTGAAGCAACCGTGGAAGAAACTCGGCGTCTACGCTGCCCTCGAAATGAGAGTGAGAAAACTGAAAGCTGATCAGCTGGAATCACAGCATTAAGTAGCCGATAATCACTTGGGGCTAGAAAGGTAAACTTATTATCGTTGTATTTGACCCAAGTGCCATCCTTCCACTCAAAGCCTAACCTAATAATAACCTCATCCCCAATACCCTTGGACGGCCTATAAGATGGTTCTAGAATCGGCACTTCAAAGAATTTAAGAATTCGGGTAATGAAGTGACCATAAGGAAGAGAACGGGTAATCAAGGCAGGAATGCTCAACATGGTGCGGATGATGGAATAGCCCAAGTTAACCGGGCGACCTCTAAGAATACAGTCAATCATAGCGACATCCATGTGAGAAACCTCATCCAAATGTCCTGATCTAGGAAGTACAATGGACTGGATGATACGAAGCAAAAAATGAGTTCGAAGACAAAGACACTGAGTACGAAAATGAATGGTACAGTCTTCAACAGAAAGATCACTACGCCAACAAATATTACGAACGGCATCAACATGAACATAGTCATCAATATCAGGAGGTTTCCTAGGAGAAAAAATGTCCAGGCCATCATCGGAAGATCCTAGGATGGAGTTCAACTCCAAATCATCAAATTCAATCAAAACTCCTCCAACTGTGGTGATTACTCGATTCTCTTTCTTCGCGGAACAATCCATATTCGAGTAAAATACTTTCACCAAGTCAGGATATACATTTTCCTCAACAATAAGTGCATTAAGCCAACCAACATCTTCCAACAATTGAAAAATATTTCTATAACTAATCTTGAGAGTATGCATAACATCTGGTAAAACAAAGAAAGTGTTGAGTACCTCACGAGTCCGAAAGTTTTGTTGAAACCGTTTGATCAAGTGTTGCTTGTTCTGAAAATGAATGGACTCAAAAGTGGATTGATTTGAGGTGCCCCTTGCTTCCCGTGGCCGGGTGGTTTGTTGAACCGATTCTTTGCCTTTTCTTCGAATTGGTTGAGAGCTTGACATTGTGATTTGGTTGATTTGGGGTTGAAAAGGATAAGGAGAATGAAGATGATGAAGATTGAAAGAAATTTGGAGAAACAATTTGGATAAAAAATGGCTTGAGAGTGAGAAATCTAGAGAGAGAAAAATTTAGATAAACCCTAGGTTGAATTTGAGATCTAGAGTTTTGGATGTTGAAAATGGAGTTTAAAGATGGTTTTAAGTGAATGAAGTAATGGGGAATGATTTTCTTGATTCAATTTGATGTGAAAAATGAGGAAAACGATGTATTTTGGAGTGAGAAAGAGAGATAAGCAAAACGATTTTTAGAGAGAGAACAAAGTCTGGTTGGCCGAATGAGAGGGAGAAGATAAATAGTTGAAATACCTCTCGAATCTGGCTTGTCGGATTTCATAACCGGCTAGCCGGTTAATGGGCAGAAACGTGAAAACCAAAAACGGCTTGCCGGATTTGTGATCTGGTTGGCCGGAAATGGACCCGAGAGCAAGAAGCACGAATTCGGCTTGCCGGTTTCCTTAACCGGTTGGCTGGATATGGAGAAACACTACAAATTTGGCTTTCCGGATTGCCTTGAACCGGAAATCCTGTTTTGTTCCAGCAAGCTTCCATGAGAATTTTGGCTTTCCGGTTTTGCTAACCGGTAGTCTGATTTGAGGCAGAAAGTTACCTCTTGAATTCGGTTTTCCGGATTTTAAGAACCGGTTATCCGGTTTTAGTTAGAGAGAAGGCGTAGCAAATCCGGTTTTCTGGATTGATAAATCCAGTTATCCAAATGATGACCCGAGAGTAACTAAAGCTAATCGATTTTTCGGATTGAAAATCCGGTTTTCCGGATTGATAAATCCAGTTATCTGAATGATGACCCGAGAGTAACCAAAGCTAATCCGATTTTTCGGATTGAAAATCCGGTCATCCGGAATTTGTCCCGAGAGAAATCAATAAGAAAAAAATGGTTTTCCGGATGAGTAGAAATGAAATATTTGCTCGCTCTTATACTTGTACTACACACACCATTTCATTTTTGGCCTTAAAATTTGATTAATTTTAAATCATTTTGAGATTTAAAACTTTTCAATAAGCCATTTAATGCATGAAACACAAAATCATAAAATCATAAATTCACAAGCATATCAAGTTATCTAATTCATGAAGCATAAATCTATATAATAACAAACATATCAACCCATGAATTAAAACATGAATTAAGATTCAACATTCATTATTCCAAGCTCATGTCTTATCTTTATAAAAAGCTCTTTGCTAAGAGGTTTTGTAAAGATATCCGTAAGCTGATTTTCAGTAGAAACAAATTTAATTACAACATCTCCTTTTTTAATATGATCTCTAAGAAAGTGATGTCTAATTTCTATATGCTTAGTTCTAAAATGTTGAATGAGATTCTTGGAAAGATTTATAGCACTAGTATTGTCACATAAGATAGGTATTTGATCCAGCTTAATGCCATAGTCTCTAAGGGTTTGTTTCATCCAAAGAATTTGTGCACAACAACTACATGCGGCAATATATTCTGCCTCTGTGGTTGAAAGCGCAACCGAGTTTTGTTTCTTACTAAACCAAGAGACAAGAGAATGGCCTAGGAAGTGACATGTTCCACTAGTATTTTTTCTATCAACCTTATACCCAGCAAAATCGGTATCCGAATAATAAGTTAAATCAATATGAGTTCCTCTAGGATACCAAAGGCCAAGATTAATAGTGCCAATTAAATATCGAAAAATGTGTTTGACAGCAAGCATGTGAGACTCTTTAGGACAAGATTGAAATCTAGCATATAAGCAAACACTAAATATAATATCAGACCTACTAGCAGTCAAGTAGAGTAAGGATTTGATCATACCTCGATATGTCTTGATATCAACTTCCTTACCTTTCTCATCTTTGTCTAGCTTGATGGTAGTACTCATAGGAGTGCTTTTTGCTGTTCCATTATCATAGCCAAATCTTTTGAGTAGATCTTTCACGTACTTGGCTTGGTTTATGAAAATTCCTTCCTCGTTTTGTTTGATTTGAAGTCCAAGGAAGTACTTCAACTCTCCCATCATACTCATCTCAAACTCTTGGCTCATACATGATGAAAAATCTTTACACAATAACTCATTAGTAGTACCAAAAAGAATATCATCAACATAAATTTGAACAATAAGTATGTCTTGGTTTTTATGCTTAACAAAAAGAGTTGTGTCCGCTTTTCCCATTGAAAAATCGTTATCCAACAAGAAGTTTTTAAGCCTATCATACCAAGCTCTAGGTGCTTGTTTTAAACCATACAAAGCCTTGGATAACTTATACACATGATCTGAAAATTTTTCATTTTCAAAACCAGGAGGTTGTTTCACATAAACTTCCTCCATTATATATCCATTTAAGAAAGTACTCTTGACATCCATTTGATATAAAATAAAATCCTTATGACATGCATATGCTAACAACATCCTAATAGATTTTAATCTTGCTACAGGTGCAAAAGTTTCATCAAAATCATTTCCTTCTTCTTGGTTGTAACCTTGAGCCACTAATCTAACTTTATTTATTACAACCACACCGGATTCATCCATTTTGTTTCTAAATACCCATTTAGTGCCTATAATGGATTGATGTTCTGGATTAGGAACTAACTCCCACACATTGTTTCTCTCAAATTGATTCAACTCCTCTTGCATTGCCATAATCCAAGATTCATCATTTTCTGCATCCGCAAAGGATTTTGGTTTAATTTGATAAATAAATGCAGCATGCTCACATGTGTTCCTAAGAGATGATCTAGTGGTAACACCTCGTGAGGGATCTCCTAAAATTACATCCTTAGGGTGAGAGGAAACATACCTCCACTCATTGGGGAGTGTTTGAGAAGTACCTTCATTTTGCTCCACATTTGGTTCTTCATGATGTTCCTCTTGAATTCCATGTGGTGCGTCTTCTTGGTTGTCATTTGATGCTTCTTCTTGTTGTTCTTCTTCTGCATTATCATCAACAACAACTTTCTCCGTAGAGGAGGGGTTAGACTCATCAAATGTGACATGCATAGATTCTTCCACAACTAAAGTTCTTTTGTCATAGACTCTATAAGCTTTGCTTGAATTTGAATAACCAAGAAAAATACCAACATCAGATTTTGGATCAAATTTACCAAGATTATCTTTTGTGTTCAAAACAAAACATTTGCATCAAAAAACTTTAAAATAGCCAATGTTGGGTTTCTATCTTTCCAAAGCCCATATGGAGTTTTATTAAGATTAGGTTTAATCAACACCCGATTTAAAACATAATAAGCGGTGTTGACGGCTTCGGCCCAAAAATACTTAGGCAAAGAGTTTTCATTCAACATTGTCTTAGCCATTTCTTGAATAGACCTATTTTTTCTCTCTACTACTCCATGTTGTTGTGGAGTCCTAGGTGATAAAAATTTATGTTCAATGCCAAGGTCATTACAAAAATTTTCAAATGCATGATTTTCAAATTCTCCACCATGATCACTTCTAATACAAGTAATAGAATAACATTTTTCATTTTGAACCTTTTTATAGAAAATTCGAAATACATCAATGGCATCATCCTTATTAGCTAAGAACAATACCAATGTGTATCTAGAATAATCATCCACAATTACAAATGCATAATATTTGCCACTTAAACTAGCATATCTAGAAGGTCCAAATAAATCTATATGAAGCAATTGAAGTGGCTTTGAAGTAGAGACATGATTCTTGCTTTTGAAGGAAGTTTTGATTTGTTTTCCAACTTGGCATGCTTCACAAATTCTATCTTTTTGAAAACTGATTTTTGGAAGACCTTTAACTAAATCATTTTTCACGATTTTTTAAATCAAATCCATGCTTTCATGACCTAATCTTCTATGCCACAACCAGCCATCATCATGCAATGCGAAGAGACATTTATCATGTATTGATGCACAATCTATATTAATGGTATAAACATTAACACATCTATTTCCTACAAACAAGACTTTCCCATCACATGCATTTTCAATAACACATTTTGATTCATCAAAGATAACTCTATATCCTTTATCGTATAATTGACTAATATTAAGCAAATTGTGTTTCATGTTTTCAACCAAACACACATTTTCAATGAAAGTAGAGGATACATTACCGACATTTCCAATCCCAATGATTTTTCCTTTTGAATTATCTCCAAACGATACATCTCCACCATTTTCGATCTTAGTGAAACTTGAAAACCAAGAATAATTCCCTGTCATGTGTCTTGAACAACCGCTGTCCAAGTACCACTTATTCTTCTTCTTCTTCTTCAAGCCCTGTAGAGAAAATCTCAAGTTTTAGGTACCCAAACCTTTTTGGGTCCTTGAGAGTTAGCAATGGTTCCTTTCGGAACCCAAACACATTTCACACAATAATATGCATTTCTCTTCACCACGCATCTATTTTTCATATGACCATCTTGATTGCAATAATGACATACAATTTGATTGTTAATAGATGTATTCTTCACAAAATAACTCTTGTAAAATTTTTGTTTCAAATTCGGTTTATAACCTATGCCACTTTTGTCAAATACACATTTTTGTGAGTTTAGCAAATTGTCCAACATCTTTTGCCCATTTGTGAATTTTAGCACAATTTCATTTAGTTCATTGCTCTTCTTTCTAAGCATTTCATTCTCATTTTTCAAGTCATTCATGTGTGACTCTAAGTGCTCATGTGAAGTGCTAGAATTCTCAAATAATGCAATACTATCATGCAATATTTTATTTTCTAATTCTAGGCATGTAATCTTTGCACTAAATGAATCATTTTCATTTTTAAGCTCTATCAACTTCTTTTTAAGACATATATTCGTTTTACCAATCTTCATTAGCTCATCATGCAAATCGTTAAAAGCATCATGCAATTCATCATATGTAGGAAGAACACTTACCTCATCAAGTTCATCACATGATTCTTCCCCAACAACCATGAGAGCTAAGTTTGTCATTTCTTGTTGCTCATCATCATCACTTGTTTCCTCATCGCTATCATCCCATGTGGCCACCATAGCTTTCTTCTTGAGTTTGTTGAGAAGAGGACATTCCGATCGTATGTGTCAGGGCTTCTTGCATTCATAACAAGTGATTGGCTCCTTCTTCTCCTTCTTATTCTTGTAGCCTCTGAACTTTCTCTGCTTATTATTCTCTTTGTAAAATTTTCTGAATCTTCTAGCCAACATAGCCAGCTCCTCATCATCCATTTTGCTTTCCTCATCACTCTCACATTTTGAAGCCTTGAGAGCAATGTTTTTCTTCTTTTCCTCATGTTCTTTTTCAGCTGCTAAATCTTCTTCATATGAAATGAGAGAACCAATTAAATCGTCAATAGGTAAAACATTTAATTTTTTTACTTCCTCAATGGCAGTCCTTTTTGATCTCCATTCCTTAGGTAGTGACTTAATAATTTTCTTGACTTTCTCGCTATTTGAAAAAGTTTTCCCTAGGGCTCCTAGAGTGTTCACTATGTCTGTAAATCTAGTATACATAGAGTACACATTTTCATTTTGTTCCATTTGGAACAATTCGTATTGTCGAGTATACCTACTTATTTTAGATTCTTTCACTTGGTTTATGCCTTCATAGACAACTTTAAGTTTGTACCAAATCTCATTAGCACTTTCGCAACTAGACACTTTATGAAACTCTTTCTTATCTAAAGCACAAAACAAGGCATTCATGGTCTTGGAATTTAGAGAAAATTTTCTCTTTTCGAATTCATTCCAATCCCGTGAAGGTTTTGGAATATCTTCTCCGACTTCATTTTTAGTCAAAGGCATGAAAGGACCATCATTAACGATTTCCCAAATTTCATAATCTAAGGCTTGCAAGTAAATTCTCATCCTAATTTTCCAATATGGGTAATCGTTTCCATCAAAGTAAGGTGGTCTAGTGGTGGACTGTCCTTCCCTAAATGTGGAATCATTTTAAGTTGCCATTGATCTTTAGCTCTAGACGGTTAAGTCTTAAATAAGAGCACCTTGCTCTGATACCAAATGAAATATGAGTGTGCAACCCAAGACGGGGAGTGAATTGGAATTTTAAAATTTATCCTAGCAAATCCACACAACAAGCAATCTAATGTCTTAATAAAAATTGAAAGCAATAAGTTCAATAAAAGCACAATAATTAAAGAGTAAGAGAGAAGAGAAACAAACATACGAATTTTTACGTGGTTCGGCAATCCCCGCCTACGTCCACGCCTCCAAGCGATCCAAGCTTGAGGATTTCACTATCCAAGCCTTTCCAAGGCTTCAACGATTACAATTGATTTCGAGGTGTCAATAAACCTTTACAACAAAGAGATTATCTCCCAATCTCTTCACTCAAGTGTCTCACACACTCAAACTCTTACAATTGAGATGAATAAATGAAGGTTACAATGAAACTCACTCAATGAGTAGATATTCAAAAATAAAGAACAAGAAAAGATTCAATGTTTGTATTTCGCAAGTTTGAAGGCTCAAGATATCACGTGTGCTTTTTGTTTTTGCTTGTTGGAGAGACTCAAAATGAGTTGGATTTGAGTTCTTATAGTTTGAGCTCAAAAACTAGCCGTTACTCACATTCTGGGCGTATCCGGTTTGCCGTTTATGGAATCTGGTAAGCCGGATTTATGTTACTGTTCAGGCAAAAATTTGAATTTTGCCTATCCGGCTTGCCGGTTACAAAATGCGGTAAGCCGTTTGCGTTTTGGATGCTTACTGCCCCGTATCCGATTTTCCAGTTTTTATATCCGGTAAGCCGCTTCCAGTTTTTCTAAATTTTTAGTTTGACCCAAAACTTTATAAAACTATAGTATGGCCCAAAATGTTATGAAACTTTACAAATAGGTCCAATTTTCAGAATTTCTAAGTAATGCTTCGTTAATCCCAAAAATTTTTGAAATTATGATTTCGCCCAAATTTTGTGAAATTATAGAATGACCCAAAAATATTTAAATAGTTTCAAATAGGTCTAAATCTGAAATTTAAAATACTATCAAAGATTTTAAAATTACTTTCATTTTAGTCCAAAATGCTTTAATTCCATAACATCATTTTCTTATTATAAAAGCACAATTCATAAATCTTTACTTAATAAATACATGTGGTTTGTTATCATCAAAATCAATATTTATAGCCATATAGGCTAACACTCTCCACCTCCATCATCTTCCCTATCATATTATAACTCTTAATATCTTTATTCACTATCTTCATCTTTATCAACAACAAACATCTTTATATAGCTATTTAACTTGTATTATTCATTTTGGATAATGTAAAATATTATGTAACCTCTCATTTATATAGTGAATTGGTGATGACTTGCTCCCTTACATGTAGACCAAAGGCTGAACCACATAAACATTGTGTGTTATTTATATTTATGTTTATTTTGCTAAATTTTCAATTTAAAGTCGAAATTATGATTCATATACAACTTATTTGAGCTATCCCAATTACACTAAGTATTCTACAAAAACACTTAAGCTATCTCTCAAGCTCACTTGAGCTACTCCTGAGCTAACATCAACTCCCTATAACAACTTCCCAAATTACTCCTACGAAGCTCTATTGAGCTCTACACATATCACTTTAACTCATCATCTAAAATGAGAATAATTTTTACTGAAATTTTCTTGATTCTAGAAGAACATTATTAGTGAATTTTTCTCTAAATTGAAGTTTTTAGAGAACTTAAATTATTCCTTGAATCAATTTTTGAAAAGAATGATTCTATTATTTAGGAACTTATTCTCCTTGTTGCATAGAAAAAAGTGAATTATTCCCCAAACCGAAGAATTTGAATTGGTATTTAAATCAACGAAGTAGATTCCTTGAATCATTTCCCTTGATCTGAAGTTCTAGGGAGAAATATGAATAATTTTCCCTAAACTAAAGTTCTAGGAAAAATGTGAATTTTTTTCGAGTCAATAAAATTTGATTCCATAAGATTTTTCCCGTATACTAAAGTTCTAGGCAAAATATGAATAGTTTCCCCCAAACTGAACTTCTAGGGGAAATGAGAATTTTTCAAAGAATCGATGAAATCGATTCCATGAAACTTTTCTTTTAAGGCGAAGTTCTAAAGAGAATGTGAATTGTACTTAATCAAAAAATGATTAGTATTATTAAATCACCTATAAGAGTTAAAAGGGCTTATCTACATGACAAAAAATTGCCAAAGATATAAAATGATTAGAGCTAACAAAATCAAACAAAATCCTATCATCCTTGCAGGAAAGAAAAAAAATTAAAAAAGGATAGTGTGCTTATCACTATATCAACAACCTGTTGTATCATTGTAAAAACATGAACTTATGTCTTCAATATAACTCTTAGGACAATCTTTTATCCTATGACTAGTTTATCCACAACCAAAACAAGTAATTGTGTTTAAATGACATTTTCCACAATCCATTATCTTCCAGAACATAGACAAAGAAAAAAGATCTATAATCAATCTTTTATATATACATTTACCATTACTAATACTTTTATGATGTCAAGGACTTGCATTAAACCAACCACGTGGGGGTTGGCGGAATGAAATCCTAAATTATTTATTATGGTATAAGAAAATAAATATATATAAATATTATACATACATATTAAATTTGGATCTGATATAAAATGTTCATATCAATTTTGTTTAGTATTATGGTATAACATATCATACGTAATAAAATTTAATTATTATACAAATTATGAAATTTACAGATTTTTAAAGTCATTGTCAATGCAAATTTTTGCTGCACACGTAAGTCTATTCCGGATATTCTCCACACGTAAGTCTATTCTGGATATTCTCTTACATCAAGCTTTAATATTTTTTTCTTCTTGAGATATGGATTTTAGATCACGTATATTCTTATTGTTAAAGGTTCTGTAAAAAAAAAAAAGAAATTGTGAAAGTGTGTCGAGGTTGCTGGCGATAGCCCTTTGATCTCAAGTCAGCTTTTTGTACTCAATTTCTAGAGAGAGAAGGACATCATCTATGTAAGTATTTTTCTCTTACTCTTACCTTCAAATGTTGAAGTTTTGCCCTTTATGTAGAGAACTTGACCTATTGGGTGGAGGTGTAATCATGACATGTGGCATTGTCATAATTACAAGTGCCTACAAAGCCAATGCGTAAGGACACCTATCATTATGTATCAAAATTTGTTCATAACAAGTCTCTTTTGGATCGCTTGTCCTAATTTTGGCCTTTGACCCTCAATAGGATCAAGCTTGACTTTGACTTTTCAGTTGGTTCCTCATGAAAATGATTGGTTTTATGGCATTTCATGTGTAAGCAACCTTCGAAGAATCTTACTTTAAGTAACTAGAATATTCTATAAACACTTTGGTCATTCTTTGTAACGGATGAACCTAGATCACTTTTTGTGGAACACCCTTGCCACTTAGTCAAAGATTTGCCATTTGAGAGGTTTACTTAGAAACTATTTTCTAGGTGACGAGGTCATTCTTTGTAAAGAATGAACTTAGGTCTTCCTTTGTAAAAAATTAAGTTAGGTCTTTTTTCGTAAAGGTTGGTCGAGTTAAGATGAGCCTTGGTCACTCTATGTAAAATAATACCGAGTGTTTTGTTAGAAACTCTCTTTCTGGGTATTTTACTTAGAAATATTTTCTAAGTGCCTAAGTCATTTTTTTGTAAAGAATAGACCAAGTTATTTTTTTTTGTAAAGAGTAGATCTAGGCCATTCGTTATAAGAACATGCCTTTATGCTTTGTCAAATGTTCGCCCTTTGGGCATTTTACTTAGAAATATTCTCTAAATGCCTACGTCATTTTTTGAAAAGGATGGACCTAGGTGATTTTTTATAAAAAAGTAGACCTATGTCAATTTTTATAAAGTCATGCCTTTGACACTCTGTGAAAGACTTGCCCTTTGGGCATTTTACTTAGAAATATTTTCTAAATGCCTAAGTCAGTCTTGATAAAAAATGGACTTAAGTCATTCTTTCTAAAATCACGCATTTGGCACTTTGCCGAAAACTTGCCCTTTGAACGTTTTACTTATAAATGTTTTTAAGTACATATTTTTGGAATATATATGCATATATATTGACATATAATTTTGCATATGCTCTACATAAATATAATAATATACCAAATGTGAAAACTTAGTAATTTGCATGCATGTTGTTGTAAATTTTAGTATATGTATGCAATGGTACAATTATACCTTTTTGGCACAAACATTCCCGTAGATTTTGAACAAGAGGTTCCTAATATGCCAAGGTACTTGAAGCAACAAATGACAAGATTTGTAGTAAGGATTCGTTTAAACATGTAGACATTAAAATTGAATCCAAGGATAAGGAAAATAACTTTAAAGTTTGGTATAATAAAAATTGTGCTAAGATGTCTAGTGTTTAGACCGTGGACAATTATGATAATTCACTTAATTGGTTTGGCATCGAAATTCTTCAAATCATATACCAATTTCTTCATTCCATTCAAATGAACTTATTAAAGAGTGGTTTGATTTGTGCACCCTCTACTGGTTATATTGATTTACAAAGGCAATGCTCAAAGTCGAAGTCTCTTTTCCTTTTGCCCAATATATCTAAAAGGTTCTCCATCTTTGAATTTACCTCTGCTTAGCTTGCTCCTATTGCTTGGCCAACAAAATTGGGATGTGGGTTGTTAGAGAAATCTTTGATTTCTAGACCCTCTTTGTGACAGAATTCCAATATCTGTCTCTTTTATGTTGTAATCCCAAAACTTTTGACCTTCAGCAGTTTAAAACTTATGAAGATTCAAATGAAGTTCTAATTAATCACGCTCACATCTCAATCAAAAGGTGGAAATATTATTATTTTTCGGCCAGTGGAAATTGGGAATTTAGGGGTGAAGTCATTGATGCTCGAGTTCGAGTTCCAACCCGCTTTTGTGAACCAAGTGCCATTTTATTTATGCACACATATTTATACATATCATGTGGCACATATTTAATTTTTTTTACTAACCTTAGCTTCTTTATTTTTGTAAATATTTGGGAAGACCTAGGCTCTTCGACAAAAAGGAAGAATGTTAGGTCTACTCTAAATTTGCCCTCAGAAGATCATCATTACAACTCTTTTTGGTCACTTAAGACTAGAACCACATTATTCCAAGCATTCTCTTATTTACTCATGTATCCAAACTCATCATGGATTCTTCAAATGATGAACCTGCTGGAGAAAGAAAAAATGTAGAGAAACCATGATTCATGGAGAAGGTACATTAGAGTGATGGTACATTAGCCTAAATTTTGATTCCAAAGTAAAGAACTAAAAAATTCATTGTTGGTCAGATCACCAACCCATCTGCAATTCTTACCTTAGGTGCTAATTCTTCTCCAGCTCACACTTTTGCAACTAAATATGCGAAGTGTGAGGGCAACACCTCCATGTCCTCAAGCTACTAATATCGATTATGACCAAATTTTGGGTGAGGCTGGAGGTACTAAATATAAAAGATTTTGTGGCCAATGAGACTCTCAAGATTGTAGCTGAACTTAATATAAACATAAAGAGCTTTTTTTCTTTCATTGTTTTCACACTTCATTTTTATCCTGCCCCTTTATCATTATCATTTTTTCTTTTTACAGCATTCAGAGTATTTCTTTTCATATGAAGCACGTATTAGAGATGTGGAGATCGTATTACTAGCATAAGTAAAGAATTATCTCAAGCTTTTGATGCTCAAAAGAATTCAAAATTTGACTTCATTGCTTTTCAAAAAGAGAAGTTACCCATTAGAAGTTAGTTGAATTTAAACAAAGAGGAGCGAGCAAGGGCTAAAGAAAAGATTGATCATGGTGCTGAAAGGATTCCTAGTTCAAAGCCCGTATGAAAGATCTTGAAGAATCAAACGAATAGCTTGAGGATGACTTTTTAGAAGCATTAATTGAAATTGAAAAAGTTAAAGAAAAAAAAGTACTAAGGGTAAACTAGTGGGATTGATGATTTTTGTGCATTCGTTTTCAAACATGTGCCTAATTTTGACTTTGATCTTATTGATGAGAAGCTTGAAAGTGAGAGAGGCAAAACTTTTGGGAAAGTTTTAAATGACTAATGACAATCCCATTACTTCATAAACTTTAGTACCTAAACTGCGTTAATGAATACTAATGTTCTTGCTGCTTTACTGCAAAAAAAGTTCTCATTGGTCCTTCGTTAGATTTTATGCTACCATTGACTCTAGTTTTTTATGGTTCGTATAAAGATCTTCACATTCGTCTTCCTGAGTTAAATGACAAAATGCTTGATAACGTTGAGGAGTGAATACATTATAGATCCTTGAACTGCTCCTTATATCTTTTGTTGTAGCATTTCAGTTTGTCTTTGTTGTTGTATTTTAATTTTTTAAAGATGTAACCATAGCTGCAATTTTGGCTTCTTTTTGTTGTAGCTCACAGCGTGTTAATCAAACACTATATTTTCGTGAAAAATGTCTAGTCCAAAATTTTTTGATTTTTGTCAAGTAAAAATTTTCTTTCATTCGAAGCCTAGTTAGCTTGATGCTAAACATTTCCTTATGTAAAAGTTTGTAGGTACTTATAAATTTTTCTTAATAAGTGATCCTGGTGATTCTTTGTATGTATAAACCTACTTTTTTTGTATATAATTTGCCTGTGGATGATTCCATAGAACTTCTACAAGAATGGACATAGGTCTTTTGTTTAAAATATAGACCTATGTATTTTTATTGTAGTTCACCTGTAAGCGAGTTTTCTTTAGAATTTTTTTTTTAAGTAATTGGACTTAGTCCATTCTTTATGGGAATTGACCTAAATCTTTATCGTAATTCTCCATGGATATTTTTCTTCGAAAATCATTTCTATGTAATTAAACCTAGGTCATTCTTTACAACAATAGACTTGAGCCTTTTATCATAATTCAACAATGGGTGTTTTTCTTAGAAAATTATTTCTAAGTAGTTGGACCTAGGTCATTGACCTGTATCATCCTTTACAAGAATAAACCTAGGTCTTTATCATAATTTGCATGTAGACATTTTCCTTAGACAATTATTTTTAAGTAATTGGACCTAGGTTGTTCTATATAAGAAATGACCTAGGTCTTATTATTGTAATTCACTTGTGGGAGTTTTCACTAGAAAATTACTTCTAAGTAATTTGACCTAGGTAATTCTTTACAAGAAATGACATAATTCTTTTTATTATAATTCGCCCATGAGCATTTTCCTTAAAAAATTATCTCTAAGTAGTAAATTATTTCTAAGCAAATAGACCACGACCATTCTTAACAAGAAAGAACCTAGGTCCTTTTATTATAATTTGCCTACGAGTGTTTTCATAGAAGTTCGCCCATAAGCATTCGCCTTAGAAATTTTTTCTAAGCACTTCTCTAGAATGATATTGTTTTTTTTTTTTTTGTGTGTGTGTATGTGTAAACTTCATGACGACAAGCCTTAAAGATTTCATTCTTTTAGATTTAGCAATGGCTGAAGTCGTTGTTATGAATTATGCAACTTCATTATGATGCAATATTACATCACAAAAATATCATTACATGAATAACAGAAGAAATTTTAGATAAACGAGCTTTTATTAATCCGTGGGTTAATAACAAAACTTATCCTATCATAATATTTGTCGGATTTATTAGTAATATGCTTTGAGGTGCTCAGTATTCTAAGCATGCCCTAGGATATTACCATCAAGAATAGAAAAGAAATAGGTCTTTGGCCTTACAACATCTTTCGCGACATATGGTTCTTCCTAATTTGGCTCAAAGGTTCCAATCCTTGGGTCTTACATATTAGGACCTTCCAAATTTGGCCCAAAGGTTCCAATCCCTAGGTCATACATGTTAGGAAAAACTTTCTTCAAAACTAGGTCCCTAACTCTAAACTGTCGACTTTTTACTCGTGCAATGTAATATTAGCCCACTCATCCTTAGTAGTCAACCACTCTAATCATCGCATGTTCTTGTTTTTCTTCCAAAAGATCTAATTTTTGAACTGGAAGCTCATCATTGTGGTCAGGATCTAAGTGTTGGACTTAACAAGTTCTCATTTTTATTTTTGTAGGAACTACCACTTCTATTCTGAAAAATGAGATTGGAGTCCCGCCAGTGGGTATCCTTGGAGTAGTTCAGTATGACTATAAGATGAAAAGAACTTCCTTCAGCCAATCACCTTTAGCTTTTCAAGCTTAGTCTTGAAAGTTTGTTTTATCACTTAATTGGCTACCTATATTTGTCCATTTGCTTAGGGAAGAGCTAGAAAGGAATAATGATTCACTGTCAAGGGCTTTATAAAAGTCTTTTAAGTTGGCATTATCAAACTGATTCTTGTTATTAGTGGTGATAATATGAGGAACTTTTAATCAACCGGCGATACTTCTTTTAATGAAGCACGTTATCTTCTTTTCTGTTATTATTGTCAATGGCTCCACTTCGACCACTTGATTAAGTAGTTTATAGCGAAAATAAATAATTTAACTTGGCCTTTCTAATAGGTAAATAACCGACAAGGTTAATATTTTGACATTTGTCACATTTCTTCGTTAACTAAATGGCTTCTTCATGGATGGTTGACCAAAAATGCCTTTACTTTATTAATTTATACGCTCGTACCCCATCACCTAAGTGGTTTCTACATATTCCCTCATTAATTAGTTTTAAAATATAATTTACATCTTCAAGAGCAAGACATTTCATTAGGGGAAGAAAGAAGCCTCGTTGTTTAAGTTCACTATCAATAAACAAATATCTAACAGCTCTAAATCTAACTTTTGAAGCCTCATTTTTATTTGTCGATAACTCTATATTTATCAAATAGTTCTCAATAGGCTCTATACATGTTGCGCTTGTATATGTAGTTGCAATTTTTTTAACCTCTGACCGCATGATACTTTGCTTGAGAACTATAGCAATTAGAATTGACCTTAACAAATTTTCTTTAGGTATAGACGCGAGTTAGCTAAGGCATCAACTCGTGAGTATTATTCTTAAGGTATTTGTTTTACTTCAAACATATTAAAATTTTTAACCAAGTCATTGACTCAACCGATATAGGCAATCATGTTTAAATATCTAGCTATATAGTTGCAATTGACTTGGTTGATTATTAGTTGTAAGTCGTTAAATATCAACTAGTTCTGTATGTCGAAGGCTTGCACCAACCTGATTCTAGCAAGGAAGGCTTCATACTTCACCTTGTTATTAGTCATATCAAATCCGAATCACAGGGCATATTCAACCTCTATTTCATCTAACATGATAACTATCAGTCCTCCACCACAACCCTTACCATTAGACACCCTATAAACATAAAGAGTCTATTGCTTGGATTGTTCTCTATAATTTTAGAATGTGAAGTTTCTTTCTTTGTAAAGTCTGCAATGAGATCCACTATTGCTTTCCCCAACTCCACGACCTATTTAACCAGCCTCACTGACACATTAGGTTTTGCCAAAGTCTATTTTAATGGCTAGTTTGTCAAAATAATATTCACATGGGCTTACAACTATGGCCTTAATCTTCATACTAAAATGCTTAGCACCAAAGCAAGCTTCTCTAATCTAAAGCGTCGGGTTTTTACATCGGCAAAAGCCCAACTTGCGTAATAAAATGACCTTTGGATACCACTATCATCTCAAACAAGAATAGAACATGTTGTTAAGTTAGAGACTACTAAGTAAATGAAAAGCGACTTGCCTTCTAATAATTTAACAAAAAGTGGCAGACAACTAAGGTAGTCTTTCAACTTCTAAAATGCTTCTTTGAATTCTTCAGTCCATTTCACCTCCTTCCATTTCTTGAAAGCTTTAAAAAATATAAGGCATTTGTTAGTAGGCCTTGAAACAAAATGATTTAAAATGGTGACTCATCCAGTCATTCACTGAATTTCTTTCACATTCTTTGGTGACATGTTGATCAAAACATGAATTATTTTTGGATTAACTTCAATTCCTTCTCAATTTACCATAAAGCCTAAAATTTTCCCAAAGCCACTCCAAAGGCACATTTACATTTTTTTTTTTTGGTCTAAAATCTAAATGAATTTGAACTTTTTTGAAGTTTGAATACAAATTTGTTTTTCTTATTTCAATATATAAATATAAGTGGCTTTTTTTATTTTATAAATTTAAAAAATCTTATACATGCTTATTTGAAATTTATGCCCTTGTAAATCAAAACAACAAAGTGATTAATTTATAATTTAGGAAATAAGGACAAAAGTTCATTTTTTCTATTTAGATATAAATTTCAAAAAATCAGACATAAGTTACAAAAAAAAAACAAGTAAATTTTTAAAAAGATTTGAAATTAATAAAATTTCAGAATTTAGACATGTAGCAAATAAGCATGTAGTTGGATTGCACTTAATTTTGAAATGCTTTAGGTTATCAAAAGTCTCACGGAGATAAAACCAAAAAAAAAAAATCCATACATAGGACATGCCTTGTTGAGGTTAGAGAAGTCCACACTCATCCTCCACTTTCCATTCGCTTTTTTAACCATAACAGCATTTGCAAGCCACTCAAAATACCCAAGCTCTTGATATATTTTGTGTTTAAAGTTTGTCCAGCTCTTTTTTAATAGCTACAGCTCTCTCAGCATTCAAACTTCTCCTCTTTTGTTGTATGAGTTTCGTCAAAGGCTTAGTACTTAGGTGGTGAACAATTATCTTAAGGTTAATTTGAGGCATCTCTTGGTGAGTCCACACAAACATATCTGAGTATTCTTTTTGGAAATCCACAAGTTGCTCTTTAAGCAGATTAACTAACTGGGACCTAATTTTAACTGCCTTGCTTGGATCATCTTCGATGGAAATCTCAACCAAGTCTTCAATAAGATTTGCTTGTTCATCATCTCTTATTATTCTAGGGTTAAGACTTTAATTTAAAGTGACTGTCTTCCTTTTTTCAGGCAATCTTATAACACTCTCAGGCCCCTTTCCAATCTACTCGGACTACTTTTATACCGATCTCTGTATGAAACTTAATGGAGTAGTGATAAACAAAAGTTGTGGCTTTAATGTTAATGGCATATAAAGTTGGTAACCCTAAGACAGAATTGCATGCACTTGGTTGATCAACCACTATGAATTAAACTATAAAGTGGTTGGACTTTTACCAAAAGATACGGCAAGCTTGATTATTCCCTTGGAGATAACATTTCCCCTAGCAAATCCATGTAAAGGAGTGGTGTATGGCTTTAGTTGAGATCCTTCCAATCCATTTTTGTAGAAGCCATAAGAAATAATATATCAGCTAAGCTTCTATTATTGATCAGGATTCTCTGAATTTGCTTGTTCGCCATAGGTAGAGTTATGACTATAGCATCGCAATGAGGTGATGAATCCCCCGGATGTCCTCTTCAAAAAAAAAAAATTATTAGAGTGTCACGAAACTTTAGATTTTGTGAGTGATCAGTTAAATTAACTTGAACCTCTAAGCTCATATGTCACTTGCCTAGCCTTACCAGCAAGAGGACCACCCTAAATATGGTTGGCATCAAACATGTTCTCACCACAATCATTTTCTTTAATTTTGCTTTTCCTTTGCCTTTTTCTTTCCTTGAAGACTTGGGCATGTCTTTGTTTCCCTAACTACCTTGACCTTTGACATATTCTTCCAATTAACCTCCTAACACTAAACTTTAAATATGTACTTTGAGGTCAAAACATTTACACATATCATGCCCCGCGTCTTTATGAAAGCAGCAATACTTCTTTTGGTTTCTTTATCAGCGATTGGATTTCAGAGGAGCCCCTAAACAAGGTGGAGTTGTTCATTTATATCAGAATTTTCTTTTTAGGAACTTAGTGTTGTTAAGGGTGGCAATTTGGGTCAAGATTCATTTACTTGATTTGATTCAATGCTAATTAAACGGTTTTAGAATTGAAAAAATTGATTTGTTTAATAAATTGGTTAATTTGATTAAACTTGTTAAATAAAAGAATTGAATCTAGGTTTAAGGACATTTATTTGTTTATTAATTTAGCATTCGTTTAATAAATAGGTCATAAATAAATCCAGTACAGTTCATTTATTTAAAATTTGTTTATTATTCATTTAATTAAATTACTTATTTATCCTTAAACTTGTATTAAAATTTTTAAAAAATTGAAGGCTAATTTACTAATTATTAATGATAATAAGACAAACTATATAAGTGAAAACAAAAATTAGGGGTGCCGGCACTAACTTTTCACCTCATTATTTCTACTCTTTCCTTTTCTTCTCTCAGCCCTCTCATCTCTTGATCTCCACCCTCCATGAGAATTTCTTTTTGTTGTCTCTGCAATTTATTTTTGTTGATTGTTGAGAGAAGCTAACACCATCTTACCTAATGGTAAGCTCTCATTCTTTATTTTCTTTAATTTTTAAGCTACAAGTTTGTTTTTAATTTTGCCTAGGTAGCTTCTAGCTCTATCAAGTTTTTGCTAGGCAAAAGGATTTGTTAAAATGGCACTACCCAAAAAAAATTTAAAATGAACAAGATTAAAGATTTAAGCAAGAAAGAAATTTCCCTTTGGATTATAATACTTTTTTTTGGTATTGGCTTCGATAATAGGGTTTATAAAGAAGACATAATCAAACAAAAGCAAAAATGGTGGAAAGTTTAAATTGATGATATTTTGAGATTTTTCTTTTTTATTTTTTTCTTAACAAGAATTTATGATTTGTAATTTGGTGTTTTGTATGACTATATATTTTAATATTAGAATATAGTTAAAATTATTTGTATCTTGAATGGTGTTAAACTTGTAGTTTTTTATATTTTATTTTGCTTAATTCTTGTTTATGAATTATAAATTTGTAGAATTCAATTAGTTATGGATTTGTTTATTATGGGATAAACGAATAGTAAATGAATCCAAATTCGATTCGAGTAGTTTATTAACTCTACTAAACGAATTAAGTGAATCAAATTCGAATTAGTAGAGTTTTTGTTCAATTTGTTTCAGATTCAAATATTCATTTTGCCACCCCTACGCGTAGTTAACAAACTCTGCAGGAGGTTGTGAATAAGGCTCTTGATAGCTGAGTTAGTCCTTAGGGTAAATTGATCCTTTCTAGCAACTTCATCGGCCATCTAGGTCTCCCATCTCACTTATCTTCTTTCTTCCTCTTACTTTTACTTTATTTGTGTTTTTCTTCCCTTTTTTTCTTTAAAATTCTTCTGCATTAACATTTTTCTTAGGTTGAAAGAGTATCTTTGAGTATGTTGATGGTGAATTTTTTACCATTGATCACCACAGCCTGCCCATCTATAGTCGTCTACTAACCCTTAAAGAGCAACCTCATCATCATATCCATATACTTGCATTGTCTCAATGTTATACCTTTGAATGTGCTCTTTTGAAAATTCATGTGATGTTATTTTACTGTCAATAGGTAGGTGCTGGCTCTATTCTTTGTCATACACTCCAAAGTGCATTGTAAATTCTATGATTAATTCACTGAATAAGGAAATGAAGCTTGGTCTTAACTTTCAAAAGCATTTGTGAGTAGTCCCTGATAATGTGAGGGGAAATGCCCGAAACCCTAAAGGGTATTTAGCCCTTATGATTTCTTAAGTAAATGGTAGTTCGTATTTAGCCAGCATCTCATCTTCCGATATCATTTCCCAAACCATTTGTTGAAATCTTTGCATTATCTCCTGTAAATTAGATGGCTTATCATTATTTCAGACTACTCTCTTTTGTTTCCACCTTTGATTGAGAGCATGCCTCAAATCATCATCAATCAAATCATCTCTAGATCTTATTTGGGAAAAAATTAAGTTCACCACTTCACTATTAAAGTTGCTATAGTTGGGTTCTTCACCATTTCAGCACCGAAAATAATCAATATTTTGTTAAAGTTTGTTTTTCCTTACTTTGCTTTCCCCTAGAGTCTGGTAATCCAACTACACCTTTGGCGCCAAGGCTGAAGATTTGGATTTAATTATATATGGGGTGCATGAAACCTATGATCTTGATCTTGTTAGAGGTTAGGTTGATGCATTGGGACTATAGATTCACTTTCTAAATCCATAAAGTATCTTTGTCGTCAAATGCATTTTGCATTTTTGAAACCTTTGTCATCAACCTCAATATCAAAGTAGTCATAATTGTCATCCATGCTTAAGATAACCACAGTGTCTTTTCATTCATTCCAGCATACGATGCCAACAATTGATACAAATTTTTACTCAACACATAATAACTTATTTTTATTCACAATTTTTTTCTACTTCAAGCTTTATGGACTATTTTTCATTAAGATGTGGATTTCAAATCATGTATATTCTTACTATTAAAGGTTTTGGGAAGAAAAACACATTGTCAAATAGTGCCAAGGTTGCCAGCAAGAACTTTAAGATACTCAAGTCTGTCTTTTGTACTGAATTTCTAAAAAAGGAATGTAGAGAGAGAGAGAGAGAAAGATATCATTTCTATACTTACTTAAGTAAACTAAATTATAAGGCAGAGGTATCATCATGACATGTGGGATTGCCAAAGTGACATCTGTTTACGAAACCAATGCATAAGGATAACTATCATTATATGTCAAAATGTTTTCATGACAAGTCTTCTTTGAACATTTGCCCTAATTTTAGGCCATTAAGCTTCAATTGGCTTAAGCTTGACTTTGATTCTTGTGTTTGTTCTTCATAAAGGGGATTGATTTGGTGGCATTTCGAATGTAAGCAAACTTTGTAGAATCTTACTTATAAGTAGTTAGAATATTCCCTAAACACTTAAGTCGTTCTTTATAAAACCACACTTTTGGCGGTTAATTGAAGACTTGCCATTTGGGCATTTTACTTAGAGATATTTTATATGTGTCTAATCATTCTTTGTAAAGAATAGACTTATGTTTGTCTTTATTAAGGATGGATCTAGGTCATACTTTGTAAAGAATAAACCTAGGTCATTCTTTATAAAGAGTAGATCTAAGTAATTCTTTGTAAAGAGTAGACTTTAGTCATTCTTTGTAGGATACCTTTGGCACTTCGTCGAGTACTCACCATTTCGGTGCTTTGTTTAGAATTATTTTCTAAATACATAGGTTCTTATTTGTAAAGAGTGAACCTTAGTTATCCTTTATAAATTCATGTCTTTGGTGCTTTGTTTAAGACTCACTCTTTAGGCATTTTCTTCGAAATATTTTTTAAGTATATAGATAATTCTTTATATAGAATAGACCTAGGTCATTCTTTGTAGATTCATGCATTTAGCACTTTGCCAAAGACTTGTCTTTTAGGCATTTTATTTAGGAATATTTTCTAAATACCTAAGTTATTCTTTGTAAAGAGTGCATCTAGGTCATTCTTTATAAATAATGGACCTAAGTCACTCTTGTAGAACAACAAGTTTGGCAATTTGTCGAATACTCACCGGTTAAGCATCTTACTTTGAAATGTTTTCTAAGTGTAAGGTAATTCTTTATAAAGAATACACCTAGAGCATTCTTTGTCAAGAGTGGAATGAGGTTATTCTTTATTAAAAATGGACACAAGCCACTCTTTATAGAACCTCTTCTTTGGCACTTTATTAGAAACTTCGTCCTTTGGCATTTTATTTATAAATATTTTCTAAGTGGGTTTGGTCATTCTTTATAAAGAGTGGATCTAGTCACTCTTTGGAAAGATTAAACTAGGTCACTTTTTGTAGAATCGCGCATTTGACACTTTATTAAAGACTCGCCCTTTGGATGCTTTATTTGGAAATATTTTCTAAATGCCTAGGTCATTCTGGAAAAGAATGAACCTAAGTCATTCTTTATTAGACGCATACTCATGTGGGTTGCTTGGACTTATTCCAATTTTGGTGTAACAGTCATGTTTACTCCCAAAGTGAGAATATTAGCACCAGTTCAAAAGCATCTTAAAAACCTTTTCAGTTATTTTTACAGCTTTAACATTTGTTAAGATTACATAACGGATAATTTCTAATTATGCACCATGTTATGTAGAATAAGTTTTGTTAACAAAAGGAAACGTGTCTGGAAAATATAAGCTTATAAAGGTCCTAACATTTTTGCTATTATCTTTTTGGAGTAGAGACTAAGACATTTACTACAGAAATGTTAAAGTCTAGATCATTGCATTATTGTAATAATACTTCATTTTTTAAGTCAATAAACATTTGTTTCATGTTTATTACAACTTCAAACACCACTGGAGGATTGCTTAGTTCAAAGTGATCCATGTTACATGATATTTCATTCATCTCTAACTTCATCTTATTCATCAAGTGGATATTTTCCCACTATGATCCAGATTTTTTTTAGTCTAAGAAGTAGTATCATTGGCTCAGGACGCACATAGGAGAAATATGGGTTGAAATCTAGAAAAATAATGACCCAACAATTAAAAATTAATCTTCATAGTTATAGCCTCTAACTCAAATAAAATCATCTAATTTGTACTTTTGATTAATGAGTCATGAGGAAAAAAAAGAAAAAGTATCTTAAATTAAAATTTAACAAAATGCAGAACAAAATATTTTTTTTTCTTTTCGGATGAGGAATGATGTTGAGGATTCCTCCATTCTTACTTGGATGTCAATGAAAGTTTATGATTTAAAAAAAGAGTCGAAGAAAATAAATGACTGTGAACAAGAGGAAAGCGTAACAACCCTGTATATGGGGTTTAACAATAATAGGAAAAATAAATTGAAGAATGTGCTGTAAACTTGAGCATTTTACCATTTGAAAAATGTCGTACATAGAAAGTTTAGTCATCTACTTACACATCAAAAAAGTATACATAGAGGTGATTAATTTATAAATGAATGAATAACAAAAGCTTATTAATAATAAGCTATTAACAAGGTACTTGAAGCACTTAACTCTGGTTCAAAATTTTACTACTGTCCATTTATTTCATAATACATTATCAGCATGATAGCTGATTTGATGTGGGCAATTTAATTTCTACTACTGGTGTTTATTTATGCTTTATTACTATGCTTTTATATTGTTTATTGTTTAGACTAATTTTTAATTTATGTGGCTGATTCTATAATACCGCCTATATTGTTATTATTTTATTAATATGTTATTATTTTGTTAATATGACTTGTTTAATTTATTTGCTTACACCTATCAACTTATTTTAATTTTAATAAATTAAGACTTTTTCTTGCATATATTTTTCTTTAAATATTATTGTTGTATCCTAAATTTACAACACAAATGAGGTGGTGAGAACATGAAGTTCTAAGTTATGATTTTAGAAATTAGAACCTGAAGTCACTACTATAAAAAAGCTAAATAATGATGGTCTTCAACCATCATGCATCCTATTAGATGACGTTGTCATTAAAGTTTGAGTTAGGAAATTTTAGATGGCAGTTTATATGTGTCATGAATTTTATGATGTAATATCCGTTGTGAATTTTTTATGCACACATGACAAAACTCTAGCATAATATTGTCTATGCATGACTAAAATCTATCATATAAAATTAATATTTAAATAAATATTAAAACATTTAAAATGAAAAATACTTAAATTGGTGGGAACTAAATTTTGTTTTTAAAAAATTACCGAGAATTTAATATCAATTTTAATTTTTTAGCAGCAACTATTAATATTATTATTAGTTTAACTGAAAATTGTTTTTCATCAATTCTTATTATTATTCTTCTTAATTTTGGTGGGAATGAATTTTAAATTGATTGTATTATATTTTAAAAAGAACTACAATTGGCTACCAAGCATGGACAATTATCATTAACATCTAAGTAATATCATGATACATTCATCTTATCATACAATGTATCAGTTAAAAGAATATAGTTATGATCAATGATGATAACTACTTGACCCAGCAATCAATCCAAAAACCCGAAAAAAAAAAAGCAATTAATATAGTTCCCTGAATCACTATAGCTACTAGTTAATCAATAACATCAACACCTAGAATCATGTCCTACTTAATCAACACTAGCAAATCATGCCTAGCAACTCAATGAACCCAAAAACTCAAAAAAAAAAAAAGTTTACCAAAACCTGCCAAAAAAAAAAAATTATAAGTACTTAACTCCTGCAACTCAATCATATCACAACTTCAACAACTCCCACTCATCATAACTTATGAAACAAAATTATTACTAATTTCTCAATGAAAGTATATAAAACAATTAATAGAAAGTAAAACATTCATGAAATATATAGTCAAACCTTGAGAAAATTGATCAATCCAGTAAGTAAACAACTCATCAACACAATAGCAGCCTTCCAAGCCAAATTAAGCAAAAAGTATACAAATTCTGAAACCAGTAACAACTAAAAGCCCAACAACTTGTTAATAAAGGAAAAGGATAACCTATTTTGTGATTAAACTTTACCTCTATTTTTCTTTCAAATATAGTTTTCATTATATAGTGCAGTGCTAAAAGTGATAAGTTATTTTGCCAAAGCACATATGATGCCTCATCTCATCACTACAGAGAAAGTAAGTATTAAACAAAAATTTCACAAGCAAAATTCAAATAAGGTTTTTGCACTTTCAGTATCTTGTATTTCTGAAAAAATGAAACCTACACCTAATTTTAACTATAAAAGCCATTATTCTCGATAAACCCATTTGATAGGTACTTAACTCGTCACTTTAAATTAGATAACAAAGAATCACAACCAAACAATTTTTATCTTAAATTTAATCAAAACAAGACCAACAATATCTCACTTTACTTTAAATCACACACTTATTCACATAAACTCCTAGAAATTACATGGTAAAAAATTTTTGAAAATGGGCTAGAGCTTCTTTGTAAGAAACGAAGTATTGCAAAAGCACCAAAAATATAATAGTTCAAGCTTACTAGTTTTTAGAATCTTGTGTAATATCAACAAGAATTGTTCCAAGAGGACCTCAAAAGTCAAAACTCATTGCTAGTAGCATCAAGGACTTGAAATGAAAATATATATGTTTAGTTAAATGCTTGCAAAATACATATAGAAATTACTTAATTAAATGTAATACATAACAAAGGTAGGTTAAAACTTAGAAAGGAAAAAGTCATTCATGTTTAAGTCTCAAAATTTGACATGTGGCAGAAGCAGTAGCACCTCCGTATGATCTTAAAAGTTTCAGATTGTCCATTTAATGATGTGCATCATCATTATATATGCTACTTTTCAAGAGAAATGTGATTGAACCATTTTATAAAATTAATTAAACTAAACCAAAATGTTCTAAGTCTTTTTATATGAAGCAAATTTATCAAGCATATAAATCTTTTCCCTATTTGACACCTAAATATTTCTCAAGGTATAAAGATTTTCATTTATTAAGTAATGAAAGTTTGTTAGCTACTACATTCATGCAGATTTCCTTCCACCTTAAAGAAACCAGATAAAATTAGAGGATTTGGTAATACATCATGCCTCTTGCCCAAATGAAAATACCTAGAAACCAAAACAATAAACTAATAACAAATAACAAATTAAATTTACACATAAATATGAACATAAAAATTACAATGATAGGTCAAAACAAAATCTATCATATCACTAATTTTAAGTTCAATGCAACCAAAAATACTAGCATGTTAAACTCCGACCATCTGGTGGTGTACAGTAACCCAATTGCCAAGTAGACCCTTGAAATACAAGTATGCAACCCAAGAGGGGGGGTGAATTGGGATATTAAAAATTATTCAATTTTAAAACAAAACTCAATGCAAATCTAAGACGGATTTAAAGCAATAACAAATAAATCAATCAAGCACAATAAAAAGATTAAGGGAAGAGAAAACAAACACAATGATTTTTACGTGGTTCGGCAATCCCCGCCTACGTCCACGCCTCCAAGCTCACCGGGCTTGAGGATTTCACTAAGCAAGCCTCCAAGGCTTCAAATGTTTATAATTGACTTCCAAGGTGTCAATGGACCTTCACAACAAGAGATTATCTCCAATCTTTTAACCCAAGTGTATCCCAACACTTACAATCTTTTAACTTGATTTATAAAAAGGATTACAAATGAATTTCTCTCACACAATGTGTTTGATCACAAATGAAAGCTCAATGTGTGAATGAATGAGATGAATACAAGGATTTAAAGCTCAATGAAAGTTGTATTCTCAATATTTTAATCAATGATAATCGTTGGAAATCTTCTTGTTTGAATTGGATTGAACTTATTTATAGTTGGAGCTGAAAAACTAGTCGTTATAGACTGTCTGCTCGAAAACGGTTCGCCGTTAACCATTAACGGTTAACCGTTTAGGCCGGTCAAAGTTACCGTTGGGCCAATTTTCAAATAAACGGTTTGCCGTTTAGGATTACCCTTTCACCGTTAAATTCCAGAGACCTGCAAAACAAATTTGGTTTAACCATTCTTACTAAACGGTTCAAGGTTAGCAATCTGGAAATAATCGATTAATCGTTTTCAGTAAACGGTTCACCGTTATGTTCCAGAATTATCATTTTAACAATACTATGCAGAACATGTTTTCTGGAAATTATCGGTTAGCCGTTTTAAATAAACGGTTAGTCGTTTGCTACAGTGATCGTTACAGTTAAATTATTTTTTAAATTTATAGTTTGACCCTAAAACTTTATAAAACTGTATTATGGCCCAAAACGTTATGAAAATTTACAAATAGGTCCAATTTCAGAATTTCTAAATAATACTTTGTTAATCTCAAAACTTTCTGAAATTATGATATAGCCCAAAATGCTATGACACTTTTCAAATAAGTCCTTCTCCAAAATTTCAAGCAATACTTGTTGATTTCAAAGTTTTCAAAACTCTTTCAATTAAATCATAAACTTGAAAAACAACCAATTTCATAAAATCATTTTTCCATTAAATATAAAATCTTTATAATGTGAAAATAATGATTTATTTAAAATAATTTGAGCTTTTAAAAACTTAATCATTCTTAATCTTGTTTATTATTATCAAAATCAACATTATGGATGCATGTATGCTAACAACCCTAAACTCTAGGCAATACAATCTTGACTCATGAAGCAACAAATTATCAAAACAAGGTTGTCAAATTCTAAACGAGGATTAATAGTTACATACAACTAAAATAAAAAAATAATAATGATGATATGTTAAAATATACCCATCAATTTAAGTACTAAGAAATATTGAAAAATGATAAAGGTCAAAATTACCCTCGAAGTCTAAAATTATCGAAATGCCTTTGCAGACTAACAGTGACATGAATTTATATGAGTGTGAAAGGGAAAGTCAGGATAGAAGCTCTGTGCGCAAAATCTAATGGTGTTAGCAGTGTGGTCAGACATGCGGCCACGGTACCAAATAGAGTTTGACAATTATGAAACTTTAATGGTTGATTGATGGCAATTTGGCTGTTTTTAATGATGATTTTCGATCGAGTTTTAAATAAGGTGCCGTGAGAGACAAAATCCAAGTAATAGCATGTCAAAAATGGCAAAATTAGTATCGATCAGAGGCTACAATTACTGTAACCTTTCGCACTTTGTAAGACAGCCTCCAGCCATTTTTCGGTGACAATGATGGCTGCAGATTGACTAACGGCTCTTGAAGTTCGATTAGTGTCCTCCATCATGGTGAGGTGGCCGGAATAGTGCTTGAGCAGTAGGTTTTAATTTTGGTTTCGGGTTTCTATTTGTAACCTTTGTTCCAAGATGTGAATATCAGTGGCCATGGTGTGACGAGACCCGATAAAACAAGGTACAACCATAAAAAAGGCATAACCATGGATCTTAATTCCAAATTTTAAAAAGAAAAAGAAAAAGCTTCCAACACATTCAATTTTATCTTTTTCTTATGTTTTTCCTTCTTCTTCAATTGATTGAATTCATCTTCTATGATTGGGTTTTAATTGAACCTACAATTTCAAATAAAAACACATCAAATCGACCCTAAGGTTTCAAATGTAACCTCACCAAATCAAACCAAGGGTTTCAAACTCGCCTTATTCTTCTTTAATCGAACAACTTCAATGAGAATTTAGAACTCATGACTTCTTCTTATTATTATTCTTCTACAAGTTAAGAGTTTCAATGAATAATGTTTTAGTTAAATGAAGGCCTGATAGGAGCAACAATGAGGGTTTTAGCTTTTAGTGAAATGGCAAAGTGAGTGTGTGAATGGGGTGAAAGGATGATTTTAATATACCGCGAACTTGCTCGACATCATCGGTCGTAGATATAAGGCTAAGGGTTGGGGGTCTATGTAATTTAGAGAGAAAAAAGAGGGATTCATATAAAAGAGAAGGATTTATTGATTTGTTTAACACTTAGTAAATTTCGGTGTGTTGATATCTTTTAGGTTTTATAAAGGGTAATTTTTAAAAACCTCCCCTGAGATTTGGGTTTGTTGCAAGTAGATGGCGAGAATTGATTTATTTGTAAAAAACCCCCTACCGTCAGTTAAGTTTAACATTGACTGTTAGTTGACCGTGCAAAGACAATATTACCCTTAACAATAGTTTATAAACGAAAATAACTAAAAAAAAACCAAAATTATTAGCTATTTTACACTTTTTAAATTATTGATATTTTCTTAAAGTTCTTATAAAAAATTAAAATTAAAAAATTAAAAAATCCTCTTTAAATTATTGATATTTCCTTAAAATTCCTACAAGAAAGATAAAATTAAAAATTTAAAAATGAAATAGTTATAATCTTTACCTATGATATTGTAAATTTTTAGAATTGACAAGGATAAAATTGTCAAAAAATAGGGTTTGTGCTTTTTGCACTAATAATTTTGGTTTTTTTATAGTTATTTTCGTTTACAAACTATTGTTGAGGGTAATATTGTCTTTGCACGGTCAACTAACGGTCAATGTTAAACTTAACTGACGGTAGGGGGTCTTTTACAAATAAATCAATTCTCGCCATCTACTTGCAACAAGCCCAAACCTCAGGGGAGGTTTTTAAAAATTACCCGTTTTATAAAACCAGTGTTATTTGGTATAAACGACATAGTTGTTTTAGACATTTTTGAAAAAATAATTCAAGCATTTAATTAAAAATATTACAGCTAATTTAAATGGTATCGTTTTAAAACAATATAAATCCACATAGCACAAACATGACTTACAATTAAATTTCTTTTTTTTTCTTTAAATTACCAATCACCAATAGATCATAAAATCATGACATATGTATATATGTCACGAATCTATCATACTCTCATAATAGATTCTTGACAGAACGAGATAAGTCATAAAATTTTTGTTATTATTTATCCTTTTTTTAGTAGTGAGTTCTAAATACATGTATGAGGTCTATACATATTTCATAATTTTTTATTTTTTTATATTTACATATTTTATATTTATATTGATATACTTATTTTTTCTTTGATTATTGTTGTGCAAATTTTAATATACTCGCAAGCGCACGAATCTATTGTAGTATAGATCAATGGTGATGAGTGTCGATCCCACGAGGAGGTGGATTTTAATTGTGTAGAATTAATTTTGTGAATGGGTGATTGGATTTGTGGTGGAAATGATTTGGAATATGCTAAAACTTAAATTAAAATGGCGAGAATAAATTCTAAAATTGGAATTGAAATGGCAAGAATAAATTGAAGAGAAATCTATTGAAATGACGTACTTGGGTATCTGGATCCGTATCAACATGCATCATGGGCTAAATAATCCTTACTAATGCCAATTAAATCATGAGGGGGGAATCCACACCTCATGAACCACACTCTAATCAATATGGTGCTTAGGGCTTATCGTGCCAAATAATAATAACCTTGTACTAGAGGGCCGGTGAAACCAAGACGATACTAGACAAGATTAGTATTATTTGTCGACGAGAAGTCAAAACATCCACAAAAACTAGAGGGGAAGAGAAAATAAATTTACCAAATAAAGCCCATGACACATGTTGAGACTTCACCTTCAACCCAAGCTTGAAAGAAAATTAGCCACTTATAATTGAACTAGGGGCAAAATGGAAATTTATTAAAATACGAAGAAAATACAAGATGGAGAAGGAATTACAGAAAATGGATTCCAAAAATGGATTCAGAGATATCAAATTAGGGGGGAGAGGCCCCCTTTTTATAGATACATGGAGTAAATCATGGCCATCAGATTAAAAACAGTTTGGACGCTCAGGATTGCGCCACGTCATCAGTCAACAGTACGCGGTTTGACCACGCGGATGAACAGTCACACGGTTTGACCCGAATGAATAGTAACACGGTTTGACCCGGATGAACAGTAACGCGGTTTGGTTGAAAATAATCCTGTGTGATGCATGTACCGTACGCGAGATTTTTCGTCCACTAATATGCTGCCACGTCACCATCAACAGTACATAAGAATTTTAGCCCAACAGGATCGTGACACTTCATCAGTCAATGCCACATCATCGGTCAATGCCACGTCATCGTCCGTCTATGTGAACAGTGTCGTGAACAGTAACGTATACAGTACCGTACACGTGAATAGTACCATACATGTGAACAGTGCTATTTTTCATTTTATGCTCCTCCTAAGGTTTTTGACCGTTCTGAGTTCAAAAGTGATGTTCGTTTTGCCATCTGATTTCTCGTTTATTATGAAATGACTATGATGCCCCTAAAATACATAAAATACTTAATTAAAATAAAACAAACGGAGTTAAATCAAAAGAAGGTTAAATTCATAAAAGTAAAGGTGTTAGTAAGACTTGAAATGTAAAATGACGGTTTTCTCCTTTATAAATATGCATTTTCTAACACTCAACACACCCCCCAACTAGCTTATTGCTAGTCCCTAGCAAATGAAGCGAAAATAAAATTCAAATTCAAATTCAAAATGATTTTTTTTTAAAAAAAATAATTTAGAAACACTCGTGTTTATTCAATCAGATTAATGATAACAATCAAATAAAAGTATAAGCATTATCTCCAGTCTAAAGCAACATCATACTCATATCAACCATCCACATGAATTAGCCCAGTAGATTTTGTTATATCTACTTTCAAGAATGACATGTCAAACCCCAAAATCTCACTGGAAGTAGTGACACTCTCACAAATAAATTAAACCCACTAAAAATAGTCACTCCAATGAATGGTAATTGAGAGAGAAAATAATAAATAAGTGATATCACATGCTCTCACCAAGATGAAATAAATATGCCCTCAGCTTAGAAATAATATGATCTCAAGTCAAACAAAAATGCTAGTCAACCCACTTTATTTATTTATTTTTTTAATTATGCATCACTACATCTTTTTAGCCCATATAACTAGCTTCTACTTCAAACTATAGTTCCCTAAAATCAAGAAGTACTTTTATTAGGACGTAGCGTAGGCTGGGGACATGTCTAACAAAGAAGGGAAATAAGGAAAACAAAGTGTATGTTTGAGAAAAATGCAGAGAAATTTTTTTTTTTTTGGAAGTTGCAAGGTGGATTTCACCTATTATTTTTATTTTTATTCTTTTAAAACAACAACTTTTGTTTTTTTTTTTTGGCATAACTTCACTGAACAAAATAATTATTTACATTTTTCTCAAACATAAATAGGTGATGGAACTTATAAGACATCGGGTAATACTCCAAATCGGAGTGGGTCAAGATGATAAGTTGACAAAGAAAAAGTTTTTTTTTTTAAAGGCTCAAAAGGGTTAACTATGGATATTTAATAAAAGTGATGGCTAGAAAGGCTCAAACGGATCAAAGATGGCATTTCCATCGTCTTTTAGGGCTCTAAATAATCATCCATATCTACTAGTTAGATGGGCCTCCTAATGTAACAACACACATTTTTTTCTTTTTTTTCTTTTTTTTTTTATTTTACAATTTTTTTTAAGGGTTAATTCAAAAGCAATTTAGAGATCGTGTGTAAAATAATAAACTGCTAAGCTGTATAAAGAGTGGGCAAAATGGTTATTCTCCAAGAAAAATAATAGGCTCAAAAACTCACTTGGTACTTATTATGACATGTTCATTCCTTCAAGCAACTCACATTTGTCTCCGACATCAACATGTAGAGTAGCAAACATAACGTAACATCACTTAAGACCAAAGATAATACAAATACTAAAATTTGAAATTAATCATGTCATCCAATGTTAAAACAAATCACACAAAAAATTTTTTTTTTTCAAACAACATTCTACCCCCAACCTATTCTAAGCATGAAAGGAAAATATGCATGCAAAAATGTGAAAATGATGCATAAAAACTAATTAGAAAAGTTACACGTAAAATGATAGAAAACGAAAATGATTTTTTTTTTTAAAGAAGATGCGTTTCTAGAGGAAGTACACTCCATATTCAGCCATCTTCGACTCAAAAGTTGGAAGATGTATATTTATAGAGGAGAAAAAAAAGAAGAAGAAAAATGAACATCAAAACTTAATAAAGAAAAAGAATTTTTTTTTAAACAATGAAGATGCGTTTCTAGAGTCACTACCCTTCATATTCAGCCATCTTCAACACAAAAAGTTAGCAATAGTTAGTTTCTACAACAAAAAATTAGTAAAAACTTAACCAAACTTCCACAATTGTCAACTATTCCCTCCCCCCAAACAGAACGAAACATTGTCCTTAATGTTTGAAAGGAAAGAAGTAGAGTTTAGAAGACATCACTTGGGTGGTGCAGCACAAAAGAAAATATTTACAAGCGGAGAGTTAAATCTAATTTATACTTCTTACTGCGGCTACTATTACCATCATTATTTGGGCGCTCCAACACAAAGGTCCAGGGGTCTGGCTCCGGTTTATAAGCTTGTAACAGATCAAGTAGCTCATTAGCAGTGTGAACACAAATAAAAAGTTTTTTCACATTAGAAGGAATGAAATAGTTTTTTATTGCATGGTTAAGAAATGCGATAAAGCCATCATAAAAGTTATTGACATTTAACAAATCGATGGGTTTCTGGTGGATGTGCAGATGGGCCCAAGATGCTAGTGTGATAAGTGCCTCTAGTGTTGCAAGATCTCCTGGAAGGAAAATAAAAGCATCAGCATGATTAATAATTTCAGTTATTCTTTCTTGCATACCTGAGACGATTAACTCTTCTCCAGTTGATGAGTCAGACGAACTGCCCAATGGTTTTAAGACTCTGGGGATGATGCCTAATACTTGACTTCCTCTGATAAAAGCTGCTTCTGAGACCATTTTTGATAACCCTCGGTTACCTCCTCCATACACCAAGTGTAATTTTCTCTCTGCTATACTTCGACCAAGATCGATGGCTGCATCAACGAACTCTTTATGTTTGCCATAGGTAAATCCAGAAAGCACACAAATGTTCTTGAATTGTCTATTTGGAATAGCTGTCATTGTGATACTTCTCAAAAAATAACTTGTGAGTGCTTGACAAAAAAAAATCACATTTAAGAGTCTTGGTGACAGTGGGTCACAGTTGTGTATGAGGTAACATGTCAGTGTCAAATAACACGTAAAGCACGTGACTCGCGAGTCAAAAAGGAAACAGTAAAAAGAAAAAAGTAAACAGTAATAAGGAAAAAGCAAATAGTAATAAAATTATTAAAGACAATAATACACACAATAAAACAATAGTGAAATAAAATAACAGTAAAGTGAAAGGATATTTACAGGTAGTTGTGACTGTGGCTCACATCTTCCTCTGGTTTTACATCCAAAAACGGCTTGAACGCCCTCTATGAGTCGAGTATAGGCTTCCTATCCAGTTTTCTTATAAAATGGCAAATAGGGTCGTTTATAGTCAGATTCCCGAGACTATATCGTGCATGCTCTTTCTGGAATAATGGCCATAACTGGAGAATCGCTCCTTGCACATATCCACTGGGATGCGTTTCAAGAGACAAAAGGATATCATCCAATGACTCCTTATTCAAGCCATCCCTAATGAATTGAGTCTTATCTTCCCTGTTATCAGACACCATTCATAAAGAACATGGGGTTTTATTGTAACTCATTCTGGCACACTTATGACAAGCAACAGAAATTCTTCGAGCTCGTCATTTTCTTGCATAATTTCCTTTACCACAACCAGGCATGTATGCAATAAATTTTGGAGGTAACTCACCTGCCAATCGTACTTTCGCCTCAATTAACCAACGGATATCAGCAGGTATGTTATTGCTCATGAGCAATCGCATGCATTCGGACCGAGCTTTATAGATCGTAAGGAGGGCATTCTGAGAAAGTGAAGGGAATCGCTTGTGAAGCTTCGCTAGAATCTCGTTTCTGTCCATACCTTCGCCTCAGAATATCAGTTATTATAGGAAACTGAAGTAATCGACTTGATTGTCACGGAGTACCGTTATCCGCCACTTCACCGGGGTAACAAACTAAAGCACACAAACAGAAAAACAAATTAAAACACACAAAGAAAATTAAAATCGTCCTCTTATTGAATTTACCTCAAGCTCCAATTGGATGTCGTAAAAACTTCTCTCAATGTCTTTGAGTTGGCTTTCTAAACCCTCAACATAGGCTACTAACTCTGGTGGTTGTAAAGCCCAAATACGATGTGTTTTACAAAATTGAATCTGCCTTTTGAGATGAGTTTTGACACGTTGAAGTGGTTTAAGAATGTTCAGGAGGAACGGTCTAAGTAAGGTACTCATGATAAAAAATGATAAGAGAAAACTTAATAGTTAAACAAACACACTTATGCAAAAATAATTTCAATTAGCAAAAGAATAATATAAAGAAAAAAAAATCAAATAACCGAAAAGAAAAAAAATCAATTCAAATTTGGTGGGTCACTCAAATTTATTTCAATGTCTTCTCCATGTGGTTGGTATTCTAAATATGGCTTTAATCTTTGACCATTAACTTTAAACGTGACACCGTTCTTTGGGTCTTTAATTTCAGCTGCCCCATGTGGAAAACAGTATGAACAATAAATGGGCCAGACCAACGAGAGCGTAACTTACCTAGGAATCAGTGCAAGCGAGAATTGAATAAAAGTACTTTCTGACCTGGAGTGAACGATTTTCTCATAATTTGCTTATCATGGAAGACTTTCATTCGTTGCTTGTAAATCTTGGCATTTTCGTATGCATCATTGCGAATTTCTTCAAGTTCTGCCAGCTGTAATCTTCTTTCTGAGCTGGCTTGTTGCATGTCAAAATTAAATTTCTTGATGGCCCAATATGCACGATGCTCGAGTTCCACAGATAGGTGGCAAGCTTTTCTATACACTAGCCTATAGGGTGACATCCCAATCGGGGTCTTAAAAGCCGTTCTATATGCCTATAATGCATCATCAAGTCTTAATGACCAATCTTTCCTGTCTGGCCTCACCGTTTTTTCTAATATGTGCTTTATTTCTCGATTTGATATCTCAACTTGGCCACTGGTTTGCGGATGATACGGAGTCGCCACTTTGTGTGTGATTGAATACTTTGTCAAAAGAGCTTTGAATGCTTTGTTACAAAAGTGGGCACCACCATCACTGATTATTGCTCGAGGGAATCCAAAGCGTGAGACAATATTGCTTTTCAAAAATCCTATCACCACCTTGTGATCATTGGTTCTGCATGGAATTGCTTTTACCCATTTCGATACATAGTCAACAGCAACCAATATGTATTGATGAGCAAAAGAAGGGGGAAAGGGTCCCATGAAGTCGATACCCCATACATAAAAAATCTCAACCACTAAAATTGAATTTAATGGCATTATGTTCCTTCGTGTAATGCTCCCCATTCGTTGACACTTGAACAAATACAGGTCATCCCAAAAGAAATTCTTTATCTCTGCAAAGAATTTAGCCTTGTCTTGCTTGGTCTAATACTCTGGAAGTTTACCTGTAACAAGATAATTAACTATATCAGCATACCATGGTAATACTTCCACACTCATTAATTGTTCATCTGGAAATGACTCATTCAATATTAATGGCTCTGTAATTGTGTCAAAATGGAGACGAGAGAAGTGGTCCGCCACAATATTTTTTGTCCCTTTCTTATCTTTAAATTCCAAGCCAAATTCCTGCAAAAGTAACACCCAATAAATTAGTCTAACTTTTGCATCTTTTTTTGTGAGAAGATATTTAAGAGCAACATGATCCGTGATTATAATTATTTTACAACCAATGAGATAGGATCGAAATTTTTCTAATGCAAACACTACTGCTAGCATTTCTTTTTCAGTAGTTGAATAGTTCAACTGTGCATCATTCAATGTCATACTAGCATAGTAAATAACGTGGGGAATTCGATCAACTCTTTGTCCTAAAACTGCTCCTACTGCATAATTAGATGCATCACACATTAGCTCAAATGGTAAGCTCCAGTTTGGGGCCTGAATGATGGGTGATGATGTCAACAATTGGTTTAGTTTTTCAAACGCCATAAGACATGAATCAGTAAAGATAAAAGGTACATCCTTAGCAAGTAGATTGCATAAGGGTCTAGAAGCTTTGCTAAAATCTTTAATAAAACGTCTATAAAAATCAGCATGCCCAAGGAAAGATCTTACTTCTCTGACTGTTTTAGGTGGAGGAAGATTAGAAATGAGATCCACCTTGGCTTTGTCAACCTCAATACCTTTGCTCGAAATGATGTGACCGAGAATAATACCTTGTTTTACCATAAAATGACATTTCTCCCAATTTAAGACCAAGTTCTTCTCGATACATCTCTGCAGAACTAGTGTTAGATGATGTAAACATTGATCAAACGAATCACCAAAGACAGAAAAGTCATCCATAAAGACTTCAAGGAATCGTTCAACTATATCAGAAAAAATGCTCAACATGCATCGTTGAAATGTAGCATGTGCATTACATAATCCAAATGGCATTCTCCTATATGCAAATGTGCCAAAAGGGCAAGTGAAAGTAGTTTTCTCCTGATCTTTTAGTGCTATGGGAATCTGATTATATCCTGAGTAGCCATCTAGAAAGCAATAAAATTCACGGCCTACTAATCTATCAAGCATTTGATCAATAAATGGTAAAGGAAAATGGTCTTTACGTGTGACAAAATTTAACTTTCTATAATCAATGCATGCACGCCATCCTGTAGTTACTCTAGTGGGTATCAATTCATTATCAGCATTCGTAACTACTGTGACTCCTGACTTTTTGGGGATAACTTGCACATGACTGACCCATGAACTATCAGAAATTGGATAAATGATACCTGCATCTAATAGCTTAAGGACTTCAGTTATAACAACTTCTTTCATATTAGGATTTAACCGACGTTGCATTTCCTTAGTAGATTTAGCATTTTCATCGAGGTGAATGTAATGCATGCAGTCTACTGGGTTTATACCTTTTATGTCTGCTATGGTCCATCCTAATGCTCCTTTGTGCTCTTTTAAAACATCCAACAACTTACCTTTTTGTTCGTCATTGAGGGATGATGAGATGATTATTGGCAGAGTGCTTTCTTCTCCCAAAAGTGCATATTCCAAAGTGTTGGGCAATGGTTTGAGCTCAAGTTTCGGTGGTGATTCTGATGATGGGATGAGTTTCTTCTCTAATAGTGCTAGTTGTTCAACTCTTGACTTCCATTTATTAGTGTCCATGGATGATGCTGAGTCAAGTAGGGCATTGACCTCATCGACCGATCTGTCAATATCAAAATCAAAACCAAAGTGAGTTAAACATGTTTGTAAAGGATTATCACTAAGGTTTGAAAGAAAAGTGTTATCAACTATTGTTTCAATTAAATCCACATCAACAATTCCATCATCTGCATTGTGAGGTTGTTTGGCAATGTTGAAGATGTTCAGCTCTATAGTCATGTTGCCGAAGGACAACTGCATATTTCCAGTCCTGCATTGAATGTGAGAATCCGCAGTTGCCAAGAAAGGTCGGCCTAGAATAATGGGGATGTGCTTCCTTGAATCCTGTATTGGTTGAGTGTCAATTACAATGAAATCAATAGGAAAATAAAACTTGTCTACCTGGATAAGCACGTCCTCCATAATACCACGAGGTATTTTCGTGGACCGATCTGCAAGCTGTAACACCACTGGAGTTGGGTGTAATTCTCCCAATCCAAGTTTCACGAATACTGAATAAGGCAACAGATTTACACTAGCTCCTAAATCTAACAAAACATTCTCAATTGTGTGGTTCTCTATACTACATGAGATAGTGAAGGAGCCTGGGTCTTTGCATTTTAAAGGAATTTTATGTTGGAGTATAGAACTAACGTTTTCTGTTAAAAATGTCTTCTTTTGAACATGCATATTTCTCTTTTTAGTACAAATGTCTTTAAGAAACTTGGCATAAGATGGAACTTGTTTAATAGCATCAAGCAAAGGGACGTTAACACTTACCTGTTTGAAGATTTCAAGAATCTCACCTGTGGATTTTCCCTTTTTTCCTTTTGCTAACCTCTGAGGAAATGGAGCCTTGGGAATATATTCTTGTGGGTTGGTTTCTTCTTTCTCCTTCGGTGATGAGTCGTCAACATTTACAGGTATAATTTGATTTTCTTTTGTCACCGGCATCTTTACTTTGTTGTCGACTTCTTTTCCTTTTCGCAAGGTCATGACTGCTTTGACCTCTCCATGTTGCTGTGGTGAACTGGTACTTGCTTCATGCACTCCTTTAGGGTTAGACACTGATTGACTTGGAAATTTACCTTTCTCAACGGTCATTGCCAAGGTCTGAACTGAAGAAGCAAGTTGTCCCACCATCTTCTCAAGGCTTGAAACTGATTGGGCTTGTGAGTTGAAGCCTGCTCTCAACTCATTTCGTAGTCTATCAATGGTGCGGTTCTGTTGCTCAATCGTAGAGTGAGTAAGATTCTTGAGATTCTGGAATGAATCCTCCCATGGTCTGGGTTGAGAGTAGTTCTGGTTCTGATTGTATGGTCTAAATGGTGGCTGAGAGGCTTGAGGATTTTGTGGAATTTGTTGCATTGGTGGAGCTGGAGCTGCTAGTCCATTCTGTTGGAATCATTGAGACCATGAAAAATTGGGGTGGTCTCTCCATCCAGGGTTATATGTGTTAGAGTATGGGTTATAATTCGATGGTTTTCTCATTGCACCTATGGCATTGGCTTGATCGGAGTATGAGTCATGGTCATGTGGTTCTATTGATTTAGCAGTCGATAACGATTCTATTTATCGAGCAACACCTTCAATCATCTCCTTGACTTATTTGATTCCCGAAGTTGACTCGCCAATGTGAACCTCATTCACTCCTTTAATTCTTTTAGTATTCCTGAGTGATCGACTCCGTTGTTGGGAATTATCCGCTTGTCGCTGGAAGAATTCTCAAATTTCTGATGCACTTTTTGACATTAGCTTTCCTCCACTTGTTGCCATTAGCCATTCTTGCACATTCGGCAATAATCCCTCCAAAACGTATTGGCATTGGTGCCATTTCTCGTACCCATGATGTGGACACTTTAAGAGTAGCCCATTGAATCGCTCTCATGTTTCAAAAAACTGCTCGTTCTCTCTCTGGGTAAACTCCGAGATTTCCCTGCGAATAGCGTTGGTTTTATGCACTGGGAAATATTTATTGAAAAATTTTGTTACCATTTGTTCCCATGATGAAATGCTATTAGCAGGTAAAGTATTTAACCATGAATGAGCTCTATCCTTTAAAGAAAACGGGAATAATCTGAGTTTAACATCATCGTCTGAAAAATTTTCATATTTAAAAGTTTGACAAATTGCATGAAAATCATTCAGATGATTATATGGGTCCTCATTTTCTAGGCCATAAAATGTTGGGAGACAATTTAGCACACTAAGTTTTAATTCAAAACTCCTAGCAGCTACATTTGGGTATTTTATGCATGATGTGCTCAAATTAGCTAAGGGACTAAAATAATCCTTAAATGGCCTCTCATGTGGTGCTTGTAAATCCATTCCAAATTTATTTTTAATGTGCCTGTGTGTGCGAAGTGTTTTTTTTAATTCAAGGTCTATAGGTTCAAGATTAGGTAATAATGACCTACGACCATGCATGCAAAATAAACAAAATAAAAATAAAGATGAGAACAAAACAAATAAAAATAAAGAAGACGGAGAAATTACGATACTAACCTTATTGCGCTATTACAACCTTTCTATAAAAATACACAAAAATAAATACGTGAAATAAATTAACTAAAAATTAAATTAATAAAATAAAAAAAATTATAAAGAAAAATAAATTGAAAATTAAATCACAGAATTTTAAAGAAGAGAAAAAGAAAAGAAATACTAACCTTTAAATGTATATTCATTTTTTTTCTTTTTTTTAATTAAAAAAATACAAGAAAACAAACAAAAGAAATTATTCAAAAAAAATTAATTTTATGAATTAAAATTACTTACCTCCCCGGCAACGGCGCCAAAAACTTGTTGTGCAAATTTTAATGTACTTGCAAGCGCACGAATCTATTGTAGTATAGATCAATGGTGACGAGTGTCGATCCCACGAGGAGGTGGATTTTAATTGTGTAGATTTAATTTTGTGAATAGGTGATTGGATTTGTGGTGGAAATGATTTGGAATATGCTAAAACTTAAATTAAAATGGCAAGAATAAATTCTAAAATTGGAATTGAAATGGCAAGAATAAATTGAAGAGAAATCTATTGAAATGACGTACTTTGGTATCTGGATCCGTATCAACATGCATCATGGGCTAAATAATTCTTATTAATGCCAATTAAATCATGAGGGGGGAATCCACACCTCATGAACCACACTCTAATCAATATGGTGCTAAGGGCTTATCGTGCTAAATAATAATAACCTTGTACTAGAGGACCGGTGAAACCAAGACGGTACTAGACAAGATTAGTATTATTTGTCGATGAGAAGTCAAAACATCCACAAAAACTAGAGGGGAAGAGAAAATAAATTTACCAAATAAAGCCCATGACACATGTTGAGACTTCACCTTCAACCCAAGCTTGAAAGAAAATTAGCCACTCATAATTGAATTAGGGGCAAAATGAAAATTTATTAAAATACGAAGAAAATACAAGATGGAGAAGGAATTACAAAAAATGGATCCCAAAAATGGATTCAGAGATATCAAATTAGGGGGGAGAGGCCCCCTTTTTATAGATACATGGAGTAAATCATGGCCATCGAATTAAAAACAGTTTGGACGCTCAGGATTGCGCCACGTCATCAGTCAACAGTACGCGGTTTGACCACGCGGATGAACAGTCACACGATTTGACCCGGATGAATAGTAATGCAGTTTGACCCGGATGAACAGTAACGCGGTTTGGTTGAAAATAATCCTGTGTGATGCATGTACCGTACGCGAGATTTTTCGTCCACTGATATGCTGCCACGTCACCATCAACAGTACATAAGAATTTTAGCCCAACAGGATCGTGACACCTCATCAGTCAATGCCACATCATCAGTCAATGCCACATCATCGGTCAATGCCACATCATCGTCCGTCTATGTGAACAGTGTCATGAACAGTAACGTATACAGTATCGTACACGTGAATAGTACCATACATGTAAACAGTGCTATTTTTCCTTTTATGCTCCTCCTAAGGTTTTTGACCGTTCTGAGTTCAAAAGTGATGTCCGTTTTGCCATCTGATCTCTCGTTTATTGTGAAATGACTATGATGCCCCTAAAATACATAAAATACTTAATTAAAATAAAACAAACGGAATTAAATCAAAAGAAGGTTAAATTCATAAAAGTAAAAGTGTTAGTAAGACTTGAAATATAAAATGACGGTTTTCTCCTTTATAAATATGCATTTTCTAACACTCAACAATTATTAGTAAGATTTTGAAAAATGGTCTCACAAATCTACAATCTCTGCTCCTGAAGTTTCTGAAAGAAATTACCTTTTTTAGGTGTCAAATGCAAAAATGCACCTGCAAGATATGGGCTTGTAAGGCACTAAGATAAAACAAAACATCCTTGCAAGAAAAATTAAAAACCATGATTTTCATTCGCCATCATTTACGTGAGAGCCCGACAACTTAATATCTTATGTTGGAGGATTCATTAACTTTGTGGAATAATCTCAAGGACATATGATAAGAACCATCAAGAGAATACAATTAAAGTTTCAAGTGATCATTTGCACAATCATGGAGGCCCAATTATAAGAGCTGGAGCAAAAAAGATGCAAATTGTTTTAAATGGATTAATTTAGAAAATATGGACTGAAAATGCAATTCAAGATGCAATACATGATGAACTGGGCTTGGAGAAAAGACAAAGCATTGTGGGTATTATTCAAGTTGTTGGGCAGCCAAATACACAATTTGGGTCAAATGTAGAAAAGGTAAATTCGGAATAAAATTGGTATTGATTGAACTGGAACTAATGTTCAAGTTATATACCATTAGAAAGATAATTAAGTTAATTTTCCAATGTAATTTACAGAGCTAGATTTGAAGTTCTTTAGAATGTGTTATGACCAATTTATTACAGCTTATTCAGGCTTGGGAATTTCAACCACTCCTTTGTTTATTCAACTTCATTTATTTGTTTTGTTTCAAGTTTGTCAATGTGTTAGGTAAGTCTACCATCAATGATGATGGGCTAGCATTAAGTTTGTCAATGACTAGTATTAATAATGCTGGGTTGGTGAAGACTTTTGAAGCATCATTTGACAAACCTATGCTCGGAGGGTTGTTCCAATGTTCCCATTTATATTTTTAGGATCTTGAGTTTCTATTAGCCTATTTAAATTCAGCAACCTTGCTATGTAAGACAATTAGAGATTAATGTTATTTGAATTTGAAAGAGTATTCTTTCTTTGATTCTTTTGAGAACTAGTGAACATATCAAGAATTTACATTCTTGTGGCATTCCAAATCTATACTTATCACTCACATTCTCATCTACATCTTAAGTGTGACATCAATATCATTCTCTATACCTCTAGTTCATGTTTTCTTAAGCACTGGGTTAAGATTTTGTTTGTCTTAAATCTGTTTAGAACTTTCTTAGGAAGTTCAAACTTCAAATTATGTGTGGGTTTTCAAAATTTCATTGTGGGATTCGCATTATTTGGTATCAGAGCTAGTTTTTAATCAGGTTTGAATGTCTTATTTATTTTTATTATAAGAAAAAAAAAGAAAAAAAAAATTGCAAAAGGATTCAAGTATTCCTGCTTTCATCAAATTGAATTTTAGTTACTCATTTTCCTTGACATTGTTTACACATAATATCAATTGTGTTCCTTTGTTTGCTTGTTTTCTTTTCTTCAATTTCTTTTGTTATTCTTTGTGTCTTCTTAATTTCTTTTCTTTGTTTAGTGTGCTAGTTTGTTATATTTGGTGTGCCACCTAGGTTTTTCTTGATTTTGTTTATTTAGTTCAATAAAGAACTGAAAGAGAGAATTAAGTGTGGTAACAAGCAAAAGTTTGTGAGATCATTAGAGGATAAAAGCCAATTTGTGTGATAAACACGAGAGTTAAGTGATATCAAATTGAGTGAAACACATGAGGGAGTGTTGTGAAGTCTTTTTGCTAACATTCTTTTTCATATCACAAATATGTCAAAAAATCAAGAAGCTATAGACCAACCAATCATGCTCAAAGCCACGCAACAACAATTTGAGCGCATGAATCTAATCTTTGGAGAGATCCAAGACAAATTGGAAAGGCAAGACATTGCCATTGCCAATATACAAAGAGGGCAACAGCCAATAGCTCTTAATGTAAAAAATAATCATGGGTGCGCTACCATAAAAAAAGAAAATGGCGATGACAAGATAATTTTGATGAATGAGCCACCGTTGACATGCGTGGAAGAGATGATAGAAGGGCAAGATGTATAGATCGTGACTTGGGGGTATTAAACTAAAAATTTCTTCTTTTTAAGGTAAAAACGATCCGAAAGCTTATTTGGAGTGGAAAAAAAGATGAAGCTAGTATTTAATTGCCACAACTATTCTGAGGAGAAAAATGTGAAACCAGCTACTATTGAATTTACTTATTATGCTATTATTTGGTGGGATCAGCTTGTTTTGAGTATGAGATGAAATCGTGAAAGGCCTATAAACACTTGGGAGAGATAAAGGCCATCGTGAGGAGGAGATTTGTTCCTAGTCATTATTACAATGAGTTGCACCAAAGGCTTCAAAGTCTTACAGAAGGTTTCAGAAGTGTGGAAGATTACCACAAGAAGATGGAAATAATCATGATTCGAGCCAACGTTGAAGAAGAACGAGAGGTCACTGTGGCCAAATGTTTACATGGTTTAAATCAAGATATTGCTAATGTGTTTGACTTGCAGCACTATGTTGAGTTGGAAGACATGGTTCACATTGCCATGAAAGTGGAACGATAACTGAAAACGAAAGGTTCCACTAGAACCAATTTGGGTTCATCTTCCTCATGAAAGTCAAAATAGAGCAAAGGTGAAAAAGTTGTATCAAAGCCTAAGATTGAGTCAATCAAGGATTATAGAGAGGGAGTCAACCAAAGTAAAGGTAAATCTTATTTCCAACACTCTAGAAATAGTAATATTAAGTGTTTTAAATGTTTGGGGACATGTCATATTGCATCTCAATGCCCAAATAAGAGAGCAATGATCTTGAGGGATGATGGTGATGCTGAAACCAAGAGTGAATCAGATGATAATCCTATGCCATCTTTGGAGGATGCTAATGATGGTGTTGAGTATCATATTGATGGTAAATTAATGATTGCTAGGCGTGCTCTCAACATGCAAGTAAAAGAATATGCAAAGGTACAACGTGACAACATCTTTCATATTAAATGACACGTCAAAGATAAGGTATGTAGTATGATAATTGATTATAGAAGTTGTACTAATGTAGCTACCACTAGTTTAGTTGAAAAATTAAATTTAAAAACTTTGAAACATCCTAGGGTATATAAGCTATAATGGCTGAATGATTATAGGGAAGTTTAAATTAAATAAACAAATGTTGGGAGATACAAGGATGAGGTTCTATATGATGTGGTACTCATGCATGCTTGACACATTCTTTTGGGGCGACCTTGGCAATATGATAGGCGTGTGACACATGATGGTTACGTAAATAGATATTCTTTTGTAATGAATAAAAAGCAAATGACTCTTGTACCTTTAACACCTAAACAAGTGTATAAGGATCAAATGTCAATACAAAAAGAGAGTGATAAAAAAAAAAGAAAATGAGAGTACAAAAGAAAAAGATATTGAGAGAAAAACAAGTGGAAAGATAGAAAAAAAAATGAGAATATTATTAAGAGAAAAGAGAGGCAACAAGTGAATTTGTTTGCAAAAAAGAGCGAAGTTAAGAGGGTTTTCTTTTCAAAACAACCTATCATTGTACTTTTGTGCAAAGAAGCTTGTTTACATACTAATGAGCTTAACTCTTATTTATCTAGTGTTATTGTGACTCTTTTGCAGGACTTGATGATGTGTTTTCAAATGAAGTTCGTAATGGTTTATCACCTATTAGGGGAATTGAGCATCAAATACAATTTATCCCTGGATGTTAAGTTGCATAGAGTACCAAAGAGCATAGTTTCAGATCTAGATGTTAAGTTCTTAGCTAATTTGTTTTGCGTGAATTGCTTGTGCGTGAAGCTTATGGAGGTGGTTTAATGAGACATTTTGACAATACAAAGACTTTAGATGTTTTAAAAGAACACTTTTTTTGGCCACATATAAAATGTGATGTTGAAAGAATATGTGAGAAGTGTGTCACTTGTAAACATGCTAAGTCTAGAGTTTTACCCCATGGATTATATAACCTTTTACCCATACCTAGCTAACCTTGGGTTGATATTTCTATGAACTTTGTTTTGGGTTTACGTAGGTCAAAAAGGAATAAGAATTATGTTTTTGTTGTTGCTGATAGACTTTCAAATATGACACATTTTATTCTATGTCACAAAACTGATGATTCAACAAACACAGCTAATTTATTTTTCAAGGAGATAGTCAGATTGCATAGAGTACTAAGGAGCATAGTTTCAAAATCGAGATGTTAAGTTCTTAAGCCACTTTTGGAAAACTTTGTGGGGTAAGTTGGGTACTAAACTTTTATTTTCTACTACTTGTCATCTACAAATTGATGGACAAACTGACGTTGTAAATAGAATTTTGTCTACTTTGTTATGTGCCATTATTCAAAAGAACTTGAAAACTTGAGAAGAATGTTTGCCATATGTTGAATTTGCTTACAATATAACTGTACATTTAGCTATTAAATTTTCATCATTTGAGATTATATATGGTTTTAATCCATTAACTTTTTTGGATTTATTACCTTTACCTATTGATGAGCGTCCTACTGTAGATGGTAAGAAGAAAACTAAATTTGTCAAGCAAGTACATGGGAGAACGCAACAACACATAGAAAAGATGACTGAACAATATGCTACGCAAGCCAACAAAGGACGTAAGCAAGTGTTTTTTCAACTTGGAGATTAGATTTGGGTGCATATGAGAAAGAAGAGGTTCCCAGTACAAAGGCGTTTCAAGTTGCTCCCAAGGGTAGATGGTCCATTTCAAGTGGTTGCACGGATCAATGACAATGCCTACAAATTGGATCTTCCTAATGAGTATAATGTAAGTGATACTTTTAATGTTTCTGATCTTTCTCCTTTCAATGTAGGTGAAGATTCGAGGATGAATTCTTTTGAGGAGAGGGGGAATGATGAGAACCATCAAGGGAATACCATTAAAGCTTCAAGTGATCCTTTGCGCATTCATGGAGGCCCAATTACAAGAGTTAAAGACAAAACGATGCAAGCTATTTTAAATGGATTAATTGAGAAAATATGGACCGAAAATGCAATTCAAGATGCAAGACATGATGAATTAGGCTTAGAGAGAAGACAAAGCATTGTGGGCATTATTCAAGCTGTTGGGCAGCCAAATACACAATTTAGGTCAAATGCAGAAAGGGTAAATTTGAAATACAATTGGTATTGATTGAACTGGAACTAATGTACAAGCTATATACCATTGGAAAGATAATTAAGTTAACTTTCTAATACAATTTACAATGCTGGATTTGGAGTTCTCTAGAAGGTGTTTTGACCAATTTATTACAGCTTGTTCAGGCTTGGGAATTCCAACCACTTCTTTGTTTAGTCAACTTCGTTTAATTGTTTTGTTTCAAGTTTGTCAATATGTTAAGTAAGTTTACCATCAATGATAGTGGGCTAGCATTAAGTTTGTCAATAACTAGCATTAATTATGGCAGACTAGCATTAAGTTTGTCAATGACTAGCATTAATAATGATGGATTAGGGAAGACTTTTGAAGCACCCTTTGACAAACCTATACTTGGAGGTTTGTTTCAATGTTTCCATTTATATTTTTAGGATCTTGGGTTTCTATTAGCCTATTTAAACTCAGCAACTTTTCTATATAAGACAATTAGAGATTAATGTTATTTAAATTTGAAAGATTATTCTTTCTTTGGTTCTTTTAAGAACTAGTGAACTTATCAAGAATTTGCATTCTTATGGCGTTCCAAATCTAGACTTACACTCACCTTCTCATCTACATCTTGAGTGTGGCATCAATATTATTCTTTATACCTCTGGTTCATGTTTTCTTAAGCATTGGGTTAAGATTTTGTTTGTCTTAAATTTGTTTAAAACTTTTTTTGAGAAGTTGAAACTTCAAATTAGGTGTGGGTTCCAAAGTTTCATTATGGGATTCACATTAACATATTTGATCACCAGAGGGATATTTTCTTTCTAAAAGCCAAATATGAGTAGCTAAACCTAAGGTTACAAGACTATGCAAGAGTCTCTGACTACAACTCTGCTATATTTCTCACAACTTTAGAACTGATATTGTATGGTGAAAAAAATATTAATCAAGATATTCTTGAAAAGATACTATCTACTTTTCATTCGTTAAATATTGTCTTATAACAACATTAGGAGCATCGATATAGTAAATACTCTGAGCTGATAACATCTTTTTTCATTGTTGAACAAAATAATAAGCTCCTAATGAAAAATCATGAATTACATCCAATTGGTTCTCAATCATTCTCAGAAGTAAATGCTAACACAAATACCAACAGTGGACTAATCGAGGAGGGAAGAGAGCTTGTGGTTATTATTCTTATGGTGGTCATAGGCAATCGACACAGGAGAACAACAGAAATAGGTGCCACTAGAAGTGGAAAATGATGCATAAAAAATGATAGATATCATAACAAGAAATTTGTTTTCAATGTAGAGGAAAAGGACATTGGTCATGTATCTGCTGTATGGACAAACAATTAGTAGATCTTTACTAAGCATCCAAGAAAGATAAAAGAAAAATTGAGACTAATTTAGTCGATAATTTAAATCCTATTGATCTAACTCAATTTGATGTCTTTGATTTCTTTAAAGACATAGAAGGGAAAAGTGATCACTTAATTAATGACAGAAATATCCACATTAATTAAGCCCTCATTACTATGCCATAATTATTAAGGCATTGATATGTTTTGTACTTTTTGTAGTTTCCTTATACTTTTTTAATTTTTATACTTGATGTCTAACATGAACATTTGTTTATGTAAGGTTATGGAATTTATAAATGGATTATCAATTTTGGAAATGAAAGCTAGGAATGTATTATTGGCTGATAGTGCAACCACACATAGTATTCTTCAATATAAAAAATATATTTTAGAAATAAAATTACTTGAAGAAAAAAATAAATATTATATCTAGTCCTGTAAATCTGATAAAAGACTTTAGAAGAGCTATACCCTTATTAGTAAATGAAACAAAACTAATACTCCAAAATACTTTATATTTAGCAAGATCTAAAAGGAATCTGCTAAGCTTTAAAGATATCCGCCTAAATGAATATCATATCAACATTTTAAATGAAAATAATGCGGAATATCTCTGCATTATTAAAAATGTTTTCGAAATGAAGTACATATTAGAAAAGCTCCCAGCATTTTCATCAAGATTGTATTGCATAGTCATAAGTATGATTAAGAGCTACATAATGATGAACCAGAAGTTCATAGATCGAAAAATATTTATGTTGTAACATGACTGCTTTAGACACCCAAGATCTACAATAATGCATAGAATTATTGAAAATTCTCATGGACATCCATTAAAAAACCACAGAATTCTATTGTCTAATAAGATTGTTTATACTGCTTGCTCACAAGGAAAATTTCAGGTTTCGACATCCCTTTTAAGGTTGATTATAAATTTCCGTCATTTTTACAAAGAGCCTAGGAGATATATTTGGACCAATCCACCCACCCAGTAAATTATTTAGCCACTTTATGATTTTCAATGATGCATTTGCATGGTGGTCATGTGCGGGATTGTTTGTTAGGTTAAAAAGATTAAAGGCACAATTTGTAGATTATCAAATCAAAACCATAATTCTCGATAATGCTAGTGAGTTTACATCTAAGATATTTTATGACTATTGTACTGCAATTGGTATCAATGTAGAGCATCCAATTCCATACACAAAATGAATTAGTAGAATCGCTGACTAAGCGGTTGCAGATAAATACAAAAAACTCTACTTATGGAAACAAAATTACTACTATATGCATAGGGTCATGTTATTTTACATGTTGCGGCATTAATTTGCCTTAAACCCACTATTTGTCATCAATATTCTCCATTACAACTTATACTTGGTCAACAACCTGACATTTCTCATCTATGCACTTTTGGTTGTGCTGTGTACGCTCCCATATTACCCCTCAATGCACAAATGGGATCTCAACATTGTTTTGAAATTTATATTAATTTCAATCACCTTCAATTATCAGATATCTAAAAACCTTATGGTTGACTTTTTTAGTACATGTTTCGTGAATTATCACTTTCATGGGACAATTTTTCCATCATTGAGGAGTATAAAGTTTCATCAAGGCATGAATTTTCTTGAAAATTTCCATTTTGTCTCATTTAGATTCTCGTACCTATTAGTGTGAAGAAGAAATATAAAGGATGGTACATTTGTAGCAAATTGCAAACCAATTACCATATGCATATACAAACACAGTAAAAGCAATTAAGTCATATATTCTTAATGCTAATAAATCAGCCCAAGTGATTGTTCCTATTAAACAATCAAGTGTAAAAGCAATCAATAAGTTATCTGCTACAAGTTAAAAACATGATAGGCCACTTGGTTTCAAAGACAGTGCTCCCTAGAAGAGGAGAATGAAAAATCAGGATCTTGTTAAAAATAATGCTCGATCTACAAATGTACCCACATTATCTGAATCATTAATTCTAGAAGAACTAATGTTCCTTGAAGAGTCACAAGTGCTTAAAGAGACAGTAACTCCCAAAGAGGTATGAAAATACAAAAACAAGGAAAAGTCTATAAATTATATTTATACAAGGGAAATTGAGGGATCATAATGAGGAGAAGTCTATAAATTATATTTATACAAGGGAAATTAAGGGATCATAATGAAATAAACATTGACAACATACATGAATGGAAAAAAAGCAATCCAAGCGAAATTTGCTTCCTAACTAAACGTGAATTTTCTGGACCAACAGTCCAGACACTTGAAAATGTCAACTCTATTGGGTACAAATAGATATTGTGAGGAAACATCACTAGATAAAGAGTGCGACTAGCTACACATGGTTTCTCATAAAGACCTAGCATTGATTATGATAATACATATTCTCCAATGATAGATACTATTACATTTCAATTTTTAATTAGTTTGACAGTCTCATAAAGACCTGACATGCGTTTCATGAGTGTAATGATTGCATATCTTTATGAGCCACTTGATATAAATATTTACATGAAAATCCCTGAAAGATTCAAAATGCCTAAAGCATGTAAATCAAATCATCATAATCTATATTCAATCAAGTTACAACGATAATTATATGGATTGAAATAATCGGGATGCATGTGGTATAATCGTCTAAGTTAATGCTTGATTAAAAAAGAATATAAAATTGATCCTATTTGCATGTGCATATTTATTAGAAAATTTAAATATGATTTATAATTATAGTAATTTATGTTGATGACATGAACTTAATTGGAACTCTTGAAGAGCTTCTAAAAACTGCTAGATATTTAGAAAGAAAATTTGAAATGAAAGATTTCGTGAAAATAAAATATTGTATTAGCCTACAAATCGAGCATAAAACAAACGAAGTGTTTATCCATCAATTTGCTTATGTTAAAAAAATCTGAAAGCATTTCAATATGGATAATGCTCATCCACTAAATACCCCTATGATTATTTAATCTCTCCATCCTAAAAAGGATCCATTCCTCTAAAGGAGGATGACAAAGAGATACTTAGACCAAAAGTATTATATCTAAATGCAATCGTTGCTTTATAATATCTAGCTCAATGCACTAGACCAAACATTACATTCTTTATAAACTTGTTGGCGAGATTTAGCTCAGCCCCAACATGACGACATTGAATGGCATCAAACATATCTTCCTATATTTCCACAGAATGAGAGAATTAGGGTTATTTTATTTAAGTGAGCTAACAAAGAATCCTACTCTTATTGGTTATATAGATACAAGCTACCTCTCTCATTGCTAGAAAACTCATTCACAAACAAGATATGTTTTCACTTATAATGGTTTTGTGACTATACAAACTTTTATTGCCACCTCCTCTAATCACTCAGAAATCATTAGTTACATGAAGTAAGTAAAGAGTGTGTTTCATTGCGATCTATGATCCATCATATTCTAACCATCTAGAATTTAAATTCTACAACAGATGTAGACAATGCTACTTGTATTGCTTTAATTAGATGATAGAACTAAACACATCTCACCAAAGTTCTTTTACATTCATGAGTTTTAGGTGGCGTTTGTTTTTTAACTTAATGACTTAAAGTGACTTAACTTAATTAATTAAGTTAATTGAGGTGTTTGTTTTTATAACTTAATGAGACTTTTTAGATAATTTTGACTTAATAAAATAAGCCAATGTTTTTAGCTTTTTACTTAATGGAGAAATCTAATTAAGTCAATTACTTACTAATGTCAAAAATATTCATGTTTTAAATTTATTTTTCATGTTTATCCCAAAACTCACCCATAGACATTTACTCCACATAAAAATATCATTATTTTTTCTTTCTTATATTATATACGATAAAATTTTAAATTTATGGTATTTTATATATTAAAATTCTAAAATAATTATATATTCACTTGAATAGAGTTTTACTTATAAATGTTAAAATATTATTTTATTTAATATATTATTTATTTGACATTCAAATTTAATAAGGATAAAAATGTAAAAGTACATATTTTCAACTTTTTCAGTTGAAAAAAACAAACAACTTAATACTTATTTTCCGATATTCAGACGAAAAAATAAACATATTATTCAGATTCAGACATTCAGGTCTATTCAGAATTCAGATTAATTCATATCTATTCAGATTTTAGACAAAAAAATAAACGCCACCTTAGTAGGAAAAGAAAATTAATGTCAAGAAAATACGCTTTACCAATCATTTTGCTAATCTTTTTACTGAAGGTTTGCCGACATCAGTATTTAAAAAGTTAGTGCATAATGTTGGCATGCATTGACTCAACAAACTAAATTGATATATGATTTTGAGAGGACATTTCATCAGAGGTAGCATATTTGAAAATAAGAGTTTCTGCAGCAATATTGGATAAATGCGCACTATATTATTTTTCCTTCAGCCAGGTTTTGCCCCACTAGATTTTAATGGCAAGCTTTTAATGAGACAGTATTAAGTACACCTAGTAACATTTTTATTGTTTTTACCTAAATAGTGAAGTCCAAGAAAGAGTATTTGTAAACTTGTGAACTTTCACCATTTGAAAAAAGTCCCACATGGAAATTTTAAGCCATCCAGTTACACATAAAACAAGTGTAAACAGAGATAATTAATTTGTAAATGAATGAACAACAAAAGCGTATCAATAATAAGCTAAGTACTTTGTTCTAGTTCAAAATTTTCTATTACCTATTTATTTTATGAGTTCGATTAAGGTTATTTGTGTCATTAATAGAGGTGCAAAAGAATTTTATAGCATTTAAAAGTATTTTATTAGGTTAATAAAGAATGGTGGATTTGATGAGTTATTTGAAGGCGATAGTTCTACTTTTAAGGCCAGTTTGGGAATGCTATAACTTTTAAATAATTGTTATTAGTTATGCTGTAGAAATAATCAGCTGTGAAAAGAATCAGTTAAGTATTTAGTAAATTTTGTTTCCATATATACTGTGAATTTTGAAAGTAGTTATGGACGTTTAGTAAATTTTACTGTTAAACTATTGAGAGTAACTAAATGACTAAAATGTACATAATGTAGGATAAAATTTACTTATACATATAAAAATGTGTACATACAATATTTTTAATTGTATATTAAAATAAAATTTATAATATATTGATTTTATTTTTATTTTTATCTTAAAACAATTGATAATTAAATTTATAATATAGTGAAACAAATTTAATAATAATTCGACCAACAAATTGATTTTAATAAATTTATATTGATAAATTATAATAAAATTTTATTAAAATATTGATTTTGTTTCCAATTTGAATAATGATAATTTTAGGTTTAGGTAATAATTTTAATGATATTTATAAAATTGTATTAAAGGATAAAATTGATTCTCAAAATCAGAACCTAAGAGTTACTCATTCCCTTCTTTTCAAAATTAGGTGTAGAAGGGATTGATTTTGACAAAAGTGATTTTGATTTTTTTTTAACCAAACACTAAAATTATATTTTAAATTTTCAAAATCATTTTTAAACCTCCCAAAAGTAATCCCAAACCGGCTCTTACTCCCACCAGGCAAGCAAATGATTTCATTTTAATAATGCTAAAGCTTAAAGGTGAGTTTGGCATATATTATATGAAATAATATTTTATAGAGATATTATGATTTGTCTACCTAAGTTTTTCTAATATATTAAGTCACTAGTAAAATTTGGTGAAAACTGTATTTTACCACTTAACCACGGTAAATGCAATTAAAAATTTACTAATGCCATAAGGGAATTTAAAGAATTTTCTATTGAAGCCAAAACACACCATTTTCAATTTTAAAATAATAATAATTTTAGTTATTATTTATATTAACTTATTAAAAAATAATCAAATTTTATATATTAAGTATTACAATACAATTAAGAAAAATAGAGCCTAAGAAACTAAAAAGTAATAGAAGCGTGTGATAAACGCGACAGAAAAGAGCGTGAACGAAGGCATGAGGCCAGGGCCAGCAACAAAGTGGCCCTATAAATGGCGGGAGCATACCCAGTATGGAAATTTCACACGCCCAATCATCTCTCTCTCAGAGTCTCTCTCTCTCTCCGTCGCTGTGACTGTGTGTCAACTTTACACTAATTGCACTCTAACCCTCAAATCCCCTCAAAAAACCCCCTCCCAGTTCCCAAATCTACATCCCTAATTCCTCATCTACGCTGCCTTCCAGTCCCATCACCCTAAATTTCTGCCATTCTAGGGCCGATTTTGTGTTCATAAAATTTAGGGTTTCTCCAGCAGCAAGGAGTTAGAGGAGTGTAAGAGTGTGTGATTCAGCAAATGGAGGCCGCGGCCGGTGTCGCTGCCCCACGCGGCGGTTCTTTGCCGATGCCCTCGTCACGCAAGGAATGGCGCGCCGTTTCTGACCATCATCCCGTCCGAAACGTCGCTGATGAAGTGGTAAATCGCTTAAACGTCATCCACATTTGCAAAGAAAATGCAGTAATGTCGGAGGAATTTCGGTTTTGAAAATTAGGGGAATTTTATATTTTGGAACTATAATAGTAAAAAAATAGCTTGAAAAAAATTTATTGGTTTGAACAGTTTTCTTTTACACCATTTCAAGGATTAGGGTTGTTTCAGCTTTATATGCTGCCTTTGCTTGTGTTTCTACCTATAATTAAAGTTATTGGGTTAATTTTGTCTTTACGAAAATTTGGTTTACGTGATTAAGAATTTGCTCATGGGTTGCTGAGTTAACTTTTGGCTTCTGTGATATTTATTTGGATAATATAAGAGAAACTTTTGTGAGATGGATATTTATTTCATACTGTATCATTGTTCGTCACTTTTGAAAAACTGTTTAGACTTCCTGTTCTTGAGGGCTCGATTTGAAGTTGTTTGATTTAGTATCTTCACTGAGATTGCAAAATATTCATCACTTAACTGGAACATTAGAGATGTTTGGTTCTTTTATTGATTTGCATTTGTAATTTACTGGGAACTTGCCATATGCAGGAGTTGGAACAATCAAAATTAGGGCAATCAGATGAGAGAACAATATATGAGGTAAGGATTTTGACCTCAGCTGCTTACATTTGAGTAACAAATCACAGATTGTGAACATAGTTGATATTTACTTAAGGTGCAGCAAGGAAGAGAACCGGCTGATGTGGACTTCTGTTCTATCACAATGGATGGGAGTTTAAACATTGACTTATTGCAACAGCGGCTTCACAGTGTTGCTCGACAAAGAGAAGATCTACAAAATCTGGAGATTGAGCTTAGAACTCAAATGATTGCAAGAACTGAGTTCATGGAAATGCAAAGCAACTTTGATTCTCAAATCAAGGAGCATGTTAATGCTGCAACCAAGTTGCAGGTTTGAATTTATAACTTGACAAATCTATATCTTAAATAGGGTGTGTACACATGTGAACCTATGGGGAAAATCCAAGTTTTCATTCTTTTTTAAAAGTTAGTATTTAAAGTAATTACTTAAAAATACACGCACTATGAACATCTTTGATATTAAAACATCACTTAGGTTCTATTTTCATTCTGCATTTTTTTTACAGTAAATATTGTTTTTTTACAAAACTTGTATTGACATTTGGCCTAAATGTTGCTGTACTTGGTTGTGCAGGAGCAACTACTTGAAAGAGAGCAAACCATACTTGAGTTGGAAAGGAAAATGGACGAGAAGGATAGAGAGCTTCTTGCAATTAAACGAGACAATGAAGCGGTTGGTTAATTTGGTTGTGCTTTTTGCCCCTTTTCTCCTCTGTTGAATTTATTGTAAATTGGCTTCTCTTAAATTTTATGTAGGCCTGGGCTAAAGAGGATCTTTTCAGAGAACAAAACAAAGAATTGGCAACTTTCAGGTTTGTGTATGCAGTGTATTTTATTCAGTTAAGTCTTTACTTTTATATATATATATATATGGGTTTACCTTTTTTCAAATCTTTAGGTCATAGCTGATTGATAGCTTCTTGACTAAGTAATTTCTTCATTTTTTTTTTAATGGTACAGGTGGCTGTTTCTTGATCCTTGCTGCTCTAGCTGCTTGTGTGCATTTTTGGTATATTACTTTCAGCAGTTTTGATTACATCTTTTGAATAAATTTAGATTGTTTTTGTCATTTGCAGAAGAGAGCGTGATCAATCTGATGCTGAAAGAGCTCAGCACATAAAACAAATGCATGATCTCCAAGAACATATTCAAGAAAAAGAAAGACAACTTATTGATTTGCAAGAACAGGTTTGTATGTTTGTACTTTTTCAAGCAGTAGTTTTTTGGAAGTTAAGGCAACGAGCTCACTGTTCCATTCTTTTTATACACCTGGTTGTGATACTTTTAATTGTCATCTTTCAAAATATTCTCTCTGTTCCCAGACCTGCTGGAATGTTTACTGTATTAAGCATTACTTTAATTACATAAGAGCTTCTGATGTCGTGTTTGCTTGATAGCTATCATACACTATTGTGGCTAGGAGGTGCCTTGCATAACGATATTCTTATTTTCAGCATAGGGTTGCTCAAGAAACTATTATATACAAGGATGAACAATTGAGGGAGGCACAAGCTTGGGTTGCACGTGTCCAGTTGCAGTCAAGTACAAATCATTCATTACAGGCAGAATTGCGTTTACAGGCAGAATTGCGTGAACGGACAGAGCAATTTAACCAGCTCTGGCTAGGGTGTCAAAGACAGGTTGGCTGCTTTTGGATTTTCTTTTTCATTTTTAGGTTCTGTGATTTTTTACCTTTCTTTTCTCCATTTGTTTTAGGATGTACTCATGTTTCACAACAAATTCTGTTGTTGAAGTTTAAATTTATTTTTAGCATGGATGTTAATTGTCATTGCCTTTCTTCATAGGATGTTTACTATTCTTTCAATTTAGATTGACTGGTTTTCCTGATAATCAATGTCAGTTTGCTGAGATGGAGAGACTTCATTTGCATACAATACAGCAGCTTCAACGTGAGCTGGCAGATGCAAGAGAAAGGAGTGGAACTTTCACTGATGATTCACATATATCTCACAATAATTCAAAGGATGCAACTCAGTTTGCTCCAAACAATGGAAACCAACTAGCTGCAAATGGAGGTGCTTTATCTGGTAATACAGGCATTCTTCCAAACGGAAATTCAGATAGCACTGAATCTTTTGCTTCATCCGGCAATGCCTCAACACAGGTAGTTTTGCTTGTTGTTAGTAGCTTCATATTTTACTGCTTTTCCATTGTCATTGTGCTGAAAGTGCTCTAGAGGGGAGTTTTTTTAAAAACTTTTCTAGGATGGAGATCGTAGAGGTACAATCTTCCTTCATATGTTTCCTTAGTTGATTGACAAACCAACTATAAATAGTGTCATGCCTATCTTTCCTAAGTATTAAACTGCTGCATCGCTTTAATTTCTTGTGCACCCCATCTGCAAACTCACATGACTGAAAAACTTTTAATATCACAATTGTTTCTTTTATGGTGCACATATGTGTTTCTTGAAAACTAGCAACTTCTGTTAGTGTGTAAATCTGGATGTGTTTGATGGAAACTAAGATGATTACTGGAGCAGTAATAGTTGTTGCAACTGCTGAGTTAATGGAAAGATGCTTAAACAAGAGTTTTCATAATAGAACATGTTTAAGCTTGTATCATAGAACAAATTACAGGCATAGAACAATATGCATTAGGTATTAAGATTTATTGACTCTATTAGAAAGCAAACAGAGTTTTATTAACTTTAAATTGCAGATTTCAATCCAAATTAGCCTGTCTTGCAGCAAATTCGATAACAGCCCTATCATGGATTTCTAAATAAATTGTATTTTTGTAACTCTATGCCTTGGGAAGTAGTAAAGGAAGGCATGGCTAATATTTTTAACATCAAGAGTGGAACGATCAATGTATGGTAAATGTAAAGACTTGTGAGAAGTCATGTCCATAAACTCCACAATCTAGAGACGCCACACCCCTCCCCCAAAACAATCTTTTATGAAAACAATAAGAATGACTAGATATATTTAACTTTATTATGGTCATATTAATGAACAAAAGTCCATTTCATTTCCCTCCAATATACAACCAAATGAAAAGTGGAAAGAATGATATTGTTCTTCTATTCCTTATCTTTCCTTCCCACCTTGACTTTGCTTTTCTCTGTCAGTGCCTTCCTAGCAAGAATAGTCATAGCATAGAGTACATAATTGTGATTTCTAAGTGTTAATTCTCTCTCTCGCCATTAGTCGGATCGTGTTCCTGGAGTTCCAATTGCCCCATCGTCCCTGGTAGGGTTGCCTTCGTATCTTCCACCTGGACAAGTGCCTCTTCATTCATTCATTATGCATCAACATGGGGTTCCCCATTCTCTGCAGTCACACATTCCTCAATCCCATGTTGGGCATTTTCACTCAATGCCAACAATTTCATCTCTCCAACAGTGGCAGAACCAACAGGTATTATCAGATTAAACCTTTTTTTTTTTTTGGAAATCCTAAATTTTTGGATATTACTTGTATGATGCATTAAGTTCTTTTCTCTTCAGGCTACATCAGAGGGTTCACAGATTTCTGCATCAAATCAGCATCCATCATCGCATACTGATCAAAACCATATGAGGTCAGATGCCAATTATGAGTATGACATGTCTGTTAATGGACAGGCCCTTCATTCAGGTTATCTTGATGTTCATATCAGCCAAGGGACTGAACCAGCCTCTGTGATATCATCCTCAACTGTAGAAGCACAGGTTCTTAATCCTTGAAATCTATTTGTTCACAATTTTCACATGTCATTTGTTTCTGTATGCAATGTTGACAAAACCGAAATAATGCTTTTTTCACAGGTTCTTGAGTCAATGGATAGAAGCTACCTGGCTGCCCCCCAGCCTGAGAAGAACCTGCAACAAATTTCTTCCCAGTTTCATGATGCCTTAAGATTGAATGCCCTTGAACATAACAGTGAATCCAAGGTTTGTCTTTCTTTGTGTTTATTTGGGTTGTGCCGTCTGGTCGGCTTGGATCAGAGAATAAGCGTATTTTGAAATTGTACTGGTTCTGAGCAGAATGATATGAAATTGACTGATCATGGTCTTCAGGGTGAAGTTGTAAAAGCTGAACCAAGTTCCACTGCTAGTGCATCTCCCTCAGATAGTTCAATTAATTCAATCAATCTTGGTGAAGCCGCAATCAACGATGACAGTGGAGCAGCCTTGCCTGAAGGTTTGATCTCAGCTGGACACATGAATACCCTGATAGCAGGAAAGGCTTCTGAAACTTCTCTTCTTGATGAAAGATCATTGTTGACTTGCATAGTTCGCACCATTCCAGCTGGTGGTAGAATTCGGATAAGTTCAACGGTGAGTGAATTTTTAAAAGATTACCTGCAGACCACTGGTATCTTGGCATTTTCTGCCTGCCAAAATTTGTTTATTAATTTTTTTGTTTCTGTGATTTAAATACAGTTACCAAATAGGCTTGGAAAAATGCTTGCTCCTTTACACTGGCATGATTACAAGAAACAATATGGAAAGCTTGATGACTTTGTGGCCAGTCACCCAGAGGTGAGATGCTTAAGAGGTTTAGTTAATATGTTTCTAATTATAATGTGTATCATATCAATTGGAAAAACCCTTACTGTGTTTTTCAGTTTTTTGTGATTGAGGGTGACTATATTCAGCTTCGAGAAGGAGCGCAAGAAATGATAGCAGCTACAGCTGCTGTTGCTAAAGTTGCTGCAGCAGCTGCAGCATCTTCTCCTTACTCCTCATTTTTGCCTTCTGTTGCTGTAACTCCAATGGCACAATCTCGATTGAAAAAGGTTCCATCCATTGATTCCAACTCAGTGATTCCAAACCAACATCTTAATGGTGTTAGTTTTGGTATGGCTGGAGGTTTTTCAAATGTAAAAATTTTGAGCAAACCTAGAGAACCATTTGAACTAAATGGAGCAAATTTTGAGAGGTCAAGTGTGATAAGTGCTCAAAGCAAGGGCTCACCTCAAGGAAGGCCTAACCCAAATTTTGTTGGGAAGCAACAGAGCAGGTATGACTGGAACATTTTAGATGGTTACAGCCTGCTATATCATAATATCAATGTCATTCTTTTCTATGATTAAGTGACAAGCTTATTGAGATTTATATGTTCTGCATTGGCAGGCCAACTGGAGCTGCAGCAAACTCCCGCCGATAGTAAGTACGATTATGATATTTCTGAAATTTGGTTAATGCAGTTGTTTATGAATATGGGTTATGCTTTCAATCTTTGGGGTGGGACTTTAGCTGGTTGTAGACGGAACGTGGTTTTGAAGAATATCATGACTGAAAAAATAACTGTTTTTGGATTTTGGGTATGATACTGCATTGGTATAATACCTGCTATTCTTTAACGTGAAAGGGTTGTGTGTATTGTCCCTTCAATCTCTGTATATTAGATAGTTACATGATGGTATCAGTTTGTTTGAGGTCCGCACACTTTGTGTCAGCAATGAATGCAAAAGTTCTGGATGTTTAGTAGGTTCTATAAGTTTCAAAAAATACATTTCTGTTATCAACCAATGTTGGAAATATGTGTTTTCTTCCATGAAATTGGATAGGAGAAGCTCAGTCTGCATTTTTTTCCCTTTTGGTTTTGATATAGTGGTCGACATAGTGCATACTAATTGGGTTTGAGTAGTTAGCTCAAAGAAAATGCTTTTTATGTGCCACAGCTAGTTTCAACATAGTGCATACTAATTGGGTACAAGTAGTGCATGTTGAGAATTAGTCCAAGTGTAATCTTTCTCTTAATCTATTTATTTTGGCAGGATAGATGGAATCACATGGATGTTGATATAATGTTGGCGGTACAGAGAGACGATCTGAGAATATTTTGGCAGGTGCTCTGGCAGAAATGTCCTTCCAGATAGGAATTTCCAGCAATGTTTTGCATCTTATTTAAGAGGTCTCAGATTGGAATGAAATAGTCAGCTGACTTTATTTACTTATTATTATCTTTTTTCGCTCCCTAATCTGTTGGATTAGTATTTAATTACTGTGTTTTGGCATACTCAAGATGGCAGCCATCCTGCAGTGATATTCTTGCCCAATTGCATTTGTGCATCTGATTTATCGTATTTGTTTTGTTTGCAAATCCCTCATTGTTCGGCAGTCGGCACTGTTGATTTCTGGAATTAGCCGATCTCTCCCAATTGGTTTGTCGATGCATTGCCTGGTCTCCGGAAGCTTTTGACTGAAGCTTAATTTTCTCAAAAAATAATATTTTATACTCCCCTGTATTGTGAATATAGAATTATAGTAGGAAGTAAAAGTACATGTAAAACAAATGAAAGAAGAATTGTATTAAGCTATCGTTTTAAAGCCATTATTTCTCACACAAAAAACAAAGCCAAATGATTATATAATAGTTAATTATCCGGTGTTCAGAGTATGTACAAACTGTCTTATAGTGCAAGTTGGCAGGTCAAATGATAAACGTGCTTAAGATATGATTTCAAAGTCTATGCCCCCGTCGCATGTAATAAGTAGAGTGCACTTGTATTTAATTTAGCTATAGAAATAGATCCTAGTCATACGTGTGCAGCTAACTAAGGTAACCATATGGCCCTTTCACGAATTTAAGATGAGAGGGTGGAGGTGTTTAGAGGCTGTCCCGCTTGGCATCTTTATTAGTATAAATTTAGTGGTTAAAGAGAAAAGGATCACAGCGCACTTGTGTCTAATTTAGCTTTAGAAATTCTTCCCCGGCGAGATAGTGCTCTCTCTAACTAGAGATGTTCAAAATCCAATCCGATCCGCTCAATCCGATCCGTGGATTGGTGGATTGGATATGGATTAAAAATTTAAAAATTCGCAGTCGATGGATTGAATATGGATTTACTTCTGTAGTCGATGGATTGGATATGGATTTACTTTTGTAAATTTGTAGAAATCCGTGAATTCGCAAAATGTACATATATAATTAAAAAATTATTATAAATTTAATTTAAAAAATTATAAATGTGACATTGTATAGTTACTAAGCACTATAACATATCTTAGCCATTACCCAATAATAATATAAAATAAAAAATAATTAAATAATCAAATATACAAATATAACTTGTAAAAATTGTAAAACAAAATAAAAGCAAAGTCACATGCACTAGCAAAAGCAAAATAACATAACGACAAGTCACTAACAATTTGTAAACAAAAAACCCCAAGTTTCCCCGCCGTCACACACACTAGTAACACTCAATACTGGTTGGCTACACTCTCAACACGGATTTAAAGGACATCGGTCGTGCGATTCCGGTGAGAGCAAGCCATCTTCTTTCCCAAGTCCATTGAGCCACTTCACATTCACTGGTCCCAGCTGAACAATTTCACTATCACAACCTTCAAGATCGTCACATGTACGGCTTCTCCTGGTTCCCATCGTGGATGGTTCCGTAATCACCACTTTTCGACAGGCGCAACAGCCCTAGTGAAGGATCAGACTGTGTTTGGTTTCCGAAACTTCGTCATTTCAATTAATTGTGGCTTTATTTGAACAATTAATTTCGGTGTTATATTAACGTATTATTGTAACTTTATTTGAACAATTAAGCTTGGTGTGTTATATTTTGAAATTTTGAACGTATTATTGTAGCTTTATTTGAATAATTAGTCTCGATATGTTATATTTTGAAACTTTAAATGTATTATTTTAGCTTTATTTAAATAATTAATTTATTTAAATTTTATTCAATTTTAAATTTAATTGGTAGCAAAATTATTTTTATATTAGATTTTTTATTTCTTTAGTTGGAGAGAACTAAAAATTTTTAATTCGAAAATTAATGCGCAAAATGGTGGATTGCATATGGATTGAGTCAAATCCGCATCCGATCCGCAGACGTATGAATTGAATATGGATTGAGTCAAATCCACATCCGATCCGTAGATGTATGGATTGGATTTGGATTGAAATTTTATCAATCCGTGGATTGGATTGGATTGAAAAATTATAATCCGCAAAATCATGGATCAGATATGAATTGATGTCCAATCCGTAAAATCCGATCCGCGAACACCCCTACCTCTAACAAGTGCTCCCCCTGATAGGGTGTCCTCTAATGATAAACTTGATAGTTTGTTTAAACGACGCTTATTGATGTCATATATTATCTTTTCAAGAAATGAACATGTAGAGTTTTCGTAAACTTATCTACAAAATTATATGTTGAGCGAATCTACTTGATATAAATATTATTATTTTGTTGTAACTCATGAGTGTAGAAGAAGTTTGGTAAGATATGTTTCGTTTTATCTCTTTTAATATATTCCGCCCTGAGTTGAGTTATACAAGTAGTAGTATTTTCCTATATCACTATTGGGATGTTAACACTTGAAGATAATTTAGAAACACTTTGGATATGATGGATGACAGATCATAGCCATATGCATTCTCTGCTTGTTTCATGTAGAACAAGAATCTTAAAGCAATTGGAGGATGTAGCCACAAGAGTTTACTTTGCCTATTTCTAAGAAATGATTGTGCCATTATAAGTAAAACATATCCCGTCTATGAATAAGCTTTATGATTGAGATGCTTTAAGGATTTTGAATCCTTCTAGGATTTGCATGTATATATATGTGTGTATAAACACACGCGCGCGTGTACACACACACACACACACATATATGTATAAAAGCATCTAATGATCCATATAAAAGTAAGTTGTCACCACTAGGATGCATATCAAGCCTCTCAGACACAAGCAAGCTAATTAAGAATTGAAACACAACTATACACATTACTAATGAATATGTCTTCCCATAATCAATACTAGGTCTATATATTGATTTACATCTAACAACCTTCTTCTCTTTGTTACGTTTTTGTACAAATGCCCATCTATATCCAACGAGTGAACACTAACAGATGTTTGGACTACATATTTAAAAAACATCACGTTTGGCTAAAGTCAATTTTGCTTAGATTGCATCTTTCCATTTAGTCAATCATTTTTCTATTTACATTCATCGACAAATTATGGTTTTGAACCATTATTTAATAAGTTAGTAGCACTATAAACGCAAAACCATCATCCATAAATTATGTCTTTACGATTTCACACTTTCTGTGTGCGCGCAACATTTATAGATTTTTTTTTTCACTTTGAACTACATCAAGGGCTTGGCTTATATTTGATGTATTTGCCTCTTCAGGAGGCAGTATCACTATATAAACACGTCTCAATTCTCATCAAGGACCTTTTGTTCTGAATAAGCACTTTCACTTACAACTTGATCATTCATAATAACAAGATCTTAACTTTTTGTTTTTCTTTTCTACAAAATACTATCTTTTGAACCAAATGGTCTACCATGCTTTAGATGTGCCATAAATGATTCATCAGTTGACTTTTTATCAAAATATTTAATAGGAACAACTATCCATCCAAGTATGTTTGCAACTGGTATAAAGGACTTGATTACTTAAGTTGCATATAAAAATGCATCTGGCAAGCAATTTACAATTTGTTGTAAGTGAATTATCCTTCACACTTCATTTTAGTTTGAGTAGTGCGGGAATCTAGATGAGTTAATTTTTTCACTTGCCATTAACGCTCATGACCACCATGATACAATGGCATTTTCTCTCTCAATAAATGAAATTTTATCTCATTAAAATGATAATCTGCAAATCTATGGTAAAGTAAATCATTAGTGATAGGCTCAAGGTATATGATAATAAATTGTGAGTCAAAATTGCGAACGTCATTAGGGTCCCATTTATGTGCACTAGGGAGATACAACAAGCAATTGTACAACATAGTCAAAGGTGCACAAATAAAATATATCAGGCTGATGCCCTAATACCAATCGCAGTGCAAGATACTGATGATAGGTAATAGGCCTCAAGCGGATTAATGTCATAATGTGTAAAATTGCATGTTCTTATGCAGAAGTAGGTATTGAATACGTAATATTAAATTTCTTTGCAATTACCAAAATGTGTTCGATAAAGGATTCTCTAATCCATTCTAAGTATAAACATATAGTAGTAGGTGCTCTATATCAATCTCGACTAACATGCAATAATCATCAAAAGGTTTGAAAGTGAACTCGCTAACATTATTTACTCATATAGTCTTGATTAGATAATTTGAAAACTGGGCACTAACTTTATAACATGTGCAAGCAATCTAACAAATGCAAAAATGTGTAGATAACAAACAAACACGTTACCATCGTACAAATGCATCAATCAAGACCATAAGATATTGAAATTGTACTAGGTTGGTTAATAGGTCCACATTATCTCCACAAGTTATTTATAAGAGTGATAGATATTCAATATCAACTTTAGAAAGAGATGGCTTAATTATTAATTTACCTTATGAACCAGCAATGCAAATATTCTCATTGAATAAAATAAATCTATAAATTTTTTAATGGGTTTTCAACAACTCTACACATGATAGTTGATCCAAGGTGACTTAGATGATCATGCCAAAGGATAAAAGCTTTTAGGTAAAAAAATTTCTAGTTCATGATTACGGAGCTCTTAATAACTTTAATTGTCATATAATATAAGCTAAACAAGAGAGTTGGAAGCTTCTCCAATAATTATTTCCAGACTGAGACAACAGCAGTAATGTAAAGATATTCTATATTATTCTAATTTACTGTCTCTATATGAACTTATTACGAAGAATATCTTTGAAGCTCAAAATATTTCTTCGAGACTTGGGTGAATACAGAGCATCATGAATACATAATTCTATACCACTCGCTAGTGTAAACATGGCCCTTCCAAAGCCTTCAATTAGATCTGCAGGACCTAAGATAGTATTCAGCTTAACTTCAAATATTCTTAAACTTACAAAATTTTTCTTATTATAATGAATAGTGTGTGTAGTTGCAATATCAACTAAACACATTTCTCCATCATGAAATCCCCTTTGAAGATCTTTATCCTTTTAAGAGAAAAATATGTGAGACATCGTCATATATGAAACAAAAAATGGATTTGAAAACTTATAAAATTTTAGTGATCTTAATTTGATATAGACATCTTCATCACCAATTTAGTCACTTGTTTACACATCATGTATTTGAAGAAGTTTGAAATGTCCAAACATGTACTGTCACCATGAGTTCTATAATGATTTCTTCAAGAAAATAACTACAATCATGACTGTAACTACAAATTTCACCGTGAATGTGACCATGTTATGTCAATGATTTTGACCATGCTTATGTGTGATAAGCTTGCTTTAAGAATTGTCCTTTTGCTAGTCAGGTAAGCGGGTTGATATTGTTGTTGTAGAACCATCTATGAAGCATGAAATATTTTAAAGGTCCTCTCTAATATATCTCTGTCGATATTTTCTTTCCATAAGAGCTTCATTTGTGATGTGATTCTGTAAAATGCATAGTTGTAATCGTGGACTAACCTAAAATATCGCAGTCAGAACTGATTCTTACTTGAGTTAGATATTCTGTCTTTGGTGTTTAATGAAGATCATGATGAAGGAAGGTCATTGCTTGAGCGTGTTCTTGAATAGTTATTACAAGACTTGATTGTGTTGCTGAGGCCCATAACTTTTAATTGAAAACTTTTAGCATCTAAGATAATTAATTTTCACTGGGAACATTCATGGCATCAAACTCAAGCTTTGTTAGATAAGTCGTCTCTAATTTAAAGGCTTCAATCTTGATTCTTAAGGCCTTACTTGTAGGGGTGTCAAAAAAGCCCGCCCGGACCAGACCCGGCCAATCCGGTCCGGGCAAAACCCGAACCGCATACACATAAAAATCGGACCCAGGTTTGAAATTCTCAAACCCGAACATTTCCGGGCCCGGGTCCGGGTTCAACACCAAAACCCCAAAACCCGGACCAGACCGGACCCGGTTTTTTAATAAATTAAAATATATATATATATATTATATAAATATATAATTATGAATTTATGATATGCTGGATGTTATTTAAATTTATTGTGTGATTATTGTGTTGTTGACTTTAATTTAATTTATTTTTATATATAGATTGAATGAGTTTAAGTTAGAAATTGGATGAATTTAGGTATTAGAAAGTAGATTGAAATAATTTTTATTTATCATTTGTGCAAGATTTGCATTGTTAGTATGCTATATATTTGTATTAGACTATTTTCTTTTTTAAAGCTTGAGATTGAATGAGTTTATTTGATTATTTTCTTTTTTAAAATTTGCATTGTTAGAGAAATGAAAGAAAAAATTGAAGAAAAAAAAATTAAAGTTATCACATGCGGGTTTAGAAGCCCGGATCAAAACTCGAACTCGGAAGGTGCCGGACTCGAGCCCGAACCGCACTCGAAAAAATCGAGTTTTAACCCGTGTCCGGTCTTGCATTTCACTCATCCGGTCCGGTCCCGGGCAACACCAAAATTGGCACCAGACCCGGATTTTGCCAAGCCTACTTGCTTGTAATGTTAGTGTTGAAATAAATAAGAAAAACATAAGAACTAGGCTTATTTTCTGAGGTAAAATATCTAAATTAATGGCGACCACAGACCATACTAATAATGATAGTTTTATTAATTAAACAAATAAATAAAAGAGCAAGGGATAAGATACTTACTATACCAGAGCAATAGTCATGTTGATAATGTATTGTGAATATAACATCATAATAAGAAGAAAAAAATGAGTAAAACAAATTATGTAATGAAAGAAGTGTTAACTTAAATATTTCTTTAATATTGATTTTGATGATAATAAACTTGATTAAAATTATTTTAAAAACTCAAATTATTCTTTCATATAGTTTTCATACTATAAAGGTTTTATATTCAATAAAAAGTAATTTTATGTCCTTCATGTTAATGATTTAAATTGAAAAAGGTTTGAGAACTTTGAAATTAGCAAATATTGCTTAAAATTCTGAAAATGGACTTATTTGACAAGTTTTATAAAGTTTTGGGTTATAGTATAATTTTATAAAATTTTAGGTCATAGCATAATTTTATAAAGTTTTGGGGCCAAACTATAATTTTATAAAAATAATTCACTGTAGCAGTTACTTTAGAAAATGGTGATCCCACATCTTGATAACGGCTCGCCGACATCGAACAAAATTGAAGATTAGTCTCTGGACAACAGCGATCCGACATCTTAATAACGGCTCGCTGACGTCGAACAGAATGGAAGATTAGTCTCTGGACACTAACGGCAATCCGAAATTTTGAAAACGGCGATCCGACAATTTGAAAATTAAGCCCAACGGTTATATTGACCAGTTAAACGGCGATCCGACAGTGAGCAAAAAGTGAATAACGGTTAGTTTTCGGCTCCAACTATAAATAACCTCATTCAAATTCAAACAAAGATTGACCACAACACTATCATTGAGCTTACAATCGAAAATACAACCTTCATAAAGCTTTAAACACATTTTTGCTTTATTTATTCACACATTAGGCATTGATTTGTAATCTTAAACATTGTGTGAGTAAAGATCAAATTTATAATTTTTGTTTTGAGTAATTGTAAGTGTTGAGATACACTTGAGTTAAGAAATTGGGGATGATCTCTTGTTGTAAAGGTTTATTGACACTTTAGAAGTCAAGTGTAAGCATTTGAAGCCTTGAAGGCTTACTTAGTGGAGTCCTCAAGCCCAGAAAGCTTGGAGGCGTGGACGTAAGTGAGGTTGGCCGAATCAGGTAAAAATCCTCATGTTTGAATCTTCTTCCCTTATCTTTTTATATTGTGATAAATTTATTTGTTATTGCTTTAAATTTGTTTTAAATTTCCATTGACTTTTGTTTTAGAATTGAATAATTTTTAGAATCTCAATTCACCCCCCTCTTGGGTTGCATAACTAGAATTTCAAGAAAAAATTATATTAAGTTTTTGTTATAAATCTATTATTTCTCATGTATAATTTACAAAGCCAAATGGTTATATTTATGGTGTAATTCGGCCAATCAAATAATACCAAGCTTAAGAGATGTGGTATGATTACAAAGCTTATTGTCACAGACCCCAATCATGATGCTTATTATGTGCATTGTATGCTAATATCTGAAATATAAGTGTGCAACCCAAGAGGGGGGGTGAATTGGTATTTTAAAAAATTATCCTAACAAAGCCACACAACAATCTCAATCTAACGCCTTAATAAATTTGAAAGCAATAAGTTCAATAAAAGCACAATAACAAATGAGTAAGGGAGAAGAAAAATAAACACACGAATTTTTACGTGGCTCGGCAATCCCCGCCTACGTCCACGCCTCCAAGCGATCCAAGCTTGAGGATTTCACTATCCGAGCCTTACCAAGGCTTCAACCGTTTACAATTGACTTCAAGGTGTCAATGAACCTTTACAACACAGAGATTATCTCTCAATCTCTTTACTCAAGTGTCTCGCACACTCAATCACTTACAATTAAAATGAAGAAATGAAAGTTACAACAAAACTCACTCAAAGAGTAGATATTCAAAATAAAGAACAAGAGATGATTCAATGTTTTATGATTTGCGAATTGAGAGCTCAAGATATCTCGTGTGCTTTTTATTTTTGCTTGCTGGAGATCTTGAAAATGAATTAGATTTGAGTTTATATAGTTTGAGCTCAAAAACTAGTCGTTATACACATTTTGGTCATAACCGGCTTACCGTTTATGGACATCCGGTTAGCCGCTTAATGTTGCCGTTACAGCCACAATTTTGAATTTCTGAACATCCGGTATGCCGCTTGTGAAATCCGGTTAGCCGTTTAAGTTCCAAAAACATTCTACCCGAATTCGGTCTACCGTTTGTCAGGATCCAGATAGCCGCTTGCTACAGTAACTGCTACAGTGAATTATGTTTTAAAATTACAGTTTGACCCCAAAACTTTATAAAACTGTGTTATGGCCCAAACCGTTATAAAAATTTTTAAATAGGTCCAATTTCAGAATTTCTAAATATTACTTTATTAATCCTAAAACTTTCTGAAATTAAGATATGACCCAAAATATGTGAAATTATAGAATGACCTAAAACATTTAAATATTTTCAAATAGGTCCAAATCCGAAATTCAAAACAATAATTTATTAAAATCAAAGATTATGAAAAACAACTTAACTCCATAAAAACATTTTCTTATTGTAAAAGCACAATACATAAATTTTTGTTTAATCAACACATGTGGTTTGTTATCATCAAAATCAATATCTATAGCCATATAGGCTAACAATCTCCACCTTTTTTATTATGACAAAACACATTATAAAAATTTAATCTAGTTATGAAAAACTCTCCCTTAATCAATGCAAGGTTAAAAAAACTGATTTGAAAATTATTTAAAAGACTCCCCCTGCATACATGCATATTATTATAACACATATTAGATTATTCTCCCCCTTCATCATAAAAAAGAATAAAAGCTCCCCCTATCAATCATCAAAGTCGCAATACAAGCACATTAGGTCAAAAAGATTCATAAGCATAAGGAAATCCATATAATCCATAACAACCAATCAAAACAAAGCCATATCATCCAAAACAAATGCATAATCTAAAAGTATAATAACCATCCATATAGTAAAAAATAAAAGGACATAAAGTAGTAAATGATATGTAGGTGTGTCCAAATACAAGCATAAGAGACTACTGAGGTGGTGAGGATGGTGGTGATGGAGGAGGATACGGATATGGAATGCCAAAGTGATCAAAAAGGAGGCGTTGTCCATGAATGAGCTGCTGCTGCTGAAACTTAGTCTGCCACACAGAGAGTGTCCGCACTTCATCCATAAGTTGCTGAAGAGTAACCTCTTCAGAGGTAGGAGGCTGTGGAGGTAATGAGGCGGATGCAGAGAGACCAGGAGCTGAAGCAATCACAAGAGGATCTCGGCGTCTACGCTGGACCTGAAATGAGAATGAGAAAATAGGTAGCTGATCGGCAGGAACCACAACATTAAGTGGCCGATCATTACTTGGAGCAAGAAAGGTAAACTTGTATTCAGTGACTTTCACCCAAGTGCCATTACTCTACTCAAAACCTAAAGAACTAACAACCTCATCCCCAATGCTCTTAGATGGCCTACATGATGGTTCTTGGATAGGGACGCTAAAGTATTTAAGGATTCAGATGATGAAATGACCATACGGAAGGGAACGAGTAATCAACTTAGGTATACTGAGCATGTTTCAGACAATGGTGTATCCTAAGTCGACTGAACGATGTCTAAGAATACAATCAATCAAGGCAACATCCATATGAGAAACCTCATCTAAATGACCTGATCTAAGAAGGACAATACTCTGAATAAAACGAAGTAATATCCGAGTTTGAAGACAAAGACATTGGGTGCGAAAATGGATAGTACAATCTTCATCTGAAAGGTCAATACAACGACATATATTCTTAACAGCATCAATATGAACATAGTCATCAATATCAGGAGGTTTCCTAGGTGAAAAAATTTTTAGGCCATCATCGGAAGTTCCTAGGATAGAGTTCAACTCCGAATCATCAAACTCAATTAAAACTCTTCCAACTGTGGTGATTACTCGATTCTCTTTCTCCGCGGAACAATCCATATTCGAGTAAAATACTTTCACCAAGTCGAGATATACATTTTCCTAAAAAACAAGTGCATTAAGCCAACCAATATCTTCCAACAATTGCAATAAAGTTCTATTGCTAATACTAAGATTATTTAACCAATCCGGTAAAACAAAAAAGATTTGGAGTACCTCACGAGTCATGAACTGTTGGTGAAATCGTTTGGCTAGATGTTTGTGCTTCTAAAAGTGTGTGGACTCAAAGTTGGATTGATTGGACGTGCCCCCTGCTTGCCGTGACCAGTTGGTTTGTTGACCGGTTCTTTGCCTTTTCTTTGAACCGGCCATGAGCTTGACATGTTGATTTGGAGTGATTTGAAGTGAAATGAGGCTATGAGAAGGGAGATAATGAGGAATGAAAGAGATTTTGAGAAGCAATTTAGATCAAAATTGAGTTGAGAGAAAGAATTTTAGAGAGAGAAAAATTCGGTTAAACCCTAGATTTGATTTCGGATTTAGTGGTTTTGAGGTTGAAAATGGATTTGAAGGATGATTTTAGGCATAGGAACAGATGGGGATTAGGTTTTATGGATTGATTTGCATAAAAAATGAGTAGAAATGGTGGATTTTGGAGTGAAAATGAGAGAGAGAGGAACCGGTTTTAGAGAGAGAACGAGATCTGGATTACCAAAAGAGATGAAGAAGATAAACAGTTAATAAAGCCTCGAATCTGGCTTACCGAATTTCACTAACCGGTTAGCCGGTTAGTGTCCAGAAGCATGAAAGCCGAAAACGGCTTGCCGGTTGCGTGATCCGGTTTTCAGGATAATTTCCAGAATGTGTCCCGAATTGATTCGGCTTACCGGTTTGAATAACCGGCTAGCCGATTTTAAGGCAGAACATGGCTTCACGAATTCATCTTTCCGGATTTGAAGAACTGGTTAGCTGGTTGTGAGGCAGAACCATGCAAACCGTAACCGATTTTCCGGATTTGAAGAACCAGTTGTCCGATTTTGAGGCAGAGAGGAACCTTAGAAAATCCAGCTTTCCGGATTGAAAAAATCTGGTTATCCGAATGTTGACCTGAGAGCAACCAAAGCTAATCCAGCTTACCGGTTTGCCAAATACGATTATCCAGAATTTGTCCCGAGAGGAATCAATAAGAAAGCGGTTTTTCGGTTGAGAGGAAGTGGTATACCGGTTTAGACTTGGAAATCTTTGTCTCTGATTGAATTTTGGCAAGCTTTTATACTTGTATTATATACACCAATTTATTTTTGGCTTAAAATTTGATCAATTTTAAATCATTTTGAGATTTAAAACTTTTCAATAAGCCACTCAATGCATGAACCATAAATGCATACAATAATACACATATTAACTTAATCAACAAATCATAATTTAAGATGTAACATTCATCATTCCAAGCTCATGTCTTATCTTTATAAAATGCTCTTCACTAAGAGGTTTTATAAAGATATCCGCAAGTTGATTTTCAGTAGAAACAAATTTAATCACAACATCTCCTTTTTTAACATGATCTCTAAGGAAGTGATGCCTAATTTCTATATGCTTAGTCCTAGAATGTTGAATGGGATTCTTGGATAGATTTATAGCACTAGTATTGTCACACAAGATAGGTATTTGATCGAGTTTAATACCATAGTCTCTAAGGGTTTATTTCATCCAAAGAATTTGTGCACAATAACTACCTGCGGCAATATATTCTGCCTCAGTGGTTGAAAGCGCAACCGAGTTTTGTTTTTTACTAAACCAAGAGACAAGTAAATGGCCTAGGAAGTGACATGTTCCACTAGTACTTTTTCTATCAACCTTATATCCGGCAAAATCGGCATCCGAATAGCAAGTTAAGTCAATATGAGTTCCCTTAGGATACCAAAGGCCAAGATTAATGGTGCCAATCAAATATCAAAAAATTTGTTTGACAGCAAGCATGTGTGACTCTTTAGGACAAGATTGAAATCTAGCACACAAGCATACACTAAGCATAATATTAGGCCTGCTAGCAGTCAAATAGAGTAAGGATCTCATCATACCTCGATATGTCTTGATATCAACTTCCTTACCTTTCTCATCTTTGTCCAGCTTGATGGTAGTACTCATTGGAGTGCTTTTTGCCATTCCATTATCATAGCCAAATCTTTTGAGTAGATCTTTCACGTATTTAGCTTGATTTATGAAAATTCCTTTCTCGTTTTGCTTGATTTGGAGTCCAAGGAAATACTTCAACTCTCCCATCATACTCATCTCAAATTCTTTGCTCATATACGATGAAAATTCTTTACACAACAACTCATTAGTAGAATAAAAAATAATATCATCAACATAAATTTAAACAATAAGTATATCTTGGTTCTTATTCTTAACAAATAAAGTTGTATCCACTTTTCCCATCGAAAAATTGTTATCTAACAAGAAGTTTTTAAGCTTATCATACCAAGCTCTAGGTGCTTGTTTTAGTCCATACAAAGCCTTAGATAACTTATACACATGATCTGAAAATTTTTTATTTTCAAAACCAGGAGGTTGTTTCACATAAACTTCCTCCATAATATAACCATTCAAAAAAGCACTCTTGACATCCATTTGATATAAAATAAAATCTTTATGATATGCATATGCTATCAACATCCTAATAGATTCTAACCTAGCTACAGGTGCAAATGTTTCATCAAAATCAATTCCTTCTTCTTAGTTGTAACCTTGAGCCACTAATCTAGCTTTATTTCTTACAACCAGACCGGATTCATCAATTTTGTTTCTAAATACCCATTTAGTGCCTATAATGGATTGATGTTCTGGATTAGGAACTAATTCCCACACATTGTTTCTCTCAAATTGATTCAACTCCTCTTGCATTGCCATAATCCAAGATTCACCATTTTCCGCATCCGTAAAAGATTTTGGTTCAATTTGATAAATAAATGCAGCATGCTCACATGTGTTCCTAAGAGATGATCTAATTATAACACCTCGTGAGGGATCTTCTAAAATTACATCCTTAGGGTGAGAAGAAACATATCTTCACTCCTTGGGGAGTATTTAAGAAGTACCTTCATTTTGCTCTGTATTTGTTTCTTCATTATGTTCCTCTTGAATTCCATGTGGTGCATCTTTTTTGTTGTCATTTGATGCTTCTCCTTGTTGTCCTTCTTCTGCGTTATCATCAACAACGACTTTCTTCGTAGAGAAGGGGTTAGACTCATCAAATGTAACATGCATAGATTCTTCCACAACCAAAATTCTTTTATTATAAACTCTATAAGCTTTGCTTGAGTTTGAATAACAAAAAAAAAAAAATACAAACATCAGATTTTGGATCAAATTTACCAAGATTATCTTTTGTGTTCAAAACAAAACGTTTGCATCCAAAGACTTTAAAATAGCCAATATTGGGTTTTCTATCTTTCCAAATCTTATTTGGAGTTTTATTAAGATTAGGTCTAATCAACACACGATTCAAAACATAACAAGTGGTGTTGACGGCTTCGGCCCAAAAATACTCAGGCAAAGAATTTTCATTCAACATGGTTCTAGCCATTTCTTGAATGGACCTATTCTTTTTCTCTACAACTCCATTTTGTTGAGGAGTCCTAAGTGATGCCAAAATCATTACACAGGTTCTCAAAAACATAATTTTCAAATTCTCCACCATGATCACTTCTAATACAAGAAATACTATATCCCTTTTCATTTTGAGCATTTTTGCAGAAAACTTTAAAAGTATCAAATCCATCATCCTTATTAGCTAAGAATAATACCCATGTGAATCTAGAGTAATCATCCACAATTACAAAAGCATAATATTTACCATTTAAACTAGCATATCTAGAAGGACCAAATAAATTTATGTGAAGAAGTTGAAGTGGTTTTGAAGTAGAGATATGGTTTTTGTTTTTGAAAGAGGTTTTGATTTGTTTTCCAAATTGGCAAGCTTCACAAATTCTATCTTTTTGAAAACTGATGTTTGGAAGACCTTTAACCAAATCATTTTTCACGATTTTTAAAATCAAATCCATGCTTGTATGACCTAATCTTCTATGCCACAACCAACCATCATCATGCAATGCGGAGAAACATTTATCATTTGTAGATGCACAATCTATATTAATGGTATAGACATTAACACATCTATTTCCTACAAAATAAACATTGTCATCACATGCATTCTCAATAACACATTTTAATTCATCAAAGATAACTCTATATCCTTTATCACATAATTGATTAATGCTAAGCAAGTTATGTTTTACGTTTTCAACCAAACATACATTTTCAATGAGAGTAGAGGATAAATTACCGACATTGCCAATGCCAATGATTTTTCTTTTTGAATTATCTCTAAACGATACATCTCCACCATTTTCGATCTTGGTAAAACTTGAAAACTAAGAATAATTCCCGATCATGTGTCTTGAAAAACCGCTGTCCAAGTACCACTTATTCTTCTTTTTCTTCAAGCCCTGTAGAGAAAATCTCAAGTTTCAGGTACCCAAATCGTTCTGGGTCCTTGAGAGTTAGCAATGGTTCCTTTCGGAACCCAAACACATTTCATACCACAATATGCATTTCTCTTCACTGGACATCTATTTTTCATATGACCATCTTGATTACAATAATGACATATAATTTGATTGTTAATAAATGTATTTTTCACAAAATAACTCTTGTAATATTTTTGTTTCAAATTTGGCTTATAACCAATGCCTCCTTTGTCAAATACACATTTTTGTCAGTTTATCCAACATCTTTTGCTAATTTGTGAATTTTAGCTTTGTTTCATTTAGTTCATTACTATTCTTTCTAAGCGTTTCATTTTCATTTTTCAAAGCATTCAAGTGTGACTCTAAATGCTCATGTGAAGTGCTAGAATTCTCAAATAATATAACTCTATCAAGCAATGTTTTATTCTCTAATTCTAGGCATGTAATCTTTGCACTAAATGATTCATTTTTATTTTTAAGCTCTATCATTTTCTTTTTAAGACATAGATTCTTTTTACCAATCTTCATCAATTCATCATGCAAATCCTTAAAGGCATCATGTAATTCATTATATGTAGGAAGAACACTTACCTCATCAACTTCATTACATAATTCTTCCCCAAAGGCCATGAGAGCTAGATTAGTCATCTCTTATTGCTCTTTATCAGCGCTTGTTTCCTCATCACTATCATCTCATGTGGCCACCATAGCTTTCTTCTTGAATTTGTTGAGGAGAGGACATTCCGGTCGAATGTGTCTGGACTTCTTGCATTCATAGCAAGTAATTGACTCTTTCTTCTCCTTTTTGTTTTTGTGACTTCTAAACTTTCTCTGCTCGTTATTCTTCTTGTAGAATTTTCTGAATCTTCTAGCCAATATAGCTAACTCTTCATCATTCATCTCGCTTTCCTCATCACTATCACGTTTTGAGGCTTTGAGAGCAATGCTCTTCTTCTTTTCCTCATGTCCTTTTTCTGCTGCCAAATCTTCTTTATATATAATGAGAGAACCATTAAATCATCAATGAGTAATACAATTAAATCTTCGGCTTCCTCAATGGCAGTCCTTTTTGGTCTCCATTCCTTAGGTAGCGACCTAATGATTTTCTTAACTTTCTCTCTATTTGAAAAGGTCTTTCCTAAGGCTCCTAAAGTGTTTACTATGTTCGTAAATCTAGTATACATAGAGTACACACTCTCATTTTGTTCCATTTGGAATAATTCATATTGTCGAGTGTACCTACTTATTTTAGATTCTTTCACTTGATTAGTGCCTTCATAAACAACTTCAAGTTTGTGCCAAATTTCATTAGCACTTTCGCAACTAGACACTCTATGAAACTCTTTCTTATCTAGTGCACAAAATAAGGCATTCATAGCCTTGGAATTTAGATAAGCTTTTCTCTTTTCGAATTCATTCCATTCCTGTAAAGGTTTTGGAATATCTTCCCCAACTTCATTTTTAGTCAAAGGCATGAAAGGACCATCATTAATGATTTCTCAAATTCCGTAATCTAAAGCTTGTAAGAAAATTCTCATCCTAGTTTTCCAATAAGGGTAATCATTTCCATCAAAATATGGTGGTCTAGTGGTGGACTATCCTTCCCTAAATGTGGAATCATTTTGAGTTGCCATTGATCTTTAACTCTAGACGGTTAAGTCTAGACAAGAGCAGATTGCTCTGATATCAAATGAAATATAAGTGCGCAACCCAAAAGGGGGGTGAATTGGTATTTTAAAAAATTATCCTAACAAAGCCACACAACAATCTCAATCTAACGCCTTAATAAATTTGAAAGCAATAAGTTCAATAAAAGCACAATAACAAATGAGTAAGGGAGAAGAAAAACAAACACACGAAGTTTTACGTGGTTCGACAATCCCCGCCTACGTCCATGCCTTCAAGCGATCCAAGCTTGAGGATTTCACTATCCGAGCCTTTCCAAGGCTTCAACCGTTTATAATTGACTTCAAAGTGTTAATGAACCTTTACAACACAAAGATTATCTCCCAATCTCTTTACTCAAGTGTCTCACACACTCAATCACTTACAATTAAAATGAAGAAATGAAAGTTACAACAAAACTCACTCAAAGAGTAGATATTCAAAATGAAGAACAAGAGATGATTCAATGTTTTATGATTTACAAATTGAGAGCTCAAGATATCTCGTGTGCTTTTTATTTTTGCTTGCTGGAGATCTTGAAAATGAATTGGATTTAAGTTTATATAGTTTGGGCTAAAATACTAGCCGTTATGCATATTTTGGTCATAACCGGCTTACCGTTTATGGACATCCAGTTAGCCGCTTAATGTTACCGTTATAGCCACAATTTCGAATTTCTGAACATTCGGTATGCCGCTTGTGAAATCCGGTTAGCCGTTTAAGTTCCAGAAACATTCTGCCCGAATCCGATCTACTGTTTGTCAGGATCCAGATAGCCGCTTGCTACAGTAACTGCTACAATGAACTATGTTTCAAAATTACAGTTTGACCTCAAAACTTTATAAAACTATGTTATGGCCCAAACCGTTATAAAAATTTTCAAATAGGTCCAATTTCAGAATTTCTAAATATTACTTTATTAATCCTAAAACGTTATGAAATTATGATATGACCCAAAATATGTGAAATTATAGAATGACCCAAAACATTTAAATATTTTCAAATAGGTCTAAATCCGAAATTCAAAACAATAATTTATTAAAATCAAAAATTATGAAAAACAACTTAACTCCCTAAAAACATTTTCTTATTATAAAAGCACAATACATAAATTTTTATTTAATCAACACATGTGGTTTGTTATCATCAAAATCAATATCTATAGCCATATAAGCTAATAATATCAACTATGGTTACGCTGATTATAAGAGAAGTGCTCCATGGGTGCATGTGGGGAGTATAATGGAGCTAGACTCTTTGGACTTTAGGCAGGGTAATAAAGTTGAGCTTAAGGACCTTGTTGCTAGTTGATGACTTAATGTTAAAGAAAGGACTGGCCCAACCATACAAAAACTAGTCAAGCACTTAAGCCATTCACTTAATGAGTGTAAGACAGGGGAAACCAATTGGTATTGTGCCACTTCCACTAGGCTTACTCTTGTTGGCGAGAGTGCCATATAGAGTCATGACCTCTCATCCCATGATAGATGGTATTAGAGCCATACTTGCCAAGCGCTTTAATGTTGTACCATGTAGGTCTTCACCTTTTTGGTTGCAAGGGTCAATAAGTGGGATGAACATGCGGGTACTCACATCCCTAAGCGTTTTCACCAAGCGAAACAGTGCCTGCATGCAAGTCGTCTCTTTGGATCAAGTAAGGGTAGGCAAGGAGTTAAAGTGAGATTGTGCAAGGCAATCAACATTCTTTCATAGTGGAAATGCACACTTTTGAGGTGTACCTTGCATGCTCATTGTATGCTAGTATCAATTATTCCAGCCCATTCTCATTCCCAGCTCATTCTCATTCCACCACATTCTTATTCCATAAAGTAAACGCACCATATGTACCTTCCACGTGTAATTTCCTTCTTCTAGCTAATTAGTCATGTTGAGAAGCCAAATAAATGCAAGTCACATTTGCGCATTGCTAATTAAAGCAACCATCAGACCTTTTCACCAATTTTAGCACCAGCTCCCTAATTAGCTTTGCTCTTCTAGACGGCTTGACTCATTAACCAACTGAACAAGTGGCCTCAAGTGCACTAAAGCATAATGGTGGATGGTCACCAATATCGCAACACCCTAATTTTTTTTTCCAATTTTTTCAAAAGAAAAAAAAAGAAAGATTTAATTTTTTTAAAAATATTTTACATTACCTGAAGAAGACAAAATTAACATTTCACAAGGTTATACAAAAATGGGATATTTCTATAATGTTCAAACTATTATTATCAAGATCAATATTTTATTTATAAGGTATTATTTATCCACAATCGACGAACATTTAATATATACCGCAAGATAATATATCTAACTTTTATTCAAATTTTAAGAAAAGTAGAAAATAAAACATTGCATATTTTATTAGATCGAGAAGTATAAAATAGGATGAGAAACTCTAACTTTTTGCCTGACTAAGAAAGGTTAGGGTGCTTACATTAGTGTAGATTCTCACTTAATAGATTTTTCAACAAGGCTGCAGTTACGTTGGAGCATCTCCAATATAAAGCAGCCACATCAACCATTGGCTGCTTTAGAAAAGTATGAAACAATTGTAACAACATGCATCCAATGGTTAATGTGGCTACTTTACGTTGTAAATGTTCCAATATAGCCGGACCCATTTAACAATTATCTAATATATAACGGAATACACACATTTCTAATGTTTTTCCCTCTTTGTAATGGGTCATGTTAGGCTGACCTAGAGATGAAAACATCATGTCTCTAAGCAAAGTAATTTTAGTAGGGTAAAATAATAAAGTTAATAAAATAATGATAATAATAATAATAATAATAATAATTAATAATAACTAAAATAATAAAGTTAATAAATTTTAATAATAATAATAATTATTATTATTAATGGTATTTAAAATAATAAAATTATTTGTGATTTGAATAAGGGTAATTTGGAAAATATGAAAAAATTAGAGGGATACAAAAGTAAATATATATTCCATTCCCATTACCTCATTTTCATTCCCAACCCCCCCATGGGAATGAGATTCTCATTTCTTATTCCCAAATTATGTGGGACCCACACATTTTATTCCCATTTCCAAATTATATTTTGTCAAGTAAATATGAGTTTCATTCTCATTCCTTCATTCACATTTCTTATTCCATGAAGTAAACATACCATTATAGTATTTTTATATGTTCAAACACATACACCACACACTAACAAAACTAAAAGAAAAAAAAATGAGTTGTTGTTGCATTTCTTTAATATTTACCAAATCCGAACTCCAATATGCAAAAGCAAGTACTAAACAAAAACAGTCCATAGTTAATTTTCACATGTTTTTTAGGTTAGGCTGACACTCCAAAATTTTATTTTTACTCTAAATTCTACTAATGCCAGATCTATTTACGAATTTTAGTAGAATTTGTACATGTTGAGTTTCTGAGGACAATAATAATATTAAGTTTACAAATTACGTGTGGTATAAATTACGTGTTACCAATTCACATGTAAAGATGAAAAATTTGATCTTTTCATATCATCATTAATATAATAGTTAATATGCCACTCGGCCAAAAGCTACACTCTCACCCATAATAGTACATTATGGGGGTTTAATTCCCTCTTCATTTATGAAATAATTGAGTGGAGATAATTTTTTTTTACGAGATGTGAGTAGAGTAGATGTCTCTCGAATATTAGTAAAATTTAAAATCTTATCAGTGTTTCATAGAATTTAATATAAATTAATTCTAAAAATATTTAATTATAAGTATTAATAGTAGTCTGATATAATATCAGCAAAAATCTGATTGTAATATCTGTGTCAAAAAAATATTTAATAGCGAATGATGCGGTAGTCGGTAGATACAACCTTCGGTAATTCATCAACTGGGCTGGGTTTTCTTCGGTTGAATCCAAAGCCCGACCAGGTTGAGTCCACCTTTCAACAAACGGGTACTTGTACCCGTACCCGATCCACCGGCGGATAGTGTTGTGTTATAAGGGAAAGGGCATGGAGAGCGATAAGGAGAAGAAGAAAAGATGGGTTACGTATTGAGAGTGAGATTAGCATCATTCTTCACCGGTGCAGCAACGGCGTCCGCTTTGGGCCTCTATATCCTCCACAACGATTACAAACTTGCCCATGAATCAATCTCTCAACAGGTACCATACCACCGTCCTTATTTCTTAGTGTTTCTTTAGCTTCTGGGTTGTGTTTTCTTATTCCGTATCTATAAATTTCTCTTACAATCTTCAAGTAGCAAGAAATTTAATCAATTTTATGCATTTGATTTCCCATATCTGTAAAGGAATTGCATGTTCTAAGTGTCTCCACATTGTGTGTGTCTTATGTTCTTGTAGTTGCAATTACTTAAGAATGTGGGTTGCCGGTGATTTCTAGAAAAGTCAGCAGTGAGATCTGTGCAGAGAGATTCATATATCCATGGTTCCTTTTGAGAACTTTTGAACGGATTGATTGTATGAATCTTATAGAATAGATGGTCTCTGAGCAAAACAATTTCCTTAATGTGCGACATATTGGAATTCAAGATCATTTCTGAAAGCTTGAAAGCGAACATCTAATTAAGGTTCCATTTGGTATCAAGATGTTGTAGCTTAAAAGCTCAGCCGATGGGAAATGGAAGTTTTAGTTGTGAAATAAAAGCTTGCATTGTTGCGTAAACGTAACTTTAAAATCTTGAGAAATAATAATTTTGAAAAAAATAAAAAGATTAATATAGGTTTTCATCAAAACACTGTTGTGGTAAAATTATCTTCGCTTCTAAATGACAATTGAAAGTGTTTACCAATAAACTTATAGTTGTAGATTAAACAGCTGCCAGACAATAATGCCGAATGGAGCCTAAATTCCGGTCCATCCATTAGTTTTGTTGACCCTCCTTTTCCTCCACACGTGTCTTTTCCTGCACCATATAGTATTTTTGTCGAAACTATCCAAATGGGGATGCCTTTTGTGTTGCCATTTTGATTGTGATTCGATGCTAACATTCATCTTGTTAGTTTGCAAAGAAAAAGAATTTAATTCTTATTGTCCACTGTCCTCAGGTGAAAAGCCTTCATCAGTCATTGGATAGACGAATATCTACTTTGGAAACTTTGAAACATGATGAAACTTCACAACATGTGGAAGCAACAGAGTAAGTTCCTTAAGGCACACTGCTGCAGTTTGATGCTGTTGTCCTAAAGCTGTTCTTTTTCCTCAACATGTACTTGGATTATTCCTAGGTTTTTCATTTTTATTTCCCTTTTCACCTCTCCTTCGAAGGAATAATTACAAATTAACTGTTTCCTATAACTGTCATTTATCTACTGATATTGGTTGGAGACTGCCATTTGTATTCAAATTAAACTTTAGAGAGTTCAAATTGTTTGTGGTTTCCCTTTTTATTGCTGATTCTGTACATCAATGTATCCCTAAGTTGCTGCATTACATACATGTTATATTAGTCTCTTTATCTGTGGCACTGGACTCCTACTAGTATGCTTACTGCCACACAACCACCTGCTTGAGAATGGATTTTTCTTAGAAAGTTGGTACACGTAATTGGTAAAGGTCGGAAAATTATGAGTAGCCTGGCATGGAAAGTTGAACTTATTAAGGATAGCATTGGTAGTTCTCAGAGGGAAAATTTTTTAACTCAGCTGCTTTTTAACGAAGAAATGGAATACCTATTAACGAGGAAATGGAAATATGTGTAAATATATAATCGTTTCTTTTAATCTCTCTGTGAAAATGCTTAAAATCAAGAATTTGTCACCGATCTTTCTTTGATTTCTCAGGATTTATTACATATTAAAATGAACTGATTTTTATTCTTCTTATGGCATTTCATCAAATTCAAATTTTTTCAACTTGAATAAATCTCTCCGTAAATTGTATGGATTTTGCACTTATGTTTGCTCCTCTGGATATTGAGCTATTTCAATTTAATCTAAGTTTGTTTTGTAAATCATAACGGAATTGAAATGACTGAGTGGGATTTTTTTTTCCCCATTTTCACTTCTTTAGTTTGACAATTGGGGTTAGGATTTTGGTTTGCTTTGTTGGTTTGAACTGATTTCTTCGGTCATCTACCAAAAGTTTAGTTTGTCAATGAATTGACAGTAAATAAAGCATGGAAAAATGCACAAGCAAAGATATAAATATTTCTTACTTTCGTGAAAACACTACGAAAATACTGTTTTATTGGTTGTTATATATATATTTTAGGTGCTAACACTCATATTTTTTTTAAATACGAACAAATTTTCTTAAAATATAGGGTTTAATAGAGTTAATACTAGAGAATGAGTATATTTATATATATATATAATGTGGAAATAGTAATAACAAAAATTATAGACATTCAGTACCTAGTAACTAGGAAGTGTGTGAAACTCTTGATATGAGAAAAGTCTCCGCTAATCTGCACCAGGACAAAAAGTCTTCAATAACTTGAAATATCGATTCAGTGAAATATAGATTCAGTGATGACACACTTGAAATAACTTCAAAACTCTTTTCATTCCTAAAGTTTCATGTAATAACTAATTTCATCCATACTTTTTAAACAATAATTCAAAACATCCTTTCGCTAATTCATTGTTAGTTTAATGTCCTTAACTAGTAATTTATTGAGGGCGAATTAGGATTTTTTTATTAAAGTGATATAAACTATATTAAAATAAATTTTTTACACAATTAAATAACACTACAAACTGTAATTAACACAATATCTTTAAATCATTGGAAGAAAAATTCAAAAATACATCCAATTTTTATTTGCTTGCATGTGCTGAATATCTCTTTAATCTTCAATCAATTTTTATATAGACTTTTACCATTGCTATTCTTTGACCATTATTTCGACCCAAGTCATTACTATTGTCTCCCCAAGTTGGCTCACAATGCAATTAAAAAGTATACTTATACAAACATGAAAATTATGATTACTTTTTGTACTTAGATCTGGGTTTTATAGGTATTTCATGCCGTCAAAATAAAAAGAAATGCAAAATAATTGCTTGAAACAAAAGCTTTCATCTTTTTTAGTATTTCTTGTTTAGTGAGATTAGATAAAAATCATTTTTAGTTATATATCAATTTTTATTTATTTTTTTCTAATTTTCTCTTTAATAAAAAATCCTTTTTTGCCCTCAACGAATTACTAATAAATGGCACTTAATTAATGTTGAGTTAACAGAACGATGTTTTAGGATGTTATTTAAAAAGTATGGATGAAATGAGCTATTGCATGAAACCCTTAGTATGAGAAGAGCTTTTTTCCTCCATCAATGGCTCCTCAATCCGCTGTTCCAAACACCACAATGCAAAGGAGAAGATTGTTACTTGAAAAAGTTATTTGCTTTACCGTGAGAGAGAAATTATCATGCTAATGCACTGCATCTGCATTATCGCCCGAAAAAGGTCTTTGATAAATGAGAACTCTGTTCGAAATCATGCAACCAGAAAACGCATTCTCAGGCAAATGGGGAAGATGTCAACAAGAATGTTTACGATCTTTCATCTCTCTCAAAGATGTTATCTCATACTAACAAAACAACGTTTGAAGTACGGTAATATGCACCTAGAAGAAATAAATTGCTTACATCTGCATCATAAATCCAAAAGACCAGTGAAAAATGGTTCATCTTTAGAACAGAAGTTTTTGCAGTAAGTTCCCCAATGCTCGGTGTGCTAATAATGGAATAAACCTTTTGTACGTGACCTTAATGCTCTTCTTTTAACACAAATTTACGAAGTGTTCAAGGCAGAAACATTTTTTCAGAAGCAAAAGCAGTGCCTAGCTGCCTTGTAGGCTACTTTTAAGTGATGTGCCATTTCTTGGTCTTGCATTTCTACACAGCAAAAAATCACCAAAGTGCTGGATGCTTTGTTTATCTTCTTATGCTTCCTTCATTTTTATCGTTCAGTTTGATGAGGAATCCTACAACTTCTCTCATGGAGGGTCTCATATCAGCTACTTGCCTGGTGCATTCTAGTGCCAACTCTAACAATCTCAGTGCTTTTAGTTGATCATCACTGTCCCAGAAACTGATTTCCCTGTCAAGGAAGCAAATGCACTCATGATTTTCTTGTAGCTTCCACCTCGTCCAGGTGACGATATCCGTGTCTTCTCCAAAGCAGGGGTCCACTGGCATTTTTCTGAACAGAAGCTCAAACAGAATGACGCCATAGCTATACACATCAGACTTCTCTGTCAATCTGGTTGAGTATGCATTTTCTGATGTGCAGCAAGACAAGCAGCAGAAAGGATTTAGAAAGTGAGCTCCCAATATCTATTTTTTCAAGATCAATTAGGGAAAGAAAAGGAAGTGCGGAAACATGCAACTAACCTGGGGCTATGTAGCCTAGTGATCCAACAATTGCAGACCTTGTTGAGCTGGAATGAGAATCAGAAATCAACTTGGACATCCCAAAATCTCCGATCTTTGGTTCCAATTCAGAATCTAACAGAATGTTATCTGATTTAATATCTCTGTGAATAATTTGTGGCACACAATCATAGTGAAGGTAGGAAAGGCCTTGGGCGATGCCTAAAGCAATGTGATACCGAGTGTTCCAATCCAAAACCAAGCGAGGTTCATTCTGGTGCAATACATTAAAAAGTGTTCCACCAGGCATGTACTCAGTCACAATGAATCCATGTTCATCTTTTGTACAAGAACCAACAATTCTTAGAATATTTCGATGCCTTACTAAGCTCAAAGTTCTTATCTCAACATCAAAGTTTGTCTCGGAACGATTCAGTTTCTTGACAGCCCAATGCTTTCTCGAGTTGTTCGATAATGTCCGATAGACAGTCCCATGCTTGCCTTTCCCAATAATGCGACCTTCAGTCGCACGAATAACATCTTCATATCTCAAATCCCTTGGTAAATCTTCAGATCTTGATTGAACATCTTGAAGAAGAGATGGATCTGAGAAGCATTTACTTCGAAGGACTCGAACCACCATTATGTAAAAAAAAGCACAAAGCAAGGCCACAGAGAGAAGTACCCCAATAATTATGCCAGCCAGACGCCCTCTTGTATGCCCTCTCCCATTTTTACCACAATTACCTTGCCGACAAAGTTCAGAATTTCCAAGAAAGGACCCCGGATATGAAACCATTAAAGTGGTCCAACTAGCTGGTAGTTTTCCTGAAAAGTGATTAAATGATATGTTCACAAAGTAAAGGGAGACCATGTTGTTCACTTCAGTTGGTATCTCACCAGAGAAGCTGTTACTTGAGAGATCGAGAATTTGTAACTTGTCAAGATTGCCAAGGCATTCTGGGATTTTCCCAGAAAGCTTATTATTGCTTACATTTAAAATTGAACTGAAATGATGAAGCTTACTCAAACTGCAAGGAATAGAACCATCAAAAATATTGCTCCCAAGCTGCAACTCAAAGAGACTCTGGACGGAAGAGAAAGCGTCTGGAATTGCTCCACTAAGGTTGTTCTCTTGAAGGGAAAGGCTTTGCATTTTTTCCAATGATATTACCTCTGAAGGAATACTACCCGCAAGATAATTGTCGCTGAGGTCCAATTTGATCATTTTTGTGCATTTACCTAACTCATAGGGAATTCTGCCATCGAGTTTATTAGCAGAGAGTCTCAAAATTTGAAGATTCTCAAGGTTTCCAAGTTCAGAAGGTATGGAGCCAGACAACCTATTCTCAGAAAAATCAAGCATTGTTAGATTGCTCCAAAAACCAAATACTGGAGGTATGCTTCCTTGAAGCAAGTTTCCTCGAACATCCAAAAAGGAGACCCCTGGGTTCCTTTCCAGAGTAGCTGGTAAACTCCCTTGGAGAAGGTTGTTGCTCAGAATCACTCTCCGAAGAGAGGAACATTTTCCAATTTCAATAGGAAAGCTTCCATTGAAGCGGTTGTTTCCAAGGACCAAAACAAAAAGATTAGTGCCAACACATATGTTTGCAGGAATTGGCCCATAAAAGCTGTTCCCAGTTAAATCCAATCTAGACAGATAAGGAAAATGTTTCCCAAGCTCCAGTGCCACCTCTCCAGTGAGATGATTATGAGCTAAAGATAGAAATTGAAGATTTCTCAAGCGGGTAATATCTGGAGGGATTCTACCAGTCAAGCTATTGTTATACAGAGCCAACTCCACAAGTTTGCTCATTCTACCAATTTGATGCGGAATAGCTCCTTCAATACGATTGTTGAACAGATAAAGAACCTCAAGCTTCGCGAGATTGCAAATTTCAGGAGGAATAGTTCCTCCAATAAAGTTATGCTGAAGCCTGAGATCAACAAGTGAACCGCAATTTCCAAGCTCAGGAGGTAATGTTCCTTGAAGTCTGTTATTAAAGAGTAACAAACTGTTTAAACTAGATAGATTTCCCACTGATCTAGGAATTTGACCAACTAGATTATTTCGTGAGAGAGCAATAACTTGTAGCTGATTGCAATGAGAAATCTGCCCAGATATGGTTCCGTTAAGTTTGTTTGCTGAAAGAACAAGCTTTTGTAAATTTTCGAGACCCCACAAAGTCTCAGGAATTTGCCCTTCAAGATTGTTGTCATCCAAATACAGAACTTCAAGTTGCAAAAGACCCTTAAATATCCATGGTGAAATAGCCCCCCCGAAATTATTGGAGGATGCAGAAAACTCAACAAGATTGCGGCAATTGCTCAGGGAAGTCGGTAAAGATCCAACAAAATCATTCTCATGAATCAAAAGATGCAAAATTGCACATGAATTTGGGAATTCTGGTAATAAACCAGTTAAGTTATTTGTGTTCAAGTACAAAGACTTCAACTTGGGTAGAGAACATATATCATTTGGAAGCTCACCATTTAAAAAATTGTTGTGGAAGCCAATGGATTCAAGACTGTAGCAGAGGCTTACCTGTGGGGGAATTTTACCAGAGAGTGAATTGTAACCCAAGTCAAGCCATGAAAGCCGCTTCAACTTGAAAATCTCAGGTGGGATTGAGCCTTGAAAGCGGTTGTCATTGAGAAGAAGAGTCTTGAGTTGGCCACAGTTGCCAAGTTGCTTCGGAATGCTGCCCGTGAATTCGTTGCCACTGAGATCAAGAGAAAGCAAATGTTGGTTTTTGCAGATGTAAGAGATTGAGTTGTTTAGGACACCAGAGAGTCCAAAGCCTGAGAGGTTCAAGGCCTTGAGACTGGAACTATTGTTGTAGCAAGACACTCCCGACCATTTACAAGGAGCAGAAGTTGAAACAGATTGGTTCCACGGCAAATGACTTTGTGATTGTTTGGGAAGGCTATCAAGAAACTGGACAAGGGAGATGGCTGATGGAGGTGAAGAAACTGATAGAGCTAAGAATTGATTGAGAGAGAAGAGAACATAATAGGAAATTAACAAAAGCATGGTGAGTTAATGCTACGAACGCTGCTAATGTTGTTGATAATGGACAGAAAATGGCAGCACATGCAAAGGTACAGATTCCAATATGATTGCTTTTGGTACGTTTTGAACAGCCTTCAGATTAAAATAATGAGAAGTTGCAGCACTTTTGAGTCAAAGAAAAGCTAGGATTGAGTAGATATGCATTAAAACTTAAAAGTGAGTTTAATGAATATAAAACTAATGGTGTTTTCCACGTGAGTTATATATATGTTTTTACTATGCAGCTGGCCGGCCATTGCGAAATAATATAACAATTTGAATTTTGATGTTGATCTTATTGGAGCGCACCAGCCTTGCCCTTGTAGCTTCCATGATTGATGAATTTAAAAATGGGGTCATATGTACGTACTGTATACAATTATTACGATAAATGACAGCGACATCGGAAAATTTACAAAAATCATCATAAATTTTTCTCTTACTTTTTGAACTTAATCCCTCTCAACTTTTTTTCTATCATAACTAACTAAATACAAATTTTTTAGATTAAATAACCCTCATCAATTTCAACAAATTACCAAAATAATACTACTATTAAAAAATCATCAAACATAACTAACTCACCAAAAGCACCAAATCTCATCACTCTCAACAAATTATCAAATTCATCAAATAATTGTAGTAACGCACAACTAAAGAAAGAATCATCCATTAAAGAGCAAGAAGTTAAGGGTAGTGTATTTTTTTCACACAATGTGTATTAAATATTTTAAGTTTAAGGTTTAGTTTGAAACTGATGTGATTTTTTTTATAAATGTTGTTATTTTTCATTCATAAAATAATGCGAATCCTTTAAGTATTTAGTTGAGTTGATAGATAAAAAGAATCATTGAAAATACTAAAAATTCAATTTAGAACATAATTGAAGACAAAACTCAAAATATGTGTGACAAATATTTATTTTTGGTGATAAACAGGGTGACAACCGCTTGTCGTACATGATTAAAATATGTGGCAGACACTTGTTTGTCATAAAAAGCAAATGCCTGTCACTCGTATTCATCGTATGTGTGACAATTAGGAATCTAAAAGCGGGGAGTGTTTTAGTCCAAAAACTGTATTTGGCTAGTTATGAAATTAAAAAAATTGAGGGGTCAATTTTAAAAAATTTAAAGTTTTATAGTTATTTTTATAAATTTTTTATATCTAAATAGTTTAGTAAAATGGTCGTGGAGATTTCATTGTTTTTATTATATTAATTCTATTTTAGGATACACGATTCCTTTTATCACACAGACTTCTATTTTATATTTATAAATAGTTACATAGGCTCCAAGGTTAAGAATATAAATTATTTAAATAAGGTATGTTATGTGTAACCAATTATGAAAATAAGAGTCTCTGTGATTATTTTATCAAACTAAATGTATTAATATATTTTTCTTTAATTATTTCCTCTAATTTATAATATATTTAGTCTAACATGACTTAATACATAAGCACATTTCCCATCTTACCTCGTTTTAGTTATTAGAGAGATACAAAAGATAATGTGAACCATATAGATGGATTTAGTAATTACCAAAACTAATTCTATAAGGTTAAATTTACGGCTCTAATATAATTTTTCTAAATGATATTCTTCAAATAAAACATCTTAAAATCACAATATATATTGTAATGACCATAACTAAATAGTCAAAATATTTTTTTTCCCCTTAAACGCAAAATACGTACATAACAAATAAGTTTTCCCTCTTTCAACGAAGATAGAAGATAAAAAAATTCATATATAAAGAGATATACTTAATTCGATATTTGATGGGGGTATTGTGGTTCAATTATTGTAAAAGAAAAAGTAATATAAGCAATGCATGTGCATGATATGAAATGAGCACAATAATTTATTTAACATACAAAAGCACTCCGACCTGAAGGGAAGAGTCAAATCCCTCCTACCTACGTCAGCACACACGAATGTGAAGAATAAAATGTCTTTACAATATTAAAGGAACGCTCTGATTAGGGGTGGGAATCAACCCGCCCAACCCGTGAACCCGACCCAACCCGTGTGATTTTTTACGGGTTGGGTTGGGTTGATAAAATAAACGGATTGGGTTGGGTTGTTAAATTCCCAACCCGCACTATTTGCGGGTTGGGTTGGGTTAAAAATTTTTAACCCAACCCAACCCGTCAACCCGTATATCCATATATAAATTTTGATATTTTATATAAAAATTAAAAAATATAAATATGAAAACTTTGAAATGTTAGATTTGTTCTAAGGATTTTAATATTTGTATTTTTTTAGTTTATCTAATTAATTTATTTATTTTTGTTCACTAATTAATTAGACTATAACAATAGATTTTTTTCAAAAAACCAATCCAATCAACCTAACTCAACCGATCAACCCATATGTGTGTAAAAATTATTATATAAATTTTGATATTTCATATAAAAGTTAAAAAATATAAATATAAAAATTCTGAAATGTTGGATTTGTTCTAAAGATTTTAACATTTGCATTTTTTTATTTTTAATTAATTTATTTATTTTTGTTCACTATTTAATTAAACTATAAAAATAAATTTTTTTAAAAGTCCAACCCAACCCGACCCAACCCGCAGCTTTGCGGGTTGGGTCGGGTTGGGTTGAGATATGTAATGGGTTGGGTTGGGTTGAAATTTTTCAACCCGACCCAACCCGACCCGTGCCCACCCCTAGCTCTGATCATATACATAAAACACATACACCATCATAAAGAGTAGGAGTATAGGACTATTAGTACCTCCACATACCCCGCCTCTTAGGATATCTCGTTAAAAGCTTTTAAAATTTTAGTTTTTTTTCTAAAAGAACCCACTTTAATTCCGCTTATAACCCTGCAATTTTATTTCTCTACAAACCTATCTCACTCTCTCTTATGAGGTCTCAAATCCCCCACTCTCTCTCTTTATCAATTGGATTGAATGTCTCTCATTGTGAGAGTTCCTCTCATTATATAAAAACTGTAGAGATTTACAAGGCTGATTTTCAGCTATTACATCAACAAAATCTAGGCTAATTTCTAGTAATTAGATCTATCTAAACAAGAAAATTACTGATACTCCTAATTACAATATATATACAGTTATGATACATAATTTATGCTTTGATATATGTTGTCATCCCCCCTCAAATTGATGCTGGTCGATCAAGAAGCATCAATTTGCTCACAAGAAACTGATGACGCTTTCGTGTCATAGCCTTAGTAAATACATCAGCTCTTTGGAGAGTAGTGGAAATATGAGGAAGAGAAATAATACGAGTGTCCAAAGCTTCACGAATGTAACGACAATCTACCTCAATATGCTTAGTGCGTTCATGGAAAGCCGGGTTTGCAGCAAGCTGAATAACACTAGTATTATCAGCATGGAGTGGAGTAGGATTAGATTGAGAGAAACCAAGCTCAGCTAGAAGTCCACGAAGCCAAACAAGCAGCAAACATAGCACGACATTCAAATTCAGTTGAAGATTTAAAAACATGATCCTACTTCTTGCTCTTCCAAGAAATCAAGGAATTCCCAAGAAATATGCACCAGCCAGTGACAGATCGTCGAGTGTCCGGATAGCCAGCCCAATCAGCGTCACTATAGGCAACAAGATGAGGAGGAGAACTAGCGGGAAAGAACAATCCACGGCTAGAAGTCCCACGAAGGTATCGAAGGATACGACGAACAGCAACTAAATGTAAATGACAGGGATGTTGCATGAATTGACGTACTTGCTGGACAACAAAAGAAATATTCAACTTCGTAATAGTCAAATAATTCAAGCTTCACACCAATTGTCGATAGATAATAGGATCATAAATGAGTTTACCTTATTCACTACGATACTTTGTGTTGACTTCTAGTGGAGTATCCACAAGAGAGGCATCATGAAGACTAGCTAATTTAAGCAAATCTTATGTGTATTTATGTTGATTCAAAGAAATCCCTGAAGAATCGTAATGAACTTCCAAACCCAAGAAATAAGTAAGAGGACCAAGATCCTTCATATGAAATGAGGCTTGAAGATGTTGTTGTAACTGAGCAATTAAGGCAGAATCTGTCCCAGTGATAACAATATCATCAACATAAACTAGAAGAAGAACAATACCAGTAGCTGTCTTGCAAAGAAACAAAGATGAGTCATATTGGCTTTGCTTAAACGAGAATTGAAGCAAGGTGGATCGGAATTTATCAAACCAAGCCCGGGGAGCTTGCTTCAACCCATAGAGCGATCGCTTCAGCTTACAAACATCTAAAGAAGAGGAGGAAGGCAAGCCATGTGGTAAAACCATGTAAATCTCCTATTTGAGATCACCAAGAAGAAACGCGTTTTTAACATCCATTTGATGAAGTGGCCAGCCTTGTGAGGCAGCAATCGAAATAATCGTACCGACTATAGTCATTTTGGCAACCGGAGCAAAAGTCTCTTCATAATTGATCCCATACTCTTGTTTGTTACCAAGGGAAACCAGTCGTGTCTTATAGCGATCTAGAGAACCATCTGAACAAAGCTTGATTGAGTAGACCTATTTACAACCAATAGGTTTAACATTAGTCAGACAATGAACAATATCCCATTAGTGATTGTCCTTGAGAGCTTGAAGTTCTTCTTCCATAGCCTTACGCCAACAATTATATTTAGCAGCTTCTGAATAACATGAAGGAATAGAAACACTGGTAAAAGTAGTATGAAGAGATGTGTGAAATCTATACTGATTAGGTGGTCGAATGATTCTGAAAGAGCGGCAAACAGTAGTGTTTGAGGGCTGATTGTCTGTGGAAGAAACAGTTTGAACAGGCTCAGATGTCGAATCAAGCTCAGGAGGCTGCAAAGTTGGACATTGTCGTGTATAAACAAATCCATGCTTGAATCTCTCAATAGTAGTATTTACCTCATTAAAACTAAGAAAAACAAGTGACTCTGGTGAAGACTCAACATGTGTAGAAAATAAGAATTGATTTTCAAAGAAAATAACATGACGAGAAATACGAAATCTGTTAGAACATGGATCGTAGCAAACATAACCTTTGTGTGAAGCACTATAACCCATACAAGTACATTTAACAGATTGAGCAGAAAGCTTATGATGCTCATGAGGTGGCAAATGAACAAAACAAGCACAGCCAAAAGTATGCATGTCAAGAAAGTTGGGATGCTTATGATAAAGACGATAATAGGGAGATTCAAAGTTCAAGACACTTGAAGGCAAGCGAGTAATTAGATATACTGCTGTACTTAAGGCTTCAACCCAAAATTTAGATGGAACAAAATATTCAAGTAATAAAGTTCGAACAACATTTAATAAATGATGATTCTTACGTTAAAAAAAAAAAAGGCTGAGGTGTATAAGGACAGGAGCGTTGGGAAACAATTCCCTTTTACTGAAGAAAATCATGAAATTCATAGGACAAATATTCGCCACTAGAATATGATATGAGCACTTTAATATTTGAAGAAAATTGAGTCTCAATATAGGCTACAAATGTTTTGAAGACAGAAAATACCTCAGGTTTAGAAGAAGAAAATAAATCCAAGTATACTTACTGTAATAATCAATGAATGTGACAAAGTACTTATAATTGATATGAGATATAACAGGAGTAATGCTCCACACGTCACTATGAATTATATCAAAGCAGTTTTCTGCATGACTACCATGAGAAGGAAAAGAAAGAGACTTGCTTTCACCTAATTTACAAGCAGAGCAATCAAAAGAAAATTAAGAGGAAAACTGATCTTTATTGCTTAATAAACTTGAATTTATTAAATGAGATAGGACAATAGAATTAGGATGGCCTAAACGTTTGTGCCATACTTCACTCTTTTGGTTTACAGCAATACTAGCCAAAGAAACGAAATTAGAAACAGAAAAGTGCAAAGGAAACAAGCATCCAACTTTAAGCCCCTTCGCCAATATCTTCCCCGACACTTGATCCTGCACAATACAACCATCACGGGAAAATCGAACATCACAGTTTTTATCAACCAATTGTCCTACTGAAATAAGATTAGTAGAAAATTGAGGAGATATAAGAACATATTTAATTAAAGAATTAGTGTCCCCAATAGCATGAATAGATAACTTACTACCATTAGCAATCTGAATGTTTTCATAATGTTTTTGAACATTGCTAAGAGTGTCGCTAGAATTGATTATATGATTGGATGCGCCAGAATCAACAAGCCAATAGAAATATGGTAGAGTGCATTTACCTTGAAGCCCTAAGGCTGAAAAGGCTGTAATAATCATCTGCTGAACCATTTCTGGAGTAAGAGCTGATTTATCAACAGTTGTTGAACCATCAAAAGCCTTATTAGCAACAGCGTCCTTACTAGCTTAACGATTTTGGGGAAGAGTAGGACATTCTTTGATAATATGCCCAAGCTTCTTACAATAGTTGCAAAATTTCTTTGCATAGTTAACATCAATATGTCTGTATTCCTTGCAGCTAAAGCATTGAACTTGTCGCATGTCTCTCCCCTTGCTTCTCCCATGAGCTGCAGCATAAGTAATTGCATTATCATGCATTTTATTTTGCTGGAGAACAGTTTGTGTTGCAAGAAGTTTCTCTTCACGAAGTAATTCTTTAAAGCACACATCCAAAGAAAGAGAAGGATCACGATTCATCATATTGGAGCGGGCTACCTCATATTCAGGATGTAGTTTCATCAAAAACTGATCTCACTTGCTCTGTTCATGCACTTCTTAAACATCAACTAGAGATTCAATTGGTACTTGGACATAAATCATGTCAACATATTTTGCCAATAAGTTTTGAAATCCAGAGAAATAATCTTGATTGGAGAGATCACCTTGAGAGTACCTAGCAATCTCGCACTCTAAATGAAAACGTTTGGCTGTATTGTCTTGATTATAAATCTTTTTCAAATACTCCCACTTGTCTTTAGCTGTCTTATGTGGCTTCAGATTGGGAACGAGTGACTGATCAACTAATCCCACAATCCACGTCATGACTCTAGCATCTTTGACTTGCCATTGAGCCAATTTAGGAGGGTCAATAGGAGCTGGATTACTACCATCTATGTGACCTTAGAGTTCTTTTCCCACGACAAATAATCGAAACTGAAATTCCCAGGTAGAATAATTCTTACCCGTGAAACGCACACCAAAATTTTCCATGTTGCTAGTTGACATGTTACCCGTAACTCACCAAATGTAACAAAAAGTAAAGCAAATAAACTAACCTAAGAGTTCACAAAAAATACCAGAAATAACACTCAACAAGAATACCAGAAATCTACCCAAAACCAAGATCTTAGACTCACAAGAAGATTTTCTAAAATTTTGAACTATGGCTATGATACCATATCAATTGGATTAAATGTCTCTCGTTGTGAGAGCTCCTCTCATTATATAGAAACTGTAGAGATTTACAAGGCTGATTTTCAGCTATTACATCAACCAAATCTAGGCTAATTTCTAGTAATTAGATCTATCTAAATAAGGAAATTACAGATACTCCTAATTACAATATATATACAGCTATGATACATAATTTATGCCTTGATATATGTTGTCACTCTTCACATCTAGAATATTTTCAAATTTCACCTTGAATTCTTGTGTTACCAATATGAATTTTCCTTTAAATTAGATTATCTTTCACAACAAAAAATCATTTTGTGTTTGTAAAATTATACATGAAAAAATTACTTTGATAGTCACTTATTTTTTGTGTTTTCAACGCCCTTTCTACTGTCATCTTGCTTATTTTGTTGATGATGCATTTCCTCTTCTTTACCATTAGCAGTTCAAATATTAGCCTCTTTTTCAGCATCATCTACCATCTATACATATATGTATATATATAAAAGCAAATTAAATTATTTGAGCCAACTAATTAATTATATAATTAATTAAAAAATTCTATCCTCGATAATCATATATCATATCTATTGGAGATTGATAGCAACAAATGATTTATTTGTCCTATTTTTTCTTTACAAGGAAGATGCATAGATTTAACTGGGTTAGTTTGCTTTCAAATTATGAAGGGCAAAACTATAAATGTATAAATTAAAAACATGATTTTATAAGAGTTTTAGAGAAATGCTAATAGTCGCACTCTATCATAAATGTTCCATGTACTTAGGGGATATTTGGCACCCCTCGTAACAAGAGGTTGCATTGCTCATGTTTGGTGCAACAATTAGCTACATTATGGTGCATCATAATGCAGCCAATTGATGCGGCAACTACTGCATTAGTTTTTTCTTTTTTTTAACTTTATAATAATAATAATAAATAAATATGATTTTTTAATTTAATATGATATTATATGATATTAATTTTTATTTTCTTTTATGTTTACATTATAATTATTAATATAAATTAACAATTATATAAATTACTGTTCAATAAAATTATATTATATTTTTTTATTATATTAAAAAAATATAACTAAATAATGTATTATTTAATTGTATTGTAATAATTAATATATAAAATTGATTACTATTTAATAATTTAATATAAATAATAGTAATAATAATAAATACATAAATAATATATAAAAATAAAAATACAACATATTACTTCATTATTTAATTATACTATAGTATCTAATATACTAAACGTGATTATTATTTAACAAATTTATATAAGTATTAATAAATACTTAAAATAATATATTAAAGTAAAAATATAGTATACTGTTATATTATATAATTATCTTACAATAATTAATATATAAAAATTGATTATTATTTAGCAATTTAATATATCTAATAATTAATACTTAATACATATAAAAATAAAAAAATATAATAATATAGAGAAAAAGCCCTTTTCATCCTTAAGGTTTGATGCAATAGCTTGTTTCATCCATACTTTTCAAACAATAGCCTAAAATATCCTTCCGTTAACTCACCGTTAGTGTAAAGCCGTTAACTAGTAATTTATTGAGGGTAAAATAGGATTTTCCATTAAAGTGATACAAACTATGTTGAAATAATTTTTTTACACAATTAAATAAGACTACAAAGTATGCAAAATTCATTAACTTTTTCTTAAATGAAGTCAACGATGATATAGTTTGATATAACCATTAAATAATTGTCATAAGGAACAAATTGTAATTGACATAATATCTTTAAATCATTGGAAGAAAAACTCAAAAATATTACCCACTTTTATGTGCTACATGTGCGGAATATCTTCTTTATCTTCAACTCAATTCAAGTCATTTTACAGTGCAATTAGAGAATATACTTATATGAATAAGAAAATTGTGATATGTTTGATACTTAGATCTAGGGTTTATAGGGCTTTCATGCCTCCAAAATATAAAGAAGTGAAAAAAGAATTGCTTGAAATAGAAGTTTTTCATTTTGTCGGTATTTCCTATTTAGTGGGATTAGATAAAATTATTTTTAGTTATATGTCAACTTTTACTTATTTTTCTAATTTTCTCTTTGATGGAAAATCATTTTTTACCCTTAATAAATTACTAACAAACGATATTCAACTAACGGTGAGTTAACGGAAGGATGTTTTAGGCTATTGTTTAAAACGTAAGGATGAAATGAGTTATTACATGAAACCCCAGGGATGAGAAGGATTTTCCCCTGGTATAAATATTTACTGTTAGATTTAATCAATAGTATAAAAATAAAAGTTAGTTAAGATAGTATTTTAATTTCAATTATTAAAAAATTATATTTACTAATTATCAAATTTGTTAAATGTGGCTTTTAAAGATTAATTAATAAAAAGAAACAAGTGTAGTCTATCAATACTTCTATATTTCCTTTTAAAATACATGTATTTTAATATTAACAAAACTCAATCTTAGTTTATCTTCTTATTATTATCTCCATTTCAACACAAATTTACTAGATTAATAAATATTGCAATAATTAATTCAAATCAATCTTCGGCAATGAGTAATTTAAAAAAAAAAGACAATGAATAAACTAAGAATTCATAATTATATTGCCCTAATTATAAATGAAAAAATAGGTCTAAATTAACATGTGCTGTTGAAGATTGAATAATCGATATTTGTTATTTATACTTCTGAATTAATTTATATATTTGTATTTTTAATTTTTAATTTTGATGGTAATTTAGAAAATATTTATGGAATTATAAAAAATAAAATTATATCCATGAACTTGAATATTATCTATTAATTATTAAGTAATTAGTTATTTATCCACTAAATTAAATCAATGGTGAAAATTAAAACATTTAAATCCAAAGGACCGTAATAACTCCATTGTCAATATTGTAAAAATTTATACAGTATTATAAAGAAATCCTTTATAAATTTAGATAATATTAATTTAAAATTAAGAGTAATATAAATAATTAAATAAAATATTATTACATATACTACAATTTATGTTGCACCAACATGATATTACATTACAGTTTAATAACTTTAATATAATATATCATAATACAATACAGTTAATACAATATGATACAGGGTGTGTTTGGGAGTGAGGTGCTATAGCTTTTAAGCTGCAGCTGCTGTGGAGTAAAAGCTATAGATGTGGAGTGGAAGTTGATGGTGTTTGGTAAATGTGTTGTAGCTTTTAAGCTGCAGCTGCTGATGGTGTTTGGTAAAAGTGTTGTAACTTTTAAGTTACAGTTACTGATGGTGTTTGGTAAATTTTAATAGCTGTAGAGTGGATGAATATTTGAAATAATTAATTTTAAATAACATTATTTTTAATTGTTAACAAATCAATTATTTTTCATTCTTCAAATTATTATATTGACATACAATTACGATTTATTACTTTACAAATTAAATTAATATTTAATAAATCAAATTTATTTTTTTGCACAAGTTGTAGTAAATAATTTTTAAAACATATCATGGGTCCAATTATAAATAATTTTAAATAACTATTATTGACAATGCCAACCGGGCAGTGTACATGATATGCTTCTCCAAATTGCTTCGATTTGTACATGATATGATTAATCGAGTATTATTTACAATACCAAATATATCTAATAAAAATCATACAACAAAACAAAATTAAATTAAAATGTAATTAATTACAAAATTCGTATAAATATTTCTATTGTTGTGCCTCCATTAAACTCACAGCAATGCCATCTTTCTAGATTATTATATCTTGAGTTGTGCTACCAATTGTTTCATAACTTTCTTCATGAGATGCAATATGTTCGCTAATACTATGACTTGGTTCATCCGACATTTCATCAAAATGATCATTATTTTGTGAATATCTTCTGATATAATTATGCAAGGCCATGGTAGCAATAACTATTTTCACCTGCTTCTTGAATGGATAGCTTGGCATACTTCGTAAAATCTTCCATGTATTCTTCCAAACCCCAAAAGTACGCTCAATAACACTTCTCAAGGAAGAATGCTTGTAGTTGAACAATTCTTTATAACCCATTGGTTGGCTACCTCTACGAAATTCAGGAAGGTGATATCTTTCACCTTTATATGGTCCTAAGTACCCACATAACTCCGGATATCCTGCATCTACTAAATAGTATTTTCCTAAAAATAAAAAGAAAAATACAAAAATAAATACACACAATCTAATCAATTGAATAGGTATATAAAAAAAAAAATTAGAAACACAAACCTGGAGGAGGGTTTGGAAAATTGAATGCAGGATTCGTAATAGTTGTTTGAAATACCCTTGCATCATGGGCACTGCCTTCCTAACCAGCCACTGCAAATATGAATTGCATATCAAAGCTACATACAGCCATTGTATTTTGAGTTGGTGTCCCTTTTCTACCAATAAATGGAATTTGATCCTCCGGAGATATTGAGGCAGGTATATGAACACCATCAATAGCACCAATACAATCCTAAAAGTATCACAAGCATACATACATTAATCATTTTATGAAGTGGATAGGTTTGTAAAAGAAAAATAATAAATTAAATTAGTTTTATCAATTACCTTAAAGTAAGTCATATATCTTGAATCTTCATATATCTCTTTGGGAGTGGTAATAAAGTCAGGATTCAACGGTTTTATCAAATCTATGGACATACGACAAACATTATTTAATACCTTGTCAAAATATCTACTCACAGTCTCACCAGAATGTTGGAACCGCTCTATTGTTGACTGATTTCCTACACTTTGTCCTAGTATATACAAAAACATTCCTAACATCTCAGCGCCACATGTTCTCCTTGAACTCTTTAACCCATAATTATCTTCTAAGTCGGTGCATAATCTTAAAAATACATCATTATTCATTCGAAATATGTTAAAGCACCTGCTTACATTTCCACCAAGTATTTCTATCAACCATTTATGTCTTGTTTGAGTAGAATTCATACAAGGCTCCTTATGGATAAATGTCAAATAATAATGATGCATCAAAACAGCTGTTACACAAACAAGCTGGTCAAACTCCTCTTCATAATTATCCATATTTTTATATCAAACTATCAGCTGGCTGAATTCAGAGTCCACTCTCAAAGTAGATTCATGATTGGGAATAATCTTTTGAATTTCATTCTGCATTGTTCATAAAAAGGGGGGGGGGGGGAATAATGAAATAATTGCACAAGTAATTGGATTCATTGTTGAAATATGAAACGCCATTCAATAAAAGAGTAAAAAAAAAACATGAAAACACATGAAGTTTGTTGTCATGGTCAAAATGCATGATGTAATAAACACTATAGAGATAGTTTAAGAATACTTGTGCCCATGAGCCATGAGCCACGAGATATATTTTTATTATTTCTATTCTATTTTCAAATTTAAACTGTTTGTTAATATATCGAAAATATAAAAAAATAATTAATTTAGCCCAAACTAATCCAGTGGATCAAGGCAAAATGCAAAATTTGTCAGTTAGTACTCGAGTCTTCAAAAGCTAATTCAACTCCAGGAAATTAGCAACAATGATGCACTGCTAGGAACAACAACAGAAACGAACATTAACATTTACACAAGAGCAATCTCCGTTCTCAAACATCATTTGCACCTACAAATTAGCAAAATATCTATACTAAACAATGAAAGCACTTGATGTTTCTTTTCCTACTAAAATAAATACAATTTAATAATAAAAATAAGGGTTATACAAACACAAAATATGGAAGATATATTAATAATCATTTCATGCTATTATTTTTCCTCAAGCAAATAGTCCAAAAAAATTTCCATAAATAAGCCTCATGGTAAGAACAATGGATATATTTTACAAAATTTCCATAAATACGCCTCAAGCAAATAAATCAATAGCAACAATTCATATACATTGTAAATGTAATATAAAGTGTAATCAGTGAAAAAATAAAAAGTATTCATTCATAAACATAATTTACAAAATATTGTTTCATAAATACAATACATTTTCACTTTGTATTTTTCTCATAATTAAGCCATTTCAATTTGACATTTGGATCTTCTATCTCATTAAATAAATCCCTTTTCACTTTGTCCATAAACAACTGACTAGCAAATAACCACACTTCACTCCAGCCTCAATGTTTGGTAAAGAAGCAACCACTTCCAATGCTTTATAAATCTCTTTCCCACTTGTATCATTTTGAGAGTTTGAAGTTGTGTTCCTTTTCTCTATTGCATCAATGAGACGATCAAGCTGCCTTGATAGTTTTACAGCACCTCCTACTTTGTTCCCTTTTACAGCCACTCTTTTACCTTTGCTTCCCTTACTATCATCAGACACAATATACTCATCAGAGTCAGCAATACCCTCAACACGAAGAGATTCAGATGCGTCATTACTCTCTAAAGGAAAACCAGATAAGGGAACCCAAACATGCTCACCAGTAGCCACAGTGTTCATGAACATTAAATTTAATTTTTTCTCCAACTCTGGATCAATACCATTTTTCCGAAATCTGCTGAATTGCGGATTTTCCTTTATTTTCTTTTCCCACCATTCCTCACTTGCATCAACTGTCCTCAACCTATGATTCCACCCTAAACTAGTTTCCTTGCCAATCAAATTCTTCCACAATTTCCAATCAGTTCTAAGAGAATCCCATTTATTTTTCATTTGAGTTCTGTTGTAATCTAATCAAGTTTCTTTAGTGAACTCCTTAATCAAATTTTCATATCCTTGGAAAGTCAAATGAGTCCCAGGACGATGTCTGGCATCCACCTCTTTAATGCATAAGTCACAAAATACATCTAAAGTCTGGGGGTTCCAGGCAGCCTTACTAGTTGAGCTACTAGACAGAATTTCATACACTTAAACCTAGGAAAAAAAAATATTTCTTTGTCAAACAACAATACAGGAAAAATAAGAACATAGAAGTTAAGAAAATTACTAGAATCTTGTTATGGATGGTGGAAGGAAAAATAATTCGGTATTAAAATTTTTTTTTTTTTAAAAGAAGACAAACCAGAACAATTTACTTTAGTTGTTACTTTACTTGAAATACTTTTAATCAAACACTTGAGTTTAATTTAATTTATTACTTTAATTTTGGTTTTGGATATATTGAGTCTTTGGCTAATGTCATTCAAGGCGGCTTTGTAGCTGAGTTGTAATGTAGATTCTTGGGTAGGAAAATGTATGCTTCGTTTACAATATTAAAGCTTTGCTGTGCATGCATTTCTTAGACCACCAACTCGTGCATCCTTTGAAGTTCAAACTCAAAATTTAAGTTTTAAAAGACTGCAACCTTGGCTAGTATATATATTCCTTTTCCACCAGAACTAAACCTCGACTTCAACCAAATGTTAATTAACAGTATGAAGTTTTGATCACTCGATGTATATAGGCCTAATAAGCTATTAAATATTCCTACAGTCATACAAATCTCAACTCCCTTGAGTTTTCTCGATAGATTCAAATAGAAAAGAACTGGAAACTCAAATCAAAATTATAGAATTTGAGGCAAATGAACACAACCCAGAAAATAGATATCATAAACACAAACTTTAAGAAAACAACCTATACCATTCATAAGTGCATACTATATATTACAAATTCCACCGGTAAATATAAACAAAATTGAAACTTGTTAAAATATCAGGGCATTAACTCTGCTCAAAGAAGTTTGAATTGGATTTTCATTAGGGGAATTTCATCAAACAGGGGCTGTGCATGTCTACAAAAAGCAACTACAAAAATAAAAACTACAATAAAAACAATGGTTACAAGCAAATAAATCACGCATGACCCATCACCCATCAATTTATTCTAAACGAAAGCCCCCACATTTTATGAATGAAAAGGAAGAAAATGAAAAATTGCATGTAATAGAGTAAAGGAGCACTAAAAAATGAACAACAGGTAAAAGAAAATGCACCGTTGACAGAGGCCCATGAGAGCGGCCGGTGTCGGAATCGCGCCGATGAGAATTTCGGTGTTGGAATCGCATCAATTGGAACTCCCACAGTTGGAATCGTGCTGATGAGAATGGGTGTTTAGGGTTTGTTTAAAAAAAATCGATTTGAAATGAAGTTTAAAATTGAGCAGGATAAAATTAAAATGGAATAATATATAAGGTTAATTTAATAATTTAATTTACAGCTGGGGAAAAAAATCTACCAAACTGCCAAAATTCAGCTATAAATATTACCAAACACTTTAGTAGTTAAGTTTTGACAGCCCATCCACCTCACCACACTTCCAAACGGGCCCATGGTATGCTAAACACACCCTTAAAATAATAAATACCACACAGAAGAAGATGGTAAATATTAAGGAAAAAAAAATACATAAGTGTCTGCTAAGTAATTTCAATGCCCACCACTTAACGTGAATGTTTGAGCCATGGCCCTTTGCAATCCACTTGGGCCAGACCCACCTATTTACGTTGCGAGCTCGGGCACTGTAGCTCTTAAAAGAACCTGCGGCAACAAAGGCATGTGCCGACTGAGCAGTGCCGAGTACATTTTTCTATAATTTATCCCTAATCATGAAAATGATTAGTTAATTGAAAATGAGTGTAAAAAATGTTTCAAGATTTTGCTCACTCAAGATTCTCAATGAGCATGTCGTATCTTGATGGTAGCATTAAAAACTGCATTAATTATATGGAGGGAAATTACAGAAGAAAATGGGAGGAAAAAATCAACGTTGAAAAGTAGAACAAATTAAGACGGGAAATGCATACGGATTAATGAAGCAGAAAATTAAGTTGTCTCAAAACTTATCAAAGAAAATATTCGGGGCTGCCTGATACTGATAAGATAGGATGAGAGACAGAAATCTTGTTCAAAGCGCGCTAATAATAGGATCATGTGCATCAGCTGCCTTTGTTCGTGATTTTGGAATCAGTTTCATGCAGGTTCTTTAGTCCCACCGAAAGCAGATATTCGTTCTGCTTCTGAATTAATTTCAGGCAATGTTTGAAACTTTCTGTCTCTGTATTTGCTGCTGTGTGTCAGACTGGGGAGCTTTACCTCGGACAAAAACTATTTTTTCTGATGAATTTGCGGCATAGTCTGTTTAGTTGTAAGTCAGAAGATGGCTGAAAGAATTTCAAAACAATCTACAGGATGTTACAGGGTTCATATCTGAACAAAACAAAAGGCGTTACCAAAGACGAACCCAGAACAACATAAGAAAGACAAAAACGGTTTGCAAATCAAAATACACGCTAGTGCTTAAGAACACTTGATGACCCGAGAAAACTGGCAAACACAACCCGGTTATTTAAAGGCCTAAATAGAACTAAATGGATATCGTTTCATAATTAATTAACTTAAGCTTAAGATTCTAATTTTCCTTGACCAAACCACAGCAAAGCGATCTCAGATTTATTAGTCCTTGAACTGCCAGGGGTTGGGCTGCTATTACCACTGCTATCAGACCATGAAACCAGCGCCTTCTGTAGAACCCCAGATGGTGAAGAAACTGTAGTCGCAGGAGGACTATCAGAATCGCCATTTCCGGCTGCAGGAGACGGTGGACCAGAAGCAGAGGCCGGGACCGTGCTTGGCCTTAAGACCTCTGCCAGTGGCCCTCCTGGTGCCCAAGAATCAGGGTTTAACCAGCTTGAGAGTTGCGGGTTGGTATCACATTTATGGTCTTGACTAGATTCCACAAGGCCCAACCCCATTTGTAGTTGACCCATTTCCTCATCAATGGTGCTGTTGCCTCCCATTGAAAGACTTAGCGGAGAAAGGGAGAGATTCCCGCTTGAAGAGACAGAGCTTTTGGTACCAGAATTTGTATTGTGGATCTGGTCATCACCATTTGACACTCCATTAGCATTAGACCATGCGTCAATGAATACCCTCGGAACCAAATCTGGGTCAGTATAAAAAGGGCAATCGTTGCTCTGTTGAGCTTCTCCAGCACTAAAGCTTGCAAAGGAATTCAAATTCAGAGGCTCTTCTAGATGATAATGTTGATTAATATTAACAGGAGAAGCAGGGTTATTAATCAGATGATTCCATTCTGTGCCTGCAGCATTGGAAGGCAAGTGGACAGCTTCTCCTCTCATCATCCAATCCTTATCCAAGCACCTTTAATGCACCAAAAACACAAACCAAAAAATAAGGAACAAAACCCAACCACAAGAAACTAGGTATTTAAGAATGAAAAAAGAGAAAGAAAAAAACTTGAACTTGGACACACCTCTGTTCCCTTACATGAGGATGTGGGTATTGAGTGAAATTTCGAACAAACTGAGATGCAGAGAAATCAAGATTGTTGTTGTTGCTGTTGTTGACAGTGTTAGTGGTATTCAGTGGATGAGATTGAAGGCGAGTTTTTTTCTTGCTGTTGGGAGGAGGTTGAAGTTCCACAGGCTTTCTTGAACGTGGACGGCCTCTGTGCAGATGACGCTCACAGTATTTCTGGTCAGGCGCAACATCTCTCGAGCACCTCCATTTCTTGCCATCTGTTCTTCTGCATCTCCCTGGCTCTAGATCTCCTCCTTTTGACAACCTTATTAGATCCAAACCCACGGGAGCAGCAGCAGCAGCAGCTGAGTTTCTGTTTCTTGTGAAGGGAAAAAGGAGATCAGAGGGAACTGGAACAGAAGCCACCATGCACTTGTATATCAATGCTTGTCTCTCTAGCTCTGTCCACTGTGCATTTGTAAATGGAAACCCCATTCTTGCCGCCATACCTACCCCAAAAATAAAAAATAAAAAAAGATAAAAATAAAACAGAGATTGTTCATTGTCACAGTACAATAAAAGGTTACAGCTTTCAGCTCTGTCCTGAAAAATGAAATAAACATATAAACCTGGGGATTCATTAACAGTTGCTGCTGCTATGTCAAATTGAAAAGGCTGCAATGTCTTCATACTAGTACTACTACCACTACTATCAGAAGAAACATAACCAATTGTCTTGTAAATATGGTTGCTGCTACTGCTATTGTTGATGTTATTGTTACAAGTGGGACCTCCAGCAACAGCATCACCCCAACCAAATTCGTCTGATGGAGATGGACGGTGGCGATTGCTGCCAGCCTCTTTCACTTTCCCTTCTTCTGCCGCTGCCTCGTTTATAAAGCTAAAATCACATGCATCCATAATTCTACCACTCATCATGAATATGGAAAATCACTTCCCTATTTGGAAAACTGCTTTTCCCGTCAAATAAACAAACCCTCTCTCACCCAAGTGCCCAACTCAGAACACAAAGTTAGAGCAAGACCCTTTTTTTTTCTATATAATCAGATTTAAAAAAAAAATTAAAAACTTTTTTTTTAACTTTTTATTTCTCAAAAAATAAACAGTGTTTCTGCCTCTCAGTAGCAGGGAACAGTTGTGGGGGTGAAGTGGGGGAATTTATGACACGATGATACAGGAATGGGTTGCCGCCATTCTTGGCCTTTGCTTTGCTTCCATGCTTCCAACATTCGCACCGTATTATATACTACTCGACAAGTTACCAAAAGCAATCTTTTTTTTTTTTTCGCTTTTTTCTTTTTTCTTTTTTTTCATCTTTATCTCTTTCATCATTTATTGGTGTATCTATCGTTTTCGGCATGTATAAGTCACCGTACTAAAATACTAATCCATGTATAATCAAATTGTAAGCGATTTTTAACCAATTTGTCTCTTTTTTTCGACCTGATTTCGAATTTTGAAAAAAATATTATAAAATCTTATAAGACAAGAAATATCTATAAGTATTAAGTAGAAAAATAAGTAAAATTCCTTTTTTTTTTTTTCCTTTATGTTGAGAAATAACAATTTTTTTAAAACCTATGTTATTAAGTCTTTTTGTATGCCTGCTATCTGCTTGCTCTAGATTTACATTATGGATACATTATGCGTTACATACATATATGGAAAACATACATATTTAATAGTATTGACTGTAAAATTTTTTATACAGGAAATTTATTTATTTATTTTTATTTAAAATAAATATTTTATTATAATGTTGCTTCCTATGAGTCAATTTCCTGTATCTGCCTTGACTTATCCCCTTATTATTTTAATGGCACTCAATTACTCATTGACATTAAAAAGTTCATTTAAATTATACTTCAATAAGAGCAAATAACTACTACAATCATTAGAACCCTAATTTCATATTCATACTATAGCCGATTGCACAATGTTATGAAATCCTAAACATAAAAATTCTATGATTTCGTGTCTAGCTACTATAACTACAACACAAATCAGAATAATCTACTAGTTTTATTTTGAAATCTATCACTTAATAAATAAGTGATATGTAATAATTAAAATATAAATTAACAAACTCAAAGATCCAGATAACAATCTTTATTCTTCTTTTTAAATATATTAGTATATTAATTTAAAGAAGTCTAATATTATTTTATTAAGTAGACTTGACTGTCGAGAGTTGAAGCTATTATTTTGCGCTCAAATAAAAGAAAAAAAGAAATATATAAAAATAAAAGTTCCTTTCCCTTGGACACAATTACAAACACCTCAATTTTGTGACCATGAGCCTAATGATCACTGTCAGAGGAGAGAGGGATGGTGCCTTGAAATACGAGAGGGGACACCGGCCATATTCAGTTGATGCGTCAACTAATTGTCTCGGGGACTGTTTCCCATGAACCCCCACGCGCCCTTCCAGCTCATGGCTAACGCTCCGATCAGTGCACTGCGGTTGAGTGTTGACAATGGAACAGCACAGAAATTTGTTGATTAGACTCTTTTTAGTATAGGAAATAAAAATGTACTTTGATCTAGTCCTCATTGAAATTTTAAATTTTTGATTGAGATTTGAATGACATGAATTGGGATTAGCCTGCAGTACCACAGTGGCACCATGCCACTTCCTTTTGTCTTTTGTGGCAAATTATCATATAACCCCTTTCACTCTTTTTTATTTAAATTTTACTTTGTAAATATTAAACTAATTTCAACTGCATCCATGTGAACATTACCGAAATACCCATGCCGACCAACGGTGACCGGATTTCAACTGACGGCGACGGGAAACTCGAATTAGACACTTTTGGCCGAGCTGAGTCCAACGGTGGTGGTGGTGACCTCTCACGCGTGGTGATGGCGCCGGATCGAGCTCCCAAAGCCGTGAATCCTTTAATGACCGATCAACGGCAAATCGGCTCCCCCCGGTGGCTGTGATTGGTCGGAAAATACAGAGGGAATCGTGGGGAGCAAAACTCAAGTGATAGCATCACCGGAAACCGGAGAAATCGCGGCGAATTGAAGCGGCGGTTCCGCGGCTTTTCACGGCTTCAATCGGGAGTTTTCCGAACGCTTTTCGGCGACAAGATTGGCATGGAGATGACCGGCATCGCACGATCTTCCGATCGGTACCAACCTTGGCCGGTGAAGTGGCCGGAAATGGAAATAGCATCCGGGTCGGGTTGTGGGTTCGGCATGGGTATTTCGGTTCACAGAGGGGGTATTGTGATATAAGTGCAATATATAATAAGAATTTGTAAATAATAAATAGTATAAGGTGCTAACTAAAATGTTTATGTGGATGTAATAGATATTAACTTAATATTTATGAATTAAAGTTTAAATAAAAACGAATAAAAGGGGGTTATATGAAAATTTACAATATTGGAGCCATTAAAGACAAAGGATGTGGCACGGTACCACTGTGGTACCGTAGCCTGATCCCATGAATTGTTTATTATATGCTGTATATTCTGTCACAAATATCATATTTTATAATTGAAATGTCATACAATAATGACTAACATGTTAAATATCATGCACGTATGATCAATATATCAGATATAAATAATTTATTAAATCGATTTATTTGTGTTTCTAAAAATTAAGATTACAAGATATTTAGAATCCCAATTCAGTTTTTGACCCAAATATAAAATCTAAATAAAATTTTATTTCAATCAAATCATATTCCTAATCAAAATTGAGGGAATTTTGCCATCCTAAAGTGCACACCATCGGTAAATCCACATCAATAATATAAAGGCGAGTGTGTTCAACAGTTTAGTGCAGAGCGTGTGGCCAGAGCGGGAGCCTCTAATGTTTTCTTGAAATTAATGTGAGATGGGACAAGACATGAGGTAGTGGGACACGAATGGAAAAGAGATGAAATTGTTGGGGTAAATTGTAGAATAATGAGATATTGATTGGAATTTGTATCATTTTTGGAAATATAAAACAATCTCAAAATACAAATTCAATACGCTTTTAAAATAGGGGGAATCCCGAACCCTTTCTTCTCATTGGGTGCGATTACGGCAATTTTAGTTGCATTTTTGTCCAAACGTTTGAATAATTAAATTCACTTTATCTTCTACAACCTACTAGCGATTATTACATGTGGAATTGTCTGTAATTATATTTATAAATAATTAAATATTACTGAGAAGTGAGAACTTTTTATTTAAATACCCAAAATTAGTGACAATTGTTGTTAATTGAAAATCCACTTTTAAAATGAATGAAAACAAAGACATAGGTTTTATTCTAATACTAGATGTGGGTAACTTTGTTGATTTGGTATTAGATGTGGTATTCAAGATTTTATTTTAACATTTAAGGTTGAGTTAGACGATCAAATCTTGTCAGAGTAATATTAAATTTTATCTATAGAAAATTTGAGTATTTTTAAATTATATTTAATGTTACTTATAACTATTAAAAGTAAGGTAAAAATAAAATATTAATCTCATATGACCATTTGCATGTTCATTTTTACATTATTTTTGTTGATTGTAAGTAAAAAAATTTTAAAAAATTATTCGATCAACTATCGAGAACAAGTTTTAATGTTTTAGTTTAACGTTGGGCTTGTATCCTTGATTATTAAGGGTCTAAGTTCCAAAGTTCTAATTTTTACAAAAATTTAAATATTTTTCTCTCCATAAATATGAGTAGGATAGATATCTTAGTATTTAATGGACTCAAATTTTTGAGTGGATCGTGATATAACTTTTAAGAATACTAAATGTGTGTATTATTTGAATTTTAATAAATTTTATATTAAAGTCTCCATAAATTGTACCTAGTAGAAAAAATAAAATAACTTAAAAAAAAAGTCGAATTTATGGTTGGGGAAAGACATTTTATCAAGAAGTGTGAAAAAGGGCATTAATTAGACAAGAAGACTCGAGAGTCCAAAACGAAAATGCCTTTAATGGGAGCAGACAGCTGGATGAGAGAATGGGATGTCCTCATCACAATTGTACAGATTATCATAAACAAACAAGCCACAACCCAACAACCTTCTCCCTGCGTTACTATCATCTATTTGAAGCAAATTGTAACTTTTACTCCACCGTTGATTTCTTCTCTAACAGACGGTGGGCAGAGCATGTTATGTGCAGCCCGTACGTTTGATCTTATCATATCCTTTTTCAAATGGTTATAGGTTTATACCATACTGCTTTTGATAGTGTTATTGACAAGTCTCCATGTGAGAGACAAGACAATGGAATAAAGAAGGTTGTGTGTGTGGGGGGGTTGGGGGGGGAGCCGGGGAGGGGGGTGTGAGTGAGGTAGATATAATGATTTCCAAGCTGAAGATATTAGCTACCACCACCAAGGAAACAACTTGCATATGGGCCTACAATGTATCATTTGTTTTGATTTGATTTTGTAACTAAAGAATTGTACGTACATTATTATTTTGAGGAAGCACGTGAATAGATGTTAGATAATTAATGGCGTTTTTGTACCAAAAACTCAAAATAGGTCAATTGGTCATGGTCCCCTTTCTATTGCTTCCTTTGCGGATTTCTTTCATTCTCTCACCAACAATCTTTGCCTTGCAGCTAAAGTGTTTAGGACCACTCCATGTAGGGTCGGTAAAATGTGCTACATTCTTTCAAGAAGAACTTAAAAGCTCGAATTTATGTGCTACATTTTTTTAGAAATTTTTTTATTATATTTTAGAAAATTTTATTTTTATTTGACTAGACTTTAAAAATTGAGGTAAAAGAATTTAAAACTTTAAATATATGTCATGGGATTGTTAAACAAATATTAAAAGGTGTATTTTAATTAAAATAATATACATCTTTTTTGGCATTTAACAGGCTTTGGGACCAAGAGTAGGCTTTTTAGGCTGAGTGACAAAAAAAATTTTCATGGTTGAGTCAAGCTAAGCCCAAAAGATGAACCAAATATATATATAAAAGGTGGAAGGTTAGACTGAACCTTTACTTGTAATATGAATAAGAGAAAATGAACTAAAGAAGGGGATAGAACCAAAATCTGTAATAGAAAGCCCAATAATATGTAAAGGCAAAAATGCCCATAAAAAACAAGTAAAATATCCGAACGAGAAAAATTTATCTCCGAACATGCATAGTCTCATGAGCATCCAAACGAAGAATCCCAGACAAACCACTTGGAAGATCTCCATTAGCCCAAAAACCATTCACAAGTCTAATGAGAACAAGCTCAATTTGCCATGAAATCAGAAACACAATTAACCTCGCAATAAACATGCCTAATATAGATTGAAGGACCAGAAGATAAAGTATCGACTCGGCTAAGAAGATAAGCAAAGTACCATGACACAGATGCATGAGAAGCAATCTACAAAACTATAGTCGTTGAATCGAACTCCACCTCAAGAACAAAATAACCAAGCTGAAAGGCAAGATCCAAGCCCTTGTTAACTGCCATTAGCCCAGAGAAAAGAATCGATTGGTGCCTAAGAAAATAAGCAGCTAGAACCACACCCTAATGATCACGTAGGACACTACCCATAGCAGACAAACCAGAATTACCCTGAGTGCAACCATCCACCTTAAGTGTCACCACCACAAACAGCAACCTTAACCAAGAAACCAAACTAACCTGCTAACGGGGAGACAAGATAATCCGCAGACCCTCCCCAAGATGAGGGTCCAAGACACCCCTCAACCAGGGCGTGTTAAAACCAAATGAAGAACTTGTAAGCTTAAGGTCAAAAACCATCTTGTAAACACCAACATCCATAACAAAGGGAATAAAATCAAATCTAAAATCATATCAAGCCTTTCAAACATGCCATAAGATGAAGCATGGAAGGAGAGCCCGAAAACGCTGCGAAGAAGACATGCATCATTGCCAAAAAGCAAGTAAAACATAGGGAGATTAAAAAGATAGGTACCATAGCCCAATCGTCAAACAAAATTACCACCAGACCTAACTAATGGGCAATATAGAAATAAAAGTCTAATTATCTCAACAATCCGGCCATAGGAGTACCAGGAAACTATACAAAAACCCCTCAAGCACAAAGTATCATTTGTGGCAAAATCAAAAAAAAAAAAAAAAAACCATTTAACAACTGCCACGGAAAAAAAAAATCCTAGAAGGAATATGTCGTTGTCAAATAAAAAAAATACCTGATAAACATATAATATATACATATTTTATCCTTAATTATATATTTATTAATTATTTTAATTAATTAAATTATTTTATTAAACAAGAAATTAATTAGAGACTATGGATAAGAAGTGCATCAACAAGCTCAATTTGGGAAGCATTAAAGATCATATGATTTTGGGAGCAACTGGTCTAAATTTACACGTGGAATTCAAAGCAAAATAACCAAAATTCTATTAGTTTCAAATCCAGATCATGCATGCACGTGAATGAATTAAAGAATATGTATACGAGCTTGGCTTCTTAAAGCTTGTTAGCCAACTTTTAAAAAGCTTTAGGATTTAATTAAATTAAATCGGTGACTTAGCTTCCAAGAACTGTTAATTCAAGTTAAAGTATTCGGCTAAGTTGTGCAATATATATAGAGAAGCAAACCAGCCGATTATACAATAGATATCAAGAAGCTAGAAAATCATGAAAGCAGACGGCAGAGGGGCGCAGTCGTCCTTTAAAGTTTTCGATGGCTGTTTTTATTTACTTAATTTATTGCTCACTATTTAAAGATAAAAGATATAGCCACAAATTCTTATACAAATTTATTTTGTACAAACTGATGTGGCATGATAAAATTAGTTGAATTAAACATCTTTTGGCCCACATGATTTATTTATATTATTTTATATTTCCATTCAACCAATAAATTAATGACACATCAGTTTATACAAGATAAGTTTGTATAAGAGTTTGTGTCTGTATCATCACTCCTATTTAAATATGTCTAACTCAATAAAATAATAAATATTTTTATTTAAATAATTTCCTACATGTATTATTTGATGATTATGATTCGTATTTCACATGATTGATAGAATAATTATCTTTTCATCTTTAAGATTAGGGATGGGCATGAATTGGGTTGAATAGGGTTTGTGAAAATCTAATCTAATTCACTATTGTATGGGTTGAGATAAAATCAGCTTAGCCCAATAAATAAACATGTTTAACTTAATCCAACCCAACCTTTGAATCATCGGGTTGGGTTGGGTCGAGTTGTGAAGATTAAATCAAAATTAAAATTAAATAAAGAAAAAAATATGAATCTTGAAATGAAACTTAATAAAATCAAATACAAATCTATTATAATATGAAAATGCCACTGACCGTGCAGTGTTCGATAAAGAAAGCCAAAAAAGCAATTATCTTAAAATTAAGAAAATCTTGACAATGGGCTTCTAGACTTTAGTCCCGGTTTCCCGCATCTCTTTTTTGAATTTCAAATTCAAACCTTTTAGGCTGCGTTTACTTTTTAGATTGGAGTGAGAATCCTGAGGAGTGGGAATCCTGAGATTAGGAGTGTGGAGTGGGAGTGGGAGTAGAATGTTTACTTAGACTAAATGAAAGTATGGATTGTCAATCAGAATCCCAATTATTTGTTTACTTTGTCTTGGATTGAGAGTAAATTATTTTAAATTACAATTTTATTCTTATGTAAAGAATTTGTAGTTTTTAAAAAAAATGAATAAAAAATATATTTGTACAATAACCTATTTATTTTATCATTAATTTTAATTATATAAAATACTAATTATTTTTAATATTTTTAATGATGTAAAATAAAAATTTTATGAATTTTATTTTAATTTTAAAACTAAAAATTATTGGTAATATTTATTTGTATAAACAAAAGACAATTTAAAATGTTGGATTATACTATTATATTGTGCCATCGTCAAGAAAATTATTTTTCACAACTTTGATTTTTCCATCCTGTTGATTTTTTATTTATCTATTTTTTCAAATTTTATGTGCATACACAACTTGTTCTAAATATGAACATATCAAGGCATAGGGCAGCCATCAGTTTTGATGCCTGGACCTATAGGCTATTTTGGCAGACAACCTTTCTATCTTTTCCAGTGGCTTTCCAGTAGCCAGCTTTGGTGGCTCTATTTGTTCTCGAGCCATTCGGGTACTTTCGATCCCTAGGACAGAAGAAGAACCATTCCATATCTCGTTTTGGAAGGAATGATTTCTCTGCAAATTTACCGTTGGAAATTCATTTTGTTGAATTCTCAAATCAATAAGATTAAGGTAAACAGAATGACCAAATATAAAACAGCTACTCACTACTTTTTTTCTCATTATTGTACATGAAAACTTAAATCCCATAAAATTGGCTTTTAGTACAAAAAGTTAAGGCCCCATGTGAAGAAAGATTCTAACAGGAATCAAATAAATAAAACAAACAAAAAAGTGCTTTACAAAGCTAAAAACAATTAGACTGCAGCATAAAGTAAATCAATATAGCCATGAAAACAAAATTAAATATAGTTCATTAGTTCTATATAATTTCAAAGGCCAAAATATATTACATAGCACCTCAAGTCCAAGGTTCCAAAATAATATTATATAAGAACACATCTCTAAAGTTCCAAAATAATATTATACAAGAACACATCTCTAAAGTTCTAAAATAGTGTGTTCATTTGACAAAACACAATCCAAATTTTCAAAGTACCCAAAGGACTGCATCTCACAAACCACGACCAATTTTTCGAAGAATATACCCCTTTTTCAGCTCATTGGGCAAGTTGAAGAACACACGTAGCATATCATGTTTGGTTGCCAAAATATTAATCGCATCTAATATTTTTTACTCACCTAAGCCTTTAATCTTACATATTTCACCATACAACCTAGCTTGTAAATCAGATAATTCTTTGTCAGTAGTAGAAAGTACGCTAATCAACCCATCAAGCTTGGGTACCATAGCTGAAATGGACTTTGCCATTGCCCCCATATTTGAAGACATATTTTCAAATGTCTTGTCCTTGGTTCTTTTTTTCTTCTTGGGATGGCTGAAATTACTTGGAACACTTTCATTTTCATTAGCAGGTGCATGTGATTGTGGAGTGTGTGACATATCATCAAGAATATTTTCCATAAAAGTCTCATGCGTGGAATCATTTCCCAAGGTGAAATTAAAATTGTCTTCATGACGTACCTCTTCTTCGTCATCATCAACATTGCCGGCATTTGCTCCATTAGCTCTATCACGGCCAAAGATCTCACTCAATGTGTAATAATGGGGAAATGGTTTGAGAAATAACCCACTTGCATCCTTTCTTTTCTATTGGGGGAATAAAAAAACAAAGAAACATGAACAGGACAACAACATAAACAGTACATCAAATGATTGATTAATCTTAAACAATTAGTGCCCTTTAATCTTAAACCAACATAAACAACAAATATTTAACAAAGAAACAAGATCAACACATCAAAAGAATGAAGCCTAGAAATAATAATGGAACAAAGAAACATGAACAACACAGCAACATAAACAGCCCAGAAACGGAGTCAAAAACAGAGCACGAACATCCAAAACAACCCAGATGAAATAAACCAGATAGATAAAGGACATTATAAACTTCAAAACCAATTATGATGTACTCCCTAACTCTCAATATAAAGAATAAAGTTAGGTACTTTACCTTCACATACTCATCGTAAACACTTTTATCACATACGATCATCGACTTCTCTGAATCCCAACCAAACCCACTTAGAGCTAACATGTCTGCCACAACATTATGTTTTAGCTTGAAATACTTCACTCTAGATTCAATATGGGGAGATGCTTTCAATCCACATCCTGGAATTTTCAACTCCAACATACTTTCAAGTTGATTCAAGTACCCAGTTTTGAACCCACAATCTACCCGCCACATTGGATTTTGACTCAATTCATACAATGAATCAACCAACGCATCATCTTGGACTGTTGTCCAGTAATGCTTCGACAGCCCGCGACCTCTTTAACTCATTCTATTTACAATAAAATAAATTTGTTATAAAAAAAATATAAGGTCAACTACACTTGATTGTATAATTAAATGCAACATATAAAATGAAAATAAATGGAAAAAATAATTCATCATAAAAAATAATCATAAATTGCATAAATAGCAAATATAAAATAATACATTGTCAATTAAAACAATCACATTGTCATTGAAGGAACACACCAAACAAATACATTGTTAAATACCATTACAAGTGATTAAACAAACTACAATGATAATAAACGAATGTCCTCATGCATTCCTCATGTTCCACATCTCTTGAGCTAAATTATCTCTCCAAGCAGACCACTCATTTGAAGTCTCAATTGACTCAATAAATTGTGCTTCGTCAACATTGTCCCCTATGTCATCATCTATTTCTTCTTCCATAACATCGATAGACATTTCCGTTCTTATGAAATTGTGCAACATACAACAAACGGATATTATATGACGTTGTGTTATAATATCATAAAAAGTAGGACTTCTAAGTATAGCCCATCTCTTCTTTAATAGCCCGAAACATCGCTCAATCACATTGTGAGCACTAGAGTGTTTCATATTAAAAACCTCTTTTGGTGTATGAGGTTGGTGTCTATCACGAAAGTCGCTCAAATGATAACGTTCCCCTTTATATGGTGAAAGAAAACCCATCCCATTGGTATAGCCAGCATCAACCAACTAATAGTAACCTATAAAAAGAATAAGATACCGTTGTATAAAAAAAAAATCATCCGCCAAGTAATATACTCTCACAAGCTAAAGAAAATTTTGGTTAAATTTATTACCATGAGGGACTTTTAACCCATTTCTTCTAGTTAAGGCATCTTTTAGCACGCACATATCATGAGTTGAACCTTCCCATCCCGGTAAGACATATATAAATTGCATATCTTGTGAACAAACTCCCAAAACATTTGTTGCAATATCATTTTTTCTAGTTCTATATCTTGGTTTATCAGCCTCCGAAACATGAACTTTTATATAAGTGCCATCTAAAGCTCCTAAGCAATTCTACAATAAACCATTAAAAAAAATTAATGAGTCAATGTACAAAGTGTATTAGAGAAGACACGGATTAAACGAAATATTATACTTACCGTAAACCACTTCCATTTTGGGTCCGTTGAGTTGTCTGTAATTGGCTCAGGTTTCTTCCAAAATTCCTTTTGACATCTAATCATTGCCGTTAAACACTCATGAAAACATTTACTAATTGTTCTTCCAGATCTCTTAAAGTTAAAACCGACAACCCGATTTTTGACGTGATGTGCTAAGATTGACAAAAACATTACAACCATCTCCTCTAGAGACACCCTTTTACTTCTAACCAAACTCCCTTTCTCACAAAGAAGCTTACATAATTTGAAAAATGCTTGTCTATCCATTCTTAATTGTGACAAACATTTTATATCACTTTCAAACACCAAGCCATGCAAATGGGACAGTTGTTGGTAAACTTTATAAGCTGAATTTGGACTTTCCAACCTTTGTTCACAAGATAAGTAAACATAGGAATACATAACAGCACACACAGCCACAATCATTTGCAACATGACAACTAGTTCTTGTATAATTACCAAGATTTTCTGCTTTCTTGCTAACAATCGTGCCATCCTATAGCTTAAAAAAAAAGAAAACTCGATAAATAAAATGGGCTGGAAAATTAATTTTTATTTCTTTATGATGGAACCTCAACTAAATGGGCTGGAAAATATATTAAGTAATCCATCAGTTATATAAAATAAGCCAAAACCAGCAAGAGGAAATGATTATTCTAAGTTTAATTGATCAAATCGAACAGCAGCAAAAACAATCTCTTTCATTCTCTTTCAATTACTTTTCTGTTAAAACACAGACAAAAATAGCTAATGCTTGGATGCCAAAGGCATAAAAAAGGTAAAAATTTTGCCAAAATAATAATAAGTCTAACTATTTTTCAACTTGTCATTGATCAAGTGTTTTCTCAATAGTCACAGCAAGAGGAAATGATAGCTTAAATAAGATAACACGGATAAAGTAGACTATGTGATTATCATGACTTATCTTTCCCAGCATCATAAGTCAAACATGTGCATTAAAGAGTCAATATCTAATCATTATGTCCAAATAAAAATTGCAAAAAGTTTACATTCCAATATAAATATAAACTAATTATATTGCAAAACGTTTACACTTGTTGAGTTCCCTTGGAATACGTTTACATACTGTAACCATAAATAGTTGTAAATTATGGACCCTAATCTTACACATGGCAAAATCTTAAACTGGCATGCATTAGACTAATTATGCACCTGCATGTACATGATCATTGTGTTAACATATATGTTTCCATAATGTTGATTTTGATGATAACAAACAAGATTAAGAATGATTAATCTTTTAAGCTCAAATTATTGAAAAATATATTTTGAATAAATCATTATTTTTACATTATAAATGTTTCATATTTAATGGAAAAATGATTTTATGAAATTGGTTGTTTTTCAAAGTTTATGGTTTCATTGAAAGAATTTTGAAAACTTTGAAATAAACAAGTATTGCTTGAAATTTTGATAAAGGATCTATTTGCAAAGTGTCATAGCGTTTTGGGCTATACTATAATTTTAGAAAGTTTTGAGATTAACAAAGCATTATTTAGAAATTCCAAAATTGGACCTATTTGTAAAGTTTCATAACGTTTTGGGCCTTAGTGCCATTTTGCAAAGTTTTGGGGTCAAACTGTAATTTCAGAAAATAGTGCACTGTGCAGATTACTGTAGCAATCCGGCTTACCGGATTCAAAATCCGGAAAACCGGTTATGGGGCAGAATGTTTCCAATGCGAATCCGGCTTACCGGATTCAAAATCCGGAAAACCGGAAACTGGGCAGAATGCACCCAGAACGAATCCGGCTTACCGGATTTCAAATCCGGCAAACCGGATAGGCAAAATTCAAAATTTTGCCTTAACGGTAACAAAAATCCGGCTTATCGGATTCCATAAACGGCAAACCGGATTTCCCAGAATGTGAGTAACGGCTAGTTTTTGAGTTCAAACTATATAAACTCAAAACCAATTCATTTTTGGTAATCCAAGCAAGCAAGAACAAGTGCACACAACATATATTGAGCTTCAACTTTGTGAATCATCATTCTTTAAATCATCTTTGTTCTTCAATTTGTATATCCACTCTTAAAGAGAGTTTGATTGTTGTATTTTTCATTTCTCATCCAAATTGTGAGAGTACAAGTGTGAGAAACACTTAGAGTGAAGAGATTGGAGAGATAATCTCTTGTTGTAAAGGTTTATTGACACCTCGAAGTCAATTGTAATCGTTGAAGCCTTGGAAAGGCTTGGATAGTGAAATCCTCAAGCGGGTGAGCTTGGAGGCGTGGACGTAGGCGGGGATAGCCGAACCACGTAAAAATCCTTGTGTTCGTTTTCTCTTCCCTTACTCTTTTAATATTGTGTTTATTTGAATTTATTGTTTTCAAATTGATTAAGGCATTAGATTGAATTGTTGTGTGGTTTGCCTAGGATAATTTTTAAAATTCCAATTCACCCCCCCTCTTGGGTTGCACACTTATATTTCATTTGGTATCAGAGCGAGGTGCTCTTGTGTAGACTTAACCGTCTAGAGTTAAAGATCTATAGCAACTCAAATTAGCTCAACCATCATGGAAGGACAATCTATCACTAGACCTCCATTTTTCGATGGAAATGATTATACATATTGGAAAACTAGGATGAGAATTTATTTACAAGCTTTAGATTATGAAATTTGGGAAGTTGTTTGTGATGATTTACTCATTCCTAGAAAGAATACTTTAAGTGAGTTAGATAAGAAAAAGATGTCTTTAAATTCCAAGGCTATGAATGCTTTATTTTGTGCCTTAGATAAAAAGGAATTTCATAGAGTTTCAAATTGTTCTAATGCTTATGAAATTTGGAGAAAACTTGAAATTGTGTATGAGGATACTACAAAGGAGGAGGAATTTCATGAAGGGTCGAATTTGGCACTTATGGCAATTGGAGATGACTCGGATGATGAACTTGAAGAGGTAAATGATCTTCCTACTTATAATGAATTACATGATGCGTTTAAAGAATTGTATGATGAGTGGATGAAAATTGATAAAAAGAATGCATGTTTTAAAAAGAAAATGGTAGAGCTCACAAATGAAAATGAATCTCTATGTGCAAAGATTACATGCCTAGAATTAGAGAATAAAACATTGCATGATAGAGTTGCATTATCAAATGAGAAACCTAGCACTTTACATGAGCATTTAGAATCATATGTAGATGACTTGAATAACGAAAAGGATGCTTTACAAAAATGCAATGATTCATTAAACGAAAAGATTAAAGGACTAGAGTTAGATAATAAAATGTTGCATGATAGAATTGCATCATTTAAATGCAAACAAAGTACTTCATATGAGCATGAGAAATCACGTGTTGATGAATTAATGAAAGAAAATGAAGTGCTTAGAAAGAAGAGCAATGAGTTAAATGAGATTGTCTTAAAATTCACAAATGGTCAAAAGAACTTAGATAAATTGCTCAACTCTCAAAAATGTGTATTTGATAAAGGAGGACTTGGATATAAGCCTAACTTGAAACAAAAATATTATAAGAATTATTTCGTTAAGGCTACCTCCACAAGTGATCATAAAATTGTTTGTCATTATTGCAATCAAAATGGTCATATTAGTTTTAGATGTCCAGTTAAGAGAAATGCATATTATGGAGCAAAATGTATTTGGGTTCCAAAAGGAACCATTACTAACACTCACGGACCCAAGAGTATTTGGGTACCAAAGGGCACAACGTGAATGTTTTCTTTGTAGGTACCACAATCAAGGAATGGTGGAGAAGTTCCTTGATGAAAGCTTGTGAGGATAATTATTTGAGCATGATCTAGGAGAAAAAGATGAGGCAAGATAATTTAATTGTTTTGGTAACAATTCTTGCCATATTAATTTTGTTGAATGAATCATGATAAATGAAATTGCGAAAGTATGCTTGTATGTTTACATGATGGAATTATCATTGTGTGTAATATTGAGTGATTTATCATGATGGATTTGTTTGATGTTAATGTTTATGAAGTGTTTAAGCATGATAGTTAAGTGGTGTGTTTAATTTATTCACTTTTGAATGTTTATATGTTTAATTATTGTGAAAATCTCTAGTCTGCACAAGCTGTAATGAATTGGTCATAACTCCTTCTAGAAAACTCCAAATCCAGCTCTGTAAAATTTATTGGAAAGCTAACTTAATTATCTTTCCAACGGTATATAGCTTGCACATTACTTCTGGCTCAATCAATACAGTTTTTATTTCGAATTTGACCTTTCTACATTTTATTAAGTTTTGAATGCTTATATGTTTCATGACTGTGTAAAATATACATATGATGAATGAATTATATGTGTGAATTCTAGTGCTGTTAATTGTGTTATATCATCATTCATTTATAAAATTGACATCATTGTTTAATACGATTTCATATGTTTAGTCTTGTATGTATATATGTTTTATACACTAATTGGCTTATTGAAAAGTTAAATGATTTTTAGCATTGATCAATTTCTAAGCCAAAAATAAATTTGTGTTTATAATATAAGTCTAAGAGCTTACAAAATTTCAAAAAAAAATTTTCCAAAGCTTAACCGGTATACCACTTCTAATCAACTGGAAAGCTGTTTTTCATTTTGGAGCTCTCGGGTTGAAATTCTGAAAACCAGATTTGCTAAGCTTCCTCTCTGCTTCATAACCGGTCTACCGGTTCTTCAATCCGGCAACCCGAATTCGCATGGAAGCTTGCTGGAACAAAACCGGATTTCCAGTTCAAGTCAATCCGGAAAGCCGAATTTGTAGTGTTTCTCAAAACCGGCCAGCCGTTTAAGAAACCCGACAAGCCGAATTCATGCTTCTTGCTTTCGGGTCAATTTCCGGCCAACCGGATCACTCATCCAGCAAGCCGAATTCGAAGGTCTTTTAAACTGTTCATCTTCTTCTTCATTTCGGCAAACTGGTTCTCATTCTCTCTCTAAAAATGGTTTCTTCCTTCATTCTTTTTCATTCCAAAAATCCATCATTCTCATTCGTTTTCAATCCAAATTGATTCATATAAATTATTCCCCATCTATTCTTGTGTTTAAAATCATTTTAATTGATTCAAATTTACTCATTTTACTCAATATTTTGAAAATTCGAATTTGTGCATTTTGAGTATTTCAAATTACCACTTCCATAGTGTGCTCTCCTTATAAATTTTACCATAGTTTTCTATTATATTATGCACTTACATTTTCATATGCATTGTTGCTTTCATTGTGGATTGATGATATTTATTGTTTGATATTTGGATGTTTTATATTTGGATAATGTGGATCAAATGTGCTTATCTTGACTTTTTGATGATCAAGAGGGAGATATGAGATGTAAGGGAGAAATACATGATCATTGAGATCTTGGCGTATACGCGAGTGTAAGTTATATTAAAATGACACATTAGATCTTTGATGAGTTTAGTTGTCTTAATTTCTAAAATGTGATTAGTAATTATAGAGCTTGAATTGTTGACATTATGCTCTTATGACTTTTGCATTCCCTTGCTTAGCTTATTACTTGTTCTATTTTGGATAATATGCTTTTTGAACATTTTTATTGTCCAAAGGGGGAGACAAAGTAATAAATCATTTTAATGATGTAAATTGGGGGAAATAACATGCATTTTGAGCATTCTTTTAATGGTTGATATATGATTATGGAATCCTTGGATTTAATTGTTACAAGTGTTGGGGGAATTCATAATGATTGATGATTATATGTGCATTGCTTGATGAATTGATGGAGTTATTGGTTTGTTATAATTATTGAAGCTTATATCTTTTTAACCATGTTGTGTATTTGAAAATTTGTTCATTTTTAAGGGGAGACTTTACCGAAATTTTTGCTCGCACAAAAAGGGTAATATCTTCATCGAATTATTTTAATGATATTGTTTCAATTGCATTTATCTTTCCTTTTTAAGATAAAGGGGGAGATAAATATGATATGTTTTTAGATAAAATCTTTTTGATTAAAATTTTAAATTGGCCATATATTTATGGGGAGCATATGATATGTTTTTGGAAAATGTGCATTTTGAACTGTTTTATCCTCCAAAGGGGGCGACAAAGGAATATATCATTTCGATGTTGTCAAAAGGGGGAGAATAACATGCACTTTGAATATTCTTTTGATGATTAATATGTGTTTATGATGATGATTTGATTACATTGTTTTATATGATATTTTGGAAGTGATATCACTAATCTTGTATTTGAGGTAATGCTTGTTGTTAGGGGGAGATTCTTTCAAAATTTCTACTCAAACAACATGGGTAACAAATTTGCTACTTTTATTCTTTTCCTTTACGTTTTCTTTTTTATGATGAAAGGGGAAAAGAATGCACGTTTTTAAATTTATAAAAATTTGCTACTTTTTTCTTTGCCAATTAAGTTTTTCTTTTTGATGATGAGGGGGAGAAAAATCCATGTATTTAAATCATTAACTTCGCTAATTGGCAAATTGTAAGAGCAGATTATATTTAGGGGGAGCAATTTGTGGAATCATTTTTTAAATACATGAAATGTTTGTCATCATCAAAAAGGGGGAGATTGTTAACATATATGTTTCCATAATGTTGATTTTGATGATAACAAACAAGATTAAGAATGATTAATCTTTTAAGCTCAAATTATTGAAAAATATATTTTGAATAAATCATTATTTTTACATTATAAATGTTTCATATTTAATGGAAAAATAATTTTATGAAATTGGTTGTTTTTCAAAGTTTATGGTTTCATTGAAAGAATTTTGAAAACTTTGAAATAAACAAGTATTGCTTGAAATTTTGATAAAGGATCTATTTGCAAAGTGTCATAGCATTTTGGGCTATACTATAATTTTAGAAAGTTTTGAGATTAACAAAGTATTATTTAGAAATTCCGAAACTGGACCTATTTGTAAAGTTTCATAACATTTTGGGCCTTAGTGCCGTTTTGCAAAGTTTTGGGGTCAAACTGTAATTTCAGAAAATAGTGCACTGTGCAGATTACTGTAGCAATCCGGCTTACCGGATTCAAAATCCGGAAAATCGGTTATGAGCTAGTTTATATAGTTTTTGAGTTCAAACTATATAAACTCAAAACCAATTCATTTTTGGTAATCCAAGCAAGCAAGAACAAGTGCACACAACATATATTGAGCTTCAACTTTGTGAATCATCATTCTTTAAATCATCTTTGTTCTTCAATTTGTATATCCACTCTTAAAGAGAGTTTGATTGTTGTATTTTTCATTTCTCATCAAAATTGTGAGAGTACAAGTGTGAGAAACACTTAGAGTGAAGAGATTGGAGAGATAATCTCTTGTTGTAAAGGTTTATTGACACCTCGAAGTCAATTATAATCGTTGAAGCCTTGGAAAGGCTTGGATAGTGAAATCCTCAAGCGGGTGAGCTTGGAGGCGTGGACGTAGGCGGGGATAGCCGAACCACGTAAAAATCCTTGTGTTCGTTTTCTCTTCCCTTACTCTTTTAATATTGTGTTTATTTGAATTTATTGTTTTCAAATTGATTAAGGCATTAGATTGAATTGTTGTGTGGTTTGCCTAGGATAATTTTTAAAATTCCAATTCACCCCCCCTCTTGGGTTGCACACTTATATTTCACATTGCTCTCTTGAAAATGGGAGAAAAAAGCCAAATCCATGCATTAAATTTTCACAACCCAGAATAGAGAAATTTTAAACAAAAAAAAAAGAGCTTCCACATGACCACTGAACTGGCACCACATCTTGTCTCTATATGCAGTAGGAGTAGAAGTAGAGAAAAAGCAATTTCAACACACAAAATAACTTCCTCTTTTATTTTCACTTATTGACAAAAAAAAAGCAAATCGGTTCGATCAAACAATTAATAAGCAACACAGGTAACACAGAGATAAATTAATGACAAATCGTTGCATGTATGACTTAACAAAAACTAGATCAGCGGCATGAATGTTATTAGACAACATTACCTTGGATGATTTGAAATCGACAAAAGAGAATTTTTAGCAGCGTGGGTAGTGATTCCAAAGTCATGATTGAGGCTAGTTCATGTATTCTCTTTTCGCCGGCACCGGTGACCTTTTCCACGTGAAGAAATCGAGCAATGATTTTGGGATTTCACTGGTTAGGGTTTGATGAACTTGGAATTCGATACCATTAAGCCCCTTTTATATATGGTACAATTGTAGAATTTTGTATTGTTTAAGGGCGTTTTTGGTATTCAAAGGAGTGGGAGTGGGACTCCCACCTCTCCCTATGGGAGTGGGAATCCCACTCCCCACTTCAAAATTGAGTGGGTCCCACGGAGTGGGAATCCCACTCCCCCTTCAAAACTTGCAAGTAAACACTGGAGTGGGAGGAATCCACACTCCTCACTCCCACTCCAGAAAGTAAGCACAGCATTAGAAAATTAGCTAGCATCATGTCCATTAATAAGATGAAAGCAACATAATTACATACACTATATAATTATGTACTATTAAGTGTACTAAAAAAATAGAGAAATTTAAACCAATTTACTTTCAAATTAAATTTATAAGATAATAAATTTACTTATATTAGAGTGTTGTTTTAGTTTGGAATTAGTGTTTAGAGCAGTAGACATAAGAATGAACTCATCTCTTCTGTGAAAAATAAAAAGAGTCAAAAATTAGGTTAGTCATTTAGGTCTTTAGGATTTTCTAATTGAGGATTAACCTATTATTATTATTATGGGTTAGGTCGGGTTAGATGGATTCATTATAATATCTAGTTATTAATTACATTAAAAGAATTTGACCCAATTGACCCACAATGATCTATTCAACCCATTAAAATTAGATTGGGTTGGATTGGATCTATTTAAGGATGGAAAAATCCGGGTCTGCGGTTGGGTTTAGCCTTCTCGGTTCTGGACCCGAATGACAATTTTGCATTCTGAATCCGGATATAATCTTTGATTTTTTTGCTCCAGGTCCGGTGCGGGTTCAACTCGGATAAATCCGGGTTTTTGGATGCCAGGTTTGAAACCCGAAAAACTGAATGAACTGAAAAAATAAATCTGTTTCAGATTGTGAAAATTCCAGAAAGAGTTCAAATCACAAGCACCGATGAATTGAAGGATTATAGATTCTTTACAATCAAGACAACTTGAAGATAAATGAATTGAAATGAATCATGCTTTAGAGATAAAAGATGACCGACATATGTTAATATAACCTCTGAGCACTGTTAATTCTTAATTCCGAAGAAGCATGTATGTTGATGATGTAATCAAGATGAATGGTGACACGATGAAGACAATAGTGAATCATGGACAGCGAAGCGACGAATTGATGAAGACAAACGACGGTGTAACGAATTGATGAAGACGAACGACGACGGGATGGGCGTGACTAATTGATGAAGACGAACGGCGACGGGATGAATTGAATATTGAAGATGATGATGAGCTGTTGACGATGATGCTTGGGGATTACTTGAATATCGATGATGATGATGACAAATTGACGATGATGAGTTTGGGCTTTGTGGTGTGACGATTGAAGAAGGTGAGAAAAGAAGGTTGTTGCGGCTTCAGTTTGTTTTAGGGTTCTTTTCTTTTTTCTCTCTTTTTTTTTTTTGCTTTTATACATAGATTTAATAACTTAAAATTAATTATTTAATAAATTTTAAAATAAAGATAGAACCGGATATGTCCGGGTTTATAAAATTAATTTCGGATCCGCATTATTTTAATCTCCGAACCGGGTTCAACCCGCACCGGATAATCTGGGTTCATCCGGGTCCGGGTCAGGTGCGAGTTATTTTGCCACCCCTAGATTTATTGGGTTGGATTAAATTGGATCGAACCCATTGGGATGGATTGGGTTTGCCACCCCCATTTAAGATCACGTATTCTTAATTGTTAAGAGATTATTTGATTAAATCTAATATTGATAAAATAATGATTAATGTGGTTCTCTTAGATTATTTATTTTTTAATAAATTGAATACATAGAATGCTTAAAAAACTTTGATTCTTTGTCTTTTAATAGGATACATATAATGTTTAAAAATTCTATCTTAAAGTGAAAAACAAAACCTACACTAAATTTAATTACTTGGGCTTAATTGTTATATTCATGAGATAACATAAAATGGTTTTAAGTTGTCATTATAAAATTAGGGATTAATGATAATTAGATAATTATTAGTTGAATAATAGTGGATTTTGAAACTTTGGGAACCTTTATCTTATTGAAATTTCCTTTAATTTAATTGTTTTCTTATTTTAAATAGTTTAATTCCCTTAAAACTCAATTTGCTCTACTAGGTTAAGAAAAATATTGTTGCAAATTTAAATTAGCCTTTTCAATTTCGCAAAATCCATGTAGATTTGACCTCATTATCACTACTATATTTCTAAAGTTTATGCATTTGTGAGTGTATTAAAATTTTGCACAACAGAACCTCTCTCGAGGTTTAGACCTGCGAACAAGCTCCCATGTCGACATCAAAGAGAAATCTCCATTCTGTGGTAAATCTCAACAAGGAATACCTGATTCAACACTAGAAATGAGGAATAATAAAATCTGCTCAACAATAAGCCTTCTAATAAAGGAGCGAAGGAAAGGTTAGTAGCATATAACTCTCTAAATTTGTCAAATCCGAGGACTTGATTCTACATTTGTGTCAACAAGGAAGTTCATCAACTAAATGCATCTACTACCTTGTTGAATTCTCCAAAAGTATCATTTACAATGTAAGTAAACAGTTGAAGAAATGCTATCCATATAGCGTGTCGATAAGGAAGCTTATCTTGACTATTGAGATGTTTTAATGTGAAATGATCAGTGTATAAAAAAAGTCTCAATGAATCAAATAATAACGCCAATGTTTTATTCCATTTCATAAGTGCTATAACATGTCTTTGATCCATTCAACTTCTCACTAAAATAAGCTATAAACTTACTCTACTGGTAAGAACAACTCCAATGCCTATTTTGGATGCATCGTAATACACCTCAAAAGTGAGAGAAAAATCTGGTAGGGCAAGTGCTAGGGCAGTATTCAATTGCTCTTTGATAATCTCAAATGCCTTAGTAGCTGCTTTTGTCTAAAAGAATTGTCCTCCTTTTATGCAATCTGTGATTGGCACCAGCTAGTACTGAAATGAAGAATGAATTGCCGGTAAAAAGTGGCCAACCATGGAAACTTCTAACACCAATACATGAAAACTTTTAATCATTCACATCAACAATTATGCAAATTAGGAATTCTTATCACATTTGGATTGGTTTCCTTATAATTTAAAGTTTAGACTTTGTTTTCCTTTCTAGTTTAGAACTTGGTTAACATGAATGGCCAATTAATATTTTTCTTGGAAGATTAATATTGTCAAGGGAAGTATAATCATTGTTTTCCTCAATAACATTACCTTTATAAGTGCATAATCACTAACAACTTTGTCAAGTTCATGTCTATGCTTTATATGTAAAGATTTTCTCAAAATCAAGAGCAATCAAAAGCACAATTCTCAACTTCCTAACTAGAACATCTTCTTTCAACATGAAATCTTCACAATGATGTTGTGGTTTCATGATTTTTTTTTTTGTTTGTTTGGGTTTTTTATGAGATCAGAAAATTTAAGGGCAATGCTGTAACAAAAGAAAGTACTGAGGCAAAATTATAAATAAGCAAAAAATGGGGTTATCAAGGATAGTGATTGAAAAACTCTACAACGATGAGTAGATATGTAAGATTGGAGTTCGATAAGTGTGATGATGGCAATATTTGACTTAAATCATTGTGGATTGACTGGAAAATTGAATTGATGTGGCAATTTTGTGTTGGTTTTGATTTTTGGCAGTCAGTTCATCGATCACTGGTAGGGAACAATGAGAAAGGTGAGCCAGTAGAGAGGAGTTGATTGATGGTGGTTGCGTAGGTTAAATCAAGGCAGAAATCGATGATCTGTCAATGGCGAAATCGCACAGATTTTGGCAAATTTTGGTGATTTTAGCAGAGAAATGGCTGTATGAAAGGCAGGGTTTAGGTGGCCAACTTCCTCTGAATGTGATGGTAGTGGCTGATTGTCAAGATGGCGACAAGAAAGAATACTGATAGTTGTAGACAGCAGTTGCTGCCATGGCCTCAGGTTTTTGCTAGATTTTTTCTATATTTTTTTTTTGTTTTTGATTTTTTCAAGTAAAACCAAACGAAAAAAAGTGAAAGGGTAGGTTGTTGAGGGAAATTAAGAATCAGGCTTTAAGCTTTGATACCAAACTGATGTAGCAAAATTTTAGTTTTTAAATCTTCTGTTAATTCTTGAGAATACCGAAATGAAGGAAGAATCTAAACTCACATTGATATCATCCCAGACTTGGCATGGGATTAACAATGGCTAGAGGAAACCCGCAAGTTTAAGAGTTGATGCTTTCGTTTTCTGACAAATTTCACACTTACTCATATAATCATGAATTGTTTGAAACATTGATGGCCAATAGAATTTTTGTTTCAAACGTTTGTAAGTACGTAGCACTCTTGAAAGACCTCCTATCTTGGTGTCGTGGGCTTCAAAAATTAATGATTCATGGACTTGAAGAGGAACCACGACCTTGCCTTTAAAGAAAATTAGCCAATGGCACATGGAATAAGGGCCAATGGCTTGCGTCTAGGCTTGTTGTGTACTATTCTTCATATATTCATCATCATGGGCAGTCTTTTTTATCTTTTCCCATATAGATACATGCGCCATAAATAAATTGTTAAGTGTAGGTTTGTCAAGCCGCGTGAGAGAGCATTAGCGGCGGTATTCTCACATCCTGGTCGATATTGAATTTCATATTCAAACCCCATCAATTTGGCCAGCCATTGTTGTTGCTCGAGTGTGGTAATTTTTTGCCCCAAAAAATACTTAAGGCTGCATTGGTCAGTTTGAATAATGAATCTTCGTCCCAGCAAATGAAGTCTCTACATATGTATTGCTTCTACAATCGCCAGAATCTCTTTTGCCTATGTGGACCATGATTTCTTTGTGATTCCCAAGGCACGACTTATGAAAGCGATGGATTGTCCTTGTTGCTGCAGTATCGTGCCTATGCCGTCACTAGATGCGTCTGTCTCAATAAAAAAAGTATCATTGAAATTAGGCATGGCTAGTGTAGGAGTACTAGTCATGGCCTTTTTCAAATTGATAAATGCTTTTTCTACTTTTGGATTCCACCCAAATTGCCCTTTTTTGAGAAGATTTGTGAGTGGTCAAGCCAATATCCCGTACCCTTGGACAAACTTCCTGTAGTAACTGGTTCGACCAAGGAGCACTTGCTCGCTTTAAGGAAGAATTGATGCTGTTTGAGAATTTCCATTGCTTGTTTAACATGCTCAAGATGACAATTCTAAGAGGGGCTGTATATTAATATATTGTCAAAGAAAAGAAGGATAAAATTTTTGAGATAAGGACAAAAAATAAAGTTCATGATGGCATAGAATGTCGATGGCACGTTGCACAATCCGAACGACATTACTAAGTATTCGTAATGTTCGTTGTGTATACGAAAAGTCGTTTTATGAATGTCAGCTGGATTTACCCATACCTAGTGATACTCGGCCCTTAAGTCCAATTTGGTGAAGTATACGATCCCATGTAACTCGTCTAACATGTCGTCTACTGTGGGAATTAGAAATTGATCATTGACAGTGGCGTTATTGTGATATAATCCCATTAATATAGTGGAAGATAATATCGGGCTACGGTCCCGTGATTTTTACCGCTTTGAGTTTTCCATGTAAAAATCTATGTCTCTTGTGGTTGGTTTTTGCTTTAAATTTATTGGTTTATTTTTCTACCTATTTATTTGTGGTGCACATCCTATTTTAATCACACAAATAGGGAAAATATTTTATTTCTGCTTAATTTGCAGCTGCTTGCAGTAGTCCCTTTCCCAACAGAGTGGTATCAGAGTTTCAGGTTTTATTTTTATTACTTGTGTGGTTGAGAAGGAGGATTCCTCGGCATGCATGATTAAATTGAAGTCATGGAATTATGGTATTTAGAAGTATAGGATGGAAGATTTGTTGTACATGAAAGACTTGTATGAACCCATTGAAGGCGAAGAAGCTAGACCCGCTGATTTAGATGATAAGAAACGAGCTTAATTAAACCAGAAGGCCGTGGCTACTATTAGATTATGGATTGATCAAAGTGTTTACCACCATGTGGGGAAGGAATCCAGGACTGATGTTCTTTGGAGAAAATTATAGACAATTTATGAGCAGCCAACAGCACAGAATAAAGCCAGTCAGATGAAAAGGCTTGTTAACTTGAAATACAAAGAGGGGCTCAGTATAACTGAACACACTAGTGAGTTTCAGGACTTGGTTGATCAATTGACTACTATGGAGATTATTTTAGATGATGAGTTACAAGCACTATTGTTGCTTAGTTCTTTACCTGACAGTTGGGAGACATTAGTGGTGTTAGTGAATATTTCAGCGCCAAACGGAAAATTAACTTTGGATATGGTTATAGTAGATTGTGGAAAAGATAATAGGCGAAAGAAAATGGTGATGCTGAGAAAAATGACAAAGAGAACACTGCAGCCATAGTTGATGGTGATTTGGGTATTATTTATGATGAGAGTTCAGTAAATCTCACTTGCCATACTAGTGATTGAGTGATTGATTCGGGTGTTTCGTTTCATGTTACTACACATCGTGATTACTTCACATTCTATGTTAATGGTGATTATGGCCATGTTCGGATTGGAAATGAGGGGGCATCCAAGATTGTAAGCATAGGAGATATTTGCTTGGAAACCAGCATTGGCTGTAAGTTGTTGCTTCAAGATGTTAGACATATGCCAGATATTCGTCTTAATTTAATCTCTACAAGTGAGCTTGATGGTGGTGGTTATACTAACCAATTTGGTGAAGGAAAATGGAAGCTCACCAAAGGCTCCCTGGTGTTAGCTAAGGGGAGGAAAGTAAACACTCTATATGATAGAAGCTAAGATCAAGAAGGAAGATGTGAATTTGCTGTAAAAGATTCTGACATTGAGATATGACATAGAAGACTTGGTCACATTGGTGAGAAAGGGTTGTAAACTCTTGCCAGAAAAAGATTTCTACCCAGCTTCGCAGGTATGGCCCTCAAGACTTGTGTTCATTGCTTAGTTGGAAAGACACAAAGAGTAGCTTTTAAAAGTTTTTCTCCATCTAGAAAGTCACAAATCCTTGATTTAATTCACAGTGATGTTTACATGATGCAAAGTAGATCAATAGGAGGTGCACTTTATTTTGTGACTTTTATTGATGACTGTTCTAGAAAAGTGTGGCTTTTTGCTTTAAAATATAAAGACCATGTGTTTGATATATTTAAGTTCTTCCATGCTTATGTTAAGAGAGGGACAAGAAGAAAATTAAAATGCGTTAGGGTAGATAATAATGGTGAGTACAAAGGGCCATTGAGCAGTATTGCAGATCCTATAGAATCAAACTTGAGAAAACTGTACCAAAGACCCCGCAACAGAATGGTGTCGCAGAAAGGATGAATAGAACAATTGAAGAGAGGGTCAGATGTATGCTTTCTGATGCCAAGCTTCCTAAATCCTTCTAGGCAGAGGCTATGCATATTGTAGCTGACTTGATTAACCTTTCTCCTTCAGCTCCATTAGACGTCAATGTACCTGAGAGAGTTTGGACTGAGAAAGATGTATCTTATAAACACTTAAGAGTGTTTGGTTGTAGAGCATATGTTCACATCCGCAAAGATAAGAAATCGAAGCTTGATGATAAAGCCAAGGAATGCATTTTCTTAGGCAGCATGAAAAATTTGGGTACAGATTAGAAAATTGATCAGAAGTAGAGATGTTGTGTTTCTTGAAGATCAGGTAGTTGGTGATGCAGAGAAGAATGATGAGTCTCAGTCATTTCTACAAATTCCTATTATTCCAACTTCAGTTTCTTCACCTGTAGCTCATGATGATCATGAAGGAGCTGGAGAGGATAATAATGGTGGTCCTAGAGAACCAGTTGACCAAGCACCTTTAGAACCACCAGCATTGCCAGTTGAGCTAGAATTGAGAAGATCTACTAGCGAACAACGACCTTCCACTAGATATCCTCCACATGAGTATGTGATGCTTATAGATGGAGGGGAGCCAAAATGTTTTGAAGAAGTCATGTCTCTATGCAAGAGGAGATGAAATCCTTGAATGAGAACAACACTTTTGACCTAATGAAGCTGCTTAAGAGAAAGAGAGCATTGAAGAACAAGTGGGTTTACAGGTTAAAGATTGAAAATAAATCACAACAACAGTATAAGGCTAGATTGATTGTAAAGGATTTCGGTCAAAAGAAAGGTGTTGATTTTGAAGAAATATTTTCTCCTATAATGAAGATGTCTTCTATCCGAGTTGTTTTGGGATTAGTAACTAGTTTGAACTTGGAGATTGAACAGCTTGATGTAAAGACAACTTTCTTACACGATGACTTAGAGGAGGAAATATACATAGAGCAACCTGAAGGATTCAGTATCAAAGGTAAAGAAGAACTTGTGTGTAAGTTGAAGAAAGTTTGTATGGGCTGAAACAAGCACCAAGATAGTGGTACAAGAAATTTGATTATTTCATGGAGAATCATGGTTTCAACAAGATTATGTGCGACCATTGTGTTTTTGTGAAGAAGTTTGGTGATAATGATTTTATCATTCTTTTACTTTTATGGGGATGATATGTTAATTGGTGGCCAGGATGCTAATAAGATTGACAATCTGAAGAGAGAGCTTAGCAAGTCTTTTGCAATGAAAGACTTGGAACCGATGAGACAGATTCTTGGCATGAAGATTTCTCGTGATAGAAAAGTTAGGAAGTTATAGTTATCTCAAGAAGTATATGTTGGAAGAGTTCTTGAAAGATTTAACATGGGCAAGGCAAAATTTGTTTGTTCTCCACTTGCAAGGCATTTCAAGCTTAGTTCTGAGCATTGTCCTACAAGTGAAAAAGAGAAGCAAGAGATGAGAGGAGTTCCTTATGCTTTGGCAGTTGGTAGTTTGATGTACGCCATGATTTATACAAGACCAGATATTGCTCATACAGTTAGTGTAGTTAGTCGGTTTCTCTCCAATCCGGATAAAGAACACTGGACAACAGTGAAGTGGATTCTCAGATATCTCAGAGGCACTTCCAAGGCTTGTTTATGTTTTGGTGGTGACAAATTTGTGATACAAGTGTACACGGATGCAGATATGGCAGGAGATGTTGACTCGAGAAAATGTTTATCAGGATATTTGCTCACCTTTGTAGGGGGAGCAGTCTCATGGCAGTCCAGACTTTAGCATTGTGTTGTTTTGTCTACCACAAAAGCAGAGTATATTGCAATTACTGAAAGTTGCAAAGAAATCTTGTGGATGAAGAATTTCCTACAAGAGTTGGGTATGAAGCAAGATAATTTTATTGTGTATTGCAGAGTGCCATTCATTTAGCAAAAAATTCAACATACCATTTAAAATCCAAGCATATTAATGAGGTAACATTGGATACGAGACGTGCTTGAGAAGAAACAGTTGCAGTTTGAGGAGATACACACAACGAAGAATGGGTCAGATATGATAACAAAGTCATTGCCTAAGGAGAAGCTGAAAAGCTGTATGCAGAGAGCAGGCTTGGTGGTGCCCCCACATGATCTGGAGGGGAAGATTTGTTGGGTTTATCTTATTTAGGATCCAAAAGTCTAAAGTCCATTGGTTTGTAATTATTACTAAACCTTAAACTTGGATGAAATTTATCATGTAATTTGGCTATAAAAGCAAGCGCTGACCTAATGGAATTGTGCATGAAAAATAACGGCAGCAACTTTTAGTGGAAGAAAAGCGGCAAAAGAGAGAGAGAAAAGTCGGTAGAAGAAAATAGTGATTTCAATCTTTAATTAAGTGATTGGAAGACGAAATTAACTCTATTTTCTTCTAAATTTTGAGAATAAATTTCTAACATCGCCTTCTATAATCTTATTGGTATTGATTTTTATTTTATTCTCTTTTTAACTATTATTTAAAATACCTATTTATTAAAAAAATAATTATTAAATTATTACTGTAAATTAAGAATAATGAAATTCTTAATGTTAATAACCTTTAGTATTATTTAGAGAAAAATTTATACTATAATCTCATTAATATAATAAAAAATTATATCAAACTACAATCTCATAATTTTTCCCACTATAAAATTTTCACGTAAAAATTTATGTCTTATAATTAATTTTTACTTTAAATTTATTAATTTATTTTTATCTATTTATTTGTGATAAACATCTTATTTTAATCACACAAAAAAAATTATTTCCGCTTACAGTATTCCTTCCCCAACATAATTCTATACATAAATTTCTCAATTTATTTATGCACTTAAAAAGCTGGACATGTAGATCACAAAACCTTAACATACACATTGCGCTAGGCACACATCATTATAATTACAGAATCTGAACATCAATGACCTTGCGCTCCACATTGGTCTTAGGAATTGAAATGTAAAGAACACCATTCTTGAGCTCTGCCTTGACCTTATCTTTCTCACAGTTATCAGGAAGCTGGAGACGAGTATCGTAAGAGCTAAAACTTGCACCAGACCAACTCGGATCACCTCCAGCTTCTTCTGCCCTGTGCTCTCCTTTAATGACAAGGACATCATCTTCCACCGACACTTTGACATCCTCCTTAGAGAGTCCAGGCATGTCAAATCTCATTTTGATCTCATTTTCCTCCTCTTTGATGTCCCACGGTGTTCTCACCTGGCCTCCCCCGCCAGCCCGGCTCCTCCCCGGAAAAGCCATCGTATCCTCTAATAGACGGTCCATTGTGTCCAGCATCTGCCGCATTGTCCTCGTTGGAAACGAGGGATCCATCAAACCTGCAACCCAAAGTCGTACATTTTTTAGAATTGGGTAATTAAATCGGTGTTCAATTTACTTCCAAACCTTATGATTTAACATAATCAGTATTTTATTAACTATAAAATCATGCAAAGGCAACTGCTCAATACCCCTAGCAGCTGCAACGCAAACTAACATAGTCTAACAGAGCATGTAAAACTTGTATTATTTAAATCACTGAATCCTACAGGCAACGGACGAAGGCAAAGACAAATTTAATTCGCTGAACTTACCGAAAGGTAAAATATCGAGAGCCGTTCTTCGAGGCCTCCTCTCCGCTTGGGTTCCTTGGTTACCGGAATTAACATGGACGTCAACCGAAGTATCCTTGTTCTCCCCACCAGCCTGAGCTCTCACGGCTTGTAGCCGATAGGCGCCTTTCCTTGACGTTGCCGGTAAGGTTACCGAGCATGGCGCCACATTTCTCCTAGCTATTGAGGTCCTGGCCTCGCGCGATACCAAGGGTGATGATGATGAGATAGATAATGTTGCAGCCATTTATTTTCACTTTGTTTTCTGAGCACTTGAGAGAATCGACCGATGGTTTCGTGGAGTGAGGAGTGGAGATATATACATACACACGCACACACAGGGAGAGAGAGGCAATCAATGAGATGTGAACAAGTGTGAAAGATTGGAGAGGCATCATGAAACTTGTAGAGTACGAAAATTCTGGACTCAACGCCCATCATCCACCATCCAAATTATACGTGATTATACTTTTGTGTCTTCTTCTTTCTACTGGTTTCTCATCCATTCGGGAAGCATCGCGAATGAAAAACTTTTTATTTACAATTGGACCCTTATATTTTATTGTATTTTACATTAAAGGACTCGGATCATGCTTTCAATTGTCCCAAACATAGTACAAGTTCGACTGTTTTGAATTTTTTACTGGTGAATAGTGAAAATTAAGCAACATTCATTAAGTACTAATAATTTTTTTTTTTAAAAGTCCGGTAACATACACCAAACTACCAATGAATTAAAAATATAGAAACGTTAATATTGGAAGACATTCCGTTAACAGTCCCCCAGGACAGGGCCAAATTATTGGTGAAAATAAAAAAAAAAATCTTTCCCCGTCGAGCTAAAAGTTCAGAGTAGAAACTATGGAATAGGCTTTCTATTAGTTGACAAGGAATTTGATTGGACTTCATATGCACCGAGTAGGAAATACATTTAGACAAAATGCGTTCAGCTAGCTTGGAGCAATTTCAAGATAGAACAACTTCCAGAACGCATCTTGTTACAATTGTTACAATTATTTTAAATTCAGTTACAGACATCCAACGGTTCTGGAGACTATTCTACGTTGGAGCTGCTCCAACCGTAGCAACTGCCGTGCAAAAATAATGTTGCTCTTTACCTCTTTCATTGGTGCTATATGAGGATCGATTATAAACTTTGAATTTCAAATTTTGTAAGCTTACCAAAACTATTGAATAAATCATAAGACCGTGTATGCTAAGTTGTATTAGATGGTAAATGCATTTACAGTCCTTGTACAGTCGTATGGTAACAAACTTTAAATAGCTATTTTTTGAGTTTACTACTTGGCATTTGGTCGGCAAAATACCTACCCGTCCATACAGAAACACCAAGAAACCAGAGTATACAAAATGCTATAACTCAAGCCACAATATAAACTGAAGATCTACACGGCTGGAATGAAATTCCCAGCCAAAACAGACAAGAACGAAAACAATTGAATGTGGATCAAACGCGTCCAGGAAGTCTCTTAGATAAAATCAGAACCACCCGGGCGAAACTCCAGGTCTGGATGAGTCCGATCAGGCCCTCGTGGGTTTCTGCTAGTACAAGAAAGCAAAAAATGTCAGATTTCCACACCATCTTAATCTGATCTCTGTTTGTGTTCAAACAATAGTGTGCCAAATTTATTGAAAGAATCCCTTAATGATCAAACTCAAAGGTCGGCACCAGTTGCTAGAAAAAGCTTCAGAAAAGGGGCAATAGCAAGAATATTTTCATATTTATTTGTAAGTGCAGAAAAGTCGCTAAAATTTGTGTTCACCAACTCTTTGCGGGCCTAATGCAAAATGAAATACATGTCCCAAATACCAACATTTTTCTTTCTTTATTTTCTCTTTTCTAATTCATTCAACTTGAACTCCCAAAAAATGGACCATCATATGCAATTTTTCATCAAGTGCAAATCCTGCATATGGAACATGAAAAGTTTCATAATTTTATCAAATAGTGATGGCATAAATTCTTCAAATGAACCACAACAGACCAGATATCACCATCAGGTCAGGCTGAATCACTAGATTGAGCTAACTATTAATCACCCTAGACCACAAAATCAATGAGCCAAATGAAGGTTAGGTAGACAAATACAACTTATAACCATATGTTTACATGAGGAATGCTGAATTTCACTCTTCCCTCAATTTTCTTCTGTAAGTTACCATGTTATAAGACCATGAGAATCTTAATTCACATATACCTGACAAAACGATTAGGTTCAAATCCAGGAATTCCAGGCGGGCCGTAGGGATCAAAACGAGCACCTGGAGGAACAGGCCTGCATCACAAATCCAAAAGAATCAGATCCCACACAGATGCTAATTTCAAATAAGCCAAGACATTTTCTTAAGAACTCACGGGTTCCCTCCAGGAAAACTAGGGTCTCCACCAATTCCACCAAAAAAGCCAGGATGATCAGGTCCTGTGTCCACATGATAAAAGTCAGTAAGTCTGGAGAGGTGACAAACTTATATCAAACAACTTAGTAAAACAAGCCTTGTCTTACAGACCTATTAGCATGCTCCCATCACCGCCAAAGCCACCCCTGAAAGGCAGTTAAAATAGACATATACATGTTACAATTACAAAGAATAGTAATGACAAACAATTAATGATTTCGGATAGTGACACGCAGTTAAAATAGACATATACATGTTACAAGTAGAATGAAATAGCAATGACAAACAATCAATAATATGGATACTAACATACCTTCTAGGATACATTCCAGCACCAGGGCCAGGAAAAAGATCGCTACCACGACTTGGGTTGATAGGAGGAACAGGAATTCTACAAAGCAAATTACCACACAAAGTTAGAGTCTCTGGGTTATCATAGCAAAAGGGGTGATCAAAGGGAGGAATTGCCAATAATTATTCAATTCAAGCCTAGAGATTCTGGAAATCTGGTAAGTTTGGCATATGAGCATCCAAACTTGCTATTTAATCAACAGGCAAGTGCAGAACATTATATTTTGTACTTCAAAATAGCATGGGAAACTTACGACCAAGCACCAAAAGCCTCATCCTTTGGAAGTTAGAACAGAAACAAATGGTCACAGTAAACAGACCATCACTACCCAATTTCAAGATATGAAAGATTATTGGGTACTAAGACTCAAAGACAACATTATTCTGCTAGTCCATCGTCAATTACCATAAATAGTCACTCACATGAACAACAGAGTTCATAATAATTGAAGAAATTTTTTAATGCATCATATAATGAATCTGTAGCAATTGCAATGTATTAATCTAAGTCCCATGAATATACAGGGAATAAAATTAGTCAATGATAGTAAGATTAGCTTTTCAGCCAAGAATGGGATTATCCCCGAAAGCCCCCTTCAGACTTACAGCCCCCCCCCCCGCCCCCCCAAAAAAAAAAAAAAAGAAAGAAAACACTCAAAAAGAAAGAAAAAGACAAAAAGAAAAGCAAAGATTAACCCTGTAACATAAGATTGAGGCCCGTCATGCTCAAATCCAAAAGCAGGATCGGTTACAATAGGCCTTGATCCTTCACATCTTTCTGAGCTGCAAAGCACCACAAAATTCCGTGAAAAGCTTATTTAAAAGATGGCATCCTTGTTGTGCATCTCTAGGCGGATCAAAATTAAAAAATAAAAATAAAAATGAAAATAAATAAAACATATAACAGCTTCAAATTTCAGCAAAAAGAATATAACTCCATATTTAACACAATACTCCACTTTGGAAAATTAGGTGTACACTGAATCATTGACAAGAAAGCTACATTTCAATGTGAAATATATAGCAAAGAAATAAGAAACAATTTTTTAATTCTCCAAATCATTCAGAAGTAGAATTCAAAACTTGCTTCATATATTCGTATCATATTGGTAATCGAACAAAATCAATACATGCTCAACTGTTCCTATAAAAACATATAAATTGAACCACAATGTTGATCTAGACCCTAGCTTCAGGATCAACAACAATAACTCTTATAAATTTAGTCATCCAACATGGTTTACATATATCATTCACAAAACCAATGAAAAACATGATATCATCATCTTTTTTCTGATTATCATGTATGCCTAAATTGCAATTAGTTTTTTGTTCTCAAATACAACTGACTCATTATATGCAAACTTTAGGGAACTCACCTAGCTGTTTTTGGGGAGCCGTATAATTTTGAAATAATGTCTTTATCAAGATCTGTCACAAGCTTCTCTAAATTCTTGAACTTATCAGAGTAATTGCCTCCATTTTCTGCAACGTAGTCTGCAACACTGTTACAAAACACCACCACAGCATTAACAATATAACAAATATACAAAATTGCAAAACAAAGAGAGGATCCAAAATCCAAACGCGTACTTGATTTCGAGATGCACAGGCTCCGAAGCTCCCTCAGCTAATGCATCAACCAGCAATTTACTGTTCATCACGAGACACTTCACCAACACTTTCTTTGAACCTTTCTCAGGGTTTATAAACAGAAACGCGTAATTATCATCAGCTAGTTCGTTCCAGTGATCAATTCCTACTTCATCTACACAACCACAAAGACACAGCCGTTTAGTAATTAAAAAAATAATGAGTAAATAAAATAAAATATTATTTTGCTGAAGTAATTCATTTCAGTACCGGTGGAGGAGGAGGGAGAGGTGAACTCGGTGTCCGCGGCAGGTCCAGTGGCGGTTAACACGTGTCCACTGGCAAGGAAAGAGGCGTGAACGACAAATGCAATTTTATCGAAGTCGTTTCGAAAGGTAGGTCTTGCCGCTCTTATCACGGCCATCACTGATTTCTCGTTCGGCATTTTTTTTTTAATTTTTTTCCTGTCTTTGTTTTTAGAGTTTATGAGAGAGCGAGGTCTTGTTTCGAATGTCTGCAAATTTGATGGTGTATTTAGTCGAGGGTTAAGGAATAAGAATGAAAGAATCATAATAAAATTAAATTAAATTTTTAAATGTAATTTGATGATAAAAATAAAATGTGTGGTTAATATAATTAGAGAATAAAAAATGAGAATTTTATTTTTACAGGGATTGGGAATAAGAACGAACTAATGAGAATTAAATTTTTATTTTATTTTATTTTTATTTTTATATATTTTTTGAATTATTTTTATTTAAATTATGATTAATTTTATTATTTTAAATTTTATTATTAATAAATTTTATTAATTTTATTATTTTAATTATTATTATTAATATTTATTATTATTAATTTTATTTTTTTAATTAATATTATTTTTATAATAATATTTATATATATATCTAATTAATAAAAATTATATTATTTAATACTATAAATATTTTAATAAATTAATTCTCAATTTTATTTTTTATTTTTATTTATTTTACTAAATAAACACATCATTAACATTCTAATACATTCATATTCTCATTTATTTTTATCAAATAAATATTAAAATTCCATCCTCATTCTTTATTTCTATCTCAATCTATTACCGGCCCATTATCATTTTACGTTATTCCCAAAGTAAAGCACCACGAGTGAAAATAGACAGTTAACTCTCACCCTCAAAACGGCAGCGTTTATTTGCTGAAGTTCACAGGTTCAAAACGGCAGCGTTTTCAGCGACTTCGTGCTTCGCTCTGGGCTGGCCCGGAAAGAGTATCTTTTCTGAAGTTGACAAGCATACTTAGCCTGCAAGCAATAGATTATTTAAATGCAATTTAATAATAGGAAAATGATCCATATTCTACGCGTACAAACTAGATATTACCAATTAGTACAAGAAGATATATACGTAGAGAAAAGGACGTTGACATCACCATTCGATGAAATAGTCGAAGAAATTTTTATATTTTAAAAAATAATTACGCATATATATTTTTTTACATATAAAAGTTTTTTGATAAAATTTGAGGGTGTACATAAGTTTATTGCGATTATTGTTTAATATTGAAAAAAATTACGCGTCTAAAATATGATTATTTTAAAATACAAGAATGAGTATGCATATCTTAAAAAAAGATCGGTATGACTAATTCGAAAACTAAGAGGCTATTTTATGCCTGATGTTGCTGAAAAGAAATATAAGAATAGACAGATTGTGCACATAAATTAATCAACGTAGTTGGTTACAGCAAGGCACGTAATAGCCACGTATCCTTTGGACCCAATGGGAGCATAGTGAGAACACATTCATATCATTTGTAACAGTTGTAGTTTCCTTGTTGAGGGTATCTGTGTCGGGATCACAGGCTTGGAAAATCTAGTAAATTTTCCTAGAAAGTATAGTACATATCAAACGGCTCTTTTTTTTTCATTTCTTTTTTTATTTTCCCACTTATATGACCGTTGGCTTCCTTTAACTATCATTGTGTCATGTTTGATATGTCTGAGGCCGAGCAGCAAAGCCGGAACAAGATGGTATTGGTAAGTGACACAACGTCAACAACGACGACGAGTAAATACAGCAAGATCTTTGTTGGAGGATTGGCTTGGGAGACTCGAACTGAAACCATGAAGCATTATTTTGAGCAGTTTGGTGATATCCTTGAAGCCGTCGTCATTACTGATAGGGTTACTGGAAAATCAAAAGGATATGGCTTTGTAATTTTTATTCCCCGTCTCATCTCATCTCTTTCTTTGCAGCCCTATCCCTAGCTAGCTAGTTCATTTTATTAAGTTTGTTTGTTTAACCTCTTTTTTTTTAAAGGTAACTTTTAAGGATCCGGAATCGGCAAGCAGAGCATGTGAGAATCCTTATCCAGTGATTGATGGAAGGCGAGCTAATTGTAACCTCGCGCACCTAGGTGCTCATCACAAGAAACGCCCACCTCTTCTTCATGGCAATGTTACAGCAGCGGAACCATCGACAGTTGATTTTGGTCAACCACCGGTTCCTCAATATGCATTTTCTTATTCAACTTATGGGTGAGTTAATATTACTGAGTCAAAAATTTAGATAAATGATTGAAAAATGCTACTAGGTCCCAACCGTGACGCAACGGTGACAGAAACATAGGTGAAGCGTCCCTCTTTCGCCTTTATTTCGGACTCTATTTCAAACTTTCTTCCAGTGCATTATTCTTCTCATCAATTTACTGCCTGGCTACTAATTTACGTTATTGTTTAATATTATATGCAGATATCCTACTTTCTCCCATAACATTAATCATTCAATGGTTAGTTATGGTTCCTTTAAATAACTTGAACAGCACCTCATTACAAGTTTTGATTAAAATGAAAGTGGGTGTACTCTGCGCAGAATTATTACAATGCTTATTATGGTGGGCTAGGGCAAGGACAACAACAGTTTTCGTCATATTATCATCCCAACAGGTTCAGGTTCCCCGGAGCTGGAGCCTATACAAATTACCATCCATTTCCATTGTATTTGTATACTCAGGCTCCGGTTCCGGCTCCGGCTCAGGCTGAGCAGCAACAGAGTAGCCCAAATCAGCACCCCAAAATGGTTCATTTCCCTTATTTTCCCCAGCATTTCCCATCATCGCTCACTGTTACTGGTAAATTATACATCTTATTACATTTTCATATCTATGAACTACTTCGATCCCATCTTACCTGCTACAATTTACAAATTTTCAAAATAAAACTTGAAAAGTTCAACAGAATTAAAGTATATTGCAATTTGCCACAGAAAATGTAGCAGCAGGGGCAATGCAACCAGGGACTAGGACTGGGACTGGGACTACCTCTCTACGAGACAACACCAAGGGTTAACGAGAGTAGTCTTTCCATATTCATTATACAAAAAAATTTTATGTTGAATGACCAGAGACAGAAGCTATCTAGCATAGATGTTACCATACATTTTATTTTCGTTGTACCTAATATATATATATATATATATAGTATAGAAACTATCTCTTTCAAGTCATGAAGCTTCTGCTGATCAAAATTCACATTTCACATTCTAAAGAGAGGAGAATTGAAAACTTTCTTTTTTTTTTAACACAGGCTTTTCTTAACTAAACTTAAAAAAGAAATTTTTTTTAAGGAAGAGTAGTGCAAGACATATCAAAATTTTGGGATTGTTCATTATTTTAACCAAATTTAATTATATTCTTACAATAAAGATCCAAGAGTGGAGAGTCAACCACCAAGTAAGATGCATGCAAACCATAACAAGAAACTAGCAGACACAGATATGAATAAACAGCGTAAATATCGTGAAGAAGAAAAACATTGCAGAATATTTCAAAGTCTTCAGTTGTTAGATATTTCTAACATATCAGTTTCAGGGACCACCCCAACAGAATTCAAAATGATGTGAAACATAGATTTAATGCATTCATATCCTCAAAATCCCATAACTACCAAACTCTCTATAAGGCATCAACTCGAGAGATATGTCATAAATAACCCCTTAGAGGTGACAGAGATACCGGGCCGAGACACATAAGACTAAAGATAAACATAGTCACCACAAGTACCTCAAAAGATATTTTCTGTATCTATGTATATATGCATGTAAAGATAGTATTGGCAGTTGATCAATCCACAGAACATTCAAGAGCATCACTCAATGCAAGGGCGGGCGAGGAGCCCGTGGACGAACTGGAGTCTTGGAGGGGCTAACCCTGCATATAGAAAACATTGAGAAATTTCAGAATAGAAACTGAATGGAAATTTATATCATTTAAAACTGAACAGTCCGCCAAAACAACCTTATAGGCAGTGATCCCAAGACAGCACCACTACAGTTAAGAGCCGCAATCGCACTCTCAGCCTGCGAGAGCAAAATTACAGCATTAAACTTAGTAGCATAAATAAAAAACTAAGAGATCTTTTCATGATATAAATTTCCATATAACAAAAAAACCTCAATAAAATAATAAACAAAAAGAATTCTAGCCGATTACCATCCTTCAAGTTTAGGTCATTTTTCTATTGCCAAACTTTACAAGGCCTACAAAGGCAGGAACCTATTCCACAAAGACATGCATCACGTATCCAATCACTGAGGGAAAGCGGGAAAACGAGGAATGTTCTAATCGTAAGTGGTCCAAGAACTCGTAAGAACCATACTAACAATATGTATACCCCATAATACAAAATGATGAGGGAAAACAAAGAAGGAATTGCTAGGAAGATAAAGATCAAACAAGAAGAATAAAACGAAAGGGGAAAGGAGAAGGGAGAGTAGAGAATTTCCCAACAAGCCATATCAAACAACAATTAATTAGGCATTCTTAATTGGCACATCCAAATTCCAAACACATGTAGTGCAGTAACAGCAATGTTGTAGCACTCTTCCAGAGAGCCACCACAACAATATCTAAAATTCGCTCTTCAGGCCAGTGGTGCTGATACCCCTTTTCTTTATTAGGATAGGAACGCACTCAAAATTTCCATATTTGCAACCTTTCATGCATGTCTCATTACAAAACTAGTGACAGACCCAACTTTCGCTACAGATTACCAGAGCATGAATTAATAAAGAGAGAATACAAAATGCACAACTGCCAGGAACAGACATTAGAATACAAATTATGTATCTTATACATGCTGGGACTGAAGTTATGGGTCTAAACTTTTAAATCTACAAACTAAAAAGGGTCAACAAGCAAACAAATACATCTTTCTCAAAGAAGAAGAAGAAAAGCAAACAAGTACATTCACAACCATTATCATCTCTAGATGGTCCTATAGGGAAACACTATATAATCAACAATTATATACAAAACAGACCCCCAAAAATTAAAAAAAAAAAAAAAGAAAAAGAGGAAGAAAAAGAAATAGAATAAGCGCATAAGCAAAAGAGAGAGAAACCATACAAGGTGAGTCATTGAAATTTTATATTCATAATACTGTAAAGAATGGTGAGTTATGCTATAGCTCAGTTGTGAAAGGATAGAAAGACAGTACAAAGAATCGAAGATGACAAGAATAGGAGGCATATACATAAATGGCCTGCCTAAGCATAGGTAGGGAACACCAATCACACAGTATACAGCCAACCACAATACCAAATTGAACCTAAACCTTGCAAAAGAATCTGATTATAAGGAGTTAGATATGTGAAGAGCTGTGAACCCCAAATAGCAAATGTACAACGTACCACATCCTAACACTAACCCATATCCTCAGTTGAAAGCAGATCCAACAAAATAGCTAGCCAACAATAAACACCAAACTAGTTGGTCTCCAACCACTGAGATGTCTTGAGTTTTCCATGCCCAAGAATTTGTTATAAGACACTTGCAACACCTGAAAAGCTGTGCTTCCTCTTCAACCTTTTCAGAAGATGAAGGTTGTTGAACTATCGTTGGGACAGTAGTGCCAAACATGAAAATCAGGATAATGAGTGAGATTCCCAGCTATGATTGCTCTAACCTTGGAAGCTCTATGCCTTATAGCCTTAGGGTTCCTATATTCAATTTCTTCCCAGCCCTTGCCTAGCTCTGAATTGGCATCTGCAACTGATAACCACAGCCTATCCCCAGTAAACTTCAGCTTATGTAGATTTGCACATAAAAGGCATAATGGACACCGTTTCAAAAGAATAAAAATGAGAGCCCAATGGTCCTCATTCCAAAAGAGCCCTCACCTCAACAATTGAAAGCACATCAGTTCTATTTTCAGCATACCCCAGCCTTGAAACAATGTTTGAGAAGATTTTATGCCTTTGCATGGTTTAAATAAGATTTGACTTCATTTAGAGAAAGAAACCATCCTCCCTCACACATCCCAGCCCACCCCTCCTTTCTCATCCTCCCTCACACATCCCAGCCCACCCCTCCTTTCTAACTCTCTCAACTCAGGTAATCACTCAAGAATTTGCCATTTTAGCAGTGGAAAAATTTTCTCCTACAATTCCCATTTCCCAAATCTCTTAGATAAATGGCCAGTGACACATGTTGCTAACTATGATAAGAAATGATTAGGAACACATATGGACATGAGAGCATGCTTGGAGTCCTATATAAAGGAGAAAAGAATTGCTCATATGAACAAAAACTTCCAGTTCCCATGCCTTCTAGTGTTACCAGCACCACACAAATATAGAACTAGCTTTCTTATTTCTACACAAACATAATTACTAAATTTATCACAAAATGGCATATTTAAATGACAAAACTCTCCTTTTCAAAAAGACAAAACTCTATTTTCCATAATTCATGCAAAGATCGTCTCATTATGACAAATAGTCCGATGTTCAGCTGCCATTATTAGGTGTTGCTTAAAAATACAAATTCTAAATGATCGAATTCATAAACAGTAAAAATAAACCAACAACAAAATTAAAGAAAGAAACAGGACTTAGAAAGATAAATTTACAAAACCGAGATGGAAGCTATCTTTTCTCCAATGCCTTATAATCTTGTCACTAATTACACTTTCATGAATTTTCCAAAACTTTTAAAAGTAATGTAGAATGAGAAAACTCTACTAAAACAAGATCTAACATTCTCATTGTTGACAGTAAGAAGTCCAACTCAGTACAAGAAATTAAAGAATTCTCAAAGTAGTTTAGTAAGCTAAGGGGTTAAACAAAGATAAAAAATACCACTAATTGTGCATCAAGAGAACAAAATATATAAATCCAGTGCAAAGGATTCTAACCCAAAAAAGAGGCTTTTCGGTCAAATTTGAACTACATTCTATGTAAACTCTAAATACAATTGTTTCTGCAATTAATAGCAAGGACCAAGTGTTTTTGTTCACATAACAGGTTATAAAAAACAAGCATGCCATGAAAACGGCTCGCTTACCATCGCAAACTCAACAAAAGCAATACGAGTTGAATGCTGATAGTCTCCAAGCAGCCTCAAACGTTGAACCTGCACAAATAAAATGTGTCCATAAGAAACCATGAATAATTGAAGGACAAAATCACTTCATTAGGTTGGTCATTTAAGCAACAACAAACCTCCCCACAAACTGATTCAAAGAAGAGTTTGATATCTCCTTGAGTAACCTACATCAATTGGACAAACAAGTCAAAAACAAATGTAACCGGTATTGCTCCAAATCACATACTACAATAAATGGCAAAATAGAAAGTACCTTTTTGTCAATATTTGTACAATAAATAGTTCTTGAGCACATCTCACGTTCATCTTCAGACTGATAAGATTAGAAAGCCAATCAATGCACCAAAATTAAGATCCATGCAGCTTGAATGTAGGGTTTTTCAAAGAAAATGAAATAAAACAAAACTTTAAACATGATACAGAACCAGATGATAAGCACAGAGAGAGACAAAAAAAGAAAAGACGGAGCGAGTGAGGGCAGAGAAAGAAACAGAGGGATAAAGGAAAGGAAGAAAGGAAAAAAGAGAGAACAACAACATGGTTTTTGGTTAACAAAAACATACCTCCAGACGCCAAATCTTCTTCATGAGGTAAATGCGAAATTTCTACTAAAAATATTCAAAACAAACTTACAAAAGTTTGCATAACACACCTAACATGACTAAATTTTTGCAAAAAACAAAACGGCAAAGTCATTTGATATAAAAACTTCACATCTAACTGGCATCGTGAAAATTTTGAAAATGAAGGGGCTTAATTGCATAAAAATTTTGAGGATAGTTGTTAACTATAGTGAGGCAGGTGGTTATAACAGATGTCTCACCCTTGGTAAAAAGGTTGGATTAACAGGAGCAATTGCAGTTTTTGAAGGCAGCACTCTAACGGGATAGAACCCAAGCATAGTCCCAGCCAAACTCAGAGCAGCCCTTGCACCTTCTGCAAGCACATTTTCTTTGAAATTCAGAACAAGAACAAATGTCTATTAATGAATATAGTATGCATAAGCTTTTAACAATACCTTCATCAGTGAACTCAACGAAGGCAAAACGGAGGACGGAGTTAGGATCACCACAGATGCGGCAATCAACAACCTTAGGACAGGTAATAATTTCAGAGCATAAGCCACTACTATCAAACTATAAAGGGAATATGAGAGCAAAATAAAACACAGAATACCTGTCCACAAGTGAGAAAGAGCGTTGCAAGCTGCTCTTCAGTAACCTGACATACAGAAAAAATAGGGAAACAATAGTAAACATCAGTGCACAATAAAAACAAACTAAAGCATAAAAGCAATAACTTTGCAGAAAGTTCCAGCTCTTTACCTGCTGATCAATGTCAGATACATACACAGTCCTCCTGATTACCTCGTCTTGCTGTGCATTACTTGTTCTACAATTCATCCTTCGTTTCCCTTGACTATAACCATTCCTCTTCTGAAAAGCAGTATTAAAAAGACAAAGTACCTTAATCAAAGAAAGAAAATACCAAACTAAGAGCCATACAAGAAGCTTAAAACAACTCAAGATCAAAAGTAAAGGGCACACATACCCTTCTAGTGGTAGTATGTCCATTGGTATTTGCAGTGCCATCAGTGTGCATTATAAAATTATTAGTGTACCCAAATCCATTAGGGCCGAAAAAGGCAGGATTAAAATTAAAAATTTGACCATTTGCAAGAGAAGGAGGCACAAATTCAGCAGCCATGGGATTCAACTTGGACAACATATCCACCAAATCCCTCATCTCGCAATCCTTGAAACTTTCACCCATTTTCCTTTCCATATGATTATCACTTGCATTCACATTCACAAACCCACCTCCAGCTCCAGCTCCAGGTTTTGTCTGCCCATTTTGTATCTGTATATTGGCATTGCCATTCCCACTTCTCTCCTTTGAGTGATCGTTGGAATTTTGTACATCATTTGAGTCAGATGACACCACAGTGTCATCCAAATTTTGATTCGATGAATCGATCTTAGCACCAGCATTCTCAGCGACCGCCATGATGATCAGTTTCTGAGTTTTTTTTCCCCCCCCAAAATGGGTCTCTTTTTTTTTTCTGAGATATCTCTGTGAAAATCTGCTCTTTTATTAGTCAATGATCTAAGATAAATGCTTTAAATTTAAATATTAAAAAAAACAAATTTTGAGAAAAACCCAGAATCTTATTGAACAGCAGTGGGAGAAAGAGAGAGAGACAGAGCTCTTACCTTATTCTCTCTTATCTAAAAACTTTCCATAAATGTGATGATGTAAAGATTAAGAAGCAAAGCAAAAACCAAACCGAAGCAACCACCAAAACCCACCCAAAATGAAAAGAAAAGATAAAACTGATGATCACTTCCCAAAATGAAATTGGGTGAAACAGAATACAAACTTTTTTGCTCTTTTAGTTTTTTTTTGTAAATTGATAAAAAGAGGGTTTAAGAGCGACAGATAAAGGGGTGTTTGTTTGTTTTCTAATGCGTTGCAAAATGCTATCTGTGTCCCTTTTATGTTGATTTTCTTTGGATCGTCCGTTAGCGGGTGTGTGCCATCATCACGCATTTTATTCTCTCTCATACATCTACATACATACATGCATACATACATACATTCGAAATGGTCATACATACATGCCCAGCATATCAATTACGAGAATAATGTAAATCCAAGATTTATCCATATCTTATCTTTCCTTTTTCTATCTAACCAAAATTTTTTGTATCTTTATACGTGCTACCGAACAAAGAATTAAAGATATCCAATTATTGAACATAATAATTCAACAAACATTAAATTTAAAACTAATCGCCATGGCCGTTCATAAACAAGCTCTAAGGAATTCTTTTTTTTTTTCGCACTAAACTGAATCATGTATTTTGTTACCTTCAACTTTATAACAATAATCATATTAACATATTAAGATATTTGAATGTTTTTATACCATGCGGTTGCTTTAGTTCCATATTGATGAATTTTATTAAATTTGATCAATTCCAATGAAATATTTTTTAATTCAAATCTTTTTATTTGGTACAATTGAAGCTTACATTGAAAATCAGATCAAAACCAAATCTTAGTTAATAATAATTAGTTTGTAAAATTTTATTGTTAGTAAGAATGTTTCCTCATAAGATCAATTTGTCTAATTCTAAAAATGATACAAGAGCTATGTGTTGAAACATTGTTACGAATTTAGCAAGTAAGCGAGGATTTGAAGATAGTTAATTCACGAAAAAACAGTCAATTCATGAGAGAAGTAATCCGAAATTAATTTTTCTAAATTAACAAACTGAAGCCATTAAAATAAACAGTTGCACATATACTTAAATGTGGATTTATTCTAGGGTGATATGGGAGTTAATATTATTTCATTAAAAAATAAAACAATCAGTGTTTAAACATAAATGTATACTACATCTCGAGATTTATACGATAATGGTTTTTCAAACAAGTAATTTTTTTTTTTTCAAAAACACTAAAACAAACAAAGATGTGGAGAAAGTTAAAAGGAAAAAAAATATTATAAATATTAGATGTACAATGTTACTTTTGCACAGCGTTACTTTTGTTATTTATGGGGTGGATTTAAAAAATATATTCATTTTAATCTTTTTTATGGGTGGATTCTGTTAATCATACGGTGGTGGCTTTACCCAAAAAAAAAAAAATGCGGGGAATATAACCATCATTTGGTTAACATATGTCTAAGGCTTTGTTTGTTTAAGTTTTTTGGCAACTCACCTGGCAAACTTGCAAATATAATTTGACAACACAACTAAATATTTTTCGCAGTTATCTACGAAGGGTCGGTTTGGTAATGTTTTAGGTTTTAAAATAATTGATGTTATCTACACTATAAAAATAATCAGCTGTAAAAAAAAATTAGATAAATATTTGGTAAAATTTATTTTAGCTCCTATTCTTGATGAGTTCAACAATCCAATCCAGGATGCTGTTGCAACTCTCATTTTGACCATTTCCCTCCATTTCATTGGTGACCCTTCTCACCTCCGTGATAAAAACGCTGAGCTACTACATAACTTGAGATGTAGGAAACTTAGTGAATTCCAAAGCTACAAAACCTCCTTTTTCACCAGATTATTTCTAAGAGATGATGCAAATCATACTACTTGGAAAGAAAAATTTCTTGCTGGATTACCTACCCTTTTGGGTGAAAAGGTAAGAAATTCTATCAAAGCCCTTTATGACAACCGTATTCCGTATGATGAGCTCACCTATGGTGAACTTGTCAGTTTTGTCAACAAAGAAGGTTTAAAGATTTGTCAAGATTTGAAATTACAGAAACGACTTAAGTGGGAGCTTAAGAAGTCTAAACAAGAATTAAGCGGTTTCTGTAAACAATTCAATTATGACCCCTTTAAAACTTCTATTTCCAAAGATTGTAATGGTGAGTGTTCTTCTAAACCTCGCAGGAAACATTACAAATCTAAACACTTTAGAAAACATTTTCGTGATTTTAGGAAACTTCCTTATAAGAAACCTTCGAGGCCTTATAAGAAACAAAGTTTCTCTAAAAAGAAAGAACTTAAAGCCAAACCTATAACCCCATTCAATTTCAAAGATGCTACATGTTTCAAATGTGGCATGAAAGGTCATACTGCAAAATTTTGCAGAATGAACAAAAGACTTCATGAGCTTGACCTCGATGAAGACATTCTTTCCAAATTAGCTCCCCTCCTTGTTGAATTTTCTGATTCTGAATCTTCCATGTCGGGAGATAATGATCCTTACCAAGTTGATGAGCTTTTTGACTCAGATGACTCTGCATCTAGCAGTAGTGAATCTGAATCCGATTCATTTTTAAAGAAAATCAATGTTTTGACCAAAGACCAAGAAACTTTTCTTGAACTTGTAAAGCATATTTCTGATCCAAATCTTCAAAAAGAATATCTTGATAAACTTTTGAAAACTTTGGATTTTAACAAAGCCGAGACTTCTAAAGTCCCAATTGTTAAAAAAAATTCTTATGATCTTACTCAGATTTTGGACAAAAAGAAAACAAAAAAGTCAACACCCACTATCCAAGATCTTCAAAACGAAATCAAGCAGATTAAGCTTGAAATCAAAGATTTATTTTTAAAAGCATTATAAGTTTTAAAAATAATTGTATGTGTTTAATAAATCTTACTATAGAGTTGTTGTAAAAATAGAAATGATGGTATTGGACATAACGTTCAATAAAATTTATTTACATATTTATAAACATATCATTTTTTAGTCTTGTCTTGGAGACAAGTTTGTCTGTCTTGTCTATAATGACAAGTTTTCTTTCGTGAAGTTCCTAAATTAAAGCTTTCTAGTCAGAATTTTTGTGACTTTTCGGGTTAGTCAAGTGCAATGTCAGGAAGAGAGTAGGAGTTTGAAATCAACATTGGTTACGCTCATATCAATTTGGAGGAAGAGGAGGAAGGAGGTCTGATTGTAGAAGGAGATGATGTTAATGAGAGTGGTCTAGGGACTATTGATTCTCGGTTTTGTCTGGTGGGCAAATTCCTTACAGATAAAGTAATTAACTTCCTTGCCATGAAGAATACTATGGCTTCCTTATGGCGTCCGGGGAAAGGAGAGTGTATCAAGGATTTATCTCCCACGCTTTTCCTATTCCAATTCTTTCATGAAGTTGACTTGAAAAGGGTTCTTGAATCGGGACCATGGAAGTTTGACCAACATATTTTAATCCTTAAAAGGCTGAAGGAAAATGAACAACCCCAGAATGTCCTGTTGTGCTTTACTTCGTTTTGGATCTAGGTTTACAACCTGCCAATCGGTTTTATGTCTGAAAAAATTCTGAAAGATATTGGCAACTATATAGGCACTTTTTTGGAGTCCGATGCATATAATCTAATGGGGGTTTGGAGAAACTACATGCGCATACAAGTGTCTATAGATGTTAGGAAACCTCTTAAGCGAAGGATGAAAATGAAAAAAGCGGGCGGAAACTGGATTTGGGTTGATTTTAAATATGAACGTCTAAATATTTTTTGCTTTATTTGTGGATTACTTGGCCATACTGAAAAGCAATGTCCCAAATTGTATGATTGCCCTCCTGGTGAAATTGTAAAATGCTATGGTCACTGGCTGAAAGCACCAAATAAAAAGAATGCAATGAATTCCGGTGAACGGTGGTTGCGGTCAGTACTGCTGGGAGAAGATGACAAGGAAAAAGGAAGGAGCGTGGATGTCATAGTTACCATGGTAATTGATCCGGTTTTGGCCATGAATCAAGGAGATGCTATACGTAAGACTATTGATGGGAACGAGGATGTGGGGATTATGGTAGCTGGTAAGGAAGATGATATTTTGTTGCCAACTAGGACTCCACCAAGTGTGCAAGGAAAGCAAGTTAAGGGGACAATTAATGTGATTGATTTCAATGGAGATTCTGGGGATGAAATGGATGAGGGGTTAATTGTTAATGATGCTAAAAAGAGAAGGTCGCTAGTTGGGTCATGCAGCAAAGTGGGATTTGAAGGAGAAGTTACTTCCTAATCGATGCTTTTGGAATCAATTTTAAAAAACGGACCAGAGGTGGACCTTGTCGTTCAGGCCCACCGAGACCAATGAGTGTTTTAAGCTGGAACTGCTGTGGGCTTGGCCAACCACAAACAGTCAAATGCTGGAAGAGTTGGCCAAATGTAAGAAATCGATTTTTATTTTTCTTATTGAAACATTGTGTAATCGAAGGAAGTTGGAAGGTTTAAAAACAAAATTGGGCTATGAAGGTTTATTCACAGTTGACCCAGTGGGCTGGAGTAGAGGTCTTGCTCTCTTTTGGAAAGCAAACAGCAATGTTAGATTATTAAAATTTTCTAAGAACTGTATTGATGTGGAGGTTAAGTATCAGGACATGGGCAAGTGGAGGATGACGGGCTTCTATGGGTTCCCGGAGTCTAGCCGTCGTCGAGAGTCTTGGGATCTTCTATGCACTTTAACTACTGTGTCTTCCCTTCCCTGGGTATGCATCAGGGACTTTAATGATCTTTTAGCTGCTCATGAGAAGCGAGGGAAGAATGAGCACCCAAATTGGAAGTTGCAGGGGTTTAAACAAGTTGTGGTTGATAGTGGCCTCAGTGATATTGGCATGGAGGGTTATCAATTTACTTGGGAACGATCTAAGGGTACGGAGAATTGGGTGGAGGAAAGATTGGACATAGTTCTTGCTATTGATCCTTGGAGTCATCGATTCAAATAAGCACGGGTTTGGAGTCTTCAATCTTCTACCTCAGATCATCTACCCATTTTTATGGACCCAAATCCCCTAAATCATTCTCATAGGCATCGAAGATTTTGATTTGAAAACATATGGCTTAGAAAGGCTGATTGTACATATATGATTCAGGCTAGTTGGTCCTCATCTCATGGGATTGCAATTCAACAAAAACTTCTAAATTGTGGGACTGCGTTGCTTAATTGGGGAGGTCACTTAGCTAGTGACTTTCGCAATCGTATTTCTGACTATAAAAGGAAAATGTCTCTTTTGCAGGGGCATCGTGATTCAGCTGGTATTGTGGAGTTTACTGAGGGTAGGAAGCGGTTTAATGAGCTTTTCCATAGTCAGGAGGTTTTCTGGAAGCAAAGATCAAGGTTACTTTGGCTCAAAGAAGGGGATATGAATTCTCACTTCTTCCATACTATGCCTTCAACAAGAAAGCATAGGAATTCTATTTCAACTCTTCAAAATGCTCAAGGTCAGTCGTGTACCACCTCGGCTGAAATTGATGCTCTGATTTATGATTATTTCTCTAAGCTATTTATTGTTGATGGTTGCCAAAATGATGAAGTTTTAAATTGTGTAAAGACAAAGATTACTTATGAGCAAAATGAGTTGCTGTTAGAGCCTTTTTCAACAGGCGATGTCAAAGCAGCCCTCTTCAAAATGCATCCAGACAAATCATCAGGACCTGATGGTATGAATCCTGCCTTTTACCAACGATTTTAGCTTACTGTTGGTGAGGATGTGACTGCAGCTTGTTTGCATTTTATTAATACTTGCTCATTTCCGATGGGTTTAAATGACACCTCTATTGTATTGATCCCCAAGAAACCAAAACCGGAGATGTTGTCAGATATGAGGCCTATTGCTTTATGTAATGTTCTGTATAAGATTGTTGCTAAAATGCTTGCAAATAGAATGAAGTTAGTCATGGGTTCTGTGGTTTCTGAATTTCAAAGTGCGTTTGTGCCAAGTCGGGCCATCACAGATAATATCCTTATCTCCTCTGAAATTATGCATTTTTTGAAGAGGAAGCGACAAGGAAAATTTGGAGTTGCTACCCTTAAAATTGATATGTCGAAGGCCTATGACCGAATTGAATGGGAATTTTTGGAAGCTATGATGCTCAGGCTGGGGTTTAATGCTAAATGGGTGAAGTTGATTATGCTATGTGTCTCTACAGTTCGGTATCATGTTTCTCACGATGAGAAGGAGATTGGACCTATCATTCCAGGTAGAGGGCTTCGCCAAGGGGATCTTTTATCGACGTGTTTATTCATTCTTTGTGCGGAAGGTCTCAATGCGTTAATCCGTAAACATGAGTTGGCTCGCTTAATTCATGGGGTAAAAGTTGCTCAAGGGGCTCTTGTTGTATCTCATCTATTTTTTGCAGATGATTGTTTTATGTTTTTCAAAGCCAACCAAAGTGAAGCTCGTTTAATTAAGCACATTCTTGCGACTTATGGTCAATGGTCAGGACAATTGGTGAACTTTAACAAATCTTCCATTTCTTTCAGTTTGAATGTTAACGAAGATGTGAAGGGGCTTATATGTGATACTTTGGAGGTTAATGCTACTACTAACCATGGCACTTATCTTAGATTACCCTCTCTTGTTGGCAGGAACAAAAAAGAAGTTTTTCGATCTATCTATGACAGAGTATGGCAAAAGCTTCACAGCTGGAGTATCAGGATGCTGTCAAGACCTGGGAAAGAAATCCTATTAAAAACAGTGGCTCAAGCTATCCCGAATTATGCCATGCAAGTTTACCTTCTGCCTCTTGATCTTTCCAGAGAGCTCGAAACTATGATGAACTCAGTTTGATGGAGAAACAGCCGCAATGGTGGAGGTGGCATTCACTAGATGAAGTGGAAGTTTCTTTGCGAACCAAAGACACATGGAGGAATTGGCTTAAAAAATCTACATGACTTCAATGTGGCCATGTTGGGGAAGCAAGTTTGGAAACTTTTATCGAATCTGAAGTCTCTTGTTGGCCAAATTTTCAAAGCTCGTTACTTCCCTTATACATCTATTGCAGAGGTTGATTTGGGTTATATTCCAAGCTTTGTGTGGAGGTCTCTAATGGCAGCTAAGCATATTGTTGTTCATGGTAGCAAGATTCAGATTGGTAGTGGTCAGAATTGTACTATTGGGTCAGCTCCTTGGCTTCCAGATGCAGATAACGGCTTTCTTTCCACCAGCTTACCTGAGCAGAAAACAACAGCACCAATTAGTAGTTTAATGGCTCCTGGACAACGTCGATGGGATTATGATGTAGTGGCAGATTTATTTAACGCTCGAGACAGGAATCTTATTTTACAAATTCCCCTTAGTGCTCGGAGGGATAAGGATGTGTGGTATTGGTTGGCAGATCCTCATGGTTTATATACAGTCAACAGCTATTATAAATTACTTAATCATTGTGCTACTACCCCAACATCTGGTGTGTGGAGGAAAATATGGAACTTAGAGGTGCCTAATAAGGTGAAGAATTTTCTTTGGAGGGCTACTATAAATGTGCTACCAACAAACGATAATCTTATTCGGAGAAGCGTTGACGTAATGCTTATTTGCTCCCTCTGCAATCAGCAGAATGAATCTGTTGTGCATGCTTGGTGAATTGTGTCTTTGCTCAAATATGCTGGATTTCTTCTTCACTTGGCTTTGCTGGTCATCACTCTTCATTTCTTAGTTAGCTAGATCAAGTCTTTGCCCGCTGTAGTAAGGAGATGTGCAATCTTGTTGCTATGATATGTTGGAAAATCTGGTTTCGCAGGAATGGAAAAGTTTGGAATAACAAAGTTTGCAATGTGCACTATATCCTTAACTCTACTGGGACTTATATGTTTCAATGGCAAACAGCGAGGAAACAATCTGTTTTCATTGATGTTGATTCTTTCCATGGTTGTCATGGGGCTGTTTGCTAGGAGAAACCACATCCTGGTTGGCTCAAGTGTAATGTTGATGCTGCAACATTCTCAGCTCAGGGGAAAGTCAACTATGGAGGAGTTATCCACAATTCTGAGGGGGTTTTTGTGGATGCATGTTGTGCCTGCCTGAGTGGAAGCTTTGGTGCAAGAGATGCTGAAGCGTTTGGTGTGCGGGAGATTCTAAGCTGGATTAAGCAACGACAGTTGTCTTGCGTTGTTGTTGAGATGGATTGTTTTAAAGTCTTTAAAGCTCTCACAGAGAACTATTCTTGTCCTAATGGTTATGGCCTAATTCTTGATGATTATAGAGCTTTAGATCGTTCTTTAGGAGATATTAAATTTTTTTTTTGTCTGAAGGTCTGCGAATACTGCTGCCCATGTGGTTGCACGGGTGGGGGGTTCTTTGTCAGGCCCTGGAGAATGGAGTAATGTTCCATCTTCCTGATTAATTGTTTATCTGTCTTCTGTTTCCAGTTAATACATCTATCAAGTTTTATTAAAAAAAAAAAATTTATAACACATGTATATAAAAAAAAAATTATTCTGTATATATATATTTGATAATTAAAATAAATATTTTATATTATTATTCTTATTTTTATCTCAATATAATTGGTAATAATAATAATCTCTTTAAAGTTAATGATTTAATTTCCTAATTAATAATGACAATTTTGAATTTTTATAATATAAATGAAGATATTTATGGAATCGTCTGAAGTATAAAATTGATTCTTAAAATAAGATTTTGAAAAGTCACTCCTCGCCTTTTTAAAAATTTACTATAGAATAAAGTGATTTTACCAAATTTCTAAAATAATTTGTTAAACACTAAAATTAGTTTTTAACTTTTCAAAATTACTTATAAACCTTCCAAAAATAATTTGTTAAATGGGCCCTAAGAAATAAGATCCAAGAGTGATAACTAATAACTAAACCCCCATTAACTTACACTTGACATATATAACTTTCATAATAATAGTAGTTGAAGACCATAATACCATAATATCAAATGAAACTTAAATCTAAACAAGTTATAATACCGTAATATCAAATGGAACTTAATTTAAACAATTTAACTCATATAGCAATGATGTAACTGTAGTATGAAATTTAATCTAACTAAAAAAATATAAAAAATTTAAATTTACTCTTTTGTGTAGATAATTCATATAAATCATTTTAAAAAATGAAGAACGTCAAAGGCAAAGCAAGATTTAAGAAGATAGTAGGTATTGAACCTTGAATGTGACCATGAGAGATAGTGAGAAAATTATTGGCCTTAACCAATTAAATTAAATTGGTTTAAAAAGAAAGGGAAAAAAAAAAAAAAGAAGTATAGCCAATCTAATTGGGTTTAGGATACTAAAATTGAAACCGAATCAATTTTGATTCGACCCACTTGGTTGACGACTAAACTAGATTTGATTTGAGGGTCCGGTTATGTTGCAACTGTGGTACCGTGCCACAGTTGCAACCAGCCATTGGATCCACTTAGATGAGGGGTGAAACAGTGGATCCAATGACTGGTTGCAACTGTGGCACGGTACCACAGTTGTAACATAGCCAAGTCCTTGATTTGAACACCCGTACATGTCCAACAATGAATTTGAACTTATAAAAGATTTAATGTGTCCTTTAATTTAAAATTGATTTGCTTTAGTTTTATTGATTTAAAAAAGGGGGAAAATTCCAACGATCAACCTTTTTAAATTTTACAATATTAAAGTTCCTAAAAAGGTGCATTTGTGTGACAATGGATTAATCGGTATGAAAATTAGTTTCATAAACTATGATCAAAATTATTAGACTCGTTATCATTATTTTTGGTCAAATTCAAGGTTAATTTTGATAATTATTTAAAACTTAAATAAAAAATCACGTAACCATGATTGAAGTTGGGAAATTCTATTGATTTTACAAAATATATATATCTCAATTAAACCAATTTTTTTTTCATTATTTCAATTAAAATTCAGTCAAATTTTACGTTCTCACAATTATATAAATTTAAGAAAAGTTGAAATTTCTTTCCCAACCTCTTAGTTTGTCGTTCAATTTAAAATAGAAATATAATCACATTAAATTGATTTAACAATAAGTTACTTAATAAATATTTATTTAGTCCCTATATTTTGATTTAATCACATGTTTAGTATCTATATTTAAAAAGTACCTCAAAATACCTTTTTAGTTAAATATGTTACATTCTTACCATTGTTTTTCTTTACTTTTACAATAATACTACTAGAATAATATTCTTGACACTAATTAATTTATTTATAAAAATTTAATTAATGAATTAACCATTATTAATATGGAAGAACTAGTATTTTTTGAACCCATGCAATAGTCTTGTTAATAATTTATGTATAAATAAATTAACATCAGCCAAATTATAGCAATATTTAATATCCTTACAATAATTTTACTATTAGGTATTTATAAAATATTAATTTACCAAATTACACCTAAAAGTAAAATAATAACATAAAATTTATGAAATATTTTATTTTATTTTTAAGGCTAATTTGATAAATTAGTATTTTTTTATTAATATCCCCAAGAAAGTATGAATATTATTGTAGGGGTATTATTATAAGAGAAAAGAAAAACAAGGGTATGAGTGTAACATATTTAATAATAAAAAGTATTTTAAAATATGTTTTATAATATAGGAATTAAATGAGCATCTAACTCAAAAAATATGATGATTAAACAAACATTTATCATAATTATTTTTATAGAAAAATATCAGTAAAATAAAAAAAATTAATTAAACATGATTTTTGGTAATTAGGCGAGAGATATGCTCCAAAATTTAGCAACAAAACAAAAAGCATATGTCGTGCATGAGCGTGGATTGTAATGGATGAGGATGCATGGGTTAACGTATTATACCGTTGCCACGTGTAAGTAGTTTGTTGGTGGTAAGGTGATAGAGTTACCATAGCTGTTATTATCCAATGTGGTGACAGACACACAGGCTCCTTGCGAAGGGCATCATTCTCAACGTTGCACGAGTGCCGCAAACGCAAAAAGGCACCGGTAGGGAAATATAACACTCGCGTCCTTTAAATGCCACGTGTCTTCATGAAACGGTGTCGTCGTCAGCTGTTTCGAGACTATTCAAACTTGGCTTCATGAATCGCGATCATGTATAGATAAAAATGAAATTGAAATTGGGTGGATGGAGATTATGAAGACGAAAAGGACAAAGAAAAATCTATCCATCACGTGCGCAAATTGGATTTATATACAATTAAAAGCCAAAAAGAAATAAAATCAAACATCATCTAATAACCAAAATTTTTATTTTTCTTTTAGAAAAAGGTTTAGTTAATAAATGAACATTTTGTAAAATTCTTGTTTAAAAAGGGCACGTCTTTGTTGACATTCACGTTTCGAATTTCGAAATTGCATGTGTAATGGGATAGAAATTTAGGTAAAAAACAAAAGTCTGCGGCTGCATTCTATAAACAAAGGTGGTCACGTGATTGACCTGCAACGTAAATCATATAAAAAAAACCACATTATGATTGATGGATTGCTGTTACACCAGACCGATAAAAAGGTTGTTGTTACACCTTTATTATTTTTAATTTTTTTGAATTATTATTTATAGTAAATAGGGTTTTGCTAAGGTATATCAAATGTAACTTAGAACAAATACAGGATTCATGATTTCTCACTAATTTCATATATTATCATTCTCTTGTATTAAGTAACTACTTTTGAGTTGTTAGCTTGGGAGGAAATTTGGAAGCTAACATGCACTAATAACTTGATGAGATGTGGCTAAAAAAAGTCAATTAAATTAGAGTTAGCTAATTTGACTAAATGATAGGATAGCTTACGAATGTTAGAAGATAAGCTCTTAGGAAAAAAGGAAAATTATGGTAAATATGCTCAAACACCAACGAGTATTATCAAAACTCAAATTTAGCAGTTAGAGCCAACATGTGAACAATGTATGCCATCATAAAAAAAATGAAATATTTCTTTTTTGGGCTAAAAAGGAAGAACTAATAATAATAGAGATTATTTTCATAAAGCAATAAGAGGGAATCACATTGTTGTCCTTTGATATCGCTTGAAAAGTAGAAGGATCACAATGCTAAAAGCATGCAACCTGGCGAATTATAAAGTCAAAAAGGAGGTTGAAAGTTTTCTTGCCTTTTAAGCTCACGGATGTCACTATCAAAGGGCAAAAAAATAACAAAAATTTTAAAATAACCTCACTTGAGAGAGGTTAGCCAACAAATATCCACCAAGTATCCAAATGAACCAAATTGACCTTCAGACGCACTTCAATTTAAAACTCAAGGGTTCTTCAAAATGATAACATTGCCTGTCAATGTTACATTGCAGTATCAAAGGTTAGCTACCAAATAGCCTCTGATGAGCAAGTAGCTAATTTCCTCGCCAAGAAGCACATGGTCACCTCAAGTTTAGCATATAAAATGACTAGCATGCCACTATCGAGTGAAAGAGAAACGCTAGAAAAAGAGCTTCACAACTATTTATTGAAGAAAACAAAGTAGAGGAGAAGTCCATGAAGGTAGACTTTGTGACTTTCCAAAAAAGTTCTAGAAGGAAATAATCGCCAAAGCAAATTGAAGCGTAGTTGGATTCAAGAATCTCCAAAGAAGAAAAAGGAGGTATGCTAGTAGAGAATCCATTCACCATTCCTATTAAAATGGATGATCACAACGGTTGTCAAGATTGGTTCCCATCTCATAGATGAAACCGAAGAACAACTCATAACTTTCATGCAAGATTTTAGTGATGTAGTCACTAAGTCACTTGAAGATATGCCAAAAATCGATACAAAGGTTGTTTGCCATAGACTCAATGTTGGTCAACATCATAAACTAGTTAAAAAGAATAGAAGAGCTTTCAACCAAGAAAGGTAGGAGGCAATAGAGGTAGATTACTTGCTGCAAGCCGAAATTTTTAAAGAAGCCCCTATCCAAACTAGGTTTCAAACATTTTCCTAGTTAAAAGTCCAATAGCAAATGGCGCATGTGCTTCAATTTTATGATCTTGAACAAATCATGCTCAAATGATAGCTTCCTCATCCGTATAGTGGATCAACTAGTTAATGCCATATCCAGACATGGAATGTTGAGCTTCATGGATGCATTCTTGGGTTATAACCAAATCATAATGCATGAAATTGATCAAGAGAACACCTCATTTATCATCAATTTGGGTCTTTATTGTTACAAAGTTATGTTGTTTGGGTTAAAAGTGTAGAGGCCATCTATAAATCTTTGGTTAATAAGATTTTCCAGAACCAGATTGGCAAAACTATGGAGATTTACATTGATGATATGATAATAAAATCTGTACGAGCTATTGAAAATATACAGCACCTCCGAGAAACTTTTGAGATCTTTCAAAAATACAAGATGTAGTTAAACCTAGAGAAATGACATTCGAGGTAATGCTAGGGAAGTTTTTGAGGTTCATGGTGCAGCGAAGGGTCATTAAAGCAAACTTTTAAAGCAATGCTAGATATGAAATCGCTAAAAAGAGTTAAAGTAATTCAAAGTTATAAACTCTTCTCTAAATTATAGTGTTTGAGTTTCTTTATCTCAAAAGCTATCGATCATTGTAAACTCTTCTTTAAAGCCCTAAAGTCTGCAATAAAGCTATAATAGACTCCAAAATATGAAGGAACTTTTCATCAATTGAAGGAATACTTGGTTAACTCACTATTACTTGCCAAACTAAAGTCAGGAGATTCTCTCCTTACGTACTTGGCTATCTTCGAAAATGCTACTAGCTTAATTCTAGTCAGAGAAGAGGTAGATGGAGCACAAAGACTTGTTTACTTTACTAGTAAAGTAATGGTAAATGCAAAGAAGAGATATCATCAATCAGAAAAACTCATATTACCCCTAGTGATCTCTTACAAGAAAACCATATTATACTTCTAAGCCCATACTATAGTCGTGGTCACTAACCTGCCCTTGAGACAAGCACTCCAAAAGCTTGACATGTTATGAAGGCTTGTAAGGTGGTCCCCTTGAGCTTATTGAGTTTGATATCACCTATTGTCCTCGCTTAATTTTAAGGCTTAAGCCATCTCTAATTTTTTAGTAGAATTCACCGATGACTTTAGGAGAGAAGGAACCATGGAGAGAACATAAAGGCTTATCTGTAAAGACTAGAGAGTTGATGATGGAGTTTAAGGAAGTGAATGTATAGTAAGTCCCAAGAAAAAGGAACAATGAAGATGACAACTTAACCAAAATGTCTCATTTGGAATTGTCCAACTACCAGAATAAGTACTAATAGAGTATATACCTGCATGGAGCATTCTCTCTTTTGAGTAAAAAGTGGTAGGCTCTATATATTTAGAAGGATTCTGGAAGACAGTTATAATGAAGTTTCTCAAAAGAGGGGAGCTCTCAAATGATTATAATGCAGTTAGAAGACTAAGATATATAGTAGCTTCTATTATCTTATTGAAATATTACTTTACGGAAGATGGTTCTCTTTTCCTCATTTGAGATGCTTAAAAGAAGATCAAACTGAATATATTTTAAGTGAAATACATAAAGAGATATGTAGTAATCACTATGGGATACAATCATTAGCTTACAAGGCTTTAAGGTAAAGGCACTATTGGCCAACAATGCATGAAGATGCAAAGGAGATAGTTAGAAGTTATGATAAGTATAAGAGATTTGCTAAGGTGACACATATGCCTCTAGAAAAGGTAACTGTAATGTCTTCACCATGGCCATTTGTTGTATGGGAAGTTAATCTCATCGGCTCAATGCTAACCAGTAGAGGACGAGCCAAGTATGCCATTGTAGTTGTGGATTGCTTTACTAAATAGGTTGAAGCTCAACCTTTTTCCACCATCATCAAAAGAAAAACTATTAGTTTATATGGAGGTCCATAATTTACGGATTCAGCATTCTTAGTGTTGAGTGTTAGAAAATACATATTTATAAAGGAGAAAACCGTCATTTTACATTTCAAGTCTTACTAACAACCATTACTTTTATGTTTTTAACATTCTTGTGATTTAATTACGTGTGTTTTATTTTAATTAAGTAATTTATGTATTTTAAGGGCATTATAGTCATTTCACAATAAAGGAGAGATCAGACGGCAAAACGAACATCACTTTTGAACTCAGGACGGTCAAAAACCTTAGGAGGAGCATAAAAGGAAAAATGGCACTATTCACATGTACGGTACTATTCACGTATACGGTACTGTATACGTTACTGTTCACAGCACTGTTCACATAGACGAATCGATGACGTGGCATTGACCGATGATGTGGCATTGACTGATGAGGTGTCACGATCCTGTTGGACTAAAATTCTTATGTACTGTTGATGGTAACGTGGCAGCATATCAGTGGACGAAAAATCTCGCGTACGGTGCATGCATCACACAGGATTATTTTCAACCAAACTGCGTTACTGTTCATCCGGGTCAAACTGTGTTACTGTTCATCTACGTGGTCAAACCGTGGACTCTTGACTGATGACGTGGCGCAATCCTGAGCGTCCAAACTGTTTTTAATCCGATGACCATAATTTACTCTATGTATCTATAAAAAAGGGGCCTCCCCCCCTAATTTGATATCTCTGAATCCATTTTTGGGATCTATTTTCTGTAATTCCCTCTCTATCTTGTATTTTCTTCGTATTTTAATAAATTTTCATTTTGTCCCTAATTCAATTATGAGTGGCTAATTTTCTTTCAAGCTTGGGTTGAAGATGAAGTCTCAACATGTGTCATAGGCTTTATTTGGTAAATTTATTTTCTCTTCCCCTCTAGTTTTTGTGGATGTTTTGACTTCTCGTCGACAAATAATACTAATCTTATCTAGTACCGCCTTGATTTCACCGGCCCTCTAGTACAAGGTTATTATTATTTGGCACGATAAGCCCTTAGCACCATATTGATTAGAGCGTGGTTCATGAGGTGTGGATTCCCCCCTCATGATTTAATTGACATTAATAAGGATTATTTAGCCCATGATGCATGTTGATACGGATCCAGATATCCAAGTACGTCATTTCAATAGATTTCGCTTCAATTTATTCTCGCAATTGCAATTCCAATTTTAGAATCTCAATTTCAATTTTAGGATAATTTAAATCACTTCCACCACAATTTCAACCACCCATTTAAAAAATTAATTCTACATATAATTAAAATCCACCTCCTCGTGGGATCGACACTCGTCACCATTGATCTATACTACAATAGATTCGTGCGCTTGCGAGTACATTAAAATTTGCACAACAAGTTTTTAGCGCCATACTCCAACACATATAACCCTGGATGGAGAGACCACCCCAATTTTTCATGGTCTCAAGGACTCCAACAGAATGGACCAGCAGCTCCAGCTCCACCAATGCAACCAATTTCTCAAATTCCTCAAGCCTCTCAGCCCCTATTTAGACCATTCAATCAGAACCAAAACTACTCTCAGCCCAGACCATGGGAGGATGCATTCTAGAATTTCAAGAATGTTACTTACTCCACAATTGAGCAACAGAACCGCACTATTGATGGACTACGAAATGAGTTGAGAGCAGGCTTCAATTCACAAGCTCAATCAGTTTCAAGCCTCGAGAAGATGGTGGGACAACTTGCTTCTTCAGTTCAGACCTTGGCAATGACCGTTGAGAAAGGTAAGTTTCCAAGTCAACCAGTGCCTAATCCTAAAGGAGTGCATGAAGCAAGTACCAGTTCACCACAGCAGCATGAAGAGGTCAAAGCAGTGATGACCTTGCGAAAAGGAAAAGAAGTCGACAACAAAGTGAAAATACCGGTGACAAAAGAAAATCAAATTGTACCTGTGAATGTTGAGGACTCATCACCGGAGGAGAAAGAAGAAACCAACCCACAAGAATACGTTCCCAAAGCTCCATTTCCTCAAAGGTTAGCTAAAGGAAAGAAGGGAAAATCCACAGGTGAGATTCTCGAAATCTTCAAACAAGTAAGTGTTAACATCCCTTTACTTGATGCTATTAAACAAGTTCCATCTTATGCCAAATTTCTTAAAGACCTTTGTACTAAAAAGATAAATATGCATGTGCAAAAAAAGGCATTTTTAACAGAAAACGTTAGTTCTATACTCCAACATAAAATTCCTTTAAAATGCAAAGACCCAGGCTCCCCCACTATCTCATGTAGTATAGGGAACCACACAATTGAGAATGCTTTGTTGGATTTAGGAGCTAGTGTAAATCTTTTGCCTTACTCTGTATTCGTGAAACTTGGACTGGGAGAATTACACCCAACTCCAGTGGTGTTACAGCTTGCAGATCGGTCCACGAAAATACCTCGTGGTATTGTGGAGGACGTGCTTATCCAGGTAGATAAGTTTTATTTTCCTATTGATTTCACTGTAATTGACACTCAACCAATACAGGATTCGAGGAAGCACATCCCCATTATTCTAGGCCGACCTTTCTTGGCAACTGCGGATGCTCACATTCAATGCAGGACTGGAAATATGCAGTTGTCCTTCGGCAACATGACTATGGAGCTGAACATCTTCAACATTGCCAAACAACCTCACAATGCAGATGATGGAATTGTTGATGTGGATTTAATAGAAGCATTAGTTGATAATACTTTTGTTTCAAACCTTAGTGATGATCCTTTACAAACATGTTTAACTCACTTTAGTTTGGATTTTGATATTGACAGATCGGTCAATGAGGTCAACGCCCTACTTGACTCAGAACCATCTATGGACACTAATAAATGGAAGTCAAGAGTTGAGCAACTAGCACCATCAGAGAAGCAACTCATTCCATCATCAGAATCACCACCGAAACTCGAGCTCAAACCATTGCCCAACACTTTGGAATATGCGTTTTTGGGAGAAGAAAGTACTCTACCGGTAATCATCTCATCATCCTTAAATGACGAACAAAAAGGTAAGTTGTTGGATGTTTTAAAAGAGCACAAAGGAGCATTAGGATGGACCATAGCAGACATAAAAGGTATAAATCCAGTAGACTGCATGCATTACATTCACCTTGATGAAAATGCTAAATCTACTAGGGAAATGCAACGTCAGTTAAATCCTAATATGAAAGAAGTTGTTAGAACAGAAGTCCTTAAGCTATTAGATGCATGTATCATTTACCCAATTTCTGATAGTTCATGGGTCAGTCCTGTGCAAGTTGTCCCCAAAAAGTCAGGAGTCACTGTAGTTACCAATGCCGATAATGAATTGATACCCACTAGAGTAACTACAGGATGTCATGTATGCATTGATTATAGAAAGTTGAATTCTGTCACACGTAAAGACCATTTTCCTTTACCATTTATCGATCAAATGCTTGATAGATTAGCAGGCCATGAATTTTATTGCTTTCTAGATGGCTACTCAGGATACAATCAGATTTCCATAGCACCAAAAGATCAAGAGAAAACTACTTTCACTTGCCCTTTTGGCACATTTGCATATAGGAGAATGCCATTTAGATTATGTAATGCACCTGCTACATTTCAACGGTGTATGTTGAGCATTTTTTCTGATATGGTTGAACGATTCCTTGAAGTCTTTATGAATGATTTTTCTATCTTTGGTGACTCGTTTGATCAATGTTTACATCATCTAACACTAGTTCTGCAGAGATGTATCGAGAAGAATTTGGTCTTAAATTGGGAGAAATGCTATTTTATGGTAAAACAAGGTATTGTTCTCGGTCACATTATTTCGAGCAAAGGTATTGAGGTTGACAAAACCAAGATGGATCTCATTTCTAATCTTCCTTTACCCAAAACAGTCAGAGAAGTAAGATCTTTCCTTGGGCATGCTGGTTTTTATAGACGTTTCATTAAAGATTTTAGCAAAGTTTCTGGACCCTTATGCAATCTACTTGCTAAGGATGTACCTTTTGTCTTTGATGATTCATGTCTTGTTGCGTTTGAAAAATTAAAGCATTTATTGACATCATCACCCATCATTCAGCCCCCGAACTGAAACTTACCATTTGAGCTCATGTGTGATGCATCTGATTATGCAGTAGGAGCAATATTAGGACAAAGAGTTGATCGAATTCCCCACGTTATTTACTATGCTAGTATGACATTGAATGATGCACAGTTGAACTATTCAACTACTGAAAAAGAAATGCTAGCAGTAGTGTTTGCAGTAGAGAAATTTTGATCTTATCTCATTGGTTGTAAAATAATCGTGTTCACAGATCATGCTGCTCTTAAATATCTTCTCACAAAGAAAGATGCAAAAGCTAGACTAATTCGTTGGGTGTTACTTTTGCAGGAATTTGACTTAGAATTCAAAGATAAAAAAGGGACAGAAAATATTGTGGCGGACTACCTCTCTCGTCTCCATTTTGACACAATTACAGAATCATTACTATTGAATGAGTCATTTCTAAATGAACAATTGATGAGTGTGGAAGTATTACCATGGTATGCAGATATCGTTAATTATCTTGTTACAGGTCAACTTACAGAGCATTGGACCAAGCAAGACAAGGATAAATTCTTTGCGGAAATAAAGAATTTCTTTTGGGATGACTCGTATTTGTTCAAGTATTGTGCGGATCAAATTGTTAGACGATGTGTCTCAGAAAGTGAAATTCAGAATATCCTTTCATTCTGCCATGAACAAGCTTGTGGAGGCCATTTCAGTGCTAAGAAAACAGCGACTAAAGTTTTACAATGTGGTTTCTATTGGCCATCTATATTTCGAGACGCTTACACTTTCTGTTCTTCATGTGATAGTTGTCAACGAATGGGGAGCATTACGCGAAGGAATATGATGCCACTAAATCCAATTTTAGTGGTTGAGATTTTTGATGTATGGGGTATCGACTTCATGGGACCCTTTCCCCCGTCTTTTGGCCATCAATACATATTGGTTGCTGTTGACTACGTATCGAAATGGGTAGAAGCAATTCCATGTAGGACCAATGATCACAAGGTGGTGATAGCATTTTTGAAAAGCAACATTGTTTCACGCTTTGGATTCCCTCGAGCGATAATCAGTGATGGTGGTGCCCACTTTTGTAACAAAGCATTCAAGGCTCTTTTGACAAAGTATTCAATCACACACAAAGTGGCGACCCCGTATCATCCGCAAACCAGTGGCTAAGTTGAGATTTCCAATCGAGAAATAAAGCACGTATTAGAAAAGACGGTGAGGCCGGACAGAAAAGATTGGTCATTAAGACTTGATGATGCCTTATGGGCATATAGAACGGCTTTGAAGACCCCGATTGGGATGTCACCCTACAGGCTAGTGTATGGAAAAGCTTGCCACCTACCTGTGGAACTCGAGCATCGTGCATACTGGACCATCAAGAAATTCAATTTTGACATATAGCAAGCCAGCTCAGAAAGAAGATTACAGCTGGCAGAACTTGAAGAAATTCACAATGATACATACGAAAATGCCAAGATTTACAAGTAACGAATGAAAGTCTTCCATGATAAGCAAATTATGATAAAATCGTTCACTCCAGGTCAGAAAGTGCTTTTATTCAATTCTCGCTTACACCTATTCCTAGATAAGTTACGCTCTCGTTGGTCTGGCCCATTTATTGTTCATACTGTTTTTTCACATGGGGCAATTAAAATTAAGGACCCAAAGAACGGTGTCACGTTTAAAGTTAATGGTCAAAGATTAAAGCCATATCTAGAATACCAACCACATGGAGAAGACATCGAAATAAATTTGAGTGACCCACAAAATTTGAATTGATTTTTTTTTCTTTTCGTTGATTTGACTTTTCTTTATTTCTTTTTATTATTATTCTTTTGCTAATTGAAATTATTTTTGCATAAGTGTGTTTATTTTACCATTAAGTTTTCTCTTATCATTTTTAATCATGAGTCTCATACTTAGACCGTTCCTTCTGAACATTCTTAAACCACTTCAACGTGTCAAAACTCATCTCAAAAGGCAGATTCAATTTTATAAAACACAACGCATTTGGACTCTTCAACCACCAGAGTTAGTAGCCTATGTTGAGGATTTAGAACGCCAACTCAGAGACATTGAGAGAAGTGTTTACGACATCCAGTTGGAGCTTGAGGTAAATTCAATAAGAAGACGATTTTAATTTTCTTTGTGTGTTTTAATTTATTTTTCTGTTTGTGTGCTTTAGTTTGTTACCCCGATGAAGTGGCGGATAACGGTACTCCGTGACAATCAAGTCGGTTACTTCAGTTTCCCATAGTAACTGATATTCTGAAGCGAAGATATGGACAGAAACGAGACTCTAGCGAAGCTTCACAAGCGATTTCCTTCACTTCCTCAGAATGCCCTTCTTACAATCTATAAAGCTCGGTCCGAACGCATGCGATTGCTCATGAGAAATAACATACCTGCTGACATCCGTTGGTTAATCGAGGCTAAAGTACGATCAGCAGGTGAGTTACCTCCAAAATTTATTGCATACATGCCTGGTTGTGGTAAAGAAAATTATACAAGAAAACGACGAGCTCGACGAATTTCTGTTGCTTGTCATAAGTGTGCCAGAATGAGTTACAATAAAAACCCATGTTCTTTAGGAATGGTGTCTGATAACAGGGAAGATAAGATTCAATTCATTAGGGATGGCTTGAATAAGGAGTCATTGGATGATATCCTTTTGTCTCTTAAAACGCGTCTCAGTGGATATGTGCAAGGAGCGATTCTCCAGTTATGGCCATTATTCCAGAAAGAGCATGCACGATATAGTCTCGGGAATCTGACTATAAACGACCCTGTTTGCCAGTTTATAAAAAAACTGGATAGGAAGCCTATCCTCGACCCATAGAGGGCGTTCAAGCCGTTTCTGGACATAAAACCAGAGGAAGATGTGAGCCACAGTCGCAACTACCTGTAAATATCATTTTACTTTACTGTTATTTCACTATTGTTTTATTATTTGCATTATTGTCTTTAATAATTTTATTACTGTTTGTTTTTTTCCTTATTACTGTTTGCTTTTTCTTTTTTTACTGTTTCCTTTTTGACTCGCGAGCCACGTGCTTTACGCGTTATTTGACACTGACATATTACCTCATACACAACTATGACTCATTATCACCAAGACTCTTAAATGTGATTTCTTTTGTCAAGCACTCACAAATTGTTTTTGAGAAGTATCGCAATGGCAGCTACTCCCAATAGATAATTCAAGAACATTTGTGTGCTTTCTGGATTTACCTATGGTAAACATAAAGAGTTCGTTGAGGCAGCCATAGATCTTGGTCGAAGCATAGCAGCAAGAAAATTACACTTGGTGTATGGAGGAGGTAACCGAGGGTTATCAAAAATGATCTCAGAAGCAGCTTTTATCAGAGGAAGTCAAGTGTTAGGCATCATCCCAAGAGTCCTAAAATCATTGGGCAGTTCGTCTGACTCATCAACTGGAGAAGAGTTAGTCGTCTCAGGTATGTAAGAAAGAATAATTGAAATGCTTAATCATGCTGATGCTTTTATTTTCCTTCCAGGAGATCTTGCAACACTAGAGGCACTTATCACACTAGCATCTTGGGCCCATCTGCACATCCACCAGAAACCCATCGGTTTGTTAAATGTCAATAACTTTTATGATGGCTTTATCGCATTTCTTAACCATGCAATAAAAAACTATTTCATTCCCTCTAATGCGAAAAAACTCTTTATTTGTGCTCACACTGCTAATGAGCTACTTGATCTGTTACAAGCTTATAGACCGGAGCCAGACCCCTGGACCTTTGTGTTGGAGCATCCAAATAATGATGGTAACAGTAGCCGCAGTAAGAAGTACAAATTAGATTTAACTCTCCGCTTGTAAATATTTTCTTCTGTGTTGCACCACCCAGGTGATGTCTTCTAAACTCTACTTCTTTCCTTTCAAACATTGAGGACAATGTTTCGTTCTGGTTGGGGGGAAGGAATAGTCGACAATTGTGAAATTTTGGTTAAATTTTTACTAATTTTTTGTTGTAGAAACTAACTATTGCTAACTTTTTGTATTGAAGATGGCTGAATATGGAGGGTAGTGACTTTAGAAACACATCTTCATCGTTTAAAAAAAATTAAAAAACTAAAAAAAATTCAGATATTTTCTTTTTCTTTATTATGTTTTATGTTTATTTTTCTTCTTTTTAATTTCTCCTCTATAAATATACATTTTCCAACTTGTGAGTCGAAGATGGCTGAATATGGAGTGTAGTGCCTCTAGAAACGCATCTTCTTAAAAAGAAAAACCATTTTCGTTTTCTATCATTCTACGTGTAACTTTTTTAATTAGTTTTTATGCATCATTTTCACATTTCTACATGTATATTTTCCTTTCATGTTTAGAACAGGTTGGGGGGTAGAATGTTGTTTAAAAAAAAAAAAATTTGTGTGATTTATTTTAACATTGGATGACATGATTAATTTTAAATTTTAGTATTTGTATTATCTTTGGTCTTAAGTGATGTTACGTTATGTTTGCTACTCTACATGTTGATGTCGGAGACAAATGTGAGTTGTTTGAAGGAATGAACATGTCATAAATAAATACCAAGTGAGTTGTTGAACCTATCATTTTCTTGGAGAGTAACCATTTTACCCATTCTCTATACAGCTTAGCAGTTTATTATTTTATACTTGATCTCTAGATTTCTTTTGAGTTAACCTTTAAAAAAAATGGTAAAATTAAAAAAAAAGAAAAAAGAAAAAAAAATGTGTTGCTACATTGGGAGGCTCATCTAACTAATAGATATGAATGATTATTTAGAGCCATAAAAGACGATGGAAAGGCCATCTTTGATCCGTTTGAGCCTTTCTAGCCATCCCTTTTATTAAATATCCATAGTTATCCCCTTTGAGCCTTAAAAAAAATAAAAAATAAAAAAATCTTTTCTTTGTCAACTTATCATCTTGACCCACTCCGATTTGGAGTATTACCTGATGTCTTATAAGTTCCATCACCTATTTATGTTTGAGAAAAATGTAAATGAACATTTTGTACAGTGAAGTTATGCCTAGTTAAAAAAAAAATTTGTTGTTGCTAAAAAAAAAGAAGAAAAAAAAATTGTTGTTTCAAAATAATAAAAATAACAATAATAGGTGAAATCCACCTTGCAACTCCCAAAAAAAAAAAATCCTCTGCATTTTTCTCAAATATATACTTTGTTTTCCTTATTTCCCTTCTTTGTTAACCATGTCCCTAGCCTACGTTACATCCTAATAAAAGTCCTTCCTGATTTTAGGGAACTATAATTTGAAGTAGAAGCTAGTTATATGGGCTAAAAAGATGTAGTGGTGCATAATAAAAATAAATAAATAAATAAATAAAAAATAAATAAATTGGGTTGACTAGCATTTTTTTTTTACTTGAGATCGTATTATTTCTAAGCTAAGGGCATATTTATTTCATCTTGGTGAGAGCATGTGATATCACTTCTTTATTATTTTCTCTCTCAATTACCATTCATTGGAGTGACTATTTTTATTGGGTTTAATTTATTTGTGAGAGTGTCATTACTTCCAGTGAGATTTTGGGGTTTGACATGTTAATCTTGAAAGTAACTATAAAAAAGTCTACTGGGCTGATTCATGTGAATGGTTAATATGGGTGTGATATTTCTTTAGACTGGAGATAATGATTATACTTTTATTTGATTGCTATCATTCATCTGATTGAATAAATACGAGTGTTTAAAAAAAAATCATTTTAAATTTGAATTTTATTTTCGCTTTATTTACTAGGGACTAGCAATAAGCTGGTTGGGGGGTGTGTTGAGTGTTAGAAAATGCATATTTATAAAGGAGAAAACCGTCATTTTACATTTCAAGTCTTACTAACAACCCTTACTTTTATGTTTTTAACATTCTTGTGATTTAATTACGTGTGTTTTATTTTAATTAAGTAATTTATGTATTTTATGGGCATTATAGTCATTTCACAATAAAGGAGAGATCAGACGACAAAACGGACATCACTTTTGAACTCAGGACGGTCGAAAACCTTAGGAGGAGCATAAAAAGAAAAATGGCACTATTCACATGTACGGTACTATTCACGTATACTGTACTGTATACGTTACTGTTCACAGCACTGTTCACATAGACGGATCAATGACGTGGCATTGACCGATGATGTGGCATTGACTGATGAGGTGTCACGATCCTATTGGACTAAAATTCTTATGTACTGTTGATGGTAACGTGGCAGCATATCAGTGGACGAAAAATCTCGCGTACGGTGCATGCATCACACAGGATTATTTTCAACCAAACTGTGTTACTGTTCATCCGGGTCAAACCGTGTTACTGTTCATCCGCGTGGTCAAACCGTGGACTGTTGACTGATGACGTGGCGCAATCCTGAGCGTCCAAACTGTTTTTAATCCGATGGCCATAATTTACTCCATGTATCTATAAAAAGGGGGCCTCCCCCCCCTAATTTGATATCTCTGAATCCATTTTTGGGATCCATTTTCTGTAATTCCCTCTCCATCTTGTATTTTCTTCGTATTTTAATAAATTCTCATTTTGCCCCTAGTTCAATTATGAGTGGCTAATTTTCTTTCAAGCTTGGGTTGAAGGTGAAGTCTCAACATGTGTCATGGGCTTTATTTGGTAAATTTATTTTCTCTTCCCCTATAGTTTTTGTGGATGTTTTGACTTCTCGTCGACAAATAATACTAATCTTATCTAGTACCACATTGGTTTCACCGGCCCTCTAGTACAAGATTATTATTATTTGGCACGATAAGCCCTTAGCACCATATTGATTAGAGCGTGGTTCATGAGGTGTGGATTCCCCCCTCATGATTTAATTGACATTAATAAGGATTATTTAGCCCATGATGCATGTTGATACGGATCCAGATACCCAAGTACATCATTTCAATAGATTTCGCTTCAATTTATTCTCGCAATTGCAATTCCAATTTTAGAATCTCAATTCCAATTTTATGATAATTTAAATCACTTCCACCATAATTTCAACCACCCATTTACAAAATTAATTCTACATATAATTAAAATCCACCTCCTCGTGGGATCGTCACTCGTCACCATTGATCTATACTACAATAGATTCGTGCGCTTGCGAGTACATTAAAATTTGCACAACACTTAGCACCATAATGAGTGATAATGTGAAGCAGTTTGTCTATATAATCATCAAAGTCATTTAAAGAAGAAGCTTGAAGAGGAAAAGAAGCTTGGGTAGATAAGCTACCAAGTGTTTTATGGGCCTATAAAATTATTTAGAATATTGTCATAGGAGAAACACCTTTCCCTCTTGCCTTCGAGGTAGACCCAATTATCCTCATTGAAATTGGACTCTCTCTTGATGTGCTTATAATTTATATATTATTTTAATATTTCTCTAACTTAATTTTATGTTAAATTATATTTTATTATATTAAATTTTATCTTAATTTTTATATTTTTTCATTGTAGGGTTATATTGGGAAAAAAGTTTAAAAAATAAATAATCAAAGAATAATGGGAAGAGTTGAAGATCAAGTAGGAAGCATTAAGGAAAATAATAGTTAAAGTTTTATTTTCATAATTAATTTGGTGGCAAGCTTGGCATATATTGTGACTAATTAATGAAGCAAATATTTTGGCATGGCTTTAAATGGCAATCATGTGCACAACTTTAGAAGGGAATTAGATTTAAAGGAGGCGGCCAACATAATTAGTTTATATAAGGCCCACCAATTGAAACCAAGATGAGAATAGACAAGAGCAGAAGTTGAGAGAAAGAGAAATTAGAAAAGAAAAAAATAAAAGCAGCAGGAGCAATTTTGAGGTGGAAGAAGGAGCTGAGATTAATTCTTGAGTGTTCCCAATTGAATCTTGCTTGAGTGTTCCCAATTAAATTTATGAACTCTCTTAATATTCCTATGAACTAATTTATTTTGCTAGGGCTATGATGTAGCATAACTATAAAAACTTAGTTCCATAAATCTATGCTGTTTTTTGTTTATTATTCTATGATTGAGTGTTATTATTGTGCCTAATGCTTTTAAATATCTTACCAATATTTGAATGATTTGAGAATACATAATTAGACCAAGAAGATATTTATATGTTTTTGCTCTATGTAATGGATGCCATGAATTGAACAAAAGATAAAAACGTGCCAACGTGATTCATACAGTTTTTCTAAGGATTTCCTTAGAGTTTAATGAATTTTTACATATTTAAATTCACATAGAGATATAATGGGTTAATATGTGAAGGTATTTTTGATATTACTCGAGAGAAAATATTGAATAGATTAGGGAAATTCACTGTCAACATGAGTAATAATCTTTAATAGCATAGATGGAGTATTAAATTGGATTGATTATGATGAAATCTTATGTTCTAGTATCTTAATTTCTTGGTGATTTCTATTACTGCTTGCATTTATATTTAATTTTTAGATATTTTAGTTTATCTAATTTTTAATCAAAATTCACTTATTCACTATTCAAATAAATTAGGGTTAGAATAATTTCTGTAGCTAATAGGATATATAATTTCTATAGGATGATACTCTATTTGATATTATATTACTTGTGTTAACTAGTACACTTACTAATTTATGCAGCACTTCTCAAAGGATAGCTTATTTCGATAAAGAGGAGAATATCTTATTTGTTATTGCTAACTTACATTTATCTACAAAGAAAGAGCAAGGATGGACCTTAAAGCGGCTCTATATCGACACAATGCTTCTTTTTATTCAATAAAAAGGTTTGCCTACGAGCTTTCAAGAAAAGCTATTAGTGCTTAGAAAGGATAACTCAAAACACTAAAGTAGCCTCAAAAGGAATTTTTGGAACCAACTAGGAAGATTCTTATCAAATGGATAAAGTAGCTGGTTTATGTGCTTACAAGCCACTACACATGGATGGGACTATAGTCAAGCACCTATGGAATATAGCTATACTGAAGAAATATTATCAGTATACTTATCTATTCATTACTCCTTTTATCTGTTATTTTCTTTAAACATGTGTTTGTACTATTGTGTATAGGCCTTGTGGGTGCCGTACCAGTTCCTCCCAATGGTTAGTTGTTCTTTTCAATTGTTAAAAGTCATTATGACAAACCAAAAGTGTTCTCATTTCACTTAGGTTAACTCTTGCTATATCAGGTAATGACATGAGCTCTCATTGCTAAACGGAAAATTATCTATGAAGCATTCTGTTTTCATTTATGAACGTAGCTATTTTTAATCTTCTTCTGATATGAATGAATGGTTGAATGCCAAATGCGAATGTTACTTGATTGATTGAGTTTAGCTCTTTGCTTGATGATTTCTTTATTATCTCATAGTTAATTTCTCTCGAATATTCTCGACTGACGATTCACTAAAGTTTGATGCTTTAAAATTCATATTCTAAGTTAGTAAAGTTGTTAAGAGATTAACATTATCAAGAGACTTAAGCAAGTAGATCTTTTAGAACACCTGACTTGAACCAATCAAGAGTTTAGTTTTAAAATAGAACTAAAGTGTATTTACTCTGAGACAATGAACAAAAACAATGGAAAATGTAGTATTTTAGACAAAATCTTAAAATATCGCAACTTTCTAGTGGGAGTAAAGGCCATTAAAGACTCAAATATGAAATCAAATCATCGAGAACCTACAAAATGTTCATTTTTAGAATTGAATTACTTACACACACTTCACCCAAATTGATCACAAACCATTCTGCTAAAAGAACAAAGCAGGTAGCCACTATGATGGATAGCTAAAAGTACATATACTAGTTAGCTTTTGAGCGGGCTAATCAAGCAAAAAGAACAAAAGAAAAATAATGAAAACAAGGCAATAGGACTTATAAATTCACACCTAAATGAGGGAAACAAACGATACATGCTGTAAGAATTCACGAATGCTCCCTTATATACGACAAAACGAGTTAAGGAAACCTTTAAAATAGCTTAGCTACTCTGGCATGCAGAGCATCTTCTAAAATAACATATTTCGCTATTTACCTTATACATTGAATTGTCACTTATTTACATCACCCAAAAAGATGAATATTGCACTGTGAGATATCACCTCCTAAAGTTGAGCTCCCATATTGTTTATCAAATTGATTGAGTACATATTGACTAAATGGATTGAGAATTTCTCTTTATGAGAACATATTTGTTGGTTATCTGAAAGCACATTTGTGAACATGCATGTACGATAAAGACCCTAGAAATGCATTCAAAGCGCCATGAGGAAAGTTGAGCTCTCTCAAGTGTTTATGGAATGGGTAGAGAACTCTTCCCCATTATTAGCTATTCTTTATTTGATAGATAAGTGCAAATGTGATGAGATAGATGCAAGTCTCCATGGGTATACAGAAGACTTGCATACAATTTGGCTCAACTACCTTAGAAAGACAACTCCAAAAGTTTTCAAAACTTGAAAAACGATAAACACTACTAACAAAATAGCCAAACACTACTACTTACACAAACAATTTATTCTAAATTGAATTTTAGGCAAAAGTCCTTAGTTAGCCTGCAAAGTTCAGATATTAAAATAAACAAAAAATAGCATAACCAAACTAATACCAAATAAAGCCCTGTGCAAAGGATCGTTCAAAAAACTTAAAAGTAAAGCAATATGAAAGTTGTGGATACTATCAGAAAGCATTAATATCGACATAAATTGTAAAGAAATAAAGTGAAGCAGAGGGTCAATTCCTTCATCAGCATGGCAAGTTGACTTTTAGAGAGTGGGAGGATCAGCTCCCCAGTTGGATTAGGAACGTTATAAGAACTTCTATGAGTGCCTTTATTATTATTATTATTATTATTATTATTATTATTATTATTATTATTATTATTATATTTTGTCTTCTTCTCTAATTAGAGTTAAGATATTCTTCTTCACCGTAAACGACTCAAAATAAGAAGCTTCAAAGCTAAGGTTTGCCTTCCAAATCTCAATCATGACATAATTCATAGCTATCTGAACTTATTAATCACTGTGCTTCTAAGCCCCTAGAGAAATCCTAATCTCTAAGCTAAGTATAACTCTTTTTTTGTTGTCAACTTCTCCCTTTGGGATTCCATCTTAGAGGTTATCTTCTCTAAAAGCTTCCTAGATGCTAACACTTCTTTCTAGTTGAGCTACTTACTCCCTATATTTAGTGTGTGTTGAGAGAGCAACAGAGGACTTCCTGGCCAAGTCATAATTCTTGGTCAACGTAAAGTAAAAGGTAGCTGAAAAAAAAAAAAAAGAGGTTAGCTCTCTATATTAAGATAAAGAAGGTTATGCTTAACAAAACCAAACCATTAAAGAAAACTTAGATCTTGACAGTATATAATGGCTGAGGTGATGCCATCTAGCAAAGTCTATTTGTTCATCACGATGATAGAGTTAGAAATAATATGATCACATGCAAACTGAAAAAACCTTTAAATATGAGAAAACCTACTGCTTGAAGCAAGATTTGGATCTATGGTTTCTTAGGTGCTCGTGTAGGAGAAGGTTTCAGGATATTTTTTTTCTTTTTAGAGGGCGATGAAGGAGTCTTAGAAGATCCCTTAAAGTCGTTCACTGGAAAACATTAGGATTTATCATCCTGTTTAAGGGTGAGGGGATAGCCCCTTTGCTAAGAAAAGTGATAGCTGGTTTGTTCTCAGCTGAGTTAGACATAAGATTAGCAAAAACATACTTGTCCAGAGCCTTTTGCTTACTTTCACTAGAGCCAAAAGGAGGTTCCTTGACTACAAAGTATGGAGACAACTATTAACAATCAACTAAAAAGAAAGAGAGAGATAGAGTAAGAGTGAAAAGATAAAATAAATAGAAGATTGAGAAGGATAGTTAAAGCATCCATCAAAGATTTGGCGTGCTTATCAGACAAATGACGATCCTTAATAAGTCTAGAATTAAATAGCCTCTCCTCACTCAGTACATTTTTTTTTTCAAGATCAGCAAGTCTTGCTTTGCATGACTACAAAATCTTGCATATCCTCCATTGGATTGTCTTTTTTACTCTATATAACAATGATAAGTGCATAAGGGTAGCGCAAATCAGTTTTTAAGTTTAAAAGATAACTAAAGCAACAAGGAAATGGCTGAGTTAGGACACCTACTTCTAGAGTTAAAACCAGTCCTGACAGAACTCACTTTACCTTTATGCTCTATAGTAGAGCCCTAACCATCTTCTATTATGAACCACTCATACCTGAAACATTTCTTCAAAGTAAGAATAAGAGGAACTAGATTGTTATCCACTGCCCAGGGAGAGAGATATACTGAGTTGAGAGAGATATACTGAGTTAGAAGAATGCATTCTTGAGTTGATAGAGTCCCTTAGTGTTATCTAAGGCAAACTCTTGCTCAAATAGCTCCCTTCAATACACAAAACACTCTATAATATTCCTCCAAGTAGAAAAGGTAAATTGTATCAGAGCGGCATCAAAGTAAACAAGTAGCTTCATAATAAATGGCTGAAGAGATAATTTTAGGCCAAAATGAAATTGGTTAGTATAAAAGAAGAGTCTAGAGGCCTTTCGTGTACCTTGACCCTAACCAAAGAGGGAATATAATACTTTCTTACAACAAAGTCTAAATCTTTTTAGCTATGCTCTAAAGAAAGTATCTGATGATAGGGAGTTTTCAATTGAGTCAAGAGAGAAACTTAAGTTTCAAAAAATGGCAAGACCGTTTCCTTTGAAGTTACGACCATCCCTGGGAGGTTTACACTTCTTTGTAGGTTTCTTAAAAGGTAAACTCTTTTGTTAGTCAGGAGCCATGGCATTCTCTCTTTTTTCTCGAAAGTCATCATTTGAATTACTTCTGGATTCTGTTTATTTCTCTTTCTCCCTCACAGACTTTTGGGATTTACCTTCATCATTATCATCACTCAGTGCGGGGAGATAATTATGCCTAGGGGCAAATTAAAAATCGAGAATATTCACTATTGTCCCCATCTGTCTCATCAATATCCTCCAAAGACAAGATAATTGATCTTTCTCTTCATAACTATCACAAGCCAACCGAGTTGCACTCTCGACACAACGCCCAACATAAACAAAAAAAATGAAAGCAACAGAACATAGTTTTCGTAAACTAAAAACCAACAAGGCCAATCAAAAAGATGAGGGAAAAAAAGAGAAAAGTATCTGATTTGACTAAGATTTTAGCAAATTTAAAGAATGGGGAAAAAAGTGAAGAATCAAGCAATAAATTGCCTATTAAAAAAGTTGTGATAATGTAAAAGAAAGAAAAGGGAAAAAAAATAAGAGAAAGAGAGGGTCAAACCTCACTATGAAGCACTAATAAGAGAAGCTGTAATGCCAAGATGATGAATGATGAACCCTTACACCAAATAAGTTTCGTCATAACGTACAGTTGTGAAACAAAGTAAACCCTATAACAAGAAAAGAATAAGAGGAAGAACAACTCACTAGAGAGTAGCTTTAAAGAAACCAAAACAAGTCAAATGCCAAATATTAAAGAAACAAAGGCTTCAAGCTTGAGGGAAGACAGAGCAAAGCTGGAAATAAGATAAAGAAAAGAAAAAAAAACTCAATTTTGTGTAAGGAAAATCGTACAACAAGAGGGATAACCATGTGTAAGGGGGAGTTCATCCTTTGCTCAAATGGGTTTCAATCTAACGATAATGAGTAGTCAAAAAGGGTTAGGAGATTATGAAGTAGTAGGAAAAAAATTAAGCCATTGATAGAATCCAAGGGCCAAAGATTATCCGCTTGTCAGCAACTAAAGTAAGGACAGCTAGAGGCAGCAATATATGCAGTTGAGGAAAACAATGAGGATATGCCACGTGGGTTATTCATCAAGCATTAAAAACCCACTAACTTACTTCCTGATTTAAATGAAAGAGCCATGTTGCTAAGTTGGGAAAGTGGGGAAATTTTCAGTGATAACCCCAGAGTTTATCAAATTTGATATGGCCGCCACCGTAAAATATCAACAAGCCCCTCCATCTTATTTCATATCCAAAACTAAAGAAAGCTCTTCCACGTGTCAACACTCAACAATTTCTCCTTGATGTTTCTTGTGCTTTAAACCTTTCAACTTAAAGAAACTAAAGAGATTTTGTTTGGGGGGAAATTTGGATACTAACATGGACTAATGACTTTACAAGTAACTAAAGAAATTCACTCAAATTCGAGTTAGGTCATTTGACTAAATTGCAGGATCGCTCACAAAGATTAAAAGATAAGCTCTCTAGAGAAAGTAAATATGTTCAAACACCAAGGATATTATCATAACCGAAATTTGGTAGTTAAATCAACGAGTCATCATGAGAAAAAAATAAAAATATCTTCTTTTTTGTCTAAAATTGAGGAACCGATGAGAATAGAGATTCTTTAAGCAAATCAAAGAGAGAGCTACATCAACCTTTTTTGTTGTCCCTTAAAAGTAGTAAAACCACAGAGCTGAAAGCCTACCACGTGGCTAATTATAGAGGTGAAAAGAAGGCTGAAGCTTTTCTTACCTCCAAGCTCACAAATGTCACAATCAAAGGACAAAAATACCAAAACAACCTCACCTAAAAGAGGTCAGCCAAAAAGTATATGCCAAGTGTCTAAATAGACCAAAATGTCCCTTGGGCACACTCCAATATAAACTCAAGGGTTATTCAAAACGGTAACATTTTTCTTATTTAAAATATGAACCCATCTTCTTATAAAACAAAAGGGAGTTAACACTATTGCCAAAGCTTCAAGGTTCCTTGGACCTTAAGGCCACCACATTATTTACCTAAAATCTTAATTGAGCATTAGAATGTGGTCACGCGTAATTGTCAGCTCCATCTTTAACCTCAGTTTGCTCAGTCTTGGAGATTAACAAAGCTTTAAAGTTGGTCTTTTCATCTTCACTTTTGTCTTATTTTCATCCCCTTCTCAAACACCCCATTTCTCTCGGTCATCGAGAGCACACCTCAAACTTAGTAAGGCAACTTCACACTTTTTAGACAAATTTTATTTGTTTTAATTAGATCCACCAAAATTTGGTTAAAATAGTAAGTTACATATAATGCACTTTAGCAATTGCCTAATAAATATATAGAAATTAGTTAAAAAAATAAATAATTATAGAGTCATTGAAATTTATACATATTAATGTGATAGGATGTGATTGGTTGATAAAAAATTAAAAAAAATAATGTGGGTTCTCCTATATTTTTATTTCAATCAAATGATGATATGCCAAATTATTTGTACACAAAATTGTTTGTGATTATATAATTAATCTTAAAAAAATTCGTTCAGTGATTTTTTTTAAAAGCAAAATTATTAATTCACCACCAAATTTATAATTTACTGTTAAAGAATTTTGACAGTAAATTACTTTTTATTTCTTTAATTAATATACTACTCTAAGTGCCTACAAATATAGTCATTTATCACTCTGCGGCACTAGGAATGCCAAATCTGTAAATTATGGACCTCCATATGAACCAGTAGTTTTTCATTTGTTGATAGTGGAAAGATGTTCAACTTCAACCCATTTACTAAAGTAATCCATAGCTACAATGGCATACTTCGCTTATCCTCTACTGGTTGGCATTAGGCCTTTGAGATCAACTTCCAATACAACAAATGGCTATGGCAAAGACATTACAGTTAGCTTTTTCAAAGCATGTGTGTCTCCTTAGCGAATCTTTGGCACTTGTCACAACTTTTGACTATCTCCTTTCCATCTTCATGCATCGTCGCCCAATGGTACCTTTGCCTCAAAGCCTTGTAAGCTAATGACCATGTCCTATAGTGATTACCATAGATCCCTTCATGTATTTTACTTACTTGCACCACTTGTCTAACAAATATTAGTAGCTCATATAATGGATATTACTTATATCGATCCTTGACTAAATATGAAGAAGAATACGATTGATATTGATTTTTTATTTGAAACCAATATCGAAATGGCTTACATTGATCCTAGATTATAGATCAATAGCCATATGTTAAGTCCATAGATAACTAAAAACGATCAAATCAAAAAATATTAACAATTAGCAGCATATAATTACTAACTAAACATGTGCTGCGAATGTAGATACAAACAAAAATGGTTATCAAAGCTAATAGCATAAAAAAAATGAAAGATGGATGGTGGAAATTGAGATTAAGAATGAAATCTCTAGCTAATTTTGTGTTTCTGGATCTATAAATAGAAGGTAAAAAGATTGAAAAAAGATCTTTTGGCTAATTCATGAAAAGTTGATATAGACCCAATTCCAAATATTCTCCAAACATAAACACTAATTGAGGCATCAAAATACCTTTTGCATGTACACACTCGAATCCAATTGGTATAAATCGCCAAGAACAACAAATCAACTTTAAATCTCATGGGCCAAATAGGTATAATTCACTATTTGTTCCTGCCTTAATTGTTTGAAATCGAATAATTAAAGGTTTTATGAACCTTTAATTACCAAATCTTTAAAAATAATTGTATACTTAACAAAATCAATAGCAAAAGTCTATTTTGTCCATGGGGCTATATAAATATGTAAAAAGATGATTTTGTCTTGTGAAGTGAAAAAAATGCAAAATCAATTATTTATAAAATGTCGTACAACAAACTAAACAAATAAAATTAATCAAGTCATCAAGTTGAATAAATTAAAAGTAAAGAGGAAAATTGAACGGAAACAAAATAGATTACATAAACAAAAATAATTGAGTTATACAATTAATACTGTTTCACCAAATTTTTGCTAAGATCTAATTTAAACTAATTGGATGATTCTTGTGCTAAGCTTGGATTTAGGTGTTTTTTTCTGATGCTTAGGACATGTGATTTATCTGAGGTACCCTAGATGGTAAGCTAAAGTAATATGCAAAGTGATCTCAAGTAGTCATATGAGGAATAATAAGGGGAACCTATTACAGCCCTATAGGAGTTGATATGGAGGGCTAGTGTACAATTAAGAGTAGCTTAAACGTACTCAAAAGATAGCTCAGGTGGTCTCACAAAATATTTAGTGTAATTGGGTTACCTTAGATAAGCTCATATGTGAAACACAATCTCGACCACAAATTGAAAATATAATAAAACAAACATAAATATAAAGGAATACACAATATTTACGTGGTTTGGCTTTTAGTCTATGTCCACGAGAGCAAGTAATCACCAATCTATTATATAAATAAGAGGTTACATGAAATTTTATATTATTTGAGATAAATAACATATATTAGATAGTTATATGGAGATGTTTGGTCTTGATAAAAATGATGATGGTGAATAAAGACATAAAAGTGATAATATAGTGGGGAACATGATGAAGGTGGAGAATATAAATGACCTTCAAAAAATAGAGAAGTGGGTGATGATCTAAAAGATGAAAAGAAAGAAAAAGTATATGTGTGAGAGCGAGAAGAAGGGAGGAGAGGATAGGAGAGGAGACAAAGAGATGATAACATGCCTTAATATGGTAAATAAGACATTTGTATAGTGGTTGCTAGCGGCAAGGAAAGTGCACAAAAGTTAAAGCTAGATGTCACCATTAGGCTAAAAGAAGAGGATGTAAAAATGATAAGAATATTCATTTTATACTAGGTTTATTCTTTCTCATAAATATCTTGAAGCATCCAACCTTAACAATTGATTTCCAAGCACATCTAATGTAGTAAATTATTCCAAATGGTATGTTTATAATGCTCTAAGTATTGTGCCCATTTTGCCTTGTAATTGTCCATGTGTCATTCATTTATTGGTCGAAAAATATCGTTCTAAATTTACAATTAAAAAAGATCCCCTAAATTCTTGGGTGGAAAGAACTAAAGCACAAGAAACTTAAAAAAAAAAAAAAATTGGACTTGATGACACATGGTTGCTTCTAGTTACTAGTTTACTTTTCTTGTAACTCTTTTATAGTAGGCAAGGTAACCGAAGGAGATCATACCCCTCGGGCAAAACAACAATTGGTAATAAATATCTTTCATGTAACCTTATTCTAGAGTTTTCTTAAGTAAATAATCATGGCAATTTTGTCAGAAGCTTTCATAGTCCTCTGATAATGGCGATTTATTTAAGAGCTTTTTAATCTATTTGATCATGGTGATTTTCTCAGGAATTATCTTAGCCTTTTGATCATGGCAATTCACTCAAGAGCTATCTTAGCTCTTTGACATATGGCAATAAAAATATGGCCATAAAGCACGACGATAACTTTAGGCGATATACACTAATTTCATGGGAGAGGAGTTCTTAATCCCACATGTAGGTAATCTTACTACGGTACCCTCATGTTGGTGATTTTTTCATGGTCACAGCTCTTTAGTAACAATCAATATAAGTAAGTTGAAACAACAATAGCTTATGGTATCTATAGCTACGCTCTAAAAGTTAAACATGGTGAGTCATAAGTGAAGATAAATTGCAATCAACAAGTCATAATAAATTAGGGGTAACTCATTCATTTACAATTGCGTGGTGATAAAGATAAATAATCTACATAAATTATCCATGTAAGAGATAATAGAGAAGGCAAGATATTTCATTTTACTTCAATAATAATGAGGATCTTAGCAAGGTGAGCTATATCCATTGCGATGAAAAACAAGTCATCCATATAAAACATTCATGAGTGATAATTGAAGAAAGAAAAGCTAATACACTATGTATTACCACATATAGCTAAAGGCAAGTTAGGCAAAAACATCTTTGTGATGACTTTGGGTTGGTAAGCTATATATAATTTCAAAGAAGATAATAAAATCTCAAAAAAAAAAAATAGCGAGCAACCTCTACAAGGTACCATTGAGTTCCCCATAAGGTCTTCACACAATATTGATAAACAGACTTTCACAAGTGAAACTGACCATTGCGAGGGTACCCCTGAGGTCCCTCCAAGGTCTTAACATAATATTTATAAAAATAAATTCACAAATGATACTGACTACTGCGAGGAACCCCTAAGGTTCCCACAAGGTCTTCAAACAAAATTTACAAATATATATATATACATACGTGCACGTGCGTGTGTGTATATATATAGAATAAATCAGTGGAGAATTCCTAACCACGTGTCTGTTATTGGCATATCTCAAGTGCCTTTACTTGGTGGTGTTTACATCTAATGGTACATATGTTGCCCTTTTATTCAAACACGATCTAGAGCAAATTAGCCACTAGTATAGAAGCTCTTTGTACAGCTCCCTATAGGACAATGCTAATTGTTTTCACCAAATTTTTGCTAAGATCTGATTTGAACCAATTGGGTAATTCTCACGGGATCCAACTCAAATCTAATTAAAGCAAATAAATTTATATTTAAAGGGAGCTTCTACCAAGTTTGGGTTTAGATGTGTTTTTCTGATGTTTGCACAACTAGTTTAGCTAAGGTAGCCTAGGTGGTGAGCTAAAGTAATATGCATAGTTACCTGAGGTAGTCATGTGAGGAATAATAGGGGGAACCCAGTGATATAAAGGGTTGGTGTGTGCTTAAGAGTAGCTCAAGTGTACTCGAGAGATAACTCAGGCAGTCTCACAAAATACTAGTATAGCTGGGATACCTCATGTAAGCTCATATATAAAACACAGTCTCGACTACAAATTGAAAATATAGAGAAACAAATACAAGTATAAAGTAAAACACGATTTTTTTTCACATGATTTGTCTTTTAAGCTACGTCTACAGGAGTAAAGAATCACCAATCAACTGTAAACTAGAGGTTACGTAAAATTTTATATTATACAAGACAAATAACATAATCTAGATAGTTATATAGAGATGATTGGTCTTGATAAAGATGAAAATGATGAATAAAGACATGAAGAGTGATAATATGGTGGAGAAGATGATGAAGGTGGAGAATAGAAATGGCCTCCCAAAAATGGAGAAGTGCATGTGAGAGAGATGAAAGAAAAGGAGGGGCGGCAAGGAGATAAGAACCCCAATATGGATGAATACGACATTTATATAGTGGAGGCTACTGGTAAAGAGAGCTCATAAAAATTAGAGATAGATGTCATCTTTAAATTAAAAAGAGAGAATACTTTTAGGGGTATGTGTCATATTTAGGGAAAAGGGATAAGAATTTTTTTTTTTTGTACTAGGTTTATTATTTCTCATAAATATTTTGATGTGTTCGACCTCGACATGTGATTTCCTAAGCTCATCCAATGTAGTAAATTCTTCCAAATGGCATCTTTATACTTCTCCAAGTATTGTGACAATTTTACCCTTGTAATTGTCCTCATATCATTCATTTATTAGTTTAAAAATATCCTTCCAAGTATATCCCCAAACAATATATTTATCAATTTGAATAAAATTAAATTAAAAGAAAATTTTGATAAATTTTATTAGTAAAATACTTTTGTTTTGACCTAAAGAAATCCATAGTAATGCAATACCTTAAATACCCTTGTAAATTAACATTTCGTTAACGGTGTTACTACTTTGGTGGTAAATTAATAAACACTAAAAATTTAGGTGCTTTTGACCAATTGTCAAAATTCCCTGACGTTAAATTGAATTTTCAGCAGAAATTAGGTAGGAAATTAAAATTTCTTTTTTTTAACTTCTTGAAACTTATCTAGAAATCCTAGTTGGAGTAATCACTAAATAAAAGTTGTATTGAATTATAATGAGTTTTTAATAATAAACGAATGATTTCTTATATGAATAAATAATTTATAATTTACAATAAATTGGTGTGTATACCAATCGTTCCAATTGAAATGTGTTCTTCATTTACAATAGGTAAGGTGGGTCAAATAGGCCTAGCTCAAAAAATTTCCTTCAGTAATTAGATCTTAGTGTATAGAGTCTTTTTATTCCATTAAGGAACTCGTAGTTTTTATAGATATTGCCCTTTTTTTTTGTTTTGGTATTGTTTGGCACTTTCCTAACCTAACCTTTAGTTTTAGGTTGTTCTAATCAAAGCTTTTGTTTTAGGTTTTTTTACACAAAACCTAAGTGATGTGTATTTCAGCCCAATATGACTTAATGTGTATTGTTTGTTAACTTTTGTCCTCATAATTTTCTAATCTTTAAAAAAAATACATGATAAATTTTTACATATTTTTGGATTTCTATTCTTCAAATAGAAAATTAATAATGTTCCTTTTAAATTTCATTCAATTAGAAAAAAAAAAGTAAATACAACTTTTTTGTTTAATTTTAAAAGCTTAAGGTGCGTTTTGCATTGTTTTTCAAATGGTAGTTTAGTTTTATTTTATAATATAGAAATGATTAATTTTTCGAAGAAGTGAAAAAAGCCAAAATGTATTGCATAGGTTTAGTGGAACCCATTATTACTTTTTAAATTACTATTTATTCATAATGTATGAAAAAAAAAGAAAAGAAAGAGAGAGAGACAAATACATATTAATATTCGTGTGTTAAAAGTATTAGTGGATCAATTAATGAGTGATGAAGTGGAGAGCAAACAATTGGTTTTTACAAAAAAAAAAATTATTAACATGAGAAATTGAGTATGATCCATTTTTTTTCCAATTTAACCAAAAAACAAAGATATTTCACAACGATCACAGTCACATAGTCACACCCTACTTGTGCGCCTCCATCGCAAGCTACATCGCTCTTGCTCGCAACCATGCTTTTATGCCCTTACAATCAATTTTTACTTAAAACTTTTGGATTTTAAGTGGTTGTTAGAAAGTATGAACATTTCTATTTTATTTTCTTTCATAAAATTGAGACATTCGAGATTTAAGACGGAATTGGTATTTTGATTAGTCATAATATAGGACGTATTCTTACCTCAATTTAACAATTAGTTTAGGATTCAGGATTGACAAATTCGAAACTAAATTATCTGTTATTAATAATTGATTTGAGCATCAGAGGTCGACTAATGACACAATTGGCGTTCTTAATGTGGTTTCTATTTTCTCATAGGCAACCTACTTGTAAAAAAATCTAATTGTAAAGGCCTAACCCTAAAAAGAGTGGACTTTTTGACATTCTTCTAAACTCCTTATAACAACCCTCTCGAATTTTATTTCCTAAAATATTCCTAACTTAATTTACAAAATACAAATTATATTAAAATTAGCCATCTCCCAATCAAACTTCACATTAGAAAAATATTTCTTTTCAAATTTTGTTTATAAAACATGAAAATCTTAAAATTTTAAATTATTTTCTTATTACATAATTTCTATCTCCATAACTTTAAACTCTTATATTATTTAAAAAAAATATTTTTCAATTAAAATTTAAAATTTAAAATATAATATAAAATATAAAATTGGTGAGTAAAAAAAATTAGTTAAAAGAATAATTTATTTAAGTTTGTAATTAAATTTTGATTTAAATAAAAATTAATTAATTTATCTTTAGTTATTTTGGTAATTTCGATTAAAAAAATTAAATTTTATGAGAAATTTTTAGGGGCGTCAAAAAAACATATTCCCCTAAAAAATCCAAGACCAGGAAAGACCAATCGCAATCCCGGGGTCATTTATCAAATAATCAACCTTAGAATGTCTAAAACTTCAACTATAAGGAACCAAGATTTTCGTTCAACAAGTGCTACAATGAAGAAACTACAAATTTGTTAAGGCCATTATAAAATATCTATTAATAAAAGGGGATTAAATCATTAAGAAAATAAAAAATAAATAAAAATCGACTTGACTAGAAGATGAAAACCAGCAAGAGCCTGACCCAAAAGGTTCATGGTTAGAAGATACAAAGCATCTAGTCTATTGACTGTGTCCGTAATTTCAATTTTCAAATACTTAGTCGCAGCATTAAGTTTTGTTTGAAATTAAAGTTGAGCAGCTGTAATTTTTAAATTCTAATATTAAAATAAAATAAAGTTAAGTTAATTTTACACTTATATGATAAAAGATCTACTATATTTTTACTAATTTTATGAAAATTATTATTTAAAAATTATATTTACTATATACTATTAACTTTTATATCATAATTAAATTTTTTCCACAATAATTATAACTTAAAAGTTATAACACCCCAATACTAAACATGGTCCAAGTAATACCAAATTTTGGTTACTCTTCTTTATTTCTTAAACTTCTGCAACTTAAATTTTATTAAAATGCTATAAATACAATCACGTGCTTTTATAATGTAAAACTTATACTCGAGTAAAATATTTAATCTTAAAACTTAAAATTAGAAGTATTTAAGTATAACTTATGTGGTACAAATTAATAGACATATTATATAAATGATATGATGTGGTAACATCCATTCATTTGAGACTGAAACAAATAGATTTAGCGGACCACGAAACCATTAACCTGCTTTGAGGGATAAATTTAAGTATAGACGAATAAGGCAATCGCCTAAGACCTTAAATTTTAGGAATGCCTCATTTTTTGAGTATTTCATTAATAATTCTCTAATATTAAAGATTTTTTAAAAAAATTATGTATGGTAGTAAAGCTTATTAGACATCTCTCTAGTTAATAATTATCCTATAATTAAGAATTTGTTTTAAAAAAAATTTATATTTGGTAATCTTATTATTGAAGAGACTAATTAATAATATTATTTAACCATTAATTCATTAATTATTAGTTTTTCCAAGAAAAATAAATAATTTTTTTACCTTTTTTGTTTCTTGAAAAAGCTGAATTATTTAACATTAAAATCTTTGATTTTGAATATTCCTTTTAATTTCTATTAAGAACCTTATAAACTAAAAAATCATAGATGATTTTTTTTATTTCTTATCTACAAATAAAATTATAATATGCATTAGTTCATTCAAAAAAGTAAAAAATTAGTTTCTTAAAATACAAAATCCATATCTACTATCTTATCATCTATTTATCATTTTAACTTTCAATGTACTACCATACTAAATATTTTATTTGAAAATAATATTATTCTCATTTATCTGTTTGTTTATTTTTGTATAAGCTCTAAAGGAAGTAAATTTTAGGTTTTGTTTTCAATTTTTTTTTAGGATTTTCTTGATTATTTGTTAAAATTAAAGAATAAAAGATGAAATGAATTTTGAACTCTTTTATTTATTTTTTTTAATATTAAAATTGTTGAATAAAAAGAGCTCTCATAAAATAAATTCTCCTAAAGCTAGGGATGGCAATGGGGAGGGGAGGGGAGGGGACCAATCTCCCCGTACCCATCCCCGATATTTTGCGTATGTCCTTGTCCCCTCCTCATCTCCGTCAGAATTATTTGAGAGAATCTTCATCCCCTCCCCGAATAATAACAGGGGATCCCTGAGGGTCCCCGATCCCCGAATAACTAATACATTTTTTTTATTTTCGATTTTGAGTTAATCATATTAAAATAAAAAATTCAAATAAAAATAAAGTTCGAAATATATCTTACATTAATATCTATTACAAAAGTCACATACATTAAATTAGTAAGTAACGCAGCATGCAAGTGATACAAACTATCATGAACAAATTAATAGTCTAATACAAAATTGTTACAAATAAAATCGAATTTATATTCAAAATTAACTTTTTCAATGGTGGCGTGGGCACTTTATAAATGTGGACTATTCCCTTTACAACACAATAGTTAAATCAGAGTAAATATTAGATTATATTAGATATTAAAATTATGATTCGCTGTGGGTAATTATAACATCTAAAAATAAATAAAAAATAGATTTAAGTTTAAAATATTTAAAGAATGTTAAAATTAAAAAAAAATTAGGCTAATAGAATCTACTCGGTCTTTTTAATATCCTAAATAAAAATTTAGGACTTTAATTAGTTAGTTAGGCCTAAAAGTTTAATAATATAAATATTTTGATATTTTTATTTTTACCAATATTTATAATTTTATAATTTAAATTTTATTATTTATTTACTAGTAATTTTTAAAAAAATTAAAATTAAATTAAAAATTAAAATAGGAAAATAGGTAGGGGATGGGGATTCCACCTCATCCCTATCCCCTCCTCGTATAAGAAATTGGGTAAAAAAATTTCTCCGTCCCTTCCCCAAATAAGAAATTATGTATGAAATTATGTATGAAATTATCCACATATCCTCCCCCAATAGAAAAAATCCCCGAGAGTATCCGTCCCTGTGGAGATTTTTGTCATCCCTACCTAAAGCCTGTATACTCTAGGGTGGACCCTGCCTGCTTTTATAATGGATAAATTGGAAATGTATTTTGACTTTCGCAAATGGACCCCTCGTAATCTAGCAATCTAAAAATGGACCCCTCGTAATCCAGCAATCTTAAAATGGACGAGGCCATTGATTTGAGTGAAACTCCTCGCACCCCTTTAAAACTCATATGATATCCCATTTATTATATATATTGCTCTTATTTTGATGAAAATTATAGAAAATAACAGAAGGTTACAGCAAAATTTAATTAAATATTACACATAATTTTTTATAATATAAATCTTATCATTACATAATTTATCGGTTTATTGACTCAAAATTATTTTGATTTTAAAATAATTATTTATATAATTCAAAGATGAGAGTTCATGACTTTTAAGTATAAAATATTTTAAATTTAGTTAAATTTATATTTATTCTTTTATGCAATTTTTTCTAATAATAGAACTATGATTGTCAATATATTATTCTATAAGGATTTTAAACGGGAGTAAAAAAATACTGCTTATTGATTTTGTTAAAGAAATGGACCACTTTGTGCGATTGTGAATTTGTGACGGCCCACGCCAAAAAAAAAAAAAATCCTCTTTCATTAAATCCCTTCAATTTTAAACTAGAAAATGACTTGTTTGACCCGTTTTGTGCAAGGCTAATAATGCAGACAAATGCAGTGTTTAAGAAAATAATAACAATAATAATAATAAAACATGGTCAAAAAAAGGGAAATTTATGTGATATGAGATCAAATACCATTTGCTTCGATGTTGACTGAAAATTGGAAAATCTTGATTGACCTCCCTCAATGTTTGACCAAACTACACTAATTAAACGGCATCACAAAGTGCAGAAAAGATTTATAAAAAATAAACAAAAAAATAGCAATCATTCTTCAAATATATTTTTGTAAATATACTCTATTTCTAAAAAAAAATAATTACAATAAATTCCTAATATTTTTTAAAAGTACAATCAATAGAAGTTTTACACAATTAATCAATTAAATCCTTCTAAATTTTTTTTTTCTTAAGGTACTTTGATTATCTTTAATTATAAATTTTGATATAAATTTTATTTTACTATTTTATTATTATGATATAAAACGACCATATTGCCCCAATAAATATGAGTTATTGTATTTAATAATTTAGGTATTTAATTTTGTGACTTATATCTAATATTTTTAAATAAAATCTAATTATTATTTTCACTATCGTAAATGACAAATTTAACAACCCAATAATTTACATGAATATTATATCATAAAGAAATTATATTAACTTAATTAAAGGTCCACAATTATACTAATAAAGTAGTATTAGAAACAATGGGATTATTATAAAATTAAAAAAATATTAAAATTAAAGTAAATTCTTGATATTTTTACCTTACAAGGGTATACTAGTCAATTTAAACTTATCTCAAATCAATCTTTATACTCAAATATTAAAAAAATCTTAAGTCATAAAAAATAAATTAAGATTGATTTAATTAATTAATTCTCCAAAATTCTTCCTTATTTTAAAATTTTAAAAATAATGTAAATTTTTTATAATTATTTTTTTAAAAATTGGATAGGTTTACAAAACTTATGGGATGGAGATATCATCACCAGATCACCTTTCTTTTATTATACAAACACATCACTGTTGTACCAGCCAAAGTTGTGGCTAGCCAAAATCAACATCACTGGAAAGGAAAACATATGAATTTTTCTGATCCGACAATCTTCGGCTGCAAGCCAATGACATTGTATATACAAACAGTCATTGAGATCTAATTGTTCAAAGTAGCAATTAAGACATTTCATTTTTTGAAGCATGTAATTAGCACAACGTAATAACAGTAGAAATCCTACCAGCAACCAAATTCCAACATTAATCTTTTTTTTTTAATAATCAAAGAAAAATTCACATAAGCCATTTCATTATTTAATGCATGTAACTAGCACAACGTAATAACAATAAAAATCCTACCACCAACTGCAATTCCCACACTCATCATCTTTTTTTTTTTTTTAATTCCCTTTTCATTTTAAAATAATCAAAGAAAAATTCACACACCTACTGTTGCAGATGTCAGCTGTATTTTACAGCCGCATGTTGACTAATGTTGCGTTGATTATTGTTGCGTTGATTATTGTCATCTGTATTCTACAACTGTGTGTTGACTAATTTTTAAACACCAGATTTTAGGAGATTTAATCCCTAATTTTCAGGGATACTAATTTGCAATATCCTACATGTTTTTATCATTTTTATCCTAGGGTCTAATGTATATAAATAGGTATTCTTCTCTATTGTATAAAAAGTAATATAGAGATTAAAAAAGTAGAAATAAAATCAGAATTTGCACACCTACCATTATAGCAGTGGTTTAAAAGTAATTCAAGGCCAGCAGCTTCTTTTAAGCCTCTAAATTTCAAATCTAACTACTAGCAAAGCTTGATTGACTTAGCTCATTTAAAGTACATAAAGCTGCCAAGAATTAGAGAAAGCTAGTGAATCTAACATGCCTGATTTCTTATATAAGCTTTTCTTTTACAATCAAATCTCAAGAAAATAAGTGGAATTTAAAGAAGGAAATAATAAAGCAAATAAATGGAACGGAATTACTTCCCTAAAAAAAATTACAAAAGTTAACAATCATAGTTGAAACCTAGCTACCTTGTCAATCTCAGGGATCTAACAGTAAAGAATATTCTAGAATCCTCTATAGATGACTAGAAGTTTCCCACTTCCATATATCGGTAACATACATCTTTTTCAGCCATCAAAATAAAAATCTAAAATACATAAACAAAATCTCTAACCTGATATTTACTAAACAAAATATCTAACCTGATATTTACTAAGTTACATCAATGCAAACTCTCTTGCGCATGCAACGCATAACATAATCTCACAAGTCACTGCAACTCTTGAAACCTTCCAAACCCTATGGACATCTAATTCAGTCAAGGATGGTTTTGAAGCTTAATTTGCATCTACATAAATACATAAACCCGACTGCTTAATATTTATCCTTCCAGTCATTCTGGATGCTTGAAGCTTCATTAGTTTCTTGTTTCTCTAATGTACACTGTACAAATCCACAGTAATCACCTACACAACAGTATAAACCACAAACAGCATGCAGCTTATACTGGTGATGGGGAGAGTAAAAATTCTGGTTGTAATCTCTGTAGAAGTATCCCACAAAGGGGACAAAAGGGTTTTGGAGTTTCTTCTTGAACAGAAGATTCTATTAAAGATTTGAAATCATCGGGATATCTAGGCATTGTAAATAAAGACTCTGCGGCCAGTTTGGAAGTCCATCTCTGACAACATTTGCAAAACCATAGAGGAGTTGCAGGGCAAACCTGCATGGATACAGAACATCTTACTAATTTGTGTTTCTGATTATCTCCATCACTGCTTTCCAGACCTCGGCAAACCGCAACTTCTGGGGAATCAAAAGGCACTGATGCTGTGCAATAGGTACACTGCTCTTCTTCTACATATTTACTGGGGTGGCTCCTGTTGTTCAAGGAAGTGTATCAATGATAAAACAAAGATACAACATCTTGTTACATGGAGTTCAAAGTTTCCTAAAATGAGAAAAAATTCTTTAATTTCCATTATATTGTTTAACAAGACCTTTTTGGGTAAAATTATGAAAAACCATATTCTGCGATTCCATGAAACGATGTCCTTTTGGTCTTTTGCTATCACTAAAGGGGATGGCTCAATCCAGTGGAGTAGCTGCTACTGAAAATGTTGGAATAGAGCCTTCTAACGGTATGTCAAGGAAAACAAAACCCACAGCATTATGTAGCAAGATAGCCAAAAGGTCTGAAATATCTCTTGTTTGTTTGCCATTTTTGCATAAATATGCAATTCATTTATCATGCAGAATTCTGTAGCATAAAGAATAAAATACAAAGAATACCTTCTGTCACTTCCTGCAACTTCTGATGCAAGGACTTTTAGTTGATCTCTTACATGTTCATGGTTATGTGCAACCCACTGCTCCATTTGTGCAATTCCATCAGGGCACCAATACACAGTTTGAGAACAAGTTGAGGTCGCATAAGCACCAAGACTTATAAAAGCAGAGAAACTGAAACCCACAAGTCTTTCACGGAGTTCTTTTTCACTGTTCAAAAGCAACTCCATCCATACGGTAAGTTGCTCCTCTTCAGAGCCATAAATTCCTTCTAAGTTCTGTAGTTTGCTGTTGATTTGATCAGCCTTGAGCTCTGCTAGTATTACACGTCTCAAGATAATATTAATGAGGTGCAACTGGCGAGAACTAATCTTTGATACACTTTTAGATACATGTGATAGAACAGTTTTCATAGAAAGGCCAACATGTGATCCCAAATATAATGAAGAGAGTGATCCTAGATACAATGATGAGAGCCACTTAAGTAGTGTACATTCAACATATTGTGGTATAGACCTTTTGAAGGCCAATAATGCTCCAATAAGATCCCAAACAACCAAAGGCTTATGCAAATCTTCATATTGTTGCAAAGACCACAAAATATTGGACTCCCAAACAGACAATTCCTTCTCGGAAAAATCAGGGCAAGCTTCGTGACCATACTTTGGAAAAGTATTTGACAAAACATCTAATTGTTGCCCACCAATCCAGAAGAACTCAATAGCTGATCTCTGAGCCCTGAACATGTTTCCAGCGAGTAAAACATTCTAAAGTGAGACATCAGGGTAAAAATGCAGTAGTCAAATATTATTTGGCATTTTCTCACATGATCCCTCCATTTTCACTCTCATAGATGTGAACAATTCACTTAACAAATAAACTGGCTCAACTTTGATATTTTCAAGCTTGTTAATTTTTGAGCTCAACTCAAATCAACTCCAGCTTGAGCTTGACTTTGACAAGGAAGCTCAAGAACCTACGTATTGATTATCGTCTATTGATTTATATCATGAAATTATACATAATATATTTTTACATTCCTCATATATAAAGGCTAGAATGTTGACTATAAATAAAGTCTAAATATAAGAAAATATATGCCACAAACTAATATTTAAACAAAGCTTGAGCATCATTGTCAAACTCGATCCATCACAAGCTGAACTCAAACTTTGACAATTTCCTCAAGCTGAGATCAAAAAGCCAAATATTCAGATTGGCTTGTTTGTGTCACCATTTCATGGGATGTTATGCTAGTTTCCCCTTTCATATTCTTTTGATGCTTATAGTTATCACTAAGGTGGTGTTTGGTTTGAAGAAATAAGAAAGAAAAAAAGTGGAAAACAGAGAAAGGGAGAGGAAAGGAGAGAGGCTAGAGGAAATTTCATTTTTATTATTTGGTTTGGAATGGAATTCAAGGGGGGAAAGGGATGGAATTTTTTTTTTTTTGGGGGGGGGGGGGGGGAGTTTATTTTTTTTGGTAAAATTTCAATATTTGTTTTTAAGTAAAATTAAAAAAATATAAAAAAATATTAATCAATTTATATTATTTACTAGATTAATAATTATAAATAAATTTTACATTTAAAATAAAAAAAAATAAAGCAAATAGTAATCGAAAAAATTATTATCAACTGATTTGATTTTCTTCAATTTTCTACGTATATAATTTAAAAATAAAAATATAATAAATAAAGTATATTATAGAAATAATATTCAGTTGGTTTTCAACATTACATTAATGAAATGTTCAGAGAGAATACAGGCTTGAGCTTCAGCTTCCTCACTTGTTGTAATTATCTTTAAAAAAATGATTAATTAATTAAATGAAAATATGAAGTTCCTATTTTTATCTCTCTTATAAATGGCAATAGCAAATAAAATAACCATGTGCAACAGCGTACAGTAATTAAATGATTTTTAAGGGATAAATATGGTAATTTACACCTACTGCATTCTGGAAATAAAAAATTGAGGAAACCGAATTCTTCTATTTGAAGCAATTGGAGTTCCATCAAAATTTGATTTCCCATTCATTACTGTCAACCGAACAGTAGAAACCTCAGAGAAATTCAAATTCCTCTCCTCTGTCTTCTCTCTGGTCAACCAAACACAGCCTACGTTTTTATTAACTTGAGTTATCCATTTCCCTAATATCCTATTATTAGTTTTATATAACAATTTATTCTACAGCAAACATCACATTCACGAATTCTTACATACACACACTACACTCTGATAGAGCATTTAGTAGGAAAGGAGTCACTCACCTTGCCTGGTACATGTGATCTAATGCATCCAGATCGAAATTGCGGACCTATAAGAATCAGTCACTTTCTTTTTCAGTTTTAACTTAACAGTATGTGAAACAACAGCTTTTCAATAGCACTATAAAGACTTGCAGTAGCTAGATATTGGGAAAACAAAAAACTGAAAAGACAAGTTTTGTATCAGCAAATTAGTAGGTTACAGAATCCGATATTCTACTCTGCCTCCTCTTATCAATTAATGAACAGAATGATTTAATGATAATTAATGAAATACTTAAAGATCAGTGGTGTACCTGTTTTAATCTCATGCAACTAATTTAATTAGTATTAAATCCTTTTTCCAATTGTAAGCCCCAAAAAAAAAGGGGGGCTTGCAAGACAATGTTCTTGTAGATACAATTAAAAAAACTATAATATTTTCATGAATCCTAGAGCACTTTGATTGCCCCTTGAACAAGAGTTGTAAAGACTATTTGATTTTCTTTTCAGAAAAAAAAAAAAAAAAAGAACACTTCTATGAATAAAATCAAGTAGAAAATTTGTGAACCAAAAGTGTTCCCAAAAAAAAAAAATCTTGATTTATAGTTTAAAACAGCAGAATCAAACAATATAATACTTTGGTATCCAACAGCAACAATATTATTGTGCAGACATAATATGCTACTAAGTACTAGTGAAATATACTTAAATTTGCACCTAAAAGGAGAAGAAACTTTTTTGAAAATGATAATAGTAATACCAATTAAACGTGTCTATTCAAATAACTAGTGTGAAAAAAATGCAGAATATTAATTCTTGATAACAGAAACATTCATATGCAATCTAATAGATTCTAAAATTTAAGCATGTAGGCTATATGCTGGAAAATGCTTTTCTGGAGGGCGACTATGTCTACCGTTACAACTACTAGCAAAAAAGAAAAAATGGGGGAGATACCAGGAAGACAGAATGCCATACCATAGCAACAACAAGATTTCCAGGAGACACGGCCATGCCAAGACAAGAGACAAATGCATCTGGAAGCTGGATAGAATGATTCACATTTTATTCAACTAGAGTGAAATATTAGTGAAGTATTTTTAAGTCAATGAAGAACAGAAAGGGTAACATCATACATCAGTGCAGCTCTGCAGACCAGGAGTGTTTGTGGGAATCGATACTTCAGAGAGAGAATTCCCATGAAAAATCCAGCTACGCACAAAATTATCCTACAGCCATCATTAGATAATGAAATTCAATTAGCAGCTTCATTTTTTGCCTGCATGACAAAGGAGAGACAGCTTGTGTGCACTGAAGTACATAACATTTTGACAAGAAAGGAGGGGAAAAAAGTATTATATTGTAAAATGAATAATCATGCTCATAAAATATTTTGAATTTCTAGATACATTTTTCTTTCTGTTCTTTCCCTAGTTCAGCTGCTATGGTCTCTTGGTTTAAGGGTCCCATAAAGTGGAAATAAATGTACAACAAAAAAATATACATTCAAGAAAGAAACAAAAAAAAATATCTACTTAAACCAAAACAACTCCTTAATTTCCAATTGAGATTGACATGCTGTTTTGAATCTATATTTTGAGGTGCAGCTCAAATTATTTATGAAATCTAATTTACTTTTTTTATCTATAGAGATCAAAATTTGACGAATGCAAAATTTAAGAAGTGAAGAGCGAGCATATTTCAGATTTTTATTTTCTGAAAGAAATCTAATTTTTACTTTTAGCAGATTGAAAAGTATTTTGCAGACACAATTATTAGAATTTTGCATGTAATTAGAACTATCAAAAACTGTTTTCTTGAGCATTAAAAGAGGGCTCAAGCCATTCAGAACAACTTTGCAGAGTTCTTCATTTAAAAATGCAGAAGATCAAATCACACCAAATATTGACTCTATATATTAACTGGATCTAATTGAAGTTGAATTTACAAAAGATTGACAAATAAGCAAAATCTCTTTTTCCAACTACTGCTCATATCGACCTAGAGCAACTACAACTTGACTTGCCACACGCTGAAATCTTGTGGCAAAATTTGTAAGTGCCATTAAAATATATATAAAGATATTCTGCTGAAGATATTTCTTCTAATTTATATACACTTAGAGATAGCACATGTGAAACTAGGAATATATATAAATTGGCAGAAGGCATCAGACAAACTGATGAAGAAAAAGATTTGAATATGAAATAAGGCTACTGGTAACCAGTTTAATGCATAAAAAACATCAGAGAGCGGGTATGAATCTAAAAATCATCATATGACACCTGTCATACTAAGAATTATTGTATGATGCAGCTGAACTTCATAAAATTTAGTACCTGACTGCAGCTGTAGAGACAACATCCATCAAAAGCCCAAGCTAAACCTGTAACCTGATAAACCCTCAAGTAATTAAATCAAGATGGAGATGCAGCAGAAGATAAAATAACAAGAAGACACTTACAACTTGATCATGGGCATTGTATGAGCCAACTTTATCAAATTTGTTACAACTTATGTCACATTTCCACAAATCAAAAGATCCAGATCCTTTGCCAACTGCTAAGAGCATTAGACGAGGGGACTGGACAGGTAAAATGAGTGACAGAACCGAGATTGGGACAGTATTAACAGTTACAACCTATTAAAGAGAGAAAAACAAAAAAAAAAGCATTGGTTTAATTAACTCTGTATATGAAATGAAAATACTCCAACAAACAAGCGCTACCTCCTTCAAAAGGGAAAATGGAACACAGTGAGCTTCTGCTGACTTCTGCAACTCCTGAATATATCCATCCCAGATCCTCACACTATTAAAGACAATAAATATATTAGAACAAATAACCTCACAAATACAGTGGGACTCAACGGATTAAACTCTTCCTTCTTTAACATTAGGGTTAAATAGGTTTCGGCACTGATGTAAATAATGGAAATGGGCAAGTATTCATCATCAAAATGCATCAATCATGCTTTGGGTATTGGGTTCCAATTGATATTATATGAAAATAAACATTTCATCCTAGAATATTATTTTATCATTCTCCTCTACATTAAATTCAAATGATTGAAATGGTAAAATAAACACTTCTTTTGTTAGACTATGTTTGACAAATATTATCTTGCATATCCAAGCTATTCAAAAGTACACACAAAGGTGCAGTGACTAAGAGCTCTGGTAACCATTTACAAATGAAACCTTCTACAGTCGAGAAAAGTTTAAAAGCAAATGAAAATATACTACTATGCATAACTCACCTTCCATCAGAGCTCCCAGTAACCAATAAAACTTGAGGATTTGAAGAATCAGACGAAAGCACTGCTAAACTGATGGAAGTGATCCAAGAATTATGAGCCTGAAATAGCCCAATGAGCACTGCTGTTGTAGGAACCTTGCAGTCCTCGACCGAATAGCATTTTGGAACACAAATTCTCCATAATGAAACTTTGCCAGACCTCCCACCAACAGCTAGAATTGAGAACCAGTTGGAGGAACCATTTTGAGGAACTGGATATTTTTTGGATGATAATCTGAGCACAGGAGACCAGGCAACAGCGAGGGAATGCAACATTGCACTGCGAGAGGCATACTGATCAGCGGTTATCAGTGGGAGACAGCAATTACTTGGTATCTTGGTGATAGAATTTCCTTTAGATTTAGATGCAGCAACTGTTGGATGAGTATTACTGTCTTTCATCTTATTAGATGTAAAGTCAACAATCTGAAAATGAAACAAATGGTAGAAATAACCTTACTGAAACTTGATACCTATATAAGTTTTTTTTTTTTTAATTAGCAAAAACATGGTTATCAAATCCCCTCCTCACTATGTGGGTGGCAAGGTTCCAATTGTAGACCTTGTACAGCAAGAGATTTTGCCAGTTAAACCAACTAGCACCCACTATACCCATATAAGTTAAATCCTACTAATTTCTGAAAAGAAACAAATTACAATTCTTACTAGAATACACAAAGTGACTTGTGGAATGGGTGAATGGAGGAAAAACTTGACAGGAAAACCGTACCCTGGCCATTTCAATGGAAAGGCAAGAGCCAACATCAGAATCCTTGCTACTTCTACCATTACTGCAAAAATTCATTTGTTAAAGAGAAAAAAAAAGGGTAAGTGCAACCAGGAAAGTATCTTGTACAGTCAACCAGAGGTTCACAAAATGTAAGTTTGAACTTCTAAAATTAAAGATACAACTACTTAAATTCATTATTGACAAAAAGACGAAGAAAAGCCCACTTAACATACTATATTGGACCACCAAGGTTCCCAGGAAAGCCCCAAATCAGGTCCATGTTGTAATTTAAAGGCCTTATTAGGATATAGTTGTTTGTTCGTGACTGCATGTCGTATCTCCAAAATAAAAAAATATTGTTGCATCCATAAATTAGCAGCAGCGCGTCTATGATTTGTAGTTCATTGAGTCTGTAAAATGTAAAGCTGATGCTAACCCTAAGAGTGATGCCTACTGGAATAGAGGTCTAATGGCCATAGGACTCTAAGCACAAGGTCAAGAAGCTCCTATTCTCATCCTTCTTTGTAAATTTATGGAAGTCAATGTTCTTATTTTGTCACCACCGTAACCATCACATAATTGCTCAAATATATAAAAGTTGGGCGTAAAAGTGATTAATGGAAATTTTCTGCACCAAAATTCTCAATTTCAAGCAACATATAAAAATACTGCCTTTTCCAACCCATGCCAAATGATGAACCTATCTTGTCTTCTAAAAATAAATCACTATATCCATGACACATCCTACAGCTCACCAGGCAGAAACATTCAGTTCTTTATTCATACCTTCCACTATGTGTTACAGAAGATTACAAACTATTTACCAATTTCATTTCTCAAGCAAGTTAACATTAATATAATAATATACTTTCCTGATTTAAATTAAATAAATTGCACAACTGATGAACAAAAAAGAAATATGGTACTAAGTAAACTTCTAATTAGAGAAAAATTAAAAAAAGATGAGTTTTTTACATTACACTAGATGTGTTGACTCTTCTACGTTTACGCTCCTTTCTTGGTACAGAGTTTGGCAAATCATCAATAGGTTCATGCTCTGGTGTTTTCTCCTAGTAAGAGTGAACACAAATATTATTTTGCAGACTAAAGGGCTGATTGGGTTATTACGGTGTGCTAATTAATGCATCATAACATCATTTAGCAACACAAACAAGGGTCAGTAGTAGATGATAGAACTTACTTCAGGAAATTCTGCAGAAGAAATGTGTGGTTCCCCAAAGTTAATAATTGCAAGGTAGTCATAAAGTCTATCCGATATATCTACGACCTAAGAAAGGTTGGAGGAAAACAAAGTTGGAATCTAATTTGCTATAAGTAAACAAAAACAATATTATCCAAAATAACAAACTTTCAAGACAAAAACTGGAAAATCATTACAAATACAATAATAGAAAGTAAACAGTGCAAATACTCACAAGAGAGGAGAGAGAAAAAAAAAGAACAGAAATTGGTAATCATTTGTTACTCAAGTATTTTGTTTATTCAAAGTGAAAAATGAAAAAGTATTCTACAAACGAAATGCATTGTGTTCAAGCAATACGTGGCATTTTATGTATGGACTAAAGTTAACCAACAAAATTTGCTAGCAGTTTCTTAAGAAATTATATTTGACACATAATAAATGACTATAAACATATACAGATCAATTACAGGGACCTGTATGCTCTATTTTAACATTTCTGGAATATGGTTGAGTTCAAACTATATTAGCAGATTTGGCATTACCAATATTGGCAATATGAATAATTCCCAGGGTAATTACAACGCACACTTCCTATCACCCCCAATATTGGCATCATGAATTTGTTTCCATAGTGCATACCTCAATCCACTCAGCCCCAAAATCACAAAATGGAGGGCGATAAATCTTCACATGTCCTTCTGTTGTGCAAACAGCTAACAAGCACCTGCATAAAATTACATCACGAACACAATTAAATAGCATTAATAAGTTCTAAAGAACATTAAAAAAAAAAAAAAGACCATTACAAGAACAGGCGACAAAAAGGAGAAACAAAAATAATTTGAAATTCATACCCTGAGTTAGAGGCCATTCCAATAGGAGACCATGAAATTGATCGAACAGAAGGTCGACGATCTCGATTTAAAGAAGTGGACAACAGGCAATCACTAAGTAACTCTGTAAAAGTTCCAGTTCTAAATTAAACATATGTTAAAATCTGAAATGTTCACACAAGTAAAAGCAAATAAGCATACTTTAGTAGCAAACTTGAAACTACAATCTCTTACCTTCTCTTTTCACCACTCCAATTGGATACGGTTCACAATCAGGAATCGTGATCAGTCCTCTAGGACCAAAAGGCAACGCTGGATTCTGGAGAATTAGAATTTAAAAGAAAAAAATCAATAAAAATTAAAAGTATAAAATTTGAAATCTAACAAATGTAGCAGTTAGCGTAATGGTTACCAGAATGATGACGAGATGACCAGAACCAACGGCAATTAAGTTCTCGTCGGACCACGCGATGGCATTTGGATAGCACGGAGCGGTCGCTAGCGTAGCTGCCTGAAAACGTGAAGCCATTTTTCTGCTGTTTTATTTTGAGGAGAATTTGGAGGGAAACTGCAGCAACAACAGCAAGAAAAAAGGTTGTGAAGAGTGAAAAACCCTAGTTCGAATCGCGTTGGAATAAATCTTAATAAGATAGATGGATTTATCAAATTATCCGATATCCATATATGTTGGTATGGAGTATGGATCCCGGATTATCCATTGGTTATGGATTCATATCCGTTACAGGTGAGATACCCATAAACTGGTCAGGACTAGGGATTGGGATGTTTTTAATTTTTTCTTACTTCTGTAAATTTATATTTTTAATAATATAAATTAACAATAAATTGTTTACAATTAATTAATTATTTTTTAATTTTTTCTTACTTAATTTTTTTTTACTATTGAAATTACTTTCATATAAATTTATTTGACTATTTTATCTTTTTAGTGCATTTGACAGCTTGCATTATACTTTATTGCATGATATTAAAACACTACTCTTATGCTAATCATATTTGGCTTCAATTTTCAATTGCATTGAACTGTGTTAAATAGGTAGATAATACAATAATAACATGGGTGGACCCAATTAAACCCCTCCTACGCCTTAAAATTTCTTAAATTGAGCTCTTTTAGTCTCGTCTAATTGTTAGGTCCAATACTAATATATTAAATATTTTGAGCTTTTAAATTAAATCTATTTAAATGGTTAAGACTTTTAAATTTAATCAAATTATAATTTAAAATTAACTTACAACACTCATTGTTTATAAATTAACCATAAAAAATTTAAGGAATAAAAAAAAAGTAAATCCCAATAAACCATGAATCCCTAAATCACGATTTGAGTGGGTTATGACCAGTCTACCACCATTGTCGTAGATTTGCCGACGACTCCATTCCTATTGTTGCCAGCCTGTTATCATCTGCCACTGCTACCGTTGAGCATGTCATCCCTTACTGTAGTTGCAGCTAGACCAAATATAAATCTGAAACAGGAATTATGCCTTACTAGCGAACTAATGATTCTTACATGAATGCTATATTAAGTCTTTTGCACCTCTATTCATCAATTTGTATTCTGATAGTTATATAGAAAACTCCAAAAGTAAATGTTCATTGTTAAAAGTGAGAAATACTTTAACATTAAAAATTCAAATGAAAAGTAGTGGGATAGTGGGTGTTGTGTAGAAAGTGAAATGCTTATAACTTATTATATAATGAAAATAATCATTTTTTTAATGCAAACAAATGAATAAAATCTATAAACATGTTGTTTAATATTCGAGCATTCCTGTGAGCCTCTTCAATGTAATGTAAAATAATATTTTTGTAATATGAAATTTGTATTAAACTAATCAGTCTTGTTGCAGTTATTTTGTTAGGATTTAGCTATTATTATGGAATTTAAGTTAATAATGATTTTATTTATTTGAAATAGATATGGAGAACTTTTTTAAAAAGAAACCACCACTTTTGTCTCCTCCGAAAAGAACCAATAATGGTTCATATGAGGTTAATTTACAAAATTTGCCTGCAGACCTTGGCTTACGACCTTGTATTGATAATTATAAAATTTAAGATCAAGCTCAAAGAGCATACTTGCAAAAGCATCCTTCTCAACTTAAGGGGTAAAATTTTTAATTTGAGACATTAAAAATGACGATTTGTTTCAAATTGGTTCGAAGAATTTGATTTTTTGTTGTAATATAGTATGAAAGAAAAGTTTGCATATTGCCTTTTTTGTTATCTTTTCAAAAAAGACAACAGTGATTAAGCAGGCAGTACTACTTTTATTGGGAAGAGATTTGAAAATTGGAAGAAGAAATTAAAATTAAAGATTCATACAGGAGGTGTCAATAGTGCCCATAACTAAGCTAGGCAAAATTGTGAAAGGTTGATAAATTATAAATAGCATATTGTAACATTTTTTGAAAGACAATCCAAGAAAACTCAAATATATATGAAACTCACTTGAATGTTGTTGTTGATTGTATTTGGTTTCTTTTAAATCAAGTGCTAGCATTTTGTGGGAATGATGAGTCTGATGTTTTAAGCACCGAGGGAATTTTATTAAGCTTCTATGCTTCCTTGTTGATCATAATGAAGATATTAATGTTGTTACTTTTAGAAACACTCCTCTAAATTTGTAAATGATATCCCCAAAGATTCAAAAAGACGTTGTAAGTTGTGCTGCAGTTAAAACTACTAATTCTATTATTAGAGAGATGGATGATTCGTTATTTTTTGTTTTAATTGATAAGTCTCGTAATATATCTACAAAGATCAAATGGTTGTTGTATTACATTATGTGGATAAGAATGGATATGTGGTCGAACATTTTGTTGGCATTGAACATATCTCTAGTATTACAGCTGCCTCACTTAATTAAAAAGTCTCTTGATAATATGTTATCAAGGCTTGAATTAAGTTCATCAATATTACGTGGGTAAGGTTACAATAGGGCAAGTCATATGTAGGTTGAGTTCAATGGTTTGAAAACACTCATTTTAGAGGAGAATGAATTTGCTTATTATGTAACTGTTTTGCTTATCAACTTCAATTGGCTCTTATATTTATGGCAAAAAAAGTATGAATAATTTAATTCTTTATTCAATTTAGGTTCAATGCTAGTTAATGTTATTGGAGCATTAGCTGAACGCTGTGACATTTTCTGTGAGAAACATGCTCTCGTAATTATTGAAGCATTAGGTAAGGGCAAGTTTTCGAGTGGACAAGGTTTGAATCAAGAGATTCCTTTAAAGTGTCCTATTGTTACACGTTGATCTTCTCATTATAATACGTTAATAGGCAGGATTTCTATGTTCCCATCTGTGGTTGTTGTGCTTGAGATAATTGAAGTTAAAGGAAATTCTAAATAAAGGTTTCAAGGTAAAATACTATTAAAGTTGATGCAATAGTTTTATTTCATATTTTGCTTATTTTTGATGAAAAATATTCTCGGCTATGCAAATGAGTTATCACGAGCATTACAAAGGAAATATCATGATATTTTGAATGCGGTAAAATTGATTGAAGTTTATAAGCGTAACCTTCAGAACTTGAGAGATAGCAAATGAAATTTTTTATTTGGTCAAGATTCTACTTTTCGCAGCAAGCATGATATTGATGTTTTAGGCATGGATAATTTATTTTTAATTCCTGGGTGATCATGCTATAAAGCTCAAGAAATCACAAATTTACACCAGTATCGAGTTGAGTTATTTTATGTTGTCTTAGACATGCAACCCCAAGAGCCGAATGATTGTTTCAGTGAGTCATATTCTTAGTTGCTTATTTGCCTGCCCTATCTATGCTCAAATGATTTATTTGTAGCTTTTGACAAGGAAAATTATTGGACTTGGTTAAATTTTATCCTAAAGATTTTTCTACAATAGATCTTATAGCATTTAAGCTGCAACTTAATGTTTACATTGCAAATCTGTTGTCTAGTAAAGAATTTTTAGGATGGAAAGGGATTGGTGAACTTACAAGGACAATGATTAAGACTAAAAAGGATAAGGTGTATGCGTTAGTTTATTTATTGGTTACATTGGCTCTAATTGTACTTGTAGGCATTGCAATTGTAGAGAGAATATTTTCAATCATGAATTTTATGAAGAATAGACTTCAAAACCGGATCAGTGATCAATGATAATAACTTAGTTATATACATTGAAAAAGATGTATTTGCTTATATTGACAATGATGCTATTATTCAACATTTTTAAAACATGAAAACATGTCAAGAAGTTGAATATTTTAGTTATTATTTTTTTTGTTGGCTCTTCTTATCTTGTTCAATGTTTTTTAATCAATTTATACTAAGCCCCTTCTGAATTTATTTCCTGAGCCTACCATTGAATAAAAGGTGTATAAAATAAACTCACGGGGGCAGAGTTCAGTAAAACACAACTTATATTTTAAATATATTCATTTAAAGTTTATTATATAATAAATTATAATAAAATTCAATTTTTTAAATATTAGTTTATATTTATATTCAAATAAAAATAATAATATAAGATTGTGATAAAACAAAACATTAAATAAATAAATAACTAATAAAGTATTTTACTTTGATTACATAAAATCATTTTAATTATTTTACTTTAAATACGTAAAAAGTATTTTAATTTATATTAGTTATGTATTATTTACTAAAAGACTAAATTTAAAAGTAAATTCATATTAAGCCATTATAGTTGACATTAATTAATAAAAATAACTTTATAATTTAATATTATATTGTTTATTATATAATTATATAGTACTATATTTTGACAATGTAACATTAAATTAAACTATATTATAATAACTAATATATAGAAATAAATTATAATATAATATTAATTAATAATTTATTATATAATAATATATTATTAAAATCACTTTTATATTATAAAAGTTAATATATAAAAATAATTATTAATACTTAATTTCAAAACTAAATAATAAAACTATAAAATATTAATAAATTTAAACAATATTAATTTAGTTTTAATATTAATATCAAATAATATTATTTTATATAATACAATCAATACTACACGAAAGATAGTATTGCATTATATTATAATGCAATGCATCCTCACATAATACACTTTAACACAATACATTTAGCGTGCGTTTGGCACACTATATTGCATTATGCTGTATTGCATTATCATTATATTATTATAATGTTGTATAATATTTGGTGCTACACTGTACTGTATTAATTTTTTTGTAATATTTATTAGTACCAAGAAAAATACTAAATATAGAAGTCTTAAATTTTAGAAATTTGACATTATTTTTTAATATAAATATTAAAAATATCATAATTTTTCATAAAAATCGAAGCTTAAAGCCTTATATTCTTGACAGCATTATATTTATATTTCAGTATTTTCTAAATATATAACATGTGAAATAAAGATCGAAGTAAAAATTTAATCAAATAATCTCTAAATAATATCATAACGTAATGATATTTTATATTATTATTTTCATTGGTATTCATTTTAAATTAATATTATTTAAATTTATTCATATATAAATATTTATATTAGTTATATTAAATTGTTAAATAATAATCAATTTTTATATATTAATTACTATAATATAATTAAATAATCTAATATTATGTTATATTTTTAATATAATATAAATTAAATGTGAATAATGAATTATAAATTTATTAATTTATATTAATAATTATGATGTAAAAATAAAAGAAAATAAATTAATATTATTTATTATTATATTACATTAAAAAGTTATATTTATTTATTATTATTTAAAAAAGCAAAAGCCAAAAAAAGGCAAAAGCAAAAGCAAAACAAACAAAATCTAGACTCCAAATTGTAAATAACCATAATTTAAAATCTACCATAACAAATATTATATTCATAAAGACAAGAGAATTGAGAAAAAAAAAAGATAACTTTCTTGTCCAAAAATCCAATCTCTACTACAAACTATTGATTCCACTGTTTCGGGCTTAAGTGAACTCCGAAATTGATCAAGAACCCGACCACCTACGCTAAAGGCCGATTCAGATGCAACTGTTGATATTGGAATGGTTAAGACATCACGAGCCATAGAAGCGAGCTCAGGATAACGAATAAAATGTCCAAGTGACTGCTCCTATTAGCTCGTGGTTCACTCAAATAAAGCTTCAGTTGAGTTTTTTGGGTACAACTAGATTCTATTCTCTCAAAATTATCATATTCCTATTATACATGAAAAAAAAGGAATAATTCAACAAACATGAAATGTAATTAAAATTCATCAAACATAAAATATAACTATGACATAAATAAGAATAAGTTGCAATTAAAAATATCTATATAAATAAATAAAACTAACCTCAAGACATGAATCCAATTTTCCTCTACCTTTTTTTGTCATCATTCTCATTTGAGTGAGAAACAGAACCTTGCATGGAAGGTGTATTGGTAGATTGGGTCGAAATGAACATATATTCATTAAACAATGAAAACAACTTCTTTCTAATATTTTTTTTAACTCATTGGAATTTTCACCATAAACCTTTTTGTATGCCCATTCAACAAATTGTAACTTGTAACGAGGATAAAAAATAACAGTTATTGTCAAAATTGTACAAAAGTCAGACCAATACTTTAAGAATTTCTCAAGCATCCTCTACCCCATGTCTTTCATATACCCATTCCCATTTTCTGAGTATTCCCTCAAAGTTACATAAGCTGCAAATACTTTTGGAAAGTACAAATTTGAAGTGGGGTACTTTGATCTAGAAAATATGCAAGTAATCTCATAAAAAAAGTACCAAAAAATTATTAATTCTCTCCAATTTATTCCACTCATCTTCTGAAGGGCAGTACTTATAATTAGAATGCTAAGTGAAAAAAAGCTTTTTTGTAATAAAGTGCACAATCAAGCATAATATAAGCAGAATTTCATCTTGTAGGGACATCTTATCTCACGCCTTTTTTCCTATCCAAGGACATTTGATTAACACACTCCAAAAACTTTTGTTTTCTACCTTGAAATGCTTTCACGGATTTTATAAAGTTCTCCCTCTATTGCTTTTAATCCATCTTGAACAATTAAATTGATAATATGAGCACAACAATGCATGTGTAAATAATCACCATTAGACAGTAAATCTTTCCTAATTTTCAACTGAGATTTCAACATAGTAACACATCCCTCGTTAGTTGAAGCATTGTCCAATGTTATAGAAAACACATTTTTCTCAACACTCCATTATGTCCATAAAGATAATAGCTTTTCAGACAAACAAAGTCCAGTGTGTGGAGATGGCATCAAGGTAAAGTTCAACAATCTTTTTTTGTAAAACCCAATTTTTATCAATAAAATGTGCAGTCAGACTCATTTATCCATCAGTAGTGCAGGCAGTCCACAAATCAGAAGTGAAACAAATTCTACCAAGAACCTCCTCTAACATAGCTTTAATCCTGAGTCTTTCTACATTATAAGCTTTTAAGATATCCGATTTTGTTGTATTTCTAGAAATATTTTATACTTCGGAATTCTGAAACTCAAAACAAGCTCTAATTGCATCGAAGTCAACTAACTAAAAAGGTAACCCATGTTTCACAATTGTTGCAGACAACAACTCACGAAAAACATACTGATCAAATTCTGAAGAACATGACCCTATAGAACCTGAATGGTCTAAGATCATTTGACGGGGGTCACGTGGCTTTTTTAACTTAGGAAATTTTTTAATATGCTTAATCATGTTACCAATCCTATAATTACTTTCGCTAATGTAAATTTTTCCACAAACACACATAGACCTTTCCTTTCCATCTTGATATGCATCTAATGGCAATTTAGTGAACATACCCCATGCTTTAGATGTTCTTCTCCTCTTGCGTTGTTTCTTTAGAATATCAATGTCACCATCTTGCTCTAATTCCTTCAAATTCACTCGATGTCCATGTAAGAAGGCTTCAATGTTAGTTGAATTATCATTATTTGGATCCGATTCCATGTTACTACTGTACCCAAAAAAATTCATATCAATAATGATTGTAACATTAAGTTATAACAGAGGAATGCAATTAAGTGTCAAAAAAATTTAAACAAATTTAAAAAGAATTACTTTCAAACCAAACTGCAAAAGCTACAAGCACACAGGTGAAGGAAGCAATAGAAAACAAAACCCATTAAAGAATGCAAACAATATTTAAATAATTGAGAAATTACTTTTTAAACTAACCTAACCATGAATTCAAGAGCAACCGATCAAAGTCTTGCAACTTGCTATAATTGAAACTTGAGATTTAATCAAGTGTTTGCTGATGAAAAAGAAAGTGGGGATGGTAGGAGGATAAAACTGAAGGTATATTAGTATATGGATTGTGGCACTGGCAATTTTTTTTTATCTTAATTTTTAATTGGCAACAATCTAGAATTTTTAGGTGGAAATTATTTTTTTAATTAGTGGCTAGAAACTTTTATCAATTGGCGCGCAATATGTAAAGCTTATTGTTTTTTTCTTTTTTATTTATCTTAATTATAAATGTATTCTTATTTATATATATTTTTTAAATGTCATATTTTAGTGGGTCGTGTTAGAGGGTTCGGGTTGACATGGTCCATTTATCCGCTTAATAATCGTGTCATTGATCAAGTAAATAGGTTAAAATTTTAAAATCTAACCCGACACGGAAAAAAGTCGTGTTGACCCGAACCCGACCCATTTAATAATCGTGTCAAATTTAATGGCCCAAACCCATTTATTTGTGTCGGGTATTCGGGTCGTGTCAAATTTTGCCAGCTCTAACTAAAACTATTTCATTTCTTTAACTTTGTGACTTTGCCAATAGACAGGGGCACTGTTTTAGTAGTGAAATATGATAGAATCATATCACACTGATAGAATATGATTGAAAATTTGACGTAGATGTTAACAGTCATATCAAACGAATTTGCACAACCATGTAGAAGTTATGATCTTTAATTAGAAACCACACTAACAAGTTCTTATTTTATTAATTAATGTAGTAGAACAAAGTAATAATACCAAGAACTTAGAATAATAATATCCTAATTGTAGACCTTTAATCTTTAACTATTGTTGTGTTCATTGTCTCGTGATTTAAAGCTATTAGGAGGCCACACTTGATGGAAAAAACACAAAATATTACATGATGTAACTGATAAAAAATCTTCTACTAAAGGAAATCTACGGAAAAATAGGAAATAATAGAGGAGGGAGCCACCTATTTCTTAAATGGATAACATAATTATTTGAAAGCTTTTTCATTTTTGAGAAGTAGTATTGCCACAATTTCTCAAAATATGATAGATGACTATTTTTGTTGGAAACATTGCCTAATAGGAACCCAAATTCCTTTCCACTCATGCGAACAAGATTCCTTTCATACCACCATAAGAGATTTTACTAGTTAAGTTGACTATCATCTATAATTCACCATAAATTAAAAGTTACTAAGAATTTGATTGTGTAGCAATCATTGAGAATTTGATTGTTCATATGTCCACAAAATTACTTAAAATTTGCAACTGCACCCTCTTTATGTTAATTAGGGTATTGTGTTGGGACATATGATTTGTGAAAGGGGGATTAAAGTTGATAGATTTGAGATAAATCTTATTCGCTCATTACCATCCCCTACTAGTGTGAAGGAGGTTCGTTTTTTTCTTGGTCATGCCATACTTCTCCAAGATAACATTACCCCTTTGCAACTTGCTTTAAAAGAATATGACTTTTGACTTCAATGAAATCAGATAGCCTTTAGGAAGTTGAAAGAGGTTTTGACATTAGCTCTTGTAATTCAACCATCAAACTGAGATCTACCATTTGAGATCATGTGCGATACTAGTGACTATGTTGTTAGAGTCGTGTTGGGCCAGTACATTGACAAGCTTCCTCACATCATCTACTATGCTTCCCGCACACTGAATGATGCACAATTTAACGATTCCACGACCGAGAAATAACTCATAGTGGTTATCTTTGCTTTGGAGAAATTTCACTCTTATTTGATTAGATCTAAGGTAATCATTTTACTCTGACCATGTGGCTTTTACGTACTTGCTCACCAAAAAGGATGCCAAGCAGTGCTTCATTCGATGGATACTTCTCTTATAAGAATTTGACTTAGAGATTCTAGATAAGAGACATTTTGAGAATTTGGTAGCAGATCATTTGAGTAGTCTTATCCATAACGAAGATGCACTTATAATGCATGAGAACTTTTCAGATGAGTAGTTGTTACATAAAGGTTTAGTTACTCCTTGGTATGTAGATATTATAAATTACTTGGTTACTAGGACAATACCAGAGGAATTGAACTATGCACAAAAGGCCAAGATTAAGAGTGATACAAAGTACTATGTATTGGATGAGCCCTACCTATGGAAGCATTACTCTGAGCAAGTGATTAGAAAGTATGTATGTGAAACTGAATTTACTTTTATTCCAATCTTTTATCATACTATAGCTTATGAAGGACATTTTCAACAAAAAGAACAACCCTTAAGGTACTTGCGAGCAGTTTTTATTAGCCATCATTGTTTAAGGATGTATATCTCCTTTGTAGATCATATGATCATTGTCAGGGAATAGATAATTTGGGACCTAAAAATCAAATGTCACAATCTCTCATTTTTGTAGTTGAGATTTTTTATGTTTGGGGCTCAAATAATTTATTTTTTTTTTATAATTTCAGGCTTAATGGATTCAGTTGTACTTGAATTGTGTTACGATGGTTGGTGGGAGACATTAGATGATGGGCGTATGGAGTATGTGAATGGTAAAAATAGAGCTTTTTTGGTTGGGAAAAATTGTCTGTTTGATCAGTTATTGGCAAGAGTATACGAGGTGTTACAAATAAACCATACTGAATATAGTATCACAATGAAGACAACTTTGAGGTCTAGTAACACATTATATCATATATGTGCACTACCCATGGATATATTTGATGATGAAATGGTGAGGGTTGTATTGCATATGGCATCCAATGTAACCAATTTTGGATGCATTCCTATATTCATGACCACATCACCTCGAGTTCCGAGCGAAGGTATTGAGCCACATGTCGATACAGAAACTTCGTTTAGAGCAAATATGTCTGGCCCCAATAATGAAGAAGAGATGTTGCCAAGGACAATATCGATGCAACAATATTACTCTCCAATCCACAATAATTATGACAACATTAATGATAACGGCATTACGTTACAGGATGTTGGAGCAACGGTATTTCCAATAACGACGTCGTTGGACCAACGGTATTCTCCGTATCACAACAATGATTTTCGGGACAATGATGATCTTCATGATGAGACGGAGGGGGATAATGTTTATGTAGAACCTTCTAATAGTATTAAGGGCATTCATTTCAATAATGATGGTGATGATGGAGGAGCCGGTCTTTCGAATATTCTGTCGTTTCAGCATGAGGATGAGTGTGAAGACAATACTCTTGTGAATAACAGAGGCAATAGACCTATTCCTCCTATGGTTCGATCAAGAAGGAAAATTGACCCCCTCACAAGTCTTGCTCCAACTTTGCCTTCGAACATGGTTGCTCCAAGCTTTGTTAGCAGTTGTGACTTAGATGATATCAGTGTGGGTAAGCTATTTACTGAGAAGAATGAGTTTATATTACAACTACGCAAGGTTGCCTTTAGGGATAAGTTTGATTTCAAGATTGCACGGTCTACAACGACACGTTTCGAGGCTCATTGTTGTTTGGAATCATGTAAATGGCGTATTCGAGCAACTAGAAGTTTGAACGAGCAAAATGTTCCTTAGGTGGTGCGGAGAATTGATAATGTACACACTTGTCATAATGAGGTATTGGTTGATGGACGTCATCAAGTAAGGAGTTGGGTTTTCGGTCATATTATCGCAGAAAAATATATTCAAGACAAGAGAATTTATACTCCGAATGACATAAGAGCAGATATGCAACAGGAATACGGTGTTCAGTTAACAAAACTGGTGCGACAACAGGGGCGCGCGCGCACGCGCTGCTGCCCAGTGACGGGAGAGCGCGCGCGCGCTGCTGCCCAAAACAAATCCCCAAATCATTCCCAAAAACAATACTCCCAAATCAACATACTCTCAAAACAACAACAACCACCACAAACACCACCACCACCATTATTCTCAAACTACAATAATTATTATTCTAAAATTTCATTTTAAATTAATGAAAATAAGTAAAATAGCTAACCTAAGTTTTGTTGAAGGCTGTAGATGGTAGATCGGACGCCGATGAGGGATGGAGCCGCTGCCGACGAGGGCTGATGTTGCTGCCGATGATGGGAGTTTCTTCGATTTGGGAGAGATGGGTGAAAGAGAGTATTGAGGGAGATATGAGAGAGAGGGGTATTTTAGTCTCGAAAGTTCTTTTATGACTAATGTTGATAGAAATTTGTTTAGGGGATTAACATGGAAAAAACCAAAACTTTTATGGTTATTGGTGTAAATTTCCCATAAAAAATAGGAATTTGTGAAGTTAATGAGATTATCAATTCAGCCCATTGGTGAATCTTTGTTCTCAAAATCTTTGAGGGCACGGGTCCTCTAGTTGCAAAAATTAGGTTGAGGTAGATCACTAAGGCACTAATGTGAATCGAGTAGATTTTCCTCTAGAATGTGTGAGGGTAAAGAAATTTAGACAGCAATTTAATAAAATTGATTCAAAATTATCCCAATAAATATATTATTATAAATATCAATAGATTATAGGGGTGGGCATAAACCCACAACCCATGGGTTTACCCAAACCCAAACTAAATTAAATGGTTTGGGTTGGGTAAATCATGAAAATGGGTTAGATGTGGGTTTTATATAGAAAATCATTTCATTATGGGTTGGGTATGATTTACCCATGGGTCATGGACAAACCCCCAACACTCACATTTTTCAAATGAAATAAATGAAAACAAAATAAATAAACACAAATAAGTAAAAGGCCACCATTAAATTTTTTACGGCGTGATTAATTGTCAACAGTTAGAAAATGAAAATAACATGTAAAAATAAATTTAAATTAAATAATTATTATTGTAAATAACATAATTTTTTTTCTTATTTACAAAAATAATTCCTCCCACATGGAAGGATCATCATAGAAAGAGCAGGAGACTCTACTAGTGATCAATAATAACTCGGCTTGGACTGTGTCCGATATGATAGATGGCAGCTAATTTTTTGTCAATAATTGAATGTAATGCCCATATTAGGCCCTGTATAAAACTTTGCTCACCATATAATGAAATTAGAACATAAAGCATACACACTATATAATATCAGAATGTAAATAAAATTAAGCATATAAGTAGACATCATAACGCAAAACTACCAAAACGATAAATAAAAACAAATATTGTATAATTAAATAAATAACAAGTGGCAAAATTTATTATTAGATTGTTAATGTCATGTTTGTAAAAGTTTATTATTAAAGTGTATGTTCTTATTTATTGAGAAATAATAATTTTTGTGATTAACTTTATTTTGATTTTCTAGTATTCTTTAATTTAAAGATTAAGTTATTGTAAAATTTATAATTTTTATCCACTATAATTTTTTATATTTTAATATCAATTTAATAATTAATAACAATTAATAATTATTATAATTTTGATATAATTAAATTTTTTAAAAATAAAAATTATTTTGATAATAAAATTCAAACCAAACTCAAACCAAACCCAAATGATTTAGTTTGTGTTGAGTTAAAAATATTTAGGTTGGTTTAAATTAGATCTAAATTTTTATGGTTTAATTTACATTGATTTAAAATCCAACCCAAACCAACCCATACCCACCCCTAATAGATTATGCACACTTTAAAATATGTTGTCAATTCAAATGAAAAAAAAAATGTTGAAAAAGATTAAAAAAAGAAATAAAGTTACTGCAATACAAAATCTCCCGCACAAGGAAGAAATCATCGCTTACGGACGGCGGTCCTTTTCGAATTAAAAATAGAATAAAGAATCCTAGCCGTCCAAATAAACGTGTGGATTTATCTCCTCTAAAATCTTCTGCCATTGTCGAGATTAGTTCTCTCTTCAAAAGCCTAGGTCTTCTCATTTCTCTCTGGAGCTCTCCATCGGAAGCAGCGGTCGTTTTCGGTAAGGACCGGCGGGTCGTCACGTGGTGGTTCAGCGACGCTTCTCCTGCTCATAAATCTTGGTACACTGTTATTATGTTGCTGATATTGATTAAGTTTCGTAATTAAGATGGTAATTAGTGTCAGATTATCCAGTATTTGCAATTTCTTCAAATTGTTTATGCATGAGGAGCAATTGAATTGTTAGTGCGATGTGGGGGATGGCTTTATGAATTGAGCCCAAGGCATGGAGTTGCGGACCTCAGTGACGCATAGAGAAGAATTAGGGTTTGCTTGTTTACATATTTTGCACGTGTAATGGCAGTACTGTTATGGGTGGTCATTTTACACTTATACAGCGTACACTTTAGCTGTGCATTCAAAGTAGAAGCACATCAGTCCCCAAACATATACTCAATCAGGGTGGTTTTTCTAGACTGATATTTGCTCAATTGTCGTCTTTTAGACAACTTTTGCCAGAATTTGTGTGAACTATAGCTTAGACAATTAAACTGTAAATAGATTATTAACAAAGAATCTTCCATGGATTCTTAATGTATCTAAGTTCGAAAATTTTGAATTGGAGAAATACAAGTAAAGTTATTAGCTTGGGGATGAATTTATTACAGGGTTTTGTTGTCTGATCAGAGAGAGAGAGAGAGAGCTGAGGAATATATTATGCCCTTTTTTTGTTTTTCCTTTGGTTCTTTTGAGAAGAGAGGTGAGAGAGGTAAATGCATAAATAAATGTTTATGTTACCTGATTTCATGACAAATGCTTTCTTTATGATAGATTTCAAGCGCTTGGACAAATATGAGCTTTGCAATCATACATAGGGATATAGAGAGGGAGTGGGAGAATCAGGGTGGACTTGTGGGTTTTTTTATTTATTATTGGAGATTCTTGCTCACTCTCTGGAGATCTATACATCTGCAAAAATTCATGGGAGGATGAGGAGACCAAATTAAATTTCAATTTTATTATAGCTTTGGAGCATCCTGGAGCAAATGAGCAATGGAGCTTGTGGAGCACCGCTCTCATGGAGGATTGCTCACTTGGTTTGCTTCATAGTTTTGGTTTTGTCATATTTTTATCATCGTCAGAGTACATGCTGATGATAATTGAATATCAAAGTGGATTGGCTTACATTGTTTTCGAAATTGAGTAGTTTTGTTTCACTATTTATGTGGTTCTGTTTCCTTAATGCAGTGAAATTTTATAGTCCTTACCATCAGAAATGAGTGGTCGTTTTTCTCGTACAATCTATGTTGGCAACCTGCCCTCTGATATAAGAGAATATGAAGTTGAGGATCTCTTTTACAAGGTTTGTGTTTAAAGCTTCTGTGGATTTTTATATTGGTTCTTGTTTAATGTAAGGTTTGATGGTTTTGAGTGGCTAGTCAATAAACTCCTTTATCTATATATATATAGAGAGAGTAGTTTTCTGGTCAGGGATTTTAAAGTGTGGGAAAGTCCAGGAAAGCTTTAAAACCACACGGCTTTAAAGGCCTACAGTTTTAAGCCTTTAAAACCATGCAGTTTTAAAGGTTTCCCGCACTTTCCCGCACTTTAAAATTCCTGACTGGAACATTTCTCTCTCTCTCTCTCTCTCTATATATATATATATATATATTGAACTTTGGAAGTAATCAATGTAACTTAACATGGCTGCAGTCATTAGCCTCATTGTCCGTGCAGTCTAATGAGCAATTGTTGAAAATTACATGGCTGTCCTTTAGGGCTTTGAACTTGGAAAGCCTGTTAGTTCACCGTTTTCTTTGCTGTTAGGTTGATTGTTATTTTTCTAAACCATTTTGCAATGCTCATTTCTTCGGTGCAAACTTTGGACTCTAATTTTGGTGGGTATATTTAACATGGTTGTAAGTAGATGTATAACTGCATCATAGATATTGAATATAATTTTCTGGTTTTTTTTTTCTAACAATATATTCTTTTCATTGTTTTTAGTATGGCCGTATATTGGATATTGAATTAAAGATCCCCCCTCGCCCGCCATGTTATTGTTTTGTTGAGGTATGTTTCTCACTTTTTGTTTGTTTAATTATTTTTATTGTTGGCTATGGCCAGACAACATCAGAATGGTGTTTGACTAAATTTTTTGTTTGTTTGGTAGTTTGAGAATGCTCGTGATGCCGAAGATGCTATTAGAGGTCGTGATGGCTATAACTTTGATGGTTGTCGTTTAAGGGTAATGAGAGATTTTAACCATTTCCATGCAGATTTGGTCTTTTATTTCTTGTGATTTGGTTCACATTGTCATTATTGCAGGTTGAGCTCGCCCATGGTGGTAGTGGTAGAGGTCCATCATCAAGTGATCGTCGTGGTGGCTATGGTGGTGGTGGTGCTGGTGGTGCTGGTGGTGCTGGTGCTGGTGCTGGTGCTGGTCGTTTTGGCATCTCACGCCATTCTGAATATCGAGGTGTGTCCAGATACAAGAATATAGAATATAATGGACAATGCTGTGCTGAAATGTTTTGTCTGTTTTTGTTTTATATTTTATTTTTGTTCGGTTTCAGATGCTCCAAGTATTTTATTGAACATTTTTCTTTTTTTGGTGTTCAGTTATTGTCCGCGGGCTTCCTTCTTCAGCTTCCTGGCAGGATTTAAAGGTTTGATGTGTTAATACTTACAACATTGCATAAGCTCTTTCATTGATGCTGAATAATGCATAAGTTCTCTTATTGCTCCTATACTGCTAACCTTATTTGAAATTGATTTCAGGATCATATGCGAAAAGCAGGCGATGTTTGTTTTGCTGAAGTTTCCCGTGATAGTGAGGGTATGCCTTTTATATCCATTTTAGCAATTTCTTTGTTTCTTGTATTTGAGCTCTAAAGCATATTACCATGCATCCTGGGAATCAGTTGATAATATATGATTTTTTTGACAAGCACGTCCAAAATGTCTATGTTGAAAAGCAGCCAAATACTAGAAATCAATTGACAATAACTTTTGTTCTTTGTTTTTAGTGCATTCTGATCAAACTCATGCATTATGACCTGTCTTTATTTTCTTGTAGGTTGGCAATCTCCTGCTATGATATTATTGACTTTGAATTTTCTGTGTGTGTATTCAGGGACTTATGGGGTCGTTGATTATACTAATCCTGAAGACATGAAATATGCAGTAAGCTTTTTAAAAATAAGCTCTTCCTTTTTCTAATATTTATCTGTTTGTGCCTCTGCATTACTACTGGAATTCAACAAGCGATGTATTCCTCTTTTATTCAGATTCGGAAACTTGATGACACTGAATTTAGAAATCCTTGGGCAAGAGGGCGCATAACGGTACCTTTCTATACATCATTTTTATGTTGAGCATTAGAACAGTTAATTATAGTGATGTCTTGATGTCTAAGTGTCCATGTACCCTTTTTCTTCCCCAAAAAAAAAGTGTCCATATACCCTTATGAAGTATAGATTTAACTTGGTAGATGCTCCACCTTCCTCTTCCCACCCATATGTGGGGGAAACTGTTAGCTTATTGTATCACAACATATTCAAGTGGGTGCAATTTCTTGATAGCAACATAACTTGGAAATTCCCACCTCACTATTGTACTGGATCTTGTGGTTAAAATGCTCTGCACAATGGTTTATTTGGAGGCTAAGGATCAATAAAATATTTACTGCTGGCAATAGAGGTCCTCTCTGATAAGTCTGACTGTGTGTGATTGTTCATCAACTGGATAGGTGAAAAGATACGATCGTAGTCCATCGAGAAGCCGCAGTAGAAGCCGAAGTAGAAGCCGAAGCAGAAGCAGAATTGTGCGAAGAAATAGAAGGTATTTTGCTTGTTTTCCTTTTTTTTTCTTTTTTATGAATATTGTGCCTTTTTTTAAAAATAAGAGTATTGTGCCTGAAAGTGCTTCTTTTGGATTCTAATAATCTTTTTATTACCGTTTGCAGTAAATCATTAGAGCGTTCTGTTTCCAGATCAGTGTCAAGATCTATGTCTGCTTCTCCTGTCAAGTCGTCCAGGTAATACAGTCAGTAACTTCTGTACTTTTCCTCTTTCTGGACCATCCTTTTTTTTAAATTGAGTATTAAATTTAAAAAATTGCAGGGCAAGATCAAGGTCGCGGTCAGTATCACCAGACAAGGCAAGTTTCCTGTTGTTTTAAATGATGAGAAAACGTGCTTTCTATCTGTGTGTGTGAGTGGTTGCACTCGATGGCACACTGAAGGCTAATGAACTTCTGGTTTCAATGATTTTTTCAAGTTATGCTTGTTTTTGTGTGCGACAGTTGGTGGTATCATCCTGTAAGCCAAATAAACTCCTGGTTTGAGTGATGGACTGGTGCTTATATGTGTGCAAAGAGAAATTCAGATGCATTACATTCTAGCCACATAAAATAAAGAAACCTCCAACCAGAAATAAGATTGCCTGTAAATTTGGCATTTCAGTGTGGAGAGGAATGACAATTAAACGCAAGGGTGATTATAGCAAGTCCATGTGCTATCATATTACATATGTTATGTCTAGAACTGTACGGAAAAATTTTGGAGGTGTTTTTATCTGGATCTAGATCGACTTCTCTTTTAATCGTCATATAGGTGTTAGCCTAGAGTTTATGAGAATTAATTATAAATGGTAAGTTTCCTTTCTATTACCATGGTTTTTAGTCAGGAAAACAGTACTTCCAACCGATGACTAGACTAATTATTGAGGATATGTATGTTGGACCAGAGCCTATGGGAATCCTCTTTGCTTGTGCTTGTAATTTACTAAGGTTCTGATTTATATTGCAAGTTCAACTGCCAGATGTTAGAGCTATTAGGAAGGAAAGGAGGAAAAAAGTTGTCAGTTTTTATCCTGTGTTTAGTTAGGTTATTTACTTTTGTTGAAGGATGAAGATAAGTTTGCATGATATCTCCTGACACAAATATCTTCTATATGATTTTGTGGTTAGCAATTGTTTTATTTACGTAACAATGATGTCTCCGAGTTGTCTAACATGTAGCATGAAAACTTCCAGTGAAAGAGAAACTCCAAAATATGGACAAAAGAACCCAATTATATATACAACTTTTTAGTGATAAATATCAGCTGAGTTGTTTTAGTATCTAATACAAGGTTAATTTATGTTTTCAGGTGCGTTCTGGAAGTGGCTGATTCTTATAACTGATGTCCAAACTTTTCATAGCCTGGTTTGCTTAGATGAGTTTGAGGGGCAAGTAATCAATATCTGAGTGGACAATTTTTACTTGGAAATGTTTTAACAAAAACCTAAGACTAGTTATTTGCTTTTATGGCTTGGTAGTGCCTATCTTTTTAAATTTGCTGAGACTTTAAATATCTAATTTTATTGGAGGAATTTTCAAGATCAATGGTTGGACGCATTTCTTTTTTTTTTAATAATAATTATTATTAATGTGATCTTGGTTGCTGCTGAGAATGTGAATTTGATGTTTAAAATGTGTATTTTGCATTTTTAACTACCATCTGAAACAATTCAATTCATGGGAGAAATTCGGAAGCTCATTTCTGATCGGGAAAAATGGCTATGGTTGAATGTTTTTAAACTAGAGATGGTTGACGGCCAGGTCTGGCCGGCCATTAAAGGATGGCCCATATTCACGTCGCGCCCACTGTATGCTTCCTGTTGTACTTTATATTTTTTTAGCTCAGGTCTAGTCGGGCACACATGTCGTCTCCACACGTGGCGCGCCGAGTTTAAGGGGAAAAAACGCACGATAATTTTTTTTTTTTAAGAGGGCATGTGTATTTTTTTCAGCCTATTGGATCCATGTGCTTTTAGTTAAATTAAATATAATAAAAAATTTAAAATTTAAGTACATATTAAATTGATAATAATAAGAGTGTAATATTAATTATTAAAAGAGTAATGATACAACCACAAACTCTTGTACAAATTTATTTTGTACAAACTGATGTACAAATTTATTTTGTACAAACTGATGTGGCATGATAAGATTGGTTGAATTAAATATCACTTGGCCCACATGATTTGTTTTTATTAATTTATATTTTCATTCAATCAATGAATTAATACCACGTCAGTTTGTACAAAATAAGTTTGTAAAAGAGTTTGTGACTGTATCATTACTCTTATTAAAATAGATTTTACAGTATTAAATTTTTTTTTAGTATTTAACAACAACAACAATAATAATAATAATAATAAATTTTTTCTTAAGGGTTAATTTAATTGTTAACTTCAATTTACATAGAGTCATAGATTATAATGCATGGTAACATTAATAAATATTTATAAAATCATGATATTTATAATTTTATTTATTAAAATCATAATATCAATTATTCATTTAATAAATTATAAATATGAATCAGTTAGAGTTTTATTTTTTTGAAACTATGAATTAAATGAATTGTAAAAATTTACGCTAATAAAATATATTAAAAGATTCAATTTCAAGTTATATACACAATTATAAAATTTTAAGTTCACTTTTATTAAAATATAAAATATACTTATTGCAGGTCTTTTTATATGTCATTCTTTTAAGGTTCGAGTGCCCAAAATTTTACATACTGCTCAACCTGCATCTTTGTCGTGTCATGCCGTATGTCTTACTAAAATGTGCTCATATTGTGCCATGCTACACAAACCTGTGTTGTGCCACGTACTGTTTGGCCCATTGGCGATCTCTATTTGGAATAAGATTTTTTCATTGGAGCTTTCATAACTTTTATAATATAAGAAAAAGGTGGGGCTATATATTAAATTTGAACCCTCCAAACTGTTTTCTACACCCATTGTATATGCTAAAATATCCCTAGATAATAATAATTTTTTTTAAGGACTATATTTTCAATAAACTATTCAACCTCTCTCTCTCCATCCGCTCATATGTTAACCTTATCAATTATAAAATTTGTTGGTTACTAGAATATTGAATTTATCAATTATAAAATTTATTATCTAATAAATTAATGAGTAATGACACATTTATTGCTATTTGGAATAATATAATGACTCGGAATGAATAATTATTGTAAAATAAACGTTGATAATAGTTAACAAATATGACTTTTTACATAATAATTTTGACAACAATAGTCAAGATAATTATAATAATTTAAGAGTTTCACAGATTTTACTTAGAAGTTGAAAAACTTATATAATAATACTATTTATATCAAAATAAGAAGCTTATTCATATAATTGCATCACATTGTTCTTGAATCGCTAATTCTTTTACAAACATGATAACGAGTTGAAAATTTGTTCCAATAGAGGAAAATGACTGAAAATTTATAGAGAGACGAATAAAATTATTGTAGTCTATCTCTTGAACTCTGTTAAATTATCATATTTAGTTAATATTTTTATTATATAACAATATTTGGAGCCTGATTGGGTTACTTTTGGAAGGTTCAAAAGTGATTTAAAAAATTTAAAAGTTAATTTTGGTGTTTGATAAATTTGTTAAGAAATTACTCTTGGTAAAATTATTTCATTCTGCAAAGGATTTTGAAAGTAGAGAAAGAATAATTTTTCAAAATCTAATTTTGAGAATTATTTTTATACATAATATAATTTCATATATATCCTCATATATATTATAAAGACATAAAAATTATCCTTATTAATTAGAAAATAAAATCATTCATTTTAAAGAGATTACTATTATTACCACTTAAATTGAGATTACTAAATGAAAAATAAAAATAAAAATAAAATACTTATTTTAGTTATCAATTATTATATGTACACAATAAAAAGAATATTTTATATACATGCTTGTAAATGTTTGCATAAATTTTATTTAATATTACTGTCTAATTTAATTATTTATATTTTTACATTAGTTAACAGTAAAATTTATCAAACACATATGACTATTTTTAAAACTCACAGTACTTTTAAAAATAAATTTTATTAATTATTAAATTAATTCTTTTCATAACTGATTATTTATATAATACAGCTAATAACATGGGTGTAAACCTATTAAATTACTAAAAAAACTCAGTTTTTTAATAAAAATTATAGTACTAAAATGTCCCTTCAATAAATTACTGTTATAGACGAAGCATATACTCAAACGAAATTTTTTTTATTGTATTCTTGTCTTGAAACTATCTGTAAATCTATCTTACATACGCTCATTTTTCTTTGAATTTTTCTTCATCACACCGTTTAATCGAAAAAGATCCAACAAAGATGTTAAATGTTTAGGTTAACAGCTCCTCTTCGATTTGACCGTGAAGTTTTCCCAGTCAAGCTTTTATGAATTCGTGAAAAAACGCCGTCTTCTTCCTTGTCAAGCTCTCTGAATATGAAAATAAAACAGCCATGCTAAAATGGACAATCGTTAATTGATTAAGTTCTGTTGTTTAGCATGTTTATAAACATAGTTCATTAATTGTGGTTTCCCTAAATTTTATTCTGACAGTGTGTTTAAAATATATGGAAAATTAAAGAAAAAACGACTGAAATCGAAGAAGTATTTGTGTTTGTGTACATGTCCTTAACAATTATAAGGGAAAAAGAAATTGAGAAAGGGCTGCAGAGAAGGAGAAAGAACTGCTGAAAAAGTTGGGAAAGAAAAAGTAGAGAGAGAAAGAACTGCTGATAATTGAGTTTGACAAGGGTATATTAGGTATTAAGATGAGTTTATATGGTAAAATCATTTTTTCCGAATTTGAAGTATGGGTTTATATAATATTTGGGTTTAGTGAGTAATCAGCAAACTTAAACAGCTTCATTCAATAACAATTATTTTAAGGCAATAACTACTTTGAAATTGTTATAAGGTAGAGGACAAATCACAACTATATACGTAAAGTGATAAATAATAAAAAAAATTATAAGGTAATGGCTATTTTGGAACTATTTTAAGGTAGAATATAAATCACAACCACACACGTAAAATGATAAATAATAAAAAACATATTATAATTTTAATTGAATGATTATAAAAAACGTATTGTATCTTAGAGCGGTTCCAACATAGCCGAACCCTTATTTTAAAGGATATAACATTATCAAACTAGCCCAAACTACAATATTACTAAATTAGTCGTCAGATTGTGGGATGAAGTAGTCGGACACCCAAACCCAGTTGGCCAATTTAATATAAAAAAAAAATAATTTTATCGAATATTTCGGCGGTAAAATAAATTGATCACGATCAACAATTCTGATAATCGGGCAACTCTAGGCCTTCAAAAATGGACCACCCAAATTGATATTGGGCTTTTCTATTGGTTCAAATCCAGCAGCTCACGAGACTGCGACTATTCAAAAACCCTAGCTCCATCTACGTTTATAAAAGCCCTTCACATTTCTTGGCGAAGAGTTTCTCAAACGCAGCAGCACAAGCCAAACGCAGCCTCTCAGGTATTTGTTATCCTTCTATCTTCCCTCTCTCTGATACGAAGATCCGTTTCTTGGAAAATAAGCTTTTTACTCATTTGATATGATTTGTTTTGTTTGTTTGTTTATGAAAGTGTGCGGATTTTAGAATTATCAATTGCAATAATGGCCGGAGAGCAAGCTTGCACCTACGCCACTTTGATTCTCCACGACGATGGAATCGCAGTCACTGTAAATTTGCCTTTTTATCTTTTGGAATCCTCGGATTTTTTTTTGTTCAAAATATTTTTATTGGTTTGTTTACTTATATAATAACCATCAAATAGGCGGAGAAGATCGCGGCTTTGGTTAAGGCAGCGAATGTGCAAATAGAGTCTTACTGGCCAAGCCTTTTTGCGAAGTTGGCTGAAAAGAAAAACTTGGATGATCTCATCTTGAATGTTGGCTCCGGTGGCGGTGCTGCTGCACCCGTTGCCGCCGCCGCCCCTGCTGGTGGTGCCGCAGCTGCCGCCCCTGCCGCTGAGGAGAAAAAGGTATTTTTTTGAAGACTTCTTTCTTTATTGTGAATTAATTTAATATTTTCCAAAAAACTAGCTTTTGAATTTGTTGGATTTTGTTTATGAAACAGGAAGAACCAAAGGAAGAAAGTGATGATGATATGGGATTCAGTTTGTTTGATTAAACACCGCATTCAGTTGAGTCAGAATTTGTTCTCTTCTTATTTTTTTCCTGTTTTTGTTTTATTGGAATGTAGGACGCAGCTGAGTGGTATAGCTCAGTTTTTGTTTTTGTTTTAGTTCTATTTCCCGCGGTGTACTTCGACAGTAAGTTTCTAATCACAAAATGAATATTATCATTCTCTATGCTTATTTACTTCATACTGATTGCAATCATAATTAATCAACTGGTTATGATTGATTGATTTCTTGTTTGCAAATGCTGTTCGTGTTAATGTGATAAGCAGGAAAGTTCTCATAACTTGTCTTACTATGTCATCCTTGCTGCCTTGCGGGGGTGACAGTGGCCAAATTTTAGCACAGAAACCACAACTCTCTTGGTTTTTTGCTGGCTCAGATTTTTTTTCCCCACATGGATCTTAAACGTGTCTCTGCTTTGCCCAAGTGTTCTACCTTTTAGAGATTATGCATTTTCTGCTTTGCCAAGTGTTCTACCTTTTAGAGATTATGCATTTTCGCTGCTACTTTCAAGATTTTGCATTGCATATTTTTTGAAATTTAGTTTATATGCAGAATCCTGAAAGCTTGTTACTCATGTGTCTTCTGTGTAGGCTTTGTCTTGCTGATAATTGAGATAAGTTGATGCTTAGGCTGTTGGTTATTTTAATTACATCTTGCATAACTACTAGTGGTAGCATTCATGTTTAAACAATTTGCAAAGATGTTTTATTAGTCAGCTAAGGACATTGTATCACCAATAATTGTTCCATGGAAACTTCCTTTAGATTTAGGAAGAGAGTCAAGTTAATTTTGCCAATGGCAGTGAGTTTCTCCTCCTATGGATACGGATGTCCACTTCTTCCTCAGTTAAACTTGCTATCCCCTTAAATGTAGCTCCACAAATTGTCAGTTGTTTTCCTTAAGTCTTGATATAGGTAAGTCCACAGCTTCTGATAATGAAAATGCTTGACTAAAGTTTAGATTTTGCACTATTCTTCTCTTCGCCTTGTTTGTCTAGAGTGGATGATATTGGAACAGTCGCCTGGAAAACTGCGTTTACTGACTGGAAATTGAAACCTGTAAATGTTTCATGATTTCATGCACCTGCACCTGCACCTGCACCTAATATGTACTCAATACAAAGTTTCTCAAATAATGGGTTTGAACGTCATGGATATGCTATATTTGAACATTATATTATATAAGTTTGTTGGTATTAACATTTCATAAATCTATCCTGTAGATTTATTTTCTAATATTTGGTAGAGAATTGACCCAAATAATGCGTGGTTTATTGCTTGGTTAATAGGTGGTTTAGGACTATTTAGGCCTTTGTTTTTTTGGTCTGATGAGTGATGGTAATTTTCTTTTTCCAAAAAAGATAAGTAAAGACGGCTTCAAAGTAATTTAATTTCATAATATACTCCTGCAAACTAAAATTCATCGTGTCCTTCTCCATCATCTCCTTCTTCAATATGCACTATCAACATTTTCAAGGCGCGTGGCATTTGTTGCCATCTCTATTACCGTCCACTTTCATATAATGTCGATTTAAAAGGAAAGTAAACAAAAATGGGTGTCGGTAATTTTAAGCTTGGGTTATTTGTTAACGAGTCCAATGATGATGAAAGACTGGCCAGGGCAGGTATAGGGTGAGAGTTTCGGTTTTTCTGGTTTTGGTTCCGGTTACAATCCAAATGTAACCGAATTTTTAATCCCAGATCGAATTAAGTTCAGCTGGGGACGGTTTGAGACTTTGAGTTAAAAATTTGTTTTGGTTCGGGTAGAAAGTCACAGCACTTCCCTACCAAATAGGTCCTAAATTGAGAACAAATAGGCCCTAAATTGAAACTGTAAAACCAAGTAGGTAATATCTATGTGATTATGGTACTGTGTTAGAAAACTGCAAGCCTTACGGTTACTATGTTTGGTTGGCTGCCCAAACATTAACGTCCTGTAAAAGGTGTCAATTTGAGCATGCAAAATGGGTGCCAGAAATTGCTTGCCATTAGTTGGAAAATGAGGATTCAGGGAGTACAATGTCATCATTTATATCAAACTCACATAAAAGCCCGCACACATAAAAGCTAATGTGTGTGTATGGTTTTATTTTATTTTTTCTTTTAAAAGGGAAGTAATTTATCAAAGGCCAGATAAGATGATTCAAATTCATTCTTAGGCATTTTTTCTCCTAGTCTTCTTCAACTTTCAAATATCCATTGACATGTGTAATTAAAAAAATTAAATGGTTCAGATTAAATCTCACATTATATTCTTATTTTTTAACTCATGGTAGCTCAAAAAATTTTTCTTTAATTATTATGATTTTCTCTCCTTCACAAAACTAGAATTTTAATTATTGCGATTTTAAAGAATTCAAAACAGCAGCTGCAAACTCAGAAAAGCAACAAAACAAACAAGCTTGAGTGAGACACTTGCAATCCTTTGCTGCGAACTCAAAACCAAAAAAAAAAAAAAAGAGTTGTAGCCCCACAAGCAGCACAGTGGTGAACAAGAAAATGAGCTCCTACACTTTGAAAGAAAACCACAAAGGTCAAGCAAACACAACATGTGGACGGTTGTTGATTGTAAGAAAAATCATTCCATCCATGTATGACGAGAAAGAGGGACATCAAGTTTTTTTTCTAGAATTTCTTCATTGCTCTGGCAGCAGCTTTAATGCAATTTTGAGATATCCCCTTTTGTTACTTGGAAGGTGCATGCGTACAACAAGACAGCCAGAAGCCCAAAAGATCCAAAAAACAAAGGAAAGCCAGAAACCCAAAAGATCCAAAAAACAAAGGACCATAGCCGTAGACAAGTTGTTCTGTTGTTTTTTTGGGTTTACAGCTATAGTTCTGAATTCTTTAAAATCGCAATAATTAAAATTCTAATTTATTTGTGAAGGGACAGAAAATAAGATTATAACATTTAAGTTACTATGAGTTAAAAAGAAGACTATAACATAAAATTTAATCTCAGTCATTTAATTTGATTAATTACACATATCAACGGATTCTTAAAAACCTAAGAAGATTAGGAGAGAAGATGCCTAGAGGAAGATTCGAATCCTGAAACTCAAAAGCAACTTAGGGTAAATTATGGCAAATGCATTGCAGGCTATTGGCCTAAAATAAATCTTAAGAAAATTCAAATCTTTTGTCTCATCTTGGATTTCAGATAACACCCAAAAAATTTCTTTGAGTTACTTTGCCATGCACCATATTAACCACATTTTGAGCACCTGATTCAATCATGAGAGGCATCAATTAACCTAGTTGGCAGATAAAATGCTGAAAATTGATGGCTTACGGTTTTTCACTACATGCAGCATCTTCTAGCCTATCCAAATTCTATTGCTCACATATTGCAACATCCACATTCAGTTTTAACTAACTTGACTTGTTTATTTGAAACAAAACTTCACTCTTAGCACTCCAAAATGCCCACATAAAAAAACCACATGTATGTTCAATCTCTGTTTTAGTTAATACTGAGACAGTATAATGCAAAAAGTTCCAAATACTAGATCCTCTGAAAACCCTTAATCAACTCAACAAAATTAGAGATTTTCCAGCATACATTACATATTTTGCACCCAAAAATTAGCATGAACACATCCTCTGTTTTTCTTACAACATTGTTGGCACATAGTAGTTGGCAGAATCTCACTTGCAATTCTTTCAGCATTTGGTAAAGATCAGAGAGCGCTCTCCATGGAAAAATTTTAATTTTGGGGACGGTCATAGACCATACAAAATGCGATATATTATATCCATTACAAGGTTTTTATAAGTCATAATGCTAGCTAAAATGCCAACGGTATGCACTCTTTACATTGAAATGAACTCTCTTCTAAAATATCAGGAGACCTGATCTTCTTCCATGGCTAACTTTGGAATGAGAATTTGTTGAACAGCAATTTCTGAAAAAATGCTGACGAATTAATTCAACATATAACCTTCTACTATATATATAACAACACTTTTGACATTTGAACTCACTATGAGTAGAAGAGATTGTGGGCAAATAAGGCTAAACATATTAGGTCATGTTGGATGATATCTTAGTATTTTTGAATTTTATTATTTTAGATATTTTGATATTTTTTTATTTTTAATTGGAGTCTACTATAACATGTGTGTCACTCTTTTCTTTCTCTTATAATTATGTTTTAGTTTGTCTTTTTTAAGTTAACTTGGGGAAATAGTTTTTACTCTATTATAAATATGTAAGTCTTGTTATTATTTTCATAACTTCAGTTTCATGTATTCAATAAAAACTTCTCTTTTATATTCCTTTGAAATTATTTATCAAAATCTCTTTTATAGAGTCGTTTGGATTAAAGCGTCATCTAATCTCGCTTTTAAAGCGTTATTAAAATCTCATTGAGTTATTTGGATTGAAACAAGATTCAATCATGCTTTGATTAGAATGTAACTTAATCACATTCGGTTACTCCGATACTAGTATGATATCTACTATTTTGTACCCTAGTTGAAATACTAGCTAAGCAACCTAAAGAGGGGGGAGGGGTGAATTGTTAGCGATATGCCCTAAAGGCCAATCGATTAATTTAATGAATATAGTCCAAAAAGTAAAATAGTAAAGGAACACATTCTTGAGTTTGTCGAAAATATGAAACGTGTATCCTTTAACTATACTTCTAAAATAGTTCTTAGTGGTGGATTTATGATTAGACGTTAAAAATTCCTATAAACACTAGTATGTATTATGACTCCTTATAGTATGTGATATTGAAATTGATAGTGAGTTTCATATCATTGACATGAGATATCAAGTCAAACACATAGGTACTTGTTATGAGAACAAGTTTACTGAAGTTGACCAAATAATAATAAGTCATATGGTTTTGAGTGTTAATGACTTATTATATATTGTGATAAACACTATGTTTAGTAATGGTCTTTAGACTTGAGGCATCAGAGATGTCTTGTATATAGACATCTCTATTATGTATTATGACTCCTTATAGTATGTGATATTGAAATTGATAGTGAGTTTCATATCATTGACATGAGATATCAAGTCAAACACATAGGTACTTGTTATGAGAACAAGTTTACTGAAGTTGACCAAATAATAATAAGTCATATGGTTTTGAGTGTTAATGGCTTATTATATATTGTGATAAACACTATGTTTAGTAATGGTCTTTAGACTTGAGGCATCAAAGATGTCTTGTATATAGACATCTCTGATATGTGCCAAAATGTGATTTAATGAAAGAATAACAAGTTTTAAAGCACAAGAGAGGTTCAATTCTTAGTAACAAGCTCAATGATAATTGTAGAATCTCTTCAATTTGAATTTGATTGAGCCTTTTATAGGTGGAGAAGAAAAACTAATCGTTGTTGACTTTTTGGTAATAATTGAATCGATGTCTACTATTGTCGGATCACCGTTTTGACTTTGTGCAATTTACCGTTACGCTGAATTTTAAATAATCGGTTCACTGTTTGGAGTTGTCGGTTTGCCATTTAAATATTGGTTCACTTTGTGCAATTTACGATTAAATAATCGGTTCACTGTTTAGAGTTATCGATTTACCGATTCCAAAGAATTTGCTCTCTCGAATTTATTAGTTAACTATTTTTTGATCAGTGGTTCACCGTTATCTTTCAGAATCAAAACTATACAACTTCCTTTAGAAAAATGGTTTGCCAATTTAATATTAATGGTTATTTGTTTTTGTCCAAATTCTTAAACTTGCCTAAAAACGTTATACAGCTTTAAGAATTTAACCAATTTTAATATCTCCAACATATTTACCTAGTTTGTTATCATCAAAATCAATGTTATGAAAATATGCATGTTAACACTATCAATCCATTTATGCTAACTTGCTCCATCATTGGGTCTTTGTAGCCAATTATGCCATTAATCAAAGCTTTTTCCCCATTTCCTCCATCTAATATCCTTCCTCTACAACTTTTTGCCCAAAAAAATATTTTACCAAACGAAAGAAGGATTTTAGTCCATGCTTGCACTCAAGAAGTGACTATTGTTTCTTATACTATTTAGCTTTACGAACTAGAGACACTAGAGCTTCGGAAATGAAGCAGTCCGACCTCTGTTTTGCTAACAAAGTTTGGGTGAAACACTAAAATCTAAGGCCACCATTTCTCTTGGATTGGCATGTTAGAAAAATAATCTTTAGGTGAAAGCCATCACCTAAAATTTAGGAACATTCATATATTTCTCAAAAAGAATTAACTATTAAATATGTGGAAGCATATTTGAATCTATAATCTTTAATGCTTTATTACTCTCTACCGTTTTGTAGTTAGCCCTCAAGATCAGCATGTTATCTTGTAGAATACTTTAAATTTTTCACTGCATTCTCTCTGATGATAGGATGTTAGAAAAGAATAGAATGTTATATGTGTTAACATTTATGTGTCCATAATGTTGATTTTGATGATAACAAACAAAATTAAGAATGATTAAGCTTTTAAAAGCTCAAATTATTTTTCATACATTTTAAATAAATCATTATTTTCATAATATAAAGGTTTTATACTTAATGGAAAAATGATTTTATGAAATTGGTTGTTTTTCAAGTTAATGGTCTAATTGAAAAAGTTTTAAAACTCTGAAAATGGACTTATTTGTAAAGTTTTATGAATATTTAGGCCATAGTATAATTATAGAAAATTTAGGGTAAAACTATAATTGTGAAAAATAGTTTCACTATAGAAATCACTGTAGAAAACAACTAACCATTTACTAAAAATGGCTAACCGATAATTTCTAAAGAGTTATTAATTTGTTTTGCAAGTATCTGAAAATAAACAGCTAACTGATAATTTCAAACGGTGAACCGATTATTTGAATTTCAGCCCAAGGGTCATTTGGACTAGTCAAAACGGTAAATTGATAGCAGTTAACGGTGATCCGATTTCTTTCAGAAAGTCAACAACGACTAGTTTTCAGCTCCAAATATAAAATAGCTCAATCAAATTCAAACAAAGATAGATCTAAGAGTTATCATTGGGCTTACTACTGAGCATATAACCATTGTTGAGCTTTAAACTTGTTTTTGTTTCTTTGATTTACACATTGAGTATTCATTTGTAATCAAATATATTGTGTGAGAGAAAATTCATTTGTAATCTTTATCCTTGAGAGGTTGTAAGTGTTGGGATACACTTGGGTTAAGAGATTGGGTAAAATCTCTTGTTGTAAAGGTTTATTGACACCTTAGAAGTCAATTGTAAGAGTTGTTGAAACCTTGGAGGCTTACTTAGTGAAATCCTCATGCCCGGTGAGCTTGGAGGCGTGCACGTAGGCACAGTTGGTCGAACTATGTAAAAATCACGTGTTTGCTCTCTCTTACTCTATCTCCTTATTTTTTATTGCATATTAATTTGTTTATTTCGTATTTGATAACTTTGTTTAATTTGCATTTAGTTTTAATTGATTAAATTATTAGAAACCCAATTCACCCCCTCTTGGGTTGCCTAGTTATTATTTCAATTTGTGACCTAGGGATTATAATCATTTACATAGATAATTTTTCCTATTGTTATCATATATTCCTATTTCAAATTATCATAGAAATAGAATTAGCCTTAAATCTCTACATACATATTAAAAGCCCACCTGTATCAAATACATTAAAGTCCAAATTACTGAAAGTTTAATAGATCAATTTTAATTAGACTTAATCTTATATAACAGTTGTAATATATAATTATTCACATATAACTCTAATGTTAGTTTAAAGATCCAACGTGACAAAGCCACTGAATCCTGCTTGCCCAATTAATCTTTTTGTCTGTTTCAGTTATGCCCCACTTTGTTTGAAATTTTCAGCTTCAACTCATTAAAAAGACTTCTTTTGTTTATGTCATTTGCCTTTCCATTTATCAGCATTGAAAATATAGAAATAGAAATATACAATTCATGAATCTGCCATATTGTTCTGTCCCTTGTGTTGTTGTTGTTGTTAATATTTAAATAAAAATATTTGTTTTTTATCTAGTTCTATGCAACACCAACAATTGTTCTGTTGTGTTGTGTTGTCGTATTGTCATTCATATTTAAATAAAAATATTTGTTGTATCTAGTTCTATGCAATTGCCAGGGGTGGAGTTCAAGGAAAATTCTTTGAGTCAAATTTAAAATTTCAATTTTCAAGTTTTTAAAAATAATAAATTACTATCAAACCAAATCATCAAAAATAAAAAATAATTACTAAGACTATTATTTAATGTCAATACTATATATATATGAAAAAATTACATATATAGTTGTTATGAAAAATTTTAATATACTCGCAAGCGCACGAATCTAGAGATATAATAGTGGTAACGAGGTTGAACCCACATGGATTGCGATAAATTAAAAAATATAATTTAAATCTAAAATTAATATTAATCATAACTTAGTTGGGCAAATTGAATTTTTAAGAGAAATAAAACTAATTAAACTAAGAAAATAATTAAAGCAAAGGAGAATTCAATAAGACAAAAATTACCAAGGTTTTAGAATCCATCGCTATTCAACTAGTAATTATCTAATTGTTAATTAATCCTCAATTTTAGAGTAACAACTTGAAATCAATCTATGTCATCTCATGGATATAACAATTAAGCTCAATTAAAATTAATCTAATGTCGGTTCTTTTCTGCTTAATAGTCTGAGATCTAAACATCCCATGTAACACATATTGAATAACAAATAGTCAAAGTTTTCCTAAGCATTTTGTATAAACAATTTAATGAAAGACACAGAATCAAAGATAATCATGTATAGACTTGATAGATCCAAGCATAGATTTAGTCAAATATTAATTCTAACAATCAATAATGCATGACAGAATTGGTGAAAAGAATTTAATAACATCCAACTAATCATGTGAAACAAGAACCATAAATATTAAAGCAAATATGTAGGGAATTAATTAAATAAAAAGATAATTATTTCGTTGAATAAAGTTTCATCATTAACCTCAATATAAAAAAATTAGTTAGACATATAAAAAAATTAGTTAGACATATTTAAAATGGGAGTAACAAAAAAAATAAACTAGTCATGGAAATTGAACTGCTGTTGCCGTTGCTTTATTCTTCTTTTTGACGAATGCGCCCTTTTTTCCCCTCTGGTGGCTGCCCTCTCAAAAGTAAAAGTCGGCTTTTTTAGTTATAATACTTGGCTGAATCCTTTGTCAAATTTTGATTGCTAGGAAACCGCCTCACACAAGCTAAAGATTGGTCTACTTATGCAAAGCCCAATTAAGCTTGATTCAATCCTCATGTGCTGGCCACTTTTAAAGCTAAAATCATCTTATCTTCTTTGTCCGCATGTGCATGGATGAATGAATTTGTTGAATTCGGTTTCCTTGGCTTGAATTCACTTGCATATATGCCTAATTGCTCCCAAAATCAATTAATTAATGTTTCCGAAATTGAGCTTCTTTATGTCCTTTTTTTATACATAATCTCCAATTAATTTCCTATTCAATAAAATAATATAATTAATTAAAAATAATAAATAAAAATAACTAATAATTATGTAATTAAAAGTAAAATATGTATACATTATATACACGTCAATAGTTTATGGAGGAAAAAAATTATAAGGCTAAATAGCCCCACCGACACAAAATTTCCAAGCATTAAAGCCCAAAGGCTATCAAACATTAGTGTGCCTTAACAAAGAACTTTTAAATTATTTTATTATTTAATATTTAAAGTTTAAACATTAATTGTATGGGTCAATGTAGACGTTTTATACTAATTTTTCATATTTTATTTAATGGTGGGCTATTTGAATCCACTAAGTACTCATGAAATCCATTTATTCAATGAGCACATCATTAAAATCTAAAATATAAAATTTTATTGCATAACCCCATTTTAATACCTAAAATGCCCTTATTAAGCTTAATTATAATTATTTCTTTTATCCTTTCCTTTTACGGCTTTTTCATTATTTATTCCATCTCTTATTCCTTTCTTCTTTATTTATAGACTGTTATCCATCAAAGTTTCATGCCCAGATCCTTCAATAACAGTTTAAGGTCCAAATCCTTCAATTTTTTGGTTTATTTTTAGTTTCCCCCCATCCCCCCCTAATCTTCAAGCATTTGGAAAAATACCTTTAAAATTCAAAATGACAACTGATAATATATTAATATTTACATTTATACTTAATTAAAAAAATCAAGAAATTAACAGTTCTTGCCTAATTTTTTTTTTCATATATAGACTGCAGCAAATTAGGGAGAGAGTTCATTGTCCAATTCAAAGTTGGAAAGAAAAAAACTATTGGTGGACGTCAAGAAGAATTTGACCAACGATAAACTTTTAGTCAAATATTTAACAAATTCGGTGAATCTTTTTCCATTAACAAAATCATAGATGAGGAAAAATAAATTTAATAAAATGGGTAAGTTAAAAAAAAAAAGGTCATTGAATAATGAAGATGAGAGTAAATAAGTAATTTTTTTTAGGGTAAAAGCCCGTTTAGTCCCTATATTTTGAAGTTAGTGTCCGTTTAGTCCCTATATTTTTAAAAATACCTCAAATCATCCCTACCATTAAATTATTGACATTTTCGCCATTATCTTTTGTTCCTTTTAACTTATTTTTATAATATTGCCCTATTATAATAATTTTTTAGACATTATTAAAAAGAAAAAAATAACCCTATTATAATAATTTTTTTAGACATTATTAAAAAGAAAAAAATAAATTACCAGTTTAACACCAAAAAATAAAATAAAATAAAATATATATATTAATTTTTGTGGAACACACTCTTGAGTTAAAATATTAATTTTTCTAAAAAAATTGATAAATGTAATTTTTTACGATATTAATTTTTTAGACATACGTGAGCTTCCACAAAAATTAATATATACCTTTTTTGTTTTTATTTTATTTTTGAGTTTAATTTGATAATTTAATTTTTTTATTAATATCCAAAAAAGAAATATTATTGTAAAAATGTAATATTGTAAAAATAAGTTAAAAATAATAAAAAAAAATGGCATAAGTGTCAATATTTAGTAGCAGGGACGCTTTGAGGTGTTTTTAAAAATACAGGGACTAAATGGACACTAACCTCATAATATAGGGACTAAACAAGCTTTTACCCTTTTTTTTATACATAGTGCTGTCTATAATGGCAATTTTAAATATGAACTTTTTAGTAATAAATTTTTTTTATTATAAATTAACTTTAACGGTTATGATAATAGATTCAAATATCCCATCGTTTATTTAAATAACCCTAAAAGTTTTTTAAACCCTACTCTCGAACCCTATTTACCCTTCCTGGGCTCCCGGCAACACCAAGAGTTTTCAATATTCATGAAGGACGAGGAAACATTACTGATTGGATATGTCAAATCAAAACGCGAGAGGGACCGCATGAAATTCACTAAAATTCTTTAGAAAGTATATGAACCATCTAGCATGTTTTTATCCAGATACGCATCTCAAACACCAAAAAAGATATTTTTCATTTTCACTTTTGATGGGATAAACACAGATGTAGAATGGATCATTCCAGCGAAAAAGGAGAAAACAAGTAGGCCAAACTTCAACTCCCCACCATTTTCTCTCTAGAAAATTTGGCTCCTGTCACAATAACAGGACGACAAGTACCCCATTTCTTTCGCCCGTGTTGGCCGACTCCCACGTTGTAGCAATTGGAAAATAAAAAATATATAATGTTACGTTTACGTGTGTTTTTTTGACAAATATTCACCGATCGTTTAATATTTTACGCATTATAAGAAATACATTTCTTTTTCCTTACAGCAATCTACATCAAACTTACAAAGTTATCAATGTCGCATTACCATCTTAACTCCATCAAAAATTTACGATAAATTATCTTTTTATTTTTTTATTTTTTATGCACTGATATATTACAATCCTGATATTTATAATCAAAAATCCGTCGGGACTTGTCCTGAGTAATTTTATTATAGCATAGTCCGAATATCAATCCTCACTAAACTAGAGGGAGATTTGCCATCATTATTAATATTGGAGGGAAATCGATCATACCCCAATGTGGGGAGCCAATTAACTCATATTATATAGAGAGGCAAGTCCTAGCGCTGACCCTATGCTGGGACTTAAACCCATATCCTCAAGGTTGTTGAGGGCATGGGCGTGCCAATGGACCCATTGGCTCAGATAAATTATCTTTAAACTTTGAATTTAATCGATAAAAACCACGTCATTAACGTGTTACATAATTAATCCCCATCTTTTTTTTTTAAAAGAAGTAGAATTAGGGATGAGAGTTTTAGATTTTTATGAGTTCTAATTCAAGTTGTAACCCGTTCAATTTTGAGAATTCAACCCAAACAAGTTAAAAAATTAGTTCACTTAGGATTTAAAATTCGATTCGGGTTACAACATCAAATATTCATTTTAGGAATGGCAAAAATCCCCACGGGGATGGGGAGTCTTATGGATTTTCCCATTCAAAGAGGGTTTGGAGATGATTTTATACCAAATTTTTTATTCAGGGAAGTGACGGGGATGATTTAGCTTCTCATTCAGGGAAGGGACGGGGATGAAGTGGAATCCCCATCCCTTCTCATTTCCCCATTTTAAGTTTAATTTTATTTTTTAAAATTATTAGTGGATAAATAATAAAATTTAAATAATAAAATACTAAATATTGATGTAAATAACAAATATCAAAGTGTTTATATTATTAAACTTTTGGGCCTACTTAACTTGTTATATTTTTAAATGTCTATTCAAGACATTAAAAAAGCTAGATAGGATCCTGTTGGCCCAAAATTTTTTAATTATAATATTCATTAAATATTTTAAACTTTTATATGATAAAACAAAAGTTAAAGTAAAATTGTAAAACCTAATTTCTAATTTTCTACAGCAGCCAGCAGCCGCCTTAATTATATTTTTATTATAATTTTTTATTTTAATATAATTAAATTAAAATAAAAAATAAAAAATATATCAGTTACTTGGGGAGGGGGATTTTTTCAAGTAATTTTAACGAGGACGGGAACATATGTAGAATCTTAGTGATAGATACAGAGATGTCGATCCCCTCCCTTACCCTCCCCATTGCCATCCCTAATTCGGTATCATTTAATTCTTCCAAATGTTCGATCTTGTAATTGTTTCTAAATCTATCATTTCAGCGATAGGTGTGCGTGCTTCAATAGATTGCATGACATTAAAGGGAGAGAACCTGTGAGCAAATATTCCTTTTTAAAAATTTTTTTTTTTTGAGTGGGAGAGAAATGGTGTGCAAAATTTCAGGTTCGATTGAGTGGGAGTAGAGAAGAATCAACTTTTTGGATTCTTTAGATTACTTTGAATTTATCTTAATTTCAAAATCTATTTTTGATTTTGAAAGCAAAAATGGCAAAACGGCACAGCAAACCCGCCGTCCTTATGTGCTGGTGGTGGCTAGAACTCTTATCTTAATATCACACAATTGACTTTAATTAAAATAAAATTTCACAATTAGGACTTTTGACAATTCGCATTGGTAAATTCAACTGCATCGACATGCACCATTGCGAATTTCTAATTCTTTAGTCAAAGAAGCGCGTTGACAGAGTCCTCCCGGTCCATCCAAATTGACTTGACGCCACGTCAAATGAAATCCAATAACAACATGACACGTACTCCGCATCCCCCTTCCAGTTCGTTTCCATAAACACGCCGCCCTTCCAGACGTTTCCAGCTAATTTCCCTCCTATATGAATCATGATTTGCAGTATAAATACCTTCCCCTCTTAGGAAATCTTATTGTCATCGGATTCGGATTTTCGTAATCTATAAAGACAACAAATTGAAATTCAATATCAATTACAAGGCAATTCACTTCAGTTTCTCTCATCAAAAGTTAATCAACGACGATGATGTCGATTTTCAGCTCCTTCGATGCCTTCTGCGCCGAATCGTACGGCCAGAAACTCAAGTTCTCGAAGCCAAAAGACGACGGCAACAACAACAACGTTAGCGATCGTATTAAGAAGAAGAACCAAGACAGTGGCAGGTCAACGTCAACGTCAATGCCACCGCCGGCGAATGACGTTAACAAGATAACGCAGCAGAAACAGAATACGAGGAAGACGCCGAGGTTTGCGCTGGAGCTCGATGGGGTAAACTGTTTCGAGACCATCGTTCCATATTGAATTTTTCTATGTAATTAATTGGGAACAATTATTCGATTTTAAGTTCCGGTAGAGTTCTTCTTCTTATCAAAAAAAAAAAAAAAAAAAGTACGGGTAGCGTTTCTCAAGGAATTATTAAATTCAATTGTATGATTCTTTTGTATATTGCTTGTTGCAAACGAAAACAATCTTTACCGTCTTTGTCTTTCTAATGAGATTATTCGGTTAATTAGTAATTTGGTAAAATTTTCAAGTTCAAAATCATAACCGTGTAAAGTTAATCTGGTAAAAGTACAAATAATTGGAGCCCTTTTATTAGGGGTATAATGGTCAGGGAGCATCAATGTTCAACGATATTGGATGCAATGAACGTTATTTGTCACCTACATCCAACTTTGATTCGCGCGGAAGACATTGATTTTTCAACACAATTTATAAAATTGTCATCATTATTCATATTAAATAAAGAATAATTTTTTAATGGACTTTTTAAGCTATTGAAACGAAGGAATAATTTAAGATATAATGAAAACACACTTTGATATAGTTTAAAATACTACTCTTAAATAAAAAAAATTCAAGTGAAAATTGCAAGTTATAATTGAATAATAGAAAAAAAGTTTAATATATATAATTTTTAATGGAAGTGACTGCAGTTATACGGAGAAAGTCTAATGTTTTTAGAGCATTGTTTATTTATTTATTTATTATTTATCACATGAGTATATATTATTATAATTGAGTAAAGCACGTAATAATGAAAAAATAAAAAAATAACAACACTAGAATATTGAAAGGTTGAAAATCAATTTAAATTCGGTTCTGATTCGGTTTGAATTTATTATTTCAATCCAACCGGAATCCTCTAAACCGTATCGATTATAAGCTAAACTGAATCCGAAAAATCCAAACAGAAACTTAATTTGCCCACCCCCGTACTCAATTATGACTTTGTCAAGTAGTTTAAGGCATATTTATAAACAGGCCATTTTACTAGTCAAAGCTATTAATTAGACTGACAACTGACAAAAATAATAAAACAAACAAGTGAATAATTAAATCATGGAAAACAATCTTCTTTTAAGTGTCATCAAATAAGGCAAGTTGGTAAAGAAAAGAAAACCAACCGGAATTTATGCGCAAGTGAATTGAATTTAGCTCAAAAATTTCAATTAATTGAATGCGATAATCTTCTCGCAAGCTTTCTTTTGAGAAGAGAAAAAGAAGGTAACGGAGGATTAGGCCTAGGTTTACTCAGAAGCTTTTACATAACAGTAACAAGTGAAAAAGTCAAGAGATTATTCAAATATTTTAAACAATTCATATGAACTGTTTCTTCCCAAAATATCTTTATCTGTATATTTTATAAATCGAAGATAGCTATTAGAGACAAATTTGCATACAAAGCATAAAAAAATTCAGTTTCCAGATAAACGAATTGCAAAATTTAATTAAATGGAGAGGATGAGATGATGAAAGGTGAGTGTATGTCCCGGGAGTGGCAAAAGAGAAATATAATACAACTTTCAGAAGGGAAATATTTACAACCATATATGAAGCCCCCGTGTTCCAAAGAGAAAGACACAAGTAATGTTAGAGATTGGATTGGTATTTCAAATTACCAATATCTCACATTACTTAGACAAGAGAACATAAGTTGGTTTATATGTAGAAACTAAATATAGTGTGGTAACAAGCTCATCCCCCCCCCCCCCTCCCCCACCCAACGAGAATGTCGTGTATGTGTATGGGCTTGGCCATTTTTTAATGTTTTTTTACCATTGGTTTTTTTTCATTTATTTATTCAAATTATATGGAGGTTTGTATCTATTTAAAAAGCCAAATATATTACACTGAGATCATCCAAAAACTTGCTATGTGTTCTTTATTACTCTCCTAAACTATTGTGTTAAAGTGTAACATTCCAATAGTAGTCATTATATCCTGAAGATCAAACTGCCTTTGTTTGTCCTTCTTGCACTGAGATATTTTATCTTGAGGGGTGGAATTTGGTTTTAAGGACCGTGTTGTCGCATACCTTAACTATTTGCTACTTTTTGTCCAAACTTTGCTGTTTTTAGTCCTAAAATTCCGACAATCTTAAGACCAAATATAAGTGATATTTCACCACAAGATCTCTCTTCATCAATCGTTGGACATGCTACTCCCATGGCCCCTGCACTTACTACTCTCACTGCCGATCTTCCTGTAGTAGCTTTCGCTATCGTCATTGGAAAAAACTTGCCATATACTTCCAAGATTGAATTGTTCAATGGAGAAAATTTCAAATGTTGGCAACAAAAGGTCATCCAATGACATACTGGATGTTCACAGCCTTGCTGACTATCTACAATCATCACCACTAAAAAAGAGTATTAAAGATTATGACTAGAAATTTCATAATTGGAATGTTGGTAATAAGGTCTGTAAGTACACAATACTGAATACTATTGTCAGTTCACTCTATGATGTTTATTATCCATATAAGAATGCATAAGAGATATGGGCACTACTTAAGATAAAATATATGGTTGAAGATGTTAGGACTCAATAACATTATATCGGTGATTTTCTACATTTTAGGATAGTGGATGGTAAATCTATGTTCGACCAAATCCGTGGAATGACCAAATCTATGAATAATACATATTGGTTAATAACCTTAAAAAAGAGGAAATATTTCTTCCTGAATGATTTGTAACTAGTTGTTTAATTGAGAAACTGCCAGAATCATGGCAAGATTATATTAAAACCTTAAAACATAAGAAGAAACAAGTGAGTCTTGAAGATGCAACTACCTATATTAGAATTGAGGAGAAGAATAAATTAGAGATGCATTTGATAAAAGCAAGGAATTTTATTGCAATGCAAATTTAATATAGAACACTCTTCAACCTAATAAAAAGCAATAAACACCCTAATAACCCCAAAAGCCCATTGCTAAGAAGAAAGTTCATTGTTTTGTTTGTGAAAAAAATTGGGCATTATGCTATCAATGCAGGCATAAAACTTAGAAAAGGACAAAAAACAAAAAACCTCCTAAAGCCGATGTGGCTAAAGGAGAAGGAGATGACATCATTACTATTGTAATTGTTTATGAGGTGAACATGGTAGATGGAAGCAAGGATTGAGTGACTGATTTTGGCACTACAAGATATATATGTAACAATGATTTTGGCACTGCAAGATATATATGTAGCAATAAAAACTTTTTCTTTGACTATACTCTAGCAAGGGAAGGAGAGGAAGTCATTTACCTTAGTGATTCTTGGTCTACTCTGATCTTAGGCAAAGGGTAAAATTCTTCACAAAATATTGTACTCCATGTTCCTTAGATCAAATACAATTTAGTGTCTATTTATATGTTAGGCAAAGCTCGGCTTAAAGTGTCTTTTGAGGGTGATAAAATTGTAATAACAAAAAATAGTATGTTTGTTAGGAAAGGGTATTGTTCGAGAGAACTCTTCAAACTCAAGGTATTTAATGTTATAATGAATGAAACAACTTTTTCTTCTGCTTATATTGTTGAATGTATTCATCTTTGGCATCGAAGATTTGGTCATATGAATTTTTTTTTATACTAAGAAAACGAAAGAACTTGGTTTATTGTCTAATTTAGGCTTGTCTAATGACAAATGCAAGGTATGTGTGGAAAGCCAAATCCACTAAGAAGAATGTAAACAAGTTCAACATAGAGAAATTGAACTCCTCAATTTAATTCACAGCGACCTTGATAATTTAGAACAGACCATGACCAGAGGAGGCAAAAGGTATTATATTAATTTTATTGATTATTCTCAAGATATGCAAATGAGATTGGGAACTTGAAAAGTTCTTGCTCTATAAAGTGAACTTGAAAATCAATTTATTAAGAAAATTAAAATGTTAAGAACTGATAAAGGAGGTGAATATGATGTTAAATGCTTATTGTGAGAATCATGGTATCATCCATGAAGTGACACCTCCATATTAAATGAATCTAATGGTGCAATTGAAACAAAAAATAGAACTTTGAAGAACATGACAGATGCCATGATAATAAGTTCTGGGGCACTGCTGAACTTTTGGGGGGTAACTATGTTATCTACTTGTCATGTTTAAAACATAATACTTTGTATTAAAAAAAAATTAGTGAGACACCTTATGAATTTTGGAGAGGATATAAGCCTAACTTATCATACCTCAAAATGTAGGGGTGTCTTCCTAAAGTTCTTAAACCGAATCCCAAAAGAACAAGATTGCGACAAAAAACTATCAATTGTATGTTTATAGCGTATGCCCACAATAATACTGCTTATAGGTTCTTAGTACTGCAAGATGAAAGTCTCTCATTTGAGGCTAATACTATCATTGAGCCCAAAAATACTGACTTCTTTCAATATATTTTTCCTAAAAAGACTAGCATCGAGAAACGATTGCCTTATACTAAGTCAACATTTGATTCCTCTGAAAGTTCAGATGCAAAACCAAGAACAAGCACAAGAATGAGAAAAGCCACTAATTTTGGTGATGATTTCTATGTCTTTCTTGCTGAGAATGGTCTTTAGACCTTCACAAAAGCTATGACTTCTCAAGATGCACTATTATGTAAGGAAACTGTCAACAATGAACTAGATTCCATCATGAGCAATTATGTAAGGGAGTTAGTTGACTTACCTTTAGATACAAAACCTATTGGGTGCAAGTGGGGTTTCAAAAAGAAATTAAAAGCCGATAGATCTATTAATAAATATAAAACAAGATTGGTGGCCAAGGGATTCACATAGAAGAAATATATAGATGTCTGTAACTTAAATTACATCTATTAGAGTTTTAATTACTCTTGCAGCAATTCATAATATACATGTGCATCAAATGGATGTTAAAGTTGCCTTTCTCAAAGGAGACTTGGATGAGGAGATATTTATAGATCAACTTGAAGGTTGTTTAGTTTAAGGTTCTGAGCAAAAGGTGTGCCAGTTGGTTAAGTTTATATATGACTTAAAACAAGTACCAAAACAATGGCATGTGAAATTTGATCAAATATTATTATCCAACAAATATACGATTAATGATTCAAATAAATATATCTATTCTAAATCCATTAACACTAATACTTTTGTCATCATGTGCCTTTATGTAGATGACATGCTTATTCTAAGTTCCACTATTGGAACTATTGATGGGACTAAAGAGATGTCGGCCTCTAATTTTGATATGAAAGATATGGAAACGACAAACGTGATTTTAGTCATCGAAATCATAAAGAGTTATGATGGGCTCATGTTATCTCAAGAACAATATGTTTAAAAGCTGTTGAGGAGATTTGGGTATTATGATTGCAAAATGGTGTTAATTTCATATGATGGTAATACCCACTTAAAAAAGAATGTTAGACATAGTGTTGCTCAAGTGATATATGCCCAAATAATGAAATACAAGTGTGCAACCCAAGAGGGGGGGGGGGGGGAATTGGGATTCTAAAAATTATTGGGTTCTAAGACAAATTATCAAGCAAATCTAAGATGAATTTAATGGAATAACAATTAAATCAACTACAATATAAAAAGATTAGGGAAGAGAGATTCAAACACGAAAATTTTTACGTGGTTTGGCCAACCTCGCCTACGTCCACACCTCCAAGCTTTTCGGGCTTGAGGATTTCACTAAGCAAGCCTCCAAGGCTTCAAATGCTTACACTTGACTTCCAAGATGTCAATGAACCTTTACAACAAGAGATTATCCCCAATCTCTTAACCCAAGTGTATCCCAACACTTACAATCACTCAAAGTAAAAGATTAAAAATTATTTTTCTCTCACACAATATTTAAGATTACAAATCAATGCCCAATGTGTGAATAGATGAAGCACGAATGTGTTTTAAAGCTCTATGAAGATTATATTCTCGAATATAAGCTCAATGGTCGTGTTGTGATCAATCTTGTTTGAATTTGGATGAGCTTATTTATAGTTAGAACTAAAAAACTAGCCGTTATAGGCTGTCTGCTCGAAAACGGTTCGCCGTTAGCCATTAACGGTTCACCGTTTTAGGCTGGTCAATATTACCGTTGGGCCAATTTTCAAATAAACGGTTTACCGTTTAGGGTTACCCTTTCGCCATTAAATTTCAGAAACCTGCAAGATGAACATCAGTTATCCGTTTATATTAAACGGTTAAGGATTTGCATGAAATGACCTCTCTGGAAGTTGTCGGTTAACCGTTTGTAACAAACAGTTCGCCGTTTGTTTCCAGTAACTTGTAAAACAAATTAGCCTTATTCGGTTTTGTTATATGGTGCCAAATGAGTACAATCTTCAATTCTGGATTTTATCGGTTAATCGTTTAAATAAATGGTCCACCGTTAAATTCCAGTAACCTTCCCAGCTTTTTGTGATTTCTGTTTTTCTTAATCAGTTAGAGCTTAGGCAATATGTTGCTCTTTGGTTTTAATCGGTTAACCGTTTCAATAAACGGTTCACCGTTTATTTCCAGAATCTCAGTTTAAGCCAGATTTTGTAGAGAATTATTTTCCAATTTGAAATTTAACAGTGATCCATCTTTTATGAATATAATTGGAATGTTTATAAGGCTCTCGTTTATTAAGGAATAGCTCCAACATTTTAATAAAAAACCATTTAAAGTTTGTTATCATCAAAATCAATATTATTAAAATATTCATGTTAAAAATCTCCCCCTTTTTGATGATGACAAACTTCAATTAATATTTTGCTCCCCCTTAATATATGACCAAATTAAAAAAAATGTCCAATAAAATAATTTGTGTTCAAGGAGACATTTTAAAAACAAAATTCATTTCAAATTTCCCCATAATTATCTCCCCCTTCATCATCAAAAAGAAAAGAGAGGAAAGAAATTCGTAAATCTGTAGAAGAAAAGAAGTTACCTAGTTTTGGCGAGCAAAAAATTTGGCAGAGTTTCCCCTTAAAATGGAGCAAAACCACTAATACAAAATGAGATTAAAAACTCCATCAACTAATAAACCAACAATTTCATTAACCAATATCAAGTCATCCAACATCAAGAACATCACAAAAACATGTCATCAAAATCCATCAAGATCATATAGAGGTAGCAGTGTGTATAAAAATATAAATAACAACACACAAACAAACAAAATATGAAATGTATGTGCGAAAATAGAACTTAGAAACTATGGAGGTGGAGAAGATGTGCTCCCCAGATCATAACCGAAATAGCGGAGAAGAGTGCACTGTCCAGCGATAAGCTCAAGCTGCTGATCAATGCTCTGCTGCTGGAAGGTCTGAAAGTCAGAACGTATGTGCTGGTGGTCATGGGAGAAAGTGTCCAAACGATCGATAATCAACTGCTGCCGCTTCGAAATCCTGCGAAAATCAGCAACCAACTGCTGCATAACGTCCGAAGTAGGGGGCTGAACTGGAGCTGGAGGTGGCTCAGAAGCAGAGGGCTGCTCAGGAACAGTAGATGGCTCAAGAGCAGGAGGCTGCTCGGGAGCCAGAGGTGGCTCGACAGAGGAGGGAATGTCAGCATCCATCGCACGCTCCTCAGAGTCAGAGTCAGCTGGAGGCCGGGGGACAAAACGGCGACGCGGAGGATGAAGATGAGCTCCTAATCTAAAATCTAGAAGCTTATCGGGAGGATAAACATCATTGAGCATCCGATCGTCCTATGGAGTAATCAAGGTATCCCGGTTTTTGGAGTTTTTAGTTTTTATCCACTCTCCATTCTTCCTAGAAAAACCGATACTAGTCATGGCCTCTGGACCAATCCGTCTAGTCTCTATATAACCGGTATCGAGAAGAGGCACCTCAAAGTGTCGCAGTATCTTAGTAATGATACTGCCATATGGAAGCAAGCAGTGGTTAACCGTGGGAGTACTCAACATGTGCTGCACAATAACATAGCCGAGGTTAATGGGACGACCTAAAATGAGGCTATCTAATAGGCCAACGTCCAACCTCGTAACCTCATCCGAGTGACCCTTCATAGGTGTCACTATGTGCTGTAAAATAGTGTGAAGAATGCGAACTTGGAGAGGTAAAAGTTGAGACCGAAAAGGTAGATTACAGATCTCATTAGACAAGTCTCGACGGTGACAAATATTACGGATTCCATCAACATGACTAAAACCGTCAAAAGAAAGGGCTTTCCTAGAGGTATAAATTTCATGACCCTCACTAGAGATACCTAGAAAGCCATTTAGGTCTTCATCGTCAAACTCTATAGGCACACCGCCGACTTGAGTAACTATCCTATCTAGGCGAGTTGCGGAGATTTCTATGTTCGAATAAAAGACTCGCACTAAATTGGGATAAACTCGGTCATTAAAGTCAATGGTAGATTCCCAAGGATGAAGCATATCCCTAATGCTTCTATCACATAAAACTAAGGTACTGAAATCATCTATTTCAACATAGGAAGAGTCAAGTACCTTTTGACCATTGAAGCTATCCTCGAACCGCTTGGCCAAAGAAGGCATGGGGAAATGAATTCTTGCGAATTCATAGACTTCCTGTGGTGGTATAAGATTCCTTGGAGGCACAGATTTTCTCATGAGATTTCTCCGAGGGGGCTCAGCCATGGTGAAGAGTAAGGAAGTTTGAAAAATTTGAGAGAGATGTGAGGAGAAGAAGATGAACCGATTATTTGTTTAGGAATGAGTAAATGATGTGATTTTAAGGCTCAATTTGGTTGAAGAAGGGCAAGAATCAGGTAAAAAATGAAAAAACCCGAACGACTGCACTTAGGGTTTGGATTTGGGATTTTTCGATTTTGGGCTTGATTTGAAGATTTGAATCGGTGAAAGTGTTCTAAAGGTGATAAGAAATGATGTTATAGGTTTTATTTGGCAAGAAAAACAAGAAAAATGAAGGTTTGAGGGCAGATGAAGCTTCGGCTGCGCAACAATGGCCGAAACGGTGAAAGGGCAACTGGAGAAGGAGAAGAAAAACCTTTGAACATTTTTATATTCACGAAAACGGTTAACCATTTATTTAAATGGTTAAGGGTAACTTCCAGAGGCTAAGGAATGGAAAACGGTGAAAGGTTAATCTCTTAACGGCTAAAGAGTAACTTCTAGAGAGCTCTCTGTTTTTAAACGATTTACCAATTACATCAATCGGTAAAAGGGTTAAAAGGCAGACATCATAATCTAGTTTTTGGAATAAAATGGTACACCATTTATTGGAAAAGGTTAGCCGTTTAATTTATCTATAATTTCGCACATTTGATTTAATTTTTGGCCAGCAAATAATACATTCCAAGATCATTTAATTGATCTAAAAATATTTTATGAGCCATTTTAATGCATGATTCATGAACATGTATTTAAGCAATTAATTCATATAATCAATCAAGAATTAACAAAGCAAGCACATCATTTGAATATCAAGCTTAAGCATTTCATAAATATTAAATCATCAAATCACTAATAAGTCAATCAATTCAATACACTCAATAGCATGAATAGAGACATTAATGCGAAAATTTCATCATCCCAAGTTCATACCGAATATTTGAAAATTGTTCTTCGCCAAGAGGTTTGGTAAAAATATCGGCGAGTTGTTTTTCTGTAGAGATAAACTCTAATGCAATATCCCTCTTTTGAACATGATCTCTCAAGAAATGATGTCTTATTTCTATATGCTTGGTTCAAGAGTATTGAATGAGATTCTTTGAAAGATTTATAGCACTAGTATTATCACACTTAATAGGAATTTGTTCTAGGTTAATACCATAGTTTCTAAGTGTTTGTTTCATCCAAAGAGCTTGTGTACAACAACTTCCTGCAGCTATATATTCAGCCTCGGTGGTTGAGAGTGCAACAGAATTTTGTTTCTTGCTAAACCATGAAACAAGTGAGTGACCTAGGATATAGCATGTTCCACTAGTGCTTTTCCTATCAACTTTATAATCCGAAAAATCTACATCCGAATAGCATGTTAAATCTATATGAGTTCCCCTAGGATACCAAAGGCCAATATCTATGGTTCCACTTAAATAACGGAAAATTCTTTTAACAACAAGCAAATGGGATTCCTTGGGACATGATTGAAATCTTGTGCACAAACATACACTAAACATGATATCGGGTCTACTTGCAGTTAAATAAAGTAAAGATCCGATCATACCTCCATACATTTTGATATCCACTTCTTTGCCTTTTTCATCTTTGTCAAGTTTGGTTGTTGTGCTCATTGGAGTGTTTTTGGTCTTTGAGTCATCAATGCCAAATCTTTTGAGTAGATCTTTTACATACTTGGCTTGATTTATGAAAATTCCTTCCTCATTTTGTTTTATTTGAAGCCCAAGGAAGTACTTCAACTCTCCTATCATACTCATTTCAAATTCATTACTCATGCAAGATGAAAATTCTTTACACAACAATTCATTAGTAGAACTAAAAATAATATCATCAACATAAATTTGAACAACAAGTATGTCTTTATCCTTATGTTTGACAAAGAGAGTAGTATCCGCTTTACCCATTGAAAAATCATTTTCTAGCAAGAAATTCTTAAGCCTATCATACCATGCTCTAAGTGCTTGTTTTAAGCCATACAAAGCTTTAAATAACTTATAAACATGATTTGAAAATTTTTCATTTTCAAAACCAGGGGGTTGTTTTACATACACTTCTTCCATTATAAAACCATTCAAAAAAGCACTTTTCACATCTATTTGAAATAAAATGAAATCTTTATGACATGCAAATACCAACAACATTCTAATTGATTCTAGTCTAGCTACGGGTGCAAATGTTTCATCAAAATCAATTCCTTTTTCTTGGTTGTAACCTTGAGCCACTAATCTAGCTTTATTTCTTACAACCACACTAGATTCATCCATCTCATTTCTAAATATCCATTTAGTACCGATGACAGATTGATATTCCAGTTTAGGAACTAATTCCCACACATTGTTTCTTTCAAATTGATTTAACTCCTCTTGCATTGCCATAATCCAAGATTTATCATTTTCCGCATCCGCAAAGGATTTGGGTTCAATTTGAGAAATAAATGCATTATGCTCACAAATATTTTTAAGTGATGATCTAGTTGTAACACCTCGTAAGGGATCTCCTAAAATTACATCCTTAGGGTGAGAAGAAACATACCTCCACTCCTTGGGGAATGCTTGAGAAGTACCTTCATGTTGCTCCATATTTGTTTGCTCTTCTTGTTCATCCTCTTGATTTCTTTGTGGTGCATTCTCTTGTTTATCCTTTGATGGTTCTTTTTGTAACTCTCCATCTGCATCATCATAATTTACTCCTTTCTCTGTAGATGAGGGGTTAGACTCATCAAATATAACATGCATAGATTCTTCTACAACTAGTGAACTTGAAATTATAAACTCGATAAGCTTTGCTTGAGTTTGAATATCCAAGAAAAATACCAATATTTGATTTTGGATCAAATTTGCCAAGATTGTCTTTTTGTTAAAAATAAAACATGTGCATCCAAAAACTTTGAAATAACCAATATTGGGTTTTCTATTTTTCCAAAGTTCATATGGAGTTTTGTTAAGGCTAGGTCTAATCAACACACGATTTAAAACATAACAAGCGGTGTTGATGGCCTCGGCCCAAAAATACTTAGGCAATGAATTTTCATTCAACATAGTCCTAGCTATTTCTTGAATGGATCTATTCTTTCTCTCAACAACTCCATTTTGTTGTGGAGTTCTAGGTGATGAAAATTGATACTCAATACCAAAATCATTACAAAAAGTCTCAAATGCATGATTTTCAAACTCTCCTCTATGATCACTCCTAATGCATGCAATACCATACCCTTTTTCATTTTGAATTTTCTTACAAAACACTTTAAAGGCATCAATAGCATCATACTTATTAGCTAAGAATAATACCCATGTATATCTAGAATAATCATCCACTATCACAAATGCATAATCATGCAATGTTTTATTCTCTACTTTTATGCATGCAATTCTTGCATTTAGAGATTCATTTTCATTTTTAAGATTTGCCATTTCCTTTTTAAGACATACATTCTTTCTACCAATCTTCATAAACTCATTATGCAATTCTTTAAAAGCATCATACAATTCATCATAGGTGGGATCACTTACCTCATTGAGATCATCATCCCCTCCTATTGCCATAAGCGCTAGGTTTGATACTTCTTGCGACCCTTCTTTATCACTTAAATCTTCCTCGCTATCATCCCAAGTTGCAACCATGGCTTTCTTCTTCAGTTTGTTGATAAGTGGGCACTCCGATCTTATATAGCCAGGCTTCTTGCATTCATAGCATGTGATTACCTCTTTATTCTCCCTTTGGTTCTTGAAGTTTCTGAAATTTCTTCGTTCTTCGGTTTTCTTGAAAAATTTTCTGAACCTCCTTGCTAGCATGGCCAACTCTTCATCATCCGGTTCACTCTCCCCATCACTCTCATATTTTGAAGCTTTGAGAGTAATGCTTTTCTTTTTCTCCTCATGCCCTTTTTCCGCGGCCAAATCTTCTTCATATGAAATGAGAGAACCAATTAAATCATCAAGAGGTAAAGTATTTAAATCTTCGGTCTCTTCAATAGCGGTTCTTTTAGGTCTCAATTCTTTTGGAAGTGACCTAATGATTTTCTTAACTTTCTCGCTATTTGAGAAGGTTTTTCCTAGGGCTCCTAGGGTGTTGACTATGTCCGTAAATCTCATATACATAGAGTACACACTTTTATTTTGTTCCATTTTGAACAACTCATATTGTCTAGTGTACCTACAAATTTTTAACTCTTTCACTTGATTTGTGCCTTCATAGACTACTTCAAGTTTATGCCAAATTTCATTGGCACTTTCACAATTAGATACTCAATGAAATTCCTTCTTGTCAAGTGCACAAAATAAAGCATTCATAGCTTTAGAATTTAGAGAAGATTTTCTCTTTTCCAATTCATCCCATTCCCTTGATGGTTTTGGAATATCTTCCCCGACTTCATTTTTAGTTAGGGGCAAAAACAAACCATCACATACAACTTCCCAAATTTCATAATCTAGTGCTTGTAAATAAATTCTCATCCTAGTTTTTCAATATGGGTAGTCATTTCCGTCAAAGAACGGTGGTCTAGTTGTGGACTATCCTTCCCTAAAGGTTGAGTCATTTTGGATTGTCATGGATCTTTTACTCTAGACGGTTAAGTCCTAACAAGAGAATCAGGCTCTGATACCAAATGAAATACAAATGTGCAACCCAAGAGGGGGGGGGGGGGGGGAATTGGGATTCTAAAAATTATTGGGTTCTAAGACAAATTATCAAGCAAATCTAAGATGAATTTAATGGAATAACAATTAAATAAATTACAATATAAAAAGATAAGGGAAGAGAGATTCAAACACGAAGATTTTTACGTGGTTTGGCCAACCTCGCCTACGTCCACACCTCCAAGCTTTCCGGGCTTGAGGATTTCACTAAGCAAGCCTCCAAGGCTTCAAATGCTTACACTTGACTTCCAAGGTGTCAATGAACCTTTACAACAAGAGATTGTCCCCAATCTCTTAACCCAAGTGTATCCCAACACTTACAATCACTCAAATTATTTTTCTTTCACACAATATTTAAGATTACAAATCAATGCCCAATGTGTGAATAGATGAAGCACAAATGTGTTTTAAAGCTCTATGAAGATTGTATTCTCGAATATAAGCTCAATGGTCGTGTTGTGATCAATCTTGTTTGAATTTGGATGAGTTTATTTATAGCTGGAACTAAAAAACTAGCCATTATAGGCTGTCTGCTCGAACGATTCGCCGTTAGCCATTAACGGTTCACCGTTTTAAGCTGGTCAATATTACCGTTGGGCCAATTTTCAAATAAACGGTTTACCGTTTAGGGTTACCCTTTCGCTGTTAAATTCCAGAGACCTGCAAGATGAACATCAGTTATCCGTTTACATTAAACGGTTAAGGATTTGCATGAAATGACCTCTCTGGAAGTTGTCGGTTAACCGTTTGTAACAAACGGTTCGCCGTTTGTAACAAACGGTTCGCCGTTTGTTTCCAGTAACCTGCAAAACAAATTAGCCTTATCCGGTTTTGTTAAATGGTGCAAGATGAGTACAATCTTCAATTCTGGATTTTATCGGTTAATCGTTTAAATAAACGGTCCACCGTTAAATTCCAGTAACCTTCCCAGCTTTTTGTGATTTCCTTTTTTCTTAATCGGTTAGAGCTTAGGTAATATGTTGCTCTCTGGTTTTAATCGGTTAACCGTTTCAATAAACGATTTACCGTTTATTTCTAAAATCTCAGTTTAATCCAGATTTTGCAAAGAATCATTTTTCAATTGGAAATTTAACAGTGATCCATCTTTTATGAATATAATTGGAATGCTTATAAGGCTCTTGTTTATTAAGGAATAGCTACAACATTTTAATCAAAAACCATTTAAAGTTTGTTATTATCAAAATCAATATTATTAACATATTCATGTTAACAAATAATTAGTGGCCTAATGTACTTGATGAATAATACAAGACCTGACATCACATACGCTGTAAGAAAATTGTTTGGGTTGACTCAAAATTTAAAGAAGGATCAGTAAACCGCATCAGCCAGACTAGCAAGATATTTGAGAGGCACTATTGATTACAAGCTTAAATATAGTAGATTTCTACCAATACTTAAAAGGGTATAGTGATGCAAATTGAGGATCTCTGAATCAAATGAGCTCAAATCCACTAGTGGTTATATTTCCACCCTTGGTGGAGGTGCAATATCTTAAAAATTATCCAAGCATGTTTCGAGACTGGGTGGCTACAGAACCTCTTGGTAGATCTTCTAATTTTTGCTCACCCTCTTATTGTTGTGCCAATCCATTGTGATTATCAAGCTACTATTGGCAAAAGCTAAGAGTAAAATATATAATGGGAAGAATAGACACATACATATGAGGCATAGTATTGTTAAGCTACTGGAATCAAGTGTTGTGAGCATAGGTTTGTAAGTCAAAATTGAATTTGGCTGATCCTATGATAAAACCACTAAACAAGAGTTTGGTGGAGATCATGTTGAGGAGGATGGAATTACTGTCTAGATCAGAAGAGAAGAGTAATAGTAACCTTACCTATGTGATTGGAGATCCCATGAAGTCGATTCATAAAGATGAAAACAAGTTAATTATTATCTTATAGCACCATCGATATCATGTAATCTTATTTTTATTTAATAAAGATTTCCTTTATTTATAATTCCTCCCTATGGCGAGATTGCACTTATCGTAGTAATTTAAACTGAGCAATTGAACTCTTAATGAACTCCATAGCCCAAATTTTGTTTATGGTGGTGTGTCATAACTGCATGACACTTATGACACACTAGATGAAAGTTCACCTATGTGAGTGTGGAACTAGGTCAATTCTTATGAGAGTTAGACAAGCTTCTCTAAAGCACTCATAAATCCAAGGGCACAAGGCCATTAAAGTGCCAAACCGCAAAACACCAAAACATTGAGAGAGATTAATGTCAGCCTCTAGTCCTCTTCCTTAAACGAAAAAGAATATTGGTTAATAGAAATTATAAATTCCCAGACTAAGGCCAATTAAATGAACCTCAATATTCTCCTAGAACAAGCCAACACAGTAGGGCAAGCCCCATTTAAGTTAAAAAAACACTATTTGATATGTACATTATCCCCACATCGTAACATGTTTTTTATTCTAATTCACATTCAAATCTCTCTATAAATACACCCTCTAATCCTTTAATCCTTCCTTACAATCATCTCTCTAATTAGTTTTAAATTTAGTAATTTGCTCTTCCTCCTCATCTACCATTACAATAAAAACAAAGTTACCTACCACAAATATAATTAACCAAATGGCTATCAATAAACTTCTCAAAATAGGATCAAGCTTTAGGAAGAAAAGTAGTTGTGATCAAGATGGCCATCCAAATGATGTACCAAAGGCCATTGCATAGTTAATATGGTTTTGGATTTAATAGTGAAAGTGAATTCAGAACGGCCAATCAATGAGAAAAATATCCAATAAATATCAAATCTTAAATCACGAATTAAACAACTCCTCCAAATCTCTCTCTAAATTCTAAACAATCAAAATTCAATAAACTCTGTAACTACACTGTTCAACCCATACACACCAAGGTAGTAATTATGATTTCAACTTATTGAGAATTACCATTAAACATTTAGTGAAGAGCTACCTAAGCATATGTCAATCGGCAGCTAATTCTGCAACAAGAAACTAGAACTGTTTTAAATCTAAGCATGATTAAGCTAACAATCAAATCCTTCATATAATCCATAACATGCGAAACTTAGATCAAAATCATCCATAAGAATAAAAATCCTAGGAAAAAAATACAAATCAAAACTAAAGAATTTAAAAAATACCTTTATGTTTGCCTAATCGAAGTTAGATCGATTAAGCGAGAGGTAAAATGACCACTAGAGTTAGTTTGTCAGCAATCAATCAATTGTGATGAGAGAAATTCTAATTTAGCTAGACGCAAAATGGTCACCGGAGATTGTCAGTGTTGATCAATCATGATGCGAGAAATTTTAGGATTTCTGGTTAAGAAAGAAATTTGCAATCAATTTTGGTTAAAAAGATATGAGAGGAGTAATTTTAGAATTAAAATAATTTAAAATAACATTTTATATTTTTTACCCTAAATAATCAGATTTTGAAATAATTCGACTCTTAGAGGTTAGTTCTAGTTACTTTTCATAGTTCTTGTCACTTTTCACTAAACAATTTTTCACTTTATCTTTAAGGAAGTAGATCTCTAAATAATCTAATTCTTAAAATGTTAATCAAGCATTTCTTAGGGGTGTTAGATTGTCAAATAATCACTTATTTGATCATTTAAAGCAATCCAAAACATGTTCTGAATCAAGGTTTAAGATGCATTTAATGGATTCTCTAATGTTCCCTAGAGTGTTTGGATTGAAAAATAATGATGATTTTTCAAAATTAATGACATGCCCAAAAGCATTGCTATAGATATCAAATATCTTCTTAAGTTGGTTACATTCGCAACTGTTGCTATGGAGAACACCAACCTGTCATTAGCAAAAAATTAGGTGAGAAACTATAGGGCAACTAAAACTAAATTTACTACCATAAATTAACTTATTATTTTCAGCATTGATCTGCACAAAGAAGAAATAAATAAGGGAAAGAGGACATCCATATCTTAATCTTTTTTGGGGCGATAAATTTTAGAATACCTTTCATATACTATAACCAATTGATGCATGTATAACATGTGTAATTGAATTGAATATAACTATTACTTGAATGATGATTTTTTAAAATAAATTCACACATATTATAGAATCATTTGCTTATTTTATGACTGACATGATACATCTGATATATTTTAAAATTTCTATTTTGAGGTTCGGCTAAACCTCCAACTCACCATTAATCAAGAAGAAGAATGTAGATGACGTAATGCATTTTATTATAAGACATTGAATATTATTTGAAAACTCCAACTTACGCATAATGCCTTCCACAAAGTACATTTCAGTTATGTCTTAGGCTTTACTTATATCAAGTTTTAGAGCAACCAACACTTCCTCACCTTGTCTTGCTTCAGAGTTTGTGGAGCACTCATAACTATTTGATATTACCAGCTATGAGTCTTGAGGAACAAAGGCTGATTGGCCTAGGGGAAATCGGGTGCTCTAGCATCAATTTCAGCCGATTTGCACAAATTGACATGTATTCGCTAAGTCTCTTAGGCTCTTTATTTATTAAATTTTGAAATTGTTCTCACCTCCTATGTTGATATCACCCTTGGATTGAACTTGAAGAGAAGTTGAGCAGAACGAGTTTTGGTAATTGAAAAGGAACTTCAAACGCTTAAATCAATTTAAATACTCGTAAACTAAGGAAAAATTTAGAGAAAATGAGAAATTGGCTAGTTATTTTGCCAGAAAAAGTAGATCTTTGAATACTGTCTAATTGGCAATATAAATACAACGTCGATAAATTAATAATTTTGGCACCATGAAAAATCTATTAATTTAGTGAATATTAATATATCGATAAATTAATAATTACTAATAAGTTAATAAATCATTAATTTATAAAGATAATATCACGTTCATAATAAAACTTTAATGATATATACAGATAGTATAATTAGAGAATTTAGTGATTCTGTCAAACTATATGACAAGATCCTAACTTGATCTTGTTGAGCGAATTAGTTACATAATAATCCTTTCGTTGGATTATATGCCTAGATCACGATTACATGATAACTCATCAAATGAGACTTTTTGGAGGCAACATATTAAGCTAATATCTCTGTTATTTCTCTAAACATGGTCCTAGAATACAACAATAGTTTCTCATTTGAAAAATATACAGAAAGTAAAAATGACAGATCAAATGCGTAAAGCATTATGCCAATACCCAAAATAAAAGAAAAAAAATATAGACATATCATGTGTATTTACTTTCAAATTCGTTAATATCAATTTATGTATTGATAGAGTCTTAGAGAAAAATAAGATTTTTTTTAAAAAAATTATTATCTAATAAATTTATCAAATTATTAATTTACCATGTTAATCCTTAGTTAAGACGGATAAAAACTACTAAAAATTTTATAGATGTTAAGTCCCATGGCGCGGGAGATTTGGATTTTTCCCTAATCCAATATCCACCATCAATGGCTGCGAGTTGTTCTGATTTTTTCCATGTGGCGCATCACATGCTTTCCTTTGGTGAAGCCCTATGCTATTTCCTTCCGAGCTTACCCTACTTTGACTGTGTTTTACCCTTTCTGATTGTTTGATTGGCCCTTTCGAGCTTTTTCAATTTTTTTTTCTCCCTCTCTCTCTTACTTGGTAGTGTCAGTGGCTTAGATGGCTAAAACACGTATGACATCTAAAAACATTTAAAAAAAAAAAAGTCAATTTTTGATTTGTTTTCTTTACCCAGATTCAAATATTAGGCTTTTCTCTCGTCGTTTTATTTTACTCTTTACTTGTCTTCGGCACCAAGTCATCCCAGATTCGTTACTTTGCTTTAGTTTTTCCCTCTCTAGTTATTTCTTTGCCTCAGCACCAAGTCATCCCAGATTCATTCATTTGCTCTAATTTTTCCTTCTCTAGTTATTTAACCTTAATAAGCCAATTCCCATTCTAAATATTCAAGAAGCTCCCCCATACAGAGCAATGGCTATGGGTACTATGTATGCAACAGTGCCGGCATTTGCTGCTGCATTTAGTATTTATCTCCTCGACAGAAGTCATTCCAAAGTTCAGGTAAGACTAATGATTCCTTGTGACTGTAAATTGAAGTCTTTAATTTGTATGATGAAAAACGCAAAGCTAAATCATTTACGTGCAGGAATTTAAAGGATTTGCTCCGGCATCAATCGCAAGTGTGCTCGCAAAACCAAACATGGATGTGGAAAACGTTCAACTGCCAAAGCTGGCGCCACAGTTTGATGGTTTGCACAGTTTCGAAACCTTGGTAGCTCATTAATCGCTAATGCTAGACATGCATTTGTCTGTTCAGATAAATATGTATAATGCAATTCATGATTATACAGTTATGAAAAGATTTCATGATGAATCCATAGTGCAGATGTTATAAATCAGAGACTAGTCAGTACAAGAAATCATAAATGATGCTATGAAAGCTATTCATTCCAGAATGAAGCAAGTTATCCAAACATGAGAAAAAGTAGACAAACGAAAGAGGAAATATATAAATCTTAGCACATCTGCTATGTAAATGAGTATCAATTAAATACAATACATAATTTCTTGTTCTTCTAAAAGCTAATTCGTAAAGATTAAAGATGAGTGTAAAATAACAGGGAAAATAGTTTGCTCACTCACAGATAAGTAAGCCACTAAAATGGTGAAATTAGACAAATTCTAGAGCACTAAATTATAATTTCTTTCCCATATTCCCAAACCTTCTGGCCACACCAAAAATAAATGCCTTAGGCAAGAGTCCGCCATTAAGGGTGCAAGCAAGGACGATAGCCCCACCTAGAATTATAAGCTTTGATATGTTCCGATCCAATGGTCTGTCAGATGCAGCTGCCACTTCAGTCTTTGACAAATCTTCAACACCTTCCAAAGCTCTCAAGTAACTTGGATCTACCTTGGTGTTGATTTGAGCCATAAAAGCAGGTTGAGAGAGTGGTGCTCCAGATGCTCTTTGTTTCTGGTACACACGTAATCCAGGCTCAATCTTCTTGACAGCACCCCACATCCCCTGCCTTATGCCAAGCTTTGCAATTTCTCGTGGGATACCCATATCTTCATGGTGGAAAAGTATCACCTCACAAGCAGTCAACTGGCCATTACCTCTTCTTGACTCCACTGTATTAAGCATAAAGAAGGCGTTAACAATTGACGCTATTTAAAAAATTCAAGAATACATTACACATAATACTCCTATTGACACCATGCAATGGTTGCCTAGAAGCTAAAAAGCATGCCTCTAAGAGTCCTCCACAAAATATATCCTCTCTTTGCAAAGACATCAAATATTTCAGGTGCTCTATGCATTCAGACCATTGGCCATTTAAAGTTAAGTCTAAAATAATTAATCAAATTAATGGGTTAGAAGAAAAAAAGAGACAATTTACCTGGTCGAATGCACCAACTTGAGTAGCACAGGTCAACACGTCTTGGTTTGTCACGCCGTGGAACAGAATTACATGGAACTCCCTGCAATAGAAACAGAGAGTCATTGCAGTGGGAACTCCAGTAATTAAACAGTTATAAAATAAAAGATTGCCAACACAATGAAAAATCCTAGGAAGAGATCGAGCTGCAATTCTGCCAGATATCTTCATCCTTCATGCTTCCTCTTTCTTATCAAATTTCTTCCAATTGTAATCATCAGGTGATTGAAATCGTTCTGTAAATTCAAGGTGCACAAACCATCTGTTATTTCATATCCAACAAATGGGGTTGGGTCTCTCACTAGTTTTAAGGAGTTCAATCTAGTTTTAATATCCACACAGCCTCTCTGTCTCAAACAACATAGTAATTATCAGTTGCCCAACATTTTCTGGAACAATTTGATCTAATGTCAGTACTCAGTCACAGCAATGACTTTTTCCATTCTCATCATCACCATGCATAGCTAAACTCACAAAACAGTCTGCATAAATTATCCTAAGCCAAAACCTTAATTCCTTACCAATAAGTGTAACAAGTCTAAATAACCGTACACAAACTGCTGCAATCAGTATTGTTATCTAATTAACAAAAGTTAAGGATAAGTTTGCCTTGTCCTTCATACCTTTGTCACACAATAATAATCTGTTCCTGCTTTCCATATTCGACGTCCTATTATGTATTCCCTGTCACTACAAAAAAAGGGAAACTGCAAGGCAAAGCATTTAAAAAGATAAGAATATGCAACAAAGAAAGTTATAAGCTAAATGAGTTTAGGAAGTCTCACCTTACGTATCCACTGTATTACCATAGTTCCTGTGGTGGGACACTCTTCTAATGTTGTAGAATATGCAAGCATGTCATCCCACTTCGATCTGAACACATCATCCCAGAAGAAGTCCCTTACCAATTCCGGCGTGACATCCTCATACACAGTGCTAGTACGATACTGAGGAGGGCCAGTCTAAAAATCAGAAAAAAAAAAATTCCTTCAATTAGATACCAATCCGAGAAAATGGCAAAAAAATAATAAATAATAATCCCAGATCTCACATGGCTGATTTATGAAGACCGCATGTCACATATGAGATTTACCATTCAATTACAAGTTGATTGTTCCATTAAAAGAAAAGCCATGAATGCAATATAAGTATAGACACCCTACCTTGGGATCTCTTCCCCATGCTTGGTAGCTCATAGTTTCAGTAGAACGATCCATCATTTTTATCCATGTAGGACCTCCATCTTTCATCTCAGCAAGCCGCCATAGATGTTCTAAATCCTCCTCAGTCACCACATTAGACTGTCCATGATTAAGCTCCGATGTACTAGACAAGTACAATCCATCAGTGAGCATTTATCCCTAATTATGAAGGAAAATACTAAGGCATATTATAGCCAATTGATTGGCCCTATTCTGCATAAGGGATTACAGAATAATTATCATAAAGAAAAAAGCATTATCCTAAGTTTATCATTATAAAGAAAGGATTACAGAATAATTACAGAATAATTATTATAAAGAAAGGGTCTCAAAAATCAATACTCAGTTTTCATGATGATGATAGCAAATCCCTAAGTTTATCAAAATAATTATCCTCCATCACAATTTGAACCAAGTAATAATAATAATAAAGTAAGAACAGTCAAGTCCGATGAAACAGGATTAGAACAAGTAGAATAAATAAAACAGTACATATGCAGGAAATAAATTATAAGTACCAGGAATTATCAAATTCAGGGGATGATACAGGGGGTGGTCTTGGTTTCTCAATTTGCAGACGCTGGGTTGGTGTTGATGATTCTGATTCACACAATTTGTGTCTCTTAGTTCTTGAGATGGCCCATTTAGGCTTCCACAGCCATCCAATAAATAACCCCAGTAAAAATGCTACCCATACAGCACCCAGATACAGTATCATCTCCATACAAGTTTATCCTACGGCTGCATGGGGTTTTAACTAAAACATAGCCCAAAAGAAAGAGGCTTGAAGTTGAAGTTGAAGGTTTATGGAGAGGGAAGTTGAAGGTTTACGGAGAGGAAGATGAGAAAGACGATATGTCTTTTTCTTTTTTTTTTCCTCAATATATTAAGAAGCCAAAGAAAAATCTAGGGATAAAGATATGACAGAGATTAGAATTGAATGGCGGTAAACTAAAAAAGAAGGAACAAAGGGGAGAGAAGTACATAAATCTTGATAAGGACACTAATGGTGGTTGGGGATTGGGAAGAGTTTTAAAAGTACTGATTTCGTGTGAATAAGTTGATATTGATTGTGTTGTTAGTTTCTCGTAGGGGCCAATCAGTGGTGGAGACTGGAGAGTGGAGAATAATTTCTTTGCCTAGCCAAATTATGCGAATTTGTTTATGAAAGGAGGCGGTGGTTCAGACTTTAGAAGAAGTTGACCATATTATTTGGTATTATTGAATAAAAAATATTATTTAGCGGAGCAGCATGTAAATTTCTCAAAATGTTCGTTATCACTAGAGTTCGCAATGGGACACGATGGCCAAACTTTGTCCATTTTGATTCTGTCTCAAATAATAAATTGAGATAAAAATATATTTCGATTTGGAATACCAAATCGTAATCGATAGTCCGAATTATCCTCATGATATTAATTTTTTGCCATAAACTATAAATTTTGTCACAAACGATACCTCATATGTTAGTCCATCTATGTTACAACTGTGGTATAGTACCAAAGTTGTTTTCGTTCATTAGATTCAATTAATACAACTATACAATTGTGGATCTAATGGCTAGTTGCAAGTGTGGTACCATACCACTGTTGCAACATAATTTTGCCCTATATGTTATAACTAACATATCATACATTTACGACTAGCGTGTCAGATATATATAATTTATCAAATTAATTTGTCATATTTTTTTGAAAATCTAGATTTCGAGATATTTGAAATCTTGATTGGATTTTCAAATGTTTCAAATCCCAACCGAGTAATAAATCAGAATAAAATTTTATCCCAAATCTCGATTGAGATTTGAGGAATTCTACCTTCCCTAGTTATCACTTATCACTTACTCTCTTTCCTCACAATTCGAACTCGCAATCTAAAAATTAAAATCACTGATTTTACATTTTGTTTAGTTAATTAAAAAATATTTTTGTATTTAGTTTGCTATCTTTAGCTAGCTTCCAAATATATATGACAATAACATATCTTAACAAATGAGATAAATACAAAGAGCTTACTTGCAGTTTGATGTTTTATTTACAAATTCTTGAGACTAACCATTGGCACCCCGCCAATGTTCTCTTGAATTCCTTTTCTAATTATGTTCTACATAATGCCGAAAATACTCTTTTTTCCCTAAAAAGAGTCTTTTTCTTTTGTAATTTTTTTTATTAATCGGTCAAAAAAATAGCGAATAAGTATATATGTGATAACATTTATGAAAAAAAAAATCAAGGAAACAGATATGTACCTATAAAACGAAAATAAACTATTATACATATTGTTTACAGGATAGCAACTAAAACATTTCCCAGAAGTCCAAATGCAATCACAAATAGATGTTCTTCTCTAGTCAATCTATGAATCCGGCTGTGGAAAGGGGGTTGCATTGCCGTGAACAATTGTTCATCTATAATGAAAAAGAGAAGAGAGATACAACAAAAAAATAAAAAAAATAAAAAAAATCGTACATGTACTAAAAAGATTTAAAGAAAAGATTGAAGAGAGAAAGTACAGTGGGATTAATTTTATTTATATTTTTCTTAAATAAAATTTTAATAAAATATAGGTTTCATAAGATTAATGAAGGCGTACAATGCCAATACTCCAACTCTTCTCATTTTTATTTTTTGAATCCAAATAATCAGGCCAAGTTCATCTTGTAGTGAAACTGCCATTGGATTTTCAGCACATCAGCTAATATGTGTGCCTGGCTGCCTGGCAATCATTAACCAGTAGGTCAACAAAATAAAAATAAAATACTTACAAATGGGGCAACTTTATGGTTAATTACATGGATATTGGATCACACTTAGGAGTTACAGTAAAATTTTTACAATTTAATATTTGATAAATTAATAACTTCGTAATACAGTTTATTAGACTCGTGATTCGGCAATCCAATCTTTCCCGTGTAAGGCACGAGCCCCCCAAAATGGTTTTTTAAAAATGGGTGATCAAAAGGTCGAATCACCATGCTTATTGTCACCGGGCTTTTTCTTGGGAAATTTACAAAAGTAACCTAAAAACTTTTGCTATTTTCACAAATAGCCCTTCAAATTTTTTCCTATCAACTTTAGCCAAACACAAACATTTCTCCCCAAATTACCCTTGTTCACAAATCAAAAGCAACTTTCCTTCTCCTCTTTTATCAAACCAAACGCAGTCTTACACTCTTGAATCATCACCGGCGACGGCAAACGCCGACGGCGAACGGTAAAAGTGAACTTCGATCAAATACAATAATTCATCTGGATCCAACATCAATACGCATCACTAAGTATGGTAAGAGTTATTTTCTCAACTTGCAAGAGGGTTTCAGTGTGATTGCATTGGTGAGACAGGCACTTGTCGCATGAAACTTGGTGCGACAGGCTGCCTGTCGCACGAAACTTAATGCGACAGGCTGCCTGTCGCACAAAACTTAATGCGACAGGCTGCCTGTCGCACTTGTCGCACGTGCGACATCGCATGAGGAGCGTGCGACATCGTGAGCGACGTGCAATGGGCGCGATGTACAGCGAGGGCCAGTCGCTGCGATCAGGTGCGACAGGCGCGTGTCGCATGTGCGACAGGCACACCTATCGCACCTGATCCCAAATCGTGCGTTGAACAACTTTCAAGCCTCCTCCTCTAAACCTACGGCAACTTCTTCACCCATGCACTACACCAACAACTTCACCCATACACTCAACGTCATAAACCCTTTAATTTTCATTCACCATCACCAATACAACCTGTTACACCACAACATAGAAGAATAATAGAAAATAGAAATCTAGGATTTTTGACATAACCTTTAATTTCAGCTCTTGACTGGAATTTTGGTGATGTTCGCTGCCAAGAATGACTCCGAGAAGCTGCCAGCGACGAGTGAACACGTTATGAGGGAATTCAGCGGTGAGAGAAAATGAGAGAGAGAGAGGGGGGGAAGGAGAGGTGGGGGAGGAAAGAGATGGAGGAGTTATGGGAGGGGTATTTCGGCACAAGTGGGGAGTTTTGGCTAATATTGATAGGAAATATTTTGAAGGGCTATTTGTGAAAATAGCAAAAGTTTTTGGGTTATTTTTGTAAAATTTCCCTTTTTCTCTACCTTTGTGTGGCAACCTGCGTGATGACGCTAAGTACTCCACTTACCCAGCCACTCAAAATACCTAACATAAGGTAATGCGTCGTAAGTAATTCGAAACTCACAAAGGAGGTTATGCAAGAGAGATTTCTCACCAACATAAAGAACAACACGCACGAGCCACAAGAACACAAGTGATTCACCTTTTATGGAGGCACCAACCCTCAACTTTTCTATTTCCACAATAAGAAAATATTATAAATAGTTCAAGTTTCTGTATGCTCAAGGACACAGCCCTCTACTCAAAACTCGCCCCCCCAACATACATCCTCATCACTATTTATATACATAAGTTTGCAAATAACACCCCTATTTGTTAAGGATGGCACACCACCTTAATTCCTCCCCCCTTCCCCCCCCTAAATTTTAGGCACCACCAAGCATGATTTAAGTAATCGAACAACTGTTTCGCATTTAGCCTATTAGCAAGGAAATCATGGGATGCAACCGCTACTTCACGCTATCTTTTGCCCCTCATTTCTAGGCATGTGATCCAAGTTCATATTCTCCCACTTAGTTGCACCCACAACTAGGGATGATAATGGGGTGGGGTGGGGGTGGGGAGGCCTACCCCATTCCCCACCCCACTAAAAATGTTTGCCTCCATTTCCCACCCCATTCCCCAGTAAATTTAGTGAGGTGGGGATGGGGAATCCCCATGTGGAGAATGATTTCTCCATCCCCACCCCATTCCCCATTTACCTATTTTATAGTAGGTATAGATACATAATTTCAACAAATTAAAAATTAAAGGCTTAAAATAAAATTATCACCATATTATAAAGTATTTAAATTATTTATAAAAAAATCTAAAAGTTTAAAACAATATCTTAAAATGATATCAAAACAGAAAAATGTTTGAAAAGAGCATTACCATAAAAGAGAAAAAAAATATAACAATGTTTTAGAGTCGAAAAAGAATTATATTGTAAGGTTTTCTTTTAGTTACTTGTTTATATTACATAAAAATAAAAAAAAATTATTAATTGACATTATATTTGATAAAACAAAAATTAGTAAATGAGAATTAAAAAAATATTTATATATAATGGGGATTGGGGTGGGGCTAGGGGTGGGGTGGGGAGTACAAAACCAAACCCCACCCCATTAAGAATATAAGATTATTTTTTCTTCATTCCCTAAAAATTATTCAAAATTTTCTCCATTTGGGGTGGGGCTCCATGGGACCCCAAACTCGTGGAGGATTTTGCCATCCTTACCCACAACTGCCCACTCATGCTTAATTTTAGGGCTACTTTCAGAAAGTTGTAGCCACCATGCTTCGCGTTCAACTGTCACTATCCGCACACAACCCGCGCATGAACGCCTCTCATTTTTCGCATGATTTGGCCCCCAATGCATGCCCCATGATGTTGCACACTTGCGCACACTCTGGCACACAATTACGCCACTATCTCACGTTATCTCACAAATTGCCCATGCAATTGAGCCATTGTCTCGCGCATTATTGTGCCCCATACTTGCTCGCCTTTGTGCCACGCTCGTGCGCTGTTGCGCTCAATGCTCGTGTGCTGTTGTGCTCAATGCTCGTGTGCTGTTGTGCTCAATGCTCGTGCTCTCTTGTGCCTCACGCTTGCACGCTGTTGCTTCTTGCACTCACACGTCCCTGCACCTCGAGTTCGGGGCCTATGTGCCTTATGCTCGTGTACCCATGCGCCTTGCACCCTCGTGCCCATACACTCACGCACTTGCAAGAAGTCGCATGCACTACCCACACACGCTCTTGCATGCGTTGTCTCGCATTCCCTGCACCTATGCCACAACATATTGTCACGGGATGAGTGTTTTGCGCAATGAACCCGTGCGGTACTTAGACAACTTTTGCCGAAAATTGCTAAGTAAGCTTTTGAGCTTCTCGACTAGATAAACCTAGAGGTTTTCGAAAGAGTTAGAGAGAAGAGAGCAATTGAGCCGAATGAGGAAAATTGTATTACTCGCAAAGTATTTATAAGAGAGCTTATAAGAGTGCTATTTATAGGAAGGCTTGCTCTATGCCAAATGTCATGCCCTATTTACAGGGAGGCTTACCAAGTTCTATAATTCTAGAGAATTCTATCAAGTTACCTAAATATTTAGATATTTACATGTGCTAGAGATGTGTAGAGAACTCTAAATATATACAAGCTTGAGATGTGCTAGAGTTAGCTAGAAATTTATGAAATCGGGCCAAGCTAGCACTCTTGGCCTTGTCTTGGGCTCTTGGCCTGAAATTGTGGGCAATTGGGCTAGGATCTTGGGTGGTCCACAACAATATGCTTGCTGTCGTGCCCTAGCCTATACGTTAGACTTGTCTTTCTTTCATGCTCGCCCCCAAGCACACCCATGTTGCTGCCATGACTTGGCACAAGGCCTCAAGCCAAGCCAAGCCAAGCCAAGGTGGTTGACCATCATGACTCACGGTGATGACAAACCTCCCTCACCCAAAAAGTGTGACATCTCGTTGGCAGGGTAATCACGTCTGCCATAATCTCCCCCATGCAAAGCCATATTAAAGCCTGCAGCTCCTTCTCCTCGACACACACGCGTGTCAACGTTGGGCTCATTACGCATCCGTTACGCTATCCCTTGGTCCCTTAGATGTACTGCCTATGCAAAATCATTCACCACCCATAAAATGACTCTGTGCCAGCGATTTTTCCACCGGCCATTCTACCTCGAGAATGTACTTGTCGCTACCGGTTGTTCCCTATCGGCTTTCTATAAGTCATTGCGTCCACGTAAGCCCTCGCTTGTCTATTCTGCAAATACCGCAACAAAGTTCCATTTTTGCTGCCTTGTTGCCAAGGAATTCTGAAGTTCTCTTGGATTCGATAGCCACACTTGCCCTCTTCCACTTTAGCTTGCTTTACGGCACTTCTTAGCCCAATGCTTGATGGTCATGCCTCCCACAAGTGCACCAATGATAGGGAAATATGTCGTTACACCTAACAGCACCAATATGAACCAGACAACCCACTGTAAAACTTTTACCAGATCTTCGCTTGTTGTTTTAGAGTGCTCGAAACTCCGCACTTCGTCGTCAATGCACCCACGCTTTCCCCTGTACAACAAAGACTCACCACAGTCGGTACCTTCTTGAAAGTCTCTCACATTCTTACTGTCGTTAGCCTTCCGATAATTAAAATTGTTTGCTAGGGACTCAACTTTCGATTCTTTTTCGCCTTGGTTCTTATCTCCATCCGATGACTTGTCTAGTCGAGGCTCAAGTGTCTCACCAACCATGAATTCTTTAGATATCTTGGTATACCCCTCAAGCCCCTCCTCAACTTGATCATGCTCCTCAACCATCGACATTATCACATAACTCCCTCGATCTAAACCATTATGGGTAATTTGGAGTGATGATTCTAGCTTAATCGAACTTAGATACTCGCATTCGACCGTGCACGGCTCCCCCATGCCCTCGATCCAAATGCATGACAAGTGAGATAGTACATGCACCTCTGCATTGTACAAGAACTCCATTCCTAAAATCACATCAAATTTGGATATAGCCATTACCACAAATGTTGTCCCATGCACCCAAGTGCCCACACTTAGGTTGGCCACCGCTATGCCATTCGGAACCCCCGGATGGTGTGAAGTAAGATCCACAGCAATGTTGGCTTTAGCGACTTGCAGACCAAGGTTTGGTACCAAGTTTGCCTCCACAAGATTTGTGGTAGCACCCGTATTAATCATTGCCCTCACTTCAACTACTTTCAGCTTTACTGTTGCACAAATTAGTCCCTCTTGGTAGATTCATCCCTCAAGATGTTCAGTAGCACCTCTTGATCCATGGGTTCCTCCTCTCCCTTGACTTTCGTGTTGCTTAGTAGTTGTAATAGATTCATGCGCGTTGCTACTACTTCGACTACCGAAGGTTTTGAAGACTCTCATTTTGATTATTTCACCAAAGCATTCAACTTTTCATGCTTCAAATAATCCTTCACCCAAGGTGGTCCGTCCTAGATGAAGCACCCTGAACTCTTATTTCCTTGCGGATTCCCTTGTTTGGCTTTGTTTTGGCTGCTATTCTTTTTCCTGCCATCACGCGAATAATTGCTTTTCTTGCCATCCTTTGATTTCTTAAATTTGAAAGGAGAAGCGTTTGCAAATCTAAAATCTACCAAGCTATCGGCTCTTACTATTGCCTCCAGTAAATACCTCACATCTTGCTTCTACAATTTTTCAAAAAAAATTAGGCGAGAATTGAAATTAATTTTAATATTATTATTTAACTTAGCTCGAATAAATTTATTTTTGGTGCTAAACAGCCAATTATATTATTATTATATTAATTTTGGCAGAGTTAATTTTATTTTGAGTACAATTGGCTAAAAGGAACTGAGATTGGGCAACAATTGTAAAACAATCGCATTCATGCTTGACAAATAAACGTTAAGATCCAAATATCCAATAAAATCATGTACTATTAGTTGTTAAAAGTACTAACCACATAACTGAACAATCTAGAAAGTAAAAAGTCAAAAAAAAAAAAAAAGGGCACAAATCATGTTCCTTGAGTCAGAGACTAGCCAACAATCAATCAACAGCATCCACACCTGGAATTATGTCCAGCAACTCAAGAACCTGGAAAAATCAAACACAAAAATTAAAAAAAAAATGATTAGGTAGCAACAACTGCACAAAGCAACAACTCCTCAAAACAGCAATCTCAACTATTTACACATTGGATAAATGCAAAATTCTGGTAAAATTGTTGAATCAACTAGTTTAGCCCCTATATATAAAAAAAAAAAACTAGTTTTAGCCAAAAAAATAATGCCAAAAGTGATATCATTCTCGCAATTACATTTAATGAGATCAAAAAATTACGATACAATGGACAAACCCATATGTTTAAAGCCTTTTCACTAAATAAAAATTTCTAGTCAACAACCATAAATAACCGTCTATTCTTAAGAGGTATGGATCATCATACTATCTTCTATTGTGATCAAAATTACAATGAAAATGCTATTAAGAGAAGTGGGAATGACAAAATGTGGGCTAGGGATGCGCTTTTTTAAGCCTAGGCTTATGCTCATTAGAGTGGAAGTATAAGGGATATTCTTGGGCTGGGTCATTATGAGCCTAGGCTAGGCTTGAGTTTTCACTTTTTTTTTAAAAAAATTTAAATTGTTGTAAACTTTAAATAAATTAATAATAATCAAGTTATTATAATCAATAATAAATATTTTAAAATAAAATAATAAATAAAAAAATAAAGTAAATAAAAATTTAGAAATTTAATTTTTTTTGTACTGAATTTTTTAATTCAAGTACCATCTTAACTAATTAATACTTAAAAGAGAGTTTAATATTAAATTTTTTTATTCATTATTAATATATAAATTAGGGATTTAAGCTTTCTTTTTTTAATTTTTCTATTAATTTAAATTTAAATTTAAATTTATTATTCTAATCTATAAATATATATTTTTTAAATAGAGAACTTGAACCTGATTATTTTTTTTTTCTTAAACTCTTATCCAAACCCTCATGCGGGAGGCTCAGGCTGAAGTCCATAGAAATGGTCGGGCCTAAGTTTTTTTGTCATCCTGAACAGAATATAAATTTTTTTCTTAAATATTACAAGAAAATTTATTGATTAACATAAATGCTACATTCGTAAGACTGGATTTGGGATAAAGTATAACTGTAGTAAAGCGAATAAACTAGATATGTGTTGGTTCATAATGAGAATTTAAAGAATTCTTAATGTCAGACCGTACATCTCAGTGACTTACTGACTTGCGCTGGACTTTAAACAGTAACTAGCTTATATATCCAAATAGATCCATTTGTCAAGTGAATGGCTAATGAAATAAAGGACAAGAAAGCGAATAAACAAACAAGAACACATCTACCCAAGATTTGTTTTTTTTGTTTCATTTAATTTAATTTTCTAGAGACGAAGAAGATCATCAGGCGATGACACAAGAGTGTTTAGAGAAATAGAATGGGAACAATTAGTAGGGCTAGACAAAGGGGAAAGCAAAATCTAAGACTAACACATAGGGATGGCAATGGGGAGGGGAGGGGAGGGGACCGATTTCTCTATACCCATTCCCGATATTTTGCGTATGTCCCCGTCCCCTCCCCGTTCCCGTCAGAATTATTTGAGAGAATCTCCATCCCCTCCCCGAATAATAACAGGGGATCCCCGAATAACTAATACATTTTTTTTTTGTTTTTGATTTTGAGTTAATCATATTAAAATAAAAAATTCAAATAAAAGTAAAGTACAAATATATCTTACATTAATATCTATTACAAAAGTCACATACATTAAATTAGTAAGTAACGCAATATGCAAGGGATACAAATTTCTTTTACAAACTATCATGAATAAATTAATAGTCTAATATAAGATTGTTACAAATAAAATCGAATTTAGATTCAAAATTAACTTTTTCAATGGTGGCGTAGACACTTTATAAATGTGGACTATTTCCTTTACAACACAATAGTTAAATTGGAGCAAATCAAGAGCAAATATTAGATTAGATTAGATTAGATATTAAAATTGTGATTCGCTGTGGGCAATTATAACATCTAAAAATAAATAAAAAATAGATTTAAGTTTAAAATATTTAAAGAATATTAAAATTAAAAAAAAAGTTGGGCTAATAGAATCTACTCGGTCTTTTTAATGTCTTAAATAAAAATTTAGGACTTTAATTAGTTAATTAGGATTAAAAGTTTAATAATATAAATATTTTGATATTTTTTATTTTTACCAATATTTATAATTTTATAATTTATTTACTAGTAATTTTAAAAAATTAAAATGGGGAAATGGGTAGGGGATGGGGATTCCACCTCATCCCCTTCCCCTCCCCAAATAAGAAATTGGGTAAAAAAATTTCCCCGTCTCTTCCCCGAATAAGAAATTGGGTATGAAATTATCCTCATACCCTCCCCGAATAGGGAAAATCCCCGAGGTTACCCGTCCCCGTGGGGATTTTTGCCACCCCTACTAACACAATTTGTTCAAATTAACTGTATTATCCAAAAAATAATTAAATTATGTATTATATGTGGTTGAAAAGATAATTTTTTTTTTAGTTTCTAAAGAACTTTAAGGAATTAAATTTAGAATTCTGTTCTTTAAGATATTCAAGATTTAGTTAGTAAAAATCATAGCTATCAGGAATTTTACACAGGGCTGGAAGTTTTGAATTAACTGGTGTTAAATCATTTAGAATCAATAAGAAATGAGATTTAGTTTGAAACCTAATACAAATAATAAACTTTAACAACAACAACAATAACAATAATAAAGACATTAATAATGATAATAATAATTAAAATAATAAAATAAATAAAATTTAATAATAATATTATTAATATAATAATAATGACATTAATAAATAATAGTAATGATGACCATGATGATGATGATGATGATATTACCAATTTTTAATTAAAACAAACGAAATTTGTTAATTGAAAGGGGTTATATGGCTTTTTTTAAAAAAAATATTATGGAGTTTTATGTCCCTTTCCCTAAACATTAGGGGTTAACAATTCTTTTCCATATATTTTATTGTAAATGTACAATATTACCTTTTTCTTTTAAAGTAAATAGAATTATTAATGAAAAAGGGATTTATATATATCTTTTTCTAAATGTTAAAGATTTTAATCTCCCTTTTTCCAAATGTGAAGCCTAGTATTCCTTTTCCCTTTTAAGACAAGAAAAGGAAAAAAAAAAAAAAAGGCAGGATTGAGTGCAAATCTAGAGTAAATAGAATATAAAAACTTAAATGAATAAAGAAGAGGAGATTTTTAATTACCAGATACGAGCTTTCTGCTCTCCTTAAAATCTATGTCAACTTAGGGACTTTGACAGGGTATATGAGAGAGAGACAATTTCGAGCAAGGTGTGAAATGAAATTTGGGTTGAAAGGGCCTAGTTGTCTCAGCTTCCGCTACTCGGCCACAACAATTGCTCTGAAGGACATTTGTCTGTCTTTTCAGTAGCTAAGAGGATTGTGAGGCCAGTGAGTGCTAGAGTTTTAAGAGTAGAGAGAGCAGAGAAGATAGATGATTTCAACACTTTCAAAATGTTGTTGCTGAGTGTTAATAATTTACTGGGGGCATGCTTGGCGCCCCTCATAATACTCTATTAGAACTTTTTATCATATTAAATTAGTGTCTGTTTGGTATAACTTATTTAATAGGTATAAATACTTATTTAATCCCATAAGTTCTTATAATAATTTTTGTTGTTATTTTTTTTTTAAAATAGAACTTTTAAAGTTTAAATAGATTATTTTACTTCTACTAGCAAAAGCTCAAATTGGGAGCAGAGGCTAAAAAGTTTTTTTAAATGTCAAAATATCTAAAATATCCTCTAACAATCTTATTTATTATTTTCATAATATAACTTTTAAAAAATTATCTATTAAAGTAAGTTTATAAATTTTTAATAAAAACTTTTATTGACAACCAAATAACTAAATATTTTTTAATAAAAACTCTATTTATAAAAGCTCTATTAGTAAAAGCTTTACTTAAATAAGTTCTACTTAAAAAATTGTACCGAACGGAGCCTTAATATTATATCATGTATGACTATCATTAGACAACGTATTAGACAGAATTAAAATGCGGCAACATCCGCATAAACTAAATCCGAGGGTATTCGGTTTATGCGGGTTAATTACCATCTAGAAAAAGAAAAAGATTTGACACCGATCTCCCCATCAACAATAACGGCTGGCCAGCTTTGTCCTATCACCACCACACTAGGCGCCAGCTTGCTTTGCCATGAGACATCCTAGCTCCACCGCCACTGTGGCATCTGACACCGCAACCCATCAACCATTGCACTGCGTGACGACGCTACTCTATCGCTGTCGTTCCTCTTTTTCACCATTTGGATCTTCAAGCTACAAGATTTATTCTTAATTAATTAATTTTTTTTCTGAATTTGGATTTGACTTATAAATTAGGGTTTGATTGAATTGATTGGTGGTGATTTTTATTTAATAATTTATGTTAAATCAAGATTAGAATTAATAATTTTCATATTTTATTTGTTATTTTCCAATCAATTATTAATATGAAGTAGGTGTTTTTTTAAGTTGTGAGTACCTGCATTTAAGCCGTGAGTAGTTATCTTATCTAAGTCTTCATGTTCCTTTCAAACCATGGTGTTCTCTTTGCTCATGAACTGGATGTCTTCAGTGATGTCTTAGTTTTTTAACTTTCTTTAGTCTTCAAACATCTTTGTCTGATGTCTTCTTTATTGTTGTTTGAAGTAAAAATAACTCATATAAAGCACATAACTTTAGAAAAACATAGATATGGATCTAAGGTGCTTGCTATATAAATGGGGAAAGTGCTTAGACAATGCATAATCATTCACTTTGCCATGCGTTTTCAAGCAATTTTTAATTAAAATACAAAAATTATAGGGCCAACGAATATCTACACTCCAATACCAACAAGCAAACTTGCTTGTCTTGCATGTTAGGTTATAGGAAAAGCTATGGAAGAATGGCATTAAGCTCAATACAAGTGAATAAAATTTTAGTACCGAAGCTAAACAAATAGCCTAAGCTTATTGGTGATGCATTATGAATAGTGAATAAGACACTGGATACCCAAGCCCTGTATAAAAAATATAACGGTCATGTTCGGCGCGTTAGACAATTATATGATGCCATGATTGACTAAAATATTCCCCAAGGATTTCAATGCAGTCACATTCACACAACATTATTTTTTGGTTTATTGTTTTCTTCGCTATTATTCAACACTTCAATTGATGTGCATAGTATAGTGTGCATGCAAAGATTTCAACAAGCTAAGGATTGTTGGAAAAGTTTTTTTTTTCTTTTGATATGTCACCTCTATTAATTTTTTTTTAATTACATGCTCATATTACAACTCATATTTAATGAGACTAGTATACTGATATTTACAATCAGATAATTACTTGAACTAATTTACAAATCTTATACAGTACAACCCAAATTTTAACTCTCTCTAATATTCTAGGGGCACCCACTACACTCACGTTTCGAAAGGGAGAAGACCGTCTTCACTCAAATTAAGGAAGGAAATTAACCCCCACAATGCATTGTGGGAGCTCGAACCCATGACCTCACAATTGTGAGGCTTGGATTCTAACCACTAGATAAAGCATAATTGCTTGTCACCTCTCTAATTGATTATAGATGTTATTAGGAATTTATCGATTTTTACAAAGGAATTCTGGAAGCACAAGTTGTCTTTGTTGGGGGTAGCAAACATGTACGACATTACAGACTAGAAAGATGGTTGCAAGGATAGCCTTTTGGAAGATATCAATTCGGGGAGTGTCCTTCAAAAGCTACAAGAGGCCTGGCTATATCAGTTGAACAAGTTGAAGAAAGGATGCTTGACGTATTTGTATGATTTTGGCAAGATATATGATGTTAGAGATAAAACCAAGAACTTTTTCAAGCAAGCAGAACATGAATTGATGCTGCAGATGTTTAGGAGGCTCTCACGGTTTGGAAACCAGTATAATTTTCTAATGGTGGGCCTGTAATTGGATTTGCTTGCTATTGAAGTAGTAGTTAGATCTTTTGTCATATACAAATGTGAACTTTATCTATATGTGAAGGTGTTGGATTTTTTCACGTTCTATTAAGATAGTGCTTATTATGATGATTTAATAAGCAAATTAGTTACATGTGCTGATGTGTAAAGATTGCTTAGTCAGCATGTTAGTTAAAAAGATGGTTAAAATTATTTTTATTATTGAGCTTAGATTCAGCTTACATGCTCAGTGCATGTACAACATTCTAGATGCTTGTATATAAATGATTGTAATAAGAAGATGATTGCAATACGATGAACATTCATTCTTCATCTTTCTCTCTCAACTTTCTTAAACATTTTCTCTCCATTTCTTGAACTTTCTTGAAGTCCAAACACCTCAGATTCATTTTTCAACTTGGTATCAGAGCTATGATCCAAGCTACCATGACTTCTTCAAACATTAATCAAACTATTTCTTCATTTACCTTCACAAATCCTATCAAATTAGATAGATTAAATTATACGATCTAGAAATCTCAGATTCTTTCTGCAGTTCGTGCTAACGGACTTGAAGGCTTTCTTGATGGAATTAAAAAAAGTCCTAATCAGTTTCTTACTCAAGAATTTGCAAGTTCACGATCTGATCAAGTAGCTACTGGTGATGAGCCACGAGATAATCCAACTTTCATTGCTTGGAAAAAATAAGATCAAATGCTGTTGAGTTGGCTAATGACATCGATCAGTGTTGAGATCCTCAGTCTTGTGGTAAATTCTAACTCATCTCATAAACTTTGGACAAATATTGAAGAATAGTTTAGATATGAGACTGTAGCTAAGAAAGTGCATCTAAAAATGTTGGTCAATAATCTCAAAAAAGGATCAATGACAATTACTGAATACTTTAGCAAGCTTAAGGCTGTAACTGATGAACTTGCTTTGGCTGGAAGTCTTGTAACAACCTTGATTTCATAACTCATCTGATTTCTGGATTAGAACAACCATATTATCCTATGGTTGTGTATATAGAAGCTAATATGTTGAAAATGTCAATCAACGAAGCATATTCAATGTTCTTAACTCATGAGGCCAGAATTAAAAGTAATCAACTAAGTGCTAGTAAAGAAGCCAAAATGAACTTTATAGCTAACGTAACTCAAACTGGACATAGTAATAAGAAACCTGGAAATAATACTAGTGGAGGATATAACAATTGGAACCAAAACACCAATTGGAATGGAAACAATAATGGCAAAGGAGGTTATAATAACAGTGGAGGAAGAGGTGGTTTTGGTAGAGATTTTCTAGGCTAGGGTAGAGGTAAATGGAATAATGGACCATCAGGAAGAGGTGGCTGAAATGACAATGGCTACGGGAATAATGGACCATCGGGAAGAGGTGGCTGGAATGATAATGGTTACTGGAATAATGGACCATCAGGATTTTTTACTCAAGGCAGAGGTGTACTGAACTCTCCTGCTGTGACCTACCAAATTTGTTTCAAGCCAAAACATACAGCTGCTGAATGTAGAAACATGTTCAACAAGGATTTTGTCCCTTCCTTTCCACCATCATTCAACATGAACCCTCATCAATCATCCAGTACAAAAGCTGCATATCTCTCAACATCTGAAGGTGGAGTAGCTGATTAAGGATGGCACTTGGACAGTGGTGCCACTCATCATCTCACAAACAATCTATAAAACTTGAATTTGAGAATGAAGTACTCAGGTAATCAACTTTTACATGTTGGGAATGGTAAAGGTTTGAATATATCACATATTGGATATGCTTTATTTCATACTTCATGTGATTCTTTCCTACATTTAAACGACATTCTATGTGTACCCACCATAACAAAAAACCTTATAAGTATTTCTAAACTCTTAGAAGATAATGGTATAACTATTGAATTTGTTGTTAATCTTTGTTTCATTAAGGACAAGAAGAAGGCTGTGCACCTGGCTCAAGGGATTGCTAAAGAAGGATTGTATCTGCTGCTGTCAAAGAATGACTGTCTCTCTAATTCTTACTCCTAGTTCATGACCCCAAGTCAATGCTTTCCATTCTCAATAATTCAGATTCTGGTTTGTCAAATAAAGCTGACAATAAAACTTGTACTAAGTGTGTTGATATTATGAGTCATCTAAACTCTACTAAGTCCATTATCTGTGGAAACTTGCTACATCAACGACTTGGTCATCCTAATAAACATGTTTTAAAAAATATTGTACCTCACTTGTCTCTTAAATCTTCTATTACTTTGCCTGATTTCTGTGATGCCTGTTAGTATGGCAAACTTCATCAACCGTCATTCTATTCAACAGGAATTAAAACCTCAGTACCTTTGGAGCTTATACGTACTGATATTTGGGGACCATCTCCCAAGCCTTCCCTTTTACATGGCTTTAGATACTACATAAGTTTTGTAGATGATTACACTAGGTATTGCTGGATTTTTCCTTTAACTTTCAAATTAGAAGCCTTAGAAACCTTTTAACACTTTAAGACCCTAGTTGAGAAACAAGTCAATCTATCCATAAAAATAGTTTAGTCAGATTGGGGGGGGTTGAGTATAGAAGCTTTGAAACCTATCTTAGACAAGAGGGAATAATCTTTAGACACAACTGCTCTCACACACACCATCAAAATGGTGTAGTGGAGAGAAAACACAGGCATATTGTTGAAACAGGTCTAACTTTACTTACTCAAGCACAAATGCCTTTTTCCTTCTGGTGGGAATCTTTTCGTACATCAGCCTTCCTTATTAATAGATTACCAACATCAGTTTTGAATAACATCTCACCTTTTGAAAAGCTTCACAATAGGAAACCTGATTATCAGTTTCTTAAAACCTTTGGCTGCTCTTACTTTCCTCTGCTCAAACCTTACAACAAATGCAAACTCAGTTTTCATACACAAAAATGTCTCATGATAGGTTACAGTCCTATCCATAAAGGTTATAAGTGTCTAGATTCTACCGGGAAGGTCTATGTTGCCAGACATGTTCAATTTAATGAGTCAGAATTCCCATATACTCAACACTTCTTCTCTAACAAATTTGATAATTCTACCTCTACAGTTCAACAGCCTGATAATGTCTTTACAATTGTCATTACCAAGTCTATCTTACAAGACAACAACTCTACATATCCATCTGTAGATACTCCTATTTAAGATGCAGGTCCTGATTCAAATGCCTCAGCCTCATCATTTGTTTCTTCACTATAAAATATATCACCTAGCCATCAAAACTTTATCACCAGAACTTATACAATATCTCCTCCTTTTGTCTCAACCCAAACACTCCACTCTGTTCATAATATTCATCCAATGATCACAAGATCTAAAGCTGGCATATTCAAACCCAAATCCTATCTAGCAGTATCACAAGACCTTGAACCAGCACTATAAGAAAACTGGCAATAGATGATAGACAGCTGTTGACGGATTCTGAGTGGGTCATAAAAGCATGATATAGTTGTGATATATTTTTGGCTATCATATATTCATGACTGATTTGTGATGGACTCGTGATAGAAAAAGATTATGTCAAGAATATATGATGTCTTTGTGATATAAATTTAAACGTCAATAATTCATGATAGAAATTTAACGTTGACTTAATTTTGGCGCGTTTTGACCAAAACTTTTGGTGTTATTTAAAATAAAATATTACATGAAGGAAGACACGCCGTTGTTTTAGAGAAGTTGGAACGACGACGTTTTGTACATAAATATAAAATAATATATTCCTCGCCATCATTTTTTGTCCTCATCTTACTATCTTCCTCACTGTCATTTTTTGAAAGCCCTTGGTATGATTTCTATTCTGTCTTTATTTTGCATGCTGTTTGTTTTGCACAAATCTAAGTTAAATCAATTAATTCTATAAATAATCTAACGAGAAAACCTAATTAAAAAAATTGATTAGCTAATTTGTTGAAAAGGGAGCAAAGAATGTAGGTTGTTAGGGTTAGCAGTAGCAGAAGCAACAATAGCGTAGCATGAGTGAAGTAGATTTTAGAGATGAAGGATTAGAGAAAAGGGATAATTATTTTGCAGCAGTAGTACTACTAGTAGTAGGACCAAGAGCCAAATAATTTGCCTATTGTGGTAAATTTGCATGTCTAGGGTTAATTGTTCATTGAAGTTTAGGGTTATTAGGAAATGAGTGAAGTAGCAGTACTTTTTTTTGCAACAAATTTATACTTAGAACCTAATTAGAACCTAATTTACCTTCTGATGAAAAATTATATTTTATTTTATTGAAAAGGGTGTCTGTGTTTTTGTTGACTCTGTGTTTTTGTTGAAGCAGCTTGCTGCTACCTCTTTTGTTGCAGAGTTCGCTGCATTTTTTTTGCTGGAATAGTTTGCTGTAGAGGAATTAATTTTATTTGGTAAGTAAATTGCACTTCTTTATTTTTAGAGTTTTGAGTTCGTTAGTTAATTAATAGTTGCACGATAGCAATTACTTTAATATTATGGTCCTTTATATGATAGCATGATTTGAAGTTGTATGGGGCTTGATTTGTATGTTATGTTGTGGCTATTGTAATCTGTCTATCTACTTGCATTCTGTGTTGTGACTAATGTAATGTGTGGTTCGAAAATTTTTGTTATGTTTATCTTGCAGTAAGGGTATTTAAAGTGGTGTTAATTTGTACTTTTGCATATGTAGGGTTAATGTTTTATTGAAGTATGGGGATATTACGAAATGATGAAGTTCCAGTACTCGTTTTGCAATAAATTTATACTTAGAACCTAATTAGATCCTAATTTAGCTTATGATGCAAAATTGTATTTTAATTTGTTGAAAAAGAGTATATTTCCTTATGTAATAGTTAATCCTTTGTTTTTGTTGGAATAGCTTGCTGCCACCTCTCTTGCTGCACAATTTATTGCATCTCTCTTTCTGGAACAGTTTGCTGTAGAGGAATTAATTTGACCTAGTAAATAAATTGCACTTCTTTATTTTAGAGTTTTGATTTCGATGGTTAATTTATAGATGCATGAAATATGTTTAATATTATGGTCCTTTATATGATAACATGACCTGAAGTTGTATTAGGCTTGATTTTAGTGTTGTGTTGTAATGATTTTAAATACTGCAATGTGTTTAAGTAATTGTATTTTGTGTTGTGACAATTATAATGTGTGGTGTCAAAATTTGTTGTTTTTGTTTATGTTGCAGTAAGGGTATTTAAAGTGGTGTTAATTTTTACTTTGCTTAGATGAATTGGTAATATATTATGATATTTTATTTATTTGTAACTTGCTTAATGTGTCAGGATCAGAACTAATTGAAACTGAAAATGGATAAGTCTTGGGTTCATTGTAGTAAAATGTCAAGTGAGTATGAAGATGGGGTTGAAGAATTTATGAAGTTTACTCACTACTACAAAAATGACTTTTACTGACACTTTGTTTCTGACACTTTGAAAAAAGTGTCAGTAATTACCTAACTATGCACCATTTTCCGCTTTTAACAAATAGATGTCACAAATTATTAATACTAATGTATCAGTAAATTAAATATTAGAGATCACTGATACTTCAGCATCAGAGATCTAAAAAGAATCATTAAATTTTGTTTTGATTTTAACTCGAACCTGGGACTTCTAAAACTCAAAACTTTTACGTTTAGATTGCAAACCACTGGAACCCATAAAATTGAGTTGGAATTACAATGTTATATAAAATATTAACATATAAAAAACCAAACCCTAATTCCCCTTTTCCATTGTGCAATAGAGCCCATGCCGCAGCTGCTGCGTAATTTCCTTGCCTTTCTTGATTTCTTCTTCTCTATTGTGAAAGATGGAGAATGACCAGGCCCAAACGCCCACGCCCACGCCCACGCCCACGCCCACGGCCGCGTCCAACCCCCACGGCTGTGCCCACCCCCACGCCGTTGCCACTATCACTTCCGTTCAAGTGGTTTGACACTGCAGGTACTAAATTAAGAATTTAAAACATGTAAAACGAAAGTAAAACATATCCCAAACTTAGCAATTGTCCCCATCTCCCTGTCTTTTATACACACAAATCTCTAACCCGAACTCAAACCCAAAACTGTCTCTTGCCTTTCTCTTTCTCTTTCTCTTTCCTTTTTCTCTTCTCGATCTCTTCCTTTTTTTTCTGTCCATTCACAAACTCATTCATTTAACTCAAATAGATAATATAAAGCTAAAACCCTAAGTGAGGCTTTTATTCCCTTTTTCCTTTTTTTTCCCAAATTGAAAAACGGACCAAAACCGTAATCGAGGCTTCTTTTATCAATTTTTTTTCTTTTTATGGTCAAATTTCACTTTTTTTTGTTCAATATTCAAAACCCATTTGCTTGTATTTGAATAAAATTATTGAGAAATTAGTTAATTTTCTTGCTATGGAAGGGATACCACACCTTATACGTAGGCCTGTGAAGGAGATTTTCAATGACTTTAAGGGCAAATAGGTTGCCTTGATTAAGGCTTTAACTGCTGGTAATGGCTTAATATTTTATTTTCTTTGTCAAATTAATTAATAAATTCATTTTATTTTAGCTTATGATTATTAGGGTTTTTTGTTAATTTTAATTTTCTGGGTTGTTGCAGATGTTGAGAAATTCTCCCAGTAGTGCAGTCTTGGTGGGATTTCTTTTCCATATCTATTTTTTGTTTATTTAATTGTAATTTGAATTTTTTTCTTTTTTTTCCTATATTTCTATATTATATAGATTGAATGGCTGTGTATTTCATAATTATTAAGTGTTATTTATTGCTATGTTTTATGGCAAATTATGTTATAGAAACCAACATGTTTATTTTTTTATTTTTTTTAGTTGGAAGATTTTTAATAGAGACAATGACTATGATATGAATTAACTAAGTTCATGCTTGTCTGAATGTTTTGAGATTGCACAAAGTTCATGATTTGTCTTTAATTCAAGAAGAAAATGCTTGTTTTTAGGTAGTTTTGCTTGTTGTAGCACTTGAAGACTTACATTTTCTTTGTTCATTTGCACGGTTAGTTTCGCTCTTATTCAGAAATTTCTGTGTTTCCTCACTTGCATGGTCATTAATTCATTCCATGATTTTTCTTCTGTAAACACACTTTTATTTTCCTTTCACTAGTTTGAAGGAATTTATTTTTTTAAAATAAAAAATTCTAAAGATTGAAATGAATTGAAATTGTTGCTATAATGTACTTTCTTTGCTGCTGAAGTTCAAGGAATGTCTATTTAAATGAACTAGAACTTGAAAAATCTTGAAGTGATGTTGTACCCATAGACTTCATTTTTTTTCCTGCACATTACACTTATTTTGTTCATCTTCTTACCTTCAATTTGTCATAGAGGTTAACAATGCTTGATGAGAAATGGAGGTTTGCATTTACTACGGCTGAATCTCATGAACAAGAAGTTGGCAAACTGAGGTCTGTATTTTTTCCTCAAATTCATAGTTGAATTCATAGTAAGCTCAAAGCAATTGATTGAGGGAGAAAATAAATTGAGTTTTATTTATTAGTATAATTTTTGTTGTTTAGTGCTTTACACTCTTCATGACAACTTCTGCGATCTTGTCCTATTACCTTAAGGTACTACTGGATATTTGAGAAAAAATAAAAAATGATTAAGCTTATCTTTCTTTGATGATAGAATTACAATATGTCTTCTCACTTATTATAGTTCATCCAATTTTATTTTTGTTGCACAGTCTGTGGAAATCAGAGTACCACATTTAAGAGTTTTTATAAAATGTCTCCTTTACCTTTCATATTATTTAAACTAATTTCATGTGTATTTCTTTAGTTAATGATTGATTTTCAAGTAGATGAAGGAAAGTAACTTGTAGAACCTCCTTCTAAAATTGGTCTGGAACCTTTGTGTGCAATGGTTAGTGAAATCATAATCCGTGGCTTGTGTTAATATGCATCGATTGTGTGAAAACTATTGTTTACTATTTTCTGTGGCTGGTTATTAACATGATTAACAGATAAACAACAATAGACTCATACCCATATGCTTGCTTGTTTTCAACAAGCATTTTTTTTTGTAGTTTTTTTTTGTGCGTCTCTCTTTGAAGAATAATATGATTATCTTACACGAAAGGGGGAAATTGCCATTATCTTGCTGCAAGTTTTGTCCTAGTTCTATAGTTCTACCGTTTTGTATCACCTTGGATGACATGTCGAGTGAATCCTGGAATATCATTTTATCTTGTTTGTACCTATAATATGTTGTGTTCAATGTTCTTGAAATTTTTGGGCATGGCTGCAAACAAATTTAGCAGTTTTTAATAGCCAACTATAGAGACAATTTAAAATTTGTCTAGGTGGTGAGTTTCTATGGTTTTGTAATTGGGGTGAAAGGTAGCAAATACTAATCTTGTCTAAAGAGCATTTGTGTAAGATTACTTGTGAGTATAGTGGGGCAGCATATATTAGTATTTTTATGAAATAAGCAGAAAAAGGAATCCCTTTCTATTGTCAGCAATAAAGAGAATTTTCAAAAATGTAAATACCAAGCTTTCTAGTTGTACTGTTATTTGCAAAGATCTTTTCAATGTATTTGTAGATCCCAACATACCTTGATGCATGATCAATTAGTCTGAAAAATGTTGAGGATTCTGTCATTTTGAGCTGTTTATCAGGTAGTTTGAGGTTAGATTTGTTTTTTGGAGTATTAGCTTGGAATCTGAGTGCTTGCCTAATTTGGAGATTGGTGTGTGATACTTCAATAGCCTTTTTTTGTGGACTCCCTTTTGACATTTTGTAATTATTGTTCTTATTAATACTAATTTCTCTGTTTCCTATAAAAAATAAATAAATAATGAAGGATAGGTTTTTATATGGTAAGGAATGAATAAATATTATAAGCATTTATTGGAAAATAAAACTATGCAGCTTATTTAGTTGTTTTCCTATTTAGTGATAAATTAAAATTTTTGGCTTAATTATATTCGGATATATAAACACCAAGTTTTCAGTGTTAAGATGGAAAACCAACGTCTTTAAAATTTATGAATTGTTAATACTGAATCTTTTTTCAGTTTCAGTTAAAAAACAAAAAGGCCCTTCTTTTTTCTATCTTCAAATTTTGTGTGATAGAATTATACTGTTGGGCCTTTCTTATCAACTTTAGCTTTTGGGATTATTGTTGGTTTAACTTTAGAATTATTTGACCCAGAGATTTTATGTTCCATTAAATAATAACACTCAATACACTGGATTTAGTTCATGTTTATTAAATTTGGATTTTTATGTGAGACGGTACAAGTATTGGGGATTAGTGGTCTCTCAACATTATGATCGAAAACCAGCCCTCATTGCCAATTTGTATTTTAAGCCCAATATTCAATCCTTGATCACTATCAAACTTCCATAATCATTTCTTCTTCATATTCTTATAAATCAGCCTCAAACTCTAAAGAAAAACCTAAGCCATTCTCTGTAAGGGGTAAGCGTCTGTTCTTGTTCGGATGAAGGTGCCAAGTTTTATTTTGCTCTTTAACGTTAACAAGTCAATTCCCCATGATGTGTTAGGTGATTTGTTTGTTTCATGCTGTTTATTTCCTCGTCTTTTTTTTCTTCTATCTACTGTTCCTTTATGAATTTGCCTCTAGGCATTTTTGCAGTTGCTTACTATGAAATACAATGGGCTTATGCTATATTTTGTAAAAATAACTATGTAATTCAATCTCCAAATTAGTTAATCTTCTTAGTTGGCTTTGTCTTTGACTGTTTTTTATATCAATTAATTTGTTTTGTTGTGTACGGGTTAATTTCTATTGTTGGAGCCATGAGTCTGCTGAACACATTTTTCCTAACAGAGGTTTGGGATATGGACTTGCCCAATTTTCGTCTGTTTTGTTTCTAGGTTATTATGTAAAAATTTTATAATGGTTTGCTTTGCTTTGGGTTATTATGTAAAAACTTTGTAGTGGTTTGCCTCAAATGTTTCTGTTATTATGTCTTTGGTCTTATCCTGAGATACGCTATATTCTTATTCCTCAATTTTTACCCCTGGATTGTTTAATGAGTTTCTAATTTTGGATGTATACTAATAAATCTCCATTTATCTTTCTTAATCCTTAGGATTTTTTTTTTATTTTTTTATTCTTCTTAAGTTGAGTTGTGTATAGATCTGTAGGAAAATCCACTCAAATTCAATTCTTAGCAAATAAATATTCTTCACAATACTACCTATTACAATTAGCTTGCACTAAGAGAGATATGTATTGTTTTTGCCCCATTCTTTGTTAGTCTCTTTGAACACTGAAATTGGCCTGATTGTTTTTTCTCCCAAAAATTCAAGAATTATTTTTTGTGGTATACTAATTGATTTTATGTACTTGTAGGCGGGAAAAGAAAAATGAAGCTGCTTGTGGATGTTCAATGACATTATGTGCTTCTTTTTGTTGGTTAATATTTGTTGAATCTTAACTTAGTACTTGGTTGTTAAGAGCTTGTCCAAGACTTAATTTAGTATTTATATTTTTCTTTTCCAAACAATGATGTAGTTGAATGATATGAATTTGAGTGATGTATTTGAGATGTTTCTTATGCAATTGTGTTGCGAGATTTTGTATATTTAATATATTTTGAGTTTTCTTTCAGTTGTAAAACAAATAGGAAAATATAATTAAAATCAAAGTATACTATTAACCAAAAGAATCATAACATCACTAAATACTGACACTAAATGTTTAAAATAACAGTAATAATTTTTGATGTTATTGAGTCAGTGTGCTCTTGATACTGTAGTCTCATAAATTATTGACATATAAATAGTATTATTAAATACTAACGCTATCGTGTCATTATTTTAGTGATACCATAATGACATGAATTACTGACACAAAAATCGCTGACACTAAAAATTAGTGTCAGTGTGTTCTGGCTGGAGCATTATTGACACAATTAATAAGTGTCAGGAAAAGTAATTACTGACACTAATTTAGCGTCAGTAAAACCCATTTTTCTAGTAGTGACTGTTGGTAATTCTGAAGGCAGTAGCGTCATTAAATGTCTATGTACTAAATGTATCAATTTATCATTTCGTACACATAAGGTTGTTTGTAAACATTTGTATTTTCATGGTTTTGATGTTTCTTACACAACCTGAAGTTGGCATGGGGAAGATGTCAATGACACACCACTTCCTAATGTAGATGTAGATGTTCCATTTGAGTTTATAGACTATGATGACGGTAACACAGTAGATATGGTGAATGATGCTTATAGGGATTGTGCTGCAGATCCTAAAGCATTTAAAGAACTTCTAGAACAAGCTGAGAAGCTTTGTACCCATGATGCACAAATTTCACTAAGTTAGGCACTTTGGTTAGCTTGTTCAATATAAAGGGTAAATTTGGGTGGTCCGACACAAGTTTTACTAAGTTATTAAGTCTTCTAGCCAAGTTGCTACCTGAAAGTAATGAAATTCCTGTGTCTATGTATGAGGCCGAAAAGACAATGTCTGCTTTAGGCTTAGAATATGTGAAAATACATGCTTGCCCAAATGATTGCATACTTTACAGAAAAGAGTATGAAGGGCGGTCTGACTGTCCTAGTTGTGGTTTATCTAGATGGAAAAAAAAAGAATGGTAGTGTTGACCAATATAGTAAAGGGGTTCCTGCGAAGGTTTTATGGTATTTTCCGCCCATACCTAGATTTAAACGCATGTTTCAGTCCTCAGAAACTGCCAAGGACTTGACTTGGCATGCAAATGAGAGAGTCGATGATGGTAAGCTCCGACATCCGGCAGACTCGTCACCATGGAAATTAGTAGATAACAAATGGCCTACATTTGTATTAGATCCTAGAAATCTCCGTCTTGCGTTAGCGGTTGATGGAATAAATTCACATAGCTCTCTTAGAAGTACATATAGTTGTTGGCCAATTATTCATATAACGTATAATATTCCTCCGTGGTTGTGTATGAAATAGAAATTCATGATGTTATCCCTACTGATTTCTGGTCCTCAACAACCGGGCAACGACATCGATGTGTACTTGGCACTTTTGATAGAAAATTTGCAAACTTTGTGGGTAGTTAGGTTAGAGGCTTATGATGCCTACATGAATGAGTTCTTTAATTTGCGGGCTGTGTTATTATGGGCTATAAATGACTTTCCAGCATATGAAAATCTAGTTCGTTGTACTGTTAAAGGATATAATGCCTGTCCATATTATGGAGTAGACACTACTAAATGTAGACTTAAACACAGTGACAAAAATGCATATATTGGTCACCGTCATTGGCTTCCTCATGGTCATGAATTTCGAGACCAAGAGAAAGCTTTTGACAACACAATAGAGAGAGAGTTTGCCCCGAAATCGTTGGACGGTGATGGTGTTTTGTGTCTGGTTGAGTCTATTGATTATAAATGGGGGAAGAACAACTCTAAAAAACATAAAAGTTCTGACAATGATGACCGCATTTGGTGGAAAAAAAATCCATATTCTATAATTTAGAGTATTAGAAGCATTTACTTGTACGTAATCAATTAGATGTTATGCACATTGAAAAGAATGTGTGTGAGAGCATATACGGAACACTGCTGCATATTCCGGGAAAGACCAAAGATGGTCTTAAGTCAAGGAATGATCTTGTGGAAATGAGAATTAAGGACGAATTAGCACAAACTTTAAAAAATAACAAGCGCACATTCCTTCCAGCAACTTGTTACACATTAACTAGAGATGAAAAAATAAGGTTCTGCAAAGCTTTAAAAAGTATTAAGGTTCCAGCTAGATATTCCTCAAACATAAAAAATCTTGTATCAATGAAGGACCTTAAACTCTAGGGCCTTAAGTCACATGACTGCCATGTTCTTGTGCAACAACTTTTTCCTATTGCCATTTGGTGTGTCCTACTAAAACATGTTAAAGAAGCTGTAATTAGGCTGTGTTTCTTCTTTAACTTGCTGTGTTCCAAGGTGGTTGATGTGTCAACTTTGGAAAAATTACAGGCAGAGCATATGGTGACTTTGTGCTTGTTAGAAGAATGTTTTCCTCCATTTTTCTTTGACATAATGGTACACTTGACTGTGCATTTAGTCAATGAAGTTAGACTATGTGGCCTAATTTACTTTCGATGGATGTATCCTTTCGAGAGATACATGAAAACTCTCAAGGGTTATGTCCGGAACCGCAACTGTCCTGAGGGTTGTATAACGGAGAGTTATATTGCGGAAGAAGAATTAGAATTTTGTGCAGAATACATGTCAAACATGAATACAGTTGGGGTTCCACTTGGACATGTGCAAAACCTATCAAAAGATAAGCCATTATCTGGTGGGAAAGTGGTACAAATTCCTCCACATTCACTAGATCAAGCGCACCTGTACATCTTGCATAACACGCAAGAGGTGGTACCATACATTAGGTAATTTGGTTAATTTCTTCTAGTTAATTCTATATAATTTATTTCTATAATTTTCATTCTAATTTTTTCATGTTCTGGCTGTCTAGTGACCATATGCAGTGGCTTAAAACACGTTATTCACATCAAAATGACAAATGGTTGCAAGAGGAACACAACTGTTCCTTTGCCGATTTGGCTAACTGATATGGTTTCAGCATGTATATAATTAATTTTCACAAATAAATCTCAACTTTTTTTTTCACTTAGAAAAGATGTTTACTTTTCTTCCTTGTGTTTTTAGGTATATGACTTGATTGAAAATGGTGATCACGTATCAGATACTTTGCGATGGTTATCGCATGGGCCTCTTCATTTTGTAACTAAACATAATGGTTATGACATTAATGGTTTCCATTTTGTTACACGAGATCGAGACTCAAGTCGAGTAACTCAAAATAATGGAGTTAGTGTAGGTGATTCTGAAATATGTGATATGACATATTATGGAGTTATAGATGAAATTTGGGTACTTGACTATCATTTGTTGAAAGTCCCTGTGTTGAAGTGTGATTGGGTTCAAAGTAGTTGCGTCAAGAAGGATGAGATTGGATTCATCTTAGTAGACTTAAACCGATTAGGATATAAATCTAATCCATTTATATTGGCTTCTCAAGCCAAATAAGTATTTTATGTAAACGATCAGATTCAAACAAAGTGGTCTATTGTCTGTCATATGCCTAGTAGAAGTAATCCTAATCAAATAAATGAAGATGAGGTCAATAATGTAACAGAATATCCTCCATTCACTAGAGAATTTCTAAGTAATGATTTGTTACGTTCCGCAAATGGTGATCGAGCAATCTATGCACGAAATAGCAAAGAGGGAATTTGGGTTACCAATTGATTAACTTTTTTGCAGTAAGTGTTTATTCAACTATTCAGTCTATGTTACAAACTAATATAATAATGAATTATATGTTGGCATTTTATTCTTGCAGCTGATTGATTGTTATATAGTTTTATAGTATCAGTTAACTAATACAATTTAATTTACTTATTTCAGGTGCAGTAATATGGCTAAGGGAAAACATGTAGTAGCTGATGTTGGTTCTGATCAGGAAGCTTATTTGGAAGACGAATATGATGAATTATTTGCCTATAATGCTAATTTAGCAGATACAAAAAACGAGGCTTATTTTGATGGTGCTGAGATGGATGGTGTTAATTTCGTTCCTCCTAATGTTGATGTTCCTAAAAGCAGTAACTCTAGGATAGGTGTAAATATGGGAGCTAGGCAAAATAAAAGACTTAAAAAAAAGAAGGGAAAGATTGTGGTACAAAACAATGAAATGGGCGTTCCAGCATACGATGAAGCCACTGAGTTGGCTTTGTTTATTGGGGTATTAGCTCGTACATCAGTTTCAATTCTCTATTCCGACTAGCGTAAGGTTCTGCTGGAGACAAAAGAACGTTTGTGGAAATCTATTCTGGTAATTCTTAAAAATGCATTGCATTCTACTTAATCCTTTTGCTGTCATTTTTTAATTATGTACTTTTATGTAACAAAATTTTTATTAACTGTCACTTAAACAATCTTCCTCTTATCTAGGGTCGTTTCATTGTTCATCCTAGAAGTAGGAAGCAGGTGATACAATCAATTGGAACATCATTTTGGAACTTCAAGTATATGCTGACCAAAAACTATATCTTGAATTTCATAAATGATAAAAAGAAATTGTATGCACCCCCAATTGAGTACCCTAAAATAAAGCGTCCTATTTGGATAAAGTTTGTTGACCAACGTTTGTCAGAATCTTTTAAAGTAAGTATTTTCAAGTTAGGACATGTAATATGTTAGTAGTTACATTATATTTACCTTATGTTATAACTAATCTAATTACGCAGAAAATTAGTCGTGTCAATAAGAATATGAGAGCTTTGAACAAGTGCAATCACCGCCTTAGTAAAAAAGGATACGTTGGATTAATGAAAGAAATTGTAAGTGTGTTAAATATTTAAATTGTTAATGAAATAATTTATATATCAGTTAAGTATGTAAATTTTTTGCTTTGTTAAATATTTATTAAAGGTTTAGTTAACTATTAAATTTTTTAACAGTTAAGTAATCTAATTTCTTTATCGAAGTAGTGTGCAGAATCAGGGCTTTCTGAAGAGTTAATTGACAGGAGTGAACTATGGAAGAGAGCTCGGATGCTAAAGAATGGAGGATAAGACTTTGAAACCGAACAGATCATTAAGAAAATGGTAATCAAGTTTAAGTAGAACAAACATTGTTTTTGAAGTCTGATCTATGCTCATTTAATATATTAGTTTCTTTATGGTGGGCTATTAGGAAATGCTAGAGAAGGAGGACAAAAAAGACTTATATAATTCGGATGCAAGAAATGACTTACTTGCACAAGCATTGGGAAAGCTTCCTCAAACTGGTCATATGCAAGGCTTGAGCAAATTTATTTATACTTCTATGTACTTTCAATGCATGCATGGACCCATCCACAATGAGAGAGAGAGAGGGAGCTAGATGCTTGGAAAAAATTAGTAGATGAACAATTGCGAGAAATTGGCAAAGAATTGAAGAGGACACATCGCCATTCGGATGATGGAAGTTCCACTTTCCCACATAATATGGTCGATAATGAGGGAGATATACATAAGGTACTTTAGTTATATGTGTTATCCAAATTTTTCTTGGTTTAACTATTTTTCCTTGTATATCTTCCACTCATTAAAGTTTAAATTATTTACTATTTGTCGATAATGCTGACAGGAGCTGGATAATTGAGGGAAGTCAGTTGTGAATAAGAGGAAATGGATGTTTGGTCAAAGGGACGAACATCCTAAAGTATCAACACTAAGAAAGAAGGAAGAAGTTTATAAGAAAGAAGAGCCACCAAAAACACAATTGCTGCCATTCCGATGAAGTCTTCTGCCATTTCGATGAAGTCAGCCAAAAATGATGACAGTGAAAATGACAGTGAAGGAGATGCACACAAGGTTAGTTTATTCATAATAAATGGTTGTATTTTTCCTAGATTATGATTTATTGCCTTGTATATTTACTATTCAATCTAGTTTAATATACTTACTATTTCATATAATTAATCTTCACAGGAGGTAGATAATTTGGGCAAGCCACTAGCAAATGTCGATGCTACCATTCCGCTGAAGTCAACAAAAAATTAAGGCAGTGAAGGAGATATGCACAAGGTTAGTTAATAAAATTAATTGTATTTAAGCTGTTTTTGTCTTTGTATGTGTGATTTCTTTTTTTGTTGGCTAATTGTTTACTAACAATTTGATATCATTAATATCCACACGAGCCAGATGATTTGGGCAAGCCACCAAAAAATACTACTGCTGCCATTTTGAGGAAAAGTCCAAGACTCAATCCTTCAATCCCAAAGGATTATGCAAATGATAAGAGGAAAATAGTTGGAAGCAGTAAAAAGCAATTGAATTTTGACTGTGTTGATGGTACAGCTGATGGTATACAGGAGATGCATCCTGATAGCCCAACAAAAAAGCCACTTTTGAAAAAGGATAGAGCCAAAAAAGTTGTAGTGCAGCCTATGAGGAACACAAAGAGTGCAATATTCAAGCACTAGAACAATCATCCTATGCTGCAACTATTTGGTAAATTGTGTGAGAAATACCTGCCTGATGAAAATGATGGTGTTCTAACATATATGATTGATGATAATGTATTCCAAAGACATGCTTCTGCTTATATTGGGAAGAAAGATTGTAATGAACTGTTGTCAATGCAAGCACTAGAAGTAAATGTTATTCAAGTATATATGGCGTAAGTGGTTTAATGAATTTTCTTTACATCATTTTATATGAAATTTGTATACTTTTTTTTTATTGATGCATTGATTTTCTATTCAGGATGTTGGATTCCACCATTCTACCAACTAGAAAAGGAATAAAACCATTTGGATTCATATGTCCAAGTTTAGTTTGCCCAACAAATCCAAAGGCTGCAGAAAACTTTCGCTCAAAGAGAGTTGAGCATATCCACGACCGCTTGAAAAAAGCCAAAAACGGACAACTCATTCTCATGCCATATAATCCGTCGTAAGTTTTAATTTTCATTTAAAACTTTTACAGTTGTTTCTGAATTTATATTAGTTTTACAACTGTTTGTTAATTCATGGTTTTGTTTTTTGCTTTTTTCCCAATTGCCTTCTCCTATTATAGCTACCATTGGGTTTTAGTTGTGTTTGACGTGGTGAAAAAGGAAGGTTTTATGTAAATCCTGTGCAGTCCAATCCTGATACTGATTTAGAACAGCTCCTTAAAATATATGTATGCTAATCCATTTCATGCAATTGATATTTTAAGTTTTTTCAATATAATTAAGAGATAACACTTTGCTTTTTTTTTAATATAGCACAATGACACTCTTCACAGCAGAGGATAGTAAGGAAAAATGGAATTATAATTCTAAGATGAGAATTGTGAAGGTAAAAAAAGTAACCCTACAGAAACTATATGTGCCTATCGATTACATAACTAAAATGAATGAGATTTTGTAAGTTTTTTTTTGTGTGGCATGAACAGGCTCCGAAACAAAATATCATAAAATTGGAGTGTGGCTATTATGTGTTAAGATACATGAAGGAAATAATAGCAGATGTTAGTTTGTTAATGAACAATGTAAGTTGATGATGACATTTCACTAACTTTCTTTTATTCCATATATGTGTGACATTATTTTTGAAGTTTGACCTCTTAATAATCTTGTGATTAATAGTTTAATGGAAAGAAAGTATACACACAGGACGAATTAGATGAGGTTCGTTTGGAGTAGGATAACCATTTTTCCGACATCCTTGTTGCATAAGCAAAATCGTTAGTATCAGTATGAAACTATAAATATTAGTTGTAAAAATTTATTGAAATTAAAGTTATAGTGTCAAATTATAATGGTTACTGTTAACAATTGTAGTGTACATGTTTTGCATTCGATAACATTGGGTATTTTGAATGATTCCGAATAGATTGGTTTGCTGGGTTTCGGTTGGAGGGTTGCTGGGTATGTGGTTGGAATACCAGTGGTGTGGACATATGTTGGGTTGGAAGATGCTGGGTTGCTGCTGAATGTGTGTTGGGTAAGTGGCTGGAATAGCAGTGGAGTGTAGTTAGAAGATGTATTACTGCTGGAGGTTTTTGTTAGTGTGGAAAGATGTATTGGCTTGCTGCCGTTATGCCAGCGGTGTGGAATGATGCATGTATTGGCTTGGTGGCTGGAATTTGGAAATCTGTTCTTGTAGTTTAACTGGATGATTTTTTTTTTAATTTGGGATGTTACTTATAGATGTATTGGTAGTGATGACAATATTAGATACTAGATGTATTTATTTTGAAATTCACTTGTTGGAATGAATGGATGTTAATTAATATTAATTGTTAATTAATATTAATTATTTTTATTTTTTTCATGATACTCATTTTCATTAATTAATTAAATTTGTAAATATGAATACAAAAATTAATTATAATCATTTTTTTAAAAATTAACTTTATGACGGGAAATTTCTATCATATGGTCTGTCATAAACAATTTCCTGGCAAAAAATAATAATAAATTTACAAATGATAACATAAATTCCCGCCAAAACTGAATAAAAAATTTACCAATGACAATAAAATTTCCTGCCAAAATTTGCAAATTTGGCGTGAAATTTTAAATAAATTCAAATTTTAATTTAATTATTTTTTCACATTAAAGTATTGCATGACGGATTTATGACTATAAAATACTATCGATAATTTATGACGACAAATAATCTGTCATAAATTAATTACAGTGATATAGATGACAGATGAAGTGTCTGTCATGCACCCCCTTTTATGACGGTTATTTCCCGTCGTCTATTGCCTGTTTTCTTGTAGTGCAGCCATTGTCAAAATAGCTTTGACTAATCTAAAATGGAGACAAGCAATGCAGACAGAATTTGATGCCTTGCAAGATAACAAAACCTAGGATTTAGTTCCTAGAGAAGCAGCACAAAAGGTTATAGGCAGTAAATGGGTGTTTAGAATCAAGTATAATCCTGATGGCAGCATATCCAAGTATAAAGCAAGACTTGTTGCAAAGGGCTTTCATCAAACTCTAGGTGTGGATTTCTTTGAAACTTATAGTCCAGTTGTTAAGCCATGTACAATCAGAGTAATTTTGAGTTTGGTAGTCGTGCATAATTGGTCCATCAGGCAACTAGATGTAAATAATGCCTTTCTAAATGACATTCTCAGTGAAGATGTGTTTATGTCACAACCAGAGGGATTTCTTCATCCTCAATTTCCCACTCACGTGTGTAAACTTAAAAAGGCTCTTTATGGACTCAAACAAGCTCTTAGAGCTTGGTATGATAAGCTGAAGAGCTCAATGTTACAGTGGGAATTTCACACTTCTAGGTCAGACACTTCATTATTCATTCAACATATTGAAGGGGAATTAGTTGTGTTACTTATCTATGTCGATGATATATTAGTCACTGGTTCACATATCAAATTTGTTAAAAAAGTGGTTCATCAATTAGGGGCAGAATATGCTTTAAAAGACTTTGGTGAATTCAATTATTTCCTTGGTCTTGAAGTCACACCATCCCATTAAGGACTTCATCTTTCTCAAACAAAATACATTGGGGATTTACTGAAAAAGGCACAGATGTTGGACAGTAAAGGGTGTCAAACTACTATGAGTTCTACTAAAAACCTAACCAAAGATAAAGGGACAACTTTTGAAAATCCTCCTTTGTACAGAAGTATAGTTGGATCCTTGCAATATGTTATTCGCGTAGGCCTGGAATTGCCTTCTCTGTTAACAAACTCAGCCAATTTCTTAATGCTCCTTCTGTGTTTCATTGGCAAGCCTGTAAACGTGTACTAAGATATCGTCAATTGACAGCCAATTATGGTTTACAGTTTTACAACACAGGGAATCTCACACTCACATCTTTTTCAGATGCTAACTGGGGATCAGATTTGGATGATAGGAAGTCAGTTGGAGGGTATTGTGTTTATTTGGGTAATAATCTCATCTCCTGGTCATCCAAAAAACAACAAATAGTTTCAAGAAGTTCAACCAAATTTGAGTACAGGGCATTGGCTTTAACTACATCAGAAATGCTTTGGATAACCTATCTACTTAAAGAGTTACAAGTGCAGCTACAACAGACTCTAATACTCAAGTGTGATAATAAGAGTGCTGAAGCATTAGCTAGCAATCCAAAGTATCATTAAAAAACAACGCATATTAAGCTTGATTTACATTTTATCAGAGAACATGTTGCAAGAAAGGAGATTGAAATTTATCATGTTCCTAGCTATGAGCAAGTAGCCAATATCCTCACTAAACCTTTAGGTATGGATCAATTTAACTATCTCAGAACCAAGCTCAATGTTCTTCTTAGATCTTGAGCTTGAAGGGGACTATTAAGATTGTGCTTATTATGATGATTTAATAAGCAAATTAGTTACGCTGGATATGTGTGCTGATGTGAAAAGAGTGCTGAGTCAGCATGTTAGTTAAAAAGATGGTTAAAATTGTTTCTATTATTGAGCTTAGATTAAGCTTACATGCTCAGTGCGTGCACAACATTCTAGATGCTTGTATATAAATGATTGTAATCAGAAGATGATAGCAATACAATAAACATTCATTCTTCATCTTTCTCTCTCAAATTCTTAAACATTTTCTCTCTGTTTCTTGAACTTTCTTGAAGTCCAAACACCTCAGATTCATTTTGCAACTCCTTCACACGTATTTGTAGTTTGTGAAAAACTTGTCACGATCGTTGGCCTCAAATCTAGAGGGGTGATTACTTGAAAAAGGCGCTCCGACGCCCAAATTAGTATTAATCAACTTTAAAGAAAGATGAAGAAGATGAGTTTCTCTCTCTAAGTATGAACAATTCTTTTGGAAGCCAAAGATCCATTTTCTCTTAGAGATGAGTCTCTATTTATAGATGATAAGTGGTGTGGATTTAGGGTTTTGCTTTTATCCCTCAATCTAACGACATGTGTCACCCATCATTTCTGTACATGTGGAGGTGAATTTGATCTAAGGAACTATTCCACCCATATGTGTTTCCTTACTTATATGACATTTGGGTGATTTCCCTAGACTAATGGATTGGGGAACTAATTCCCCCCTCTTGCCATTTTTATAAACTCTAGAAGAATTTTTTTCCTTAGGTGTTATTCCCCCAAAATAGCTTGGGTGTTATTTATTCCGAGATAGCTGGGTGTTATTTCCTCGAAATTGCTTCTCTTATCTGATAGGATGGACACGTGGCATGGTTATGTGCCTTTTGAAATATGGCACCTACAACATGTAAATAATATGTGAGTAATTAGATGGTGTGATTATTACTGTGTTGTAAATGATGTAAAAGTTAAAAAGTAATTTCTATGCTTTTTTTATTAAAAAAAATTATTTGTCTTTTTTTTCAAAATAAATTTATTTATTTATTTACATTTCTTAAATGATATGTTTAAAATTATTATTACATTTTTTTATCCATTGTGAAAACTATTTATTTATGTTGTGATATTATTTGGAGGTTTTTCGATTGAATGATTTGATTTGATCTTTATTTCACAAGTTATATATTTGCAAAATGCTAAAAAAATGAATGTTATATTGTTGAAAATTTAAAGTCATAAGCTTTGATCTTTATTAAGAATTATGGCTTTTTTAGTATTTATACTAAAAAATAATGTTAAAATTTTAAAATTTCTATATTTAGTATTTTTTAAGTACTAATAAATATTATTTTCTAAATATATAATTTTAATTAATCACCAAAGAAATTAATATAGTACAATGCTGCACCAAACATAGTATAACTAAAAATTAATATAGTACAGTACGACACTAAATATTGTACAACATTATTATAATACAATGATAATGTAATATAACACAATACAATATACCTTTATTAAAATAATGTAATCCAGTATAATACAATACAGTGTGTCAAACACACTCTAGATGTATAATACATGAAATGACAGAGTTCCATCAATTATTAGTAACTAAAAAATGTTTTATATTTAATGAAAAATTTTAACTAAGATGACGCAGTTTGAGGTGGTATTTTTATAATTAAATTTATTCTAAAAATAAATAATAAATAATAAATTGTATATGACATGTAGTTTATCATCGAAATGATCTCACATTTGTATCAATCTCCATTCTAAAGATAACATAATCTAGATTCCAAATCTCTCTAATCACTCCATAGTATGTGATGTTAGAAGTGACAAGATTTTTATCTTTTGAACTTGCGACTAAAATTGTTTGTGCAACCAATGACACTCCACTATTTTGAGTAACTCTATTTAAGTATTGATCTCTTCTAACAAAATCAAAACCATTTATGTCATAACCAAGATGTTGGAAAACATAGGGACGAGGCCTTTGGATAACCAACGGATTGTTTGAGTAACATCGTGACTGTTCTTTATCAACACATTAACCTATTATTAATCGACAGGAATATATTGTTAAACAAGCACAAACCGAAATTGAAAGGAAAAATTGAGTTAATTATACTTTACTTCTTTCAAAACCTTATCTGTTAGCCAATCCGCAAATGTTCGGTTGTGTTCATCTTACAACCACTTCTCATTTTTTCGTGGATGGCAAAGTTGTAACCAATCCATATGCTCTCTAAAAATCAGTGACAAAGAAAAAATTTTCAGGTTCCTAAACTACCAAAACCTGACATCAATAAAGTTAAAATAACACAAGTTAGATAACATCACCTTATATAAGGCTGAATTTCTTCAGTGTTATGCAGAACATACAAGTGTGCTTGATCTAATAAAGTTTGATCAACTTCCACCATGGGCTTGTTAATTTCTAAATTCTGCACATGTCCAAGTGGAACCCCAATTGTGGGCATGTTTTCCATGCATTCTGCATAAAATTCTAATACTTTCTCGGCAATATAACTCTCCGCTATGCAACCCTCAGGACAGTTACGGTTTCGAACATAACCTTTTACAATTTTCATGTATTGCTTAAAAGGATACATCCACCGAAGACATACAGGGCCACATTGTCTAACTTCACTCACTAAATGAATAATAAGATGGGCTATTATGTCAAAAAAAGAAGGGAGAAAACATTTTTTAAGCAAGCACATGGTCTCTTTTGTTAGGTTTTTCTCCAATTCATCTAGTGTTGTAACATCAATCACAGTCGTACACAACGAATTAAAAAAGAAACAGAACCCGATGCTAGCTTCTTTGACATGTTTGGGCCGCACACACCTTACGACAATTGGTAAAAGTTGTTGCATAAGAACATGACAATCATGAGACTTAAAACCCCGAAGTTTAAAGTCTTTTTTAGACACAAGATTCCTAATATTTGAAGAATATCTAGTAGGAACCTTGATACTTTTCAAAGTTGCACATAATCTTACTTTTTCCTGATTAGTTAAGGAGTGACTAAGGGTGGCAAAATAACCCGCACCCGGCCCGGACTCGGATGAACCCGTGTTATCCAGTGTGGGTTAACCTGGTCCGGAGATTAAAATAATACGGATCCGGAAGCAATTTTATAAACCCGGATATCCGAAACCCGGACTCAGATATCTTTATTTTAAAATTTATTAAATAATTAATTTTAAGTTATTAAATCTATGTATAAAAGCAAAAAAAGAAAAAAGAAAAGTAAAGAACCCTAAAACAAACTGCAGCCGCAGCAGCCCTGTTTCTCCTCTTTTCTCACCTTCTTCAATCGTCACACCATAAAACCCAAACACATCATCGTCAATCTGTCATCATCATCATCAATATTCAATTAATCCCCAAGCATCATCATCAACAACTCATCATCATCCTCAATATTCAATTCATCCCGTCGCCGTTGTCTTCATCAATTCGTCACGCCCATCCCGCCGCCATTCGTCTTCATCAATTCATCACGTCGTCGTTCGTCTTCATCAATTCGTCACGTTGCTGTCCATGATTCACTATCGTCTTCATCGCGTCACCATTCATCTTGATTACATCATCAACATACATGCTTCTTGGGAATTAACAGTGCTATGAGGTTATATTAAAGGGTCAACTTTTATCTCTAAAGCATGATTTATTTCAATTCATTTATCTTCAAGTTGTAAAATATGGATTTCTTCTTCCACCACACAAGATCATCATTATTCTCACTTTTGTGCTTTTTACTATTGTTTTTCCCTCATTTATTATCAATAGAGTTGACCAGTTGGAAAATTTCCTCCCCATTTAACAGTTTCAGAGGGGTTTCATCACACACACTATTGTCAAAGGCTTTTGCTTGGAACTGAAATTCATGACCATGAGGAAGCCAAAGCTGATGCCCAATTTATGCATTTTTTCCACTGTATTTGAGTCTACATTTTGATGTTTCTATACCACAATATAGGTAGGCATAATATCCTTTAACAGTACATCTCGCTAAATTTCTGTATGCTAGGAAGTCATTTATTGTCCATAGTAATACAACTCATAAATTAAAGTACTCATTTTTATAGGCATCATATGCCTCCACCCCAATATCCCATAAAGTTTACAAATCCTCAATAAGAGGTTGCAAATACACATGAATTTCATTACTCGGTTGTTGAGGATAAGAAATCAAGAGGGTAAACATAATGAATTTTCGTTTCATGCACAACCATAGTGGAAGATTATAAGTAATAAGAATTATTGGCCAGCAGCTATATGTACTACTAAGAGAGCTATATGGATTGATTATATTAGCTGATACAACTAGGTGAAGGTTTCTAGGATTGGATGCAAAGATCGACCATTTTTCATCTACTAACTTCCAAGATGGTGAGTCAGCTGGATGTCGGAGTTTACTATTAATCATCCTCTTATTTGCATGCCAAATCAAGTCCCTAATAGTTTCTGATGACTGAAACATGCGCTTAAACCTAGGTATAAGAGGAAAATACCATAAAACTTTTGCAAAAACCCCTTTCTTACTCTTTTCTGTAGAGTATATAATCGTTTGCACAAGCATGAATTTTAACATATTCTAAGCCCAAAGCTGACATTGTCTTTTTGGCCTTATACATAGAGGTTGGAATTTCATTATTTTCAGGGAAAGCATTTGTTAAAACACTCAACAATGCATAAAAGCTACTGTCAGACCACCCAAATCTACCCTTCACATTGAACAATTTCACTAAAAAAACTAACTTAGTAAATTTTGTGCATCCTAGGTATAAGGGTTCCTCAACTTGTTCTAGCAACTCTTTAAATGCCTTTGGGTCCCCACAACAACCCTTATAAGCATCATTAACCATTTCTAACTCATTACCATTGTCAAACTCTATATTTTGTCGTTGAAAATGGTTTTCTCATTGAGGAGAAGGACTCTTACGAATCTCTTCCCAATGGCAAAATCAATTGTCGTCTTTCAGATCAAAACCATGCATATATAAATTATCTTTTACAGTAGTAGGTGTTTTAAATGATAAATTCCCAAAATCAAGGCATGGACACCTAACGACACTACTGCCTTCAACATTTTTTATAGTAAAATTTATAAATTTCTCGACACCCTCTTCATATTCTGTTGTCAGTTGATTACATTGAATCTAAGATTTATCCATTTCTGGCTTAACAATTAACGTTCTTGACATATATATAAAACAAAGAAAGAACGTACATACTTAGAATATTTGTCTAATGTTACAGCACCATGTGAAATAAACAAAGTTAAATCTACATGAGGCCATTCAAATTAAACACAATTTAGCCCATATAGTTTTCTCTTTTATATTAAAGAAACAACATACTTTATAGAAAGTATGGTCATGGTCCAAAACCAAATTTAAAAATTACAAATATAACAACTAAGAAAGTTGATAAACCGAAATTCATACTTTTCAAAAGTTCACTCTCCTATTATAATATAAATATAATAAATAAGACAGGCCCCACAACAAACACATTACATAGTATCATAATTATAAATTTAAAGATATGTAAATTTTAAGCAAATATATAACAACTTCAAAAAGTCAAATAATAGAGGATAAGAAATAGAACTTACTAGATTAAACACTACAATCTACTGCTATATCCAATTCCAGGTACAAATCCAGCAACAATATTTATTACTGAAATATATTTTGAATGATCAGTTGATAGAATTTCAAAACTTGGATTCAATAGGGCTAAAAAGGTATCAAGAAATTAAATTAATCATATGAGTAAGCCTGGGGAGAAATAATAAACTACAACTTCAAATAAAATACATAATAGAACAAAAATGAAAGCAAACATAAAGAAAAGGTTCAAGTATCGTAATACAATGCCTTCAACAAATCAAGAACACTGAATTGTCACGTTTATGCAGCAATCACAACTATTTATATTTGACAAGCAAATGTTACGGCTGAAGACAACAACAATAACAACAACAGTAACAACAACAGCACCAGCAGATGCAAAATAGCTACAACACCACATGCATAGGTAGATGACAATGAGAGGTGAGAATCCCTTAATTTTACATAATAGAATCATTTACTAAGAAGCCCTCCTCATAATTTGTTATAGACAATTCAGGCCAATATTTAAAAAATCAGCTATCAGAACATAAAGATATATAAGTTACAGATTATCTTTAAAATTCATACACTAACACTCATTTAACTAGAAACAAAAATTCACACACAGACACATGAATATAAATCAAAACTACCTAGAATAATAAAAAAAAGTAACAACATTATGCAATGCACGATTACAACTCAAAATATTTTTAAAGACTATCTTCTTGGGAAATTATTTAGTAAATTGATTACCGAAATATATGCAATACATGCAAATACATTTCAATTTTTTAGAAATTATTTATTACTTTACATAAAAGTAGAATGAATAGGCAAAATTAAATACATGCAAATGCAACAATGACTCACCAGTGGGTGTGAAGCTTCAATTCACCATCAAGGCTAGGGTTTCAACTTCGGCAACAACGATTTAGGTCTTCTTGCACAGTAAGCGATTGGGTTTCTTTCAGTCAATAAAGGTACTGTGGCTTTTGTTCTCATTCCAATTTGGGTTTCAATTAGCACTAACTTCATCCCAGCAAAGGGAGACGATTCAATGACAATGCAACAAAGAGAGACAATTGAGTGAAGCAACCTGAACGATTTTGAAATGATGGGTGTTTGGGTGTCATTAGTTAGCTATGGCTGGCCTTTGAGGGTTTGTTGTAAGTGTGCTAATTGATTTTGAGATTCCACAATGACGCTTGCAAATTTTTTGAACACTTGGAAAAATTTTTGCCTCTTTTCTCACAAATTTTTCCCCCCATTACAAAAAGCAATGTTTTATTATTATTTTTTTTTATTTACGTTTCTGGTTTTTCTCAAACACTTACAAAACACAATGTTTTTTAATTTAAATTTGTTACTTTAACAGAAAAGACATCGTTTCACTTCTTTTTTAGTAATAAAATATTTTTAAAAATTAAGTCAAACCCGCGCAATTAAAGTCAACATAAAAAATCAGTCTTTCATTCTTGATAGCCAAATAAGTTATCACTAGTCTATCATAGTTTCTTGATATCTGTTGATAAACGATATTTCTATCACAGTTATGTCATAAGTGTATGACAGAAAATAAATCTATCACGATTCTATTGTTGTAGGCCTCCAGACCAAAAACCGTCACATAAAGGACTGTTATAGTAGACACCTTTTCTTGTAGTGAGTGTTGTACTTATAAGATAAGTATAGAGAAAGAAGAAAAAATTTGAAGATTTCCCTTAGTACTTTTGATTGAAAAATCAATTCGATCTATTTCGTACCTTTTGCTGGAGGGTGTCTTTACATTTTAAGGATAATTCATGCATATAATAATGGCGGATAGCCACAAAATCTCCCAGAGTGCTAATTTTCATGAAGAATAGTATGAAAACTCTTTAACTAAAGAAAAAGAGTTAAACAATAAGATACTGAGGGTTTAGTGACTATCGACATTCCTTCGAGGCTTGATCTCATTTCGGAGTCACTTAAGGCAAAACAAAGTGATAAAATCTTAATCAGCATGCAAATTCAGGCACAAATTGACATTTTCTATTATTAGCTGTAAATACACCAACACTGATTTTCACTCCAGCCTTTTTGCTGCTGTTGATATTATCACAATTCTAAAAAATTGGATACGACTATGTCACTAAATCTGGATAGGGTTTGAAAAAGTGAGGTCTAGGTTCAGGTATGGCAATGCTTGGATTGGCCTGAATGTAATTTTTAGAAACCCGGGTTGGGCTTAAAAAGCTGGCCCGGGGGCCGGCTTTTTAAATTGGGTTTCTACAGCCATATTTTATATATTTTTATATTATATATGTATACTTTTTTAATTTTTTTAAAATTTATAATTTTTAGATTTATTTTAATGAAATTAAACATTAAAATATAAACTTTAAATGTTTAAAACTTTTACATATATGTAATAATGGTAAAATAAATATAATTATTTAAAATAATATATATTTTATAATTTTTTTCAATAAAATCTAAGTTCCAAGCTGGGTCCTAAATTTATCAAATGATATCAAGACCAGCCCGGCTCCAACCTACATCGCCTGGGTCCAGATAGGGCAGATATCTGTGACAGCCCTAAAACCAGAGAAAGGAATCCCAAACTAGAACAGTAATCAGTAGGTGGTCAGCTGCCAACTCTTTTACATATTTTCAACTACAACCATTAGATTACAACTAATCAAATCTAACGGCTTTTTCACAAAAAACCGCCGAATCCATATATTCAACTCTATTTTAAGAGTTATTTGCACCTAAATTTATCTTTTACTTTTTACTTTCAAATACTAAGATTGTTGTACACTAAATTTTATTTATTAAATATTCATATATATATATATACACCAAACCTAAAGATTTTATAGAATCTTACCTTCTTATTCTTTTTTCTATAATTTTTTTCTTTTCTTTTCTTCCTCATTGTTTTTGTTTGATTCTTTTATGGTGCATTTACTTCCAAAGTGTAGGTACCATATGCCCATACCTTAGAGGCACCAAATTACGCCACATGTCCATACAAAAAAAAAGAAAGAAGTTGTCCTGGAAAAATAAATGAATAAATAATATCCAATTTATTTTGATAGAGCAATACTCGGAATAAATTTCCAAGGAACTTATAAAAATAACTAGAAGTAGAAAACTCATTCTAATTCCGGATTTCGGGGTCTAAAGGGACCATGCCCAAGACCATAAGAGTAAGGAGGCACACATGCATGGAATAAACAATGTAGGTATGGAATAACTATGTTTATTTCCCTATGAACAAATTCACGTCTACGTGTGCAATAATGGCAGGTGACATATGTGATTAGGGAGAGAACCCAATGTAAAACCCTAAATCCATGTCACCCAGCATCTATAAATAGGGATCCCTCTTGAGCCCAAAAAGAATAACACTGTTCATCCCTTCAAAGACAAATTTTATCTTGTTTATTATTCTTCTTTCCTCCAAACCTGATCAAACATTGACTTGGGCATCAGAGTGCCTTTTTCAGGTACCACCTTGACAGATTCAAGTTCAACAAGCATCACAAGTTCTCCATAAATAAAAAATATGTGTGAAGGTAAATTCCAGTCTCCTTCATTGGTGGTGTCTGTGGAAACTTGGCTGTAAAATTTTCTCTCACTGAAGCCCACATGAACACTATTTTACCATCATCTTTTTAGATTAGATCTGGTTGAGTATAGTTGAAAAAGAGGAGAATACTCACACATGCTTATGAAAAATGGGTTTATGTGTGAGATTCAAAACTCAAACATGCTTAAAAAGGCATTAAAGGTAAAAATGCAAGAGCAAAAATGGAGGTCTCTCCTTCAAATACCTTGCTGGAAAAAAAGAGAAAAAATAAAGAAGATGAAGAACTTATCTAGTCAACATAAAACTTTGACAAAAAATAAAAATCAACAATAGTCAAAAAGGCTTAAAATGGTCTCCACGGCTAAATCTAAGACTAATTTATCATTTGTTTTATTTTATTTTCATTTTCTTTTTGTTATACTCATTCCTAATAGTTATGCTGACTTATTTACATTCTCGCTATTCATTTTTTCCATTATACTTCTTTATTTTTTCCCACGAGTAGGCTAAGGGAAACCGAAGCATTCACTTTATCTGAGGGAATATACGCAAGGTGTTATGCCGATGTGGATGAACCTAACTTTATGTTCTAACTTAACAACTATGATTATGCATTTAACATAGAGAAATTATCACTCGTATACGCTTAAATGACACTTGTATCAAACGTACTAAAACATTTTTAACATGTATTACTCATATACCCTAAGTTGACAAAATGTGTCTACCGTCCACCAAACCGTTAGCTGCCGTTAGAAAGCTAACAGAATTGTGGCAAATTGACTATTTTGCTCTTGTAACTCAAATTAAAGTAAAAATACAGATTTACCCCAAAAATTAAGCTAAATTTTCAATACACATTTTTTTAGTTTATTATTAACAATACATTTTTTTCATAAAAAACTATAAATTATTAATGGTACATATTATTAACAATTATCCATAAAAAATTATCCATATTATAACATTAAAAATTATTAACAATTATACATATTATACTATAAAAAATTCGAGTTGAAGATTGGAGAAGTAGATCTTCAAAAATTTAGGTTAAATTTTGGAGGAGCAGATTCGGTCATGGATCAGTAATTTTTTTTTTTTTTTTGGTCCCTATGAAACAACGTTGTTTCACATAGAAGACGTTATCGCCTGATAAATGGGATGGCATGTCATTTTTTATCAAATATATCAGATGACATGTCATTTTAAATGGGATGACGTGTCGTTTTTCTTAATCAACACTTCTTCTATCTTAAAAGACTAGATTACCCTTATGATATCAGCGCTTGAAAACGGCAGCTAACGGTTCGGTGGACAGTAAACACATTTTGTCAACTTAGAGTATACGAGTGATACATGTTAAAAGTGTTCTAGTACGTTTGATACAAGTGTCATTTAAGGGTATACGAGTGATAATTTTCCTTTAACATATTAACACATTTTATTTTTAATTTTCTTATGTCATGCCTTACTTTACTTGACTTGCCCACAAGTGAGGCTAAGCAAATCCCAAATATTCACCTCATAACGGGGAATAAACAAATGTGTGTCATGTCAACATGGACTAATCTAACTTTTCCTACATATTATGTAACTAATGATTACTTTTACGCATCTAATCTTTTCATTTCCGCATTTACTATTCTAATTATTTGTAAATTTTATAATGTTAGATGCTGATTCCGGAGGGAAGTGGATGACACCCATTTACTTTTAAGCATTTAACCATTCCCTCTTTTTCCCTTATTTATCTTTCCTGCTAAATATACTCTTGTTTCCCCTTTAGCATAAGGCTTTTTAAGCCTAGATTATATTTCCATACAATATATCTCAAGAACTCTTCAATGCCTTAGCATAAATTTTCCTGAGCAAACAAAAGAAAAAGAGGGAAAAATGCTTAAAAGCACAACACTTTTTCTCATTAAAATTTCTTCCCTAAGAATTAGCCACCTTTGAATTTTGTTTAAAACAAGCACAGTAAAAGGCTAACAAAGGGAAAATGGATGTAAATGCAGGCAATCCATAGCCAGACCTCCTAAAAGCAAGTTTCATGTGGCTTCTTCCAGTGAACTTCCACTTGAGGAAAATCTGGAACCTGAAGAGCTAGAAGTATCTGCTGAAAGTCAAGATCATTGCAACACAAAATCCTAAGACAAGGCTATTATTGGCCTACATTGAGAAATGATGCCGAGGAATATTTTTGTAAATGCAAGAAATGCCAAAAGCATGGTTCATTAATCCACCAACCATCGGAATTCCTCAACTTAATGACAAGTCCCTGACCTTTTCTACAGTGGGGAATGGATATTGTGGGCCCATTACCACCTGCCCCAGGAGGAGTACGATTCGTAATTCTAGCAACCGATTATTTTATTAAATGGATTGAAGCTTCAGCTTACTCAAGTATCATAGGAAATGAAGTAATAAAATTCCTTAAATCCAATATCATCACTAGATTCGATCTTTCGCGAATCCTAGTTTCCGATAATGGAAAGCAATTCCAGAATGCTGATATGGAAAATTTTTGTCAAGAACAAGGAATAGAGCATAGATTTTCATCCCTCAGCTCTCCGTAAAGAAATGGACAAGTAGAAATTACCAACCGAACCATTTTCGACAATGTAAAAAGAAGCTGGAAAGTCCGAAAGAGCAATAGTTAAAGGACCTTCTGAATGTCTTGTGGCCTTATAGAACATCGGAAAGGCAACCAACAAGGAACTCTCATTTTTCCCTTGTATACAACGCAAAAGCCCAACGAAAATCCTCCCAACCTTGAGGTCTAAACTCGCCTAGCTTGCTGAAAACAATGTCTCCCTAGTATTGGACAAGGATTTGGTTGATAAAGCTCGAGACACAGCTACAGTACACATGGTTTCTTATAAACAACGAATTGAAATGTTATTCAACAGGCATGCCGAAGTTTTAAAAACTCAAGGAGGGGAAACTTGTCCTCAAAGTAGCAATGGATGTCAGGAAAGAGGTCAATGCTAGAAAGATGGCAGAAAAGTGGCAAGGACCATACCAAATTAGGAAAGTACTTGGCAAAGGAGCCTATAAGCTTTAAACGCTTGAAAATATTCTATGCCTAAAAAAGAAATTTACTTAGCGCCTTCTTATCTCCTTTAATTTCTACTATCGATCCACTAGTTTGTTTTTTTTTTTAAGTGCTGTTTTCATTTCCCTAAAGGCTATTTCAATGTAGATATGAATGTTATTCTAAGCTTCTTGCTTGGATTATCAATGAAAGATGTTATTCAGGAAAGCCGCTATATTTTCCAAAGCATCACTATTTTATCAAAACTACAGTTCCTTATGAACTTAAAAGAAAATAACGTCTAAGCAGGAATTATTCCATATAGCTAAAGGAAAATAATTCTCTTGGAAACATTATTCCGTATGAGTTTAAGTCAAATAATTCTCTCGGAAAAATTATTCCATATGAGCTTAAGTCCAATAATTCTCCTAAAAAAAATTATTCCATATAAGCTAAAGGAAAATAATTCCTCAATAAGAATTATTTCGAGAATAAGGAAAATAATTCCCCAAAAAGAATTATTCCGTGCTTACAAGAAATAATTCCTAACCAAATATTATTCTGAGCCTACGGTACATAAGTCCTCAAAAGAATTATTCCACGCTTAAGGAAAATAATTCGTCAACAAGAATTATTCCGAGCTTAAGAAAAATAATTCCTCAGCACCAACTACTGAATGTAAGCTAAAAGAAAATAATTCTCTCAAAAGGATTATTTTGTATAATATAAAAGAACACAATTCTTCCATAAGAATTATTCTGTAAATAATTCTTCCAAAAGTAAAATTATTTATGATGAACATGAGGAAATTATGATCCCCAAAAGAGCTCAATGACTATATGATTCACTCTAAGGGAATAATTCTATAGCAATACTTATAAATAAATAACATGTAAAGCTTTCCTAAAACTCTATGGAAACATATATATGCATACAACTTTAAGGAATCTTTCCACATGCAAAGGTATATATATATAGCAAATCCAAGCTCCAAACAAACATAAACCTTACACTATTTTTCAACAAACTAAGCCTTACACAAAAGATTCACACTTCTAAATAATTTCGAAGAGCCAAAAACAACAAAGAAAAAAAAGAATCCTTACTATATAAAACCTAAAGGTAATGTCCTTCATGAGCAAATACAAAGGTAAATAGATATTAACTAAGTCACAGAGCTCCACCTTCCGCACCCGTCGAAGTACTGGCATTAGTACCTCCCTCCTCACCATCCTCTAGATCCGGGTCTGGAATCACACTTTCTCCATAACCATCCTCATCATCATCGGAAACTATCCCGCCATTTTCATTTAAGTCAATCGCGGAAACATCCTTGCCAAGATGACGCAACGACCAACCGAGCTCATAACCAACTGACTTGTCAAACTCTTGAGGCTTCACATCATTCCTCTAACAGCAACCACACCACCCACGATGATAGTACAGTGCCATATATGCATTGGATGCTTGATCAAAAACTCAGTAATATGATGACTTTCTCCTTCCTTAGCCAATTCTTTCCTAAAGAAACACTCTATCTTCTCCTACTCCTGCTTTTCCTGCCTTTAAAGAAGCAACACATAATGCTTCTGCTCTACCTCATTGACTTTCCTCTCCAACTCAGTAATTCGAAAGTTCCTTTTCACAATACTAGATCTGGCACATTCTGACTCAGATGACAATTTCTTGCAAGATTCTGCAAATCCCTTGTAGTTATCATTCAAACGCTGTAATTCACCAACCTTTAATTCCATACTAAAATATGAGCATAAAATTAAAGAACTTTCCTTTATATATCGCTGCATACAGCACATAAAAGGTTCTCTTACCTCTGCCTCAGGCTTATAACCAAGAAGCTTTTCCTCCTCTAACAAGTCTCATAACCGCTACATCCAATGATGAAAGGGGAAAACAAGTACTAGAGGATTCTCTAACCTTATATGCAACGGAAATTCTGAGCACCACTACTGCTTCAAAAACCTGTTGATCCTTGGTAAATGATCCACAACCTTTTTTTTTTCCTCAAAGGAAGGATATTTTGCACCTAAAACACCCCTATTTTCCACAGTAAGAATAGGCTCACAATGAATACCAAAAGACTAAGATATATCTTCCCAGCATTAGAAATATCTGTTGAAATTATAACCTAAGGAAAATAAAGAACTCCTCATTAGATACTAACATATTCTTAAAATAAAATATAGATAGGAAATTATCACTAACAAGAATTGTTGAGGAATGAATTCCACACCTGATTTTGCCTTCTTTGAAGCACAATCTTTCCAAGGATCAGCCTTATGCTTCGAACATGGCAGCTTCAGTACTTTAGACTTTAACAACTCTAAAGCGAGTACTTTAGCTGAATCTACAGCCGGAATAATTGTACCTCCTTTTAAAGCTTTTATAGTAGTAAAGTTATTTCCTCCACAACCATGCCCTGCTTTTCGAGTTGAGCATTCCCCGAAGAAGAAGTTCCTCAGGAGAAAGAAGCTACACAATTAAAACAAAACATGAAACCATATAAGAATGAATTGGAAAAATCAACAACAAAAGGAAAAGTCATAAAAAGTTTCAATACTTACCATCGCTCCTTCTTTTTTGATCTTTTCCTATGTGAGCATTATTATCCTTCTTATCAACAGAAAAAGCTCCCCTACCCGAGCTGTTCTTAGATAAAACTTTCTTGCCACTTCTCATATGGGATTCATTTGTCACTGCTCCTTTAGTGGATAAAAAAATATACTCATCATGATTTTCTGGAAATAAAAAAGTGTTAAAAGAATATATATAATATATATAACAAGCAGGAGCAAAAAGAACTTATATACCATCAAATTCCAACGCATCGGAATCAGTTAGAAGAAGAATTTTGCTTGGTTCCTCCTTTTGCATATCCTTCGAAAGGTTAGAATAATCCCCCTTTTGTGGAACAATATTCCTATGCTTCCCGCCATGAATTTTTTGTGTAGGATTAGCCACTGCCTTCCTACCCCCAAATGAAGCCCCTCGTATAGTGATGGGGCTGGAATTTACCTTCACACGTATTTTTAATTTGTGGGGAACTCGTCATGATCATTGGCCTCAAAAAAGTGGGGTGAGTACCTGAAAAAGGTACTCCGATGCCCAAGTTAGTATTTGATCACAGTTAAAGAGATGAGAATGGGGGAGAAAATGAGTTTTCTCTCTCTATAATGAGCATTGCTTTTTGGAGGCCATCGACCCCTTTTCTCTTAGAGAAGGGTCTCTATTTACAGAAGACGACTTATGTGGATTTAGGGTTTTTTTTAAACCCTTAATCTAACGACATTTGTCACCCATCATTTTTGTACATGTGGAGGTGAATTTGATCTAGGAAATTATTCCGCCCCTGTGAATTTCCTTACTCGTATGATCTTTGGGTGTGACTTCCTTAGACTAATAGATTGAAGAACTAATTCCCCTTTTTTGTCAATTTTATAAGCTCCGGGAGAATTTTTCCTTAGGTGTTATTCCCCCTAGAATAGCTTGAGTGTTATTTTTCTCGGAATAGCTTGTGTGTTATTTTCCCGGAATAACTTCTATTATTTGATAGGATGGACGCATTGCATAGTTAGGTGCCTTTTGGAATATGACACCTACATCGGCCTTGACAATTTTTTTCCTCTTTGTTGGCCAAGGAAATTTTTCTTTTTTATTGGCTTAGGAAAGTTTTTCTCTGTTGTTGACTTTGGAAAGTTATTCTTCTTTTTTGGTCTAGAGAAATTTTCCTTATTCTTGGCATATAGAAAGTGACCTATTTTGGAGCAATACAGCTAGAAAACTTTTCTTCCTTGTTGGCCTATGGATGTTTTTCTTTGTTGTTGGCTTGAGAAAGTTTTTCCTCATTGTTAGCTTATATGGAGGAGGTGATCATGGGTTATCAAAATTTATCTCAGAAGCTATTTTTATTAGAGGAAACCAGGTGCTAGGTATCATTCCACAAGCTTTACAACCTATGGAATGCCAGTCCGACCCACCAATTGAAAGAGAGTTAGTTGTCTCAAGTATGCAAGTGCGAATATCTGAGATATTAAATTTTCTTGCCATGAGATCTTGCAACTTTAGAGGCAATGATTACATTTGCATTTTAGACCCATTTAAACATCTATCCATCGGTTTACTAAATGTTAATAATTGTGTGTTTTTAGAGGTATTTTTAGTTACATGTTTGTTTATATTCATTGTGTGTTTTTATTTTGTTATTCTTCTTCACTTTTGATTTGATTTTGTAGATTTGATTCGTTTCTTTGATTTGTTTTTATTCACTCTCCAGTATAAATGGCGGATAACGGTACTCTGTGACTTTTTAAGTCGGTATTTTCAGTTTCTCACAATAACTGAAACCCCAAAATCAAGCATGGAAGAAATACAACATAAATTGCATAATTGTTTTCCTTCTCTCTCTCAAAATGCTCTTAAGAAGATTTACAAAGTTTGTTGTGAACGACTATGTTTGTTAATGACCAATGGGATTCCTGCTAACATTTGTTGGTTAATTGAAGTTAAGGTTTGACTAGCAGGTGAGTTTTCTGATCCATTTGTTTCCTACATGCCTGGTTTTAGTAAAAGCACATTCGCTAAAAAAAGAAAAGCTAAGCGGCTTGGCTCTAAATGTCCTAACTGTGTAAGACTTGCTTTCAATAAACCACGTTGTAAAACTTTAAGAATGGTTTCTGTAAATCGTGAAGATAAAATCAAATTCGTTAAGGATGGCATGAGTAAAGAATTATTAGATGATATTTTACGATCTTTTGAGACGTATCCAAGCAGATCTGTGCAACGTGAAATTCATAATTTATGAAAGTTGTTCGAAAAGGAAAGTACATAGTTTAGTCTTGGGAATCTGACTCTAAAAGTCCCTGTTTGCCAGTTTATAAGAAAACTAGATGTGAAGCCTATCCTCGACCCACAGAGGGCGTTCAAGCCATTACTGGACGTAAAACCAGAGGAAGATGTGAGCCACAATCACAACTACCAGTAAATATCCTTTTATTTCACTGTTATTTTATCTTTTGCATTATTATTAATTTTGTGTGATTTTATGTCTAATCATTGTTTGCTTTTTCTTTATATTGTTTTCTTTTTATGTTTACTTTTGAATTATTGAGCCAAATGCTTCACATGTCATTTGACAAACACACCACCCCATTTACAGATGTGTATCATTGTGTTTGTCACCAAAATCCTTAAATAGGAGCTCATTTTCAAGCACTCACAAATTGTTTATTTTTAGAATTATTCTAATGACAGCAACTTCAAACAAACAACTTAAGAATATTTGTGTGCTTTCTGAATTTCGTTATAGAAAGTATAAGGAGTTCGTTCAGGCACCCATTGATCTTGGTCGCGCTATAGCAGAAAGAAAACTACATCTTGTACATGGAGGAGGTGACCGAGGGTTATCAAAGCTTGTCTCTGAAGCTACTTTCGTTCGAGGAAACCAAGTGCTAGGCATTATTCCAAAAGCCTTAAAACCTTTAGGATGTCTACCACACCTATCAACTGGAGAAGAATTAGTTGTCTCAAGTATGCAAGAAAGAATATCTTAAATGTTAAATCATGCTAACGCTTTCATTTTCTTACTAGGAGGTCTTGCAACTTTAGAGGCGCTAAGTACATTTGCTTCTTGGGCCCATTTGAATATTCATAAAAACCCCATTGATTTGTTAAATGTTAATAATTTTTATGATGGCTGAATAGCATTTCTTAATCATGCAATTAAAAATTATTTCATTCCACCCTCAACGAAAAAACTATTTATTTGTGCTCCTACTGCTAACGAGTTACTTGATCTTTAGCAAGCTTACAAACGAGAGCCAGATCTCATGACTTTGGCATTGGATTGGGCAACTGACGATGATGGCAGCAACTGATTAGTGTTAAAAATTGTATGTTTATTAAGGAGTAAAAATGTTATTTTGTGCTTATAATATAATTTACATTTATAATTATGTAACATATTATGAATTTTTAATTATTTTTCTAAATATTTGATTTTGTGTACTTTTGTGTGTTTATTAAGTAAAAATAATAATTTCACACAATTTGAGGTTCCAAACAAATGTACAGATGTCAAATTTGAATTCCTGAAGTTTGAAAAATTATGTTATTGTCGAGGAGGATCCACCACTTTTGTTGTAAATTTATAAGTTTTTACCACGGTAAATGTAGTAATTGTGAAATTATAAGTTTTTACTATGTTAGGTATTTTAATTGTTAGTGGAATGTGTTAGATGTGCTTGAGTAGATTAAGTTAGGTTTATGTTTTGTTAGTGGGGCAAATATAAGGTTAAGATATAATTAGTTTTATTTATTTGTGTGGTATGGATTAATCTTGTATTAGTATAAATAGAGAGGGGTGAACACACCTCTCCACACCTTTTTTTCTCTTCTTTCCCTTTAAATTCTTCTTCTCATCTCTCTTTGTAATATATTTTCAATAAATAAAATTAGTTTTATTTTAATTTTCAAATACCATTTTTATGTATTTTTCAATTTTAATAATTTCCTTTATTTCAATTATGTTTAGCTAAATACTAATAGTTAGGGAAATGTGAAACTCTTAGTAAAAAAAATATGATTTAATCAAATTCTATTTTTAATTATATAAACTAAATTATTTTCTATTTAATTTTATCCATGTTTTATGTTTTGAAATTTTGATTTATTGTAGACAAATATGGGAGTTTGGCACAACAAATTCTTTATATCTTAGTATAAAATATGGTACAATGGTATTTTGACTTATTATAGACAAATTAAGTTTTGCCACATTAAGTACTTAATCCATAATAAAATTAATGGGAAAATAATTGTAATTTATACAATTAATCTTTTGGGTAATAAAATAAAAATAAAAAGAATTTATTAAATTATATTTATCACTAAGAGTGGATCCATAACCCTAACTAATTCAATTTCATAGTTTTTCTAAAATTAAATTGCATGTTTTTAATTTTTCTTTTCTTTTTTTATAAACTTAAATAAACAAATTAATTTTTTTTTTATGGATCGACCTCGAACTCACCGTCTTATACTTAGGAGTAAATTAAACACTTTTAAGTCGTGTCAGTAACCCTCGTAAAAAGTGTAAATTAGATTTAACTCTCCGTTTGTAAATATTTTCTAATAGTGGTCAGGTGATATTTTCTAAAATCTACTCCTTTCTTCTAAGACATTGAAGATAATATCTCATTCAGGTTAGGGGGAGGGAATAATTGACAATTATGGAATGTCTCAGTCCTTATGATGTTTTTACTAATTTTTGTTGTAAAGACTAATTTTGGATCAAATTTGAGTCGAAGATTGCAGAATATAGAATGTAGTTTCTCTAGAAACGCATCTTCTTAATTTTAGAGTTTTGTTTTCCAAAAAAAAAATTATAACTTTTTTTTCTTCTGTTAATCATCTCCTTTAAGTTTCTACAATTAGTCCTAATTTTTTAGTGTTTTCTTTAACTTAAAAAAATAAAAAATACAAAAAACAATTTCTTTTCCTGTGTGATCTTTTAATATTGGATAACATGATGATTTCTAAATTTTGGTATTTGCATTATCTTTGGCCTTTAGTTATGTTACACTATGTTTTCCTCTTCGCATGTCAAAATGTAAATTGACAAATTTGATAAGTGAAATTGATTAAGTCATTTGGAGGAACGTACATTTCATGATAAGTTCAAGTGAGTTTTGAGCTTATTATCTTTGGAGAGTAACCTTATTTGCCTATACAACTTCACAATTTATTATACAAGATCTCTATATTTTTCTCAAAGTAAAAGAAAAAAAGAAGATAAACAACAAAAGATTTGCAGCCGCATCTGAAAGTCCATTGAACTAGTGGATATGAAAAATTATTTAGAGCCCTAAAAGATGACAGAAGGCCATCTTTGATCCATTTGAACCTTTATACCCAACCCTATTATAAAGTATCCATAGTTAACCCCTTTGACCCTTTATAAAAAAAAAAAAAACTTTTTCTTTGGTACCCTATCATCTTGTCCCATTCCAATGTAGAATATCACCTTATATTTTATGTTTTCCACCACCCAATTATGTTTGAAAATAGGGATGATTATGTATTCCTGATAATGGTGCTATGAAAAAAAAAAACAGATATGTATATATATATATATAAATAAATAAAATAAAATAAAAAATAAAAAAAATGAAAAGTAAAAATATTCCAAGCAAAAAAGCTTCTTGTAATCTCCAAAAAGTCCTATATTTTTCAAATATATATTTTTGTTTTTTCCTATTATCCTTTTTTGTTAGCCATGACCCTAGCCTATACTACGTCATAATTAAAGTCCTTGATTTTAGGGAATTATATTCTGAAGTAAAAGCTAGTAATATGAACAAAAAAATATGGTGATGCATAAAAATATAAATAAATTAATTTGGCTAATAATTCCCCTGAGTTAAGATCATTTTATTTCTAAGTTGTGGGCATTATTCTTTCATCTTGGTGAGAATCTGTAATATTATTTTACAATTCTCTCAATCTACCACTTCTTAGAGTGACAATTTTTTTGAGGGTATATTTTCTTTTGAGAGAGTCACTCTTAACCGTGATGTTTTGGGGTTTGACGTATCATTATTAAATATGGCTTGATTAATGTAGCTCTAATAATTGATCATTTTACATGATTTTAGTTAACTGATTTGTGTGGGTGTGATTTTCTTTAGGCTGAAGATAATGTTTATATTTTTATTTGATTGTTGTCATTAATATGATGAAAGAAATAAACACAATTTTTCAAACAAAAAAAAATTGGGTTTGAAATTTCACTATATTTTTATCGTTTAAATTCCTAGGGCCTAGCAATAAGCTGGTTGGGGGGGTGTGATTAACACTAAAAAGTGTACCTGTAATAAAGATAAAATTATTAGTTTTTGACTTAAAGTGTTGATTAATGCACTCATAACTTATAAATTATATGAATACTCCCCTAATAAATTTTTATGTTAAATTAATTCGTAATATGTTAATTTTTATCTTGTAAATATTTTTCAGGAATAAAGACGAAATTGGATTTGAAAACAAGAATAAAGAAGAACTGCTGGAGCAATTTGGAATGCATCATTAAGGAAATGTATTTAATAAATATTTAAAAATAAATAAAATAATAAATAAATAAAGGGTGAACAATCATGTGGTGATGGTAAGGAGGCCATTATGCCACTTGACCATCACACTCTTCAACGTACATATATTATAAAATAAAATAAATAAAGAATGATGCATTTCTTACCTATAAAAGGCAAGGAGATGCAGGAAGAAAATGAGCGATATAAGAAGAGAAGACGAGGGATTGAGCTTTCTTTCTTTTTTTTTTTTTCTTGTCTTCTGGTGTATTTAATATTCTTGTAATTTATTTCATAAGTCTATTAAATAAAATGAGTGTTTTGTTTTCCAAGATGAGTGGCTAAATTTTCTAAGCTGGGGTAAAAGGTGAAGCTCAAGGATTTAAATTTTGAAATAATTACTTTCACAAGTGAGTCTTAACGTTTATTTTAATTGTTATATTTTTCTTTCTTACCAGTTTCTTTTATGTCATGTTAATTTATAAATTTTGACCTCTTCATATTTATATGGTATTTTGACATAATGTTAACACTTCAATATAGTTGTGGCATATTAGGTACTTGGTCCATATTTATCACACTAAAGGTTACTTAAGAATTGAATGGCATAATAATTAACTAGCAGAATAAAATATGAGAGAGTGTTATAATTGTAATTTAAAATCTGAGAGTGGATCTCGTAACATTAGCATAATTTTAAATTGATTTCTAATAATTTCTTTTTCCGCAATTAATTTTTTTATTTAACTAATTGACTACTAGATTTTAAATTCTCTATGGTTCGACCCCAGACTCACTGGGTTATATTATAACTAGACACTCTTATACTTTGGAGTAATAATACTTTTGAGTCATGTCAAGCCATTTAAATGAGAGATTTCCATTTTTGCTCTTGGATTTTTGGCTTTAGTGCCTTTTTAACCATATTTGAGGTTAAGGTCTCACTCATAAACTTATTTTAATTGAATATATATGGGCATTTATCTCTTTTTACAACTATACACAACCAAAGCTAATCTAAACAAGTGAGTAAAGTGGTGGTTGTGTGGGTTTTAGTGAGAGAAAATGGCTTTTAACTTGCAAGTTCCCCACAGACAGAACCAATGATGGTGTTTGATTTTTTTTTTTATCTTCACACATATTTGTAGTTTATAGAGAACTTGTCACGATTGTTGGTCTCGAATCCAGAGGAGTGAGTACCTGAAAAAGACACTTCGACGCCTAAGTTAGAGTTTAATCAAGATTTAAGAAAGAAGAAAAATAGAGAAAATAGGTTTTTCTCTCTAAGTATGAACAGTGCTTTTGGAGGTCAAAAATTTTATTTCTCTTAGAGATGGGTCTTTATTTATAGATGATGAGTGATATGGATTTAGGGTTTTGCTTTAATCCCTCAATTTAACGACATGTGCCATTTATCATTTTTGTATACTTGGAGGTAAATTTGATCTATGGGGTTATTCCGCCCCTGTGTGTTTCCTTACTCGTATGACCTTTGAGCTTGATTTCCCTAGACTAATGGTTTGCAGAACTAATTCTCCCCTCTTGCCATTTTTGTAAGCTCCGAGAGAATTTTTCCTTAGGTGTTATTTCCTCGTAATAGATTGAGTGTTATCTACCCCAGAGTAACTTGGGTTTTATTTCCCTGAAATAGCTTTTGTTATCTGATAGGATGGACATGCGACATGGTTAGTTGCCTTTTGGAATATGGAATCTACAGTTACAACATTGGTTTCACGTTATTGTTTGAGATGCATTAGTCAATTCAACTATGGTCGCTATGTCAACAACTTGTGTTTGGGAGGAGGTTACGTTGTTTTCCACTTTAGGCTGGCCCGCCTTTTTGGCAACGATGAAATAAATGAGGATGCAAGGAAAATACTAAACTTCTATGTGGCTGGCGAGCATAAAAGTCTTCGTATTCCTCTTCTGGATGGGATTCCTGTTGACTTACGGGCCAAAGAGCCTGTATCGAGGCCAAGGTCTCCCCTTATGGATCTATGGAATTATATATCCCAAGGAAGATTGATAAAAAGAAAACACAAGCCATGATGACTTATTTACATTACTGCCATTCTATTTATTTCATGGTACTTCTTTATTTTTCCCATGAATGGGCTAAGGAAAACCCAAAAGCATTCACCTTATCTGGGGAAATGTGTGAAGGCTATTATGCTGACGTGGATCAACATAACTCTATATTCTAATCTAACAATTATAATTCTGCATCTAATATACTGACACATTTCATTTTCAATTTTCTTATGTGATTCCTGACTTTACTTGACTTACACGCGTGAGGCTAAGGAAAACCCAAACATTCACCTCTTGATGGGGAATAAATAAATGGGTATTATGCTGACGTGGATTAACCTAACTTTCCTGATATAATATGCAACCAACAATTATCTTTACACATTTAACCTTTACATTTCCGCATTTACTCTTCAGTCATTTGTAAATTTCATAATGTTAGATGATGATTCCGGAAGGAAGTAGAAATTACGGAAAACCAAAAATTAAAGGCAAAATTACCTGGCGCTGGAGCAATAGCCAAAAGAGTAGCCCTGAAAAAGCTAAAAATAGGCGGAGTGGCAAATTGGCCACCAAAAGAGAGGGTCTGAACCCACATAGAATAAACCCAAAAGGGAATATAGAGAGCTGATAGTGATAAGGAACGAAGCTTCCAAAGATGCCTATGGAAGGGAATTCAAAAGATCCTAATGGAACTCTAAGAATAATTTCTAGATGTCTTCCACAGCAGATGATGTCTGCCCTTGAGCAACAACCAAAAGAGTAGCCCTTAAAAGCTGAAAAAAACAGAGAGGCAAATTGCCCATTAAAAGAGAGGATCAGAATTCACACAAAACAAACCCAGAAAGGCACATAGGGAACTGATACTGACGAGGAACAAAGGTTCTAAAGATGCCTACAATAGAAAATTCAAAAGATCCTAAGTAGAATCCAGCAAAAAATTTCCAGGTGGCTTCCATAGCAAATAATGCCATCATAGCAGCCCTATAAGGAAAAAGTTAAAGTCCATTTGAATGACATTCCAGACCATCTAAATTATTATTTAGATTGATATCTTGTAAAAAAGGAACATTATGTTTTAGTTCTTACGACTATATGAATGATTTCAACTCTTTAAAATATTGATTCAATTGATAATGTACAACTCATGTACTCGGGTAATTGATCTCACAAGAATCCATATTCATCATTGTTTCATGAGCGCTCATGATCATCTCATATGTTATCATATATATTTATAAAAGTCTCAAAATCTCTTTTAAAACCAACCGGATTTGCTTATGAAAAATTCTCATTTCCTGCTAGAGCTTCAATATATGGAAAAGTTCAAAGAACAAGAAATATTCTCTCCTACATCAAGGGAAATAAAGATTTCCTCATGGAACTTCATTTGAAGGGAAAAGTTCAAAGAACAAGAAATATTCCCTTTTACGTCAATAGAAAATTAGATTTCCTCCTAGAAATTTAGTTCAAAGAAAAAGTTCTAAAATAAATTAATATTCTCTCTTATGTTAAGGAAAAAGTAGATTTTCTCATAGAACCTCAATTCAAGAAAAACACCTAAGAATAATTAATATTCTCTCTCATGTAAGGAAAAACAATTAGTATATTTCCACAAAGAATTCCAGTTCAAGAGAAAACTTCCCTTATAAAATTCTTCCAAAATAGCTCATTTTTCTCAAGGTCAATGTAGAGGAAAAACTTCCCTAGGCCAATAAGGAGATATTTTTTTTCTAATAAAATTTATCTAGAATAACTCATTTTTCCCAAGGCCAATGTAGAGGAAAAACTTCCCTAGGCGAAAAAAGAGAAAAATTTCACTAATAAAATTCCTACGAAACAGCTCATTTTTCCTTAGGCCAATATAGAGGAAAAACTTCCCTAAGCCAATAAGGATAAAAATTTCCCTAATAAAATTCCTTTCGAACATGTCATTTTTCCTAAGGCCAATGTAGACTAAAAACATCCCTAGGTCAATAAGGTGAAAAGTTCCCTTATGAAATTCCTCCAGAAAGACTCATTTTCCCTAGCCCAACGTAGAGGAAAAACTTCCTTAGGCCAATAAAGAGAAAAGTTTCCTCATGAAATTTCTCCAGAGAAACTCATTCTTCCCCAGGCCAATGTAGAGGAAAAATTTCTCTAGGCCAACAAAGTAGAAAAAATTTCCTAGGCTAACAATGAGGAAAAACTTTCCGAAGCCAACAAAAAAGAAAAATTTTGTAGGAGGAAAACTTCCTTAGGCCAATAAAGAGAAAAAAATTTGTAATACTATTTCTCCATAATAAGTCACTTTTCCTCTTCTAAAGAGAAAAACATTTTGAAGGCCAACAAAGAGGAAAAATTTTCTTATGCCAATAAAGAAGAAAAGCTCCCTAACAATATTCTTCCAGAATAGCTCGCTTTTCCCTCGCACGGATAAGGAGGAAATTTTCATAATAATATCATTTTGGAAAATATTCCACTTCTCCTAAAGCTAATAACGAGGAAAAACATCCATAGGCCAACAAGGAGAAAAAATTTTGTGATAGTATTCTTCCAGAATAAGTCATTTTTCCCTATGCCAAGAAAATACCAATGCCCTATAAGGAAATCAAAGGTTAAGGAAAAATTTAGGCAAACAAAAGGTAAGGCAAGAAAGCATGCCAAGCCACAGGAAGACTAATGTTCAACAAGGCAAACAAAGGCTAACTAAGGCAACAAAGAAAAACTACGGCAAAAGTTAACTAAGGAAAACAAAAGCCAAAGCCAACAAAAGAAAGCCAAACTAAGGTATGGCCAACCTTATACAAGGCAAGACAAAAATGAGTCATGCTCAACCAAGGCATAAAATATATGCTTACCCAAATTCTAGAATAAAAACAAAGATTTTCTTAAACCATTCCTTGGCTAACTAGAATGCCTAGGGAAAATTTGCATTTCCGCTTAGAACTTTGGTTCTTTGAAAAAAAGGTTGAGGAAACTAACATTTTCTCTCAAAACTTTAGTTTAAGGGAAAAGTTCAAAGAATAATTACCATTTCCTCCTGGAACTTCAGTTAAAAGGAAGAATTCAAAGAGCTAACATTTCATCTAGGAATTTCAATTCAAAGGAAACAATTCACTTTTTCATAACTCAACAAGAGAAAAGTTCATTGACACATTCCTCCCAAAATATGTTCAAACACCTAAGGCATAGTTCTTTAAAAAAGGCCACATGGCCAGTCGAACAAAAATTAGAACTTCTTATTCCAATCAAAGTATTTTCTAAAGAAAATACACTTGTGGGGGGAAGTAGTGTAGGTGTCATATTCCATAAGGCACCAAACAATGCACATGTCCATCCTATCAAATAAAAGAAGCTATTCTGGAAAAATAGTATCCAAGCTATTCTGGGAAAATAATATCCAAGCTATTTTGGAAAAATAACACCCAAACTATTCTCGGGGAGTAACTCCCAAGGAAAAATTCCTTCGGATCTCATAAAGATGGCAAGAGTGGGGGAATTCATTCCGTAATCCATTAGTCTAGGGAAATCACATCCAAATGTCATACGAGTAAGGAAACACACAGGGGCAGAATAATTTCTTAGATTAAATTCAACTCCACGTGTACAAAAATGTTGGGTGACATATGTCCTTAGATTGAGGATTTAAAGCAAAACTCTAAATCCATATCACTCATCATCTATAAATAGAGACCCATCTCGAACAAAAAAAAAGGGTCTATGGCCTCCAAAAAGCAATGCTCATTCTAGAGAGAGAAAACTCATTTTCTCCCCCATTCTCATCTCTTTAACCTTGATCAAATACTAACTTGGGCATCGGAGTGCCTTTTTCAGGCCCCGTTGGATTCGAAGCCAACAATCGTGACAAGTTTCACACAAATCAAAAATACGTGTGAAGGTAAATTCCAGTCCCTTCAGCCAACAATAAGGAAAAACTTTCCTTGGCTAATACGGAGGAAATTTTCCCTAGGCCAACAAAGGAGAAAAAAATTTCTTAGGCTAACAATGAGGAAATGCTTTTCTAGGCCAATAAGAAAGAAAAGTTCCCTAAGCCAATGTAGAGGAAAAAACTTCCCTAGGCCAATAAGGAAAAAAAAAATTTCCTTTTTCCTAGGTCAATGTAGAGGAAAAAATTCCCTAGGCCAATAAGAAAAAAATTCGCTAATAAAATTTCTCCAAAATACCTCACTTTTTCATAGGCTAAGAGGAAAAACTTCCCTAGGCTAATAAGGAGAAAAGTTTCCTTAGTAAAATTCCTCCAGAATAGCTCACTTTCCTAGGCCAACAATAAGGAAAAACTTCCCTAGGCAAACAATGAGGAAAAATTATCTAGGCCAACAGAAAGAAAAAGCTTTTCTAGGCCAACAATAAGGAAAAACTTCCCTAGGCTAATAAAAAAGAAAATTTTCCTAGGCCAACAAAGAGAAAAAACTTTTCTAAACCAACAAAGAGGAAAAGTTTCATAGTGATATTCCCATAGAATAGGTTTCTTTTATGCTAAGAAGGAGGAAATATTTTCCTAGGCCAACAAGTAAGGAAGATTCTCTAATACTATTCCTCCATAGTATATCAGTTCTTCTTAAGCCACAAATTTTTCTCTAGTATTATTTCTTCAAAATATGTCACTTTTTTAAAGCCAATAAGGAGGAAAAATTTCCTAAGCTAACAAAGAGGAAATGATAGGCCAATAAAAATGAGAAGTCCCATTATTATTATGTTTAAACATTAGTAACAACAGCCCGATTATTACTAATGTGAAGATGTAGTAATATCTCATTAAATATTCAGTATATCAAAAGCTTAAGGTTACCAACATTCCATGAAGAAATTTTCCACAAGCAATATTGACACGACTCAAAAGTGTATTACTCCCAAGTATAAGAGTGTCTAGTTATAATATAATTCGGTGAGTCCGGGGTCGAACCACAGGGAATTTCAAATTCAGTAGTCAATTTAAAACTAAGAAAATTAATTGTGGGAAAAAGAAATTATTTGAAATCAATTTAAAAATAAACTAAGGCTACGAGATCCACTCTCAGTATTCAAACTATAATTTTAATACTCTCTTATTTTTAGCCTCACTTTTACCAGTTAATTATTATATCATTTAATTCTCAACTAACTATGTGTGTGGATAAATATGAAATAAAGTACCTAATGTGCCACAATTAATGTGTCGACATTATGTCAAAATACCATAAAATTCAGTGAGATTTATAAATTAACATGATATAAAAATAGCCAGAAAAGAATAAAATAACTTAAAACTCACTTGAAAAAGTAATTAATTTTATGATTTGAAACTTTGAGCTTCATCATTCACCTCAGCTCAGTAAAATTAGCCACGCATATTGGAGGAAAACACAACACTCTTTTTATTTGATAAACTTTTGAAATATGTTACAAGGAAAATTGATACAAAAGGAAACAAGAAAAGAAAAAAAAAAGAAAGACATAAATTCTTCAGTTCCCTCTTGGCTACAACAAAAACTCGGCTTAAGCTTCTCTCTTGCGTCTCCCCCTCTGGCTTGCATCCCCTTGCCTTTTATAGGCAAGGGAATCGTCTTCTTTTATTTTATTTTATTTTTATATTATCTATACATATTGAATTGTGTGATGGTCAGGAGGCGTGATGACCTCCTGACCATCACCAACATGCTTGCCAATGCTTTTTTTTTTGTTTTTTTTTATTATTACATCTCCTCAATTGTGCTCCAGTAGTTCTTCTTTATTCCCGCTTTCAATTCCAATTCCATCTTTATTCCTGAAAAAATATTTACAAGATAAAAATTAACAATTTGTTAATTAATTTAACATAAAATATATTTAGTGAGTATTAAAATAATTTAGAAATAATGAACGTATTAATTGACACAATAAGTGAAAAACTAATAATTTTATCCTTATTAAATGTACACTTTTTAGTGTTAATCACACCCCCCAAGCAGCTTATTGCTAGGCCCTAGCAATTTAAGCGATAAAAGTTTAGTAAATTTTCAAACTCAAATTGAAAATCTTTTTTTTTTTTGAAAAATTGTGTTTACTTCTTTCATCAGATTAATGACAACAATCAAATAAAAGTATAAGCATTATCTTCAGCCTAAAGAAAATCACACCCGCACAAAACAGTTCAGTAAAATCTTGTAAAATGATCAATTATGATTAAGAGTGACTCTCTCGAAAGAAGATATACCCCAAATTAAATTCACTCTAAAAATGGTAAATTTGAGAGAATAATAAAACAATATCACACGCTCTCACCAAGATAAAAAATAATACCCACAGCTTAGAAATAAAATGATCTCAAATCCAAGGAATTACTAGAAATTTTATTTTTATTTTTATTTTTATGCATCACCACATCTTTTAGTCCATATCACTAGCTTTTACTTCAAACTATAGTTCTAAAAAATCGAGAATGAATTTTATTAGGACGTAACGTAGGCTAGGGTTATGGCTAACAAAAAAGGTAATAGGGAAAACAAAAATATATGTTTGAAAAATAGGAGACTTTTTGGAGATTACAAGGTGCCTCTTTTTTTTTGCTTGGATTTTTTTTCTTTTTTCTTTTATTTTATTTATTCATATATACATATCATCTTTTTTTTTCATAGCACCATTATTAGGAATACATAATCATCCCTATTTTCAAATATAATTTGTTGATGGAAAACATAAAACATAAGGTGGTACTCCACATTAGAGTAGGCAAATATGATAGGTTACCAAAGAAAAAGAATTTTTTTTTTCAAAGGCTCAAAGGGGTTAACTATGGATTCTTTATAATAGGGTTGGTTAGAAAGGTTCAAACTGATCAAAGATGGCATTCTGTCATCTTTTAGGGCTCTAAATAATCTTTCATATCTACTAGTTCAATAGACTTTTAGATGCGGCTGCACAAACTTTCTCTTTTTTCTTTTTTTTTTTTACTTTTTTCTTTTAAAGAAAATATTGAGATCTTGTACAATAAATTGTGAAGCTGTATAGGCAAACATGGTTACTCTCTAAGGATTATAGGCTCAAAAACTCGCTTGGACTTTCATAATTTGTACATTCCTCCAAATGGCTTAATCAATTTCACTCATTCAATTTCTCAATTTACATTTCAACATGCAAAGGGAAAAATATAGTGTAACATAACTCAAGGCCAAAGATAATATGAATACCAAAATTTGAAAATCATCATGTTATCCAATGTTAAAAGATCACACCAAAAAAGAAAACTTTTTTTTTTTAAGAAAACACTAAAAAATTGGGACTGATTGCAGAAACTTAAGGGAGATAATTAAGAGAAGAAGAAAGAAAAAAAGTTAGAAAACAATTTTTTTTTTTTAGGAAAACAAAACACTAAATTTAAGAAGATGCATTTCTAGAGACACTACATTCTATATTCTGCCATCTTCGACTCAAATTTTTATCCAAAGTTAGTCTTTAAAAAAAAATTAGTAAAAACATCACCAGGACTGAGATATTCCACAATTATCAACTATTCCCTCCCCCCAACCTGAAGGAGACATTGTCCTCAATGTCTAAAGAAAAGAGTAGAGTTTAGAAGATATCATCTGGCCACTGTTGGAAATATTTACAAACGGAGAGTTAAATCTAATTTACACTTTTTATGAGAGTTACTGCCATCGTCATTAGTTGCCCAATCCAACACTAAAGTCATGGGATCTGGCTCTGGTTTGTAAGCTTGCAAAAGATCAAGTAACTAATTAGCAGTAGGAGCACAAATGAAGAGTTTTTTCACTGAGGATGGAATGAAATAATTTGTAATTGTATGATTAAGAAATGTTATTAAGCCATTATAAAAGTTATTAACATTTAACAAACCGATGGGTTTTTTATGGATATTCAAGTGGGCCCAAAAAGCAAATGTAATTAGTGCCTCTAAAGTTGCAAGATCTCCTGGCAAGAAAATAAAAGCGTCAGCATGATTTAACATTTCGGATATTCTTTCTTGCATACATGAGACAACTAACTCTTCTCTAGTTGGTGGGTCTGGTAGACATCCTAAAGGTTTTAAGGTTTTTGGAATGATGCCTAGCACTTGGCTTCCTCGAACGAAAGCAACTTCAGAGACAAGCTTTGATAACCCTCAGTCACCTCCTCCATATACAAGATGTAGTTTCCTCTCTGCTATAGCACGACCAAGATCTATGGCTGCCTGAACGAACTCCTTATACTTTCCATAGCGAAATCCAGAAAGCACACAAATGTTCTTTAGTTGTCTGCTTGAAGTTGCCGCCGTTACAAAAATTCTAAAAAGAAACAATTTGTGAGTGCTTGAAAATGAGCTCTTATTTAAGGATCTTGGTGACGAACATAATGATATACATCTGTAAATGGGGCGGTGTGTTTGTCAAATGACGCGTGAAGCTTTTAGCTTAATAATTCAAAGGTAAATAGTGAAAAGAAAAAGAAAACAGTGATTAGATAAAATAAAGAAAAAAAACACAATAATAATAATAATGCAAAAGATAAAAGAACAGTAAAATAAAAGGATATTTACTGGTAGTTGTGATTGTGGCTCACATCTTCCTCTGGTTTTACGTCCAGTAATGGCTTGAACACCCTTTATGGGTCGAGGATAGGCTTCTCATCCCGTTTTCTTATAAACTGGCAAACACGGTCTTTTAGAGTTAGATTCCCAAGACTAAACTGTGCACTTTCCTTTTGGAACAGCTTCCACAAATTTTGAATTTCACGTTGAACATATCCGCTCGGATGCGTCTCAAGAGATCGTAAGATATCATCCAACGATTCTTTATTCATGCCATCCTTAACGAATTTGATTTTATCTTCACGATTTACAGAAACCATTCCTAAAGTTTTATAATGTGGCTTTTTGCAAGCAAGTCTTACACAGTGAGAACATTCAGAGCCAAGTCGCTTAGCTTTTCTTTTCTTAGTAAATGTACTTTTACCAAAACCAGACATGTAGGAAATGAATGGATCAGAAAACTCACCTGCCAATCGGACATTTGCTTCAATTAACCAGCGGATGTCAGCAGGAATCCCATTGATCATTAACAAACGCAGTCGTTCACAACGAGCTTTGTAAATCTTCTTAAGAGCATTTTGAGGGAGAGAAGGAAAATGTTGATGCAAATTTCGTTGTATTTCTTCCATGCTTGACATTGAGGTTTCAATTATTGTGGGAAACTGAGAATACTGACTTAAAAAGTCATGGAGTACCGTTATCCGCCATTGATACAGGAGAGTGAATCAAAACAAAACAAATCAAATCTGCAAAATCAAATCAAAAGTGAAGAAGAACAACAAAATAAAACAAAAACATATAAGGAATATAACTCACCTTCGTCCTTTTATTGAATTTACCTCTAGTTCCAATTGCAGATTATAAATACCATCCTCTATTTCCTTGAGTTGTCTTTTTAGATCTTTCACGTGAGATACTAACTTTAGTGGTTGTAGATCCCAAATGGGATGTGATTTACAAAATCGGAGCAATTTCCTCAGGTGAAATTTTACATGTAAAAGCGTTTTAAGATGATAAAAAAGGAAATTTCTCATGGAGGTACTCATGACAAGTATAAAAATTTGGTGAGCTAAATCACAATTATCAAACAACACACAATTAAAACAATGCAATGCACTTCATTCAAGACATAGGGAAAAGGAAAAAGAAAAAGATATCAAACAATTCAAACGATAAAGTAACAGTAAATCAAATTCACAAAAAGTTAAAATGAAAAGGCTTAATTAAAATTTGGTGGGTCACTCAAATTGATTTCGGTATCTATTTCATGTGGTTGGTATTCCAGATATGGTTTCAATTTTTTACCATTAACTTTAAATGTGATACCATCTTTTGGATTCTCAATTTCTACGGCTCCATATGGACACACATTTTTTACAACAAATGGACTATTCCACTTTGACTTTAACTTCCCTAGAAATAAATGAAGACGAGAATTATAAAGCAGCATTTTTTGACCAATTTCAAATGTTTTTCAAAAAATTCTTTTGTCATGAAAAAATTTGGTTCTTGCCTTAATAATTCTAGAATTCTCATATGCATCATTCCTTAATTCCTCAAGTTCATTTATTTGTAATTTATGCACATTACCAGCATCATCAAGACTTGAATTAAAAGCTTTAATGGCCCAAAATGATTTATGTTCAAGTTCAACTGGTAAGTGGCAAGATTTTTCATAAACAAGCCGATATGGTGACATTCCTAAAGATGTTTTAAAAGTTGTACGATATGCCCAAAGTACATCAGTTAGTCGAAGAGACCAATCTTTACGATTTGGATTAACTGTCTTTTCTAAAAACATTTTTATCTCTCTATTTGCTAATTCAACTTGACCACTTATTTGAGGGTGATAAGGGGTAGCAACCTTATGTGTAATTCCATATTTCTTCATTAAGGACTCAAATGGCTTATTACAAAAATGCTTACCTCCATCACTGATAATAGCTCGAGGTATTCCAAATCTGCTCAAAATATTTTCTTTTAAAAAGCGGATCACAATCTTGTGATCATTGTGCCGACGAGGAATCGCCTCGATCCATTTTGAAACATAATCAACAGCAACCAAAATGTATACAAATCCAAATGATTATGGAAAAGGGCCCATAAAATCAATTTCCCAACAATCAAATATTTCAATGATAAGGATGGGGTTTAAAGGCATCATGTTTCGCTTTGAAATAGACCTTACCATTTGACAATTCTTACACATTTTACAGAATGCATGTGAATATTTAAATAATGTAGGCCAATAAAATCCACACTGCAATATTTTTACAATTGTCTTTTTTGAAGAAAAATGGCCACCGCATGCTTCAGAATGACAAAATTGAATGACCCTACTTACCTCGTCGTCTGGTATGCATCTTCGAAAAATTTAATCAGAGCAGTACTTGAACATGTATGGATCATCCCAGTAAAAGCTTTTCACTTCTGTTAAGAATTTCTTCTTGTCCTGGGAACTCCAGTCACATGGCATTTCACCTGTTGCAAGATAATTAACAATATTAGCATACTAAGGCATTTTGTTTATAGAAAATAAAAATTCATCAGAGAAAGAATCATTGATGGGCGTTGTTTCAATTGAAGACTCATTTGTAAGTCTTGAAAGATGATCTGCAACAACATTTCAGCTCCCTTTTTGTCTTTGATTGTCAAGTTAAATTCTTGAAGTAGCAAAATCCATCGTATCAACCTTGGTTTGGCATCCTGTTTTGATATTAAATATCTCACAGCAGCATGATCAGAATAAACAATAGTGGATAAACCAATTAAAAACGAACAGAATTTATCCAATGCAAATATTACAACAAGTAGTTCTTTCTCAGTTGTAGTGTAATTCATTTGAGCACTATTCAAAGTTATACTTGCGTAATAGATAACAAAGGGCTTACCTTCCTTTTTCTGTCCCAGAACAACACCAACGACATAGTCACTAGCATCACACATTAGCTCAAAAGGTAAAGACCAATCAGGGGGTTGCATTATTGGGGTTGAGGTCAAAAGACTAGTTATCTTTTCAAAAGCTTGTTGACAATCTTTAGTCCATTCAAATTGTGCGTCTTTTATTAGAAGGTTACAAATTGATCTAGATAAGGCACTAAAGTCTTTTATAAACCTCCTATAAAATCCTGCATGTCCTAAAAAAGAACGGACTTCTCTAATTGTCTTTGGTGAGGGTAATTTTGAAATGACTTCAACTTTCGCTTTATCAACTTCGATTCCTTTTGAAGACACAAAATGGCCCAAGACAGTTCCAGAAGTGGTCATGAAATGATATTTTTCCTAATTTAAAACTAGTCCTTTTTCTTTACACTTTTTCAAAACTTTTTTCTAGATTATCAAGACATGTATCAAAAGAATTACCAAATACAGTTAAATCATCCATAAAAATCTCTAGACAATTTTCAACCATGTCACTAAAAATGCTTAGCATGCACCTTTGAAATGTTGCAGGAGCATTACAAAGTCCAAAGGGCATTCTCCTAAATGCAAATGTTCCAAATAGGCATGTGAATGTAGTCTTTTCCTGGTCTTCTGAGGCTATAGGGATTTGATAATAGCCAGAGTAGCCATCAAGAAAGCAGTAGTAGGGATGTCCAACTACTCTTTCGAGAATTTGGTCTAGAAATGGAAGAGGAAAATGATCTTTTCTAGTGGCATCATTTAATTTTCTGTAATCAATGCACATGCGCCAACTAGATGGAATTCGTGTTGGGATTGGTTCACCTTTTTTCATTTTTTACAACAGTTATTCCAGATTTCTTTGGTACTACTTGTGTTGGACTTACCCATTTACTATCAGAGATAGGGTAGACAATTCCTACGTCTAGTAGTTTAAGGACTTCATTCTTTATCACTTTTTCATGTGAGGGTTTAGTCTTCTTTATGGTTGACAGGTTGTTTTGGCATTTTCCTCTAAGTGTATTCAGTGTGTGCAAATTAAAGAATTAATACCTTTTATGTCTTTTAAGGTCCAACCAAATGCAGTTTTATGCCTTTTTAGTACAGATAACAACTTACCTTTTTGATCATGCGTGAGTTGGGAAGAAATTACCACCGGATATGTCTGCTGCTTTCCAAGATAGGCATACTTCAATTCTTCTGGTAAGGGCTTTAATTCGAGCTCTGGTGCTTCCTCTTTGTTTGGTTCTTCAGGTTGTACCGTAGCTTCAAAGTTTGATTGGTCATCGTCACCTATAGGTACCTGCATAGAATCAAGTGTAGGGCATATGTTAGCAGTATCAAAATCTAATTCCTTACTTGATTCAAAAGAACCAGCAAAATAAATTTCCGCAGAGTTTGTAAAATTCTCATCCTGAATGTGTTCCTCAATGATTGGCTTGATGAGATCAATCTCATCATTCTCATTATCATCATCTTCTTGGTGTTGAGGTTGTTTACACATGTTGAACACATTGAGTTCCAGTGTCATGTTGCTGAAAGATAAATTCATTAATCAATTCCTACAATTTATCAAAGTATTAGCAGTAGCCAAAAATGGTCGACCCAATATAACAGAAATTTGTTTGCATTCATTAGTAATTAGTTTTGTTTCCAAAACAATAAATCCACAGGATATATGAATTTATCGACTTAGACTAATACATCTTCAATTATTCCTCTTGAAACTTTAATCGATCTATCAGCAAGTAAAAGAGTAGTAGAAGTTGGTTTTAATTCACCGAGATTGAGTTGTTGGTACACTGAGTAAGGAAGCAAATTAACACTAGCACCAAGATCAAGTAAAGCATGTCCAATTTTATGATCCCTAATAGTGCAAGAAATAGTTGGACAACCAGGATCCTTGTATTTCAAAGCATTATTGGTTGAGAGAATGGAACTTACATGTTATGCTGAAAAAGCTCTCTTTTGCACCTTATGTTTCTTTTTCACCGTGCACAGATCTTTCAGAAATTTAGCATAAGAAGGTACCTGTTTAATGACATCTAGCAGAGAAATATTGACCTTTACTTGTTTAAAAACTTCATAAATTTCTAGACTATGTTTGATTTCTTTCGCTTGATTAATGCTTGAGGAAATGGGGGTATAGGAGGAGAGTTGGTTATTTCTTCATGGGTTAAAGGTTCGACAGACTCTTCCCTATTTTCTAAAATTGAATCTTTACTAGTTTCACGAGGGTCCACAATGTGTTTTTCGACCACTTTGCCACCACAAAGGGCTATAACTGATTTGATTTGACTTGACTCATATGTTAGTTTCCTGAATTTCCCATTTGAGGATGTTGTTGACTCTTGGGGTTTGGTTCAGGTTGAGTAGGAAACTTTCTTTTTTCATGCATGGTTAGAGTAGATGTAAGTTTGGAGATAGTTTCTGTCAAATTAGTTAAGGTTTGCATCGTTTGGTTATTGATCAACTCTTGTTTTTCAATAAACGAATGCAATGTGTCTTCTAGAGTTTTTCTTGGTGGTGGGACATATGGTGGGTAACTCTGGGGGTTTTGAAAATTTTGACATGAAGGAACTAGTTGTGAAGGTTGTGCATGATCATCATTTCTCCAACTGAAATTTGGGTGGTTTCTCCAACCAGAGTTGTAAGTTTGGGAATATGGATTTGGATTTGGCCTTTTGAAATTGTCAACGACATTTACTTGTTCGTGTAAACTTTCTCTCAGAGCTGGCAAAGTTGGACAGTCCTGAGTAGAATGGTCGGTAGAATCACAAACATAACATGAAATATTTTAAATAGACTTTACTGTTAACATGAATATGTTAATAATATTGATTTTGATGATAACAAATTTTAAATGGGTTTTGATTAAAATGTTGGAATTATTCCTTAATAAACGAAAGCCTTATAATAATTCCAATTATATTCATAAAAGTTGGAAAACTGTTAAAATTCAAATTGGAAAATGATTCTCTGCAAAATCTGGCTTAAAATGTGATTCTGGAAATAAACGGTAAACCATTTTCTTTTAAACGGTTAACCGATTAAAACCAGATAGCAACAAATTTCCTAAGCTCTAACCGATTAAGAAAAATAGAAAACACAAAAGGCTGGGAAGACAACTGGAATTTAACGAGGAACCGTTTATTTAAACGGTTAACCGATAAAATCTAGAATTGAAGATTGTACTCATCTAGCACCATTTAACAAAAACGGATAAGGCTAATTTGCTTTGCAGGTTACTGGAAACAAACGGCGAACCATTTATTACAACCGGCTAACCGATAATTTCCAGAGAGGTCATTTCATGCAAATTCTTAACCGTTTAATGTAAATGGATAACTGATGTTCATCTTGTAGGTCTCTGGAATTTAACGGCGAAATGGTAACCTTAAACGTCAAACCGTTTATTTAAAAATTGGTCCAACGGTAACATTGACCAGCCTAAACGGTTAACCGTTAATGGCTAACGGCGAACCGTTTTCGAGAAGACAGCCTATAACTGCTAGTTTTTTAGCTCCAGCTATAAATAAGCTCATTCAAATTCAAACAAGATTGATCACAACACGACCATTGAGCTTATATTCGAGAATACAATCTTCATAGAGCTTTAAAACACATTCTTGCTTTATATATTCACACATTAAGCATTGATTTGTAATCTTAAATATTGTATGAGAGAAAAATAATTTTTAATCTTTTACTTTGAGTGATTGTAAGTGTTGGGATACATTTGGGTTAAGAGATTGGGGATAATCTCTTGTTGTAAAGGTTCATTGACACCTTGGAAGTCAAGTGTAAGCATTTGAAGCCTTGGAGGCTTGCTTAGTGAAATTCTCAAGCCCGGAAAACTTGGAGGCATGGATGTAGGCAAGGTTGGCCGAACCACGTAAAAATCTTCGTATTTGAATCTCTCTTCCCTTATCTTTTTATATTGTAATTGATTTAATTGTTATTCCATTAAATTCATTTTAGATTTGCGTGATAATTTGTTTTAGAATTAAATAATTTTTAGAATCCCAATTCACCCCCCCTCTTGGGTTGCACACATGTATTTCATTTAGTATCAGAGATTGGTTCTCTTGTTAGGACTTAACCGTCTAGAGTAAAAGATCCATGGCAACCCAAAATGACTCAACCTTTAGAGAAGGACAGTCCACAACTAGACCACCGTTCTTTAACGGAAATGACTACCCATATTGGAAAACTAGGATGAGAATTTATTTACAAGCACTAAATTATGAAATTTGGGAAGTTGCATGTGATGGTCAATTTTTGCCCCCAACTAAAAATGACGTCAGGGAAGATATTCCAAAACCTTCAAGGGAATGGAATGAATTGGAAAAGAGAAAAGCTTCTTTAAATTCCAAAGCTATAAATGCTTTATTTTGTGCACTTGATAAGAAAGAATTTCATCAAGTATCTAGTTGTGAAAGTGCCAATGAAATTTAGCACAAACTTGAAGTAGCCTATAAAGGCACAAATCAAGTGACAAAGTCAAAAATTAGTAGGTACACTCGACAATATGAGTTGTTCCAAATGGAACAAAATGAGAGTGTGTACTCTATGTATACGAGATTTACGGTACTCTATGTATACGAGATTTACAGACATAATAAACACCTTAGGAGCCCTAGGAAAGACATTCTCAAATAGCGAAAAAGTTAAGAAAATCATTAGGTCACTTTCAAAAGAATGGATACCTAAAAGAACTGCTATTGAAGAGGCCAAAAATTTAAATACTTTACCTCTTGATGATTTAATTGGTTCTCTCATTTCATATGAAGAAGATTTGGCAGCAGAAAAAGGGGATGAAGAGAAGAAGAAAAGCATTGATCTCAAAGCTTCAAAATATGAGAGTGATGGGGATAGTGAACCGGATGATGAAGAGCTGGTCATGCTAGCAAGGAGGTTCGAAAAATTCTTCAAGAAAATCGGAGAGCGAAGAAATTTCAGAAACTTCAAGAACTAAAGGGAGAAGAAAGAGGTAATCACATGCTATGAATGCAAGAAGCCTGGCCATATACGATGGGAGTGCCCACTTATCAACAAACTCAAGAAGAAAGCCATGGTTGCAACTTGGGATAATAGTGAGGAAGATTCAAGTGATGAAGAAGGGTCGCAAGAAGTATCAAACCTAGCGCTTATGGCAATAGGAGGGGATGATAATCTCAATGAGGTAAGTGATCCCACCTATGATGAATTGTATAATACTTTTAAAGAATTACATAATGAGTTGATGAAGATTGGTAAAAAGAATGTATGTCTTAAAAAGGAAATGGCAAAGCTTAAAAATGAAAATGAATCTCTAAATGCAAGAATTGCATGCCTAGAAGTAGAGAACAAAACATTGCATGATGAAATTGCATTATCAAATGAGAAATCTAGCATCTCACATGAGCATTTAGAATCACACATAGATGATCTGAAAAATGAAAATGAAATGCTTAAGAAAAAAAGCAATGAGTTGAATGAGATTGTTTTAAAATTTACAAATGGGCAAAAGATGTTGGATAACATGCTTAATTCACAAAAATGTGTGTTTGACAAAGGAAGTATTGGTTATAAGCCAAACTTGAAACAAAAATATTATAAAAACTACTTTGTGAAGAGTACATCTAGTAACAATCAAATTGTATGTCATTTTTGTAATCAAGATGGTCATATGAAAAATAGATGTCCAGTAAAAAGAAATGCATATTATGCTATGAAATGCATTTGGGTTCCAAAAGGAATCACTACTAACCCTCAAGGACCCAAAAAGCTTTGGGTACCTAAAACTTGAGATTTTCTTTGAAGGGCTTGAAGAAGAAGAAAAATAAATGGTACTTGGACAGTGGTTGTTCAAGGCACATGATCGGAAACTATGCATTGTTCTCAAGCTTCACCAAAATTGAAAATGGTGGAGACGTATCTTTTGGAGACAACTCAAAAGAAAAAATTCTTGGAATTGGAAATGTTGGTAAAGCTTCCTCAACTCTAATTGAGAATGTATGTTTGGTTGAGAACTTGAAACACAACTTAATTAGTATTAGTCAATTATGTGACAAAGGTTATAAAGTTATCTTTGATAAATTTAGTTGTGTTATTGAGAATTCATGTGATGGCAAGATCTTATTTGTTGGGAATAGATGTGGTAATGTTTATATCATTGACATAGAATGTGCATCTACTCTTGATAAATGCTTTTCGGCATTGCATGATAATAGCTGGTTATGGTATAGAAGGTTAGAACATGCAAGTATGGATTTGATTTCAAAAATTTCAAAAAATGATTTAATTAAAGGTCTTCCAAAAATTAGTTTTCAAAAAGATAAGATTTCTGAAGCTTGTCAATTTGGAAAACAAATCAAAACATCTTTCAAAAATAAAAATCATATTTCTACTTCAAAACCACTTCAACTTCTTCACATAGATTTATTTGGGCCCTCTAGATATGCTAGTCTAAATGGCAAATATTATGCATTTGTGATAGTGGATGATTATTCTAGATATATATTGGTATTATTCTTAGCTAATAAGTATGATGCTATTGATGCCTTTAAAGTGCTTTGTAAGAAAATTCAAAATGAAAAAGGGTATGGTATTGCATGCATTAGGAGTGATCATGGAGGAGAGTTTGAAAATCATGCATTTGAGACTTTTTGTAATGATTTTGGTATTGAGCATCAATTTTCATCACCTTGAACTCCACAACAAAATGGAGTTGTTGAGAGAAAGAATAGATCTATTCAAGAAATGACTAGGACTATGTTGAATGAAAATTCATTGCCTAAGTATTTTTGGGCCGAGGTCGTCAACACCGCTTGTTATGTTTTAAATCGTGTGTTGATTAGACCTAACCTTAACAAAACTCCATATGAGCTTTGGAAAAATAGAAAACCCAATATTGGTTATTTCAAAGTTTTTTTATGCAAATGTTTTATTTTGAACACAAAAGATAATCTTGGCAAATTTGATCTAAAATCCGATGTGGGTATTTTTCTTGGATATTCAAACTCAAACAAAGCTTATAGAGTTTATAACAAAAGAACTCTAGTTGTAGAAGAATCGATGCATGTTACTTTTGATGAATCTAACCCCTCCTCTACGGAGAAAGTTGTTGTTGATAATGATGTAGATGAAGACTTACAAAAAGAATCATCAAAAGATAACCAAATGGATGCGTCTCATGGGAATCAAGATGAGCAACATGAAGAAATGAATGTAGAGTAAAATGAAGGTACTTCTCAATCACTCCCCAAAGAGTGGAGGTATGTTTCTTCTCACCCTAAGGATGTAATTTTAGGAAATCCCTCAGGAGGTGTTACAACTAGGAATACTTACGAGCATAATGCATTTATTTCTCAAATTGAACCCAAATCCTTTGCGGATGCGGAAAATGATGAATCTTGGATTATGGCAATGCAAGAGGAGTTAAATCAATTTGAAAGAAATAATGTGTGGGAATTAGTTCCTAAACCGAAACAACAATCCGTCATAGGTACTAAATGGGGATTTAGAAATAAGATGGATGAATCCGGTGTGGTTGTAAGGAATAAAGCTAGATTAGTGGCTCAAGGTTACAACCAAGAAGAAGGAATTGATTTTGATGAAACATATGCACCCGTAGCTAGACTAGAATCAATTAGAATGTTGTTGGCATTTACATGTCATAAAGATTTCATTTTATTTCAAATGGATGTGAAAAGTGCTTTTTTGAATGGTTATATTATGGAAGAAGTGTATGCAAAACAACCCATTGGTTTTGAAAATGAAAAATTTCCAAATCATGTTTATAAGTTATTTAAAGCTTTGTATGGCTTAAAACAAGCACCTAGAGCATGGTATGATAGGCTTAAGAATTTCTTGTTAAAAAATAATTTTTCAATGGGGAAAGTGGATACTACTCTCTTTGTCAAACATAAGGACAAAGATACACTTGCTGTTCAAATTTATGTTGATGATATTATTTTTGGTTCTACTAATGAATTATTGTGTAAAGAATTTTCATCTTGCATGAGTAATGAATTTGAAATGAGTATGATGGGAGAGTTAAAGTACTTCCTTGGGCTGCAAATAAAATAAAATGAGGAAGAAATTTTCATAAATCAAGCTAAGTATGTAAAAGATTTACTCAAAAGATTCGGCATTGATGACTCAAGGACCAAAAATACTCCAATGGGCACAACAACCAAGCTTGACAAAGATGAAAAAGGCAAAGAAGTGGATATCAAAATGTATCGAGGTATGATCGGATCTTTACTTTATTTAACTGCAAGTAGACCCGATATCATGTTTAGTGTATGTTTGTGTGCAAGATTTCAATCATGTCCCAAGGAATCCCATTTACTTGCTATAAAACGAATCTTCCGCTATTTAAGTGGAACTATAGATCTCGGCCTTTGGTATCCTAGGAGAACTCATATAGATTTAACATGCTATTCGGATGTGGACTTTGCCGGTTATAAAGTTGATAAGAAAAGCACTAGTGGAACTTGCTATATTCTAGGTCACTCACTTGTTTCATGGTTTAGCAAGAAACAAAATTATGTTGCACTTTCAACTACCGAGGCTAAATATATAGCTGCAGGAAGTTGTTGTACGCAAGCTCCTTGGATGAAACAAACACTTAGAGATTATGGTATTAACCTAGAACAAATTCCTATTAAGTGTGATAATACTAGTGTTATAAATCTTTCAAAGAATCTCATTCAACACTCTAGAACCAAGCATATAGAAATAAGACATCATTTCTGGAGAGATCATGTTCAAAAGGGAGATATTGCATTAGAGTTTATTTATACAGAAAAACAACTCGCCGATATTTTTACCAAACCCCTTGGCGAAGAACAATTTTCGAAAATTTGGCATGGACTTGGGATGATGAAATTTTCGCATTAACATCTCTATTCATGTTATTGAGTGTATTAAATTGATTGACTTATTGGTGATTTGATGATTTAATATTTATGAAATGCTTAAGCGTGATATTCAAGTGATGTGTTGCTTTGGTAATTCTTGAATGATTATATGAATTAATTGCTTGAATACATGTTCATGAATCATGCATTAAAACGGCTCATAAAACATTTTCTGATTAGTTAAATGATCTTGGAATGTATTATTTGCTGGCCAAAAATTAAATAAAATGTGCGAAATTATAGATAAAATAAACGACTAACCATTTCTAATAAACGGTGTACCATTTTATTCCAGAAACTAGATTATGATGTCTGCCTTTTTACCCTTTTACCGTTTGATACAATTGGTAAACCTTTTAAAAACAAAGAGCTCACTGGAAGTTACTCCCTAACCATTTAAATAAACGGCTAACAATTTTCGTGCGTTATAAAAATTGTTCCAAGGGTTTGCTCTCTCCTCTCAGTTGCCCTCTTACCGTTTCCGCCATTGTTGCGCAGCCGAAGCTTTCTCTATCCTCAAACCTCCATTTTTCTTGATTTCCTTGCCAAATCACACCTAAAACATCCTTTCTCATCATCTTTAGATCACTTTTACCGATTCAAATCTTCAAATCGAGCCTAAAATTGAAAAATCCCAAATCCAAACCCTAAGTGCAGTCGTTCGGGTTTCTTCATTTTTAACCTGATTCTTGCCCTTCTTCAACCAAATTGAGCCTCAAAATCATATCCTTTACTCATTCCTAAACAAATAATCGGTTCATCTTCTTCTCCTCACATCTCTCTCAAAATTTTCAAACTCCCTTATTCTTCACCATGGCTGAGCCCTCTCGGAGAAATCTCAGGAGAGAGTCTGTGCCTCGAAGGAATCCTATACCACCACGGGAAGTCTCTGAATTTGAAAGAATTCATTTCCCCATGCCTTCTTTGGCCAAGCGTTTCGAGGACCGCTTCAATGATAGAAAGGTACTTAACTCTTTCTATGTTGAATTAGATGATTTCAGTACTTTAGTTGCATGTGGTAGAAGCATTAGGGATATGCTTCAGCCTTAGGAGTCTGCCATTTACTTTGATGACCGAGTTTATCCCAAGTTAGTGCGAGTCTTTTATTCGAACATGGAAATCTCCGCAACTCGCCTAGATATGATAGTTACTCAAGTCGGCGGTGTGCCTATAGAATTTGATGATGAGGACCTAAATGGCTTTCTAGGTATCTCTAGTGAGGGTCATGAAATTTATACCTCTAGAAAAGCCCTTTCTTTTGACGGTTTTAGTCATGTTGATGGAGTCTGTAATATTTGTCGCCGTCGAGACTTGTCTAATGAGATTTGTAATATACCTTTTCGGTCTCAACTTTTACCTCTCCAAGTTCGCATTCTTCACACTATTTTACAGCACATAGTGACACCTAGGAAGGGTCACTCGGATGAGGTTACAAGGTTGGACGTTGGCTTATTAGATAGTCTCATTTTAGGTCGTCCCATTAACGTTGGCTATGTTATTGTGCGGCACATGTTGGGTACTCCCGCGATTAACCACTGCTTGCTTCCATATGACAGTATCATTACTAAGATACTGCGACACTTTGAGGTGCCTCTTCTTGATACCGGTTATATGGAGACTAGACGGATTGGTCCAGAGGCCATGACTAGTATCGGTTTTTCTAGGAAGAATGGAGAGTGGATAAAGACTAAAAACTCCAAAAACCGGGATACCTTGATTGCTCCAGAGGACGATCGGATGCTCAACGATGTCTACCCTCCCGATGAGCTTTTAGATTTTTTATTAGGAGCTTGATTTCAGATTTTAGATTATTTGAAATCAATTTAAAAAGAAGATAAGGCTACGAGATCCACTCTCAGTATTCAAACTATAATTTTAATACTCTCTCGTTTTTAGCCTCACTTTTACCAGTTAATTGTTATATCATTTAATTCTCAACTAACTATGTGTGTGGATAAATATGAAATAAAGTATCTAATGTGCCGCAATTAATGTGTCGACATTATGTCAAAATACCATAAAATCCAATGAGATTTACAAATTAACATGATATAAAAATAGATAGAAAAGAATAAAATAACTTAAAACTCACTTGAGAAAGTAATTAATTTTATGATTTGAAATTTTGAGCTTCACCCTTCACCTCAGCTCAGTAAAATTAGCCACACATATTGGAGAAAAACACAACACTCTTTTTATTTGATAAACTTTTGAAATATGTTACAAGGAAAATTGATACAAAAGGAAACAAGAAAAGAAAAGAAAGAAAGACATAAATTCTTCAGTTCCCTCTTGGCTACAACAAAAACTCGACTTAAGCTTCTCTCTCGCGTCTCCCCCTCTGGCTTGCATCCCCTTGCCTTTTATAGGCAAGGGAATCGTCTTCTTTTATTTTATTTTATTAATATTAATATTTTATTTTATTTTATTTTTATATTATATATACATATTGAATTGTGTGATGGTCAGGAGGCAACATGCTTGCCAATGCTTTTGTTTTTTTATTATTACATCTCCTCAATTGTGCTCCAGTAGTTCTTCTTTGTTCCCGCTTTCAATTCTAATTCCATCTTTATTCCTGAAAAAATATTTACAAGATAAAAATTAACAATTTGTGAATTAATTTAACATAAAATATATTGGGGAGTATTAAAATAATTTAGAAATAATGAACATATTAATCGACACAATAAGTGAAAACCCAATAATTTTATCCTTATTAAATGTACACTTTTTAGTGTCAATCAAATATTATCAGATGATAATATCCAAGGTTGTAATAATCTCATTTTCACAAGGAAAAATTTCATAAGCAAAGTTCCTAGATGATTGAAATTCTAGTCACCGAATCATCATAATCAGAATAGTGCAATTATAGAAGGAAACTACACAACTTTTCAAATGTGCACGACCTCTAAGTTTAAGAATGAATTCGCCTAGAATCAAAAGAGCCATGAGGAAGCAAAATCTACCACTGGAAAAAATAGTGAAATTGAGAATAATAGACATTCAGAATCAGAAGCTACGTCTATAACTTTAAAGGCACTCGAGCCATGGCAAAAAAAGAGCCAACGCCCAATAAGACAATTAAAGGCTAAGGAAAAAGCGAAGGCAAACAAAAGGCAAGGCCATAAGAGCAACTCAAATCAAGAAAATGCTATTTTTCCCTGCTTTGAGAAGGCGGAAAAACTCCCAAATAAAATTCCTATGGAATCACTCACTTTTTCCTTAGGCAGAAAACCTTTTCTAAGCCAACAAGGAAGAATAGTTCCTTAACAATATTCTTTTGAAGTAGTTCCATAATAATATTCCTCCAGAGTATATTACTTTTTCCTCTACTAAGGAAAAAAATTTCAAAGGCCAACAAAAAGGAAAAATCCCAAAGCCAATAAAAAAGAAAAGCTCTCTAACAGTATTCTTCCTGAATAGCTCGCTTTTTCCCTTGCACGAATAAGGAAGAAAAATTTCATTACAATATCTTTTGGGAAAATATTTCACTTCTCCTAAAGCTAATGACGAGGAAAAACATCCCTACGCCAATAAGAAGAAAACGTTTTGTGATAATACTCCTCCAAAATAAGTCATTTTTTCGTATGCCAAGAAAATATCAATGCCTTATAAGACAACCGAAGGTTAAGGAAAAACCTAGGTAAACAAAAGGCTAGGCAAGAAGAGCATGCCAAGCCATGAGAAAGCCAATACCTAACAAGATAAACAAAGGCTAAAGAAAGATCGTAGTAAACAAAAGCTAAGGAAAAATCAAGGCAAAAGCTAACCAAGGAAAAAAAAAAGCCAAAGCCAACAAAAGAAAGCCAAATTAAGGTATGGCCGACCCTATACAAGGCAAGGCAAAAACGAGTCAAGCTAAACCAAGGCATAAAATATCTGCTTACCAAAATTCTTGAATAAAAACAAAGATTTTCGTAAAATCATTCATGGACAACTGGAATACCAATGGAAAATTTGCATTTCCACTCAAAACTTTGGTTTATAAAAAATGGTTGAGGAAACTGACATTTCCACTTGAAACTTTAGTTCAAGGGAAAAGCTCAAGGAATAACTACCATTTTCTCCTGGAACTTTTGTTTAGAGGAAGAATTCAGAGAGCTAACATTTTATCCAGGAATTTCAATTCAAAGGAAACAGTTAGTCAATAAGAGAAAAGTTCATTGATACATTCCTCCCAAAGTATATGCAAACACCCAAGGCATAGTTTTTTCAAAAAGGCTACGTGGTCAGTCAAACAAATGTTAGAACTTCTTATTCTAATGAAAGTCTTTTCTAAAAAAAAAATACAATTGTTGGGGGAGTAGTGTAGATGCCATATTCCAAAAGGCACCTAACCATGCCACGTGTCCAATATATTAGATAATAGAAGTTATTTCAGGGAAATAACACCCAAGTTATTCTGAGAAAATAACACGTAAGGAAAAATTCTCTCGGAGCTTATAAAAATGCAAGAGGGGGGAATTAGTTCCGTAATCCAGTAGTCTAGGGAAATCTCCAGTGGTCATATGGGTAAGGAAACACACAGAGGTGGAATAATTCCCTAGATCAAATTCACCTCCTTGTGTACAAAAATTATGGGTGATACATATCGTTAAATTGAGGGTTGAAAGCAAAAGTCTAAATCCACAACACTCATCATCTATAAATAAATACTTATCTCTAAGAGAAATGAGGTCTTTGGCCTCCAAAAATATTATTCATACTTAGAAAGAGAAACCTCATCTTCTCCATCTTTCTTCTTTTTTTAATCTTAATTAAACACTAACTTGGGCGTCGGAGTGCCTTTTTCAGGTAATCACCCCTCCGGATTCGAGGCCAACGATCATGACAAGTTCTCCACAAGTTACAAATATGTGTAAAGGTAAAAAAAAATCTAACACCTTCAATAACACACGCAAAATCATTTCCCTAAAAATTCCTCTCTAGATAAGCCACTTGAGCACTCAACATAGGAGGAACAACAATAGGCTCAGCTGAAAAAAAAAAAAGGGAAATTTGTAACCTACCCCCAAATAAATTGACATTTTGCACCGCGTCCCCAACAAATTTGACTTGTTGCACTGCGCACCCAAAAAAATTGACATTTTTGCACCACGCCCCCAATTCCGTTATTTTCTCAGTTAAGTTTAACGGCTCCGTTTAACTTTTGATTGAATGACAAAAATGCCCCTCTATGTAAAAAAACAAAATTTTTAGCTCATTTAATTTTTTAAGGTTTTTTGTTTCAATTGCAATAAAAAAAAAACAATTCTTCTTACATGTTCATTGTCACCACTATTATTTTTTCTTTAATTTTTTAAAGATTTTTTTTCAATTTTAATAAAAAAAATTCTTGTTACATGTACATTTGTCACCACTATTATTTTCCTTTAATTTTTTTAAAGATTTTTATTTCAATTGCAATAAAAAAATTTCTTGTTACACGTACATTGTCACCACTATTATTTTTTCTTTAATTTTTTAAAGATTTTTATTTCAATTTTAATAAAACAAATTCTTGTTACATGTACATTTGTCACCACTATTATTTTCCTTTAATTTTTTAAAGATTTTTATTTTAATTGTAATAAAAAAATTTCTTGTTACATGTACATTGTCACCACTATTATTTTTCCTTTAATTTTTTAAAGATTTTTATTTTAATTACAATAAAGAGAATTCCCATTCAAATTAATTTAAGGAATAAACTTCCAATTTTACCCCTCCACCGTTAAACTTAACTGAGAAAATAACGGAATTGGGGGCGTTGTGCAAAAATGTCAATTTTTTTGGGTGCGCAGTGCAACAAGTCAAATTTGTTGGGGACGCGGTGCAAAATGTCAATTTATTTGGGGGTAGGTTACAAATTTCCCAAAAAAAAATAAAAGAAGATGAGAAAGAAGAACCAAGAGAGGAGAAACAAAAAAAAAACAACAACAACAAAAAAAACAAAAAAAAAAAGAATAAATGGATGATGATTAAAAACACGAGACAAAGCAGGGAGTAAAATAACTATTTAAATGAATTTGTAAAAGAGCCAAAAGCCCAAGTAGCCCATTGCTAGTGAAGCTAAAAAGGCATCCATATTAACCACCTTAGCAGGTAATCCATGAAATCTAAATATTCGTTTAAAGTGTGCAAAAATGCACATAAATTTTTTAAAAAAAGTGTGATGAATCCCATTACCCCCAAAAATATTTCAAAAGGGGCAGTAAATATCACGTAACTGCCACTTTTTGAATAAAGTATTTTAAAAAAAAAAATACACTTGCTGGGGGAGTGATGTAGGTGCCATACCTTAGGGGCACCAAATTACGCCACTTGTCCATACTAAAAAGAAAGAAAGAAGTTATCCTGGAAAAATAAATGAATAAATAATATCCAATTTATTCCGATAGAGCAATACTTGGAGTAAAATTTCCCAGGAACTTATAAAAATAACTAGAAGTAGAAAACTCATTCTAATTCCAGATTTTGGGGTTTAAGGGGACCACACCCAAGACCATAGGAGTAAGGAAGCACACAGGCACAAAATAAACTATGTATGTATGGAATAAATATGTTTATTTCCCTACGATCAAATTCACGTCTACGGTTGCAATAATGGCGGGTGACACATGTTAGTAGGGAAAGAACCCAAGGAAAAACCCTAAACGCATGTCACCCGCCATCTATAAATAGAGATCCCTCCTGAACCCAAAAAGAAGAACCTTGTTCATCCCTTAAAAGAGAAAAATTTAATCTTGTTTATTATTCTTCATTTCTCCAAACTTAATCAAACACTGACTTAGGCATCAGAGTGCCTTTTTCAGATACCCACCTCGATTGATTCAAGTTAAACAAGCATTACAAGTTCTCCACAAATCAAAAATACGTGTGAAGGTAAATTCCAGCCTCCTTCACTAGAAATCAAAACGGGTGGGAATCAAAATGACCTGGAATCATAATGAAGAATAAGAATCAAAATAATTAATTTGTTTATTTGAACTGTAGGAATTAAAATTAGAATGAGCTATATTCTCATTTGACGTGTTTACTTTGTCTTATAATCAAAATAGATTGTTACAAATTATAAATAAAATGTCCTTAGATCAAATTATGAATTTTGCACTAACAAAATACAAAAGTAAACATCCTTTGAAAGGAAATATATGCATGTATATTATAATATTGAGAGTAATACTATTATTACTATTATGTAATAATATATTAGTAATAATAATAATTTTTACTATTATAATTATGATTTACGATTATTATTGTTATTACTATTACTATTATTATTATTATTATTATTATTATTATTATATGGAGCATAATACTATCATTATAATTGATATTATTATTACAATTAGTCATAACTATTATTATAATTATAAAATTTGTAAAAAGGACAAAATTAAAATTGGAAAATTATCATTCGTATACCCTATATTTACTCTGTTATCAAAAATACTACAACACTTTGAAGGTGTATCAATCGTCCACCCTAAGTTGACGAAATGTATCAGCCGACCACCAAATTGTTAATTGTCATTTGAAAGTTAATGGAATTACAGTGAATTAATGATTTTACCCTTGAAAATTATCACTTGTATCATATGAAAAGACCATATTACCCTTCTGACGTTATCATATTTAAACGGCAACTAACGGTTTGGTGGTTGGCTGATACATTTTGTCAACTTAGGGTGGACGATTGATACACCCTCAAAGTGTTGTAGTATTTTTTATAATGGAGTAAACTAAGGGTATACAAATGATAATTTCCCATTAAAATTTTAGTTCAAAGAATGATAATCTCATTTTCACCTTTCATTAAAATGGAATTTTCATTCCTTGTTCTCAAATTCGGTAGGCCCTTCTGATTCCATTCCTATCTCAAATATAAAACAAGCAAATAAACAATAGAATTATTGTCATTTCTACATTCTAATTCCCTAATTTGTAAAGTAAATGCACCTAGTAGTTTTTGAATTTGTTCACACTAATGAAATATATTTCAATGGATGTGCATGTGGCTATCATCGCTATAATTATCCCTTGCGCTTGTAGCTTGAATCCGGATGGATTTTTAACAAGGGTGGTGATAATTGATAAAAGTAAGTGAAAAGGGCCAAAGCTATCTTTTCTTTTCCTTTTAGTTATTTTAGTGGTGCAATTTTTATTTTTAAACATTTATATCCCCTAGTTTCGTATGTTTAAATATGATGAACACTTTTACAGAGGTGACATGCCCATCAATAGAGAGAAATGAGCTGATTCTTCCAAGCATCCATAGTTATGCTGCTTTGCGCTTGCTAGTTTAACTGCTGCGTAGTTTTAGAGCAGGGATGACTAATTGGTCTATTCTTGGATATTCAATTATTTAGATTAATTAGACTGTATAATATCCAGCTAAGGTCTTTTGTATATGGATATATATATTTTAAAGTATTCAGCTAGATATTGGATGAATATTCAATATCCAATCATTTTTTTACATTAAAAAAATATTAAGTAATAAAATTAAAGTGAAAAAATAGAAAAATAAAATCATCTCCTTACGTATTTTTATTTAATAAAGTCTAGATTATTTCTCCTCACTTCATAAGCCTACCATTCTTTGCTCGTGAGCCATTAATATCAACTGTGTTGCTCGTCGCTCGTTGACCATTGATAATTTTTAAGATATTCAATATCTGAAAAATTATTCATTTACATATTGAGCTGATATAGATATTAAGATTTAAAATAGTCAAATGTTATGAATTTAAAATTATAAAAAATCATCAAATCTATTGTATCTTAAAATATAGATTACCAACAAAAATAATTAATATTCTACTTTTCCAAAATATAATGATGCCAGTGTTACCATTTTGGTGGCCATGGCACCATGGTCGGTGACGGACAAATTGGCTAAATTTCATAAATCTAGTATCATTGGACTCTATAGAGATCTTGTCATGATCGTTGACCTCAATTCTGAAGGGGTAAGTACCTGAAAAAGGTACTTCGACGTCCAAGTTAGTGTTAGATCAAGATTAAACAAAGAAGAAAGATAAAGAAAATGAGTTTTATCTTTCGAAGTATGAACAATGATTTTTGGAGGCCAAAGACCCCTTTTTCTCTTAGAGATTGGTCTCTATTTATAGATGATGAGTGATGTGGATTTAAGATTTTGCTTTGTACCCTCAATCTAAGGTCATGTGTCACCCATCATTTATATACACGTGGAGGTGAATATGATCTAGGGAATTATTTCGGCCCTATGTGTTTCCTTACTCGTATGACCTTTGGGCGTGATTTCCCTAGACTAATGGATTGCGAAACTAATTACCCCTTCTTGCCATTTTTATAAGCTTTGGAAGAATTTTTCCGTAGGTATTATTCCTCCGAAATAGTTTAGGTGTTATTTACCCCGGAATAGCTTGGGTGTTATTTCCCCAGAATAGTTTCTTTTTTCTGACATGGTGGACAAGTGACATGGTTTAGTGGCTTTTGGAATATGGCGCTCACACTTCTCCCCCCGCAAGTGTATTTTCATCAGAAAATACTTTGATTGAAATAATAAGTTCTGACTTTTGTTCGATTGGCCACGTGGCTTTTTTCAAAGAACTATGCCTTGGGCGTTTGAATATATTTTAGTAGAAATGTGTCAACGAACTTTTCCCTTGCTGAGTTAGGAAAAAGTGAATTGTTTCCTCTGAATTGAAATTTCTATAAGAAGTGTTAGCTCTTTGAATTCTTCCTCTAAACCGAAGTGTTACCTTTTTTTAAAAAAAAAAACCAAAGTTCTAAGCGGAAATGCAAATTTTCCCTAGGTATTGCAGTTAGTCCCTGAATGGTTTACAAAAATCTTTGTTTTTATTCCGGAATTTTGGTAATTAGACATTTTATGCCTTGGTTTAGCATGACTCATTTTTATCTTGCCTTGTATAGTGATGGCCATACCTTAGTTTGACTTTCTTTTGTTGACTTTGGCTTTTGTTTTCTTTGGTTAGCTTTTGACTTGCCTTTTTCCTGCCTCGGTTTTTCCTTAACCTTTGGTTGCCTTATAGGGCATTGGTATTTTTTTGGCATAAGGAAAAATTACTTATTCTGGATGAATATTATCATAAAATATTTTCTCTTTGTTGGCCTAAGAATGTTTTTCCTTGTCATTAGCTTTACGAGAAGTGAAATATTTTCCAAAAAGATGTTGTTATTAAATATTTCCTCCTTATTCGTGCAAGGGAAAAGCAAGCTATTGCGAAAGAATACTGTTAGGGAGCTTTTCTATTTTATTAGCTTAGGGAAATTTTTTCTCTTTGTTGGCCTTCGGAATTTTTTTCTTAGTAAAGGAAAAGTGATTTATTCCAGAGGAATGGTATTACAGAATGTTTTCTCTTTATCGACCTAGAGAAAGTTTTCCCTCTTTATTGGCCTCCGGAAAAATAAATTATTCCAAGGAAATTTTTGTGAACTTTTCCTTGTTAGTGTAAGGAAAAGTGATCTATTCTGAAAGAATATAAGTATGAAACGTTTCTTTCTTGGCCTAGAAAAAAAAAATTTTCCCTCTTTGTTAGAATAAGGAGAAGTGAGATATTTTAAGTGAATACTATTATGGAACATTTCCTCCTATTTGGCTTAAGGGAAGTTTTCCGTCTTTTTTAGCCTAGGAAAAGCGAGTGATTCCGGAAGAATATTATTAGGGAAATTTCCCACCTTCTAGAAGTAAGGAAGAGTGGCATTTTCCTAGCTTGGCGTACTCTTGTGGCCTTGGCTTTTGTTTGCCACGATTTTTTCTTAGCCTTTAATTTTCTTTAGTCTTTGTTTATTGAAAAGTGACCTTTTCTTGTTTGGGCTTGCTCTTGTGGCCTTAGCATTTTCCTTACCCTTTATTTTTCCTTAGCCTTTATTTGCCTTGTTGAACAATAGTCTTCCGTGGCTTGGCATGCTCTTCTTGCCTTGGCTTTTTTTTTAATTAATTTTTTTAAGTTACCATTTGCCTTGGGAAAAGTGATCGATTTTGGAAGATTGTTATTACATAAAGAAAGTTTTTTTTTTCTCTTTGTTGGCCCAAGAAAAAGTGATTTATTCTAGAGAAATGTTGTCAGGGAATTATTCCTCGTTGTTAGCATAGGAAAAGTGAACTATCCTAGAATAATTTTATTAGGGAATTTTTTCTCTCTTTGGCTTAGGGAAGTTTCTCTTATTTGTTTTATCCTCATTAGCATATGGAAAAGTAAATTTTTTTGGAGGAATATTTTATAGGAAATAAGAAAAAAGTAAACTATTCTAGAAGGATATTGTTAGGGAGTTTTTCCTCCTTATTGGCCTGGGAATATTTTTCTCTGTTGCATTGAAAAATATGATTTATTTCAAAGGAATATTGTTACGAAACTTTTTCTCCTTACTACACTAGAGAAGTTTTTACTCTTTATTGGCCTAGGGAAATTTTTCCTCCTCCTTGACATAAGAAAAACGACCTATTCTGAAGGAATATTATTACAAAACTTTTTTTTCCTTATTGACCTAGGGAAGTTTTTCCTTTTTACTAACCTATGAAAATTTTTCTTCCTCCTTGACATATGGAAAACAACTTATTCCAGAGAAACATTATTACAAAACTTTTTTTCCTCACTAATCTAGAAAAGTTTTTCCTTTTCACTAGCTTAGGAAAATATTTCTTCCTCCTTAACATAAGGAAAAGTGACTTGTTCTAAAAGAGTATTATTATGGAACTTTTTTCTTTGTTGGCCTAAGGAAGTTTTTCCTTTTTGTTGGCCTAGGAAAATTGAATCATAATCCTAAGAAATATTGTTATGAAACTTTACCTCTTTATTAACATAAGGAAAAAGTTAACTATTCCAAAAGAATACTATTAAGAAACTTTTCTTCCTTACTGGCCTAGGAAATCTTTTCCTCTTTTTAAAGTGGGAAAAAGTGAATTATCAAAAAAAATACTATTAAGAAATTTTTCTTCCTTGTTAGCCTAAGGAAGTTTTTCCTTTTGTTGGCCAACGAAGGTGAGCTGTCTCGAGGAACTTTATTCAAGAAATTTTTCTCTTTATTGGCTTAGGAAATTTTTTCCTCTACATTAGCCTAGGGAAAAGTGAGCCATTTTGAAGGGATTTTATAAGGGAATTTTTCTCCTTGCTGGCCTAGGAAAGTTTTTCCTATACGTTGGCCTAATGAAAAGTGAATTATTCCAGAGGAATTTTATTACAGAACTTTTTCTCTTTGTTAGCCTAGAGTAGTTTTTCCCTCTACGTTGGCTAGGAAAAAAATGAGTTATTCAAGACAAACTTTATTAGGAAGAATGTTCTCTTTATTGGCCCAATAAAGTTTTTCCTCTACGTTGGCTTGGGAAAAAGTGTGCTGCCCTATAGAAATTTTCTAAAGGAATTTTTCTCCTTATGGCCTAGGGTAGTTTTTCTTCTACGTTTGCCTGGGGAAAAATGAGCTACTCCAGAAGAGTTTTATAAGTCCTTGTTGGCCTAAGGAGGTTTTTCCTCTATGTTAGCCTAAGGAAAAGTGAGTTATTTTGAGGGAATTTTATTAGGGAAAAAATTTTCCTTATTGGCCTAGGAAATTTTTCCTCTACATTGGCCTAAGAAAAAGTGAGCCACCCCATACGAATTTTATAAGTCCTTATTGGCCTAAGGAGGTTTTTCCTCTGGGTTGGCCTAGGGAAAAGTGGGTCATTTTCGAAGGATAAGGGAAGTTTTTCCTCCACGTTGGCCTAAGGAAAAGTGAGCTATACTGGAGGAATTTTATTAGGGAATTTTTTCTCGTTATTGGCCTTGAGAAAAATGAGCTATTTCGGAGAAATTTTATAAGGGAAGTTTTCTCTTGAACTGGAATTTTTTGTAGAAATATATTAATTGTTCTTCCTTAACATGAGAGAGAATATTAATTATTCTTAGATGTTTCTCTTGAACTAAGATTCTATGAGGAAATCTACTTTTTCCTTAACATAAGAGATAATATGAATTATTTTTAGAACTTTTTCCTTAAACTAAAGTTGTAGGAGGAAATCTAATTTTCTATTAACGTAGGAGGGAATATTTCTTGTTCTTTGAACTTTTCCTTTCAAATGAAGTCCCATGAGGAAATCTTCATTTCCCTTAATGTAGGAGGGAATATTTCTTATTCTTTAAATTTTTTTCATGTATTGAAGCTCTAGCAGGAAATGATAATTTTCTGTAGGCAATTCGGTTGGTTTTAAAAGAGATTTTAAGACTTTTAAAAATATATATGATAACACATGAGATGATCATGAGTGCTCATAAGACAATGACGAATGTGGATTCCTGTGAGATGCATAGACATGAATGTTTATGCATGCGAATGCTCATTAGTGCAATGCATGAGTCATTTGAAATTATGGAATAGTTTTTACATTTTGTGATAAATTACCCGAGTACATGATTTGTACAATTGGATCAATATTTTTAAGAGTTGAAATCATTCATATAGTCGTAAGAGCTAAAACGAAATGTTCCTCTTGTACAATATATCAATCTAAATAATCATTTAGATTAGTCTGGAATGTCAATCAAATGGACTTTATCTTTTTTCTTACGAGGCTTCTATGATGGCATGATTTACTGTGGAAACCACCTGGAAATTTTTTTCGGATTCTCCTTAGGATTTTTTTAATTTTCTACTGTAGGCATCTTTGGAACCTCCATTCCTCATCACTATTAGTTCCCTATGTGCCTTTTTGGGTTTATTTTGTGTGGATTCCTCATCACTATTAATCCACATCGAAATAATATTGTGGCACTAAAAAGTGTATACTTAATAAGAATAAAATTATTAGTTTTTCAGTTAAAGTATTGATTAATGCGCTGATAACTTATAAATTATATGAATACTCCCTTAATAAATTTTTATATTAAATTATTTCACAATATATTATTTTTTATCTTGTAAATATTTTTCAGGAATAAAGATAAAATTGGAATTGAAAGCGGGAACGAAGAAGAACTGCTAAAGAAATTTGAAGTGCATCATTGAGGAGATGAAATTAATAAATATTTAAAAAATAAAATATAAAAAAAGACGTGAGCAACTGTTGAGTGTTTGAAAGTGTATATTTATAAAGGGCAAAATCGTTATTTTATACTTCAAGTCTCATTAACATCTCTACTTTTATATATTTAAGTCCCTTGTGATTTAATTATGTGTGCTTTATTTTAATTAAGTATTTTATGTATTTTAGGGGCATCATGGTCATTTCACAATGAACGAAAGATCAAAGAGCAAACTGAACAGTAATTTTGGACTCAAGACAGTCGAAAACCTTAGAAGGAGTATAAAAGGATAAACGGTAATGTTCATATGTACGGTACTGTTCATGACACTGTTTACATATACGGTCCGATGATGTGGCGTTGACCGATGACGTGGCACCGACCAATGACATTGCAGCATTTGATTGGACGAATGATATGACATTGACTGCTTATGTGGTGTTGACTGATGAGTTGGCGTTGACCGATGATGTGTCACGATCCTATTGGACTAAAATGTTGATGTGGTGTTGACCGGTGACGTCACAATATGTTAGTGGACCAAAAAACATGTGTATGGTACATGCATATACACGGAATGACAGCCCTAATGATGTGTTCTATCCAATCAGAATTTGCCACGTGGCGCGATCCTGAGCGTCCAAATTGTTTTAATCCGATGGTCATGATTTACTCAGTGTATCTATAAAAAGGGGGCTTCGCCCTCTTAATTCGACACCTCTGAATTTATTTTTTAGCTTCATTTTCTGTAATTCCTTCTCTATCTTGTATTTTTTACGTATTTTAATAAATTCTCATTTTACCCCTAGTTCAATTATGAGTAGCTAATTTTCCTTCAAGCTTGGGTTGAAGGTGAAGTCTCAACATGTTCCATGGGCTTTATTTGGTAAATTTACTTTCTCTTCCCCTCTGATTTATGCGGATGTTTTGACTTTTCGTCGACAGATAGTAATAATCTTGTCTAGATACCACACTAGTATAACCGGCTCCCTAGTGCAAAGTTATTACTATTTGGCACGATAAGCCCTTAGCACCATTTTGATTAGAGTATGGTTTATGAGGAGTGGAAACCCCCCTCATGATTTAATTGGCACTAATAAGGAATATTAAGCCCATGGTGCATGTTGATGCAGATCCAGATACCCAAGTGTTTTATTTTAATAGACTTTCAACACAAATCCAACCACCCACTTAGAAAAATAACTCTACACGCAATTAAAGTCCACCTCCTTGTGGGATCGACACTTGCTACTATTAATCTATTTTACAATAGATTCGTGCACTTTGAGTTCAATAAAATTTGCACAACAGCAACCAAACACCATGCTTGTGATGGTCAAGTGGCCATCTTGCCACCTGACCATCACTCCTCTCAAGGCATATATATATATATATATATATATATATATATATATATATATATATATATATATATATATATATATATAATATAACATAATAATAATAATAAAATAAATAAAGGATGATGCATTATAGGCAAGGGGATGCAAGTAGGAGGGTAGAAAATGAGAAAAGCTTATGCTGAGAGACAAGGGAGAAAACTGAAGAATTTCTTTATTCTTTTTTCTTGTTTTCTTATGTAATCAATCTCCGTGTAATACACTTCAGAAATTTGTTAAATAAAATGAGTGCTTTGTTTTCCAATATAATGGCTAAATTTTCTAAGATGAGGTGAAAAGTGAAGCTCAAATATTCAAATTATTGAGTTAATTACTCTCTCAAGTGAGTCTTAAAGTTTATTTTATTTATTTATATTTTTCTTCCTTACTGGTTTCTTTTATGTCATTTTAATTATAAATACAAATCTCTTCAGATTTATATAGTATTTTGACATAATGTCGACACTTCAATACAGTCGTGGCACATTAGGTACTTAGTGTTGTGCAAATTTTATTGATCTTGTAAGTGAACGAATATATTGTAGAATAGATTAATGGTGACGAGTGTCGATCCCACGAGGAAGTGAATTTTAATTATGTGTAGAGTTAATTTTCATAAGTGGGTGATTGGATTTTTGGTGGAAGTTATTTAAATTATCCTAAAATTCAAATTAAAATAGCGGGAATAAATTGAAATGAAAATCTATTAAAATGACGAACTGTATCTAGATCTGGATCAACATGCACCATGGGCTAAATATTCCTTATTAATGTCAATTAAATCATGAGGGGGTTTCCACTCCTCATGAACCACACTCTAATCAATATGGTACTAAGTGCTTATCGTGCCAAATAATAATAACTTTGCACTAGGGAGCCGGTTATACCAGTGTGGTATCTAGACAAGATTATTACTATCTGTCGACGAAAAGTCAAAACATCCGCATAAATCAGAGGGGAAGAGAAAGTAAATTTACCAAATAAAGCCCATGGAACATGTTGAGACTTCACCTTCAACCCAAGGTTGAAAGAAAATTACCTACTCATAATTGAACTAGGGGTAAAATGAGAATTTATTAAAATACGTAGAAAATACAAGATAGAGAATGAATTACAGAAAATGAAGCTAAAAAATGAATTCAGAGGTGTCAAATTAAGAGGGGGAAGCCCCCTTTTTGTAGATACACTGAGTAAATCATGACCGTCGGATTAAAACAATTTGTACGCTCAGGATTGCACCACGTCATCAGTCAACAGTACGTGGTTTGACCACGCAATTTGAATAGTGACGCGGTATGAAAAGTGAGGCGGCTTGAATAGTGATGCGGTTTGGTTGTAAATAATTTCGTGTATATACATGTACCGTACGCACGATTTTTGGTCCACTAACATGCTGCCACGTCACCGATCAACAGTACATAAGAATTTTAGTCCAATAGGATCGTGACACCTCATCAGTCAATGCCACGTCATCGGTCAATGCCATGTCATCGTTTCGTATATGTGAACAGTGTCGTGAACAGTAACATGGACAGTACCGTACATGTGAACACTGACATTTTTCCTTTTATGCTCCTCCTAAGGTTTTCGACTGTCCTGAGTTCAAAAGTGATGTCCGTTTTGCTGTCTGATCTCTCGTTCATTGTGAAATGACCATGATGCCCATAAAATAAATAAAATACTTAATTAAAATAAAACACATATAATTAAATCACAAGAGACTTAAATACATAAAAGTAAGCGTGTTAGTAAGACTTGAAATGTAAAATGATGATTTTCTCCTTTATAAATATACACTTTCTAACACTCAACACTTAGTCCCATATTTATCACACTAATGGTTAGTTGAAAATTAAATGGTATAATAATTAACTGGTAAAAGAAATGCAAAATATAAAATTTGAGAGAGTATTATACCCATAATTTGAAATTTGAGAGTGGATCTCGTAACCTTAGCATATTTTTAGATTGATTCATATTGATTTCTTTTCCCGCATTAAATTTTTTTAGTTTAATAAATTGACTACTAGATTTTAAATTCCCTATGATTCGACTTATGTTATAACTGGACACTCTTATATTTGGGAGTAATAACACTTTTAAGTCGTGTTAAGTTTTCGGTGCTATTGCCGAAGAGTTTTCTAAATTTTATGTTAGTTTTTCTTTATTTTATTTTATTATTATTTTTCGCTAGTTTCTTTCTTTCTCATCTATTTCATTTTCTCTTTGCAAACTTCCATTAGCACCCCCCCTTCTCTTGAAATTTTAACATTATCCATAAATTTGAGCTCAGAAACTTTTGCAAATCAATCCCTAAAATCGAATTGAAACTTGGATCTTTGGACTTTACCTTATTTGTTAGACTTTTGGACTTCGTAGACATAACGGATATAGACTTGAACTTTTAAAATAGCCATCAAGGCCCAATAATTGAAATATAATTAGCTAGCAAATTTTAAAAATTAAAAAAGAAAGAAATTTTTTCTTTCTTTAAATTTCTGCAATTTACTTTTCACATTTATTTTTAATAGTCAGTTCAACCGCCTAAATTGTTAATTAATTTTTTTTATATTGTCTTTTCTACCGCCTATCATTTTAAATCAGTTTGTTTATTTTTGTACATTAAATTTTTTATTTTATGTTTTATTATATAGTTGATTTTAAAATACTGCTTAATATTTTAATTTTAATTTGCTTATTTCTATTTCGCTTTTTTAATTTAATTTTCAGTTTATTTTTATTTCTGTAATTGTCATTTAATGCTTTATGCATCATTAATTTGTTTAGCACACATCATTAGCATTGCATGTGACATTGGTCTCGTACAAATAATGGTAAATTAATTAAGAAATCATCTTCACCTCCTTTAGACATGGCTGACATTAGAGCTGATAATTTTTCAGAGCATGAAGATAACCAAGCCTTACAAAATCTTCTTGAACAGCCTAGGACACTTAGAGATTTCATGCATCCTACTAGAATAGGGTCACCATCATGCATAATTTTTCTTCTTGATGCATCACGTTTTAATTTCAAACCTAATGTCATTAAACTTCTACCTACTTTTCATGGTTTTAAGTTTGAAAATCTATATTTGCATTTAAGGGAATTTGAGGAAGTTTATAACACATGTGCTGATCAAAATTGTAATATGAATGTAATCAAGCTTAAGTTTTTCCCTTTCTCACTAAATGATAAAGCTAAAACTTAACTACAAAATCTTAGATTAGGATTTATAAGAACTTAGGATAAAATGCAAGCACAATTTTTGAAAAAATTCTTTCCGCCCCATAGAACAAATTCTTTCAAAAGACAAATCATCACCTTCACTGAAAAACCAAGAGAAACTCTTTACCAATATTAGGATAGGTATAAAGAGCTACTTAACATTTACCCACACTACAGTTTTGAAACATGAAGGTTAGTGTCTTATTTCTACGAGAGACTAACATCCCAAAGTAGACAGGTCCTTGAAATGATATGTAATGGTGAATTTAGAGATAAAATTATTGAAGATGTATTAGATTATCTTGACTATATAGCAGAGAATGCACAACACCGGGACACAATGGGCTTTTATGAGTCATCGAGTAAATTCCAGTCATCTTCATCTTGTAGAGACATGTACAACCTTAAGGAAGACTATAACCTTCCTTCAAGCCAAATTTGCATCCGTAGTTAGGAAACTCAAAGCATTAGAGTCCAAAAAGAATGATCATATAAAGTCTGTTAAAGATATTTCATGTTATCTTTGCAACCATTCTACGCAAGACTGTCCAACCTTGCCAGCTTTGAGAGAAAGTTTACACGAGCAATTAAATGTCATTGATAATTTCAAAAGGCCAAATCTCAATCCATACTCTCAAACTTACAACTCTGGATGGAGAAACCACCTAAATTTCAGTTGGAGAAATGACAATTATGCACAACCTTCACAACCAACTCCTCTACGCCAAAATTTCCAAAACCCCCCAGAGTTACCCACCATATGTCCATCCACCAAGAAAAACTCTAGAAGACACATTGCATTTGTTCATTGAAAAACAAAAGTCGATCAATAACCAAATGATGTAAACCTTAACCAATTTGACAGAAACTATCTCTAAACTTACATCTGCTCTCACCATGCATGAAAAAGGAAAGTTTTCTGCTAAACCTGAACCAGATCCCAAGAGTTAACAACACCCTCAAATGGGTAATTTAGAAAACCAAAATATGAGCCAAGTCAAATCGGTTATAACCCTTTGTGGTGGTAAAATTGTTGAAAAACACATTTGAGACCAGCGTGAAATTAGTAAAGATTGAATTTCAAAAGATAGGGAAGAGTATGTTGAACATTTAACCCATGAAGAAATAACCAACTCTCCTCATGTACCTCTATTTCCTCAAGTACTAATCAAGTCAAAAAAATCAAACCACTGTCTAGAAATTTATGAATTTTTTAAACAAATGAATGTGACTATTCATTTACTAGACGTCATTAAACAAGTACCTTCTTATGATAAATTTCGGAAAGATCTATGCACTGTGAAAAGGAAACATAAGGTGCAAAACAAAGCTTTTCTTGCAGAACAGGTAAGTTTCATTCTCTCAACCAATAATACTTTGAAATAAAATGATCATAGATATCCAACTATTCTTGCATTACTAGGGATCATAAAATTGGACATGCTCTACTTGATCTTGGTGTCAGTGTTAATTTGCTTCCTTACTCAATATACTAACAACTCAATCTCAATGAGTTAAAACCAACATATACCGCTCTTTTACTTGGTGATAGGTCGATTAAGGTTCCAAAAGGAATAATTGAAGATGTATTAGTCTGAGTCGATAAATTCATATACCTTGTGGATTTTATTGATTTGGAAACGAAACTAATTGCTAATGAATGCAAACAAATTCATGTTATATTGGGTCGACCATTTTTAGCTACTGTTAATGCCTTGATTAATTGCAAGAATGAAGTAATGAATTCATCTTTCGGCAACATGACATTGGAACTTAATGTATTCAACATATGTAAACGACCTCACTACTAAGAAGATGATGATAATGAAAATAAGAAGATTGATCTCATCGAGCTAATCATTGAGGAATACATTCAGCATGAGAATTTTTACAAACTCTGTGGAAATTTATTTTTTTGGTTTTTTTTAATCAAGTAAGGATTTAGATTGTGATACTGCTAACATATGCCCTACACTTGATTATGTGCAAGTACTTACAGGTGATGATGACCAATCAAACTTTGAAGATACGACACAATCTGAAGAACCAAACGAATAGGAAGCACCAAAGCTCGAATTAAAGACCTTGCCGGAAGAATTAAAGTATGCATATCTTAGAGAGCAGCAAATATATCCGATGGTAATTTCTTCCCAACTCACCCATGGTCAAGAAGGTAAGTTACTGGCTGCACTAGAAATGCATGAAGCTACATTTGGTTGGACCTTAAAAGACATAAAAGACATTAATCCTTTAATCTGCACACACCGAATACACTTAGGGGAAAATGCAAAAACAACTCGTCAACCACAAAGAAGACTAAACCCTTATATGAAAGAAGTGGTAAAAAATGATGTCCTTAAACTATTAGATGTCGGAATTAGTTATCCTATCTCTGATAGTAAATGGGTAAGTTCAACAAAAATAGTACCAAAACAATTTGGAATCATTGTTGTAAAATATGAAAAAGGTGAACTAATCCCAACGCGAATTCTATCTAGTTGACGCATGTGCATTGATTATAGAAAATTAAATGATGCCACTAGAAAAGATCATTTTCTCCTTCCATTTCTAGACCAAATTCTCGAAAGAGTAGCTGGACACCCCTACTACTACTTTCTTGATGGCTACTCTATCTATTATAAAATTCTTATAGCCTTAGAAGACTAGGAAATGACCATATTCACATGCCCATTTGAACTTTGTAAAAGACACACCATTTAAATGATTTAACTGCATTTGGTGATTCTTTTGATTCATGTCTTGATAATTTGGAAAGAGTTTTGGAAAGGTGCAAAGAAAAAGGACTAGTTTTAAATTGGAAAAAATGTCATTTCATGACCACCTCTAGAATTCTCTTAGGCCATGTCGTGCCTTTAAAAGGAATTGAAGTTGACAAAGCCAAAGTTGAAGTCTTCTCAAAATTACCCTCACTAAAGAAAATTAGAGAAGTCCATTCCTTTTTAGGATATGCAGGATCTTATAAGAGGTTATAAAAGATTTTAGTATCATATCTATACCACTTTGTAATGTCCCAATAAAAGACACACTTTTTTAATAAACTAAATATTGACAACAAGCATTTGAAAAGATAATTATTCTTTTAACATCAGCTCTAATAATGCAACACCCTGATTGGTCTTTGCCTTTTGACCTAATGTGTGATGCTAGGATTATATTGTTGGCGCTGTTCTGGGACAAAGAAGGGAAGGTAAGCCTTTTGTTATCTATTACGCAAGTAGAACTTTGAATACTGCGCAAATGAATTATACAACAATTGAAAAAGAAATACTTGCTGTAATATTTGCACCAGATAAATTTCGTTCGTATTTAATTGGTTAATCTACTATTGTTTATTCTGATCATGCTACTGTGAGATATTTAATGTCTAAATAGGATGCCAAGCCAAGGTTGATACAATGCATTTTGCTACTTCAAGAATTTAACTTGACAATCAAGGACAAAAATGGCACCAAAAATGTTGTTGCAGATCATCTTTCAAGAGTTAAAAATGAATCTTCAATTCAAATAACACTTATCAATGATTCTTTCCTTGATGAATTTTTGTTTTCTATAAACAAAATGCCTTGGTATGCTAATATTGTTAATTATCTTACAACAGGTGAAATGCCATTTGACTGGAGTTCCCAAGACAAAAAGAAATTCTTAACATAAGTGACAAGCTTTCACTGGAATGATTCATGCATGTTCAAGTACTGTTCTGATCAAATTTTACGAAAATGCATACCAAACGACGAGGTAAGTAGGGTCATTCAATTCTGTCATTCTGAAGCATGCGGTGGCCTTTTTTTTTACAAAAAAGATAGCTGCAAAAATATTACAGTGTGCATTTTATTGACCTACATTATTTAAAGATTCACATGCATTCTACAAAGTGTGCAAAAATTGTCAAATGATAGGTCTATTTCAAAGCGAAACATGATGCCTTTAAACCCTATCATTATCATTGAAATATTTGATTGTTGGGAAATTGATTTTATGGGTCCTTTTCAAAATAGATCAAGGCGATTCCTTGTTGGCACAATGATTACAAGATTGTGATCGACTTTTTAAAAGAAAGTCTTTTGAGCAGATTTGGAATACCTCGAGCCATTATTAGTGATGGAGGTAATCATTTTTGTAATAAGTCATTTGAGTCCTTAATAAAGAAATATGGAATTACACATAAAGTTGCTACCCTTTATCACCCTCAAACAAGTAGTCAAGCTGAATTAGCAAATATGGAGACAAAATAAATTTTAGAAAAGACAGTTAACCCAAACTGTAAAGATTGGTCTCTTCGACTAACTGATGCACTTTGGGCATATCGTACTACTTTTAAAACATCTTTAGGTGTGTCACCCTATCGGCTTGTTTATGGTAAACCTTGTCACTTACCGATTGAACTTGAACATAAATCATTTTAGGCTATTAAATCTTTTAATTCAAATCTTGATAATGCTGGTAAAGTGCATATATTGCAATTGAATGAACTTGAGGAATTAAGGAATGGTGCATATGAGAATTCTAGAATTATTAAGGTAAGAACCAAAGTTTTTCATGATAAAAGAATTTCTCAAAAACATATGAGATTTGTCAAAAAGTGTTGTTTTATAATTCTCGCCCTCATTTGTTTCCAGGAAAGTTAAAGCCAAAGTGGAATGCCCATTTGTTGTAAAAATGTACATCCATATGGGGCCGTAGAAATTGAGAATCCAAAGGATGGTGTCACATTTAAAGTTACTGGTCAAAGATTAAAATCATATCTAGAACACTAACCATGTGAAGCAGACGCCGAAATCAATTTGAGTGACCCACGAAATCTTTTTTAAGCCTTTTGATTTAACTTTTTGTGAATTGGTTTTACTGTTACTTCACCGTTTGAATTGTTTGATTTTTTTCTTCTATGTCTTCAATGAAGTGCATTACGTTATTTCTTTTTTTAAGTGTGTAGTTTGACAATTGTGTTTTAACTTACCATTTTTATACATATCATGAGTACCTACAAGAAAAGGATTCTTTTCAAAAATCTTAAAGAACTTTTACATGTAAAATTTCACTTGAGAAACTTACTGCGAGTTTGTAAATCACATCCAATTGAGGATCTACAACCACCAATGTTAGTATCCTCTATTGAAGATCTAGAAACACAACTCAAAGAAATAGAGGATAGTATTTATGAACTGTAATTGGAACTGGAGGTAAATTCAATAAAAGGACGAAGGCGAGTTACATATTTGATTATATTCATTGTGTGCTTTTATTTTGTTGTTCTCCTTCACTTTTGATTTGATTCGTTTCTTTGATTTGTTTTGATTCACTCTCTCGTATAAGTGGCAAAAAACGGTACTTCATGACTTTTTAAGTCGATATTTTCAGTTTCCCACAATAATTGAACCCCAAAATCAAGTATGGAAGAAATACAACATAAATTACATAAGCGATTTCTTTCTCTCTCCTAAAGTGCTCTTAAGAAGATTTACAAAGCTCGTTGTGAACGACTGCGTTTGTTAATGATCAATGAGATTCCTGCTAACATTCATTGGTCAATTGATGTAAAGGTCCGACTTGCAAGTGAGTTTTTTGATCCATTTGTTTCCTATATGCATGGTTTTGGTAAAAGCACATTTGCTAAAAACAGAAAAGCTAAGCGACTTGGCTCTAAATGTCCTCACTGTGTAAAACTTACTTGCAACAAACTACGTTGTAAAACTTTAGGAATGGTTTCTGTAAATTGTGAAGAAAAAATCAAATTCGTTAAGGATGGCATAAGTAAAGAATCGTTAGATGATATCTTATGATCTCATTGTTGAGTATTAGAAAATGCATATTTATAAAGGAGAAAACCGTTATTTTACATTTTAAGTCTTACTAACAACCCTTACTTTTATATATTTAACCTTCTTGTGATTTAATTACATGTGTTTTATTTTAATTAAGTATTTTATGTATTTTAGGGGCATTATAGTCATTTCACAATAAAGGAGAGATCAGACGGCAAAACGGACATCACTTTTGAACTCAGGACGGTCGAAAACCTTAGGAGGAGCATAAAAGGAAAAATGACACTATTCACATGTACGGTACTATTCACGTGTACGGTACTGTATACGTTACTGTTCACGACACTGTTCACATAGACGGATGATGACGTGGCATTGACCGATGATGTGGCATTGACTGATGAGGTGTCACGATCCTGTTGGACTAAAATTCTTATGTACTGTTGATGGTGACGTGGCAGCATATCAGTGGACGAAAAATCTCGCGTACGGTGCATGCATCACACAGGATTATTTTCAACCAAACCGCGTTACTGTTCATCCGGGTCAAACCGCGTTACTGTTCAAAGTCGGGTCAAACCGTGTTACTGTTCATCCGCGTGGTCAAACCGTGGACTGTTGACTGATGACGTGGCGCAATCCTGAGCGTCCAAACTATTTTTAATCCGATGGCCATGATTTACTCCATGTATCTATAAAAAGGGGGCCTCCCCCCCCTAATTTGATATCTCTGAATCCATTTTTGGGATCCATTTTCTGTAATTCCTTCTCCATCTTGTATTTTCTTCGTATTTTAATAAATTTCCATTTTGCCCCTAGTTCAATTATGAGTGGCTAATTTTCTTTCAAGCTTGGGTTGAAGGTGAAGTCTCAACATGTGTCATGGGCTTAATTTGGTAAATTTATTTTCTCTTCCCCTCTAATTTTTGTGGATGTTTTGACTTCTCGTCGACAAATAATAATAGTCTTGTCTAGATACCGCCTTGGTTACACCGGCTCTCTAGTATAAGGTTATTATTATTTGGCACGATAAGCCCTTAGCACCATATTGATTAGAGCGTGGTTCATGAGGTGTGGATTCCCCCCTCATGATTTAATTGGCATTAATACGGATTATTTAGCCCATGATGCATGTTGATACGGATCCAGATACCCAAGTACGTCATTTCAATAGAATTCTCTTCAATTCATTCTCGCCATTTCAATTCCAGTTTTAGAATTTATTCTCGCCATTTTAATTTAAGTTTTAGCATATTCCAAATCATTTCCACCATAAATCCAATCACCCATTTACAAAATTAATTCTACACAATTAAAATCCACCTCCTCGTGGGATCGACACTCGTCACCATAGATCTATACTACAATAGATTCGTGCGCTTGCGAGTACATTAAAATTTGCACAATAAGTTTTTGGCGCCGTTGCCGGGGAGGTAAGTAATTTTAATTCATAGAATTAATTTTTGTGAATAATTTCTTTTATTTGTTTTCTTGTATTTTTTTTTATTATTAAAAAAAAAAAGTGAATCTACATTTAAAGGTTAGTATTTCTTTTCTTTTTCTCTTCTTTAAAATTTTGTAATTTAATTTTCCATTTATTTTTCTTTGTAATTTTTTTTGTTTATCTTATTAATTTAATTTTTAGTTAATTTCTTTCACGTATTTATTTTTGTGTATTTTTATAGAAAGGTTGTAATAGCGCAATAAGGTTAGTATCGTAATTTCTCCCTCTTCTTTATTTTTATTTGTTTTGTTCCCATCTTTATTTTTGTTTTGTTTGCATCTTTATTTTTATTTTATTTATTTTGCATGCATGGTCGTAGGTCATTATTACCTAATCTTGAACCTATAGACCTTGAATTAGAAAAAACACTTCGCACACACAAACACGTTAAAAATAAAATGGATTTACAAGCACCACAGGAGAGGCCATTTAAGGACTATTTTAGTCCCTTAGCTAATTTGAGCACGTCATGCATAAGATACCCAAATGTAGCTGCTAGGAGTTTTGAATTAAAACCTAGTGTGTTAAATTGTCTCCCTACATTTTATGGCCTAGAAAATGAGGATCCATATAATCATTTGAATGATTTTCATGCCATTTGTCAAACATTCAAATATGAGAATTTTTCAGATGATGATGTTAAACTTAGACTATTCCCATTTTCTTTAAAAGATAGAGCTCGTTCATGGCTTAATACATTGCCTGCTAATAGCATTGCATCATGGGAACAAATGGTTACAAAATTTTTAAATAAATATTTCCCAGTGCATAAAACCAATGCTATTCGCAGGGAAATCTCGGAGTTTACCCAGAAAGATGACGAGCAATTTTTCGAAACATGGGAGCGATTCAATGGGCTACTCTTGAAGTGTCCACATCATGGGTACGAGAAATGGCACCAATGCCAATACTTTTTGGAGGGATTATTGCCGAATGTGCAAGAATGGCTAATGGCAACGAGTGGAGGAGAGCTAATGTCAAAAAGTGCATCAGAGATTTGGGAATTCTTCCAGCGACAAGCAGATAATTCCCAACAACGGAGTCGATCACTCAGGACTACTAGAAGAATTAAAGGAGTGAATGAGGTTCAAATTGGCGAATCAAGTTCAGAAATTAAAGAAGTCAAAGCGATAATTGAAGGTCTCTCTCGACAAATAGCATCATTATCGACTGCTAAATCAACAGAGCCACATGACCATGACTCATACTCAGATCAAGCCAATGCCATAGGTGTAATGAGAAAGCCATCAAATTACAACCCATACTCCAACACATATAACCCTGGATGGAGAGACCACCCCAATTTTTCATGGTCTCAAGGATTCCAACAGAATGGACCAACAGCTCCAGCTCCACCAATTCCACAAAATCCTCAAGCCTCTCAGCCCCCATTTAGACCATTCAATCAGAATCAGAACTACTCTCAACCCAGACCATGGGAGGATGCATTCCAAAATTTCAAGAATGTTACTCACTCCACGATTGAGCAACAGAACCGCACCATTGATGGACTACGAAATGAGTTGAGAGCGGGCTTCAACTCACAAGCCCAATCAGTTTCAAGCCTCGAGAAGATGGTGGGACAACTCGCTTCTTCAGTTCAGACCTTGGCAATGACTGTTGAGAAAGGAAAATTTCCAAGTCAACCAGTGCCTAATCCTAAAGGAGTGCATGAAGCGAGTACTAGTTCACCACAGCAACATGGAGAGGTCAAAGCAGTAATGACCTTGCGAAAAGGAAAGGAAGTCGACAACAAAGTGGAGATGCTGGTGACAAAAGAAAATCAAATTGTACCTGTGAATGTTGAAGACTCATCACCGGAGGAGAAAGAAGAAACCAACCCACGAGAATACGTTCCGAAAGCTCCATTTCCTCAAAGGTTAGCGAAAGGAAAGAAGGGAAAATCCACAGGTGAGATTCTCGAAATCTTCAAACAGGTAAGTGTTAATATCCCTTTGCTTGATGCTATTAAACAAGTTCCATCTTATGCCAAGTTTCTTAAAGACCTTTGTACTAAAAAGAGAAATATGCATGTTCAAAAGAAGGCATTTTTAACAGAAAACGTTAGTTCTATACTCCAACATAAAATTCCTTTAAAATGCAAAGACCCTGGCTCCCCCACTATCTCATGTAGTATAGGGAACCACACAATTGAGAATGCTTTGTTGGATTTAGGAGCTAGTGTAAATCTTTTGCCTTACTCTGTATTCGTGAAACTTGGACTGGGAGAATTACACCCAACTCCAGTGGTGTTACAGCTTGCAGATCGGTCCACGAAAATACCTCGTGGTATTGTGGAGGACGTGCTTATCCAGGTAGACAAGTTTTATTTTCCTGTTGATTTCATTGTAATTGACACTCAACCAATACAGGATTCAAGGAAGCACATCCCCATTATTCTAGGCCGACCTTTCTTGGCAACTGCGGATGCTCACATTCAATGCAGGACTGGAAATATGCAGTTGTCCTTCGGCAACATGACTATGGAACTGAACATCTTCAACATTGCCAAACAACCTCACAATGCAGATGATGGAATTGTTGATGTGGATTTAATTGAAGCATTAGTTGATGATACTTTTGTTTCAAACCTTAGTGATGATCCTTTACAAACATGTTTAACTCACTTTGGTTTTGATTTTGATATTGACAGATCGGTTGATGAGGTCAACGCCCTGCTTGACTCAGCACCATCTATGGACACTAATAAATGGAAGTCAAGAGTTGAACAACTAGCACCATCAGAGAAGAAACTCATCCCATCATCAGAATCACCACCGAAACTCGAGCTCAAACCATTACCCAACACATTGGAATATGCATTTTTGGGAGAAGAAAGTACTCTACCGGTAATCATCTCATCATCCCTCAATGACGAACAAAAAGGTAAGTTGTTGGATGTTTTAAAAGAGCACAAAGGAGCATTAGGATGGACCATAGCAGACATCAAAGGTATAAATCCAGTAGACTGCATGCATTACATTCACCTTGATGAAAATGCTAAATCTACTAGGGAAATGCAACGTCGGTTAAATCCTAATATGAAAGAAGTTGTTAGAATTGAAGTCCTTAAGCTATTAGATGCAGGTATCATTTACCCAATTTCTGATAGTTCATGGGTCAGTCCTGTACAAGTTGTCCCCAAAAAGTCAGGAGTCACAGTAGTTACGAATGCAGATAATGAATTGATACCCACTAGAGTAACTACAGGGTGGCGTGTATGCATCGATTATAGGAAATTGAATTCTGTCACACGTAAAGACCATTTTCCTTTACCATTTATTGATCAAATGCTTGATAGATTAGCAGGCCATGAATTTTATTGCTTTCTAGATGGCTACTCAGGATATAATCAGATCCCCATAGCACCAAAAGATCAAGAGAAAACTACTTTCACTTGCCCTTTTGGCACATTTGCATATAGGAGAATGCCATTTGGATTATGTAATGCACCTGCTACATTTCAACGATGTATGTTGAGCATTTTTTCTGATATGGTTGAACGATTCCTTGAAGTCTTTATGGATGACTTTTCTGTCTTTGGTGACTCGTTTGATCAATGTTTACATCATCTAACGCTAGTTCTGCAGAGATGTACCGAGAAGAGCTTAGTCTTAAATTGGGAGAAGTGCCATTTTATGGTAAAACAAGGTATTGTTCTCGGTCACATCATTTCGAGCAAAGGTATTGAGGTTGACAAAGCCAAGGTGGATCTCATTTCTAATCTCCCTCCACCTAAAACAGTCAGAGAAGTAAGATCTTTCCTTGGGCATGCTGGTTTCTATAGACGTTTCATTAAAGATTTTAGCAAAGTTTCTAGACCCTTATGCAATTTACTTGCTAAGGATGTACCTTTTATCTTTAATGATTCATGTCTTATGGCTTTTGAAAAATTAAAGCAATTGTTGACATCATCACCCATCATTCAGGCCCCAAACTGGAGCTTACCATTTGAGCTTATGTGTGATGCATCTGATTATGCAGTAGGAGCAGTTTTAGGACAAAGAGTTGATCGAATTCCTCATGTTATTTACTATGCTAGTATGACATTGAATGATGCACAGTTGAACTATTCAACTACTGAAAAAGAAATGCTAGCAGTAGTGTTTGCATTGGAAAAATTTCGATCTTATCTCATTGGTTGTAAAATAATTATATTCACAGATCATGCTGCTCTTAAATATCTTCTCACAAAGAAAGATGCAAAAGCCAGACTAATTCGTTGGGTGTTACTTTTGCAGGAATTTGACTTGGAATTCAAAGATAAAAAAGGGATAGAAAATGTTGTGGCGGACCACCTCTCTCGTCTCCATTTTGACACAATTATAGAACAATTACCATTAAATGAGTCATTTCCAGATGAACAATTAATGAGTGTGGAAGTATTACCTTGGTATGCTGATATAGTTAATTATCTTGTTACAGGTAAACTTCCAGAGCATTGGACCAAGCAAGACAAGGCTAAATTCTTTGCAGAGATAAAGAATTTCTTTTGGGATGACCCGTATTTGTTCAAGTATTGTGCGGATCAAATTGTTAGACGATGTGTCCCAGAAAGTGAAATTCAGAATATCCTTTCATTCTGCCATGAACAAGCTTGTGGAGGCCATTTCAGTGCTAAGAAGACAGCGACTAAAGTTTTACAATGTGGTTTCTATTGGCCATCTATATTTCGAGACGCTTACACTTTCTGTTCTTCATGTGATAGGTGTCAACGAATGGGAAGCATTACACGAAGGAACATGATGCCACTAAATCCAATTTTAGTGGTTGAGATTTTTGACGTATGGGGTATCGACTTCATGGGACCCTTTCCCCCTTCTTTTGGCCATCAATACATATTGGTTGCTGTTGACTACGTATCAAAATGGGTAGAAGCAATTCCATGTAGGACCAATGATCACAAGGTGGTGATAGCATTTTTGAAAAGCAACATTGTTTCACGCTTTGGATTCCCTCGAGCGATAATCAGTGATGGTGGTGCCCACTTTTGTAACAAAGCATTCAAGGCTCTTTTGACAAAGTATTCAATCACACACAAAGTGGCGACCCCGTATCATCCGCAAACCAGTGGCCAAGTTGAGATCTCCAATCGAGAAATAAAGCACATATTAGAAAAAACGGTGAGGCCAGACAGAAAAGATTGGTCATTAAGACTTGATGATGCATTATGGGCATATAGAACGGCTTTCAAGACCCCAATTGGGATGTCACCCTACAGGCTAGTGTATGGAAAAGCTTGCCACCTACCTGTGGAACTCGAGCATCGTGCATATTGGGCCATCAAGAAATTCAACTTTGACATGCAGCAAGCCAGCTCAGAAAGAAGATTACAGCTGGCAGAACTTGAAGAAATTCGCAATGATGCATACGAAAATGCCAAAATTTACAAGCAACGAATGAAAGTCTTCCATGATAAGCAAATTATGAGAAAATCGTTCACTCCAGGTCAGAAAGTGCTTTTATTCAATTCTCGCTTGCACCTATTCCCAGGTAAGTTACGCTCTCGTTGGTCTGGTCCCTTTATTGTTCATACTGTTTTTCCACATGGGGCAATTGAAATTAAGGACCCAAAGAACGGTGTCACGTTTAAAGTTAATGGTCAAAGATTAAAGCCATATCTAGAATACCAACCACGTGGAGAAGACACCGAAATAAATTTGAGTGACCCACCAGATTTGAATTGATTTTTTTTTTCTTTCTTTTCGTTGATTTGATTTTGTTTTCTTTCTTTATATTATTCTTTTGCTAATTGAAATTGTTTTTGCATAAGTGTGTTTATTTTACCATTAAGTTTTCTCTTATCATTGTTAATCATGAGTCTCATACTTAGGCCGTTCCTCCTGAACATTCTTAAACCACTTCAACGTGTCAAAACTCATCTCAAAAGGCAGATTCAATTTTGTAAAACACAACGCATTTGGGCTCTACAACCACCAGAGTTAGTAGCCTATGTTGAGGGTTTAGAAAGCCAACTCAGAGACATTGAGAGAAGTGTTTACGACATCCAGTTGGAGCTTGAGGTAAATTCAATAAGAGGACGATTTTAATTTTCTTTGTGTGTTTTAATTTGTTTTTCTGTTTGTGTGCTTTAGTTTGTTACCCCGGTGAAGTGGCGGATAACGGTACTCCGTGACAATCAAGTCGGTTACTTCAGTTTCCTATAATAACTGATATTCTGAGGCGAAGGTATGGACAGAAACGAGATTCTAACGAAGCTTCACAAGCGATTCCCTTCACTTCCTCAGAATGCCCTCCTTACGATCTATAAAGCTCGGTCCGAACGCATGCGATTACTCATGAGAAATAACATACCTGCTGACATCCGTTGGTTAATCGAGGCTAAAGTACGATCGGCAGGTGAGTTACCTCCAAAATTTATTGCATACATGCCTGGTTGTGGTAAAGGAAATTATGCAAGAAAACGACGAGCTCGAAGAATTTCTGTTGCTTGTCATAAGTGTGCCAGAATGAGTTGCAATAAAAACCCATGTTCTTTAGGAATGATGTCTGATAACAGGGAAGATAAGATTCAATTCATTAGGGATGGCTTGAATAAGGAGTCATTGGATGATATCCTTTTGTCTCTTGAAACGCATCCCAGTGGATATGTGCAAGGAGCGATTCTCCAGTTATGGCCATTATTCCAGAAAGAGCATGCACGATATAGTCTCGGGAATCTGACTATAAACGACCCTGTTTGCCTGTTTATAAGAAAACTGGATGGGAAGCCTATCCTCGACCCATAGAGGGCGTTCAAGCCGTTTCTGGACGTAAAACCAGAGGAAGATGTGAGCCACAGTCGCAACTACGTGTAAATATCCTTTTACTTTACTGTTATTTTATTTCATTTCACTGTTGTTTTATTGTTTGCATTATTGTCTTTAATAATTTTATTATTGTTTGCTATTTCCTTTTTACTGTTTTCTTTTTGACTCGCGAGCCATGTGCTTCATGCGTTATTTGACACTAACATGTTACCTCATTCACAGCTGTGACCCACTATCACCAAGACTCTTAAATGTGATTTCTTTTGTCAAACACTCACAAATTGTTTTTGAGAAATATTCCAATGGCAGCTACTCCCAATAGACAATTCAAGAACATTTGTGTGCTTTCTGGATTTACCTATGGCAAACATAAAGAGTTCGTTGAGGCAGCCATAGATCTTGGTCGAAGCATAGCAGCGAGAAATTTACATTTGGTGTATGGAGGAGGTAACCGAGGGTTATCAAAAATGGTCTCCGAAGCAGCTTTTATCAGAGGAAGTCAAGTGTTAGGCATCATCCCAAGAGTCCTAAAACCATTGGGCAGTTCGTCTGACTCATCAACTGGAGAAGAGTTAGTCGTCTCAGGTATGCAAGAAAGAATAACTGAAATGCTTAATCATGCTGATGCATTTATTTTCCTTCCAGGAGATCTTGCAACACTAGAGGCACTTATCACGCTAGCATCTTGGGCCCATCTGCACATCCACCAAAAACCCATCGGTTTGTTAAATGTCAATAACTTTTATGATGGCTTTATCGCATTTCTTAACCATGCAATAAAAAACTATTTCATTCCCGCTAATGTGAAAAAACTTTTTATTTGTGCTCACACTGCTAACGAGCTACTTGATCTGTTACAAGCTTATAGACCGGAGCCAGACCCCTGGACCTTCGTGTTGGAGCGTCCAAATAATGATGGTAACAGTAGCAGCAGTAAGAAGTACAAATTAGATTTAACTCTCCGCCTATAAATATTTTCTTCTGTGTTGCACCACCCAGGTGATGTCTTCTAAACTCTACTTCTTTCCTTTCAAACATTGAGGACAATGTTTCGTTCTGGTTGGGGGGAGGGAATAGTCGACAATTGTAGAATTTTGGTTAAGTTTTTACTAATTTTTGTTGTAGAAACTAACTGTTGCTAACTTTTTGTGTTGAAGATGGCTGAATATGGAGTGTAGTGACTCTAGAAACGCATCTTCATCGTTTATAAAAAAAAAAAAAAATTCAGACATTTTCTTTTTCTTTATTATGTGTTTATGTTTATTTTTCTTCTTTTTAATTTCTCCTCTATAAATATACATTTTCCAACTTTTGAGTCGAAGATGGCTGAATATGGAGTGTAGTTCCTCTAGAAACGCATCTTCTTTAAAAAAAAAAAAATCATTTTCGTTTTCTATCATTTTACGTGTAACTTTTCTAATTAGTTTTTATGCATCATTTTCACATTTCTGCATGCATATTTTCCTTTCATGTTTAGAATAGGTTGGGGGGTAGAATGTTGTTTAAAAAAAAAAAAAATTTGTGTGATTTGTTTTAACATTGGGTGACATGATTAATTTTAAATTTTAGTATTTGTATTATCTTTGGTCTTAAGTGATGTTACATTATGTTTGCTACTCTACATGTTGATGTCGGAGACATATATGAGTTGCTTGAAGGAATGAACATGTCATAATAAGTACCAAGTGAGTTTTTGAGCCTATTATTTTTCTTGGAGAATAACCCTTTTGCCCACTCTTTATACAGCTTAGCAGTTTATTATTTTATACACGATCTCTAAATTACTTTTGAGTTAACCCTAAAAAAAAAAAAAATTGTAAAATAAAAAAAAAAGAAAAAAGAAAAAGAAAAAAGAGTGTGTTGCTACATTTGGAGGCCCATCTAACTAGTAGATATGGAAGGTTATTCAGAGCCCTAAAAGACGATGGAAAGGCCATCTTTGATCCGTTTGAGCCTTTCTAGCCATCCCTTTTATTAAATATCCATAGTTAACCCTTTTGAGCCTTTAAAAAAAAAAAAACATTTTCTTTGTCAACTTATCATCTTGACCCACTCCGATTTGGAGTATTACCCGATGTCTTATAAGTTCCATCACCTATTTATGTTTGAGAAAATGTAAATAATTATGTTGTTCAGTGAAGTTATGCCAAAAAACAAAAAAAAACAAAAAAAAAACAAAAACAAAAACAAAAACAAAAGTTGTTGTTTCAAAAGAATAAAAATAGGTGAAATCCACCTTGCAACTTCCAAAAAAAAAAAAAAATTTCTCTGCATTTTTCTCAAACATACACTTTGTTTTCCTTATTTTCCTTCTTTGTTAGCCATGTCCCTAGCCTACGTTTCATCCTAATAAAAGTCCTTCTTGATTTTAGGGAACTATAGTTTGAAGTAGAAGCTAGTTATATGGGCTAAAAAGATGTAGTGATGCATAATTAAAAAAAAAAAAAAGATAAATAAAGTGGGTTGACTAACATTTTATTTGACTTGAGATCGTATTATTTCTAAGCTGAGGGCATATTTATTTCATCTTGGTGAGAGCATGTGATATCACTTCTTTATTATTTTCTCTCTCAATTACCATTCATTGGAGTGACTATTTTTATTGGGATTAATTTATTTGTGAGAGTGTCACTACTTCCAGTGAGATTTTGGGGTTTGACATGTCATTCTTGAGAGTAGCTAAAACAAAGTCTACTGGGCTAATTCATGTGGATGGTTGATGTGGGTGTGATGTTGCTTTAGACTAGAGATAATGCTTATACTTTTATTTGAGTGTTATCATTAATCTGATGGAATAAATACGAGTGTTTCTATTAAAACAAAAAAAAAATTATTTTGAATTTGAATTTTGTTTTCGCTTTATTTGCTAGGGACTAGCAATAAGCTGGTTGGGGGGTGTGTTGAGTATTAGAAAATGCATATTTATAAAGGAGAAAACCGTTATTTTACATTTTAAGTCTTACTAACAACCCTTACTTTTATATATTTAACCTTCTTGTGATTTAATTACATGTGTTTTATTTTAATTAAGTATTTTATGTATTTTAGGGGCATTATAGTCATTTCACAATAAAGGAGAGATCAGACGGCAAAACGGACATCACTTTTGAACTCAGGACGGTCGAAAACCTTAGGAGGAGCATAAAAGGAAAAATGACACTATTCACATGTACGGTACTATTCACGTGTACGGTACTGTATACGTTACTGTTCACGACACTGTTCACATAGACGGATGATGACGTGGCATTGACCGATGATGTGGCATTGACTGATGAGGTGTCACGATCCTGTTGGACTAAAATTCTTATGTACTGTTGATGGTGACGTGGCAGCATATCAGTGGACGAAAAATCTCGCGTACGGTGCATGCATCACACAGGATTATTTTCAACCAAACCGCGTTACTGTTCATCCGGGTCAAACCGCGTTACTGTTCAAAGTCGGGTCAAACCGTGTTACTGTTCATCCGCGTGGTCAAACCGTGGACTGTTGACTGATGACGTGGCGCAATCCTGAGCGTCCAAACTATTTTTAATCCGATGGCCATGATTTACTCCATGTATCTATAAAAAGGGGGCCTCCCCCCCCTAATTTGATATCTCTGAATCCATTTTTGGGATCCATTTTCTGTAATTCCTTCTCCATCTTGTATTTTCTTCGTATTTTAATAAATTTCCATTTTGCCCCTAGTTCAATTATGAGTGGCTAATTTTCTTTCAAGCTTGGGTTGAAGGTGAAGTCTCAACATGTGTCATGGGCTTAATTTGGTAAATTTATTTTCTCTTCCCCTCTAATTTTTGTGGATGTTTTGACTTCTCGTCGACAAATAATAATAGTCTTGTCTAGATACCGCCTTGGTTACACCGGCTCTCTAGTATAAGGTTATTATTATTTGGCACGATAAGCCCTTAGCACCATATTGATTAGAGCGTGGTTCATGAGGTGTGGATTCCCCCCTCATGATTTAATTGGCATTAATACGGATTATTTAGCCCATGATGCATGTTGATACGGATCCAGATACCCAAGTACGTCATTTCAATAGAATTCTCTTCAATTCATTCTCGCCATTTCAATTCCAGTTTTAGAATTTATTCTCGCCATTTTAATTTAAGTTTTAGCATATTCCAAATCATTTCCACCATAAATCCAATCACCCATTTACAAAATTAATTCTACACAATTAAAATCCACCTCCTCGTGGGATCGACACTCGTCACCATAGATCTATACTACAATAGATTCGTGCGCTTGCGAGTACATTAAAATTTGCACAACACTCATGAGACGCATCCAAGCAGATATGTGCAACGTCAAATTCATAATTTATGGAAGTTGTTCCAAAAGGAAAGTGCAGAGTTTAGTCTTAGGAATCTGACTCTAAAAGACCCTAGTTGCCAGTTTATAAGAAAACTGGATAGGAAGCTTATCTTTGACCCATAGAGGGTGTTCAAGTCATTATCAGATGTAAAACTAAAGGAAGTTGTGAGTCATAATCACAACTACCAGTAAATATCATTTTATTTTACTATTCTTTTATCTTTATTATTATTATTATTATTGTGTGATTTTATGTCTAATCACTATTTGCTTTTCCTTTTTACTGTTTGCTTTTTCTATTCACTTTTGAATTATTAAGCCAAATGCTTCACCTGTCATTTGACAAACACACCACCCTATTTACAAATGTGTATCATCTTATCCGTCACCAAGATCCTTAAATAGGAGTTCCTTTTCAAGCACTCACAAATTGTTTCTTTTTAGAATTATTCCAATGGCAACAACTTCAAGCAGATAACTTAAGAACATTTATGTGCTTTCTGGATTTCGCTATAGAAAGTATAAAGAGTTCGTTAAGGCATCCATAGATTTTAGTCGTGTTATAGCAGAGAGAAAGCTACATCTTGTATATGGAGAAGGTGACCAAGGGTTATCAAAGCTTGTCTCAGAAGCTATTTTCGTTCGAAGAAGCCAAGTGCTAGGCATTATTCTAAAAGCCTTAAAATCTTTAGGATGTCTACCCAACCCACCAACTGGAGAATAGTTAGTTGTCTCAAGTGTGCAAGAAAGAATATCCTAAATGTTAAATCATGTTGATGCTTTCATTATTTTGCCAGGAGATCTTGCAACTTTAGAGACACAAATCACATTTGCTTCTTGGGCCCATTTGAATATCCATCAAAAACTTGTCGGTTTGTTAAATGATAATAACTTTTATGATGGCTTAATAACATTTCTTAGTCATGCAATTAAAAACTATTTCATTCCATCCTCTTAAAAAAAACTCTTTATTTGTGCTCCTACTGCTAACGAGTTACTTGATCTTTTGCAAACTTACAAACCAAAGCCAGATCCCATGACTTTGGCATTGGATTAGGCAACTGATGATAATGGCAGTAACCCTCGTAAAAAGTGTAAATTAGATTTAACTATCTCTTTGTAAATATTTTCTAGCAGTGGCTAAGTGATATCTTCTAAACTCTACTCTTTTCTTCTAAGACATTGAAGACAATGTCTCCATCAAGTTGGGGGGGCGGAATAGTTGACAATTGTGAAATATTTCAGTTCTGATGATGTTTTTACTAATTTTTGTTGCAAAGACTAACTTTAGATAAAACTTTGAGTAAAAAATGGCAGAATATAGAATGTAGTGTCTCTAAAAACACATTTTCTTAAATTTTAGAATTTTGTTTCTCCAAAAAAAAAAATTGGTTTCTATCTTTCTTTTTCTTTTTCTTCTTTTCTCTTAATCATCTCCTTTAAGTTTCTGCAATCAGTCCTAATTTTTTTCTAGTGTTTTCTTTAACTTAAAAAAAAACAAAAATACAAAAAAAAAGAGTTTTTCTTTTTCTATGTGATCTTCTAACATTGGATAACATGATGATTTCTAAATTTTGGTATTTGTGCTATCTTTGGCCATGAGTTATGTTACACCGTGTTTTTCCCTTTGCATGTTGAAATGTAAATTGAGAAATTTGAAAATTAAAACTGATTAAACCATTTGGAGGAATGTATATTTCATGATAACTCCAAGTGAGTTTAAATATACAGCTTCACAGTTTATTATACAAGATCTCTACATTTTCCTCAAAATTAAAAAAAAAAAAGATTTGCAGATGCATCTGAAAGTCCATTAAACTAGTGGATATGAAATATTATTTAGAGCCCTAAAAGATTATAGAAAGTCATCTTTGATCCGTTTGAACTTTTCTAGTCATCCCTATTATAAAGTATACATAGTTAACCCTTTGAGTCTATATAATAAAAAAAATTTCTTTGGTAACGTATCATCTTGTCCCACTCCAAAGTGGAGTATCACCTTATGTTTTATATTTCCGACCACTCAACTATGTTTGAAAATTGGGATGATGGTGCTATGAAAAAAAAAGATATGTACACATATATAAACAAAAAAATAAAATGAAAAAAAAGAAAAAAATTCCAAGCGAAAAGCACTTTGTAATCTTCAAAAAGTCCCATATTTTTCAATTTTTTTTTTCCTGTTACCCTTTTTTTGTTACCCATGACCCTAGCCTACATTACGTCCTAATTAAAGTCCTTATTGATTTTAGGAAACTATAGTCTAAAGTAAAAGCTAGTAATACAGACTAAAAGATATGGCAATACATAAAAATAGAAATAAATTAATTTGGCTAACAATTTCCCTAAGTTGAGATCATTTTATTTCTAAACTGTAGGCACTATTCTTTCATCTTGATGAGAGCGTGTGATATTATTTTACTATTCTCTCAATTAACAACATCTTAGAGTGACAATTTTTCTGTGTTTACTTTCTTTTGAGGAGTCACTCTTAACCGTGAGATCTTGGGGTTTGACATATCACTCTTAAAAGTGGCTTGATTAATGTAGCTCTGATAATTGATCACTTTACATGATTTTACTTAACTGATTTGTGTAAGTGTCATTTTATTTAGGCTGAAGATCATGCTCCTACTTTTATTTGATTGTTATCATTAATCTGATGAAAGAAGTAAACACAAATTTAAAAAAAAATCAATTTGGGTTTAAAATTTTGTTAAGTTTTTATCAATTAAATTGTTGGTGCCTGGCAATAAGCTAGTTGGGGGGTGTGATTGGCACTAAAAAATGTATATTTAATAAGGATAAAATTATTAGTTTTTCACTTAAAGTGTTGATTAATGCGCTCATAACTTATAAATTATATGAATGCTCCCCTTATAAATTTTTATGTTAAATTAATTCGCAATATATTAATTTTTATCTTGTAAATATTTTTAAGGAATAAAAATGGAATTGGAATTGAAAGCGGGAAAAAAGAAGAATTGTTGGAGTAATTTGGAGTGCATCATTGAGGAGATGTAATTAATAAATATTTAAAAACTAAAATATAAAAAATAAAATATATAAAAAAAGAGGTGACCAACCATGCCCGTGATGGTCAAGTGGCCATCTTGCCACCTGACCATCACACCTCTTAAGGTATATATATATTATATAAATATAATTAAATAATAATAATAATAAAATAAAGGGTTATTATCATTTTACTACTTCAAAAATTGCTAAATATCAAATCACTACAATAAGTATTGTCTCCTATCATTTTCCTACTATATCATTATAAAAATATCATTTTACTACTTTTTTGTTATAACAAATATCATTTTACTACTTTTCTGTTACAACCGTTAGTTGACCAGTTAGTTGACTAACAAAATACTAATTTTACCCTTCATGATTAAAAAAAATAATAAGACAAATTTGCAATACATATATTATAATTCCAGCAAAAAGAATTATGTTGGTATTATATATCCATTTTAATAAATATATTAAAAATTTATTTTGTAAATAAGTTTCAAATAATTTTTTTAATCATGAAGGGTGAAATTGGTATTTTGTTAATCAACTAATTGGTCAACTAACGATTATAACGAAAAAGTAGTAAAATGATATTTTTATAAAGATATAGTAGAAAAATGATAGGAGACAATACTTGCTTAGTCATTTGATATTTGGTAATTTTTGAAGTATTAAAATGATAATAACCCTAAAATAAATAAAGGATGATGCATTCTTTGCCTATGAAAGGAAAGGGGATGTAGGCAAGAGGGTAGAAGAGGATAAGAGCTGAAGCCTGGAGACGAGGGAGAAAGCTGAAGAGTTCATTCTTTATTTTTTCTTGTTTTCTTGTGTACTCAATTTTCGTGTAATGGATTTCATAAATTTGTTAAATAAAATGAGTGTTTTGTTTTCCAATATGAGTAGCTAAATTTTTTAAGGTGATGTGAAAAGTAAAGCTCAAATATTCAAATTATTGAGTTAATTACTCTCTCAAGTGAGTCTTAAAGTTTATTTTTTTATTTATATTTTTCTTCCTTACTGGTTTCTTTTATGTCATTTTAATTTATAAATACAAATCTCTTCAGATTTATATGGTATTTTGACATAATGTCGACACTTCAATATAGTTGTGGCACATTAGATACTTAGTCTCATATTTATCACACTAATGGTTAGTTAAAAATTAAATGGCATAATAATTGACTAGTAAAACAAATGCAAAATATAAAATTTGAGATAGTATTATAACCATAATTTGAAATCTGATAGTGGATCCCGTAAACTTAACATATTTTTAGATTAATTTAGATTAATTTCTTTTCCCACATTAAATTTTCTTAATTTAATAAATTGACTATTAGATTTTAAATTCCATGTGGTTCGACCCCAGACTCACCGGGTTGTATTATAACTAGAAACTCTTATACTTGACAGTAATAACATTTTTGAGTCGTGTCAAATACCCATTTATTTATTCCCCATTAGGAGGCGAATGTTTGGGTTTTCTTTAGCCTCACACATGTGTAAGTCAATAAAGTCAGGAATGACATAAGAAAATTGAAAATGAAATGTGTCGATATGTTAGATGCGGAATCATAATTGTTAGATTAGAACATAGAGTTATGTTGATTCACATTCGCATAATACCCTTCATACATTTCCTCGGATAAGGTGAATACTTGGGTTTTCCTTGGCCTTACTCATGAGAAAAAAAATAAAAAAGTACCATGGAATAAACAAATGGCACGAATGTAAATAAGTCAGCATAGTTGTTAGGAATGAGCATAATAAAAAAGAAAATGAGGAGAAAATAAATTAAATGATAAATTAGTCTTAGGTTTAGCCGTGGGGACTATTTTAAAGCCTTTTGACTGTTATTGACTTTTTATTTTTTGTCAAAGTTTTATGTTGACCAGATGGGTTCTTCATCTTATTTATTCTCTCTTTTTCTTCCAGCAAGTCATTTAAAGGAGGGATCTCCACTTTTTCTCTTGGATTTTGGCTTTAATGCATTTTTAAGGTTTGGGTCTCATACATAAACCTATTTCTCATAAGCATGTGTGAGTATTCACTTTTTTTTCAACTATTAGTAACCAAATCCAATCTAAAATGATGATGGTAACGTAGTGTTCATCTGGTTTTAATAATGAAAGAAAAAAATTTTCAGCCAATGACGGTGTTGAATGTTTTTACCTTCACACATATTTGTAGCTTGTGGAGAACTTGTCATGATCGTTGACCTCAATTCCGGAAGGGTAAGTGCCTAAAAAAGACACTCCGACGCCCAAGTTATTGTTAGATCAAGATTAAATAAAAAAGAAAGATGAAGAAAATTAATTTTCTCTCTCTAAGTATGAACAATGATTTTTAGAGGCCAAAGACCCCCTTTCTCTTAGAGATGAATCTTTATTTATAAATGATGAGTGATGTGGATTTAGGATTTTTCTTTGAACCCTCAATCTAAAGACATGTGTCACCCATCATTTCTGTACACGTGGAGGTGAATATGATCTAGGGAATTATTTCAACCCTGTTTGTTTCCTTACTTATACGACCTTTGAGAGTGATTCCCTGGACTAATGGATTATGGAACTAATTCCCCCTCTTGCCATTTTTGTAAGCTCCGGAAGAAATTTTCCTTAGGTGTTATTCCCCATAATACCTTAGGTGTTATTTACACCAGAATAGCTCGGGTGTTATTTCCCCGAAATAACTTATTTTATCTAATAGGATGGACACATGATACAGTTTGGTGCCTTTTGGAATATGGCACCTACATACTCAAAATTTTATGATCTACATAATGGAACTAATTTTTTTTTTTTTAGGAAAAAGCAATTGGTGGTGGGGCAAAATTCCATCCAAAGAGTGGCGGCAACATAACATTGTCGACTAAAGTTAGTGTACTAAGATGCGCCATTACCTTCATCAAACGCGTTGAATGCCGGTGCATTTGACTGAGGTGTTAATGCAACTTATTGCATCGCCATTAGTCTATAACATTAAGTTGTCACTACCCTTTTGGGTGACATTTACTTCGCCCATCATTTATTTTTTACCAATGAATTTAGAACCATTGCATAGACCGTGAAATTTCAAGTTTAGTGATACCGCATTCGTCATCATTTGGCCACTATCTCCGTAGTAGGTGGTACTTATTTTATTATTGTGCTTTTATATAAAGTAATTGTATTAACTTTTAAAATTAATGAGTTTAGAAAATATAAATAAAAATTTCCTAATGTATTAATATCATATATCATTTTTTTAATTTAGAAATGTAAATTTAATGCCCATATACATACATAAATATCCATATCCATATCTAACATCTAAAACTGGATATAGATGTGGATGCATCTATCATAAATAATAATAGATTTGCACATGGATGCATGACTATTCATATTCAAGTAGATATTTGCCATCCCTATTTTGGAGTTCATAGCTATAAGCTTTCACACAGTTTTGGTGATCCATAACCGAGCTTTTAACGTATTTGGTAATTTATTCTCATATTTACACTAGGAACCTCAATTCATATAATCGTGTCGTGTTGGTGTCGTACGTGATTTATTCATGTTATGTCAAATTTAAGCAAACGTGTTACGATATATTTATAATTGTGCTGACCCATTTAACATATTTAATACAAAAAAATAAAAATTAATTTAAAAATAACAAATATATCAACATTATTCTTAAAAATAGGTCATAAATAAGTTAACATGACATGAATAAATTTATAACACAATATGGTTTATCACATATTAATTTATATTTGAGTCATAAATGTGTAATCATGTTGAGGTGGTCTATCACGGATATGACAATGTTATTTATCATGTTGTGTTGTTCCAAACAACTAATTAATTGTGTCAATAGTTGCCAACATAAATGTGGAAAACCCATATCATATCCTTTCGTAAAATCATGTCGTAACTCATTGTTATGCAAATTTTATTGAACTCGCAAGTGCACGAATCTACTGTAGAATAGATGGGCCCAAGATGCTAAAGTAATAAGTGCCTCTAGAGTTGCAAGATCTCTTGGTAGGTAAATAAAAGCATCAACATGATTTAGCATTTCAGTTATTATCTCTTGCATACCTGAGACAACTAACTCTTCTTCAATTGATGAGTCAGACAAATTGCCCAAAGGTTTTAGGGCTCTTGGGATGATGCCTAACACTTGGCTTCCTCTGACAAAACCAACTTCTGAGACCAATTTTGATAACCCTCGGTTACCTCTTCCATACACCAAGTGTAATTTTCTCTCTGCTATGCTTCGATCAAGATCTATGGTTGTCTCAACGAACTCTTTATGTTTGCCATAGTTAAATCCAGAAAGCACGCAAATGTTCTTAAATTGTTTATTGGGAGTAGCTGCTATTGGAATACTTCTCAAAAACAATTTGTATGTGCTTAACAAAAAATCATATTTAAGAATCTTGGTGACAATGGGTCACAGCTGTGTATGAGGTAGCATGTCTGTGTCAATTAACTCGTAAAGCACATGGCTCGAGAGTCAAAAAGAAAATAGTAAAAAGGAAAAAATAAACAATCATAAAATAAAATTATTAAAGACAATAATGCAAATGATAAACAAAAAGTGAAGTAAAACAACAGTGAAGTAAAAGGATATTTATAGGTAGTTGTGACTGTGGCTCACATCTTCCTCTGGTTTTATGTCCAGAAACGACTTGAACGCCCTCTATGGGTTGAGGATGGGTTTTCCATCTAGTTTTCTAATAAACTGGCAAACATGACCGTTTATAGTCAGATTCCCGAGACTATATCGTGCACGCTCTTTCTGGAATAATGGCCATAATTGGAGAATTGCTCATTGTACATATCCATTGGGATGCGTTTAAAGAGACAAAAGGATATCATCCAATGACTCTTTATTCAAGTCATCCCTAATGAATTGAATCTTATCTTCCCTATTATCAGACACTATTCTTAAAGAACTTGGTTTTTTTATCGCATCTCATTCTGGCACACTTATGACAAGCAACATAAAGTCTTCGAGCTTTTCATTTTCTTACATAATTTCCTTTACGACAACCAGGCATGTATGCAATAAATTTAGGAGGCAACTCACCTGCCAATCATACTTTGGCCTCGATTAACCAGTGGATGTAAGCAGGTATGTTATTCCTCATAAGCAATCGCATGCGTTCGAACCGAGCTTTATAGATTGTAAGGAGGGCATTCTGAGGAATGTAGGGAATCGATTGTGAAGCTTTGCTAGAATATTGGTTTTGTCCATACATTCGCCTCAGAATATCAGTTATTATGGGAAACTGAAGTAACCGACTTGATTGTCACGGAGTACCATTATCCGTCACTTAACCGGGGTAACAAACTAAAACACACAAATGGAGTAACAAACTAAAACACACAAAGAAAATTACAATCGTCCTCTTATTGAATTTACCTTAAGTTCCAACTGGATGTCGAAGATACCTCCCTCAATGTCTCTGAGTTGTCGTTCTAAATCCTCAACATGGGATACTAACTCTGGTGGTTGTAAAGCCCAAATATGATGTGTTTTACAAAATCGAATCTGGCTTCTAAGATGAGATTTTACACGTTGAAGTCGTCTAAGAATGTCTAGGAGGATCTGTTTAGCTAAGGCACTCATGATTAACAATGATAAGAGAAAACTTAATGGTTAAACAAACACACTTATGCAAAAATAATTTCAATTAGCAAAAGAATAGTAAAAAGAAAGAAAAAAAATCAAATCACCGAAAAGAAAGAAAAATTTTAATTCAAATCTGATGGGTCACTCAAATTTATTTCAATGTCCTCTCCATGTGGTTGGTACTCTAGATATGGCTTTAATTTTTTACCATTAACTTTAAAAGTGACACCATTCTTTAAGTCCTTAATTTCAATTGCCACATGTGGAAAAACAATGTGAACAATAAAGTGGCCAGACTATCGAGAGCGTAACTTACCTGAGAATAGGTGCAAGCGAGAATTGAATAAGAGCACTCTCTGACCTAGAGTGAAAGATTTTCTCATAATTTGCTTGTCATGAAAGACTTTCATTCGCTGCTTGTAAATCTTGGCATTTTCGTATGCATCATTGCGAATTCCTTCAAGTTCTGCTAGCTGTAATCTTCTTTCTGAGCCAGTTTGCTGCATGTCAAAGTTGAATTTCTTGATGGCCCAGTACGCACGATGCTCGAGTTCCACATGTATGTGGCAAGGTTTTCCATACACTAGCCTGTAAGGTGACATTCCAATCAAGGTCTTGAAAGTCGTTCTATATGCCCATAATGCATCATCGAGTCTTAATGACCAATCTTTTCTGTCTAGCCTCACCATCTTTTCTAATATGTGTTTTATTTCTTGATTGGAGATCTCAACTTGGCCACTGGTTTACGGATGATACGGGGTCGCCACTTTGTGAATGATGGAATACTTTGTCAAAAGAGCTTGCATGCTTTGTTGCAAAAGTGGGCACCACCATCACTGATTATTATTCGAGGGAATCCAAAGCGTGAAACAATGTTGCTTTTCAAAAATCCTATCACCACCTTATGATCATTGGTTCTACATGGAATTGCTTCTACCCATTTTGATACGTAGTCAACAGCAACCAATATGTATTGATGGCCAAAAGGGTCCCATGAAGTCGATACCTGTTGTGCAAATTTTAATGTACTCACAAGCGCACGAATCTATTGTAGTATAGACTAATGGTGACGAGTGTCGATCCCACGAGGAGGTGAATTTTAATTCTGTGTAGAATTAATTTTGTAAATGAGTGATTGGATTTGTGGTGGAAATGATTTGGAATATGCTAAAACTTAAATTAAAATGGCGAGAATAAATTCTAAAGTTGGAATTGAAATGGCGAGAATAAATTGAAGAGAATTCTATTAAAATGACGTACTTGGGTATCTGGATCCGTATCAACATGCATCATGGGCTAAATAATCTTTATTAATGCCAATTAAATCATAAGGGGGGAATCCACACATCATGAACCACGCTCTAATCAATATGGTGCTAAGGGCTTATCGTGCTAAATAATAATAACCTTGTACTAGAGGGCCGGTGAAACCAAGGCGGTACTAGACAAGATTAGTATTATTTGTCGACGAGAAGTCAAAACATCCACAAAAACTAGAGGGGAAGAGAAAATAAATTTACCAAATTAAGCCCATGACACATGTTGAGACTTCACCTTCAACCCAAGCTTGAAAGAAAATTAGCCACTCATAATTGAACTAGGGGCAAAATGGGAATTTATTAAAATACGAAGAAAATACAAGATGGAGAAGGAATTACAGAAAATGGATCCCAAAATTAGATTCAAAGCTATTAAATTAGGGGAGAGAGGCCCCTTTTTTTATATATACATGGAGTAAATCATGGCCATCAGATTAAAAACAGTTTAGACGCTCAGGATTACGCCACGTCATCAGTCAACAGTACGCGGTTTGACCATGCGGATGAACAATAACACTGTTTGACCCAGATGAACAGTAACGCGGTTTGGTTGAAAATAATCCTGTGTGATGCATGTACCGTACGCGAGATTTTTCGTCCATTGATATGCTGCCACGTCACCATCAACAGTACATAAGAATTTTAGCCCAACAGGATCGTGACACCTCATCAGTCAATGCCACATTATCGGTCAATGCCATGTCATCGTCCGTCTATGTGAACAGTGTCGTGAACAGTAACTTATACAGTACCGTACACGTGAATAGTACCGTACATGTGAACAGTGTCATTTTTCCTTTTATGCTCCTCCTAAGGTTTTCGACCGTCCTGAGTTCAAAAGTGATGTCCATTTTGCCATCTGATTTCTCGTTTATTATGAAATGACTATGCTGCCCCTAAAATACATAAAATACTTAATTAAAATAAAACAAACGGAATTAAATCAAAAGAATATTAAATTCATAAAAGTAAAGGTGTTAGTAAGACTTGAAATGTAAAATGACGGTTTTCTCCTTTATAAATATGCATTTTCTAACACTCAACAATACCCCATACATAAAAAATCTCAACCACTAAAATTGGATTTAGTGGTATCATATTCCTTTATGTAACGCTCCCCATTCGTTGACACCTATCACATGAATAATAGAAAATGTAAGCATCTCGAAATATAGTGGGCCAATAGAAACCACATTGTAAAACTTTAGTAGTTGTTTTCTTAGTACTGAAATTGCCTTCAAAAGCTTGTTCATGGCAGAATAAAAGGATATTTTGAAATTCATTTTCTGGGACACATCATTTAACAATTTGATCTACACAATACTTGAACAAATAAGGGTCATCCCAAAAGAAATTCTTTATTTCTACAAAAAAATTAGCTTTGTCTTGCTTGGTCCAATGCTCTGAAAGTTTACCTGTAACAAGATAATTGACTATATCAGCATACCATGGTAATACTATCACACTCATCAATTGTTCATCTGGAAATGACTCATTCAATGTTAATGGTTCTGAAATTGTGTCAAAATTGAAACGAGAGATATGGTCGGCCACAAAATTTTATGTGCCTTTCTTATCTTTCGATTCCAAGTCGAATTGCTGCAAAAGTAATACCCAACGAATTAGTATAGCTTTTGCAACTTTCTTTGTGAGAAGATATTTAAGAGTAGCATGATCGGTGAACACAATTATTTTACAACCAATGAGATAAGATCGAAATTTCTCTAATGCAAACACTACTGCTAGCATTTCTTTTTCAGTGGCTAAATAGTTCAACTGTGCATCATTCAATGTCATACTAGTATAGTAAATAACATGAGGAATTCAATCAACTCTTTGTCCTAATACTGCTCCTACTGCATAATCAGATGTATCACACATGAGCTGAATGGTAAGTTCCAATTTGAGGGCTAAATGATGGGTGATGATGTCAACAACTACTTTAGTTTTTCAAATACCCCAAGACATGAATCATTAAAGACAAAAGGTACATCCTTAGCAAGTAGATTGCATAAGGGTCTAGAAACTTTGCTAAAATCCTTAATGAAACGTCTATAAAAACCAACATGCCCAAGAAAAGATCTTACTTCTCTGACTGTTTTAGGTGGAGGGAGATTGCAAATAAGATCCACCTTGGCTTTGTTAACCTTAATAACTTTGCTCGAAATAATGTGACTCAAAAAAATACATTGTCTTACCATAAAATGACACTTCTCCCAATTTAAGACTAAGTTTTTCTTTATACATCTCTGCAGAACTAGTGTTAGATGATGTAAATATTGATCAAATGAGTCACCAAAAATAGAAAAGTCATCCATAAAGACTTCAAGGAATCGTTCAACCATATCAGACAAAATGCTTAACATTCAACGTTAAAATATAGCAGGTGCATCACATAATCCAAATGGCATCCTCCTATATGCAGAAATGTCAAAAGACCAAGTGAAAGTGGTCTTCTCTTGATCTTTTGGTGTTATAGGAATCTGATTACATCCTGAGTAACCATCTAGAAAGTAATAAAATTCTTAGTCTGCCAATCTATCAAGCATTTGATCGATAAATGGTAAAGGAAAATGGTCTTTACATGTAACAAAATTTAACTTTCTATAATCAATGCATACACACCATCTTGTAGTCACTCTAGTGGGTATCAATTCATTATCAGCATTGGTAAATACTGTCACTCCTGACTTTTTAGGAACAACTTGTACAGGACAGACCTATGAACTATCAGAAATTGAGTAAATGATACATGCGTCTAATAGCTCAAGGACTTCAGTTCTAACAACTTCTTTCATATTAGAATTTAACCGACGTTGCATTTCCCTAGTGGGTTTAGCATTTTCATCAAGGTGAATGTAATGCATGCAGTTTATTGGGTTTATACATTTTATGTCGGTTATGCTTCATCCTAATGCTCTTTTGTACTCTTTTAAAATATCCAACATCTTACCTTTTTGTTCATCATTTAGGGATGATGAGATGATTACCGGAAGAGTACTTTTTTCACCCAAAAATGCATATTTGAAAGTGTTGAGTAATGGTTTGAGCTCGAGTTTCGGTGGTCGTCCTAAGGTTTTCGATTGTCCTGAGTTCAAAACTTATGTCCGTTTTGCTGTCTGATCTCTTGTTCATTGTGAAATGACCATGATGCCCCTAAAATACATAAAATATTTAATTAAAATAAAACACTCATAATTAAATTACAAGAGAATTAAATACATAAAAGTAAAGGTGTTAGTAAGACGTGAAATATAAAATGACGATTTTCTCATTTATAAATAGACACTTTCTAACACTCAACATTTAGCTCCATAGTCATATTGCCAAAAGACAACTGCATATTTCAAGTCATTCATTGAATGTAAGCATCCGCAATTGCCAAGAAATGTCGGCCTATGATAATGAAGATGTGCTTCCTTGAATCCTGGATTGGTTGAGTGTCAATTACAATGAAATCAATAGGAAAATAAAACTTGTCTACCTGGATAAGCACATCCTCCACAATACCACGAGGTATTTTCGTGAACCGATCTGCAAGCTGTAACACCACTGGAGTTGGGTGTAATTCTCTCAGTCCAAGTTTTACAAATACTGAATAAGGCAACAGATTTACACTAGCTCCTAAGTCCAACAAAGCATTCTCAATTATATGGTTCCCTAGACTACATGAGATAGTGGAGGAGCCTGGGTCTTTACATTTTAGAGGAATTTTGTAATGGAGTATAGAGCTAACATTTTCTGTTAAAAATGCATTCTTTTGAACGTGAATATTTCTCTTGTTAGTACAAAGGTCTCTAAGAAACTTGGCATAAGATGACACTTATTTTATAGTATCAAGTAAAGTGATATTAACACTTACCTGAGTTCAAAAGTGATGTCCGTTTTGCTGTCTGATCTCTCGTTCATTGTGAAATGACTATGATGTCACTAAAATGCATAAAATACTTAATTATAATACAACACACATAATTAAATCACAAGAGACTTAAATACATAAAAGTAGGGATAATAGTAAAACTTGGAGTGTAAAATGACGATTTTCTCCTTTATAAATATATACTTTCTAGCACTTAACACTCATTTTTGCCACCTCTAATTTACACATATCTCTTACAATTTATAATTAAACTATACATAACTCTAGCTATCTACAACTAAGCTAACATAACTCAGGTTACTTTAGAGAGACAGGCTATTCAATCACATCTCATGAAATGTTTCAAGAGTAAATAATACAATCACATCCATAGAGAAACAATTGAGTGTTTGAAAATTTAAAATTATGGATGCTAGATTTATCTCTCACAATTTGCTAAAAGCCAAGGCCTTGTATATAGCACTGTCCTTAAGGAGAGATTTTGCCCCTCGAAGATATTATCTTAGTGCAAAATAAGTCATATAGTTGTTTACCCTTCAAGATATAATGGCTTGGCTTTGTAAGGGTGCACCCAAAAAAAAAACACTTAGAAAACTATAAAATAATATAATATATCTCTAGAATATATAATTTAAGAGTGTTTATGTATTTAGAAAATTTTCTTTTAAATTCATCTCTTTTGTATGGCTTAAACTTAAATCATAACCACCACCATTAATTATTGTTTTAGCCCCCCTGGGTTTTTTGCTCATCTCAGTGGCGCAAACTAAAAGACATAAGAATTTATTTATTGATGAAGGACGGTAGCATGGTGGCCTAGATCGATTAGGAAATCGAGTGTCTAAGGGAGCCTGAAGGGACCCTACAGGGCCAAGTTAGACCAGGGAACCTATAGGGCTCATAGGGTCCTCTAAGGAGCTATAAGGACTATTTAAGAAGCTCAATGAGCTAGCTCTAGGGATGATCTCTAGTGAGCATAAAATGTACATGAATGTAAATATAAAAGACATACAAGATTTATATGATTCAACCTATGGCATATGTCTACAAAGACTATCTCAATTCCACTATGTGAAATAGAATATTATAAGAAGTTTTTTACATTACAAGTGATAAGGGACCTAAAGAAGGTCTTCCAAGTGTTTTTTCTTTTTAGGCTCCTTAAGAAGTTCTATTTTCGTCCCGAGGTACTTATGAGTATCCTTGTATGTGGAGCATAATAGGGAAGTTGGTTGTGTTATGCCGATCATGGAGCTTATAAGAAATAGTTACCTCTTAGAAAGATGAATACCGAATAAAGAATCGGGAAGACAATTTCTTTATAGAGAGATAAATAGTAGAGATAGGGACTTGCATAGTGTGTGGTGTTCAGTTATGAGAGCTCCAAGAATAGAAGAGGTGAATAGCTTTTGGAGAAGTGGGAGAGGTACGCTTTTTTAGCCTTTTTCCGGAGGGAGGTTTTGGTGCCCCGACATTCAGGCGCTTTCTTTTGGGCGCGGCTGTGCCCGCGGCCTATTTTTGGCACACGGAGGCCCCGCGCAAAGTTTCGCCCCATTCCAAGTCCGGCGGACAAACTTGGCCAAACCTAACTCCCATCAAGGCTATAGCTCACCCGTTGTTTTGGCCTTTTTCCGCGGAGGGAGGGGGGGTTTGGCGCCCCGACCTTCGGGCGTTTATTTCATTTTTTAAGAGAATTGTTAGGATCAAGCGCTTACCATTGGGCTAAAAGCTTAATCTGATAGTCAAGGTGCAACTTTATTTCCTTATACAATGGAAGCGTAGAGCCCCACACTAAGCGGTGGATGGACATAAAGGGCTGCTCACATTTGTAATTGTGCCAACAGGTTGGGCAGTTACGCCTTAGGTAACCTTTTCCACACTAAGCGGTGGATGGACATGAGGGGTTGCACACATTTGTAATTGTGCCAACGGGCCGCGCAGTTACGCCCTAGGTAACCTTACTGCCACCTCAATGGAATTACACAGAAGGATGTTACACCTACAAGCGCACATAAGAATTGTTGGGGCCTCATAACCTCAACAATCCCCCCCACAAAATTGCTTTTGTGGCGACTTGAATCCATGACCTCGCTCTGATACCAATTGTTAGGATCAAGCGCTTACCATTGGGCTAAAAGCTTAAGCTGATAGTCAAGGTGCAACTTTATTTCCTTATACAATGGAAGCGCAGAGCCCCACACTAAGCGGTGGATGGACATAAAGGGCTGCTCACATTTGTAATTGTGCCAACGGGCTGGGCAGTTACGCCCTAGGTAACCTTTTCCACACTAAGCGGTGGATGGACATGAGGGGCTACACACATTTGTAATTGTGCCAACGGGCCACGCAGTTACGCCCTAGGTAACCTTACTGCCACCTCAATGGAATTACACAGAAGGATGTTACACCTACAAGTGCACATAAGATTTGTTGGGGCCTCATAACCTCAACAATCCCCCCCACAAAATTGCTTTTGTGGCGACTTGAATCCATGATCTCGCTCTGATACCAATTGTTAGGATCAAGCGCTTACCATTGGGCTAAAAGCTTAAGCTGATAGCCAAGGTGCAACTTTATTTCCTTATACAATGGAAGCGCAGAGCCCTACACTAAGCGGTGGATGGACATGAGAGGCTGCACACATTTGTAATTGTGCCAACAGGCCGGGCAATTATGCCCTAAGTAACCTTACTGCTACCTTAATGGAATTACACATAAGGATATTACACTCATAAGCGCACAGAAAAATTGTTGGGGCTCCATAACCTCAACAAGAATGAACAAGAAGAAGAAGATAAAGAGAAATAAAAAAGGACGAAACCTTTTCTTAGGGTTCAAGATTAGTTTATATAGTAGAACTGCTAAAGGTACCATTATGTCTCTTAGAATATATGGCAGAATCCCATAGATGGTGCCTTCCTTATGTAAGAGCTTATTGTTACATTCTTATTTTCTTCAATTATTATGAGTGCGTTCTTAAAAAACCTCTGTATTTCTTTATCTGAGGATACCAAGAAAGCTTGTGGTCTTTTTCCATGTAGCAGGCTGCTGGTCCCTCAGATTGTTTAAGAATAAGGTGTTAATATTATGTTATCATCCCTTTTTATAGGGTAGACTCCTGTTAATCCCTCTGATTGTGTAAGGATAAGGTGTGGTTCCTTTCTATGTGGTAGGTTTCTGTTAACTTTTTAAGCTTGACAAGAGTGTTAAGCATACAAAGAGACACTTATAAGAGTTAATTCATTTGTTCCATTATGGTCTTAAGTCCATATAATGACCGTTGGGATAAATTTGGGCTTCCTAAAGAAGGCCCTTGATTTGAGGATTTTAAAGGAGGACCATCAACTCTTTAGGGAGGATCCATAGGATCTTTTTTTAAAGAGGATCCTTCTGAAGAACTATTATAGCGACTACCCTTGCAGTGACGATCCTTAGGATCTTTTTTAGAAAATATTCTTTTGAGGAATTCTTACAGTGACTACTCTTTTGTGGAGGATCTTTATGATCCCTTTAGAGTGGATCCTAATCACTTGGAAATCTTAAATGAATTTAAAACAATAATAAATAAATCAACCAAAATGTAAAAAGATAAGGGAAGATATTTTTACATAATTCGGCTAACCTTGCCTACGTTCACGCCTCCAAGCTCAGCGGGCTCGAAGATTCCACTAGTCAAACTTCCAAGACTTTAAGAACACTTACAATTGACTTCACGGGTGTCAATCCACCTTTACACCAAGAGATTATCCCCAATCTCTTTACTCAAGTGTATCCCAACATTACAATCACTTAGAACAAAGATTACACAAGTGGTTTTCTCTCACACAAAATATATGATTACAAATATATGCTCAATGTGTGAATAAATCAAACAAGAACGAATTTAAAGCTCAATAAATGTTGTATTCTCGATTACAAGCTCAACGATAATGTTGTGATCAATCCTTGTTTGAATTTGATTGAGTTTTTTTATAGTTGAAGCTGAAAAATAGTCGTTATTGACTTTCTGCCTGAAATCGAATCGTCGTTAACAGTTATTGGTTAACCGTTTTGACTGGTCCAAGTGACTGTTGAGCTGAAATTTAAATAAACAGTTGACCATTTTCCACTATTAGTTCGCCGTTAATTTCTAGAGACCTGCAAAATAAATTTCGGCTATCCATTCTTGCTAAACGGTTCAAGGTTAGCATGGAATGACATTCTAGAAATTATCGGTTAGCCGTTTGAAGTTAACAATTCGTCGGTTATTTTAAGTAGCCTGCAAAAAATAATAAGCTTATCCGTTTTTGTTAAACGGTTCAAGGTTAGCACAAAATTTTATTCTGGAAATTATCGGTTAACCATTTGATATAAACGGTTCGCCGTTTAATTCCAGTAACTTGCAAAGCACACTAGCCTTATCCATTTTTGCTAATCGGCTCAAGTTGAAGGATTTTATTCCTCTTTGGAAATTATCAGTTAACCGTTTCAAAGTTAACAGTTCACTGTTTACTTCCAGAATCACAATTATAACAGAATTTCGCAAGGAATGATTTTTCGATTAAAGTTAACAATTATCCATATTTCATGAACATATTTAGAAATATTAAGCAAATTTTAACAAATTGTTTATCAATGAAAACTCCAACATTTTAATAAAAAACATATAAAATTTGTTATCACCAAAATCAATATTATAAATACATGTTAACATGTTTGTCCCATAAGGACCACTGTTTCATATGGTAGTGACTAGAGAATGTTAGGATAAGCTTAAAGCACAAGCTAAGTTTCGTGGGTCCCCTCTTGGTAGACGACTCTTGAGCTTCCTATTAGATAACTAGTCACATCCTTTAGGGACTAGTAATTAACTAAAGAATGTGGACCTTATAAAATGGAGAAAAAGCTTTTGAATCATAGGTTATCTTAAGCAAACGTTGGTGTTCTCGCTTTACTCTCTTCCTTCTATATCCTACCATTAGTCTTTGGACTATATTTTTTTCATAGATCCTTTGTGGAGCTTAAAGATCTTCTTGGAGCCTACAGATCCTGCCTACCTAATACTTCCTCCGTGGATCCTTTTCATCATGGACATATCTCCTTTGCTAATTGGCCCAAAATTAACGATTAACAATATCCCCTTAGTCTCCTTTACTAAAGAATGAGGTGAATGAGTCTATTCTAATTGAGGATGCATGTTATTCCTTCTATGTTCTACCCTTTAGTCCACGTGGTGCTCCTAAATTAGCTTAACCAAATTCATCCACCAATAACTATCAATAAATAAGACACAAGAATGTCATTATAATGATATTGTAACTTATAAATGGTGGAAATGAATAACATAATATTATCAATCTTTTGTAATTCTCATCTTATAATTCATCATATTAATCAAATATTAATATGGTTAAAAGTTATTATGTAGTTTGAATCATTATAATAAAATTTCTAACATTGATAAGATTAGTCATACTCAACATCATCTTGACTTTGGACCTTCTAAAACATCTCAACCACCACAGTGTAAATCCACTAGCTTCTCTCCACTATCTTCTACAGTTATCCATTAAAAATAACAATAATGATAAATCTATGCCATCCATTTTTTTTTTTTTTGCTTCTTAGAGTAGCAAATAATCAAAATCCAATTTTGCACTATTGCAGCTTCTTTTCTCAGCATGATCGACTGATCGTTACTATCTAAATATTAATTTTTTATAATCAAATAGTTGGAATAATTAAGTTCTGCTTAGTTGACTAGCGAACCCCATTGTGAAACTTTTAGACCCATACTCAATTTTGAAGTTTCAATTGTTGAGGATAATTCTAAATAGATTTTAAGTTAAACAAGCATTGACCTAGTATTTAAGAAAGCGCGAATCAGAGGTATTAGTATGTGTTTGGTATGGCTTTTGGAGAGGTACTAAGTGTTTTTTTTATCTTTTTTAACTCCAAACGCACTTATCAAAAGTTATTAGTAATGTTTGATTAAAAAGAAATAAGAGCTTTTATGCTCTTAAAAGCTATTTTGTATCTTTTCCCAAAAAGAGTTAAGGTAAAATAACTTTCCTATTTTGTATGTAATATTTAAAATGTCCTAACATAATTTTATTAATTCCAAAACACCCTTATATACCAACCTTAAAAACTTGGTTTGTTGAATTTAAACACTGAAGAAATGTGTAATTTTCATATAAATTAATAGCTTGTGTGCATTTTGTGAAAAATTATATGATTCTGAAGTTAGTTCTTTTATATATCATTTTTGGTAATTTAATAACTTAAAAGCACTTTTGTGTTGCAGAACCAAATACCTAATGGTTTAAAAGAGCTTTTTTGTTTGACAACCAAACACTCAGCAACCTTTTGTCCAAAGCTCTAATCTCATAAACTCTACTCAGTAAGCTCAATCAAAAAGAGTCTTAGAGAATGATATTGACGTCATACTCAAGCTTTAGATAAGAAGATGAGTGGTAAGTCAGATTTGGAATATTACAAGAACTGAATTCTTAATAAGTTCACTAGTCCTCGAAAGAATTAAAAAAATCATCTTTTAATTCAAATAATAATAATAATCTTGATAAAAAATTTTACAAACCATGGAAGCTAAATTTTTATAGGATCATAGAGACCCAAGATCTTAAAGTACAATTAAAGACAATAGAATGACTCTCCAAACATAGGTTTAGTGAAAATGATCCTTTAGATGACTTGATTAGTTAACTAACATTAATACTAGACTTAAATAATGCATTGATAAATTTAAAACACAGTAAAAGAGACAATAAATAAGGTTGATATTCCCAAACTCGAAACTAGTTCCTATAACTTGAAAACTGAATAAGTTGCAATGAATTGGTCATAGCTTCTTTCAAAAAGTAACAATTCATCTTTATAAAAAAAATTGGAAAGTGGAATCAATCATCTTTCCAATGGTATATAGTTTGTACATTAATTCTATTTGAGGTAGTTTCTATTCAATTTTGAAATTGTCATTCTTACATTAACTTCCCCAAACTGTGTGTTAGGCTGTCTAATAGCTTGAATAATGCACAAAATGCCTTCTCTTCTCTCCAAGTGCACCGCATCATGTTTTGCACTTTAATCCACCCATATCTTCTCAATTAATCCATTCAAGCCAACTTGCATCTTCTTCACTCTAACTCTTGTAATTGAGCCTTCATAAATGTGCAAAAGATCAATTGAATCTTCAATGGTTTCTCCTTTCTCGTTCTCATCATTCCCCCTCTCCTAAAATGGATTCATTCTCGAATCATCACTTATGTCAAAAGGGATCATATACATTAAAAGTAGCACTCACATTATACTCATCAAGAAAGATCCTATTTGTAGCCGATGTCATTGATCTATGTAGCCAATTGGAAAGGTCCATCTCCCCTTGGAAGCAGCTTGGAACACCTTTGGGCTAGAAAACTCTCATTTCTCATATGCACCCAATTTAATCTTTGGGCTAAAACCACTTTTATATGTCTCTTATTGCTTAAGCAAAATATTATTCAGTCTTCTTATCTATTTGTTGCCATACTTTCTTATGAAATTGCTTAACAAATTCAACTTTCTTTTAATTTCTAGGTGAACATGCTCATAAGCTGGGTAAGATAATAAATCCAAAGGTTTGTCTTCCATCAAACTTGACTCAGAAAACTATTTAGTTTGGCATGATTAGTTCATGTCCATCCTTATCCTTATTTGTAACGATTTTTTTGGTTATATGGATTTTAACAAAAATATAATTATGTGTTATTTTTCGTAAGTCCTAATATATAAATAAAAGACAATTTAAACTTATATTTATTTTCGTGATTATATAATAAAATAGCACCTTCATACTAAAATTTATAAAATTCATATACTCAACTTTTCAAACACAAAGCAATCATAATCATTCAATTTAACAAATATCAAATTATTTTTTTAATCAATAATTTATTTAATCTGCATGATAAAAATTATTTATTTTATTAACTACTGTTAACCCTGCCATGCCAAACTGGCCCTTAATGTCCAGCATACAAAATGAACATGTAAGCACTTGGAACGAAATCAATCAATCATCAATCGATGAGTATTTGAGATTTCTCCCATGTGGCACCTTTGCCATTGGACAATTAATAAATTCCCAATTTTTTTCCAACAGTAACGTATTATTGTGGAGCATAACAATTTATTTTTATTTTATAAATTGATTAACAAATCACAGTGCCATCTTAAAATAAACACACGAGCATTGCACAGTACTAAGAAAAGCTTAAAACGTGATCCACGTGGCATTGAGAAACTATGCGCATCGCGCAACCGAATGCAGTTTCGAACGATCTACTTAGAGCGGCATGTGCAGTACAGTTGAATCAAGCCAACCTAAAAGCACCGTTCAATTCCCCGAGCAAACAATCTTGGGGAAATATTGGTCCACATCAGCAATGATTTGTTCAATGTCGACCGGCAAGTCTTGTTCGAACTGGCTCGACCGGCTTCGGTCCAACAAGGGTTTCCCGGTCGGCGACGACCTCGAGCTAGATCATTTCCTTGAAAACAAGGACAGCAATCTTAAGCCGAAGTCAAACTCGTCCGAGTCGACTCAGAATCGAAAGGTAGCGACGGAGGAGATTTGTGGTGAAAATGAAAATGGAGATGATAAAGGAGAATGGTTCGGTATTATGAACAATGTGTTGTCAGACCTCTTCATAATGGGTGAATCCAATGACGACCAAAGTTGTAAATTTTCTCGGAAAAAGATTTCCAGGAAACAAACAAACCCTAAATTTTGCTTGGTTTCAAGAATGACAAGTAGTAATGTAGAAGAAGAGCAGAGTTGCGGTGGGTGTGAGAGAAAAGACGAAAATGCCCAGATAGAGAATAAATTGAAAGAAGAAGTTGACGGAGAAGAGAATGTGAATAATGTGGTGGAAATGGAAGATGGTGAAAGAGAGGAGCTTTTAGGGTATTCAAGAAATGAAGTGACTGTTATTGATACAAGCTGTACGGAGTGGAAGTTTGAAAAGTTGGTGTATAGAAAGCGGAATGTGTGGAAAGTGAGGGAAAAGAAAGGAAAGTCTCGTATGATCGGACTCGGGCGAAAGAAGAGGAAAGCAAATGGAGCTGATGCAAATGTCGATACTAAGAAGAAATTTAAACTCAACAGCCAAGAGGACTGCATTTTTTCATCAAAACATGTAAGTAATGTTACTGTGTTGTTTCAATAATCATATCATACTGCTATCCAAAATTATAGAATGATTTAAGTTGGCTTGGAATCTTATATTCTAGATTATTATTTTTTAAATCTGGTGTTGTAGATTGATCCCCTATGTTATCATGCTTAAGATATGTTCAAGGCAAGATTTGTGCTTTTGGCTTTTATGTTGATTTGAAATATAATGGATTGCGGCTCATTTAGTATTGCTTTCTAGCAGCTGTGGCCTAGAAGCTACTATAATTGTAACGTGTTTGGTATACCCTTGCAACTGTATTTTGAAGTTGAGGTGATTTCATCTCATAGTTGTTTGATGAAAAACTTATATCAATTTTTCTATGTTGTTAGAATTATTACCTTTCTTTTTATATTTACTAAACATTATCAACGTTATTTCTTTGCTAGAGCTTTCCTTATGCAACACCATAATACTAAATTGAACCTTAGTAAATAGCAGTTGGATCATTTGGGTTAATTTATATGTTATCACACTGTGACAATTACTTACACATGCTCAAACATGTGAGGGAGCTGTTTTAGATTTGCTAGTCGTTGTCCACCTGCTCACTTAGTGTAAATGCTAATTTCATGTCTGCTACTTTTCGTTTTAAATTCATGCCTCTGAAAGCAATTTTTCCTCATTAAACATTGGTCAAATATACCTGCTGTAAGAGCATACATCCTATTTTGACCAGAGAAAATTATTAAGAACTTCCTTTTAAGTTTGTAATTATGTGTTAGTTAAATTCTGTTCAAGAAATTCAAGCTTGATATTGTTGAGTGACTCATGTTTAGTTGTTTCATGGAAACTTAAAGTTCTAAGCTTTATCAACTTCCATGGGCTATATGCCATTGGTCAAAAATGATTATTGTGAAATTTAGAAGTTTCCTTACACATGGCTGGTGTACCAAAATGTCTCCAATGTCTTGGCTTTAGAATGTGATAACATGTGTCACTTTAAGGGGGATTTTCTTACCTCCTTAGTTATTAATGTTCTAATGGTTCAAAAGCTATCGGACCATTTATATCTTCTTTCTTTCATTTACTTTTAATATTGTTGGTTTTTATACACAGTGATAGAGTTTCTATACATAACTGCATTTGATTAATAATTCATGTCCAGTATTTGGCATCTGTCTAGTCCTGTTTGAAGTGCTTACATTATGATTGGGTTTATATTTGTGGTTTCTTAGAGGACTAGTCAATAATCAGAGATATTTTATGGCATTTTCAAAGTAAATGCCTGTTGTCTGGAATTCAAACTTATGAGAAATTTTTTTTTACACATGACACTTCATTGGGGTTTTTTAAACTATTAGCTTCTGGGTAACTTCCCTTCTTGTTCTTGATGTTTATAGCTTCTGGGTAACTTCCCTTCTTGTTCTTGATGTTTATTCTTGTTGACTTGCATACCTATGCATTGTGAATGAAATTTCCTCTAGATGGACTGCTTCATACATTTATCCTTACTGTAGTTTTTAGCTATTTGAAGTTTTGAAGAGGTGCCTGGTTAGCGAAAGACAGTTAGAACAAGATACCTGATTTAGATCATGTATGTTTGAATAGCCATGTGTCACGGGGTGAGTGTTCTTGGGCGGTCTGCAACACATGCCTCTGTTTTATTGGAATGGAACATGAGCTATTTGTTGCCGTTGCAATGCCTGTAGTCTCTATCTGCATTGTATTTAGTTTACTTCGTTTACATCTCAACATGCCCCAGGGGAAATGCTATCCAGTTCCTTTGTTTAGCATCTACTTTTCTGTCTTGTCTGCTAGAAATAAATTTTCTGTTCAAGTAGGTGGATACTGCTTCAAACATCTTAATACTCGTTGATTTAGATCTTTGCTAAATTTAGTCATTTGTGCCTTCAATACTTATGCCCGTCCTGTATGAGGAACTTTAGTTTCATTTTGTTCTTTGCTTGTTCATGCCTAAGTTGGCATGCCTTGGCCTTTTGCCTGTAAACTGGAAAGTGCACCACTCTATTGACTGTACAGAGAATGCTCTCTTCCTAGATGTTTCATTCTATGAACTATGATTTGTCATCAATCGAAAGATGTTAATAAGTTTCTGTTTGTATTTGTTTCCCTGGATAGAGTCCCCAGGCTGAGGAAGGGGAAGAAGTTCGTGAAGAGACAATTGAATATCCCAACCAAGTTCCTAAAAAGAGGTAAGTGCGCCATCAATCTGCATGCAGTTTCTCTCTCAATCTCTCGATGCTGCTTGCTTATCAGGTTATTATTATTATTTTCAGGCTTCTGCTTTCAAGATCACCCAAGAAAGGTAAAAATGGAGGCAAATCTGCTAGTCTTAGAAAAGGCATGTCCACAATCAAGAAATCAATAGCGGAGTGTTCAAAGAGTCCATTTCCAAACTGCGGAATTGAAAAGAATCAAGTTCCGTGCAATAAATCTATTACCTGGGAGAAGGTTTCGGGATTGGAAGTGAATAAATCTATTACCTGGGAGAAGGTTTCGGGATTGGAAGTGAATTCACTCCACTAATCCTAATCCCCTAGCATATTCTAACCATCCTGATCAATCAAATGAGGGATGAATTTGTATCATTTGCAAGCATATCCTTTGACAATTATTATTTTTTGTTTAGAAGAAACTTATGGTAATAATATCTTATTTTGTAAATGGAACGTTCGCAGTGGACCGCCCGCCTCCAAACTAGAATAGAATTCTTTATATTACCAGGGAATATTGCTTCTCATTTTGGCATACTTGCAACATATTCCTTGTACCCAGGTCAAGTTTGAGAAAGATTTGCAGAAGAATATGAGGTGTTTTAAGTATGAGCTGGAAACGCCACTTGCTTTAGTCGACCAGTGGGAGCTTCCACGTCCAATGGGGCTCATTTCTCTTATGCGAAAAAAATTTGGACGTAGAAATCTGGAGCAGAATTTTGAGAAAAATACTTGGCATATTTTTAGACGTTCTGTAAATTATATTTATATATGTTCAGATTCTCAACAAAAGTCAGATTGTAGGGAGGAAAAAAAGGAGGGAAAAAAAGGCATTTACGAGCAGGCTTTTGAAAACTAATTATAATTAGGATCAAGTCAAGGCCCAATGATCGGTCGGAAGGACCCGTGAGTAGAGCTATTAGCACTCCCCTAATCTCCTATTAAAACCCCTCTTCATATTTACATTTTTACCCTCAATTAAAATTACACTAAAGGATAGTGTGAAAAGGGAAGTACCGATCATGTCATCACTCCAATTTATTTTTTTACACCCCAGTACCCCTGTTTTGACATCAACATAAAATAAGTAATATTACTTAAGAGTAGTTTCTCAAAATTAATCATTATGATACCATTTAGTTATCAATGAAACTTTTTCATAATGGCTAAGATCCACTATCAACACCCTCCTCACAATTATTTCTTTTCAAGAAACTAAGAATTTGTATTGGAAAAACTTTATGTTGAACTTACAAATTGACAAATGTGCAATATAATTATTAAGTTTAGACTTTAATATAATAAATTTCGGTTTACTTTTCCAAATATTTTTTTTCAATACAGTAAGTTGAGCTTTCTTCTCTTCTCTACCATCATGAATTTTCTAAATTATCAAACTCATATTTAAAAATTGAGTAATTGACAAATTTCAACAACTATAGCTGCTTTCCAACAGATGTAGCTGCTAAAGCAAATGAACATGGAGACAAATTTGTTTAATTCAAGTGAGGTTATAAGCGAAAGCAAATAGCGGTATTTGTGAAATTGGTCAGGTGTTAATAGAAGTAATATGATAATTTAAATTATTTCATAGGGTAAGTTTAGAAAAGGGATTTTAAGAGAGTAGTGAAGGGGTGTTAATAGCTGTACTCATTACGTGCCCCGCAATTCAAAATCGCAAGCCCTCGTTGGAGACTCATTCGTAATATTGCAATTGAGCTTATCCAGTTGAGCTGAGACGAAAAAATGGCTGCTGCCGCTACTGCGGTCACTCATTTTTCTTCAGCACCTGCATACTTTCTCTCACAGTCACAAGCAATTCTGGTCATTTCGAAAGAAGTTAAAACTCGTTCTAGGTATAGCCATGGCCATGAACATGGAACGCTCTCTCTGGCTAACTTCACTAAAATATCAAGAATTGAACTGGGAGCCTCACTGACTAAACGTCTTCTCAACCAACGCAGATGCTTTAGATCTTCTACTAATCTTCTTACAGAGAATGAATTGGGTAATTTCTCTCTCAGCGGTCATTTGTCAAACACCTTCCAATCATTTCCATTCAATTAATTTTTGGTGATATCAAGTTTATTTATTTTTTTGGGTTAGTTTGCTTTTGTTTCAGTGACATTATTTCAAGAAATTGGACTAAATGAAAAAGAAGTGGATTCGCTTTTGGAGAACAACCCAACTCTCAGAGTAACTCCTTTGGACAAAATGCGATCCCGGATTCTTTCGCTACAATCTGTTGGAATCAAAGGGATGGCATTTTGTCGTTTGATTTCCAAAGACTCAAATGTATTACTTGCTGAGGAAATTGATCGATTGATATGCTTTGTGCGTGATGATTTGGATGGAAACATTGAGCCAATGAAGCTCGAACGCCTTTTGACTTCAACAGAAACAAAATTCTTGGTGGGTTTTGATCAAAAGGTTAGGCTACTTCTTCAACTTGGGGTTCCACAAGAGACGATTCTTCATGTTCTCAACAATATTAATTTAAGTAAAGCTGTATGTCTTAAGTCTGTTGAAGATATTGAAAGAACTTTTGCTTACTTGAACCCCTTTGGTGGTGCTGATTTAATTGTAAGATGTCCAAAAATTCTTAATTATGATTTGGATACCCAGTTGATTCCGAAAGTTAGGGTTCTCAGTGAGCTTGGTGGGGATGATGTTGATTCCACAGCAGCTATTGTGTGGAAATTTCCTGCAATATTGAGCTATAGTTTGGAGCATATAGGGAAACATGTTGAGTTCTTGAGGTCCTTTGCTGGACTTAGTGATCAGGAGATTTTCAGGATTTTTCTTGTGTTCCCAGCTGTTATTAGTGCTAGCAGGGAGAGGAAATTACGTCCTAGAATAGACTTTCTCAAGCAATGTGGTTTGGGCTCTGAGGATATCTTCAAGTTCTTGACAAAAGCTCCATTATTTCTGGCTCTCTCCTTTGATAACATTGTAATAAAGCTTGGCTTCTTGGTCAAGATTGGGTATGAATGTAGAACAAGGGAACTGGCAGCAGCAATGGGATCTGTGACCAGAACAAGCTGCGAAAACTTGCAAAAGGTGATTGGATTGTTCTTGAGTTACGGGCTATCTTTTGCAGACATTTATATAATGAGCAAGAAGCATCCTCAGATACTGCAGTACAATCACAAGTCTTTAGAGGACAAGATGGAGTATTTGATAGTGGGGATGGGTCGTGAAGTTGGAGAGCTATTGGCTTTTCCTGCGTTTCTTGGTTACAAGCTTGATGACAGGATTAAGCACAGATACGAAGCAAAGAGGAAGACTTTAGGGGATGGACTGTCAATCAACAAGTTGTTAAGTGTGTCAGTGGAGAGATTCTCAACCAAGATAAAGAAAAATCCTATTCATAGTTGACAACCAGATTAGTCGATTTAAGTTTCAATGATTTTGATAGGTGTGTGTTACTACATCACACGGTTGCAGCATTTTTATTCTAAAGGCTCATTTTAAGCTTTTTGGTGACCCCCTCAGATTTATAAATACTCTAGGTTACCTTGAATAACTTTGGCAAACACAACACACAATGAGAACTGCAGCTTGGTGAAGAAAGGAATTCCAAATAGGTGCAGTGACAGCTCGTTTTGCAAAGAGCTGACTGAAGGTTATTCATAATACAAATAAACCATATCGGAAGAAAACGGAAACTATTTTTCTTCTTTTGCTGCGGTAGCATTACTAAACCTCTTTGTAACTGTTCCCATCGGGTGATTTAGGGCTACTGGTAGCTAATCGATTATAGTACCTATGAAGAATTTGGGAGTAGATCATGAACTATTTTTGTTGATTTGTTGTAGCATGTGCCATCGGAAAAGCTCTTTGAAAATATTCCGATATGGTGACTGGCATCTTGTTAAGGCTAATATATTATAGTGCTATCTTCCCTGTAGTATCCGGTGTGCTTTGCTAATGAAGAATGATTTAGCTGCCGGCGTTGTTCTCCATCCATGACACCTTTCGTTTTATGAAACCTTGATTCCAATTGTAATATGTTAGTAGACGAAAGCAAATGCAGCATCTATTATTTGGTGCTTTCACCTAGGACATTTTCTTTTGACAAATTGTTTGAAAATTCATGACTGTATATGATCGTGACATAGTGGCTAGTGATTTTTAGTAAATGATGAAAGTCATACCTTGTAATCTTTGATTCACACTTGATAATACCCCATTACGGAGTGCAGATTTGATGCAGAACAACTTCAAATCTAAATCTGCGGCTGTTGGTGCTTGAACTAATTTTCTAGAATTAGTTTGTCAAGAAATTGGTTCTAGTTTTAGATTATTTTCCGTATTTTATTGGGTAATTATATCTCACTTTCGGTTGTATATAAGGACTTATTAGCAATTCTCCGGGTTTTTTCAAAGTGTTAGTTAAAGAGATGAATTATGATCATGGTTTAAACTTTAAACTTCTGTGGAGCACATCACTTTTAGAATGGAAGGGGACTGGAAGCAAACTAGTAGCGCTTGAATGCCATGGGCGCAAAAAGATGTAGTCATTTCTCCCTGCTTTCTGCAACAAGTCATCCGTTCTTATACCTGTCAATTTAAGGTTTCTTTACCCAAATATGGAAAAGCACAAAATCAAAGCCCTGAAAAACCTTCATAAGCTAGAACACATGATAAGCTTACCTATGGCTAAAGAGATGACATCTTGGCAGGCAGATTTACATACATGGCTCATAACAACTAATTACCCAAGACAAGTTTAGATTTGTCAAAAGTCTGTGCTATCTTAATCTCAAAAACTGTACTGTGATGCTCGTATCGTACCTTTGTAATCATTTATACAATTGCCACTGGTTTGAACATGGCTGATTTAATCTATCAGATAAAAGGATCCACAATTCAGCTAATTATTCTGCGAGGATGAACTAGCTGTTTCTACCTCCAGAGGCTCCAATTTCTTGGCTTTACCATTTCCTTTTGGTATAATAACACCATAGCCTCCAGCTTTTCGTTTGTACACGATATTGATCTCACCTAAAGCCAAGCATAAAATAATACAATTTAATCACTAAATAGTTTACGCTGAAATGATGAACAGGGAGACTGTAGATTCATACCAGTTTCTTCATTTCGGAATCCATAGAAGTCATGATCAACATTCTCCAACTGCTCAATAGCTTCAGAGACAGTCAAAGGAGGCATTTCAAAGAACTTCATGCGAACAATCTGACAGATAGATAAATAATTAGGGCGCATCAGAGAAAAATTGAAGAGTACATATGCAACAACATGACCTTAATACCAGCAGATAACAAAGGAAACTTTTATGTTGTCCATATGGGTATGGCCCCTATAATGCTGAGAAATAAAAAGAAACATAGAGTACCAATCGTTACTCAAACATGAAGGATGGGGAATGTAAGTAAATAAATAAGGGTAGAATAATTTCATTCAACAATCATCTATAATATGAGAGCACTATGTTGGCAATATGGTTCCCAACTATTTGCAAATTATAAACAATGTCATTATCAAGAAATCCAAAATATTGTTTAGAGACATTATTCAACATTTTTTTCAACAAGCATAAGAAAAGCAAAAAGAGAAAAGATGAAATCAAAATTTGATAGAATCATCAATATTTGATGGACATTAACAATATGGAACCAAGAATGTGGGGACCAAGAAGAAAACAGATTCTGAGTGGTTTTGAAAGGCAAATGGAAATTAACAAGCTAAAATAGTGTAAAGGAAAGACAAAAAAATACTAGATGGAGCTCATGAAATGCTTTTGACGGCCTTTAAGCATTAAACTATGAAAATGCATTTAACTGAAAACTAGAAAACTACAAAAAAGGAGAGACAAGGTCAGAGTAGGTTGTTGGGGTGATTTTTTTTGGGGTGGGGGGGAATGTGGTGGGATTGGGTGGAGGGGTCCGTGTGGAACAGTGATGATGGACATCAATAGGTTTACAAAAATAGGCTAAAGGATATGGGCATACCGTAAACTCTACCAAAATCTCAATTTACAAGTCTCTCAATGCTTGGCTATTAACCCGAATTCAGTATATCAAAATGTGTGAATTGCTTGGTAGAGAAACATAAATGACTTCAGCGAACTGAGATATCTTTTTCATCTTAACTTGTCAGAAAATAAGTTTTGATTAATTCTTTCTGTTTAATCGAATGCAAATCATCAGTAGAGATTTTTAAAATGGTGAACAATGTATACGTTTTAAACTAAAGTACAGCGCAATTCCTAACATAGAGAGACAAGTACCTCCATAACATGACTAGGGAATGAAGATTGCCATTTACATCTAAAGAATGCGTTGATGACAGTAATGATGAATAAGCTTGATGTCATGAAACTTTATTTATTTATTTTGGTTTTCAAATTTTCTTACTGTTACCATATCTTATAGAACAAGGGAAAAAGGTATTTTAAAGTGATGATTGATGAGTTTGCAAAGTAAAAGAAACCAATAGGAGTTGGATAAATTGAAAAAGTTAAGGACTACCTCATCAACAAAGTTATCATCCTCTTCTTCGGACTGTACATCAGCATCATTCTCCACAACCTGTGTCACCGGCTCTCTAACCTTGAGCCTGTTGAACCCCTTCATATGTCTACCATGGTCAGACTCCTTCTCCTTGATCTTCCTCAGCTTCCTTTGAATGATTGACGATACTAAATCTATACTCGCATACACCGTCTCTGCATCTTCTTCTGCACGGACCACTCCATGCTTCTTTGTAAACAAAGTGACCTAAAGTACAAGACATCATGTCCAAACAAATAGTTGATTAGATTCAATGCAATTCCACAAGAGTTAAAAATCCAAATAGAAATCACAACAATGTTAGAAGTTCAAATTTTGGAAGGCACCTCACATCTGCGAATCCTAGGGCCTTTGCCGAACTCTCCTCCGCGCACAGACAGCCTAACATCAACTTCCCGTACCAGATGACTATGCTTCAGAACTGCCTTGCCAACTTTCTCTTCAACATGGTTTTTAACTGTATCGGTTAACTGTATTCAAACAAATTCAGCTTATCTGTTCATAGTTCAATCATTCAATGCAAATACTGACACGAAAGACAAAAATAAACAAAGCACTATTTTGGCTAATTGTTTGTTACGTTAATTTGAGGAGAGAAGCAAGGCATTTGGTCCCTAATCCAAAAACATCTTTCAAAAACGAAAATATTTATCCAAACATGAAATTTCAGAAAAAATAAGGGTCTTCAATGGAAATAGCTCATATCTATGTGCAATTTACGTTTTGACCTCCTTAAGTTTACATTATTATGTTATGACCTCCTTAAGTTCGTCTTTTTTTTTTTTCATTTTGACCCGGTCGAACCAAAACCCAGGTAATGCCGTCGTTACCACACAAAAAAAGTACCAAGCGTAAAAGAACTAGAAAAATAAACAAAAGAAAACAGGAAACGGCGACGTTTTATAAGTCTAACCTCGAGATTTTTGCCTTGAATGATTAATTTGACGGAAGAAAGTGGACCGTCCCATGACATTCGAACCGGCAGAGGCTTAGTGTGGACTTTTGTGGGTCTCATTACAGTAATTTGCTTGAAAGGACCGAAGAAACTGGAATTGTACGACAACGTTTTGGCAAGTTGAGATTTTCTTGGAGTGACGAATGGAGAGACTGACGACGACGACGACGACGACGACGACGATGATGATGATGATGATGAAGAAAGATAACATGAAGATGGTACTGGCCGTGATGTTGAAAGCTTGAATGAAGTTGAAAGAGTAGCCATTGACGCGGGAAGCGTGGTTGGTTCAGTGGATTTTTTTTTTTGGATGGGGGCCTGAAAGGTTTCTAAAATAATTAAATTAATAAAACCAAAAGAGGAGAGAGGGAGAGGGTTACGATTTAGATAAGGACACGTGACCCTTGATGGGTTTTGAATGAAAATTTCTGGCCTTTGCCGACATAGATCACAGTCACTGAACAGCCGCACGTCAAATACGTGTAAATGGATAATTCTCATGATCCATTTGATTAGGGTCCCCTCCAACGACCAATTGATTTTGCGTAAACAGACATTCGAGTAGCGACTAGAATTGTTTCTTTATTTATATTCGGTGGAACTAATGGACATACTTTAGACGTGTAATCTAAACCGTTTGGTTAAATACAATTTATGAATTTAATAATTAAGATGTTAGATGACATGGTTTTTCTTTTTTAAATTAAAAAAAAAATCCATAATTTGTGAGTCCCATCATTTATTGTTAATTGTTATGATTCTCTCTTCTCTTTCTCTTCCTCTTTCTTTTACGCACACTCTTTCTTTCTTTCTTTTTTTTTTCCCTCTTTATCTTTTCTAAAAATTAAGATTACAATATTATAACTTAGAAATAACATTCGCTATGCTGATTAGATGCTAAAAATAAAAGCCAAGTAATGGAAGAGCTGCTTGGTTCCTCAATCTTAGGGCCAGTACCTCTACCACTTGATGGAACATCGTCATCCATAGCACCACCCACGTCACGTCCAATACCCTCGTATGCTTTGCAATGGTGGTTGCGGATGCGCCCCAATTATTTCATCTTGTCTTCGAACTCATGATAATAATTTTGATACTAAATCTAGATATTTTTACTCAACATAATTGTCTTTAATATTATTGTATATAGGAATAGGATCAGGATCTTTATTTAATCTTGATCCTTCTATTCTTTTCTCATCTAATGGTTAAAAAAAATTACGTTTAAAATTTGTATTTAAATTTGTATCCCTCAAAACTGCCTAACATATAGAAATAGGATTAGGATTTTTTTTTAATTTTTAACACAAAATCTATGGTTAAAATTAATGTTAACGTGAATTTTTTTAAATGAAAATCAATAAAATTTAGCCCCCCCAACAAGTACTATATATTCGTTTCTCTTTTGTTTCAGACTATTTTAACACTTTTTCTTATTTCTCTCTTTCCCACATATTCTTGCCCCTCGCAAGGCTTTCTTTTCTATCAACAATTAAAAGGAAGAAATGATAACAGTGTTGTATAATAAGTTAAAGAATAAAGAAGAATTAAAAGTATATAGAAGGAAACAGTGTTATTCACATTATATAGGGTGCCCAAAAAAAATAGTTATACTCCATTTTTCCCCTTTTTTATTTCTTAAAAAATCTTATCCATAGTTTGCAATCATGCACATCAGCTTTGAGTGGTTACTCTATGGGTTAATTCTTATAATTGCAAAAAAAAAAAAAAGCTCAAATTGATGCAAATGTAACTAACTATGTGGGCATAATTACGGTCGCGTAGTGATGTATTGTTAAATAATAAATAAATAAATAAAATTTGACATTATAAAGACACAAAAATCTCTAAATTAAAGTTACCTTAACTTTATGGAGATTGAAGCTTTGTTTGGTACAGCTTTTCAAGTAGAGCTTTTATTAAAAAAAAATTAGTTGTTTAGTTGTTAATAAGAGTTTTTATTCAAAATTTATAAAATTACTTTAATAGTCATGTTTTTTTTTAAAATTATGTTATAAAAAGAAAGTGGAGAATATTTTAGATATTTTAACATTTAAAAAAAACTTTTTAAACTCTACTTTTAAAAGCCTAAAATTTGAGTTTTTTTTAATAGAAGCAAAATAGCTTATTTAAGATTCAAAAACTCTATTAAAAAAATAACCAAACAATAATAAAAATTATAAGAAAATTTTATTAAATTAAATAAGTATTTATAACCATTAAATAAATTATACCAAATAAACACTAAAACGCATGATTCATTTACACAGATAGAGCAGTTCATAATTGTGTCAACTCTCGCTTAAAATTAAAAAAAACAAACAAAACAAAACAAAATCTAAAGAACGAAGAATCCGTGAAGTGGAGTTATAACATTGTTAATTCTCATTTTATGAGCCGCAGAGACGTTCGTCGTACAACCCTTGTAAGGAAGGATAAGAATTTGCCTTCATATCTTTTACGTAATCTCATCTACGAAAGTTATATGAAGGTGTATTGGCCAAAAAAAAAGATTCGCGGGCTAATAAAATCAGGGGCGGAGACAACATGTTGATTGACTGGGAGCTTACCCAACGACGATAAAAAAATTTAAAGAGTAATAAATATATAAATTTGAAAGATTTATCATACTTCAATATATGTTTATAATTGTCCTTTACGAGTTTTCATACATTGATAACGTTGCATTACAACTTCATTATCAATATTATTAAATAAGTCTTTTTCTATGTAAACAACTAAACTATCATTCATCCATTACTCTCCCATTCGGTTTCATAACCGAGTCTTCAAAATGTTCATGGCTGAAAATGCTCTCTCTACACTCGCAGTGGCAACAGGTAAAGTCAATGCCAATGTTATTAACAAGTAAACTAATGGATATACATTATGTCTCTTAGTCTCGACCATCCGCTTTGCAAGATCACCAATATCCTTTAATTGTGAAAACTCACCACTAGTGCCCATATCCAAAATATATGTATCAAGTTGAATCTCAAGTGCCATGATATCAATTGTAGAGAACTCATTTGGATGCTTCTGCTTGTTGAAGCATCATCATTTTTTTCTAAAAATTGTGGCTCCTTTCTTTTGTAAAACCTTTCCATACTTATTTCAAAATATAAATAAAGATTATGAATATTGAGTAGTTTACTTAGGCTAGTAGCACTTTTAGCATATTCCCCTATTATATAATTATATTAATGCTATAAATTAATTAACAAACATTACAAGACAATAAAGCTAAACAAGCAAATGCTTAATTGCAATTGTTATTTTCTTAATTAATAATATGTGTTCTTTTTTATGAAATCTACACTCAATCACATAATTCACATTATATTTTTCAAATACACCAATAGCCCGATGATACACTAACTAATGGGGAAGAAAAACAACTACATCAATTCAACAAATAATTATATATGATTTATAAACAATAAAATAAAAAGAAAATAAAATATTAATTTGTACCTTAATTTTATTGAATGAAGAAACTAGGGGTTGTTTGAAATTTGGAGGAGAAATCACTTTCCACTTTGCTTTTGGAGATGCCGAAACAAGAAGATGATTTAGGGGTTTCAGATTTGCGTATTGGTGCAGGCAGTGGAATTGGAGAAAGGTAAAGAATAATAAAATATTATTAATGGGTTTGTGGGTTATTTAAAAATTTGATTAATATTAATATTTGTGGGCTTAATTTTAGTTTGTAAAGCTCATATCTTTTTATTTGTTTTAAAAACTTAAAGTATGTAATTATGTTTATGTGTTAGGGGTTTGAATATAAATTAGTGGGGGCTTAGGAAAAAATTTATTAGAAATTTTTGATAAATTAAATTAGTTAATAAAGGATTTTTTTTTTCAGTGGGGACTTAAGTCCCCACTGGTTCCAAGCTGGATCCGCCACTGAATAAAATAGACCGGCGCCCACTTCTTGATCAACCATTTTTTTTTCATTTTCAGAATTATCCTTATTAAAAAATTAAAAGTAAATGTTTTTCTTCTCTCTCTTCTCTCTTATTTTTTTTAATTGATATGCGATTTGAATTAAGTATTAAGATTTAATTATATTCTAAATTGAAACTAAAATAGAATTTTAGGGTACACATAAAATCAAAACTAATATTATCAATAATAATAAAATCCACCACTTATTCGTAAAATATAACAAAATCGAAATCGAAATTTATTATTTATTGACAGAGGTGATGGATTGATTGACTGATGATTAAGAAGACATCTGATAGAGTTATGGTTATCTAAAGGGGTAATTTTTAAAAACCTCCCCTGAGGTTTAGGTTTGTTGTAAGTAGATGGCGAGAATTGGTTTATTTGTAAAAAATCTCATACCGTCAGTTAATTTTAACATTGACCGTTAGTTGACTGTGCAAAGACAATATTACCCTTAACACTAGTTTGTAGACGGAAATAGCTAAAAAAAAACTAAAATTATTGGCTATTTTACCCTCTTTAAATTATTGATATTTTCTTAAAGTTCCTATTAAAAAAATAAAATTAAAAATTTGAAAAATCCTCTTTAAATTATTGATATTTCCTTAAAGTTCCTATAAAAAAGATAAAATTAAAAACTTGAAAATGAACTAGTCAAAATTTTTATCTATGATATTGTAAATCTTTGGAATTGACAAGGATAAAATTGTCAAAAAATAGGATTTGTGCTTTTCATGCCAATAATTTTAGTTTTTTTTATAGTTATGTTAGTCTACAAACTATGGTTAAGGGCAATATTATCTTTGCATAGTCAACTAACGGTCAATATTAAAATTAACTGACGGTAGGGGATTTTTTACAAATAAACAGATTCTCGCCATTTACTTGCAATAAGCCCAAACCTCAGGGAAGTTTTTTAAAAATTACCCTTATCTAAAGAGAGGGGGCTTCAAAGGAGAGAGAATAGAATAAAATAAAATAAAATAATATTTATTTTTTATGCATAATAAGAGCAATTATAAAAAATAATAAGATAAATTATAAAGTGTGAGCTTGTAATAAAATTTGCGTGAGTCAAATATCATTATTCAATAAAATAATGTAACTTGTGGCTGCAGGTTGGGCTTGCATTGTGCATCCACGGCCTCGCATTGTGTATCCGTTGGCGGCACCATGCTGTCCCAGCATAGGTTTTTTAAAAATTTTACGTGCATTTTTAAATTTAGGAAACACGCAAAAATTCCTTAACAAATTGAGTTGTTTTGGCAAAAATTCCAATGGATCATCTTCAAGTACCAAATTTCAATACTCTTTTTTTTTCCCGTTCTAAGTAAGGTTTCTACTATTATTAGTCAGGCTCTCCACATGTAAAAATGGCTATCAATCTTACTATTACTATTATAAACAAGTTTCGGACTATTGGACACTCCACATTTAAAGGTTTAGATTAAGGATAAAGATCATCTCCTGATCTGAGCTCTTATGAGATTTTAATAATGTTGTGCCATATAATTTACCTTTTTTGTTTTCTTTATTTATTAACTACCATTCACCTATGTGTATTTTTGTTCAAAAAGAGATTAAATCATGAGAGAATCATAATCCTTAGATTAAATAGAACATTTGTAATTAACACCTGAATTAATTCACAATTGAGATTTAATGTCAACCATTGAAAACACATTAACCTAAAGATTTAAGGCCTCATTTATGATTAAGTTAAAACGCTAAAAGCAATTTATTATATAGTAATTTGGTAAATTTTTTAAATCAACTTATTTTATAAGTTTCTCTATTTTTTCTCTTGTTTTCAAAAGTAAGTTGAGATTGTTTTCTTAAAAGCAGCTTATGAAATTATTAGTTATATAATAACTTATTTTATAAGTTTCTCTATTTTTTTCTTTTTTCAAAAGTAAGTTGAGATTGTTTTCTTAAAAGTAGCTTATGAAATTAGAGAAAGATTCAATTTTGAGCTGAGTTTTTAGTGAATTCTAAATCAATAATTGCTAGACGAAAGAAATGAAAAGTAAAAAATGAAAAATATATCCCAAACATTGATTTAGTGCTCAAGAAAGATTCAATTTAGTACTAAAGCTTTATCTTATGAAATTAATCACCACATAATTAATGATACTTTAAAGTTTTTATTATAACCTTATAGTTATATGTATAAATAGTAAAATAGTGGGACTATTAGTACCCTATAACTTTCTTTTCAAATCCTTTTTCTATCAAAACCTACTTTAATTCCAAAAATAAACTTTTCCATTTTTTCAAATTTTTTAATTCAAAAAATAATTCAGTTTCTTCCAAACAACTCTAATTACAAATATTGTTTTTATAAATTTTTGAATTATTAAATCATACATATTTTACTCAAAAAAATCAAATACATGTATGAATTAAGTAGAATTAAAGTGGACTCAAATAGCTATTATTATTTTTAAATTAAAAATAAGTTTAGAAGGTTTTGTAAATTAAAGTAGACTCATATAGCTATTATTTATTCTTTTAAATTAAAAATAAGTTTAAATTAAAAATAAATTTTGTAAATTTCTCAAGAAAAAGTTGTTTGTGAGGAAATAAAAATTGTAAAAGACTTTGGTGTAGTTGTATGGGTGTAAAGAGTTGAAAAGAGAAATATAATGGTATATTAGATTTATTGTCTTTTAATGTAATTACAATAAGAGAGGGGTTTTATAAGGATTATAGAGGGGTGCCAATAGTTCAACTCATAGTAAAATTCATTGGATTTTAATTAATTTAGTTTATTTTCATTTTATGTAATTTTGCGTATACTAAAAAGAAAAGATATTAAACTTGGGGCTTGTTTGTTAAATATATGAAGTTTGAAATTTTAATAATTTAATAATTTTTTAAATTTAGTTTTTTTAATTTATGTCTGTTTTTCAAATATTTATATCTGAATAGAAAAGGTAAAACTTTGTAACATTAGTTTGAATAGAAAGTAAATACTACATCAAAAAATATTATTATTAAATATACTTATTTCCTAAATTATAAACCCTATTCTCTATACTCATTTTGACAATTTGACTTTTAAGGACATGAATGTCAAAAATTATGTTTAAAATATTTTGTATTCATAAAAATAAATAAGATGTCACTCATACTTATATATTAAAAAAATATCATTTAGACATTTGTATTTAAACCTATTTACACTTTAGTCAAATTCACACTATTTAGATTTTTGACCAAAAAAAAAGGTATCTTACTTTAAAAAAAAAAAAAGACAACTTAAGCTTATGTATATTTTACTCGGTATACAAAAGAAAAAAATTTATTAATAACATATGCTCTATTTTTTAAGTTCACATCAATTTTAACACGGCATTTATTAAATACTTGATTGTTTTTCTTTTGTAATTCCATGACTTATTTCGTCAACTCAATAAATATAACCTATTTCGTTACATACAGCCATGCAAAATTCGAGAATTTATATAAGAATTTTGTGCTCTTGATGGTAACCATGGGGTCTTCTTCAGGGGTGGCAAAATGAATAAACGAATCGAATTCGAATCGAATCGTAAACGAATTGGGTCAAAATTCTGCAGATTCAGATTCAATTCGTTTATTAAACGAATATTCGGTTCGATTCGTTTAATTCATTTAATAGAATTGATAAACGAATCAAATCGAATCCGGATTCGTTTATTATTCGTTTATCCTTAACGAGTCGAACCGAATCGAATCGAATAAGGATTCATTTACAATTCGTTTAGAAAAATATAATTAATAAACAAAATTAAGCAAAATAAAATATAAAAAATCACAATTTTAACATCCCACAACAAAATACAAGTAACTCAAACCATATTTTGCAGTCATCTAAATACTAAATTACAAATCCCTAATACTACAAATAACAATAATTCAAATTCAAATTATAAAATAAGGTAATTTCTTTAATTCTCTTCATTTGTTTTTTTCACCTTGAAAACAAAAATCCTACACCAAAAAGTAAATAAAAATATTATTAACAATTTAACATACTGAAATATTGATAATAATCATTGTAAAATTTCAAAATATCAAATATATAGCAAATTTGTCATATTTTTAAGAAAATAATAATTAAACAAGACAAAACTTTACCTATCATACTCACACAAATCCAAGGATTTGAAGCAGTGGCAAAACGTAGCACTTGCTGGATGTAAAAAAAAAAAAAAAAGGGGATTTGGAGAAGGAAATGAAGGGAAAGAGATGGCAAAATGTAGCAGTGGCGGCTGAGTTGCTAGGAGGTGAGGGAAAAGTGCGTGTGAAGTGTAAAATTAGGGTTGGTCTTTTGACTTTATGTGTAATGCTTAAAATTACAATATTAACCTTTATATTTTAAAAAGTTTTCAAATAAATTTAAGGATAAAAAAGTAATTTAATTGAACGATACAAACGAATTTTAAACGAATCGACTTGTATTCGATTCGTTTAATAAACGCGTCATAAATGAATCGAATCAAATTCACCCATTTATTAAACGAATCAATTTTTTCGAATCCTAAACTAATCGAATCAAATTCATTAATTTATTAAATGAATCCTAAACGAATAAATGAATCAAAATCTTCAAACATGTATTCGATTCGTTTAATTAGCGAATCAAATCGAATTCACCCATTTATTAAATAAATTAATTTTTTTAAATTTAAACCCATTTAATTCGTATCGAATCGAATCAAATAACTAAATTCTGACCCATATTACCACCCCTAGTCTTCTTCAAGTTTTGAGGGAGCAAAAAGAAGCACGGTGAAAGAAGGACGTGGACTTTTGTAAGAACACGGGCGTTATTATGCCATGTGCACGCCACGTATTTGTTCCTGGGGATATATGTTCTCATCTTCTCACACGTCTCATCACCAAAACGCAAACAGCAGAGAATAAGAGGGCAATTGAGTAAATGTCGAAAATGACCCATGAATTGCCTTAAGCCAATAAGAAATGCACAACCGTACAACACCCGTTCGATCATAGAGCGAGTACAAATCTTTTCACAGACGAGGAAACCACCGTCGAACAGTTGAAAAACTGATGGCGTTTGACTGACGACTTCAAAACCACAAACGAAAGCACTGCTCCATAGACGTCCACGTGTCAAACTATTGTCCATGAGATCGATCCCTGAGAAAATATCTAGTAGTGAAATTAATATTTAATATCTTTCAAGTGGAGCCCAGCAGAGGCAAATAAATATCCCCGAATAAAAAATATCGGAAAAATGTTAAGAACCAATGCTGACCTTTAAATATGCACCATCGATGGCCTCCCAATAAGCCATTGCCTTTTGATCTGTCTTTCTTAAACTTGCCGACGTGGCACCCGTAGGCCACTCATTTTGGTTTTTAGATATTTTCGTTAAGATATTTTACCAGCTGTTAGATGTCTAAATTCTAAAATGCCAAACAGTTTAGATATTTTATATATATATATATATTTTCCTCAAAACCGGCGACTGGATACTACTACGAAAGAAAAGTTTGAACAGAGGATGAGATTGAGTTGAGGCTCATTCATACTCATTTTCACCCAGAAGATTAGAAAAAAAAAGGGGAAAAAATAAAAAATAAAAACTGAAGAAATGGGAGATGTTGTGTTGAACGATGAAGAGTTAAAGGAGATGAACGGTAACGAGGGGATATCGAAGTGGGAGAGGTTCTTACAGAGGATGGCTTTAAGGGTTTTGCTTGTTGAGGCTGACGATTCTACCAGGCAAATTGTAACAGCCCTTTTGAGAAAATCTAGTTACAGAGGTTTGTTTCTTCTTCTTCGTGCTTGGATTGTTTCATTGCTCTGGTTTTTATTTATTTCTTGGTTGTTGTAATTGATCAGTTTTGAAGCGGTGGATTTTGAAGCTTATAGATAGTTTTTGCATGTTTGATTCTAAAAAATTTATTCAACTATGTGTGTATTTGAATATCTGGATTCATCTGTATCTGGGAATGGAATGGAGAGTATGGTTTTAGTAGCAGATACTTTTGAGCTTCAAGTTCATGCCTTATATACAACTTATTTGTGACTTTGTAAATTTCACTTTTTGTTATTTGGACTAGTTCGTGGTTTCTGTTTTCAAATTTAGGATGCATATCTTGTTTGAATACGAAAAGGAAAATCAAAATCTGCTTTTTCTAGAAGAGTTCAATTTTCTCTTTACTTCTACAGTTCACTTCCTTAATATAGGTTGGCCGTTTATTTGGTCTCACCATTCATATTCATGTTTTCCAGACTATAATTGAACTTCAGTATGTTCTTGGTTAAACCTGGATTTTCTTTTAAATTTTTTAATGGTTGTCCTGTCTTCCTGGAGATAAGACTGTCGAATCATCCATTAAGGTCTTAAAATATGTGCAATGAAATGAATAAAGGACACAAAAATTAAAAAAAGTAGCTTTTCAAACTCTTTTCTGAACCAATTATGGATTCTCTCATTTTCCTTGTTCTGACTGAAATGTTTTTTAGTATTGATTCCAACTCGAGCAACAGATACCAGAATTCCACCCAAAAGGCAAAAACGCGTTATTCAGGTTTAAGTTGTTTACTTTTGGTTTATAATCATCCACTTGTCTGCTTACTTTCTACTATGGGAACTGAGTGATTCATGGTATTTTTATGATTTAATCCTGTTTGGTGATGGTCCCTGTAATGTCTTATGTTGAGTTGTGCTTCAATTCTAAAGTTCATGGACATACTATGATGGGAACTGATAGTAGTTTATTTTTTCTTTTGAGCAGTTACAGCGGTTCCCGATGGCTTGAAGGCATGGGAGGTACTGAAGGGAAGACCGCGTAACATAGATCTCATATTGACTGAAGTGGATTTGCCATCAATAAGTGGATTTGCTCTTCTCACACTTGTTATGGAGCATGAGATCTGCAAAAATATCCCTGTTATAAGTACGATACAGCAAGGATTAACTTACTTGTGTATCACTAGTTCATTTTCTAATATAATACTTACTAGTTAGTTACATGGTTTCTTTCTTTATTTTTGTCATTATGCAGTGATGTCTTCTCAGGACTCAGTTAGTACAGTTTATAAATGCATGATGAGAGGTGCTGCTGATTATCTCGTTAAGCCTGTAAGGAGAAATGAGCTGAGGAATCTGTGGCAGCATGTGTGGAGAAGACAATCTGTATGCTTGCTTTCATACTTAGAACTCCGTCTCCTGCCATATTTTTTTTCTATAATTTGCTATTGAACTATAACCTACCATTCTAATTAAGTCTTGTTTTATTTCTATTGTTCAATTAGTCAATGGTTTCTGGTAATGAAACCCAAGATGAGAGTGTTGGACAGCAAAAGATTGAAGCCACTTCTGAAAACGATGCTGCAAGTAATCATTCTAGTGGTTACATGGCTTGCATCCAGAGCAAAGGGGAATTCATTGAGAAAGGAAGTGATGAACAGGTGAGTGTTCCTCTTATTGTAAATCATGCTGCCCATACTTAAAAATTGTGCCCAATTCGCATGGTTTTGCAGTAAGAAAGATATGCCTAGTTATTTGATATACCTTCTTGGATACAAAGAGTGTTGACTCTAATGATGTTGGTCATCGTAATTAAATCATGGGGTATAAACTATTAAATCATTTATTTTATACCAGTGTTGTGGATACATTTGGTCTTGAATGGAAGTGAAATCACCGCTAATTTTTTCACTACAGAATTTATTTACGTGTAAAGCCCAGATAACGAAAATTTATACTGTACTAATTTAATGATGACCACGTGTTTTTAAAAGGAATGACCATAGTTTGATTGGTATGAATTTGATGGACTTATATCAGATGTGCATGCCATCAGGCCCTTCAAGGTTATCCGTTGACAAATCTGGGCATGTTTAATGTATGTATCAATGAGGGCATGTATATTTGTTTGTGTATGACTCTTATGGTTAAAAAGTAATTTGCTTCCACTTTGGTTTGGCTTCATGAAGTATCATTTAGATACTGAATGTTTGCTGTCTCTTGCAGAGCTCTTGTACAAAGCCGGACTTTGAAGCTGAGAGTGCGCACGTTGAAGATATGCGGGACATGTCAAGGCAGTTATGGGGAAAATCCTTACAGAATGATGTGAAGATGCAGAATCATGAAGCACGTGTAAATTATGGCCAGAAATCGCTTGTGCCTGTCACTGAAGCACAGGGTAAACCACTTGTGCATTTTCAATCAAGCTTCATATTGTTTTCTCAGTTCCATCAAATATCACCTAATATTACACTATTTTCTCGCTTAAATCAGGATCAGAGGTGGCTGCCTGCAAGGAAGCTAATACAAGAGCCCATTTCGACGAGGATACTGAACTAGAAACTCATAGGAGTGATGTTATCCTCACCAGTGAGGTCTGCAATGTCCCTGTCAATTCTCCCAGACAGGTCATTGACTTCATGAGCACATTCAATAATCATAAGCCTCCTTCAAATAATGGAGCTAGCAAGTTTGATTCGTCTCCACAATTGGACCTTTCCTTGAGAAGAACTCATCCTGATGGCTTTGAGAATCAAGTGATGGAGCGAAAGTTTATCCTAAGGCATTCTAATGCCTCAGCTTTTACACGGTGAGTTTATTCAGCTACTAACATTTTCCATTCTTCTTATCGCCAATAAATATTCGTATAACCTTTCTGATCCCTACTCAAAACACAAAAAAGTTCGTGAATTGTGTTAAAACTAAAAAGTTAAAAAATCGCACAGTTTTTAAAATTAACTTCCTCATGGTTTTTGGTTGTATTGAGACTGGTCACTGGTTGGGAACTTTTGATTAACTTGACAGTTTTAACTGTTTCAACAAAGAGTGACTTGAACATATTATAAATGCGCCACAATATAACACACATGGAAGACAAAAAAGGTACAATGTTCAAATTACAAAATATAAAACTTTAAATCTTAAATGCAAATTATTTTACCACAACTTTTGTATTGCGCATTTATGTGTAGTAAATGGGTGGAAAATGCAGGGACTAATTTTTCTTTTGGCACTGGATCATTTGAAATTTTTTTTGATGTGAATTTGTAATTTCTAATCAATCTGTTACTTCTTTATTTAGGTACACTAACAAGCCATCGGAGCCACAACATTCATCATTGAGTGGTGTTTGTAATCAGCAGAAAGAATTCGAAACTGATTCTGAGAAGAATTTTTCCAATATTCTTACTGCCTGTAACTCTTATACTCCAGCTGCCACTCTAAGCACCCAAAGAAGTGTTAACTCTCTGGCTACTGGTCACTCTAAGCAATCTGAACTTGCAGTGTCACACCCTCAACAGCGGCCATGTCCTGTCCCTGTTTCAGTGAAAGGTATGAATCTTAATAATATAAGCACCAGCTATGGTTCTGTTCCTCATGTTTTTTGTGCAAAATCTGGTCTATCACCAATGTCAAGTCCAAATTCAGCCAGTCAGCGAGAACCCACATTTCAAATGAATCCAATGCATAGTTCCAAAGCTGAACACAATAATTGTATGGGAATTTTTGACCACTTTGGTGAAAATGCAGTTAATTCGACCAATCAAGCTATGCACAAGTTAGATCACAAGTTAGACTCTCTGGAGGATCTAGGGCATATTTCTCCTGCTACTGATCAGAGTGCAAGTAGCAGTTTCTGTAATGGTGCTGTAAGTCGACTAAACAGCATGGGGTATGGAAGTGCTTGTGGAAGTAACAGCAATTTGGATCAGGTTACTGCTGGAAGGGCTGCTGCAGAGAGCAAGAATGAAGAAGGTTTATTCCCTTCCAATGGCAACTTGCGATCAATACAAAGAGAAGCAGCTCTTAATAAGTTCCGGTTAAAGCGGAAAGACAGATGTTATGATAAGAAGGTAAATAACTGCAGTCACTGTGATAATTGTTAGATCAACTACTGATTAGCTGTTTTTTTAATCTGTATGGGAAAAACCTATATCTGTTATATACAGAATATTTTACATTGTATTTATGCAATAATTTTATGTACAGGTCCGGTACGAAAGTAGAAAAAAACTTGCAGAACAGCGTCCCAGAGTCAAAGGACAATTTGTTCGTCAAGTACATTCGGAGACTCTACCCCTAGAATCTGAGAATCACTCTGGCAATATATCAGATGGTTAGTGTATAAACATATCATAGTTAGAATGGGGATAGAATAGTATATGACTTAGATTAGGTTTACATTTCTTATAGTGGTTGTGCTGACTTCAGATCCATGTTTGTTCGTATATATGTAAATGACAGATAATACAATTATACAGTGTATCTTTTGTGACAGCAGCGTTGTAACATATGTATTCCCATTCTTTTATTTATTTTGCAATGGAGCTGAGAGAGTTTTCTGTGTACCTTTGTTTTTTTTTTTTTTGGGTTGGTCTAATTGTTGATATGCGGAATTTTCAGTTAAAAACTGATTGCTAGATAACAAAATAAGTGATGTGGCTATCGCTAATCTTCTTAGCACTAAAGAGAATAGAGAAACATGAGGATGAAGCTAGTTTATTGCAATTCTGTTTAGTAATCAGATCGGCAAATGTTGTGAAGCCAAAGTAGACTTGCATGCAGGTTTTTAGTGCATTTTTCTGAAGAGTAATGACTTGGCAATGTGGCATCTTGTTATATAAATTATATAATATAATTGACAAGTTTCAACACAGCTGTACTTGATCGAGCTTTTCTTTCCCAGTTAAAGATGCAAATAACTTTTCTGTTGTGCATTATGGATTCACAGATATCCGTGTTCCCATGTTATGGGTTTTTTCTCGTAAATCTGTTGATTTTAAGCTGAACTTGAGATTTGTCACTTAAAAATAGGTCAAATTTTGAACACAAGTTTCAAGTCCCATATTATATTTCTCCACTGTTGGTTCCCACAAAGTTTTCTAAAATTCACTGTCAAATGTTCATGTTATTATCATGCTTTTTTTTTTGTTGGGAAATTATCATTCGTATATTTTATATTTGTTCTGTTATTAGAAATACTACAACACTTTGAAGGTGTATCAATTGTTCATTATTAGTTGACAAAATGTATCAGCCGATCACCAAATCGTTAGTTACTGTTTGAAAGTTAACGGAATTACAGTGAATTGATAATTTTATCCTTGAAAATTATCATTTGTATACCCTTAATTTCTCTTTTTATCACTTGTATGCTCTTAAATTATCACTTGTATCATATGAAAAGATTAAATTATCCTTCTAACGTCATCATATTTAAACGATAACTAACGATTTGATGGTCAATTGATGTATTTTGTCAATTTTGAGTAGACGATTGATACACTTTTAAAGTATTATAATATTTTTGATAATAGAATAAACTAAGAGTATATAAATGATAATTTTTCATTCTTGTTTCTTTCATGGTGGAGACTGGAGATATGGCGAAATTGACTAGTAACTCAATGCTATAATTTTTTGCTCCGGCCCAGCAAGAAACACTAGAAGTTCAAAAACCGTGCTAATTAAGAGACCATCTTTGGGCACTTTGTACCTGTTTGCGCATAAAAGGCTCTGCAAAGATTATTGAACAGTGTGTCGTCACAGATTCTGACAAAGTAGAAAAATCCGGAGGTTCGAAAACAATTAAATTGACGGTGTCATATGTCACTGCTTGTGCGGTTGTGCCCATAGTCGATATGCTTTTGCAGCTTACACAGTTACATTCATCTATTTGTCAATTGTCACCCACCCTCTTCTATAAATGAGTTCGTGATAGTGGTCCAACAGTAATTCAATTCGTATTCTTGCTCTCAAACGGTACATGGCGGTTGGCGTACCTGCACACGCTGCTACTTTCCCATAAACAATAGAGTGCTTCTTTTTGTAACTCGTGTTGCGGTGCTATTTGAGAAGGTGTCAAAGAGTGTATGGATTAATAAAAAAAAGTCACTTTTAACTCATAAGTAGAATAAGTCTTTCTACTTAATAAATTAATTTTTTAAGTTGGATATTAGATAACCTGACCAAAGACAATACTAAATTTATCAATTTTCATCAAATAACCCTCTTAATAAATAAGTAAATCAAATTTATCAATTATTTTGTAGGACCCCAAGTATGCCATTCTATAGACACATTGTGTACGCCCACACGAGCATAACGCTCTCGACCAACATGTAAAATATATCATTTATATCCTCATAGCACCCTACTTGGGCTCCCAACAGATTTGGCCAAATGATTTTTAAGTAATTTTCTTTAAACAGCCATCCAAGTTAAAATCTTCGAAGAAGTAAGTGGTTAAAAAACACTATTTAGTCTTTGCCCAGTGGTGATGATTAGGCTAAAGCAATTAGATTGTCTGAGAACAGAAAACTGATAAGAGGTCGCTATCATAAGGCCATCTGCATATGGTTAACTATTACATAATAAACGAACTAAATGTATGTGTGTGTGTGCATATATTTTGAGAAAAAAAAAGTCCATTATCTTTTGTTTCCTGAATGTAACTAAAGATGCAGGGGGACCTATGTTTGGTTACAAAGCAAAGCAAGCCAGAGAATTATAGCAAGTAAAGAAATGAGCTGATGAGAAGTCACTAAGGGCATGATGGGGTCATCCAACTTTCTCTTGAACGAAGAAGACTCCAATAACTCAAAAGCTAAAAAACCAGTCCCCTGTTTTCAAAACTCTCTGTAAAATATTCTTTTCAAGATCCCTGTTATTTCAAAGGCCCCATAGCTTTTAACAAAGATAATTTCCATGATCCATCACCGCAAGAATGATCACCCAAAGATGCGTAGTCACACATGTTGCACATCTAAAGATGAAGACCTCGCCAAATAATTCAAAAACTTTGAAAAATAATTAATGCAGGTTGAAAATGTAATGAAGGACTGAAGTAGTAATAACAATTTTTGAGATGGATTAAACTTAATTATATTTAAATTTTTTTAATTAATAAAGACACTTTAAGTTTTTTAATTTAATAAAAAAAATTTAACGGTTAGAAGTAATAAATTAATTATGTTATGAATTGAAAAAAAATATTTGTATGATCTCATAAACTAATTCATGAATATTACATCATCTAAAATAACTTTTAGTGAATATCATATCATTTAGGATAGTGTTTTAGATAAAAAATTTAAAATTTATAATATCACTCTAATTAGAAATATTTCAATTCAGAATTTTAAAATACTAAAAAGTTTGAGAAAATACATAAACTGTAAGGTTTATACGCTTTAAACTTTAAACCTCTTAAACGCATAATTTTAAAATTTTTTAAAAATTTTCACACTTTAAAATTCTGAAAAAAAAAAACTACTATTACCCCAATTAAAATTGAACCTTCATATTTCGCTTTCGCTTATATTAATATAAGGTTTTGATATGCTACGGTTTATGTGTTAAGCTCTTATTGAGAGAGAGGTAGACCCACGAAACAACTCTCCCAATAAAAATTTGGACATGTCGGGCACGTGGCTCCCCCACATCAGTTCTCTATTAATATAAACCCTTTTCTTAACTTAAACGAAACCGTAGATAAGACACAATAAAGTGATTAAAGTCCACGAAGAAAAATCATGAGGATGATTCCGCGGGGTTTCCATTTTCCAAAAAGCTGGTTTTGGGATTCTTCATGTCTTCTCTCTCTCTCTGCTTTTGCAAATCTTTTAATGCACGGCTCAATAAAATAGAAGACACCCATCACGACGCTAAAAACTCTTTATTTTTCTATAATTTAAATTTCCATCAACCGTTGGTTTAATAATAAATTATTAATCAACTTTGCAATCTTTTTAATTTCAACATTATGATTTTGCTTTTACTCTCAACCAAGTTGGGTTGAACAAAGAGATAGAGATGCCTCTGGGCTCCCTATACTTTCTATTATCAACAAGAAAAAAAAGGCTATCGCTAGCTCTTTTAATAAATTCACTTTCCCTTCAATAATTCTAAAAGGCAGTTCCCATTTTGATTCCGGCTGAGGAACTCCACCTCTATCGATCATCATGATTCATATAAAATATATATGAAATGCAAAACTTAATGAAACTGTTGCATGGCTTTGCCACCCAACTAATGTTTAGTCTTACTACATGCATGTTCATGACTAGCAATATTCTAAATGTCATTTGTTGCATACTCAAATTGTTTATAACGATAAATGACACAAAAATAGAACAAAAAAAAAAAATAATAATAATAAAGAGAGAGAGAAGAGAAGAAGAGAACTTGGTTAATTCGAAAAATTATAAGCCTCTAAAAGATATTGTTGGCACTTCAAACGAACAAATTGATCAAGCTATAGACAAAATAATATTCAGAAACCTCTAATAACATTAGGCTTTAATTAAAGCTTGGTTTAAGATTTCGCATCTTAAAAATAGCAAATATAAAATATGTTTCTCCATCATGCTCTATGACTTTATATTATAACTCCACACAATAAAGTGCCACTACTTTTTAACTAATTAAAAAATAAATGAACTGTAAAATATATAGTAAATTATTACAAATAAATAAAAATAGAATTATTAATAAATTATTACGATGTGTGGTATCAATATTTCTGAATATGTAGCAGAAAGATGGAAGAGAAGCTAATTTTTTTTTGGTTTTTACCGTATTATATATACAGGTAATTATCAACTTAAACTAAATTGGTCAAAAGCTATTTATAACTTTAATTGTTCAAATGCTGGAAAAAGAAATAGCATATTCTTGTTTCTCTGCGAATTTACTTGAAAAGAAAAAAAAATACATAGAAAAAAAAAGGGTCGAATCTTTCATATTATTCTCTTCGATTGAGAATCTACTTAATTTGGATTTTAAGAAAGATATCATAAAACACGGGCAATTGAATATTCGGATACATAAAGGATTAACTGAATATTCATATGGAACATAATTTTCTTTTGTCCATGGCCCCTAACCATTTCTACAAATGGGGCATGCTTATTGCATAGGGGAGTTATGTTTCTTGTCATACACAGTTTCATAAATACTTTTAATAATTAGAGACGGAACTTTGATTGAATACACATATAAAATTATAGTAACAGTATACCAAATGAAATTTGAATTATTAGTCTGATATCGCTAGAATATGTATAATATTACTAATCGTAGAAGCATCCAGATATTTTATATAAAGTGGCTTAATCTTTAATAATTGGACTGCAAAATTCAAGCATGAACTTTTGTATAAAAGGGGCATGCATGACAACAGCCAGTGGCAGCAGCTCACTGTTAGCAGTGCCATCAATCACGCACGAGATTTGTTATAGGGCAAAGGCATTATTGATTTGATCCCACGGTTTAGAGATGCATGTTCAAACAAGATATTCAATCTGCAACAGTAAATATATCTGTTTTTACTGATAGGCCTTTGGTCCAATGGGAGAACTCTTGCACTTACAATGTTGAGTGTAAGGGTTCGAGCCTCCATAAAAGTATTTATGAGGGTTATTTACAATCCTCACTCAATTATCAAATAATTGAGTAGAACTAGTCTATCCCTCACGAAATGTGAGTGGAGTGGCCAACTCTCGAATATTTGAGAGGGTTTAAAGAATCTGAGCAGCGCTTCAGAGGAGTATATGCCACGAAAAAGGTCACAATTGTAGAATCTGTTTGTAAATATTAATTATAATACTTGATGTAATATACAATCTTGTATAACAATATTAAAAAAAATATATATATACCTATTTTAAGTGCGTGCGCTTGTCATTAATTAAATTTTAATGGTATATTATTATCTATTCAGGTGTGACAAAAAGTTATAAAGAGTTAAGCATAATTCAACTCAATATTAAATTCAAATGCTATTAAATTATCCGTTACTGTTTGAATTTTAGAGAAATAAGAGGTTAAAAAAATTATTTATAGTTCAAATCCCTATTTTAAGTAGATTTGAATTTAGTACTAAGTAGATTTGAATTTAGTGCTAAGAAAATTTGTGCTTAGCTCTTTAAAATCTTCTACTACATACATATGTATAACAATATAAGGTTAAAATTCAATTATTTTTATATTCTTATTCAATAATTACTTTTTTTTTTATTCAACAAAAACATTAGCTAAGTACTGAAATCCAAATCCGACTAAATGAGCTACTTAAAAACACTCGATCGAGGCCATCAGTCAGGCAGACCAAATAACTAATCATTATATAATTAAGTAAATATCATACAATTATAGCCAGTTCCCACCACATAGCAGCTGCCAGTCAAAAGCAAGAAATAAAGAGCAAAATGATTGCTGCTTTGTACATGCTTCAAAGTGATTGCATGCCTTTATTTAACCCCCTCATGGCAATGGAATGATTCAACCACCAATTCCTTAGCCCTGTAAACTTGCTCTCTCTGTCTTGCAAATGTCTCAAGTCTACTCAAAATCTCCCAAAGACTGTGCAAGCAAGGAAAGTTTCATAAACACCGACAACTTCAAGTACAAGAAACTATTCTGTGTTTTCTCGACATTCTTCACTTCTCTTATTTCTTTTATACTCTTGATTTGGCTTATTCTGCACCCCTCTAAGCCTCAGTTCTCTCTCAAAGAAGCCGATATCTACCTACTGAATCTCTCAAACTCTCATCTGCTCAACTCTTCAATCCAACTGACATTATTTTCGAAAAACCCTAATCAGAAAGTTGGCATTTACTACGACCAAATACAAGCCTACGCCGCATACAAAGGCCAACAGATCACCGTCGACACCTCGATTCCTCCCTTCTATCAAGGCCACCAAGAAAGCAATCTGCTGACGGCCTCTTTGGTCGGAACTGGATTGCCTGTGGCGCCGTCCTTCGCTTATGAAGTGGGCCGCGATCAGACGGCCGGAAAGCTTGTTCTGAATGTCAAAGTCAATGGCAAGCTTCGGTGGAAGGTTGGTGCTTGGGTTTCGGGACGGTACAGGTTTAATGTTAATTGTGTTGCCGTCATGGCTTTCGGTCCAAATATCCCACCACCTTTGAGTGCAAGGCAAGGGACTCTCTGTTCTACTAGCCTCTGAATTCATTAATAGTTTGTTTGATTGAGCTTATTCTGCTAGCTACTTTAATTTTAATTTGCATGTATGTATTGCTTAATTTTTGTTTTTTTTTTCCAATTAATTATTACCTTTTTGAATTGATTTTTGTAAAAAAAAAAATTATTAATTAATATTGTGTACGATTGATGATAGTGAAAAGCTAGCTTGTTTGGATTGTTTATCTTATCTTCTTTCTGAATCCTGGTCTTGTGCTTTGAACATTATTATTTTGCTTTGCATGTGGTGAACCGTGAATGGGAAGATGAAATAAAAGTCATGAGTATTGGGTTAGGGAAATTCCACTTCAGTCCCTAGGGTTGAGTATTTTTTTGGTTTAATTTTCAAGAGTAAAGTAATAGTTCCGTATGATATTATTTAGAATCGAAAACAAACATGACATGCAACAAGTTAAACGTTGGAAAAAAAAATTAAGTAGAATTTTAACAAAAACAAAATAGATATAGAATGTGGTAGTTTTGAGTGGAAGGATGATGAGGGATTATTGTTTTCTTTCCAGTCAACTTCAGATTCTATGGGATGTGAAAAGTGAAAATAAATTAAAGGCGGGAAATCAATTGCTTTCTTGGCTAAGGAATCAATCAGTACCTTTAGTAATTATAATGCAACTCTGGGCCCATTCTGGGCCTTTTTTTATGCCACTAGGTTTCATCGATCGAGTCTTTCCCCCTTTTCTGTTTTTATTTTGTTTTATTTCATTTTTATTTTGCATGAATCTCGATTGTGTTGAAGCATAATTAATCCTATATATATATATCTTTTTTTTTTTTTCACATGAACAAGTTGTTAAACCTTACAGTTTAATAATTATCAGTGCAGACAGGTTATTAAATTATAATTTAACAATATATTTGCATTAAAAAAATAATGACATCCATACTTAAGAATACGCACAGACACTAATTTAATGAAATGATATGACGGTGTGTGAAACATATGTAAAAACTTGATTAAGGCCTTGTTTTGTACTGAGGTAGGGTAGCTGTAATTTTTAAGTTACAATACTAAGATATTTTATAAACATTAATTGTTGTGTTTTGAAAGATATGTTGTTTTGATCCACCACTTGAATGATAAAAAATATATAATATCTTTATTATTTTTGTTAAAATTATTATTTAAAAATCATATTTATTATATATTATTAATTTTTTTATCTCATAGTTAAAGATTTTTTTTTCTCAATAGCAGCAGCTTAAAAAATTATAACACCTCAATCCAACAGGACCTAAGTTGAACTCATAATTTAGTCTATGTTTTATTAATTTTAAAAAATTGTTAGGAATACTGTAAAAAGTAAGTGTCGTTTCTTTATAATAAATTAAATTAGACATTTAAATTTCTTTTATTACCTACAATTTAAATTCGATTGAGTTGTTATTAGAAAGTCGAGTAATTTAGTTGGTTCTCCTCGTGAGTCACTAATTACAACTTAGTGATTGATTTAAGTTATCGTAATGTAATTTAGCAGCTTCCAGAACAGGCAGCTTTGTCCTGCCATTTAAAAATGAAAACTGTGTATATATTTTGAAATAACTTTACTAAAACAACTCACTAAGTTTTGCCCCCCAGTAAAATTAAATCCACTGGTTCCCAAAAACGACCGTTAATAAAAGTCTTCAATATTGATATTGAAGCAATTGGAAACCCCTCAATATGTATGCATGAGCTAGCGGCCAGAGAATTGGAAACGTTATATATAAGATAATGCCCGTAGTATATCGCTTCATTAATATAAGACAAATCCAAAACATGTTAAAAAAACTTGGCTAATAAGCTATACAAAGATATAATCTCCTAATACGTCTATGGTATTTTTTTTTTCTTTTTTTTAAGTTATCTAGTCGTAGTAAACAGGGATAAGATTACCTTGTTACAGACAAGTCAGTGGCAATACATTATATCTTTGCTCCAATTATCCCTTCACGCCAAAAAATAAAAAATAAAAAGCGAAAAAATAAAAGACAATGCTAATGCTTGTCAGTTCTATTGAGTACTACAAGAAGTCTACCAAAGCAAAGGTTCAAAAATGAATAAGATTAAGTTTAAAATTAATGTTTCAGAAAAGAAGAAATAACCAGAGAGGATCAAATCTGAAAGGACAACCTAAAACATGCGGTCTAGAAGGATCAAGTCTCCCTCAGAATTATAGAAGGTGAGGTGTGTAATAAACTAAAACACGCAAAAGAAAAAAAAAATGTTTTCAGATGACTTGTAGGATAAAGTTTAAAACTTCATTGGTTTGAGTGAGGTAACATGCAGCTGTAGACGCGGTCTTTCACAATCAAATAATTGATTCTCATACTAGAAGACGTGTGATACAGACAAAAACAGTTTTCTAATATTGCTCCAAAAGATAAAAAGAAAAAAGATGGAAGAGTAAGTGTCTCAAATTTTGAAAGTAAACTGACTTTCAGAGACTTGAAAAGTTACGCTGCTCATGCTGCTCATGTCCTACGTGATGTCCCACAAATAGACAAGTAAATCTTTATTTTCTTAGCTAAAGGATTCAGAACCATGTAAAACTTCACAATTGTGTTTTCAATATCACAAATGGACAATTGAATCTTTGTTTTCTTAGCTAAAGTAGGAGTGAAGGAAAAGCAATGAGCAATTCTGCAAAAACTGCCAAACAATCGCAATCCCCTTTTGTTTTCTTAGAGAAAAAGGTGATCCTAGTGGATGGCACAAGCTCAATGCTAATTTAATAGATACATCATCACCCGGCCACACGAAATAGCTCCGGCATCTACTCTGCTAGAAAATTTTCTGAAGGGAAAGAACCCAAGTCTTCCTAATCAATTAAAAGACACTCTGTAAAAGAGACTATCAATACTAATTGATCTTGGTTCCACAAGAGGCATGATAAGAGAAACCTCAATATCTAGAAAACTCCAGATTCCATAGAAATAATCACTTGTCCGAAAAAACACTACATATATATCATTCCAAGTTTAACTCAAAACAATTTTGCAAGTAGGAAGGCTTATTAAAGCGGAACAAAAAATAAATCAAACAAAAAAGTAGTGAATGAGAGCATTCAAGCTATAGTGAAAAATAGAGATTTTATATATCTGATATTCACTATGGTTAACAACAGTAGCATTCTGTACTATCAACCACCAACTCCAGCAGCAATATCAAGATCTACACTGAAATGCCAGATTTTGCAGAAAGGTACAAGATGTTAAAAATGGATGAATCTCTTCAGCAACATGGCAAAAACACTTTATATTGAGATCTTTCTGTTAGTGACCACTTGTATACAACCACACCAATTTGAAATAAAATTAAATTGTTTAACAATTAAGATAAATAAATAATTAGATAGATTTTGGGTTTATCCATGCTCCCATGGCTTAATAGAACTGAGAGTTTGCTTGTTGATGGCTATGGAACTGAAGAGAATCATTTTGTACAACTCGAGTAGAAATTGCAAGCTACATCATGAAATTACTGTTATATTCTTCTTCAATGGCTCGTCAAAGAAAAGACAATTAAAACTACCAAACAATTATATTCCCCTTCCTTTTCTTACATAAGAGACGATCCTAACAAATAACAACACAAAACGCTTATAAACCGATGCATATTCTCTAGCCACAAACTAACTCTCGTGTCAAGTCTTACTAATTAATTAAGAGACACTGGGTTAACGAGACTACCAAAACCAAAGTTGATAAAACCAAAGACGTTCAACCTTGGTTTCCAAAGAGCCACCAGAAAGCAATTCAGAAGGGGAACACTATTTTGTATCCTTCCATAGGTATCTCAACTTGTTGTAATAAAAATCTCAGATAAAGAGAAGATGAGCACAAAAAGACCATCTTCGTGAAGGAAAACATTCAAACCATCATATGATAGATTCTTTACTATTCACTTCAGTCAAGACGTTGAAGCACTCTGTACCATTCACTTTGCTGCTCCATCTGTAATCGAGAACTCTATACTGGAATGTCACACGTCACAGACAAATAGAAGATGCTAAAAATAAATGAATATCTGTCTGTCGCAATAACTTTGGAAAAACAGTCTATATTACGATTCTACTCTTAGATGACTCACTTATACACCAGCACACCAATTTTGAGATAAAATTAAAACGTTCAACAAAGGAATTGATCATTTATACCTTTCCAAGTTGCCCTTTTTTTGATCCAACTGAATGGTAGCTTCTTGCTGGCTATGGAAATAAGAGTGTCTTCTTCTATCAATACTAGATAACTTACAAGCGACCATACAAAATTACTGTTATCATCATATTCTTCTTTAAGGATCCATCAGCCGCAGAAAGAAGAGAAAAATTAAAAAATAAACAAAACGCTAGATGGAAATTATTGAACATTAAAATCTTGCCAACAATTCATATGCAAGAACTTGGCTCTTAATACATTCCTAGCAAACATTGAATTGGTTTGCAAAATCTATTCCTCTAAGGATGAGTTTCGGGTTTGCCACAAGCCAAACTTTAGTGATTTTAAGTAATCATAGGTTAGGTAGCTATCTGCATAACAGTAAACCAAGTACAATTGCACCTTGTATCTATAATTTGTTACAAGGTACATCACCAAGGCAATTTTGGTTAGACCTGATTACACCTAATCTACAATAGTAATTTGATTCGCACTAGGAATGACAATTTTACGGATTTGGATACAGTAATGGATATCCATCATCTATACCTCTTCTCATTACACGTCCATATTTCCATGGATTCTCAAATTTGCAAATGTTTTTGGAATTCAAATGGCAATTTCCTGGGTTTGGGTGAAAAATACATATCCATACTTGGAATATTACCATTACAATGAAAGTGTAAAGCGTGTTAGGTCGTTGTACAAGTAAGGCGGTCGATTATACAAAAGATAGACTGGAAAAGAATGGAATGATTCACCAAAACTTTAAGAATACAGCAAAATCAAGATGCATAAATCCAAAATGCTATATGAGGCTTCCAGGGCTTCTTTGTGTAAGTTGTCAAATTAATTCATTTAATATATACTCTTTTGAGCACTGCATCATATCTGGTTGTGCCAAACTTTGTAAATTTAAACTCATGCACCATTAAAGCACAGCTAATGGACAAAAATCGATTTTAACTCCTGAAGAAGGGAGCAAAAATGACCAGAAAAAGTTAAACAACAAAATGAGCCACAAGCATCAGGCCAACATAAATTTCAAAATTCTTTGACAGCAAATGGTGATGGAAAGTTAATAGCCTGCCTATTGTTCATGAAATAAGTTTAGGAATCATTACATTTTGCAGATTTTGTACTCTTTGCTCAGGCAGAATAGTATGGATGGACAACTGACTTTTTCTTTTATTTATTCTTTTTCCACTCCCCAACTCCAGCACGCAACGACCCCTTATACACACACAATACAGCCGTTTGCACTATTTAATCTCGTCTAAACTTTATTTTATTTATTTATTTTTTCATTTAAATGGACGAAGCTTGCCAATGCGAAACAAACATCAGACTTTAACATTGTGGCTGATACCAGTGATTGAAAAAAAGTCAAGTCAAAACATGCTAACAAAAGAAATTCCATATTAGGCGGAATCACAGAAGAGTTTTCCACATTGTTAAATTTATAACAATGAACCAGTGACCATCATTGCGTCAAACAACATCAAAACTGAACTTAATACCTTAATACAGAGTTTCGTAATTGAATCACAAAAACAAAATTTTGCTATCACAAAATCAAATAATCACATTCACATAAACTCAAAACCAAATCAGTCAATTCTCAGCTCCCTCATTGCCCTTCTCTGAAAACGTATTAAAGACAATAGAAATACCTTTATATGAACTCAAAATCAGTAACAAAGGCTAACTCATGTTGGGATAAGATCAGAACTAACCCATTTCCAGTAATGCCTCTTAACAAACAAAGCCTTGTCAGCTGCCGAAGAATCTGCATACTCCTCAGCTTCTTCTGTACAAAACTCTCCCTCCTCAGGCAATCCATCCACGAAAGCATCCACTGAATGCAACACATAACGTGCAGGCAAACCCGGATACGAAAGCGAATTGCGCTCGTCTAGCTTCTTTGAGTACGACCCAGGAACAATCCTCACGGTAATTGAATCATTTAATATTGAACCCAACTCTTCTTTAACGGCCCGAATGACAGCCTCTTCTGGGGTTTCATTGGATTTCATTTTCTCCGCCAAGGGACGACACCGATTCCTGACACTACCGTCTGATAATTCTTGATGGGACTCAACCAAAATTTGGTTGTCTTTCCCGATGATTCGTACAGTGACAACGTTAACAGTACGAACTGGAGGGATGGCGTCAGCAAGACAGGTCTCGCCGTCGGAGAGCTCAAGCCAGAGGTTGTGGACGTTCTTAGTGCCGGGTTTGACACCCCATGAAGCGAAAGAATCGGAGGGCAGGCGGGGCTTCAGCCAATCAGAGAGAGACTGCGGCGTCGCAAAAGAGTGGTGATGGAGTTGGTGATTGGTCCGGGACATGATGGGGATTTTGAGAAAACGGCGAGGGTTTGATGGGAAAGTAAGGAATGGGATTTTGAGGGTACTGGTGGTGTTGTAAGGTTTTGAACAAGTGAAGAGGCAGAGGACAGAAAATGCTGCGAGGATTGAAGCAGGAGGGTTGATGATTTTGATACTGCCACTGCTTTGGATTGGTTTTGGACCTGGCTCAGGTGACATATCATCAATCAACAGAGACGATAATGATGAATGTAACTTGTTTACCTATGAATACGTGAAGTGAAGTGAAGGTTTATGGTGAATTTTTTATTTTTATTTTCCAAGCAAAAACAAGCTGTGAGAAATTGAGGTCAGATAGTTTCGGTGAGTCTCCTTTTGGTCTGGTTTTTTCATCATTTGAGGTTAGCTTATCTTTATCTCTTGTTTGTGGTTAAGTTCACTCTTAAGCCTCCATTTGTTTTGTACGCTTTTTTTTCGTAGAGGTTTAATTAGGCATCGCAATTTGGGGGATGGCTCAGTCCCTGTATCATAGAATTGACCCCACTGTTGTTTTGTACGCTCTTAAGCCTCCAACTTTTATGACTGGCAGCAACCGGTTTTCCAGCCGGTTGCTGCCATTAATATGTATTTTTTTATTTAAATAAATTAAAATAAAAAATATAAAAAATGAATAAAATTTTAAAAATAATAATAATTAGAAGCAAAAAGGACAAGCAAAATAATAAAAAAAATTTTTATTATAAGAGTTCCTCTATGATGCTGTAATTTTTTTACAGCATCAATAATATTTTTAATTGTGCATTATTGGATTTAATCAATGGTACACAATATTTGTAGGTAAAAAAAAAAAATAATGATAAATGGTTAAAAAACTTGTAAGGGGTGGAGGAGTTTGTAAAATAACTATGACCACCCTTAGAGTTTGAAATAATTTCACTTAAATAGCATATTTTATTTAAAATTATTTTTCAATCCCCTTTTAAATTTGAAATGTGATAATCTTTTTTAAATAAATCTTCCAAAATCGATTACCATTAAGTATTAAATATAATGGTAGGTTATTTAACACAAATCAAATAAATAAGTTGCAATTGCAAAATTTATATATGATATAACACTGATAAATAACACAACTAAGTACATATAGTTAAGTAAATGTCATAGTTATATCAATAAACTCATTGTTGAGATTGCTTGTAACATAAAAATTACTTGATCACATGTTTTAATAAAATTTAATATCGTATATTAAAATACTCATTATTTTATATAATATTAAGGGCCATTGTATAATTGATCATGAAATATGTATCATTTTTAACACCCATTTAACATACTTATTTTCTGAACTTTATATTTATCTTACAATTAATATCCTTACATCATGGGAGTTTTAAGTTTTATAAGCTTATATATTTTCATTTTGTTTTCAAATATCACTTTGTTAATTTCATAAAAGTTAAATCGAATATATATTTCTAATGAGTTTTAATTTATGAATCGTGAAAGATTATTTTATTGATATCATTGGATTGTAATTATAAACTTTTATGTTATGAAGAGTCATTACTTTTGTTATGATAGTTAATAGTGACAATAAATAAAATATTGCCTCCGATAATATTTACGTGGGAAAAAAAGTGAAAGAAAATCATTTATATTTTTAGATTTTTATTGACATGGTAGAAAATTATCCGAGCCTTATAAAATTTAACTTTCACAAGCTTATTTTCATTTTATTTTCAAATGTCATTTTGTTAATTTCATAAAAGTTAAATCTAACACAAATTCCTAATTAACTTTAGTTTATGAATCATGAAAGATTATTTTATTGTTATTCTTTGATAGTAATTATAATTTTTTTATGTTACGAAGAGTCATTATTTTTATTGTGATAATTAATAGTGGCAATAAATAAAATATCACATCAAATAATATTTAATGGACAAAATGAGGAAAAAAATTATTGCATGTTTTTATATTTCCATTATAAAGATATGATTTGGGATACTTTAACTTAAAATTTTGACACAATATTTGAGCCATTAATAAATATATCATAATCTAATGATTGATATTGAAAGTCAAAGCAACATTTCATAATGTTATATCCTCCACCATTGAATTGCATGAAATAAATAGTTTAATTTTTTGTTAAAAATTTAAATCAAAATATTTCTCACTCTATAGTTATATAGACATTTATATTTTTCAATAATAATTGGTGAATAAAATATTTCTCATTTGTTGTGACTCATATAGTATTATTAATAAAACACATAAAATAGTTTATTGAAATGTCTTCTATTATCATTATTGTTTAGGTATTAATAGTTTGTAATTAAATTCATACAATACAAATTATTATAAGACTTTGTGTTAAATAGCCTACTTGATATTATATTTTATACTTAATGATAATTGATTTTGAAGATTTATTTAAAAAAGATTATCATATTACAAATTTAAAGGAGGACTGAAAAGTAATGTTAAATAAAATATGCTATTTAAGTGAAATTGTTTCAAACTCTAAGGGTGGTCACAATTATTTTACAAAAATTCTCCACCCACTTGAACGGTTAACAAACTGTTTACTATTATTTTTAAATTATTTTTTTAGTACAAATATTGTATACCATTGATTAAATCTAATGGTTCACAATTAATACATTATTGATGCTGTAAATTTTTTACAGCATCATAGAGGAACCCTTATTATAAATATTTTAAAAAATAAAATAAAATGTGTGTTAACATAAAGACAAAAGTTTAATTCATTTTTTACTGAAATCTGTCTCATATTTAACATTTCAAGTTTCATATTTTATTTTCAATGTTTCATGTAATAATTTTCTAAATGCCCAGAAAATTTTCTTTTATGTCCTTGTTTCATGTTTACGTTCAAGTTTCATGTTTCCTATTTTATGTTTCATGTTTGATGTTATATGTTCACTGTTACAGAGGTACTCATATTTTATGTTCGTTGTTGCATATTTTAAGTAATAGGTTTCATGTTTGTTGTTCAACGTTTCATGTATTGATTTTCCAAATACCCCAATTTTTTTTACCCCGTTTCATGTTTACGTTCAAGTTTCACATTTGCTGTTCTATGTTTTATGTTTGATGTTTTTTGTTCACTGTTATAGAAGTACTCATATTTTATGTTCGTTGTTGCATATTTTAAGTGATCCGTTTTATGTTTTTTATTCAATGTTTCATGTAATAATTTTTCAAATACCCCAAAATTTTTCTTTTTTGCCCCCGTTTCATGTTTACTTTCAAGTTTCATGTTTGCTATTCTATGTTTCATATTTGATGTTGTATGTTCACTGTTACAGGGGTACTCATATTTTATATTCGTTGTTGCATATTTTAAGTGATATGTTTCATGTTTGTTGTTCATGTTTCATGTTTGATGTTTGATGTTATATGTTCACTGTTATAGAGGTACTCATATTTTATGTTCGTTTTTGCATATTTTAAGTGACATGTTTCACGTTTGTTGTTTAACGTTTCATTACTGATTTTTCAAATACTCCGAAATTTTTCTTTTTTACCCCCATTTCATGTTTACATTCAAGTTTCATGTTTGATGTTGTATGTTCACTATTACAGGGCAACTCATATTTTTTGTTCGTTGTTGCTATATTAATGATCCGTTTCATGTTTGTTGTTCAATGTTTCATATAATAATTTTTCGAATACCCCAAAATTTTTCTTTTTTGCCCTCGTTTCATGTTTACGTTCAAGTTTCATGTTTCCTGTTCTATATTTCATGTTTGATTTTGTATGTTCAGTATTACAGAGGTACTCATATTTTATGTTCGCTGTTGAATATTTTAAGTGATATGTTTCATGTTTCTTGTTCAATGTTTTATGTAATAATTTTCCAAATACCCCAAAATTTTTCTTTTTTGCCCCCGTTTCATGTTTACTTTCAAGTTTCATGTTTGCTATTCTATGTTTCATGTTTGCTATTCTATGTTTCATGTTTGATGTTGTATGTTCACTGTTACAGGGGTACTCATATTTTATATTCGTTGTTGCATATTTTAAGTGATATGTTTCATGTTTGTTGTTCAATGTTTCATGTGCTGATTTCCAAATACCTTGAAAATTTTCTTTTTTGCCCCCATTTCATGTTTACGTTCAAGTTTCATGTTTCATGTTCTTTCTTTTATGTTTGATGTTTCAGGTTCACTGTTACGGAGGTATTCATATTTTTTGTTCAGTATTACATGTGTTAAGTACTTTTTTTCATTTGTTTTGTTCAATGTATCATGTATTTATTTTTTAAATGTACTCATATTTTTTCACCAAATCTAGCAGTATATTTATTGTTGCATTGATAACTAACTCACTATTGAACCAATTAATATCATTGTCCCTTCCTTCATAAATATACCTATGTATATATACTTTTTTTTTTCCATTTTAAATGCCACTTTCCCATCATAACTCACTCACCTTGGACTAAGATTTTGTTTCATCTGCATAGCTACTGCAGGTGTAAATTTCGGTCGTTGAAAAAATTTGTGTTGTTCCTTAAGTAAGTGTTTATGACTTAAATACTTGTTTTATCTCCACACCTTAGTTTTGTTTTTAATTTTTTTTATAGCAAGTAGATTTTGATGGTCAATTTCATTAACTTTTTAAAATATATGAATGATGTGTGCTGTTGGATGAATGTTGATTGATCTTTTAAAATATACCCATTGTCATTGTATTTGATCACTGTATTTGATTTTTATTATCAAATTTCGTGCTATTACCTTTCAAGATTTACAGATGAGTAAATCCTCTGATGTTCTTGAGTTACCTCAGACGAATGTGCTTGGAGCTCAGTTTGATTTAGTAGAAGATGCAGATGCATGGTACATGAACTATTCAAGAATGGTTGGTTTTAGTATTAGAAAAAATGAGCTACATCGTTCCAAGTTTGGATGAACTATGATCCGTCAGTGGGTTTGTAATTTGGAAGGATATAAGGCTGAAAAATATTTGGCAAAAGATAATAGAGTGCGGGTACCACGACCAATAACGCGTACGGGTTGTAAAACATCATTTCGAGTGAATTACGACAATTCCAGTGGCAAGTATACTGTGACAGAATTCAAAACTGAGCACAATCATCCGTTGACTTCTCCAAACGAAGTACATCTCCTTCGTTCACATCGGCATGTTAGTGAAAGAGACCTTGCTCAAGCTAAGGCATTGAGGCATGTTGGCGTGAAGACGTCCCAAGTTGTGGATTACATGGGTGATCAAGTTGGGGGTTTGCAAAATCTCAGGTTCAAATGTAAGGATTTAGACAATACATTAGATGCAAATAGATGTGCTAAAATTGGTGATACTGATTCTGTGGCAACTATAGCATATTTCACGATAAAATCTGATAATGATCCTGGTCTATATCATGAGTACACGTTAGATGATGAGAATAGGCTAAGAAACATGTTTTGGACCGACTATATGGCACGGTATGATTATGAATGTTTCAGTGATGTTTTGGCATTTGATGCGACGTACAAAACTAATGCATATCAAAAATCACTTATGACCCTTGTTGGCACTAACCATCATTGTACGTAGGACTACAGTGTTTGGATTTGCCTTACTGGGAGATGAGACCGTTGAATCATACACATGGTTACTCTAAACTTTTTTGTCCGCTATGGGTAACCAGAAGTCGAAGTCTATGATTACTGATAGCGATAAATCAATGTCAAAGGCAATTAAAACAATTTTTATTGGAGCTACTCGTCGTCTTTGTAGCTGGCATTTAGAGAGAAATGCACAAGCAAATATTAAAAACGAAGACTTCACTCGTCAATTTCGTGATCTTATGTTGACAGGCATGAGTCCATGTGAATTTGACAACGGCGGTTTGCTTTAGTTGATGAGTTCAAGCTGCATGAACATGATATGATTAAAAAAATGTATGTAAAGCGACATAAATGGGCTGAAGCTTTCCTTAAAGGAACATTTTTTGCCGGTATATGAAGCACTCAACGGTGTGAAAGTATGCATTATTATCTCAATCATTTTCTGCAGTACAAGTTGAAATTATATGAATTTGTGTTACAAATTGATCATGCACTTCGCAACATTCAGACCACATAAGCTGAAGATGAGTTGAAAACAAAACTTAGTACTCCTATGTTGACCACACACTTACAAATGTTTTCTCAATTAGGGTATTCCATTGGATTAGGAAAGAAATTCGTCAAGAAGCCACTTTGATTCAGTTTGAAGCCTTGAACTGCACTGATACTCACTACTACACACTGACACAATTTAGAAACGCAGACATAAAGTGGACAGTGGTTTATAATAAACTTATTAACAAAATCGATTGCTCTTGTCAAATCATGGATTCTCTTGGAATCCCGTGTCGATACATGTTTCATGTCATGAAAGTGGAACAGTTTAGAAATATTCTTCATAATATGATTCTTCATCGGAGGACAAAAAAGGCGAAGGATTATATATCGTGCAGCTTAGCCCGATCATAAGTTGATAGTGAGATTTTCGATATTGCTGGATTCAGTGCTTTGAGCACTGTAACTAACAAAATGTGTTTCTATGCGGCAAAAAACGAGCACTCGTATAAAGAAGCTTTAGCTGCAATTAATCAATTGACATCAAAATTTCATGAACTGTTTGAAGAACAGAGAACTAGCCGTAGAAGTCATGCATACGGTCCACAGAAAATTCCAGGGTACTAGATCCAGTTGTGGTGAGGACAAAAGGTGCTGCAAGAATATTAAAAAAATCCCCTAGAAACAACAGGAAGTTTAGCGTTTGTAGTAAGCTTGGCCATACAGCAAGATGATGTCCTACTGCCACTAATTGTGCGAGGTAAGTTGTTTTTATGTTTGTTATTGCTTGTTTGGTCCATTTTTGGCAACTAAATAAAATTTCATTCACGATTGATTATTTGCAGGAGTTGCAAAGCCAATGCTAGCAAAAACGATAGTTGGGGAACATCTATGTTAGCTTGCTCGAGTGAATAATTTCCATGGTTCAATAGTGAAGTCTCGTATGAAATTGAAACCCAAAATGAATGTAGGAGTAGTTCTCAACCGTGCTCTGAATCCACATATCACTTTTGGAATAATTCATCAATGCCACTATCGGTGGGAAGGAATACCGTTACATTTCTTCCATATCCCACCATGCACTCTGATATGTGGCCTCGTGACAGTTCTTTTCACTAATTGGAAAACATGTATTTAAATGTATCTACTTGAAGCTTTTCACTAAAACTAAGACGTGTGTTTAATTGAAGCTATTTTTAATGTTCCTTACCATGTAATATTGTCATGCACTTTAATCCTCCGATGGCATAATATTAACCATCATAGTTCTGAAAATTATTGGTTAACCGTTTGAAGTTAACGATTCGTCAGTTATTTCCAGTAACTTGGAAAACAAAATAGTCTTATATGTTTCTATTCAACGGTTCAAGATTACTGGAAATAATTCCATTATGGAAATTATCAATTAATCGTTTGATGTGAACGGTTCTCTGTTTAATTCCAGTAATATGCTCAGCATACTTGTAATGTCTGTTTTTGCTAACCAGTTCAAGTTTAAGGATTGCCCATTTCTGGAAATTATCGGTTAACCATTTCAAAGTTAACGGTTCACCGTTTATTTCCAGAATCACAGTTTTTAACAGAATTTCGCAGGGAATGTTTTTTTCGGTTTAGAGTTAATGATTATTCATATTTTATGAACACATTTAGAAATATTATAAAATGGTTAACATTAAAGTTAATGATAATTTGCATTAAAAATGGTGTTTCAAATTTTGTGGGACCATAAAATGGTTTTGGAATTGGTCAATTGATCAATATTTCATATACTCCCCCTAAATGTATGCTTCCCTTAAATGTATGGCTAATTATAAATTTTAACCAAAAAAATAAATTTTTATAAATCATTCAAAATAAATTATTTCAAGATAAATTTTATACCCATTATACATTATCTCCCCCTTCATCATCAAAAAGAAAATATAGAAAAAGAATACTGTAAGCATGATGAGCAAGATGAAGAGATGACCCAATTTAGGCGAGCAAATATTTCGGTAGAGTCTCCCATTAAAATTGAACAAATTCTCAAATATAAATCAAGGTGAAAACACTTCCAAATATGATTAAACAAGTTTTCATATACCAACTCCATCAAAGCATCAATCCATAGTCATAGAATCATCCATAATCAAAATCATCTAGAAAAAGTAATGTAATCCAAGCAAAGAGATATAGATATCAAAACACACATATAAAATAATATGAAATGTATGTGCAAAAAACAAAGAACAAAACTAAGGCGACGAAGATGAATTGTCAGGGTCATAATCAAAATATCGAAGAAGGGTGCACTGTCCAGCAATGAGCTCAAGCTGTTGATCGATACTCTGCTGCTGAAAGGTCTGAAACTGAGAGTGAAGCTGCTGCTGTTGCTGGCAGAGAGTATTTATGCGATCGAGAATATGCTGCTGTCGCTCAAAAAGCCTGCGAACATCATCAACTAACTGCAGCAAAGTGTCTGAAGCTGGTGGCTGTACGGGAGCTGGAGGCTGCTCAAGAGTGGAAGACTACTCAGGAGCAGAAGGTTGGTCGGGAGCGGAGGGAAGATCAGTATCCATCTCACGCTCCTCAGTATCGGAATCAGTTGGAGGCTTGGGGACAGATCGTCTACGAGAAGGTGGAGGGTGAGCTCCTAGTCTAAAATCTGAAAGCTGATCAGGGGGGATAAATATCATTAAGCATCAGATCATCCTCTGGAGTAGGCAAAGTATCTCAGTTTTTAAAGTTTGAGGTCTTGATATATTTGCTATTCTTACTAGAAAAGCCAATATTAGTCATGGCTTCCGGACCAATCCGTTTGGTCTCCGTATACACAATATCTCGAAGATGCACTTGGAAGTGCCGCAATATCTTAGAAATGATACTACCATTAAGAAGCACGGTGGTTAATCGCGGGAGTACTCAGCATGTGTTGCACAATAACATATATAAAGTTAATAAGTCACCTCGTAATGAGACTATCTAATAACCCAACATCTAATCTTGTCACCTCATCTAAGTGACCCTTCCTAGGTGTAATGATATACTATAAAATAGTATGACAGATGCGAACTTGAAGAGGTAACAATTAAGACCGAAAAAGAAGAGCACAAATGTCACCACTAAGGTCTCGACGCTGACAAATATTTCGGACACCCTTCCAATGAGCAAGGCTATCAAAAGACAGAGCTTTCAGGGATGTATAAATCCTTTGTCTATCATTCGAAATTCCTAAGAAGTTGTTTAAATACTTAACATCAAATTCAATGAAAACACCCCCAACTTAAGTAACTATCCTATCTAATCGAGTTGCGAAAATTTTTATGTTTAAATAGAAAACTCGGACTAAATTAGGATACACTCGATCATCAAAATCTATAGCTAACTCCCAAGGTTGAAGCATATTCTTAACACTTCTATTACATACAATTAACTCTCTAAAATCTTCAATATCAACATAGTAAGAGTCAAGTACCTTCCGACCCATGAAGCGGTCCTCGAAGTGTTTGACCAATAGGGCTGTGGGAAAATGAATTCTTTTGAATTCTGAAGTTTCCTGTGGTGGTATAGGGTTCCTAGTGGGAGCCCTTTTTCTTGTCTGAGTTGAACGAGATGAGGCAGCAATGGTGATACTTGAGAAAATGGAGAAAATTTGAGGAAGATGAGAATGGAGGAAAATGAATCAATTATTAGGTTAAAAGAGAGTAGAAGAAGTGATTTTGAGGCTTAATTTGGCCAAGAAAGGGCAAAAATTCGGTTAAAAGTGATGAAATCCATTCGGCTGCTCTTAGGGTTTAGATTTGGGTTTTTTGAATTTGAGGTTCGATTTGAGTTTTTGAATCAGTAAGAATGATCTAATGATGAGTAAAAATGTTTCTATAGCCGTGATTTGGCAAGAAAATGGAGAAACATGGAGGATTGAAGGAAGAGAAAACTTCGGTTGCGCGTTAATGACGAAAACGGTAAAAGAGTAAATGAAGAGGAAGAAAAAACCCTTGGAACCATTTTATATCATATGTAAACGGCGAGCCATTTTTTGTAAACCGCGAGAGAGTAAATTCCAGAGACCAACTTAATAGAAAATGGTTAACGGGTAGTCATTAACGGTGAAGGAGTAAATTCTAGTGACTTTTCTATTTTTCAACGGTAAATGAGTAATTGGTAGGCAACATATCCTAGCTTCTGGAATTAAATGGTACACTGTTTATTTAGAAACGGTTATCCGTTTATTTTATCTATGATTTCGCATATTTGTTTTAATATTTGGCCAACAAATAATACATTCTGAGATCATTTTATTGATCCAACACATGTTAAAGGCCAGATTAATGCATGATTTATGAACTCACATGTATTTAAACAATTAAAATACTAAAATAATTGCGTACGACCCAAGGTAGCATGAACTACAACACCTTCGTATATTAAAATATACATTGTACAAACAGAGTGCATTCGAAGTAGTATTCATGACAAAAAATTATTTGAATACACTCATCAGAACAATGTTAGTGGTAAACTATGAGCAATGTATACTATAAAAGTCAATGCCTAAAATGAACAATTTTGATTCCACAAAATGTGAAATTTCACACAAACCCCATTACGAAGACCTAACATTTACGACCGTAATCTTTTTGGTTTTTTTTTTCGGCTTTTCCCAAGACCTTTCATGCCTATTCTATATGTGTTTGCCTTTTGCATAGAGGCTACGACCCTTGTTAAGATAGTATGCTCATCAAATGTTACATTTGCTTGAGCAAGCAATCCAACTTGTGCTTCGTTGAAGGCCGAGTCGATAAGTTGAACTGCTAGTCTTCCACGATCATCTTGCGAATCATGCTACGCAAGAAGAATATTTTGGAATAAGTTGTTATACTTGATCAATACAATAAGGAGACAATGAGTTAAAATATGTACATAAAAATTGTTAATTTTTACCATAGATGATTTGTTGGGAATGAGCCCTGGAGTTTCCATGAATTTAATGACATAAATTCCACAATCAAATCCATTTGGTTGTTTCGGAACCCCCTCTCTAGACCAGATAAGGAGCCAAATGAACCGTGTTGATGGCTTGGCATTTCAAGGTAACTTAGAATGAAATATGGAATCAAGAGAATGTAACTGCCAAGTTCAAAACAAAATGGCAAATTAGATTATTAAACAATAAAAACCTACACGAAATTGATGAACAACATATACACATGTAACATACTATGCGTTCAGCTTGTTGCTCGCGTTTTCGATTGCTTCGACCATCAGGAAGAGGGTCCCAAACCTCACCATAGCCTTCTTTGACATTCACGATGAACAAGAACCAATGAAAGGCACCGTCGTTAATCGGAACGTAAATCTAGCAAAAAAAAAATTAGTATCTTTCTTATAAAAGATGTTTTAGTGAAAGTAAAAAATTAATCAATTGAGAGTTTAGAGAGTAACCTTTTGGCACTTGTGAAAGTCTGGCATGAAAGGTTTTTCGACACTAGCTGCTTGTGCAAAACCATCAACATCGGCTCCAATGGTCAGTGCTGATTGTTATAAAAGAACAATAAGTAAACAAGTGATATGTCAGTAAATAATGCTAGGGGTGGGCGCGGTTCGGTTCGGTTCGGTTCGGTTTTTTACTAAATTTTTCATAATCATTCAATTACGATTATTTTAAAATCATAATCGCGATTAATCAAATTACCGAAATAATCAAATACTCGATTAATTGAAATAATTCGATTCGATTTGGTTCAATTATTTCGATTATGGGCCAATGAAATAATGAATGATAACTTTGCGTCTAAGGCTCTCATCTCAGGCTAAATAACTTGTAAATTCGACTAGAAAATCAAGTGTCACAATCAGTTTCATGAAGTCAATGTTTCAAGCTAAATACAACATCTCAAGTGAAATAAAAACAACATTTTATTATCTCCAATTTTAATCTCGAACAAACTGATAAAAGGAATACAAAGTAATAATAATAATTAGTAGAAAATCAAATAAATTAATACTACAAATGAACACATGCATGCACTTCATAAGAAAAATCGCGTCTGTTTCTCTTGAGTTCTTGTAATGATAATCTTCTTCCTTTTACCCCCAAACTCTGTGTATATATATAATAATGCAGATGCTGTTACAAACGTTTCAGCAATAATAGCAAGATGGCATATTAAGATTGTATCCATATCATAATCACTAATCAGTTACAAATGTTTCTATAATTGTTACTTTATCATTATAAAAAAAAAAGAGAAAGCAAACTTAACTAATGCATTCACACAAGTTTGTCATTAAACTATAAACCAATGATAAAAAACCAAGGAACCCACATCACAAACCTTAGTACCCCAACCAAAACAAGCATGAACAAGATAAAAAGCAAAAATATTATATCATTTATCCACCAAAGATTGACACGTGTATATCCTTTGCCAAAAGATAAGACGGTACAGAAAACGTTAACAAGAACGAGGAACTTACAGTTACAGAGGAAAAAGAAGAGGGGTTTGGACTTTGGACATTTAGTTGCAGCAGCAGAGCTGAGCTCACCTTCACTGCAACTGCGAGCCACAATCGGGATTGAATAAAAAGATCTTTTCGAAAAAAAAATGGGGTTTTTATATTACCACAAATCCCTGGATATATTATAATTCCATGTTAGGCTAAATTCATGTAAAACAAATTCACCATTAATATGTGAACTCCAGCACCACAAATCTTTATACATGATTTCTAGAACATATTCTTCACATGTACGAACCTCAACAAATTATGAAACGAAACACGAAACAATCAGCAGCAGTTCAAGTTATTGTTTTTTATTCTCTGTAAAAACAGAACAAACCAGAGAAATGGGAGACAAAAACAGCAACGATATTTACATAACTCAAGTACATTAACAAAAACATGGGAACGAGGAAAAAGAAATGAACTTTAAACCAAATTCATAAAACCGAAACGAAAAATGGAACCTTTTTCGTTCGATTTTTTGTTTTGCTGAGAGTTTTTGGTGACAGTGGCAGCAGCAGCAGATGACAGTGGCTGCAGCACATGGTAGCAGTGGCAGAGACTCAGTGACGAGCAGCATCGACGAGCAGTGGCGGTGACGAGCAACGGGGACGAGATTCCAGTGACTGAAGGTGCTGCAGCTGAAGGTCACGAGTTCGGTTGAAGATCAGAAGTGGTGTTTAGTTTAGACTTTAGGGATTGCCGATTGTTATTTGAAATTCAGTTTATTTGCTATCCGGTTCGGTTTTTTGGTTTTTTTTTTTAAATCGAAAATCGAACCGACTGGTTTTACTACTTTTATTATATTACTTATTCGGTTTTTTGGATGCAAAAAAACCGCACAAAAATTGAACCGAAAACCGAACCGTTCGGTTCGATTTTCGATTAATCAGTTTTTTTTGCCCACTCCTAAATAACGCATTGAAAAAACCTTGTTATACAGAGCAATGTTTGAAAAATTATTATAGATAAACAATAACTTCAATTCACATAAAAATCATAGTGCTAGATACTTACTGCATATAGTGTTGGTAAATACCAGTTTATTGGTGCATCATTGTGTTTAGCCCACTCACATAGTGTGAGGTGATATGCTATTATGGTGAGAATCTAAAACAGTAGTCAATAAGTGACAACTTAGTATTCTATTTTTCAATAACCCATCCAAACATATAGTATGTAAAGTGAGTGCCAATACACCACAAACCTCTCCACTCAGAGCCGTGTTAGGCAAAAGGCTCATGATATTATGCCTAGAGATAAATTGATCATCGGTAGAGACAATGATTTCACTAAAACACAAACAAGTAATAAAGTGTTAACTAATCAATACATATGTACAGGGGAATAAAAAAGCAAAGCCCTAAAAACCACAAGTACCTTCCGTTACCATCTTTATCAAATGCATATTGAATGAACTTCAATTGGTCAAGAGAAAAGGGGTTATTTACATAGAAATGACTAACTTTAAACTTAACTTTTGCTCCCCGAGACAGAGTTGGTATCATCCCGACCTTCTTTTCCGTGCTAGTCGTGTTGCTGGTACACTCATGCTAGTGGAGGTCTGGAACTCTTGCTTAGTGTCAATTGGTTCAGCCAAATTCTATAAATGTCCAAGGTTAAACATAATTCATTATCATTAAAACCAAATTGCAACTAAAGTCGCTTAGACAAACCTCTTCTTCCTCTCGAGGTATTGGTGTTAGATCGAGAGCATGTCCTCCATCAAATTGAAATGAATTGAGTGGAGTTTTGCTGGTATGTGCAGTAGTCCTAATACAGCCCAACATGGCATCAAAGGTTCGTAAACTTGCTTTCACTCTATGATCCATAGTGTCATCATCACTGATCAAAATCATTTTCCCTTCAGTTTTTGACATTTTTTTTTCCATCCGGAGATATAGGATTTTGACATTTCAAATTTGAAGGTGGATCGGGGGCAGCTGGTTGTTTGGTTGATCCTTCATGATACTTTAATGTCAACTCTCCCAATATTTTTGCTATGTTTTCCAATCTCCATTCAAGGGTTTGGAACGACTCTTTGTTTTCGGTGACAAATGACCCAAACCTTTCCATTAATAATTGAAAGCATCATTATTCACATTGTTCCACCCAAGAGGTTCTGTTTGTTGAGGCTTATGAAGTCGATCAAGGTCACACATCGAAACCTAAAATAATTCATAAAATAATAATAATTTAGTCCAAAAATATGGTAAATCAATTTCATTAAAATAGTATGCATGTATTCTATACCTTATTGCTTTTGATGCCACCAAGCTTTCTCATTTTAAGAATCGTCGAATCTCATCATTATTCCATACAATGGTAGGACACACTATTCTATCAATAGAAGGTTGATCATATACAACAAAGGAAAAATAGAATAGCTGTCCATCAATGGCTTTTTTTTTAATTAAACATGAACCTTTAAGAAAAGAACGCAGCCGCTAACGGAGCTCACTTTATTTTCTTTAAACTTTTGCACACCTTCCCATAAAAAGGTAAAACACCAACTAGCCTAATTTTCTTCTCTAATCAAATTTTTATCTTTCAGTGCACGAAGATACAACAGATTAATGTATATTGCACTTTTGGGACATAATATGGTTCCCAATGCAAAAAGACTAAAAAGTATCTTAAATTCATCATCAGAAGTTGAACTATTCATTAGCCTTTTTTTCACCTCCGCTATATGAATTCCTCTAGGTCCATTGTTATACACTGCACGCAAATTAGTTATATCAACTGCATGGTCATTTAAGTCCACATGTGTGCCTCCATCTCTAACCCCCATTATAGTTGAAAACATTGTAGGGCTTAAATTGTATTCTTTCTCATGTAGAATTATACTTTGCATACCTACATCACATTTTCCAATTAACGCTGCACATAACTCTTGTCTTAAGTGTCCACATTTTAGGTCAAGTAAACTTCCAAAGCAGGTTTCGTTCACTACTACTTGTTAATCATTTGAAAAAGATGAAACCACCTCGGAGAACGAGGCTACATGACATTGAGATAGAAGGTTGCCACCATCGGCCTTGTCCTCATAAGCTTTTTCAATATTTTTGCTCTCACCACTATTTTCACCACTATTTGATGTACAAATCTCATTCATATTACTAACCATCCATTGATGCCTCTCCTTGGGGGTTAGTTTCTTTCATTTTTCTGCAATATCAGCTCTAACCTACAACAATGATAATATATATACGATCAGTGGCATACTGTTTTAGGTAAGAGAAGATTTAATATTCAGCAGGTCATTTTTTGGTTACATACCGTTTCATCCACCTTTTCTACCCCTAATAGTCTTAGTTGTTTTGCTTCTGCCTTACTGTGATTAATATTTAAAGTTACATTAATTAAAAAAATTAAACCTTTTAACATAATAGGTACATAAATGCATATAAATTATACTTACAAATAATCTATCCATGCTTTTTTATTCACTCCTTGCTTTTCCTGCCGTAATGATTTTTCTTTCGATTTTTTCTTCTTATGATCAGCAGATTCCACGTCTTCATGTAAAAGCTGCAAGAAAGCAATTAATAAACAACAATTACTGCCTCTTGCACTCGTGTTTGCTGCAACGGTGCCTATCGCATCAAACGAATGCATACGCCAACCTACCACACAAAGCTACCACACTCGAATGCCCAAGTCTAATTTTTTTTCATCATTGAATTATTATTAAAAAATTTAAAACACAGCTCCAACATTTTGTCAACAAAAAAAAAAGGTAACCTATAATCTTAAAAGACAACAAATAGTTCTTTGTGGCATTTTGTCAAATATTGTGTGTGCATTATATTTCTACACTATATCATTAACAAATCGTTTTCCCCAAATATAACAAATTACAGATCTAAATAACTTTAACAATTACAAGGCTAAGTTTAAAGCTAAGTAACCTTGATGAGAATAGTGAAAGTCAGAGGCAGGAGCTACAACGAGAGTGAGAGCAAGGTTGAGCATGAGTGTGAGTTGGAGGAAAGGGCAAAAGCAATAGCAACAACGAGAGTGGGAGCTTGAGTGTGAGCAGGAGCGGGACCGGGAGTGTGAGCCGAAGTGGGAGAGTGAGCAAGAGTGAGAACGTGACAATGTAGGGATTGAGGGAGAGAAAGATGAGGGTTTTCTTGCTCAATGTTCCAAAGGGGGAGGAAGAAAGGGAGGGAGAAAATGCTTTTCTTCTCTTAACAAATTCAACCGGTTGCCTTATTTTTTTCTGCTTTTATTCATTTTTTCTCCTTTTTTTTTCAAATTAAAATCACAACTGTTGGATTCAAACAAGTTGAAGCCAACGGCTTAAGGGCAACCCCTACACCATATAGAGATTTTATGCCCTGTATGGTAGCTGAGGCTTGCAATTTGTAAAGGGCTCGAGCCTCGAGCGCGATAAAAAGCTTAATTTTTTCGCCTTCATCCTTAGTCGGGTCAAAGTGCGAGCCTGACCATTTTTTTTTTAATTTTTTTAATATTTAAATAATTTAAATTTACCTCTCTTAATATATTAAAATTAAACATAAAATTACTCTAACCAATATCTCAATTGTAAAATTATATAAATAACTAAATATAAACAAAAACCATCTCTAATTCAAATACAAACACATATTTTTTTTAATTATTAAGGGCCAACTTGAACCGTAGCCCAAACTTAATCGAGCTTTAATTTTTAAGCTCGAGCTCGAATTTTGATTATTAAATATGGGTCAAAATCCAAAAATTTTGGGTGTTGGACAATCAGACCAAAATTCAGGTTGGGTTTTTTTTTGTTTTTTGTTTTACCTTCCCTAGGCTTAATAAGTGGAGTTCGCTTGTTTGTTAAAACTTAATCGAACGAATTCTAAAATTTTATTAATTTTAATTTTTTTAATTTATATTTGATTTCAAGATATTCATATCGAAATAAAAAAATGAGTTTTTGTAATTTTTATTGGAGTAAAAAAGCCAAGAATGAGAAATAAATACTATATTTAAAAAATATCTCTATTATGTATATTTATTTCCTAAATTATCATACCTAATCTCTTTTTACGTCTTGATTTATAAGGACATAAATGTCAAATAATTATGTTTAAAATCTTTTTATTTAAAAAATAAATAAGATGCCGTTTATATTTAGATATTAAAAAAATAAATGTCATTCACATATTTGTATTTAGACCTATTTAGAACAATTTAAACCCATATTTTAGACCAAAAAAAAAAAAAAAAGAAACTACCTTAGTTATAGGCAAACTCATGACATGAGATGTTAAAGTTTAATATGTGTAGCACATGCACAGCAAGTCACATGACCAAGTCTTATATAAAATTAATTTACTTTATGTTAAGTTCTAGTCAATAGGAGTTCGTTTTTAGTGGCTTATTGGTAATGTGAATGTCCTATTCAAAAGCATTTTGTTATGTTTTTTAGGAGAGTTTGTTTTGTAGTGCCTAGTTTCATGCTTTATCAATTGGTGTAATTGCCTATATAAAGGCTATTTGATTAATGAATAAAAGTATTCCGTCCAGTACTCCATCTTCACTTGTCTTTTATATCTTCCAGTGTTACTTTTACTCTTTGTACAGAGGCTCTTTTAATTATCATATTATCAGAGCGAGGTTAAGAAAACAATAGTAAAAGATGATGGCCTCTTGTGCAACCTACAACTCCACGCTTCGATGGTCACTATGACCATTGGAGCATGTTGATGGAGAATTTCTTTAGGTCTAAAGAATACTGTTTAGTAGTCTTTGAGGGCATAGCAGAACCAACAGCTGGCACGGTAGTGACGGATGCTTAGAAAATAGAAATTGAGGGGCAACAACTAAAAGATTCGAAGGCAAAGAATTATCTGTTTCAAGCAATTGATCACTCAATCTTAGACACCATTCTTTGCAAAGACATCTCCAAGATGATATAGGATTCCATGAAGAAAAAATATCAAGGGTCGGCAAGAATTAAGAGGCAATCGCTTTAAGCACTTCATACGGAGTTCGAATTACTTCGTATGAAATTAGGAGAGTTCGTCATAGAGTATTTTTCATGGACAATGGCAATTGTAAACAAGATGCGGATACACGACGAGAGGACGACAGGCATTACAATAATAGAGAAAATTCTTCGATCAATGACTTTGAAATTTAATTATGTTGTTTGTTCTATTAAAGAATTGAAAGACATTACTGAGCTTTCAATTGATGAGTTGCAGGGATCCTTGCTGGTTCATGAGCAGAAATTCTCCAAGGAAGATAAGGTGGAGTAAGCTCTAAATTCTTTAAATAGATCAGCAGATTGGGGTAGAGGAAGAGGAAGAGGACGATGAGGAAACAAAGATAGAGGTAGAGGTAGAGGCGGACAAGGCAATTTTAGAGATGATGAAGATCAATTAGATTTCCAAAATAAAAGTAGAGGCCGATTTGATAAGTCAAAGGTATAATGTTTTAGATGTTATAAATTTGGTCACTATTGTTCTGAATGTTATAATAAATTGCCTAACGACAAAGAAAATGGAGACAAATCGAATTTTGCAGAAAAGAAAGAAGTGGAAACCTTGTTGAGGGTTGTTCAAGTTAATAAAGAGCTTGAGTCAGATGTGTGGTATGCGGATACAGGCTGCAGTAACCATATGTGTGGAAGTAAATCTTATTTCTCTTTCTTAAATGAGGATTTTCATTTAACACTGAGTTTTGGTGATTGTTCTATTGTTGAAATAATGGGAAATAGTGATATTAATATTAGAACCAAGAATGGTTTTGTAAAAACACACTACTAGAAAAATGAGTTTTACTGACACTTCGTTACTGACACTTTGCAAAAAGTGTCAGTACTTATGTACATATGCACCATTTTCCGCTTTTGACAAATAGGAATCAGGGATTAATGATACTAGGGTGTCAGTAAACTAAACATAAAAAATCACTAACACTAAAGTATCAATGATAAAAAAATTCATAAAAATTTTGTTTTAGCTCCAACTCGAACCTGGGAGCTCTAAGATTTAAAGCTTTAATGTTTGGAGCACAGACCATCAAATCTCGATGAGTCAAAGTCATAATAATATTTAAATTATTAAAAAATAAAAATATAAATAACAATAACATAAAACACACTTGTTCTCCCCATCTAGACTATATCGATTGTCTCTATCTTGCTTTCATCGTTCACTTTCGCTTTCGTTTTTCTCTTCTCGATCTCTTCTGTTTTGCACTATCCATTTACAAATTAAATTCAATTAATTTAGATAGATAATGAAAACCTAAAACTCTGATTCGTTTTTCCATTTTCCCCAAATTGAAACACAAACCAAAACCCTAATCGCTTGTTTTCGAAGGGGTTTTTCTCCAACTTAACCATCCTGTGGCTATACTAGGCAAGCAAGTAAAAGCCATCGACAAGGGGTGAAGTGGCACCATCGGTTCGGTATTCAGGTAATCTCATTCTCCCTGACAAGTTAAGTCCAGAGAAAGAACTGTAGAGGAGGTTATCAGCTGGTAATGGCGGAATGTTTTATTTTTTTGTGCAATTTAATTATTGGGTTTGTTTTAATTTGGCTTATGAATAATATTTTTGAATTTGTATTTTTGGGTTGTTTCAGATATTCAGAAATTGAACAGTCGTGCAACCCTGGTGGGTTTTGTTTTCCAAATATTTTTTTTTTATTTATTTGTAACTTGAAATTTTTGTTCTTATTTTTCTATATCTTCACTCACATGCAGTCCAAAAATACAGGCATTTTAAGTGGTGCATTACTTAAACTCAAAACACTTGCTGCTGCGACTCAGTTTTTTCTGCCACATTTGAGGTCAGTTTCAAACTTTTGTGCATGTGATTTACTGTCATTGTTATTTAAAACTAAGAATGTGCATTTTTTTTAGTTTCTGAAATAAACTGTTAGCTCTGTTTCTTAACTTTGAGCAATAAGTTAGTTGATTTTGAATGTACTAAAATATGAAATTTGATTTTAGCTTTTGCCTTTGTGATTAGGAGATGATTGTTTGGGTGTTATATTAGCTGAATGACTGTGTATTTAGTGGTTACAAACTATTTACATCTCTGTTTCATGTAAAGAGAGGCAAATTTTGTTATATAATCCTACTTGTTTATTTATTCTGTTTTGGTTGGACGATTTGTAATAGAGACAATGACTATGATATGAATTAATTAAGTTCGTGGTTGTGAGTATTTTGAGATTGTATAAAGTTGATGATTTGTGTTTGATTCAATAAAGAAATGCTTGTTTTAAAGTAGTTCTGCATGTTGTATTTGAAGTTAAAAAATGATTTATAGAATCTTAAAAAATGGCTTGCAAAGTGGTATGAAGACATTATTTATTTGAACTCTTAACTTTTGTTAGTTACTTGACTTATGAATTAGTTCGACTACTTAAAAAGCCATTAGCACCCATCTTACCTATTAATCTCCTATTTAAGTTTCAAAACTTATTTTGTTTCAATTTCAGGATTTTGTCTAAATTATTATTATAATTAATGATTTATAGGGCTATTAATGATTTTCCAGAATTATAAGTTTATTATTACAACTATAATCATAATAACATTGAACTTTAAATTAATCATGCAATTTAATTAAACTTAAACTAACATTACATATGTGAACAGGTAAAATATTTGAAATGGACAGAAGTTGGATAACTTGTGATAGATTGTCTGTAGAGTATCGTTCTGGAGTTGCTGATTTCTTAGATTTTGCCATTTTGAATGCTGAAAATCGAATGTCAATTAGATGTCCTTGCACCTTTTGTTGTAATATGGAGTTTCATACTCCTCAACAAGTGAAGGATCATTTATTTGAAAAAGGTTTTCTCCCAAGATATATTGTTTGGACTTGGCATGGTGAGACTGACTCTAAATCTACATTTACAAACTGTGAAGACCATTCACATAGTCAAAGATTTAGATGTCATGATTACAGTAATATAATTGACATGGTCGAAGATGCTTACGAGCATTGTGATAGAGATCCTAGTTCTTTTAAGGATATGCTTGAAGATGCTGAAAAGCCTTTGTACCCGGGTGCAAAACATTCAAAGTTATCTAGTTTAATGAGACTTTACAATGTGAAAGGGAACTATGGGTGGTCCGATAAAGGGTTTTCTGCTTTGTTAGAAGTCCTTGCTGATATTTTGCCAAATAATAATACTCTACCTATGTCAATGTACGAGGTTAAGAAAACAATGAAAGTGCTAGGCTTAGAGTATGAAAAAATACATGCATGTCCAAATGACTGCATTTTGTATAGGAATGAATTTGCTGATCTTGCTGAATGCCCAAATTGTGGAGCATCTAGGTATAAAAAAAAAAAGATAGCTCAACAAAATTTAGGAAAGGGGTTCCTAAAAAGGTATTATGGTATTTTCCACCTATTCCTAGGTTGAAAAGATTGTTTCAATCACCACAAACAGCTCAAAATTTAACATGGCATGCTAATAAAAGAATTAGAGATGGCAAACTTCGCCACCCAGCAGACTCACCAGCCTGGCAACTAATTGACAATAAGTGGCCAAAATTTGCACAAGAACCTAGAAATCTCCGTTTAGCTCTCTCAACTGATGGGGTTAACCCACATAGTACACTTAGCACTACTTATAGTTGTTGGCCTGTTATATTAATAACATATAATCTTCCTCCATGGTTGTGTATGAAGAGAAAGTTTTTGATATTGTCACTTTTGATATCTGGCCCTAAACAACCTGGAAATGATCTAGATGTATACTTAGCACCTTTGATTGAGGACTTAAAAACTCTATGGGATGTAGGTATTGATGTTTATGATTCTTATAGAAAAGAAACCTTTAATTTACGGGCTGTCTTGATGTGGACAATTAGTGACTTTCCAGCATACGGAAACCTCTCTGGTTGTACTGTTAAGGGCTATTATGCTTGCCCAATTTGTGGGATAGACACTTGTGCATGTTGGCTGCCACATAGTAGGAAAATGTCATATATGGGCCATCGCCGCTTTCTACCACTCGGTCACCTATTTCGGAAACTGAAAAAGATTTTTAATGGGAAGCAAGAGTGGAATGAGCCTCCTAAAACTTTGTCTGGTGAGGAAATCTTTAATATGGTGGAAGATATAGATATTAAGTTCGGGAAAAAGAAGGCCAAAAAGCAGAAACATGATGGCGGTGGTGGTGGTGGTGGTGGTGATGAGAACATAACTGAAAAATTGTACAAAAAAAAGTCAATCTTTTTTGAATTAGATTATTGGAAGCATTTATTAGTTCGCCATCAATTAGATGTGATGCACATTGAAAAAAATGTGTGCGAAAACATATATGGCACATTACTTCATCAACCAGGCAAAACAAAAGATGGGATTAATGCTAGAAAAGATCTTGAGTCTTTGAAGATCAGGGGAAAACTAGTTCCTGATGAAACAAACAAAAAAAACAGAGTCCTACCTCCAGCTCCTTATACTTTGAGTAAAAAAGAAAAAAAACAGTTTTGTGAAACCTTGCTGAGTGTGAAAGTCCCTGATGGGTATTCTTCCAATGTCCAAAACCTTGTTTCAATGGATGATTGTCGGCTTCAAGGCCTTAAGTCCCATGACTGTCATACTTTGATGCAACAATTTCTACCACTAGCCATTCGAAACTGTTTGCCTATAAATGTGAGAACGGCCATAATCAGGATGTGCTTCTTTTTTAATACATTGTGCTGTAAAGTGGTAGATCCTAATACTCTTGACCAATTGCAAGAGGAACTTGTAATCACTTTATGCTTACTGCAGCAGTACTTCCCACCTAGCTTTTTTGACATAATGATCCATTTAACAGTCCACTTAGTTGAACAAGTTAGGTTATGTGGGCCTGTTTATCTTCGATGGATGTATCCTTTTGAGAGACAAATGAAAACTCTCAAGGATTATGTTCGTAATCGCTATCGCCCTGAGGGTTGTATTGTAGAAAGTTATATTGCAGAAGAAGCACTTGCATTTTGTGCTGAGTACCTCTCAAATTGTGATGTTATTGGGCTGCCTACTGGTTGTCCAACTGATTTATCTATCGAAAAGCCTTTGGGAGGTGCAAACATAAAGGTGGTTGATGATCCTTTGTTGGCACAAGCACACCGGTGTGTTCTAATGAACAGCCCTGAAATCCAATTATATATCGAGTAAGTTGTTAATTTTTCAAAAAAATATTACTATTGTATTATTAGATTAATATACTAGTTTTTAAATCTTAATATGTTTCACTGTAGGGAGCATATGCATTATTTGGCATCAAGAAACCCCTATAAGGCAAAAACAAATCTGTGGTTGCAAAATGAACACATACGAACATTTTCTGGTTGGTTACAAGCAAAGGTTAGAATTACTTAACTAAATACAATATATGATATAAACTTAACAAGATTTTTCTACATGTTACTAATTACTGTACTTGTTAAATTAATTTATAGGTGGCACATGATAAAGCAAATAATGTGCAAGCAAATAATGTGCCGATTGACGAAATAGTGTGCTGGTTAGCAAACAAACCACGCTCAAGCGTGGTGACCTTCTCTGGCTACGAGATAAATGGCTTCAATTTTACAACGAGGGACCGGGACTGTAATCGTGTGACCCAAAATAGTGGTGTTAGGGTTGTTGCTAACACTCTACAGATTTCAAGCTCAAAAGATAAAAGTCCTCATTTTGGAGACATGACGTTTTATGGAGTCATTGATGAGATTTGGCAGCTTGATTATCTAATGGTTAAAAAAACACTTTTCAAGTGTGATTGGGTAGATGATAGAGGGGTTTGCACTGACAATTTAGGTTTCACTGTAGTTGATTTAAATCGGATTGGCTATAAATCTGATTGCTTTATTCTGGCTTGTCATGCAAAGCAAGTATTTTATGTAAAGGACCAGCTAGAGAATAATAAATCAATAGTTTGTTCAGTGACCGACAAAGCTTATAAGTTAAATGGGGAAAGATGTGAAGACGTGGATGTATTTTCTCCATTATCTAACAAACTTCCAGTATGTGAGTTGGATGAGAAAGATGATGAAGGAATTTATGACAGAAAAGATTTTGATGCTATTCCAATAGATATTGATTTAGAAAATCAGTGAATGTATTATTGTAGTTAGTTTCCAGCACCAATTTTCAAAGTTTTCCAGTAAGTGATTTATTTATTTCATTATATGCTATTGCTCTTGTATTAACTTATTAATCTAAATGATATACTTATTTATTTTAATCATTTTCAGGATTGTAGGAGATGGCTGACGATGTTGAGTTCACTCTTCCGGAGCTCGACGGAAGACCAAGGAGAAGAAAACAAACAAAAAAAAAGGTTTGCAAAAACAAGAAGTTAGTCATGAAGCTGCAATTGAGTACAATTCTTATGGTGTTCCGGTTGGTAAGGGAAGAAATGATCTTAGGAGTTACATTGGAGTCATTGTACGTGAAACAATTTCAATTTTACTTGATGATTGGAGGCGTGTGCCACTGGAGATGAAGGAAACTTTGTGGGTTCATTTTCAGGTTTTGTTTTCTTGTTTCATAGTATGTTTAAAGATTTTATATAACTTCCAGATTTTTTTAAAGTTGTTGCTAATCCATGTTATTGGTTGACAGAAAAAATTCAAATTGAGCTTGAAATGCAAAAGCCAAGTATTAAAGTGGATGGGGGTTGCATCAAGAAACTTTCGTTGTGAACTGGCAACTGAATTCGTTCTACCTAACAAGGACGATCGAAAGTCACTAAGGTTGCCTCCTATTGAATATCCAAGCATTAAAAAAGAAGATTGGAAACTTTTTGTTGACAAAGTTTTGTCTGAACAATTTCAGGTGTGTTGTTTGTTAATATTACCTGATTTAATTGTTGGTAGTTACTAATAATCAGTGGTAACTTTTTGTTCTTCATATAAACTGTTTGTGCAGGAAAAAAGTAAGAAGGCAAAAGACAAAAGAGCAAAGAATGTCTACAACCATCGCTTGGGTAGCACAGGATATGGTGGCATGTTGTATAGAAAAGTAAGTGTGGTAATATGGAGTAATTACAGTAACATAAGTAATCTAATGCGTATAATATAATAGAATCAATTATTTATGTTTTATGTCACCTTGTAACAGAAAAAGGAGAGTGGAGTTTCTGAGCGGGAGATTGATCGCAGTGAAACTTGGTTAATGGCACGAGCAGACCGAGATGGCAAATATGCTTCTGATGTGACGCCAATTGCTGAGAAAATAGTAAGTCACTTGTATACTTAATTCTTATGAATTTTCTTTATAATATGTGTGTGTGGGGGTAGATATTAACGTACATATATACTGCTTTTTGTAATAATTGTATGGCAACATTTACAATTGACAGAAACTCAGTAAGATTTCATCAGAACTGATTTCTTCGCATATTAAAAGGTTAAAACTTGTTTGAGGTGTTGTCTTGTAATATTTTCTGTAGTTTCAATTTGAACTGTATATGGATTTGCTTTTTGTTAAAGATTCAAGAAGGATATTAGTTTAGTTTAGCTGATGTCTTGTACTCGTAATTGCGGATTTACAATATTTTTTTTTTTGTAGAATGAGCTGAAGAGTCATGTTGAACAAGGAACATTCCAATCACAAGGGTCACATGACATTCTAGGTGAAGCTCTTCAGAAGCAGCCAAATGGAAGTAGGGTGCAAGGAGTGGGGCAATTCGTCACCCCATCTATGTACTTTCATGTCCCTGATGCCACTGAGTTAGCAAGAGAAAGAAAGATGTATCAAGAGAGTTTCCAATTCATGTCTGCTCAATTAGAACGCATGAATGCAAGGTTAAACGCGTACAGCAATACTGAAGTTGGAAGTTCTAACTTTCCTAAGCCCAAAACTTCCACTGGTGTTCAGATTGACAATGATCAACAATCACCTGAAACTCTTGGAAAAAGAAAGGTATATGGCCTGTTACATGTCATTATTTTATTTCCATTTGTATATGCATGTATTACTAGTAATGGTATGTATTTTGATTATTGCAAAGGCTGATTTCCCATCGGGTAAGTCGACTCCAAAATCTGTGAAGAGTAAAATCAAGGACAGTCCCACCACAATTTCCCAAGCAACTCCTCAACAAACCCCCGAAAAAGTAGACTGTGAAATTACTTTAAAGCCCACACCGAGAAGATCTCCTCGACTAACTCCTAAAGTACTAGATAGGCAGTTCTCCTGTCATGACAAAGTACCCAACAAAGAACCACCAGTCATCAGACCAGCAGAAGTAGCCAAAAAAGAACCCAGAGTCATCATACCAGCAGAAGTAGCCAAAAAAGAACCCAGAGTCATCAGACCAGCAGAAATAGCCAAAAAAGAACCCCGAGTCATCAGACCAGCAGCAAAAGACCTCAATGTACGTGTGAAGAATACACGGGCAGCAGCACGATCAAGAAAGAATGACAGGAGTGAATATATGAACATGTTTACCATGTTCATCGAGAATTCTTTACCTCGGTTGATCAGGATTCGGCATGACACAACAACCTTTGGTGAAATTTGGGAAACACACTTGGACAAAATGATTTGTGCTGAAATCATCGAGTTTAAAGAGGTCTCCAACTGCATCATTAACATATGGATCAAGTACGGTAAATCATAACTTATGTTTTAGTAAACTTGGCCCTATTATTTTGTTTCCTATATTCAAACTTACTTCGTTATATATATTTGTTTCCTCTTAGACACCTGTATGAGGAGATGGAGAGCAATGGAAGTACTAAACCAGTTCAGTTTGGGCTTTTTGAGAAGCTATATCCAAGGGTCGGTTTCAAAGACAGGACTCAATACATTTCAAAACTGTTAGGCTTGGCAGAATTGGGACAAGTCATCGTATTCCCGTATAACCCTGGGTATAACCTTTTTCATTTGCTAGTAATATTCTTTAATTTGTAGATTAATCACTTTTACTTGTAATTCATGTGTGAGAACAATTTTTACTTTGTTTAGTGCCCACTGGGTGTTATTGGCAATTGATATGGTGAGACGTACAACCTATTACCTTGATCCTTTGGAAGGTAGTCCTGATGAAGAGCTAATGCAGATTGTCAATCAGTTAAGTTCGTTATTTGTATCTTTGATCATGCTATTTTATTTTTATGTCTTATGCTAATTATTTGCTAACGTTAGCTATGTCTCTTAATTGTAGGGGGATTCGAATACATCAGAGTTTAAATTCTGATACAAAGGCCAATGTTCAATGGATACCTGTCAAGGTAAAAATCAGACAAACCTAACTAATTATTGTTAACGTACACTAAAAAATTAATGTAATTTTGATCTTGTAGTGTCCGAGGCAGCCGAGCAGCTTTGAATGTGGTTACTATGTGATGAAATACATGCAAGATATCATCACAAATGTGAACGTTCTGAAAAATAATGTAAGTATTGAAAATGATTTTTACAATACTGTATCATATTGTTTTAATTTATTGTGAAATGAATCAGCTCAAACACCTGTGTGCTTCTTTACAGTTATCTTTTTATTGCGTATTGTATGCATTTTATAAACTGTGAGGGTACTTATAATGGTGACTATGTTGCATACTGTTGAATAGATTATATGAATATCCATATAGACATGAATTAGGATTTGGGATATACACAATGTACTGCATATCCCAACACAAAACAATTGTTTGGGTTGCAAAGTAGTTGTTAGTGGGGATGTGCTATGGTGTTGTTGCTTGTACTTTACTTTGATGAGGATAAGTTGTCATCCTAATTAAGGTTTTGTATCTACATCCATATTTGTATTAAATCGCGTACTGTTGGGGTTCACAAGTTGCTTCGGCTATCAAATATTGTTGCTGTTGGGGTTCACAAGTTGTTTTTTTTTTTTTGAATTACCATGATCAGGATGTTCAGTATTTACCTATATAATTTTGGATAAAACAGTAACATTGTTGGAGTTTATTTGTTGGCTTTAATTGTTAACACACAAATGTATTTAAATGAATGATAATTAAGTAGTTTAGTCAAGGATTTTCGGTGAATAACTTGTTTTAAAATTAAAGTTCAAGGGAGTTGAGGAATACACTGTCAAGGACCTCTCGCGACTTCGTGATCAGTGGGCTACATACGTTGCCAAGTTAATTACAGCCTACAATCGCGAGGTAACATACAAGTAATTTATGATTATTTTTCCTTAAAACAAATCTGTGATTTATTTTTTGTGGTGTGCTAATTGATTTTATATACTTGTAGGTGGAAAAAAAATGAAGGCATATGCGGACTCCAAAATCAGTGACTCCAAAATCAGTGACATTGTTATCTGTTTTTTCTTCTTGGCTAAATTTTCCGAAATTAATTTAGTACTTTATCGTGAATACTACTTGTTCAAAGCTTAATTTTGTACTTGAACTTGTTTTTTACCCCCAAACAATGATGTATTTGAACTATTTTAATTTAACTGATGTATTTGAAATGTGTATTATGTGAATTGCATTACAAGATTTGGTATGTTTAATATATTTTGGGTTTATTTTAATTGTAAAATAAACATGAATAATGTCATTAAAAAAAATAAAACACAACTGGTATAGCACCGTTAATACTGACACTAATTATTTAAATGACGATAAGAATTTTTGATGTTATTGAGTCAGTGGATTCCTGATACTGTAGTCACATAAATCAGTGACATGTAAATAGTATCATTAAATGCTAACGCGATTGAGTCACTATCCTTGTGACTCTCTAGTGACACAAAATACTGACATAAAAATAGTATCAACTGATACTAACATCATAGTATCACTATGGTGGTGATACTATAGTGACAAAATACTGACGCAAAAATCACTGACACCAAAGATTAGTGTCAGTGTGTTCTGGCTTGAGCATTACTGACACAATTAACAAGTGTCAGCAAAAGTAATTACTGACACTAAATTGGTGTCAGTAAAGCCCATTTTTCTAGTAGTGACAATTTCCAATGTTTTCTATATTGCTGACTTGAAAAGTAATTTGTTAAGTGTTGGTCAATTACAAGAAAAGGGTTATGTAATAACCACTCAAAACAATGCTTGTAAAATATATTATCCTTCCAGAGGAGCTATTGCGGTTGTTCAAATGAATTCAAACAGGTTATTTCTATTGAAGATTAAAAATGCACAACCCTGCTTCATGGTTGAACTGAAAGACCCTTCATGGCTTTGGCACTTTTGCTATGGCTACTTGAATTTTGGTGGACGAAAACTCTTCAACAAAAACATATAGTTGCTGGTTTTCCTCAAATTGCCATTCCCTCTCGCGTTTGTGAAGAATGTGTTGTTAGCAAACAACATCATTCACAATTCCCTAAAGGAAAGTCATGGAGAGCAAAAAAAATGTCTTGGAAGTGATTCATTATGACATTTGTAGGTCGATAAAACCATCTTCTAATGGTGGTAAAAATATTTAATTACTTTTATTGACAATTAAATTCGAAAAACATGGGTGTATTTTAGTATATTTAAATGTTAGAACTCTTTGCATTGAGCGTGGTGGTGAATATTGTTCAAAAGCATTTGAAGATTTTTGCATTAATCAAGAGATTCGAAGAGAACTCACAGCCGCTTGTACACCACAGTAGAAAAAATAAAACTATTCTCAAAATGTTGAGAAGCTTGCTACGAGAGTAAGAATTTAAAAGAGTTTTTGGTCGGAAGCAGTAAATTGGAGCATCCAATCTTGAATAGAAGTCCTACATTTTTTTGTTTAAAACATAACACCAGAAAAGGCTTAGAGTGATTGAAAACCAGCTGTTGATTACTTTCGAATTTTCACTTGCATCGCTTATGTGCATGTTCCAAATGAGAAAAGGAAGAAACTTGATAATAAAGGTGAAAATTGTGTCTTTCTTGGCGTAACTAAAGAATCCAAGGCATATAAATTGTTTAATCCTTTCATGAAGAAGATAGTGGTCGGCAGAGACATCATTTTCTATGAAGAAAACACATGGAACTGGAATGAGTAACAACCTACCCAAGTCATTTTTTACAATGACAGTGAAGAAGAGAATCAACAATCATTACAACAACAAATTTCAGTTGTCTCTAAACCATCAAATGAAGCTCTAATAACTACCGAAACTTCCTCAGCAATAGTGGAATCTACTGATGTGCTAACTAAATCACGTCTTCGTCGTGGTTGAAAGAGGCCATATGGATGCAAGATTATGAGGTAACTTGTGTTCAATCTGATAATGATGATACAATTGCTCATTATGCTTTTTCCTCAAATTGTGACCTTGTTATATTCCAAGAAGCTGTCAAAGATTTAAAGTGGCAAAAAGCCATAGATAAAGAGATATGTTCTATAGAGAAAAATGAATGTTGGGAACTAGTTGACCTTCTAAAAGGGCAAAAATCCATTAGGGTTAAATGGATTTGTAAAACAAAACTAAATAAGGATGATGGAGTTGATAAGTAAAAAGCCTGTCTTATTGCAAAAGCGTACAAACAAGAACATGTCATTGATTATAAAGAGGTGTTTGCTCCAGTTGCAAGACTTGACACTATTTATTTGGTGCTATCCATGGCTGCACAGAAGTCCTGGCCTATCATCAATTGGATGTGAAGTCAGCATTTTTGCATGGTAAATTGGAAGAACAAGTGTATGTTGATCAACCTCCTAGATATAAGAAGCAAGGTCATGACAATTAGGTATACAAGTTAAAGAAAACATTATATGGATTGAAACAAGCACCGAGAGCATGATACAATCTTATAAAAGCTTTCTTTGCTAAAGAATGTTTTCTTAAATGCCCTTATGAGCACACACTATATATTAAAAATGGAGATGATAAGAAGATATTAATTGTGTGTTTATACGTTGACTATCTTATTTATGTTAGTAATAATAGAGCCATGCTTAATGACTTCAAGAAATCTATGATGAATGAATTTGATATGACAGATTTAGGATTAATGCACTATTTTCTTGGGATGGAGGTATTGCAATATGCTATTAGTGTTTTTATTTCTAAAAGAAAATATGCTCTGGAAATATTAGATAGATTCATGATGAAGAATTTCAATTCAGTTTCAATTCCAATAGAATATGGTTTGAAACTCTTAAAGAATGGAGCTGGAAAAAGGGTGGATGTTATCTTTACAAATAAATAGTTGGGAGTCTTACGTACTTGACATCAACAAGACAAGATATTATGCACGTTGTTAGTTTAATTAGCAGATACATGGAGAATCCAACTGATGCTCATCTCTTAGCTGCAAAGAGAATTTTATGCTATGTGAAAGGCACTGCAGATTTTGGAATCTTGTACAAAAATAATGGAAATTCAAGCTTGATTGAGTTCTCAAACAATGATTATGCTGGAGACATTGATGATAGAAAAAGCACATCTAGAATAAAATTTATGTTGAATTTTGGAACTATTACTTGGTTATTTAAGAAGCAACAAATAGCGACTTTGTCAACAACTAAAGCTGAATTTGTTGTTGCAGTATCAAGTTCATATGAAGCTATTTGGCTGGGAAGGTCACTTGAAACTTTACAAAATCAGCAGCAAGAACCAACTGTGGTATATTTTGATAATATCCCTGCAATAAAACTCTCAAAAAACCTAGTCCTCCATGGAAGAAGTAAACATATTGATGTGAGGTAACACTTTTTGCTTGATTTATGTAAGGATGGTGTTATCGATTTGGTGTTTTGCAAGAGTGAATATCATATTGCAGATATATTGACTAAACCCCTAAAACCTGAAGTTTTTGTGATGCTTCGAAGTATGTTTGGTGTTTGCTCTTCAAAGGAAGCTGAAGCTGATTAAGGAAGGGCATTACATATTGACGTGTGTAAACTGATTTCTGCAGATATCAATTTAAGGGAGGGTGTTAAAGTTTGATAATGTGCAACACATGCACATCAGGTCACACGACCAAGCCTTAAATAAAATTAATTTACTTTATGTTAAGTCCTAGTCAATAGTAGTTCGTTTTTAGTGACTTGCTAGTAATGTGAATGTTTGTTCAGAAGCATTTTGTTATGTTTTTAAGGATAGTTTGTTTTGTAGTGCCTAGTTTCATGCTTTATCAGTTGGTGTAATTGCCTATATAAAGGCTATTGATTAATGAATAAAAGTACTCAGTTCAGTACACCCTCTTCACTTATCTTTTATATCTTCTAGTATCACTTTTACTCTTTGTACAGAGGCTCTTTTAATTATAATGAGAGAGTAAGGCACTTGGCATTTCGGGCTTCATACAAAGCTCATATATCATCACAAAAATAGGTTAGGTAAAAAAGATCGAGTTGGCCTGGCGCAACATTGCAGGCTTGAGCCTAGCTGTTGAGTGTTAGAAAATGTATATTTATAAAGGAAAAAATCGTCATTTTACATTTCAAGTCTTACTAACACCCTTACTTTTATATATTTAAGCCTCTTGTGATTTAATTATGTGTGTTTTATTTTAATTAAGTATTTTATGTATTTTAGGGGCATCATGGTGATTTCACAATGAACGAGAGATCAGACAGTAAAACGGACATCACTTTTGAACTCAGGACAATCGAAAATCTTAAGAGCATACAAGGAAAAATGGCACTGTTCACATGTACTGTAATATTCACATGTACAATATTGTTTATGTTACTGTTCACGACACTGTTCACATAGACGGAACGATGATGTAGCATTGACCGATGATGTGGCATTGACTGATGAGGTGTCACAATTCTATTAGACTAAAATTCTTATGTACTGTTGATCAGTGACGTGGCAGCATGTCAGTGGATCAAAAATCGTGTGTACGGTACATGCATATACACGGGATTATTTACAACCAAATCACATCACTATTCAAGCCGCATGACTATTCAAACCGCGTGGTCAAACCGTGTCACTACTCAAACCGCGTGGTCAAACCGTGTCACTACTCAAACTACGTGGTCAAACCGCGTATTGTTGACTGATGACGTGGCACAATCCTGACGTCTAAAATGTTTTTAATCCGATGACCATGATTTACTCAGTGTATCTATAAAAAGGGGGCTTCCCCCCAAATTTGGCATCCCTGAATTCATTTTTGAGTTCAATTTTCTGTAATTCCTTCTCCATCTTGTATTTTCTACGTATTTTAATAAATTTCCATTTTACCTCTAGTTGAATTATGGGTAGCTAATTTTCTTTCAAGCTTGGGTTGAAAGTGAAGTCTCAACATGTGCCATGGGCTTTATTTGGTAAATTTATTTTCTCTTCCCTTCCAATTATTGTGGATGTTTTTACTTTTCGTCGATAAATAATAATAATCTTGTCTAGATACCGCCTTAGTTTAGCCAGCTCCCTAGTACAAAGTTATTATTATTTGGCACGATAAGCCTTTAGCACCATATTGATTAGAGTGCGGTCCATGAGGAGTGGAAAACCCTCTCATGATTTAATTGGTAATAATAAATAATATTTAGCCCATAGTGCATATTGATGCAGATCCAGATACCCAATCGCTTTAATTATAATAGTTTTCACTTTAATTCAATTCTGTCATTCCAATTTAAATTCTAAGATAATCTAACTCACTTTCACCACAAATCCAACCACCCTCATAGAAAATTAATTCTACACATAATTAAAATCCACCTCCTCGTGGGATCGACACTCGTCACCATTAATCTATTCCACAATAGATTCGTGCACATGCGAGTTCAATAAAATTTGCACAACAAGTTTTTGGCGCCATTGCCGGGGAGGTAAGTTATTTTAATTTGTAAAATTAATTTTTGTAAATAATTTCTTTTAATTGTTTTCTTATAATTTTTTTCTTATTAAAAAAAAAGAAAAAAAAGTGAATATGCATTTAAAGGTAAGAATTTCTTTTCTTTTTCTGTTCTTTAAAGTTTTGTAATTTAATTTTCAAGTTATTTTTCTTTGCAATTTTTCATTTATTTTATTAATTTTCTTTTTTAGTTAATTTATTTTACGTATTTTTTTAGTGTGTTATAGTAAGGTTGTAATAACGTGATAAGGTTAGTATCATAATTTCTTATTCTTCTTTAATTTTTATTTATTTTGTTCCCATGTGTTCTTTGTATGCATGGTCGAAAGTCATTATTACCTAATCTTGAGCCCATAGACCTTGAAGTCGAAAAAATACTTCGCTCACACAAACACGTTGCAATTAAAAATAAAATTGAAATTGATTTGCAACAACAACAACAAGCACTACCACAGGAGAGGCCATTTAAGGACTACTTCAGTCCCTTAGTTAATTTGAGCACATCATGCATAAGATACCCAAATGTACCTGCTAGGAGTTTTTAGTTAAAACCTAGTGTGCTAAATTGTCTCCCAACATTTTATGGCCTAGAAAATGAGGACCCATATAATCATCTGAAAGATTTTCATGCTGTTTCTGAAACTTTTAAATATGAGAATTTTTTCAGACGATGATGTTAAACTTAGACTATTCCCATTTTCTTTAAAGGATAGAGCTCGTTCATGGCTCAATACATTGCCTGTTAATAACATTACATCATGGGAACAAATGGCAACAAATTTTTTGAATAAATACTTTCCAGTGCATAAAACCAATGCTATTCGCAGGAAAATCTCAGAGTTTACCCAAAGAGAAGACGAACAAATTTTTGAAACATGTGAGCGATTCAATGGGCTACTTTTGAAGTGTCCACATCATGAGTACGAGAAATGGCACCAATGCCAATACTTTTTGGAGGGATTATTGCTGCATGTGTAAGAATGGCTAATGGCAAAAAGTGCATCAGAGATTTGAGATTTCTTCTAGCGACAAGCGGATAATTCCCAACAACGAAGTCGATCACTCAGGAATACTAAAAGAATTAAAGGAGTGAATGAGGTTCACATTAGTGAGTCAAGTTCGGGAATTAAAGAAGTTAAAGAGATAATTGAAGGTCTTTCTCGACAAATAACATCATTAACGACTGTTAAATCAACAGAACCACATGACCATGAGTCATACTCAGATCAAACCAATGCCATAGGTGTAATGAGAAAACCATCAAATTACAACCCATACTTCAACACATATAACCCTGGATGGAGAGACCACCCCAATTTTTCATGGTCTTAAGGATTCCAACAAAATGGACTAGCAGCTCCAGCTCCACCAATGCAACTAATTCCTCAAGTTCTTTAAGCCTCTTATCCACCATTGAGACCATACAATTAGAGCTAGAACTACTCCCAATCTAGACCATGAGAGGATGCATTCCAGAATCTCAAGAATCTTACTCACTCCACGATCGAGCAACAAAACAGCACCATTGACGAACTACGAAATGAGATGAGAGCAGGCTTCAACTCATAAGCCCAATCAGTTTCAAACATCGAGAAGATGGTGGGATAATTTGCTTCATCAGTTTAAACTTTGGCAATGACTGTTGAGAAAGGTAAATTCCCAAGTCAACTAGTGTCTAATCCTAAAGGAGTGCATGAAGCAAGTACTAGTTCACCACAGCAGCATGGAGAGGTCAAAGCCGTCATGACCTTGAGAAAAGGGAAAGAAGTCGACAACAAAGTGGAGATGCCGGTGACGAAAACAAATCAAATTGTACCTGTAAATGTTGAAGACTCACCATCAGAAGAGAAAGAAGAAATCAACCCACCAGAATATGTTCCTAAAGCTCCATTTCCTCAGAGGTTAGCTAAAGGAAAGAATGGAAATCCACATGTGAGATTTTTGAAATCTTTAAATAGGTAAGTGTTAACATTCCTTTACTTGATGCTATAAAACAAGTGTCATCTTATGCCAAGTTTCTTAAAGATCTTTGTACTAAAAAGAGAAACATTCACGTTCAAAAAAAGGTCTTTTTAACAAAAAAACGTTAGTTCTATACTCCAACACAAAATTCCTCTAAAATGCAAAGACCTAGGCTCCTCCACTATCTCATGTAGTATAAGGAACCACTTGAGAATACTTTATTAGATTTAGGAGCCAGTGCAAATCTGTTGCCTTATTCAGTATTTGTGAAATTTGGACTTGGAGAATTACACCCAACTCTAGTTGTGTTACAGCTTGTAGATCTGTCCACAAAAATACCTTGTGGTATTGTGGAGGACGTGCTTGTCCAAGTAGACAAGTTTAATTTTCCTGTTGATTTCATTGTAATTGACACTCAACTAATCCAGGATTCAAGGAGGCGCATCCTCATTATCCTAGGCCGACCTTTTTTGGCAACTGCCGATGCTCACATTCAATGCAGGACTGGAAATATGCAATTATCCTTTGGCAACATGCAATTATCCTTTGGCAACATGACTATAGAGCTAAACATCTTCAACATTGCCAAACAACCTCACAATGCAGATGATGAAATTGTTGATGTGGATTTAATAGAAGAAATAATTGATAATACTTTTCTTACAAACCTTAGTGATGACCCTTTACAAATATATTTAACTCAATTTTGTTTAGATTTTGATATTGACAGATTAGTCGATGAGGTCAGTGTTCTACTTGACTCAACACCATCTATGGACACTAGTAAATAGAAGTCAAGAGTTGAACAATTAGCACCATCAAGAAACTCATCACATTATCAGAATCACCACCGAAACTCGAGCTCAAACCATTACCCAACACTTTGGAATATGCATTTTTGGGAGAAGAAAGCACTCTGCTAGTAATCATCTCATCATCCCTAAATGACGAACGAAAAGGTAAGTTGTTGGATATTTTTAAAGAGCACAAAGGAGCATTAGGATAGACCATAGCCGACATAAAAGGTATAAACCCAGTAGACTGCATGCATTACATTCACATTGATGAAAATGCTAAACCTACTAGGGAAATGCAACGTCGGTTAAATCTTAATATGAAAGAAGTTGTTAGAACTGAAGTCATTAAGCTATTAGATGTAGGTATCATTTACCCTATTTCTGATAGTTCATGGGTCAGTCCTGTGCAAATTGTCCCCAAAAAGTCAGGAGTCACAGTAGTTACCAATGCTGATAATGAATTAATACGAACTAGAGTAACTACAAGATGACGTGTATGCATTGATTATAGAAAGTTGAATTCTGTCACACGTAAAGACCATTTTTTTTATCATTTATCGATCAAATGCTTGATAGATTGGTAGGCCATGAATTTTATTTCTTTCTAGATGGCTACTCAGGATATAATCAGATTCCCATAGCATCAAAAAATCAAGAGAAAACTACTTTCACTTGTCATTTTGGCACTTTTGCATATAGGAGGATGCCATTTGGATTATGTAATGCACCTGCTACATTTCAACAATGCATGTTAAGCATTTTTTCTGATATGGTTGAATGATTCCTTGAAGTTTTTATGGATGACTTTTCTATTTTTGGTGACTCATTTGATCAATGTTTACATCATCTAACACTAGTTTTGCAAAGATGTATTGAACAGAACTTAGTCTTAAATTAGGAGAAGTGTCATTTTATGGTAAAATAAGATATTGTTCTAGGTCACATCATTTCAAGCAAAGATATTGAGGTTGACAAAGCCAAGGTGGATCTCATTTATAATCTTCTTCCACCTAAAACAGTCAGAGAAGTAAGATCTTTCCTTGGGCATGCTGGTTTTTATAGACGTTTTATTAAAGATTTTAGCAAAGTTTCTAGACCCTTAAGCAATCTACTTGTTAAGGATGTACCTTTTATCTTTGATGATTCATGTCTTGTGGCATTTGAAAAACTAAAGCATTTGTTGACATCATCACCTATCATTCAGCCCCCAAACTGGAACTTACCATTTGAGCTTATGTGTGATATATCCGATTATGTAGTATGAGCAGTATTAGGACAAAAAGTTGATCGAATTTCCCATGTTATTTACTATGCTAGTATAACATTGAATGATGCACAGTTGAACTATTTAACCACTGAAAAAAATGCTAGCAGTAGTGTTTGTATTAGAGAAATTTCGATCTTATCTCATTGGTTGTAAAATAATTATACTCACAGATCATTCTGCTCTTAAATATCTTCTCACAAAGAAAGATGCAAAAGCTATACTAATTTGTTGGGTGTTACTTTTGTAGGAATTTGACTTAGAATTTAAAGATAAGAAAGGCACAGAAAATGTTGTGGCTGACCATCTTTCTCGTCTTAATTTTGACACAATTACAGAACCATTAACATTGAATGAGTCATTTCTAGATGAACAATTAATGATTGTGGAAGTATTACCGTGGTATGCTGATATAATTAATTATCTTATTACAGGTCAACTTTCATAGTATTGGACTAAACAAGACAAGGCCAAATTTTTTACAGAAATAAAGAATTTCTTTTGAAATGACCCTTATCTGTTCAAGTATTGTGCAGATCAAATTGTTAGACAATGTGTTCCAGAAAGTGAAATTCAGAATATTATTTCATTCTGCCATGAACAAGCTTGTGGATGCCATTTCAGCGCTAAGAAAAAAGCTACTAAAGTTTTACAATGTGGTTTCTATTGGCCAACTATATTTCGAGATGCTTACACTTTCTATTCTTCATGTGATAGGTGTCAACGAATGGGGAGCATTACACGAAGGAATATGATGCCACTAAATCTAATTTTAATGGTCGAGATTTTTTATGTATGGGGTATTGACTTCATGGGACCCTTCCCCCTTCTTTTGGCCATCAATACATATTGGTTGCTGTTGACTACGTATCGAAATAGATAGAAGCAATTCTATATAGAACCAATGATCATAAGGTGGTGATAGGATTTTTGAAAAGCAACATTGTTTCATGCTTTGGATTCCCTCGGGCAATAATCAGTGATGGTGGTACCCACTTTTGTACCAAAGTATTCAAAACTCTTTTGACAAAGTATTCCATCACTCACAAAGTGGTGACCTTATATCATCCGCAAACCAGTGACCAAGTTGAGATCTCCAATTGAGAAATAAAGCACATATTAGAAAAGACAGTGAGGCCAGACAAAAAAGATTGGTCATTAAGACTCGATGATGCATTATGAGCATATAAAACGGCTTTGAAGACCCTAATTGGGATGCCACCCTACAGGCTAGTGTATGGAAAAGCTTGCCACCTACATGTGGAACTCGAGCATCGTGCGTACTGGGCCATCAAGAAATTTAACTTTGACATGCAGCAAGCTAGCTCAGAAAAAAGATTATAGCTGGCAGAACTTGAAGAAATTCGCATTTATGCACACGAAAATACCAAGATTTACAAGCAGCGAATGAAAGTCTTTCATGACAAGAAAATTATGAGAAAATCTTTCACTCTAGGTCAGAAAGTGCTTTTATTCAATTCTCGCTTGCACCCATTCCCAAGTAAGTTACGCTCTCGATGGTCTGGCCCCTTTATTGTTCACATTATTTTTCCACATGGGGCAATTGAAATTAAGGACCCAAAGATGATGTCACTTTTAAAGTTAATGGTAAAATATCAAAGCCATATCTAGAGTACCAACCACATGGAGAGGACACCGAAATGAATTTGAGTGACCCACCAGATTTGAATTGAGATTTTTTTTTCTTTTCGGTGATTTGATTTTTTGTTATTTCTTTTTACTATTCTTTTGTTAATTGAAATTATTTTTGTATAAGTGTGTTTGTTTAACCATTAAGTTTTCTCTTATCATTGTTAATCATGAGTGGTGTCTGTTACAGGGAAGATAAGATTCAATTCATTATGGATGAGATGTTGCTTGTCATAAGTGTGCCAGAATGAGATGCGATAAAAAACCATGTTCTTTAGGAATGGTGTCTGTTACAGGGAAGATAAGATTCAATTCATTATGGATGAGATGTTGCTTGTCATAAGTGTGCCAGAATGAGATGCGATAAAAAACCATGTTCTTTAGGAATGGTGTCTGTTACAGGAAAGATAAGATTCAATTCATTAGGGATGATTTAAATAAGGAGTCATTGGATGATATCCTTTTGTCTCTTGAAACACATCCCAGTAGATATGTACAAGGAGCAATTCTCTAGTTATGACCATTATTCCAGAAAGAGCATGCGCGATATAGTCTTGGGAATCTGACTATAAACGACCTTGTTTGCTAGTTTATAAGAAAACTAAATGGGAAGTCTATCCTCGACCCATAGAGGGTGTTCAAGGTGTTTCTGGACGTAAAACCAGAGGAAGATGTGAGTCACAGTCGCAACTACCTGTAAATATCATTTTACTTTACTGTTGATTTATTTCACTATTGTTTTATCATTTGCATTATTGTCTTTAATTATTTTATTTTATCATTTTTTCCCTTTTTACTGTTTGCTTTTTGACTCTCGAGCTATGTGCTTTATACGTTAATTGACACAGACATGCTACCTCATACACAGTTGTGACCTACTGTCACTAAGATTTTTAAATATGATTTGTTTTGTTAAGCACTCACAAATTATTTTTGAGAAGTATCTCAATGGCAGCTACTCCAAATAAATAATTCAAGAATGTTTGTGTGCTTTCTGGATTTAACTATGGCAAACATAAAGAATTCGTTGAGGCAGCCATAGATCTTGGTTGAAGCATAGCAGAGAGAAAATTACACTTGGTGTATGGAGGAGGTAACCAAGGGTTATCAAAACTAGTCTCAGAAGCTGCTTTTCTTAGAGGAAGCGAAGTGTTAGACATCATTCCAAGAACCCTAAAATCTTTGGGCAGTTTGTCTGACTCACCAACTGGAGAAGAGTTAGTCGTCTCAGGTATGCAAGAAAGAATAATTGAAATGCTTAATCATGCTTATGCTTTTATTTTCCTATTAGGAGATCTTGCAACTCTAGAGGCACTTATCACATTAGCATCTTGGGCTTATCTGCACATTCACCAGTAACCCATCGGTTTGTTAAATGTCAATAACGTTTATGATACCTTCATCGCATTTCTTAACCATGCAATAAAAAAACTATTTTATTCATTCCACAGCAAAAAAAGCTTTTTATTTGTGCTCACACTGCTAATGAGCTACTTGATCTGTTACAAGCTTATAGATCAAAGCCAGACCCCAAGACCTTTGTGTTGGAGTATCCAAATAATGATGGTAACAGTAGCCGCAGTAAGAAGTGCAAATTAGATTTAACTCTCTGTTTGTAAATATTTTCTTCTGTGTTGCACTGCCCAGGTGATGTCTTCTAAACTCTACTTCTTTCTTTTAAAATATTGAGGACAATGTTTCGTTCTGGTTGGGGGGAGGGAATAGTTGACAATTGTGGAATCTTGGTTAAATTTTTATTAATTTTTTGTTGTAGAGACTAACCATGACTAACTTTTTGTGTTGAAGATGACTGAATATGGAGTGTAGTGACTCTAAAAATGCATCTTCTTGGTTTGAAAAAAAAGCTTTTCTTTCCAATTTCTCCTTTATAAATATACACTTTCAAATTTTTGAGTCGAAGATGGCTGAATATGGAGTGTAGTGACTCTAGAAATGCATCTTTTTAGTTAAAAAAAAAAAACCCATTTTCTTTTTCTATCATTTTAAGTATAACTTTTCTAATTAGTTTTTCTGCATCATTTTCACCTTTCTGCATGCATATTTTCTTTTCATGTTTAGAATAGGTTAGGGGTAGAATGTCGTTTGAACCTAACCAAAAAAATATATATGTGTGTATTTTTTTAACATTGGATGACATGATGACTTTCAAATTTTAGTATTTGTATTATCTTTGGTCTTAAGTGATGTTACGCCATGTTTGCTACTCTACATGTTGATGTCGAAGACAAATATGAGTTGCTTGAAGGAATGCACATGTCATAATAAATATCAAGTGAGTTTTTGAGCCTGTCATTTTTCTTGGAGAGTAACCCATTTTTTGCCCATTCTTTATACAGCTTAGCAGTTTATTATTTTATATACGATCTCTAGATTTCTTTTGAGTCAACCCTCTAAAAAAATTGTAAGATAAAAAATAAAAAAATGTGTTGTTACATTTGAAGGTCCATCTAACTAGTAGATATGGAAGATTATTTAGAGCCCTAAAAGACGATAGAAAGGCCATAGTTAACCCTTTTGAGCCTTTAAAAAAAAAAAACCTTTTCTTTGTCAAACTTATCATCTTGACCCACTCTGATTTGGAGTATTACCCGATATCTAATAAGTTCCATCACCTATTTATGTTTGAGAAAAATGTAAATAATTATTTTGTTCAGTGAAGTTATGCCAAACAGAAGCAAAAAAAAAATTGTTATTTCAAAAAAGAAAAAAAGAAAGAAAAAACAATAATAAATAAGCCAAATGCACCTTGTAATTTTCAAAATATCTCTACTTTTTCTCAAACATATATTTTATTTTTCCTAATTTCCTTCATTTGTTAGCCATGTCCCTAGCCTACGTTACATCCTAATAAAAGTTCTTCTTGATTTTAAGAAGCTATAGTCTGAAGTAGAAGCTAGATATATGCGCTAAAAGAATGTAGTGGTGCATTAAAAAAAAGGAAACAAAAATAAATTTGGTTGACTAGCATTTTTGTTTGACTTAAGATCATATTATTTTTAAGCTATAGGCATATTTCTTTCATCTTGGTGAGAGCGTGTTATATTGCTTCTTTATTATTTTCTCTCAAATTTAGCATTTATTGGAGTGACTATTTTTATTAGGTTTAATTTCCTTGTGAGAGTGTCACTACTTCCAGTGAGATTTTGGGGTTTGACATGTCATTCTTGAAAGTAGCTATGACAAAGTCTGTTGGACTGATGCATGTGGATGGTTGATGTGGGTGTAATGTTTCTTTAGACTAGAGATAATGCTTATACTTTTATTTGATTGCTATCATTAGTCTGATTAAATAAACACGAGTATTTAAAAAAAGATCATTTTGGGTTTGAATTTTGTTTTCGCTTTAATTACTAGGGACTAGCAATAAACTGATTGGGGGGTGTGTTGACTGTTAGAAAGTGTATATTTATAAAGGAGAAAATCATCATTTTACATTTTAAGTCTTACTAACACCCTTACTTTTATGTATTTAAGCATCTTGTGATTTAATTATGTGTGTTTTATTTTAATTAAGTAATTTATGTATTTTAGGGGCACCATGGTCATTTCAAAATAAACGAGAGATCAGACAGCAAAACGGACTTCACTTTTGAACTCAGGACAGTTGAAAACATTAGGAGGAGCATAAAAGGAAAAATGACATTATTCACATGTACGATACTATTCACATATATGGTAATGTCCATATTACTATTCACGACACTGTTCATATATACAGAACGATGATGTGGCATTAACTGATGAGGTATCACGATTCTATTGGACTAAAATTCTTATGTACCGTTGATCGGTGACGTGGCAGCATGTCTGTGGACCAAAAATCGTATGTATGGTACATGCATATACATGAGATTATTTACAACCAAACCGCGTCACTATTCAAGCCGCCTGACTGCTCAAACCGCGTAGTCAAACTGTGTCACTATTCAAACCACGTATTGTTAACTGATGACGTGGCGCAATCCTGAGCGTCCAAAATATTTTTAATCCGATGACCATGATTTACTCAATGTATCTATAAAAAGAGGGCTCTCCCCCCCCCTAATTTGGCATCCCTGAATTCAGTTTTTAGTTCAATTTTCTATAATTCCTTCTCCATATTGTATTTTCTACGTATTTTAATAAATTTCCATTTTACCCCTAATTCAATTATGAGTAACTAATTTTCTTTCAAGCTTGGGTTGAAGGTGAAGTCTCAACATGTGCCATGGGTTTTATTTGATAAATTTATTTTCTCTTTCGCTCTAATTATTGTGGATGTTTTGACTTTTTATCGACAAATAATAATAATCTTATCTAAATACCGCTTTGGTTTAGCCGGCTCCCTAGTATAAGATTATTATTATTTAGCACGATAAGCCCTTAACACCATATTGATTAGAGTGTGGTCCATGAGGAGTGGAAAACCTCCTCATGGTTTAATTGGCAATAATAAAGAATATTTAACCCATGGTGCATGTTGATGCAGATCCAAATACCCAAGTGCTTCAATTATAAATAGTTTCCACTTTAATTCAATTCTGCCATTCCAATTTAAATTATAAGATAATCTAAGTCACTTTCACCACAAATCCAACCATCCTCATAGAAAATTAATTCTACACATAATTAAAATCTACCTCCTCGTGGGATCGACACTCGTCACCATTAATCTATTCCACAATAGATTCGTGCACTTGCGAGTTCAATAAAATTTGCACAATACTAACCCTCCATATGAGGGCTTGGACTAGGACTAGACTGTAGATTTTTACATGGCCAACCCTTTTTTTTTAAAAAAAAATTATAAATTAGAATAATAAATTAAATTTTAAAAATAATAAAATAATAGAAAGCTTAAATTTCTAATTTATAAATCAATAGTGATTGAAAAATGTAAAATTATAATACTACACTTTTTCTTAAGTGCTAATAAATAAAAAGAGTAATTGAATTAGAGAATCTAGTATTAAGAAAAGAATCTCTAAGCTTTTATTTTTATTTATTATTTTATTTTAAATATTTATTTTTTTATTGATTATTGATTATAACAACTTATTGATTACTAATTCATTTCAAGTTTACAAAATTAAAAAATAATTAAAAGTTTAGGTCTGATCCAAGCTCGCAATGAGCTCAGCCCTTATACCTTATCTAAAATGGGCTTCGGGTTGGGCTTGAAAAAGCTTGACACAAGCCCACAGTTTGCCATCCCTACACAAAACAAACTGAGCAAACTATTATTTACTCAAACAAGCACACGATCGCAGCTTAAAGCCCTAAACATCTATCTTAAAATTTACTATTAATCAATTTAGAAAAGTTCTTTCTCACAAGTTGTTCATTATTAATTTTTTAATGTCTTTTCCTAGGTGAATGAGTGTAGTGAAAATGGTAAATATTCATTTAGTTCTTATATTTTGAGTTAAATATTAGTTAGTCCTCATATCTTAAAAGTATTATGAAATATATGACATTCTTTCCTTATAAAAGAATCATTTACATTTTTTAGGTCAATTTAGAAACTTTTTTTTTATAGATAATTACTAGCAATACAACAAAGTATTAAAAGTAGCTTTAAGTTGGCTGATACTAATTCATTTAGGATAAATGTTCATTTAGTCTTTATATTTCAGCTTAAGTGTCTGTTTAGTCCTTATATTTAAAAAACTACCTCAAGACACCCGTACTATTAAATAGATTACACTCATACCCTTACATTTTCTTTCCTTTTATAATAATATTCTTAGGGATGTTTATAAAAAGAAAACAATATGATAATGTATCAAATTTTCCTTAAAAGTAACATAAAAATTAACTCAATTTTTTATATTATTATTATTTTACTATTAGGATTAATCTATTAAATTAATTTTTATATAATAATTATTAGTAAGATTATTGAAAGGAGATAAAAATATTAGGTTTAAATTTGTTGATACAAATTTGTTTATAAATAATTATTAACAAGATTGTTGCAATGGTACAAAAAATACTAATTCTTTAGTACTGATATTCCGTGGCTAATTTGCTAATTTTTTTAAAGATAAATTAATGAATCTCAAGTATATTATTGTAAGGATATTATTGTAAAAAGAAATGAGGGTAAAAATGTAATATGAGTAAATGTAAGGGTGTTTTGAGGTTTTTGTTTTTAATATAAAGACTAAATATGTACTTAGATAAAAATTAGACCTATGGTTTACTAAACATACGAAAAAAAAAAAAAAACAACATAAAGGGTTTCACTAACCTTTCTTTTTTATATTATACATTCTGTAATTTAAAAAAAATATTTACTTTAGACATCATATTAATAATAAAATTTTTAATCGGTTAACTATATTAAAAGATTTTTTTAATTTTCTATCACAAAATATAAATTATTCATTTTGATTTATTCTATAATTGTATTTATTATAAAAGTTTAAATAAACCTTTGGGCTAATAGAGTTTAATATTAATAAAATCTTTCTCATAGTCTCATTAATTTTATGTTTCTATTTGTTATAGAAACTCAAATAAATCTTAATGTTTCCGTTTGATATGAATAAAAAATTATATGATTGATTAATAATGTTAAAAAATATAACAAAAGTATATTTAATTAATATTTTGCTTTTTATTTACAACACCTTAGTCAAGTTTTGGGTTATCGTAATCAAAGGGTAAAAGAATAAAAAAAAAGAGTCTATGTGACCAATTTTAAAATTCTAGGATCTACAAATACATTTAAACAAATCTTGGGGTTTTTAGTGTCCTTTTTCTAATAGTTTTGTATTTATTATGTTATATTTAGGTAGTACTTGGTTGGCTTCAATTGATAGAATGAGATCTATGTAGAGTTTTATTTTCCCAAATTAAAGATCGTAATTCTACTATAAAATGAAAATACCAGTCATAATTTCTTTTTACTTTATAAAAAGTCATTGAGACATATCATATGAATGTAATTAATTTCAAATTAGTTAATTATTAATTTCTATAGTAAGTGGCTCCTATATATATTTTACAATTCATTATCTTATAAATTTATTGAATTTCTTTATTTAGCACATTGGCTTTAAAGCTTGAATTGAAATATAAATAAAAACTAAATTGTTATAATGATATGTATTATTAAATATTTTAAATGAGCTAAAAAGATCTCTTAATTGAGTCAGTTAGCATCTACTAACCTTAACTTTAAGGTAAAGGGTCTGAGTCTCTCCAATGGTTGTGAAATTAATTTTTTATTCTACTCATCAGTGGGCTTCAGTTGTATACTTTTGATTTGGGTTTTGAAATGTTGAGCTTTTAATAGATAGTATATTTACACTGTTGTAATTGGTTGTGTTGTATATAATAAATCAATTTTTTAAAATTAAATAAAACATTTGCCAAAAATAAAGAGTTAAAATAGTAAAATGGTTATATATATGTTTATATTCTATATTTTAGAATAATATATACATTTAATATTAAATATCATTTATTTATAAAAACTAGAGGGTATTTTTATCCAATGAAAAATGTATAATTAATTTTCGTCGTTTAAACCAAATAACGGAATTCCAATCCTTCCTCCATTCCATTTACTATTTTATTTTATTACACCTTCCACTTCATTACCCAATCAAACATCACTTCGTTTTCTAGGGCGAGCTAAGACCCACAATGGGCTGTGAGTTTTGAGAATTTATCGATTAGGCTCCTCATAATTGTCTAAAATATAAAAAGTCACATTTTTACAGAGTTATAGCAATCATTTTCTCTCTCTCTCTCTTTTTAATTTTTTTCTTAAATTAGAATTGAGAATTTAAAAGAAACTTTTTGAAAGTTTTATTTTGTTTTATGGTTTTCTATTTATTTCTTATAAAAAATTTAGTCACAAAATTAATTATAATTTCTTCTCTTATGACCTCTTTTTGGTGAAATTTTAATCATTCGCTTTTAGTTTAGATTAGGATGCTTTGCAATGTTGTTTTTTTTTTTCTCGAAAGAAAATATTATAAATAATCAATTACATAATCAAATGAGGATCAATGATTGAACAATAACTTACTTGCATTGTGCAAGTAAATTTTGCAATAATTATTAATTATCATACATATCAATTACTAAATTCATATTAATTACTAAATAAAGATTAAAATATAAAAAAAATATTTTTTAAAAATATAATGTATAAAAAGATCATGAATGATAAATTTTGCAATATCTTCATCCTAATTCAAATAATATTATAAAATCAAATAATAGGTTTTCAAGATATACTTGGTAAATTATTAATCTAATTGTGATGTATATGGCAATGACAAAAATTGATATTTATATTTCTTTATTAAATAAATAACACTTCAAATTTTATTTCAAAATTATTTACTAGAAAAATTTTATTGACTTTTTATTTTCTATTTATATCTTGAAAAAATTAATTAATACTTAATATGATAATTAATGCTATTTTTTAATCATTCACTTTTAGTTTAGATTAGTATGGGCTTTGCAATTTGTTTTTTAAAAAAATTATAAATAATCAATTACATAATCGAGTGAGGATCAATAATTGAACAACAACTTACTTACATCATGCAAGTAAATTTTTCAATAATTATTAATTTTTATACATATTAATTACTAAATACATATTAATTATTAAATTAATATTAAAATATATAAAAAAATATAATGTACAAAAAGATTATAAATAATAAATTTTGCAATAACATCATCCTAAATCAAATAATATTACAAAATCAAATAATAAGTTTTTAAGATATAATTGGTAAATTATTCATCTAATTGTAATGTATATGGAAATGAAAAAAAATCATATTTATATTTCTTTCTCAAATAAATAACACTTAAATTTTATTTCAAAATTATTTAACACGAAAATTTATTGACTTTTTATTTTCTATTTATATCTTGAAAACAATTAATTAACACTTAATATGATAATCAATGCTTTTTAATTAATTACTAAAAAGACAAAATTAATTTAATCCACTAGCATGATTATTCCTCCACTGATACCGTCATTGTTTGTAGCAATGACGAATGAACTATGATCAAGTCAAATTTGGTATCATCAGAATTAGAATTTTGTGATCTACTATTGATCAAAAAACTTGAAAAATTTGACCAAATTATGGTGTTGTCGCCTTTATAGTTGACTATTTCACAGAAGGTCTTATTTTTTGATAAGATTTTATGAATTAAATAAATAAATCCGATAGTAATAATTTGACAATATAAGACAACATTTTAGGCGTTGGTGGCAGCAATAGCTATGGTGGGGTCGTTGCTAGAAAAAGAACAATTATAATATGGTTTATTTATTTAATTTATAACATCTTAATTTGAATAATTTGTTGTAAGGGTTGGGAAATATATAATTTATTTTAGGATTTGTGAAATAAAAAAAAAAAAGGCGGGGCGGGCTATTTGAACCCACAAAAATATTTTTTTATACCGATTTATTTGCAAAATTCAATATTACAAAAAGACTCATAAAGAAAATTACTAATAAGTGCAAAGTGAAATATAATTATAATTATAATAAATTAAAAATATTTTTTTTACCCACTTCACAAATCACTTAGCTAATTCTCTGTTCCTCTTTATTTTCATTATCAAATTTAAATATCCTTTGAAGAATTAATATTAATATTTAAATTTATTAATATTTGCAGTTTTATCTTATCTCATGAATCGTATAGTATATGACAAAATTTATGAAATATCAAGGTGATATAGAAAAACTGAAATTGACATAAAATTAGGCAACCAATTGCTGAGGACACCTCTAAAAAAGGGGTCCTTTATTTCCAAGAGATCATATATAACATACTTACCTCCATTTCTTAGTATTCATGCCGGAATGCCAAGTTTATGTCATTTTAAATATTACTAATGCTATCTATGAATTTGCAGTTTCAAATAATTAGTGGCTGAAAATAAAATAAAAACGAAGAAGAAGAGATGAAAATTTATATTAATTATAAATTATTAGGGTATTTTTGGTACTTTAGGAGGTGTATAGAGCAAAATCTTTAATTTTAAATTTTAGTATAGGTTCATTAAGAAAGTAGGTGTAGAAAATAAATTTTGTGGGTTGAAATAGCTGTACTATTAAAAAAAACAAAAAAAAACCCAATGAATGTTTAGATGTTTTGATAAAACAAAACCCAAACCCAATCCATTTCACTTTTTAGCCAACACAAATCATTTAATTTCGTTTCAGTTTGGGTTGAATCATAGGTTATGGGTTTTATCATTTATGTGTACTTCTATACCAAGTGCCTCATTCGGGCCGAGACAGCTAGTTGCATATGTAGAAAATAATATATTTCGATGTACACAAGATGCCAAAAAATAAACCAAAAGTGACGGTTCAAATCCATTGGAATTTGTCAAATTCAAGTTCAATCCCTCATATATTAAATTTTATATTTTAGATCTAATTTAATCCAATCGTTGATTGAAATAAAATATAATCAAAACAAGTGAAACATCAAATCCAATTTAATCCAATATGTTCTATTCGATTAAAATTAAAATTTACAAATAACAATCGTCGATTACTCCCAAGAGTTCTAATTAATAACAATAAAAAAATCAACTCCTTTAATATTTTATTATTTACATATCTTATTATCATATGGTTAAAAAAATATTGAAATTTAGATATTGAAAGCAAAAATTAATTGCACCTTGTAAATTGTATGTTATATTATGTTACTTCTGTACTTTATATTATTCATGTATATTTATAGTTATGAAAAATTATGTTTTATTTTTTTAGCGAGTTAAATATAAAAGTGACATGTAGCTTTTAAAAAAATAATAAAGAAAATAAAAATAAATTGGTTGGAATGGTTTATATTGGATTTAAACACAGATCCATAAATCAATCCAAAAATATTGGATTTCTCATTTTGCTATCCAATCCAATCCAATTAAAAGGTCAATCCAATAAGAATTGGATTGATTTAGATTAGTTCAATTGGTTTGAATTAGATCTTGAACAACCCTAATCAAAAGTTATGGAATTGTACCATTATTTGAAATAGCTCTTTTATAATTAACTTCTATGGTCACCAAAAGATAAATTTATAGTAGACACCCTAAAAATTTATTGAGACTAACTAAGAAATCTACTCCAACTTATATTGATAAATATTTATCTCTACCCACATTTGTGAAAAGAAAAAACCAAACATCATTACTTTGAGATTGAGAGATGTTGTGATGGATGCCTTGGATGTTCAATATAAGTGAGAGACTTGTAGATTTAGATATTCTCAAGTAAAAAGTTGGTGTTGCTAAATAATTTAGTTCATGTATTTTTAATTTTTTTTTTTAAAAAAGCAAACAATTCCAGTTATACCTTAACTATGATGATAAACTGAAGGAGGCTACAAGGTTGATTACCCAAACGCTTGAGTGGATCATCCGGAACGAGATTGGGTTAAAGTATTTTATGCCGACCGTGCAAAAAGTGCAAATAAAAAATTTATGTCGGCCTTCCCATCAATTTAATAAACGTGTTATTAAATAAATGACATAATGGGAATTAATGGAGCCGAAGTCCCGATATGAACACAGCAGTAGTAGTAGTGTAGTACACTAATGATAGCCGCAAAGAAGCACTTGTAAAAGGCGGATCAAAATTCTTACATATTGATTGCTGATGATACACACACTCTCGTCGGCCGAAAAAGGCTTGAAATTATTTGATTAAAAATTTATTGTGGTAGGAGGGAAACCCACTTATGTCGACAAGGAAACCCACTTATGTCGACAAGGTTTTTTTTTTTTTTTTTTAATAATTGAAAGAATAAATTTTGAATTGAATTGATTATTTTTAAATTTTTTATTTTTATTTTTAAAAATCATAGTGATGTGATGAATTTATTATTTATTTTTTCTTAAGGACAGTGAAATAAATTGAGGTTTTAAAACTAGGGGTGTCTATTTGAAGATAGTTAATTCATAAGGAAATATTTTGTAATTAATTATATTTAAAATTAAATGTGGTTTCATTTTAAATTAGATCCAAACCACAATATGATAGAGCTGATTTAAGTGAAATTTTAATAGATCTCTGACTGAAAATTAACAAATTGTATTATAATTAAGAAAAAATGACACTTACACCCCCACAAGATTTGGAGAAGATTATGTAGATATCTAACTTTCAATAAGGGACAGTAAGACCCTCTTTTGTCTATAATAAACTTTGGCTCTATGAGTCTAATGTTTTATAATAAATATAAATATAATATTAAAAATAAATGTAACAATATAAACATTGTAAAATAATTTCAATATTTTAAAATATATTTTAATACTTCACTATCTTATATTATATTAAATTAAATTTTATAATGAATGGAAACATAACATTAAAATAAATATAGAAATTACATTTTAAATATAATTTTATATATTATGAAAATTATAGTATTATTTGTCTACTAGACAAATTAAATAATTTAAATTATATTTACATTTATTAAAAACTTTTAAAATATTATCTCTAAAGGACATTATAGTTAAAAAGGGGTCTTGGTGTCCTTATTAAGGAATTGAGGTCTGCATAATTTCTTTTAAACCTTAGGGGTACATGTGTCAATTTTTCTATAATTTTTTTTAAAACAAAAACCTAGCATATTTATAATTAAAATTCTTTGAGAGAAGACTAAGAGAAAACTTGTGTGAAACAGACGCGTTACTTCAATATGTAGCAAATCAGTGGGCCTAGTGTATGGGATCAACACTATGAAATTCATTAAACTATTTTATCCTATATTAAAATTCACTGCTCCATTAAATAACATGATAAGATAATATGTCATGATTACTTACTAATTTCTTTTAAAAAATAGAAGAAATTTTATAATATATTAAAAATATTATTTTTTATATACAATATATAAACAATGATAATAATATTTATGTATTTATTTTAAAAAATTATTATGTAAATAATAATTTTATTAAATTTAATTATATATGTTATACATGATCAATGCATTGAACGATTGTATTATCTAAAATTCTTCGGCCAATAAAAGTTGGGAAAATCATGTTGAAAGGCGAATCCACCAGTGAAGAGGGCCCCAGCAGTAATTGGCGTAAATATCAAGATTCAAATTCCAATTTCAATATCAAAACGATTAGTAAATTCAATGCACTTTGTCTTTCCGTCAGCGCAATAGGAGCCATCCATTACTAATCCCACACGCACCGCCCTCATCATCTTCTAACCAGACTCCCGACCGACTTCCGACCGACTCCTCTTTCTGCATTTACTATGTGAAGTCAATTCTTTTATTTTGGATAAAGAGAGTGCATCGGCAATAAGGGTTTTGATAAAAAAGTGCAAAAAACAAAAATATAACACTTAACAAGTGTACCCACAAGCAATCAAGTTTCATAAAATGCCAATTTGAACTTATTATTAGCTACATAAGCCTGAACCCGTCTTTCACGTTAAGCGAAGAACTCGGTCTTCGCAGAGATATTAGTTAGTCAAGCTTTGATGCCTTTATACATGGGCCAGAGAGTGTCAAATCTGCTTAGCTATATATGGTGTTATTTTTCCACAGGCAATGCCAACTAATAAGTTCCAATCACATGTTCTTTCAATGCGAGGCACAGCACATGTAGATATCCGTGACACATCAATCTGTTCTATCTTTTGGCTTTTTTAAAGAAAAAATGAGTGGGGATAATTTTTTCCTTAAGAAATGTGAATTGATTACACATTTCTTCAATATTAGTGAGGGTATAAAATATAAATAACATTTTATAAAATTTAATATAAACTAATTATAATACTTATCTGATTGTAAATATAATATTAATTGTAAATATTAATGATTGTTTGGTATAATATCAGTTGTTTGATGTGGTATCAGATTGTAATATCAATGCTAGAAAAAAAAAAAAGACTAATTTTGGCTAACAACTATCCTTGTTATGGAGCCATTATTGTATGGACAAAATTGTATCAACTATTTGGATTCAGTGTGCCGGTGTAAACTTTGCTGGTTTTTTAAAAATTTCACATCAAGTGTGTATTTATCATTGTAAATTGTTAAAATCTAATTAGATATATATTTACTTTTTTTAAAGAAAAATCAACTATCAATTTACAACCTTTTAAAGAAAATTATTGAATCCAAATTTCATTTTTTACGATAAAATGGCACGTAGGACCCATTTCAGATTGCTTTTGAAAAATTCAAAAGTGACTTTAAAAGGCCAAAAGTTAGTTTTGGTGTATGATAAATTTTCTAAAAATCACTTTTGACAAAATCTCTCGATCTTATAGTATATTTTGAAATGCAAGGAAGGAATGGTTTTTCATAATTTAATTTTGACAGTTAGTTTTTTATACTTAGTATAATTCTATATATATTATAAAAATCTAAAATTATCTTTATTAATTATGAAATAAAATCATTAACTTTAAAGATATATTATTATTACCAGTTATATTGAGATAACAAATAAAAAATAAAATTAATAATAAAAAATATTTATTTTAGTTATAAATTTTTATATATACATAATAAAAAATATTTAATATAATATTTATAAATATGTAAATAAATTTTAATCAATATTAAGTCTAGTTCAATCATTTACATTTTTTAACTAAAATATATTAGTTTGGATGGAAAAAAAATAACAATTAGTATATTTTCCCTAAAATATACATTGCACAATCTAGCAATAAAACTTTATTAGATTAGATTTATAAAATAGTTACAATTTTAAACTTCGCTAGATAATATTCAAGAATGTTTAGAGCTTTCAATTAAATAAAAGGAAATAAAAAAAAAGAACAAAAATGTTAAACATGCAACTACATTAGTTTATTAGCACTACCGCCATTATAGTGCATCGCCATAATCGTCAAAAGAATGCCAAACAATAGGGCTATCAAATGGGTCGTTTTAAAGTGGTTTTGCGTCGTGTTATTATCGAATTGTGTTAAAATTGTATATTCGAATTTAATCCATTAGTTTATTGAGCGAGATTGCCTGTATTCCTCTCATAATAGTCAATAAATCGCAGTATATTTTTATAATATTATCTTTATTTTAAATACACATTTATTCATATTTATTATAAATTATATAAATAGATGTTAAAATAAAATTTTAAGTATTAAAAATAAAAAATATATTTTCATATAAAAAAATTAAGAATAAAATATTTTTCTTATACTTTTTATTATTTTTTAAATATTTTTATATGATAAATATATACTTTGTATTCTTAAGATAAATGATCAAGTAAATGATCCATTTACCCTACTTTTTTTTAAAATTTTTTTGGTACCAATTTTTTTTTAATATTATAAAAACAGTAAAAGTGTGAGTGGTATATATTTCCATATCAGAATATGTGGTATGGAATGGTACGTAGATCGTGTTGTTCACGTGTTAAGCTTATTTTTAACTCGACGTGCAAAATTCGCACACTTTTTGTCCATTTATGTTTGATTGTTTGTGACTTTGTGGTATCAGCACAGCCAGAGACCGACTTAAAAAGTTAAAAAAACCCACGTTGAGCTCCTGTGAAATATGAGAATCACATATGTAATTATGTATATATCGCCATTTTCTCTTTTGCTTTCTGTTTGTTTTAGAAATCGTCGTGGAAATTTAATTATGATTGCGTGGTCGCTTAATTATCTCATACATGGGCAAGGACGCACAATCAATCATTGTACCTAGGAATTATCATATGCAATTATTAGATGATGAATCGCTTGTATATGAAAACCGGCAGCGAACACGCAGTTGTATGTCTCAGAATTCACATGGATGAAACGTGCCTTACTATTCTTAATCTTATATTTTAATCTTATATTAGGTCAACGAATCATGTTGCCAAAAGGGTCAACTTGAATGAACAATGCACGATGCACATATTACATATATATGCAATTCTCCAGTAATCACTTAGTCACTTGGCTTGGATATACAGAATCAATGGAATCTTCTTGTGCCAAAAGCATAAATGTAAAATGTTTAAAAACTAAAATCCCTTTTGATGACAATCGAAGTTTTAAGTGGCTTCCAACTTCTTAGGAGTTTCCATGCTTTCCCTTTTAGCCAAAAGCAGGAAGTTTTAACTTTCTCGGGCTTAAAGCCAACAATATGATGGTCAAATGTAGAAGTAATAATTCTAATTAAAAAATAATAATACTAATAATTAAAAAAATATCATGCAGATGAAAATTCGCATTTGGTTAGGTTAACAGCAATATATAATCAAAAATTAATTTGTTAGCACAAATTATTAGAAACTCCGATGGCGAGTAGTGGTGGAACCACGCAGACTTTCCAAATCTTTTATTTCTCCTCTATGGCTTTGTATAAAATACAAAAAAAAAGTTTAAAAATTAGTAGGATGGTTTATTTTTTATTATTTTATATTTTAATGCAGCTAATACTATTATTTCAATAAATATGTACCCTTATTCAAAAGGAGTAAGTCTTGTTGAGGCTGAACTATATCTTCACCGTATGATGAGGATAGGAGTGGTACTGGAATACATATAATGGTGATTTTCAAATTTAATAAAGATGTTCATAGAAAATTAATCGAAGGTAGTCCCTAGACTCTGTAGCAGCAACCCATGTATTATGTTGGGGTTCATAAAAGATTTGATGTTTAAGGGTGATCCCAATAAGTTTTTTTCAATCATAAATATCAATATATTTTTCACTGTAATATATATATGAGGAGGTTATTCTAAATTAAATTCTTTTTTTAAAAATTTGAGCCAAATTAAATATTCAATGACAGATATTAAAAATCGAAGTAGTGTTTAATGATGCTAATTCATTTATATGTATAATATGACAATATTAAAGCATACGACTTAAGAGCGTGTTTGTATAAGGAGAAGAAAATAAGGGCGCAACACATAATTTTTTTTAAGACATACGGTTTAATATAGTTAGATTTTAATGCTATTAAATTGTATTGATGCGACCATACCAGTACTAATGCACCGAATCCCATTAGAACTCCGCAATTAAGCGTTTTTGGGTGAGAGCAATACTAAGATAGGTGACCTCTTGGGAAGTCCTCGTGTTGCACCCCTCATTTTTTTTAAAAAAAAATTTTATCAAGCTGCACAGCTTAATAGAGTGCTTGCATTAAAAAAAAAAAATGATGGCACTTGCACATATCATTATCTAGTAAAAATTTCTTTACTTTATAGTATGAGACAAGGTAAAAGATAGAAAAAAAAAATTTAATATACTACAAGTTCAAAATATACTATATTAAAGTAAGAGTTTAGTGTGTCATTCTTGCCTTTTAACTATCCTTTACTTTGATAAAGTAAGGGATCCCTTATTGGAAAATTAGGATATTTCAGCTTAAATTTTTTACATAAATTTTTTAATCAAATTTTAATTCATTGATCTCATTCAATCCAATAGTGGATGAATTAGCATCATTAAATGTTTACATATATATAGAAATTTTCTAATGAGATTATCTCCTTTTTTCTTTTCTCCCCGTTGAGGCCAAACTCAAACATGTTCGTGAGAGATAGTTGTCCATATACTGATAAAAGGATGTATGGATTATCGAGAAGGTGGTCCCCTTAGACTGGCCAGATCCCATGAGATAGAAAGTTAGATCTACATTGGATCCCAATCAATCGAGATTTTTCCTTTCGACCATATTTTGATTGCTACTATCATTGATGATATTTTTTTCAAGTTCAGATACTTTATTGATCCACTTACTTCTATTATGTCAATTTTAGTCACTACAATTAAAATTCAAGTTCTTATTTATATTGACAATTTAATGTCTCATGATCAAGGATATTTGAGATTTTTTCTTTTCGTTGCATGATTTCTTCTTCATGTAAAGTGAGGATGTCACTAACAAAAAAAAAAAAAAAGAAAACACAATCTCCAATTTATTTAAATATGTACTTTTTTTTTAAATTTTAGTGACATCATCACTTTAATAAAATGAGGACGCACTCATTAGAAAAGTGTATATGTGTATGTATCTATGTGCGTGGGTGCGTGCGCCTTTGTGTGTAGACACAAGCACACACACATACATATATAATTTTTCTCTAATGAAGACATCCTCATTTTAAATATATGATGTAATAATGTTTTCACACTTCACACACACACACACACACACACACACACACATATATTTTTCTATAATGAGGACATCCTTAGTTTAACAAAGTCAGGATCTACTAACAAATAAAAAAAAACACATATTTCAATACATAAACAGACAAAAAGGCAAGTCTTGAATTGATAACTCTATGAAATGAGAGTTATCACGGCAGTTCTAAACTTAAATCAAGACCACTTAGAGAGTAAATGATGTGTTTTTATTATATTTTGCATAAACATCAATTTTAGTTGAGTCTTAATAAGTTTTGCTTGATTTAAAGTAATTTATGCTCAAAACATGTGCATAATTGTAGGTTTTCAGAAGTTCATAATTTATTAAGGGATGCTGAGATATTAGGCTAGCAAGAAGAAGAAAGAATATGGCCACAAAAGAAGTGAAACACAACCGGGAACAATGCAGTGTTATAGCCATTGCTGGAGCAACCATTGTTGTAGCAATCCTGGAACACCGAGTGAGAAAACTTGGCGGGGGTTAGCTGCAGAATTGCGATATGCAGTTTCCTAATTTGACTCATGTACGCCCAAGGCTTTTGTTTACTCTAGTTTTCAGTTATAAAAGGAGGTGCGCATCACATAAAACGACGGAAAGGAATTATCTTTGGAAGAATTGGAGAGAAAAAGAAGAAGAAGAAAAGATCTCAAGGGAACTAAGGTCGCATCATTGAAGAATCCAACAGAGTTATTTGGATTCACTATCTATCATTCTTCACTTATTCTTTCTTCACTCTTTGATTAAACCAATGTATTTCGTGACCAATATGTTGCTATTTGTTTTTCTCTTTCAGAATATGAACTAAACTTGATTGTAGTTGAGTGACAAACAATCTAATGGGTTCTTGACTGCTCCTATGAGTTGCTATATAATTGCTATAGCATTTTACTCTAGTAGTTATTATTATAACTGTTATCTCGGTTGACCACCCATTTAATGGTTCAAGTTAAGATAGAGCCGCAAAAGGGCATGTCTTAGTGGATATTATTAGAGTAATACTTGATTTTAATTTAAGTTTCCTGGATTAAGTTTATCTTGAATCCCATAAGGGCCATACTTGAAGTTAAGATTTGTGATAACTTAGACATAGGTACTCACCTTGTAGGGTGGAGAGAATGAATGTTCATAATGTCATGTCATAGGTAGAATAACAACTGGTCATTGCTAAGATACTTACAGGTATGAGAATTCCAATATGCAACAGTTGAGGATGCAAAATAAATTCTGCCTAATGCTATAGAAATTGTTGTAGCAACTGGTGTTAACTTGATAAAAAGTAGTCAGCCCATAAAGAGAGTTTGATCATTCGACTACCTTATTCTCATTTGATTCTTCGACGCATTTTTATTTAATTTATTTCATTACTGCATTATTTCATTTTATTCTCTCACAATTATCAATTTCAATAGTAACCAACTTTACATTTGTTCCTCTCGGAATCAAGGTAGATTGCACTATTGTGATTGCTGTAGCATTTCTAGTAACATCAATCCTTTTGGAGACGATCTTAAATATTCATCACTTTATTACTTGTTGTGTACACTTGCACATTGGCATCAATAGCATTTGATTAAAAAAATAACCAACACCAATATATTAAAATATGCGTGTTTTTTTTTCTCTATATATTAGCGGCATCGTCAATTTAACAAAGTGAGAATATTCTCATTGGAGAAAGAAAATCTCTCTCTGCCTCTCTCTTTATATATATATAGGCCTGCCTACCATCCACACCAGCATAAATGGAGTTTTCTGAAAAATGTACTAGTGGAGGAAGTCCTCTAGGGGATAAGAAATATAGAACTAAAGAGAGAGCTGGAAAAGAATCTTTTGTGTATAAGCCTACATAATCTCGAATGTTACCAATTCTAATACATCGACCAAATAATACAACGCAAGCAAAAGTTCCTAGATTTATGGAGATTTAGAACAACATATAAGTCATCATGCTTGCATATCCACCATTTGAGTTTCCTAATATAAAAGAGAATATAGAAAGTAAAGATTGAAAATCAAGTAAAGACGAACTTTTTTAAGCATTTTTTGTGTAGTATAATATAGTAATTTTTTTTTTTCAATTAAGAAAGATGGCTGAGTGGATTAAATTGTCAGATTTGTAATCTAGTGTATGAGCTAATTGTATTGAAGGTTTGAATCCTTTTCTTTCCATTTTGGTTGATGGCTTGTTATCTTTCAAATTTTACTCTAGTTAAAACTTTTATTTTTTAAAAAACATTATTAACAAGGAATCAAAAAAATCCTAAGAACATTTATATAAATAAAGTAAGCACTTTTCTTTTTATTCATCCCTTGCTTGATTACACCCTAGATCATTAGAGAAGAATCCAAAAATGAAAAGCGAAACAAAGAACATCACTATGGTGTAACAAAGAGTTTGAGAGTAAGCATTATACTATCTCTAAATTAGACTTTTTGGGAAAGGAAAAAGAGGATAGATTCTTTATTTTTATACTACATATCTAATTTTGACATAAAGAAATGAAGTTCTTTTAAAATTCGATTATCATCATGGAAATTCATTTTCAGAGATTAAATTCACACATTAGAATTGGGCAATGGAATACACTATGTTGGTAGTCGAAACAACAGATTCCCTCGCTATGTTACAATACCTCGCTCCTTATACAGTCACAACTCCAGCTAAATATTTTATGTACTATGAACGACACACTTTAACAATTTATGATGATCCTCCAAACAAGCATAAACTCATCAACAAATGTCTCTTTTATTATAAAGTCCACTTGGTCACGAAGCTTATCCCATAGATGCTTTTTATTTGCATTCACGACTTCTAGAAAGAGCCAAAAAATTAGGTTAGAAATTAGGCAAAAGAAGTATGATGTCATACTAATAGCTGAGCTGGAATCCCATCTAACTTAGGATTCTTGTGATTCTAGAGGATTTAGCTATAGAAGAACCAAGAACATAGAGCTTTCCCCATTTTTCTAGCCTTATTTTTTTGGTCTTAAAAATAATGGTTTAAAAAATGAGTAATTTCCATTCTTTATCCCTTATTGCCCAACCTGAGAGTAGGTAGCTATTGCATTCCACTTATTTAGCAGGGTTCTATAGTTAGTTCGCAACTTTTGTATATCGTGCAAGCAGTGTTGGACAAAGCAAAAGCATGAATGCCGGCTTGATTAATGCAAACATTGGGCAAGAATCCAATGCCTTGAAAACCCAAAGGTTCCTCGATAAAGGAGAGTGAGTAAGGGCCTAAGATCAGGCCCAAAGGCATAGTCGATGGACAAGAGTTAAATATTCCTATATTTCCCCTTGTTCGTCCTAAGGGCAAAGGAGGCTAGGTTAGCTAAAAGATGGTTATCGGTTTAAGAATGCAAGGCGCCATTGCTTTTAGGGTAAAAATGTGTAAAGAAAATGGCCTAAGCCAATGTTCAAGTACTATGTGGTATAATGTTGAAGTAACCCATGTTATACTCCTAGGAAAAGCTCGAATACATGTATATATAGTTAAAGGTTGCTCGTATTTGTGGAAAAATCCCTAATTCAAATTGAAATATGCAATGATTCAGTATATGAGATTTGTTTTTCCTCTTTTTTTTTTAATTAGAATTCCCAAGAAAAATAATAATTTATTATTATTATATGGTATATGATATGAGACCAAAAACAAGAAAAGGCAAGATCCATTTTGCATATCACTATAGAATTCCCCAGAAAAAGAATAATTTGTTATATATTATATGGTAAAGTAAGAAGAATTCTTTATTAGCTAACAAGCAGTTTCAAATTTTTTGATTTGTTTAAAATATTGAATAACTTGATTTATAGTAATAAGGTTAACATTTTATTTTTTACTTTGTATGCATTTCTATTATAAGGATGTAGAAAAGAAAACATGGATATTTAGATCAAAGGTTGAGAAACTCAACGCCATTAGTCCTAAACAACTTGGAGCTGGGCCTTTTTTTAGCGCTATTACAGATGCAAGATTAATGAAAAAAATTGGATTTAATTGTCAATTGTTTCAAAGAAACATGATTAACTACGAATTCGAATCATAGCATATGCTTTCATAAAACTATATTATTCTTCCAATTTAAATCAAGCAGGTTTTCCATGAACAATTTCTATTCGATACAAGTAGGAGAAATGATATCCTTAAAAGATAGAGAAATCAGAACCAAGTCAAGATGATATGATTAATTCTTCCTTCTTGTGTCGAAGATTTTACAATTTCTAATGCAATTGCAGTTACATCTTTTTTCTATTTCTGTTTAGGAGTTTTTATGTCTTTTCATTCTCCTTTAAGCCCCCGAAAAATTGACAAAACGATTAACTACTTCATTTATGAATTTCATAGTAATAGAAATACATGTCCTACCGAAACAGAATTTTGAACTTGCTATCCTCTTGCCTAGCAGGCAAAGATTTGCCTCCGTGGAAAAGATGATTCATTCGGATCAAGATGAAAGTCCTACTACATTGCATTGCCAGAATACACGGTGTATATTTGAAAGAGGTTGACCTCCTTGCTTCTCTCATGGTACAATCCTCTTTCCATTGAGCCATCATTCTCTTTGGTCTATAGAGTCAAAATGTAAGACTGGTGCCAATATATAGGAAGAACTAATTGAGTTGGGATCACTAACTAATATTAACATAACACCTATAGAATAAAAAATAGTAATATAATAGAAAAAGAATTGTCTTTTTCATATAGTTATGTATATTTTTCCCACTATTGTTGCTACTGTGTGCTTTGCATAATCAATCAGTTCATATAGATATCCCTTCAACGTAGGTCATTGAAAGGGTCTTGAAGAACCACCAAAGCAAGAAAACCAGGAACTTTTAGATAAAGGATACCCATTCGAAGAATACATAACTACATGTAGAAGCACAGTAACCCATCAATTTGGGATCCAATTCAGAATTTCCCTGGAGGTATCAGGAAGGAATTACAATGGAATAATATCGACTCTATAGATATAGAAGAAAAAGTTCTCTATTAATTCAAATGTTATAGCTATGGCATATGAATAGAGAAAGAGGAAAAAATTGAAGATCTCATATAATACTTTTGATAAAAAAAATTAATCTAACCTATTTCATACCCTTCACTCAATGAGAAAATGAATTTGATTTTATAAGATTAAACTTATGGGATTTATGAAATGATGGAAGGAAATTAAAAAAAAGAAATAATAAAAGAAAAGGAAGGGAAAAATAATAAAAAATATGAAATAGACGAATCCAGATTCCAATGAATGATGAAGCACTCGGTTTCCACTTTGGCTGTAGGTGTAATCAACACGCTATTAAAGATATGATGGAAATAAATAATAAAAAAAAGAGCTCTAGTATAAACATTCTCATAAGTGCATAATAAACTAATTGTATACCATCATTAGGCTAAGAGCACCTCCCCGAGAAAAAGCTTCCACGGCCGGTTGACCAAAATGAGGATCCCAAATTGCATGAGCAATAGGTCTTACATGTAAAGGGTCCTGTACCCATGCCTCAAAATTTCCTTGCCAAGCTACATGAAAGAGATTTCTGAGAGTTTGAAAAATTATTGCTAATTTTTGGAAGTGAGAGGCAAAAATATTCTTATAAAAACTTTCATTAGTAATATCACCCCGTCTCTCAAAGTCATGTGCGGTAGCAATACCAAAACAAGTACGATGAGTAATGGGGACCTGAGCTAAGCCTTGGCTAAACAATGGAAGTCTTAATGCTATAATGCCTTTCAAATCCTTGTAGTCATCATTATACCACAATAATTCTTGCCAAAAGGACACCTGTGTTGTGGTAATCTAGATTGATCCAACTAAATTTGCCTTCTACCACATTGTTCTCATCTTACTAGATGACTTAGGTCTATATAAATTAAAAAATAGAGAGATTAAAAGTCTCAGGAGGTGAATTTCATTTCTTAAATCATTTTAAAAAAAGACTTAGTAAACTTAGTATGAGCAATACTATGGATTGGATTCATTAGAATGGAGGTCCTTACTCAAAGATGTTCATTTCTATGTATACATATAGATCACATGGCTTGTGATGAGAGAAAAAAAATTCTAGCTAAAGCCTACCAAATTTTGAACGATTAAGAATGTATGAGAAATGGTTAAAGATTCAATGGGTCTATTTTAGGGTGGGGAGGGACTTGAACTCTCGCGGTTTCTAAATTCAACGAATTTTCCTTTTACTATCAATTTTATTGTTGCTCGAATTGATATTGATGTGTAGAATAGAACTCTAGCTTTATTCTTGCGCGATTAATCAGTTCTTCAAAAGTTAAAAGAAAGGATCGATTAGACCATGGAGGTGGAGCGAGATTTGAGTCAAGAGTACTCAATTCTTTCTTCATTTTTAAATTGATTTAGAATAGTTCTTTTCTTTTTCGTAAAAAAAGAAAAAAAGATTAAGTTGTGATTTATTTTTTTCTCTGCATAGACATAGTCTGCATACCCTTATCCTTCAATTTGTAGAGTTTTAAGATTAGATAAAAGCATTCATTTTACTTTTTTTTTTTTTGCTAAAAATGATAGCCAACTGCATTTGCTAGAATCACTTCCAATGAGTCTGCATCTATTCTTTTTTTTCACTTTCTGGACTCTTGTTTGTTCTTGGAAGTGAGGATTTGGCTTAAGACTATCCATTTTTAATTCTAACGTTTCTCTAAATTTGAAAGTTTTCATTTAGTGAGTTTTTATAATATGCCTCGATTCAATTAAGTCCATAATGTCTACCAAATTCTCTATATCTGCTTGTGTATTAGGTGTTAACTTATATGTTTAATGATTTTGATGATAACAAACATGTTTTAAATTGACAAGTCTAAAAATTTTGTTAATCGAATCATAGTGTGAAAGCCGTATAATATTCTAAGAAAAAGGTGAACCGTTTATCAGAAAAAGGCAAACCGATAGCATTCTAGAGAGCAAATCTCAGATAACGGCAAACCGTTTATGGATAACGGTGAACCGATTGCATTCTAGAGAGCAACTTTCAGATAATGGAAAACCATTTATGCATAACGGTAAACTGATTGCATTCCAAAGAGAAAATTTCAGATAACGGGAAACTTTTTATTGATAACGGTAAACCGATAATATTCCAAACAACAATCATCTTGCAAACGGTAAACTGTTTATGTCAAACGGATAATCGATATCTTTGGACAAGATTCTGGAGTGATAACGATAATTCGACATCTTTATAACGCCAATTCGACAATTTGAAATTTAGCACAGCGATCTCTTGCTTAAGTCAAAACGGTGATCTGATAAATGCTAAATAACGATTCGATTGTGTGCAGAAAGTCAATAACGACTAGTTTTCTGCTCCATCTATAAAATGGCTCAATCAAATTCAAACAAAAAGTGATCCAACGGTTATCATTGAGCTTGCTATTGAGTACACATCTGTTATTTGTTGAGTGTTAGAAAATGCATATTTATAAAGGAGAAAACCGTCATTTTACATTTCAAGTCTTACTAACAACCCTTACTTTTATGTATTTAACCTTCTTGTGATTTAATTACATGTGTTTTATTTTAATTAAGTATTTTATGTATTTTAGGGGCATTATAGTCATTTCACAATAAAGGAGAAATCAGACGGCAAAACGGACATCACTTTTGAACTCAAGACGGTCAAAAACCTTAGGAGGAGCATAAAAGGAAAAATGGCACTATTCACATGTACGGTACTATTCACGTGTACGGTACTGTCTACGTTACTGTTCACGACACTGTTCACATAGACGGATGATGACGTGGCATTGACCGATGATGTGGCATTGACTGATGAGGTGTCACGATCCTGTTGGACTAAAATTCTTATGTACTGTTGATGGTGACGTGGCAGCATATCAGTGGACGAAAAATCTCGTGTACGGTGCATGCATCACACAGGATTATTTTCAACCAAACTGCGTTACTGTTCATCCGGGTCAAACCGCGTTACTGTTCAAAGTCGGGTCAAACCGTGTTACTGTTCATCCGCGTGGTCAAATCGTGGACTGTTGACTGATGACGTGGCGCAATCCTAAGCGTCCAAACTGTTTTTAATCTGATGGCCATGATTTACTCCATGTATCTATAAAAAGGGGGCCTCTCCCCCCTAATTGGATATCTCTGAATCCATTTTTGGGATCCATTTTCTGTAATTCCCTCTCCATCTTGTATTTTCTTCGTATTTTAATAAATTTTTATTTTGCCCCTAGTTCAATTATGAGTGGCTAATTTTCTTTCAAGCTTGGGTTGAAGGTGAAGTCTCAACATGTGTCATGGGCTTAATTTAGTAAATTTATTTTCTCTTCCCCTCTAGTTTTTGTGGATGTTTTGACTTCTCGTCGACAAATAATACTAATCTTGTCTAGTACCGCCTTGGTTACATCGGCCCTCTAGTACAAGGTTATTATTATTTGGCACGATAAGCCCTTAGCACCATATTGATTAGAGCGTGGTTCATGAGGTGTGGATTCCCCCCTCATGATTTAATTGGCATTAATACGGATTATTTAGCCCATGATGCATGTTGATATGGATCCAGATACCCAAGTACGTCATTTCAATAGAATTCTCTTCAATTTATTCTCACCATTTCAATACCAATTTTAGAATTTATTCTCTCCATTTTAATTTAAGTTTTAGCATATTCCAATCATTTCCACCACAAATCCAATCACCCATTCACAAAATTAATTCTACACAATTAAAATCCACCTCCTCGTGGGATCGACACTCGTCACCATTAATCTATACTACAACAGATTCGTGCGCTTGCGAGTACATTAAAATTTGCACAACAAGTTTTTGGCGCCGTTGCCGGGGAGGTAAGTAATTTTAATTCATAGAATTAAATTTTTTTAATAATTTTTTTTATTTGTTTTCTTCTATTTTTTTTAATTAAAAAAAGAAAAAAGAAAAAAGAAAAAAAGTGAATCTACATCTAAAGGTTAGTATTTCTTTTCTTTTTCTCTTCTTTAAAATTCTGTGATTTAATTTTCAATTTATTTTTCTTTGTAATTTTTTTTTATTTTTTTTTATTTTTTTTATTTTATTAATTTAATTTTTAGTTAATTTATTTCACGTATTTGTTTTTGTGTATTTTTTTTAGTAAGGTTATAATAGCGCAATAAGGTTAGTATTGTAATTTCTCCCTCTTCTTTATTTTTACTTGTTTTGTTCCTATCTTTATTTTTATTTTATTTGTTTTGCATGCATGGTCGTAGGTCATTATTACCTAATCTTGAACTTATAGACCTTGAACTAGAAAGAACACTTCGCACATACAAACAAATTAAAAATAAAATGGATTTGCAACCACAGGAGAGGCCATTTAAGGATTACTTCAGTCCCTTAGCTAATTTGAGCACATCATGCATAAGATACCCAAATGTAGCTGCTAGGAGCTTTGAACTAAAACCTAGTGTGCTAAATTGTCTCCCCACATTCTATGGCTTAGAAAATGAGGACCCATATAATCATCTGAATGATTTTCATGCTATTTGTCAAACTTTTAAATACGAGAATTTTTCAGACGATGATGTTAAACTCAGATTATTCCCATTTTCTTTAAAGGATAGAGCTCGTTCATGGCTTAATACATTGCCTGCCAATAGCATTGCATCATGGGAACAAATGGTAACTAAATTTTTGAATAAATATTTCCCAGTGCATAAAACCAATGCTATTCGCAGGGAAATCTCGGAGTTTACCCAGAGAGAGGACGAGTAATTTTTTGAAACATGGGAGCGATTCAATGGGCTACTCTTGAAGTGTCCACATCATGGGTACGAGAAATGGCACCAATGCCAATACTTTTTGGAGGGATTACTACCAAATGTGCAAGAATGGCTAATGGCAACAAGTGGAGGAGAGCTAATGTCAAAAAGTGCATCAGAGATTTGGGAATTCTTCCAGCGACAAGCGGATAATTCCCAACAACGGAGTCGATCACTCAGGAATACTAGAAGAATTAAGGGAGTAAATGAGGTTCACATTGGCGAATCAAGTTCAGAAATTAAAGAAGTCAAAGCGATAATTGAAGGTCTCTCTCGACAAATAGCATCATTATCGACTGCTAAATCAACAGAGCCACATGACCATGACTCATACTCAGATCAAGCCAATGCCATAGGTGTAATGAGAAAACCATCGAATTACAACCCATACTCCAACACATATAACCCTGGATGGAGAGACCACCCCAATTTTTCATGGTCTCAAGGATTCCAACAGAACGAACCAGCAGCTCCAGCTCCACCAATTCCACAAAATCCTCAAGCCTCTCAGCCACCATTTAGATCATACAATCAGAATCAGAATTTCTCTCAACCCAGACCATGGGAGGATTCATTCCAGAATCTCAAGAATCTTACTCACTCCACGATTGAGCAACAAAACCGCACCATTGATGGACTACGAAATGAGTTGAGAGCAGGCTTCAACTCACAAGCTCAATCGGTTTCAAGCCTCGAGAAGATGGTGGGACAACTTGCTTCTTCAGTTCAGACCTTGGCAATGACCGTTGAGAAAGGCAAATTTCCAAGTCAACCAGTGCCTAATCCTAAAGGAGTGCATGAAGCAAGTACCAGTTCACCACAGCAGCATGGAGAGGTCAAAGCAGTAATGACCTTGCGAAAAGGAAAGGAAGTCGACAACAAAGTGGAGATGCCGGTGACAAAAGAAAATCAAATTGTACCTGTGAATGTTGAGGACTCATCACCGGAGGAGAAAGAAGAAACCAACCCACGGGAATATGTTCCCAAAGCTCCATTTCCTCAAAGGTTAGCTAAAGGAAAAAAGGGAAAATCCACAGGTGAGATTCTTGAAATCTTCAAACAGGTAAGTGTTAACATCCCTTTACTTGATGCTATTGAGCAAGTTCCATCTTATGCCAAGTTTCTTAAAGACCTTTGTACTAAAAAGAGAAACATGCATGTTCAAAAGAAGGCATTTTTAACAGAAAACGTTAGTTCTATCCTCCAACATAAAATTCCTCTAAAATGCAAAGACCCAGGCTCCCCCACTATCTCATGTAGCATAGGGAACCACACAATTGAGAATGCTTTGTTGGATTTAGGAGCTAGTGTAAATCTGTTGCCTTATTCAGTATTCGTGAAACTTGGACTGGGAGAATTACACCCAACTCCAGTGGTGTTACAACTTGCAGATCGGTCCACGAAAATACCTCGTGGTATTGTGGAGGACGTGCTTATCCAGGTAGACAAGTTTTATTTTCCTGTTGATTTCATTGTAATTGACACTCAACCAATACAGGATTCAAGGAAGCACATCCCCATTATTCTAGGCTGACCTTTCTTGGCAACTGCGGATGCTCACATTCAATGCAGGACTGGAAATATGCAGTTGTCCTTCGGCAACATGACTATGGAACTGAACATCTTCAACATTGCCAAACAACCTCACAGTGCAGATGATGGAATTGTTGATGTGGATTTAATTGAAGCATTAGTTGATGATACTTTTGTTTCAAACCTTAGTGATGATCATTTACAAACATGTTTAACTCACTTTGGTTTTGATTTTGATATTGATAGATCGGTTGATGAGGTCAACGCCCTGCTTGACTCAGCACCATCTATGGACACTAATAAATGGAAGTCAAAAGTTGAACAACTAGCACCATCAGAGAAGAAACTCATCCCATCATCAGAATCACCACCGAAACTCGAGCTCAAACCATTACCCAACACATTGGAATATGCATTTTTGGGAGAAGAAAGTACTCTACCGGTAATCATCTCAGCATTCCTCAATGACGAACAAAAAGGTAAGTTGTTGGATGTTTTGAAAGAGCACAAAGGGGCATTAGGATGGACCATAGCAGACATTAAAGGTATAAACCCAGTAGACTGCATGCATTACATTCACCTTGATGAAAATGCTAAAACTACTAGGGAGATGCAACGTCGGTTAAATCCTAACATGAAAGAAGTTGTTAGAACAGAAGTCCTTAAGCTATTAGACACAGGTATCATTTACCCCATTTCTGATAGTTCATGGGTCAGTCCTGTACAAGTTGTCCCCAAAAAGTCAGGAGTCACAGTAGTTACGAATGCTGATAATGAATTGATACCCACTAGAGTAACTACAGGATGGCGTGTATGCATTGATTATAGAAAGTTGAATTCTGTCACACGTAAAGACCATTTTCCTTTACCATTTATCGATCAAATGCTTGATAGATTAGCAGGCCATGAATTTTATTGCTTTCTAGATGGCTACTCAGGATATAATCAGATTCCCATAGCACCAAAAGATCAAGAGAAAACTACTTTCACTTGCCCTTTTGGCACATTTGCATATAGGAGAATGCCATTTGGATTATGTAATGCACCTGCTACATTTCAACGATGCATGTTAAGCATTTTTTCTGATATGGTTGAACAATTCCTTGAAGTCTTTATGGATGACTTTTCTGTCTTTGGTGATTCGTTTGATCAATGTTTACATCATCTAACACTAGTTCTGCAGAGATGTATCGAGAAGAACTTGGTCTTAAATTGGGAGAAATGCCATTTTATGGTAAAACAAGGTATTGTTCTCGGTCACATCATTTCGAGCAAAGGTATTGAGGTTGACAAAGCCAAGGTGGATCTCATTTCTAATCTTCCTCCACCCAAAACAGTCAGAGAAGTAAGATCTTTCCTTGGGCATGCTGGTTTCTATAGACGTTTCATTAAAGATTTTAGCAAAGTTTCTAGACCCTTATGCAATTTACTTGCTAAGGATGCACCTTTTGTCTTTAATGATTCATGTCTTGTGGCATTTGAAAAATTAAAGCATTTGTTGACATCATCACCCATCATTCAGCCCCCATTTGAGCTCATGTGTGATGCATCTGACTATGCAGTAGGAGCAGTATTAGGACAAAGAGTTGATCGAATTCCCCACGTTATTTACTATGCTAGTATGACATTAAATGATGCACAGTTGAACTATTCAACTACTGAAAAAGAAATGCTAGCAGTAGTGTTTGCATTAGAAAAATTTCGATCATATCTCATTGGTTGTAAAATAATTATATTCACGGATCATGCTGCTCTTAAATATCTTCTCACAAAGAAAGATGCAAAAGCTAGACTAATTCGTTGGGTGTTACTTTTGCAGGAATTTGACTTGGAATTCAAAGATAAGAAATGGACAGAAAATGTTGTGGCGGACCATCTCTCTCGTCTCCATTTTGACACAATTATAGAACAATTACCATTAAATGAGTCATTTTCAGATGAACAATTAATGAGTGTGGAAGTATTACCTTGGTATGCTGATATAGTTAATTATCTTGTTACAGGTAAACTTCCAGAGCATTGGACCAAGCAAGACAAGGCTAAATTCTTTGCAGAGATAAAGAATTTCTTTTGGGATGACCCGTATTTGTTCAAGTATTGTGCTGATCAAATTGTTAGACGATGTGTCCCAGAAAATGAAATTCAGAATATTCTTTCATTCTGCCATGAACAAGCTTGTGGAGGCCATTTCAGTGCTAAGAAAACAGCGACTAAAGTTTTACAATGTGGTTTCTATTGGCCAACTATATTTCGAGATGCTTACACTTTCTGTTCTTCATGTGATAGGTGTCAACGAATGGGGAGCATTACACGAAGGAACATGATGCCACTAAATCCAATTTTAGTGGTTGAGATTTTTGACGTATGGGGTATCGACTTCATGGGACCCTTTCCCCCGTCTTTTGGCCATCAATACATATTGGTTGCTGTTGACTACGTATCAAAATGGGTAGAAGCAATTCCACGTAGGACCAATGATCACAAGGTGGTGATAGGATTTTTGAAAAGCAACATTGTCTCGCGCTTTGGATTCCCTCGAGCAATAATCAGTGATGGTGGTGCCCACTTTTGTAACAAAGCATTCAAAGCTCTTTTGACAAAGTATTCAATCACACACAAAGTGGCAACCCCGTATCATCCGCAAACTAGTGGCCAAGTTGAGATCTCCAATCGAGAAATAAAGCACATATTAGAAAAAACGGTGAGGCCGGACAGAAAAGATTGGTCATTAAGACTTGATGATGCCTTATGGGCATATAGAACGGCTTTCAAGACCCCGATTGGGATGTCACCCTACAGGCTAGTGTATGGAAAAGCTTGCCACCTACCTGTGGAACTCGAGCATCGTGAATATTGGGCCATCAAGAAATTCAATTTTGACATGCAGCAAGCCAGCTCAGAAAGAAGATTACAGCTGGCAGAACTTGAAGAAATTCGCAATGATGCATACGAAAATGCCAAGATTTACAAGCAACGAATGAAAGTCTTTCATGATAAGCAAATTATGAGAAAATCGTTCACTCCAGGTCAGAAAGTGCTTTTGTTCAATTCTCGCTTGCACCTATTCCCAGGTAAGTTACGCTCTCGCTGGTCTGGTCCCTTTATTGTTCATACTGTTTTTCCACATGGGGCAATTGAAATTAAGGACCCAAAGAACGGTGTCACGTTTAAAGTTAATGGTCAAAGATTAAAGCCATATCTAGAATACCAACCACGTGGAGAAGACACCGAAATAAATTTGAGTGACCCACCAGATTTGAATTGATTTTTTTTCTTTCTTTTCGTTGATTTGATTTTGTTTTCTTTCTTTATATTATTCTTTTGCTAATTGAAATTGTTTTTGCATAAGTGTGTTTATTTTACCATTAAGTTTTCTCTTATCATTTTTAATCATGAGTCTCATACTTAGACCGTTCCTCCTGAACATTCTTAAACCACTTCAACGTGTCAAAACTCATCTCAAACGGCAGATTCAATTTTGTAAAACACATCGCATTTGGGCTCTACAGCCACCAGAGTTAGTAGCCTATGTTGAGGGTTTAGAAAGCCAACTCAGAGACATTGAGAGAAGTGTTTACGACATCCAGTTGGAGCTTGAGTTTGTTACCCCGGTGAAGTGGCGGATAACGGTACTCCGTGACAATCAAGTCGGTTACTTCAGTTTCCCATAATAACTGATATTCTGAGGCGAAAGTATGGACAGAAATGAGATTCTAGCGAAGCTTTACAAGCGATTCCCTTCACTTCCTCAGAATGCCCTCCTTACGATCTATAAAGCTCGGTCCGAACGCATGCGATTACTCATGAGGAATAACATACCTGCTGACATCCGTTGGTTAATCGAGGCTAAAGTACGATCGGCAGGTGAGTTACCTCCAAAATTTATTGCATTCATGCCTGGTTGTGGTAAAGGAAATTATGCAAGAAAACGACGAGCTCGAAGAATTTCTGTTGCTTGTCATAAGTGTGCCAGAATGAGTTGCAATAAAAACCCATGTTCTTTAGGAATGGTGTCTGATAACAGGGAAGATAAGATTCAATTCATTAGGGATGGCTTGAATAAGGAGTCATTGGATGATATCCTTTTGTCTCTTGAAACGCATCCCAGTGGATATGTGCAAGGAGCGATTCTCCAGTTATGGCCATTATTCCAGAAAGAGCATGCACGATATAGTCTTGGGAATCTGACTATAAACGACCCTGTTTGCCAGTTTATAAGAAAGCTGGATAGGAAGCCTATCCTCGACCCATAGAGGGCGTTCAAGCCGTTTCTAGACGTAAAACTAGAGGAAGATGTGAGCCACAGTCGCAACTACCTGTAAATATCCTTTTACTTTATTGTTATTTTATTTCACTATTGTCTTATTGTTTGCATTATTGTCTTTAATAATTTTATTACTGTTTGCTTTTTGACTTGCGAGCCACGTGCTTTACGCGTTATTTGACACTGACATATTACCTCATACACAACCATGACCCACTATCACCAAGACTCTTAAATGTGATTTCTTTTTTGTCAAGCACTCACAAATTGTTTTCGAGAAGTATCACAATGGCAGCTACTCCCAATAGACAATTCAAGAACATTTGTGTGCTTTCTGGATTTACCTATGGGCAAACATAACGAGTTCGTTGAGGCAGCCATAGATCTTGGTCGAAGCATAGCAGCGAGAAAATTACACTTGGTGTATGGAGGAGGTAATCGAGGGTTATCAAAAATGGTCTCAGAAGCAGCTTTTATCAGAGGAAGTCAAGTGTTAGGCATCATCCCAAGAGTCCTAAAACCATTGGGCAGTTCGTCTGACTCATCAACTGGAGAAGAGTTAGTCGTCTCAGGTATGCAAGAAAGAATAACTGAAATGCTTAATTATGCTGATGCTTTTATTTTCCTTCCAGGAGATCTTGCAACACTAGAGACACTTATGACACTAGCATCTTGGGCCCATCTACACATTCACCAGAAACCCATCGGTTTGTTAAATGTCAATAACTTTTATGATGGCTTTATCGCATTTCTTAACCATGCAATAAAAAACTATTTCATTCCTTCTAATGTGAAAAAACTCTTTATTTGTGCTCACACTGCTACTGAGCTACTTGATATGTTACAAGCTTATAAACCGGAGCCAGACCCCTGGACCTTTGTGTTGGAGCGACCAAATAATGATGGTAACAGTAGCCGCAGTAAGAAGTACAAATTAGATTTAACTCTCCGCCTGTAAATATTTTCTTCTGTGTTGCACCACCTAGGTGATGTCTTCTAAACTCTACTTCTTTCATTTCACACATTGAGGACAATGTTTCGTTCTGGTTGGGGGGAGGGAATAGTCGACAATTGTGGAATTTTGGTTAAGTTTTTACTAATTTTTTGTTGTAGAAACTAACTGTTGCTAACTTTTTGTGTTGAAGATGGCTGAATATGGAGTGTAGTGACTCTAGAAACGCATCTTCATCGTTTAAAAAAAAAACTTAAAAAAAAAAAATTCAGACATTTTCTTTTTCTTTATTATGTGTTTATGTTTATTTTTCTTCTTTTTAATTTCTCCTCTATAAATATACATTTTCTAACTTTTGAGTCGAAGATGGCTGAATATGGAGTGTAGTTCCTCTAGAAACGCATCTTCTTTAAAAAAAAAAAAATCATTTTCGTTTTCTATCATTTTACGTGTAACTTTTCTAATTAGTTTGTATGCATCATTTTCACATTTCTGCATGCATATTTTCCTTTCATGCTTAGAATAGATTGGGGGGTAGAATGTTGTTTGAAAAAAAAAATTGTTTGATTTATTTTAACATTGGATGACATGATTAATTTCAAATTTTAGTATTTGTATTATCTTTGGTCTTAAGTGATGTTAAATTATGTTTGCTACTCTACATGTTGATGTTGGAGACAAATATGAGTTGCTTGAAGGAATGAACATGTCATAATAAATACCAAGTGAGTTTTTGAGCCTATCATTTTTCTTGGAGAGTAACCCTTTTGCCCATTCTCTATACAGCTTAGCAGTTTATTATTTTATACACGATCTCTAGATTTCTTTTGAGTTAACCCTTAAAAAAAAATGGTAAAATAAAAAAAAATAAAATAAAATAAAAGAAAAAGAAAAAAAATGTGTGTTGCTACATTGGGAGGCCCATCTAACTAGTAGATATGGATGATTATTTAGAGCCCTAAAAGACGATGGAAAGGCCATCTTTGATCCGTTTGAGCCTTTCTAGCCATCCCTTTTGTGATATATCCATAGTTAACCCTTTTGAGCCTTTAAAAAAATAAATAAATAAATAAATGAAAACCTTTTCTTTGTCAACTTATCATCTTGACCCACTCCGATTTGGAGTATTACCCGATGTCTTATAAGGTCCATCACCTATTTGTGTTTGAGAAAAATGTAAATAATTATTTTGTTCAGTGAAGTTGTGCCAAATAAAAGCAAAAAAAAAAAAAAAGAAAAAAAAAACAAAACAAAAGTTGTTGTTTCAAAAGAATAAAAATAAGTGAAATCCACCTTGCAACTTCCAAAAAAAAAAAAAAAAATCTCTGCATTTTTCTCAAACATACACTTTGTTTTCCTTATTTCCCTTCTTTATTAACCATGTCCCTAGCCTACATTACGTCCTAATAAAAGTCCTTCTTGATTTTAGGGAACTATAGTCCGAAGTAGAAGCTAGTTATATGGGCTAAAAAGATGTAGTGATGCATAATTAAAAAAAAAAAGATAAATAAAGTGGGTTGACTAACATTTTATTTGACTTGAGATCGTATTATTTCTAAGCTGAGGGCATATTTATTTGATCTTGGTGAGAGCATGTGATATCACTTCTTTATTATTTTCTCTCTCAATTACCATTCATTGGAGTGACTATTTTTATTGGGTTTAATTTATTTGTGAGAATGTCACTACTTCCAGTGAGATTTTGGGGTTGACATGTCATTCTTGAAAGTAGCTATAACAAAGTCTACTAGGCTAATTCATGTGGATGGTTGATGTGGGTGTGATGTTGCTTTAGACTGGAGATAATGCTTATACTTTTATTTGATTGCTATCATTAATCTGATTGAATAAACACGAGTGTTTCTAAAAAAAAAAAAAAAGAAAAAAATCATTTTGAATTTGAATTTTATTTTCGCTTTATTTGCTAGGGACTAGCAATAAGCTGGTTGGGGGGTGTGTTGAGTGTTAGAAAATGCATATTTATAAAGGAGAAAACCGTCATTTTACATTTCAAGTCTTACTAACAACCCTTACTTTTATGTATTTAACCTTCTTGTGATTTAATTACATGTGTTTTATTTTAATTAAGTATTTTATGTATTTTAGGGGCATTATAGTCATTTCACAATAAAGGAGAAATCAGACGGCAAAACGGACATCACTTTTGAACTCAGGACGGTCAAAAACCTTAGGAGGAGCATAAAAAGAAAAATGGCACTATTCACATGTACGGTACTATTCACGTGTACGGTACTGTCTACGTTACTGTTCACGACACTGTTCACATAGACGGATGATGACGTGGCATTGACCGATGATGTGGCATTGACTGATGAGGTGTCACGATCCTGTTGGACTAAAATTCTTATGTACTGTTGATGGTGACGTGGCAGCATATCAGTGGACGAAAAATCTCGTGTACGGTGCATGCATCACACAGGATTATTTTCAACCAAACCGCGTTACTGTTCATCCGGGTCAAACCGCGTTACTGTTCAAAGTCGGGTCAAACCGTGTTACTGTTCATCCGCGTGGTCAAATCGTGGACTGTTGACTGATGACGTGGCGCAATCCTAAGCGTCCAAACTGTTTTTAATCCGATGGCCATGATTTACTCCATGTATCTATAAAAAGGGGGCCTCTCCCCCCTAATTGGATATCTCTGAATCCATTTTTGGGATCCATTTTCTGTAATTCCCTCTCCATCTTGTATTTTCTTCGTATTTTAATAAATTTCCATTTTGCCCCTAGTTCAATTATGAGTGGCTAATTTTCTTTCAAGCTTGGGTTGAAGGTGAAGTCTCAACATGTGTCATGGGCTTAATTTGGTAAATTTATTTTCTCTTCCCCTCTAGTTTTTTTGGATGTTTTAACTTCTCGTCGACAAATAATACTAATCTTGTCTAGTACCGCCTTGGTTACACCGGCCCTCTAGTACAAGGTTATTATTATTTGGCATGATAAGCCCTTAGCACCATATTGATTAGAGCGTGGTTCATGAGGTGTGGATTCCCCCCTCATGATTTAATTGGCATTAATACGGATTATTTAGCCCATGATGCATGTTGATACGGATCCAGATACGCAAGTACGTCATTTCAATAGAATTCTCTTCAATTTATTCTCACCATTTCAATACCAATTTTAGAATTTATTCTCTCCATTTTAATTTAAGTTTTAGCATATTCCAATCATTTCCACCACAAATCCAATCACCCATTCACAAAATTAATTCTACACAATTAAAATCCACCTCCTCGTGGAATCGACACTCGTCACCGTTAATCTATACTACAACAGATTCGTGCGCTTGCGAGTATATTAAAATTTGCACAACATTATTGAGCTTCAAACTTGATTTTATTTCATTTTTATTCATACATTGAGCTCTTATTTATAATCAAACATATTGTGTGAGTGAAAATTTACTTGTAATCTTTATCTTTGAGTGATTGTAAGTGTTGGGATATATTTGATTTAAGAAATTCAGAATAATCTCTTATTGTAAAGGTTTATTGACACCTTGGAAGTCAATTGTAAGAGTTGTTGAAGCCTTAGAGGTTTGCTTAGTGGAATCCTCAAGCCTGGTGAGTTTGGAGGCGTAGACGTAGGCACGATTGGTCGAACCACGTAAAAATCACGTGTTTGGTCTCTCTTACTCTATCTCTTTAATTTTTTTTGTTGCACATTAACCTGTTCATTTCGATTTTGATTACTTAGTTTAATTCGCATTTAGTTTCTTAATTGCTTTAACTTTTAGAAACTCAATTCACCCCCTCTCTTGGGTTGCATATCTAGTATTTTATTTGGTATTAGAGCTTGGTTCTCTTATTAGGACTTAACCGTCTAGAGTAAAAGATCCATAGCAACCCAAAATGATTCTACTTTTCGGGAAGGACAATCAACAACTAGACCACCATTTTTTTTATGGTAATGACTACCCTTATTGGAAAACTAGAATGAGAATTTATTTGCAAGCACTAGATTATGAAATTTGGGAAGTTGTATGTGATGGTCCATTCATGCCTATGACTAAAAATAAAGTAGGGGAAGATATTCCAAAACCTTTATGGGAATGGAATGAATTGGAAAAGAGAAAAACTTCTCTAAATTCCAAAGTTATGAATGCCTTATTTTGTGCACTCAATAAGAAAGAGTTTTATAGAGTGTCTAGTTGTGAAAGTGTTAATGAAATTTGGAACAAACTTGAAGTTGTTTATGAAGGCATAAATCAAGTGAAAGAGTAAAAAATTAGTAGATACACTCGACAATATAAATTTTTTTCAAATGGAATAAAATAAGAGTGTGTATTCTATGTATACTAGATTTACGAACATAGTAAACACTCTAGGAGTCCTAGGAAATACCTTTTCGAATAACGAGAAAGTTAAGAAAATTATTAGGTCACTACCAAAGGAATGGAAACCTAAGAGGATTGCCATTGAGGAAGCCAAAGATTTAAATACTTTACCTATTGATGATTTGATTGGTTCTCATATTTCATATGAGGAAGACTTGGTAGCAGAAAAAGGCAATGAGGAGAAGAAGAAAAGCATTGCTCTCAAAGCCTTAAAACATGAGAGTGATGAGGAAAGCGAGCTGGATGATGAAGAGATGGCTACGTTGGCTAGGAGATTCATAAAATTCTACAAGAAAACTAGTGAGCAGAGATAGTTCAGAAACTACAAGAACCAAAAAGAGAAGGAGCCAATCACATGTTTTGAGTGTAAGAAGCCTGGACATATACGAGCAGAATGTCCTCTCCTTAATAAGCTAAAAAAAAAGGCAACGATAGCCACATGAGATGACAGCGATGAGGAAACAAGTGAAGATGGAGAGCAACAAGAAATGTCTAATCTATCTCTCATGGCAATTGGAGATGAATCATTGGACAAATTTGATGAGGTTAATAATCCTACTTATGATGAATTGAATGATGCTTTTAAAGAATTGCATGATGATTGGGTAAGATTAGGTAAAAAGAATGCATCCTTTAAAAAGAAAATGCTAAAAACTTCAAATGAAAAGGATGCTTTACAAAAATGCAATAACTCATTAAATGAAAAGATTAAAGAACTAGAATTAGATAATAAAATGTTGCAAGATAGAATTGCAGCATTTAAAGGTAAACAAAGTATTTTATATGAGCATGAAAAATCACATATTCATGAATTACTTAAAGAAAATAAAGTGCTTAAGAAAAAGAGTGATGAGCTCAATGAAATTGTGTTAAAATTCACAATTGGTCAAAAGAATTTGGAAAAATTATTGAGCACTAAAAAATGAGTGTTTGATAAAGGAGGACTTGGGTATAAGCCTAACTTGAAACAAAAATATTATAAGAATTATTTTGTTAAAGCTACCTCCACAAGTGATTATAAGTTTATATGTCATTATTGCAATCAAAATGGTCATATGAAATATAGATGTCCAGTGAAAAGAAATGCATATTATGGTGTAAAATGTGTTTGGGTTCCAAAAGGAACTATTGCTAACACTCAAGGACCAAAAAATGTTTGGGTACCTAAGACTTGAGATTTTCTTTGCAGGGTTTGAAGAAAAAGAAGAATAAATAGTATTTGGATAGTGGTTGCCCAAGACATATAACGGGAAATTATACACACTTATTAAGTTTTACTAAAATCGAAAATTGTGGAAATGTTTCCTTTGGAGATAATTCAAAGGCAAAGATTCTCAGAATTGGTAATGTTGGTAAAGTATCCTCAACTCTAATTGAAAATGTATGTTTGGTTGAAAATTTTGAAACACAATTTGATTAGAATTAGTCAATTGTGTGACAAGAGTTATAAAGTTATTTTTGATAAAATTAGATGTGTTATTGAGAATGCATGTGATAGCAAAATTTTGTTTATTGGAAATAGATGTGGCAATGTTTATACCATTGACATAGAGTGTGCATTTACTCATGATAAATATTTTTCTGTATTGCATGATGATGGGTAGTGATAACTTAGAGAGTAAATGATGTGTTTCTATTGCATTTTTGTTACATTTTGCATAAATATTCATTTTAGTTTACTCTTAATAAATTTTGCTTGATTTAGAATAATTTGTGCTTAAATTGTGTGCATAATTGTAGGTGTCCAGAAGCTCATATTTCATAGAAGGAATGCTGATGCAATAGGCTTGCAAAAATGAGGAAGAACATGGCTACAAAAGAATTGAAACAAATCTGGAACAATATAGTGTTGTAGCTGTTGTTGTAGCAACCATTGCTGTAAGAATCCGGGAACAACGACAGAGAAAATTTAGCCCGGGATACTTGCAGAATCGGGATCTGCAGTTTCCTAATCTGACTAATGTGCGCTCTAGGCTTCTGTTTACCTTAGTTTTCATATATAAAAAGAGCACGCATCATATAGAAAAGGGGGTGGTGAATTAACATCGAAGAAATCAAAAGGAAAATAAGGAAAAATTAGAATTCAAGGGAAAACAAGTCTGCACCAGTGAAGAAATCGGTAGAATTATTTGGATTCAATTTTCATCGTTCTTTACTTATCTCATTTATTACTCTTTGATTGAAACGATGTATTTCATGGCTGATACTTTGCTGTTTGTTTTTCTTTTTCAAAATATGAACTAAATTTGATTGTAGTTGAGTGACAAACAATCTCAATAGGTTCTTGACTGTTCTTATGAGTTGCTGCAAGATTGCTATAGCATTTTGCTCTAATAGCTTATATTATAATCATTATTTCAATTGACCTCCCATTTAATGGTTCTAGTTAAAAGAGAGCCGCAAAAGGGCCTATCTTAGTGGAAATTATTAGAGTAATACTTGATCTTAATTTAAGTTTCCTGGATTGAGTTTAACTTGAGTCCCAAAAGGGCCACACTTGAGTTAAGATTTGTGAAAAACTAGATATAGGGATTCAGCTTGTAGGGTGGTGAGAGTGTATGTTCATAATGCCATACCTTAGGTGAAATAACAATTGGTCATTGTTAGGGTGCTTAAGGGTATGAGAAGTCCAACAAGCGATAGCTGAGGATGCAAAATAATTCTACCCAGTGCTGTAGGAATTGCTATAGAAATGGTGTTAATTTGAACAAAACAGTCAGCCCATAAAGAGAGTTTGATCATTCAGCTACCTCATTCCCATTAAATTCTTTGTACACAATTAATCTAATTTACTTTATTACTGCATTTATTTTATTAAAATTGTTAATTTCGGTAGTAATCAACTTTAATTAGATTTCTCTTTAGATAAAGGAAATTTGCACTATCGTGATTGCTGTAGCATTTCTAGTAACATCAGTCCCTGTTGAGACGATCTTGAATATTCATCACTTTATTACTTGTTGTGTACACTTGTACATAACATCAATAGCAATTGAGTTAAAATAATCAACAAGTTTTTGGCGTTGTTGCCGGAGATTGATTGTTTATTTTCGAAGTGTGAAGTTAACGTTGATAGTACCAACTTGATTTAATTCATTCTTTTTATTGATTTAATTTGTCTATTTATTGACAGATCAAGACTTGCATGCGCAAAGACAGACATGTTGAATTTCAATTTGATCCTGAGATTGAAAAGACTGTTAAGAGATTAAGAAGAGAGCAAAGAAATTCAAAAACTGCTTCAGAAATAGATAACTTGAAAGATGTGGGAAACTTGGATCCTCACGGACCACTACAATCTGTCAATGTCAAGGGGGGGGGGGGGGAAATGGGCAAGTTAATCAGAGACAACCAGGCAACAACAATATCATTTACATGGCAGATGACAGAGACAAGGCTATCAAAGATTATGTTGTATTAACTCCTCAAGTTGTACATCCTGGAATAGTCAGACCTAAAGTGAAAGCCGCCAACTTTGAACTTAAATCAGTGATGTTTCAAATGCTGCAAACAGTGGGTCAATTTAATGGACTGCCATTTGAAGATCCTCATCTCTATCTTAAGTTGTTTTTGGAAGTAAGTGATGCTTTTAAAATTGCTGGAGCAATGTAGGATTCTTTAAAACTAAGACTTTTTCCTTACTCCTTAAGAGATTGAGCAAGAGTATGGTTGAATTCCTTACCATCTGATTCTATCACTACATGGAATGACTTGGCTGACAAATTCTTAATGAAATATTTTCCACCAACCAAGAATGCAAAAATACGGAATGAGATCACCTCTTTTCACCAACTTGAAGATGAGAGCTTGTATGAGGCTTGGGAGAGATTTAAAGAATTGCTCAGAAGATGTCCTCATCATGGCATTCCCTGTTGCATACAGCTAGAAACCTTTTACAACGGGTTAAATCCAAGTATGAGATTGATGGTTGATACTTCAGTAAATGGAGCCCTATCATCCAAATCTTACACTGAAGCCTATGAAATTTTGGAGAGAATTGCCAATAATAATTATCAGTGGCCATCAACTAGACAAATTGTAGCAACATAAGCAGCAAGGGTACATAACATAGATGTAATTACAACACTGTCAGCTCAAGTAACAGCATTGACTAACATGATGAAAGCCATGACTTCTACTCCTGCAGCAGTAAAACAAGTTGCTGAATTATCTTGTGTGTATTGTGGTGAGGAGCATGTATTTGACAACTGTTAAGGGAATCCAACATCAGTAAACTATGTGGACAACTTTAACCGACACCCCAAGAACAACCCATATTCAAGTACTTACAACCCTAAATGGAAACAACACCCAAATTTCTCGTGGAGTAATCAAAATCAGCATGCTCCAGCACCTAGTGGGCAGAACGAGGCAAGCTTAGCCACTTGGTTTTCATCAGCAGAATCAAGGGTAAAAACACACTAGCCATGATCAAATAACCTCATTGGAAACACTTATTAAGGAATATATTGTGAAGAATGAAGCAATTGTGCAAAGTCAAGTTGTATCTCTAAGAAACCTAGAAAACCAAATTGGACAGCTTGCTACAGCAATGAGTAGCAGAACTCAGGGAAGTTTACCTAGCAATACAGAAGATCTAAGAAAAGAGGGTAAAGAACACTGTAAAGTAATCAACTTAAGATCTGGAAAGAATGTTGATATTCCCGTTGATGTGACTAAAAAGAGGTTGGAACTTAACTCCTCACAAGAACCACCTCAAGATAAAATGATGTTACAGCAACCCAGCCATCAAGATACTGGTGCTAGCGGTCACGTTATAACAACCTTGGAAGGAAATCACCCAATAACTGCTGAAGAAGATGTTGCAACACTAGTGGTGACAACTTATAATAAATTAAAGGAGCAAAGATTGGTACCTCTTGAAGCTGTACAGCAATTTAGGCATCCACCTTCTTTCCCACAAAGATTCCAGAAACAAAAACAAGACAAATAGTTTAGTAAATTCCTGGAAATACTGAAGCAGTTACACATCAACATACCTTTGGTGGAAAAGAATGTTGGGAGAATTTGAAACTATTGCTTCAATATATGAATGCAGTCACATGCTTCAAAGTAAGATTCCTAAAAAATTGAAGGATCCAAGAAGCTTCACAATACCATGTTCAATTAGAACTAGGTACAATGGCAAAGCACTTTGTGACTTGGGAGCCAGCATTAATCTAATACTATTATCTGTATTTAAGCAATTAGGAGTAGGAGAGTGCAGGCCAACAACAGTCACTCTATAATTGGCTGACAGATCTCATGCATACCTTGAAGGAAAGATTGAGGATGTATTGGTGAAGGTTGACAAATTTATCTTTCTAGTGGATTTTATTGTACTAGATTTTGAGGTTGATAAAGAGGCACCAATTATACTTGGAAGACCTTTCCTGGCAACCAGGAAGACTCTGATAGATGTGCAGAAAGGAGAGCTACCCATTAGGGTAAATGACCAACAAGTCACTTTCAATGTATTAGAAGCCATGAAGAGTCCTGATAAGGCAGAAGATTGTAATTTTTGAGTGTTGTGGATCTTTCTGTAGGTGATAGAATAAATAGATGCTGTAGTAAAGAGGTTATCAAAGTTGCCACTTTTGAAAGCTTTGAAGAAGAAAATGTTGCAGTAAACCAGATAGATTGGATGGGAGAAAGGCAACCTAACAAACATAGCAGATTTATTGAACCTCTAAATCTTTCAGACAGGGATGTAAAGACGACTTTACCATCTATTGAATCACTTTCTACTATTGAATTAAAATTGTTACCTTCACATTTCAAATATGCTTATCTTGGTCAGAACAATACACTTCATGTAATCATTTCATCTTCTTTGGATGCAGATCAAGAAAGGAGTCTGGTAGATGTGCTTGGGAAATTCAGAAAAGTAATTGGATGGACTATGGCAGACATTAAAGGGATCAGCCCATCCATATGCATGCATAAAATTCTATTAGAGGATTGTTACAGCAATTCAGTAGAGCAACGAAGAATGCTAAACCCCATTATGAAGGAAGTTGTGAAGAAAGAAATCATCAAATGGCTGGATGCTGGGATCATATACCCGATATCAGATAGTCATGGGTGAGCCCAGTACAATGTGTTCCAAAGAAAGGAGGAATAACAGTGATAGCAAATGAAAAGAATGAACTTATTCCTACAAGAACAGTGACTAGATGAAGGGTATATATGGATTATAGGAAGCTCAACAAAGCCACACGAAAGGATCACTTTCCACTTCCATTTATAGATCAAATGTTGGACAGACTTGCTGGAAAACAATACTATTGTTTCCTAGATGGGTATTCAGGTTATAACCAAATTGCTATAGCCCTAGAGGATCAGGAAAAGACTACATTCACCTGTCCTTATGGAATTTTTTCCTTCAGAAGAATGCCCTTTGGTCTGTGCAATGCTCCAGCAACTTTTCAGAGATGTATGATGTCTATTTTCTCAGATATGGTAGAGCAAACATTGGAAGTCTTCATGGATGATTTCTCAGTCTTTGGAGAAACGTATACTGATTGTTTACACAAATTGGAAGAAGTTCTTAAAAGATGTGAGATGACTAACTTAATACTCAATTGGAAAAAATGCCACTTCATGATGCAAGAAGGCATAGTGTTGGGTCATAGGGTGTCCAAGAATGACATAGAGTAGATAAAACAAAGATAGAAGTGATAGATAAATGCCACCTCCCACTTCAGTCAAGGGTATTAGAAGTTTTTTGGGACATGCTGGATTTTACAGAAGATTCATAAAAGACTTCTCCAAAGTAGCTAAACCATTATGCTCACTACTAGAACATGACAAGCCTTTTCATTTTGATAAAGATTATCTTCAAGCTTTTAGAGAACTGAAGAAAGCTTTGATCACTGCACCAGTGGTTATAGCACCAGATTAGACTCTACCTTTTGAGCTGATGTGTGATGCCAGTGACTATTCTGTTGGGGCAGTGCTGGGGCAGAGAAAGAACAAGGTTTTTTTACTCTATAGACTATGCCAGCAAAACTCTTACTCCAGCTCAAATTAATTACACCACTACAGAGAAATAATTGCTAGTAGTAGCATTTGCTTTTGATAAGTTTAGAGTTTACTTAGTGGGTATTAAAGTGACAGTCTACACAGATCATGCAGCCATCAAGCACCTAATCTCAAAGGAAGATGCGAGCACATTGACTAAACAAGACATCACTGAAATATTTCTTGATAAACAACTGTTAGTACTACAACATGCACAGATGCTGCAGCAACCAAGATCTCCATGGTATGCAGATTTTGCTAACTATTTAGTAAGTAGATTGCTACCACATGAGTTGAATTTTAAGCAGAAAAAGAAATTTCTTCATGATGTTAGAAGTTACTAGTGGGATGAACCATACTTGTAGAAGTTATGCTCAAATTAGGTAATCCGAAGATGTGTTTCAGAGGAAGAAATTCCACATATACTACGATTTTGCCATGCTGCAACATATGGAGGACATTTTAGTGGACAAAGAACAACTGCTAAAGTTCTGCAATCAGGTTATTATTGACCTTTTGTTTTTAAAGATGCTTATGAGTTTGCTAAATGTTGTGACAGGTGCCAAAAGACAGGAAACATAACTTACAAACATGAAATGCCATTGACAAACATTCTGGAAGTGGAGATTTTTTATGTATGGGGAATAGACTTCATAGGCCCCTTCCCACTATCCTTTGGGAATTTATATATCCTACTTAGTGTGGATTATGTCTCCAAGTGGGTAGAAGCTGCAGCATTACCCATCAATGATACTAAAGCAGTGGTGAATTTTCTTCAGAAAAATATCTTTTCCAGGTTTGACACTCCATGAGCAATTATTAGTGATGAGGGTACTCATTTCTGCAGCAAAGTATTTGCTACAGCAATGGCTAAATATGGAGTCAAACATAAAATTGCGACATCATATCACCCACAATCCAATGGCTAGGCAGAAGTATCTAATAGAGAAATTAAGAAGATTCTAGAAAAGGTAGTGAATCCTACAAGAAAAGATTGGTCATTGCGATTACATGACTCTTTATGGGCTTACAGAACAACATACAAGACACCACTTGGCATGTCTCCCTACCGAATTATGTATGGGAAAGCTGCCACTTGCCACTTGAGCTGGAGCACAAAGCATATTGGACACTAAAATAATTAAATTGGGATATACGTGCTGCAGCAGAGCAGAGGAAACTTCAACTATGTGAACTTGATGAATTACGGTTATTCTCGTATGAAAATGCAAGAATCTATAAGGAGAAGACAAAACAATGGCATGACAAACACATCTAATAAAGAAAATTAATCCCTAGTCAACTAGCTCTGCTCCATAATACCAGGTTAAGACTATTTTCAGGAAAGCTGAAATCTAGATGGTCTGGACCTTTCAAACTACTCAAAATTTACCCTCATGGGGCTGTTGATCTCTTAGATGAAAAGACAGGCCAGGAATTCAAAGTTAATGGGCATAGAGTTAAGCATTACATGCATTCAGCTCCAGATTGTTCAAAGGAGGTCTTACTCCTTAGTGAACCGGCATTGTGAGCACTCAAGAAAGGTTAGGCTGAAGGACCTTAAATCAAGTGTTCAATGGGAGGCAACCCATTACTGAGGCAGTCATTTTGAATGAAGTGGATCCTCCATGTTTTTGTTATAGTATTTTTTTTATTTATTATTTTTCTTATGTAGGATTGTTTAATTTTTATCTTTTATTGTTTTATTTTAAAAAATATGAAACATGCCAAGTCACACAATTCTTGGAGTTGGATTCAATACTGACAATTGGTGCTGTAATGTTAGCAGATTACAAAGACAAGTTACTTGACCGCAGCCATCTGAGGAGATTGTTGTGCAGATTGCTAGAGCATAAATTTTGTTGCTGCAACAACTAATTTTACCGTTACAGTAACTTAATTATGAAGCCTCACACTTTGCCGTTGGAGATAATATGTAACAACTGGTTGGGTGAACTTGGATATAGATTGGGGAAGAATGCATAATCTCTTAAATAACTGCATCAAACAATATCTATTTCTTATTTTATGGGATATGCTTAATAAATTCAAAAATTCTTTCATAATTTATCTCTTTCACCGAATTTGTTTTATTTATTTTCACCTATATAAGAGTTTCACTGTGCATGTTGACCTCTAACAATATTTTCTTTTCCTTTCACAGTCACAACTCCTCTACCTTATAACCTCTCCTCATCGTTTCACTCTTGGACATATTACCACAGTTATCATACTGCTGTAGCAATGCCAAGGTATAAAAGGACAGTCAGCCGACTAAAAGACCCCTTACGATTTCAAAGTTACCATGCGGAAGAGAAGTATGAAGAATTTATTGAACCGCGCAAGATTTTGGAAGAAAAAGGGTTTCAGTTCCCACCTCAACCCTCAGGAATTGTGCAATCATTATACACTACTGCAGCAAAGTGTGGGTGGCTGGAGTTTTGTAGCCACCCCCTAGACCATATGTTGCCACTAGTGAAAGAATTTTACGCCAACTTATTAAGCCCTGGTTAGCACAATAATTGAGTAAGAAACTCACTTGTACCATTAGATTCTCGAGTTATTAATGTTTTCTATAATTTACCCTCTGAAGTTAATTGCGAGTATGCCAAATTGCTTGACAAATTAACCTTACAAAGATGGAATAAAATTTTCACAACACTCACCGTAAAGTGTGCCTCTTGGGCTAATTAAGAAGAGCGTGTGATTAATAGGATAGATTTGACACCCATTGCTAAGGTGTGGGTGAAATTTTTAAAATTCAGATTTATGCCAACCACACACACCACCACTGTTTCACAAGAAAGGTTAATACTTTTGTATGTCATTGTTAGAGGGTTACCCATAGATGTGGGCAACATTATAGAAAAAGAAATTCAGGATTGTACCATGAAAAACCACAAAGCGGCTGCCTTGCTATTTCCTTTACTAATACATGCATCTGTGTGGTATCGGGAGTCTGCCTTGATGCAAAATATGAACATGTTAAGAATGATGGTGCTCTCACTGCACGTACAATCGAACGAATTACTGGTGAAGTTACCAGAGCCCCACCCAAACCGGCTGCTGTGGCAGGGGCAAGACCAATTGTTGGGTTAGGACAGTGAATCCAAGCACTGAGCACTAGCATCACTCAATGTGCTGAAGCTCAGCAGAGGGAAAACAATCGGTTTTGGAGTTATTTGGAGTACTTGGAGGACCACTTACACTAATTTGTTGTATATATGAAAAGTACCCACTGAAATTTCCCTAATTCGTTGCTGCAACAATACAATTTTGGTACCTCCATTACAGATGCTCTAGCAGTAGTCAGTGAAAATGCTACTGACACAAATGAATCAGAGGAAAAAGCTACAGCAGAACCGCAAGCAGAGGCCGATATAGATACTGATAACCAGTTAGACCAGCCTGAAGAAGAAGATGTCAAGTTTGCAACTGACAGTTCCCTAACAAAGGAGGAGGAAGAGCCTGAGAAAGAAGTCGATGAACCCCCAGCTAGGACCTCATCTATATCTAGGAAAAAGCACATCATACGAGAAGAGGAAGATGAACCTGCAGAGGAGCCTCATATCCCAGTCCTCTCTCGAAAGGGCAAAGAGAAAGTAATTACCCCCTGCCTTCGACGATGAAGCCGAGCAATCACGGCTAAGGGATATGCAACCGAAGACCCAACTCCAACTTCTTCACAGCAAACCCCCAGCAAACTTATTCTCGCTAGTCCAAAAGGACCGAGTAAAAGAAAATAGGGCACTTCTGGAGGTGTTGCTGCAACAGACACACTAGAACAAAAAAGAACCAGATCTGTTTCATCCAAGCAGGCTGCAACAACTGTAACTCCTCCCACTAGCCTGTTGCAGAGAAAGAAAAAAAAGTTGCCAGCTACCTCACCGCAAAAATCTCCTAAGGATCGACTGCGGAGCGCATCTAAAAAGCAGTGAAATGGCTGCACTTGTTGCAGTAATGTCCTAGCAATAGGGGAGTATCCCTTATCCTCCAGTTTATTTGACTTATCTTTGCACAATGTTTTCAAATTTACTTGTTTGATTCACTCTGCCAATCCCGTTGTTTTGTGTATGCATGTGTTAGTGAAAGCGTTTTTATTTTCTATGCTTATGGGGACACAACACCTTTTAAGTTTGGGGGGTTTGTGTTATCATATAGTGTATTATTGAGTGCATTGCATGTGTTGTGATGTTATTTGTGAAGTGAAGCTCTGTATCTACTACTTGTGTATGGATTTGAAAGCCTAATGAAGAAAAATTGAGTGTTACTCAGTATGTATGAGAATGCCCAGTAGGGATAGTTATAGATGGAGGTTGAAATTCTATCTCGACACTTAGACTTTGGTTGAGATTCATGAGGATGCTGCAGCAGAATCAAGAAAATTGCAAAGAGTAGAAAATATCTCAAGTTTGGGGGAGCTGTTGGTGTTGAACTGTGCTTATTAAAGTCTGCTCCAATGGCTTAAATGCCTGAGTGACCAGGGCTGAGTATGTACCCCATATGCAGACTTGAGTTAAAAGGCAACAAAAGTTATGAGCATTGTTGTAGCAATTGATATGAAAAAAAAAATGAAAAAAAAAGGAAGTCCCTTGTCTGAGAAATTGGGTAGCCAGGTCTGTTCATGAGCCCCATGTTCAGCCTTGAGTAAAAGATATCTTTAGATAAGATCATGTTATGACCATTGCTGCACGACCTCTGATATGTATGTTGAGTGAGTAATTGAGTGTCATCATTACAAATGATAAGCATTCACATAAAAGCTGAAGGGTTGAAAAAAAATATATTTTTGTTTGTTGAAGTACAATTTAAGTTTATTTGTGAATTCTGCTCTTCCATATGTGAATATATTTGTGTTCTGCCTCTGAATTATATGCAATATCTCTGTAATATTGTAGCACCTCTGGACTTTGATCAAAGTGGTGCACACACATTTTGGACAGAATGCAGCTTAAGTCTAGAACTGAACTGCTATGGCTATTTTGCATGATTAAGAGTGTGATTTGAGGGTGGAAGAATCCTTGCAACTTTGATGACAGAGCTGAGCTATTTGTTGCATGATTGGGTGATTGAAGTGTTAGCATTGTTGTCATTACTTGAGGACAAGTGGTGGTTTAAGTTTGGGGGTGTGATAACTCTATGAAATGAGAGTTATTATGACAATTCTAGACTTAAATCAATATTACTTAGAGAGTAAATGATGTGTTTCTATTGCATTTTTGTTATATTTTGCATAAATATTCATTTTAGTTTAGTCTTAATAAATTTTGCTTGATTTAGAATAATTTGTGCTTAAATTGTGTGCATAATTGTAGGTGTCCAGAAGGAATGCTGATGCAATAGGCTTGCAAAAATGAGGAAAAACATGGCTACAAAAGAATTGAAACAAATCTGAAACAATATAGTGTTGTAGCTGTTGTTGTAGCAACCATTGCTGTAAGAATCCGGGAACAACGACAGAGAAAATTTAGCCCGGGATACTTACAGAATCGGGATCTGCAGTTTCCTAATCTGACTAATGTGCGCTCTAGGCTTCTGTTTACCTTAGTTTTCATATATAAAAAGAGCACGCATCATATAGAAAAGGGGGTGGTGAATTAACATCGAAGAAATCAAAAGGAAAAGAAGGAAAAATTAGAATTCAAGGGAAAACAAGTCAGCACCAGTGAAGAAATCGGTAGAATTATTTGGATTCAATTTTCATCGTTCTTTACTTGTCCCATTTTTTACTCTTTGATTGAAACGATGTATTTCATGGCTAATACTTTGCTGTTTGTTTTTTATTGTAGTTGAGTGACAAACAATCTCAATGGGTTCTTGACTGTTCTTATGAGTTGCTGCAAGATTGCTATAGCATTTTGCTCTAATAGCTTATATTATAATCATTATTTCAATTGACCTCCCATTTAATGGTTCTAGTTAAAAGAGAGCCGCAAAAGGGCCTATCTTAGTGGAAATTATTAGAGTAATACTTGATCTTAATTTAAGTTTCCTGGATTGAGTTTAACTTGAGTCCCAAAAGGGCCACACTTGAGTTAAGATTTGTGAAAAACTAGATATAGGGATTCAGCTTGTAGGGTGGTGAGAGTGTATGTTCATAATGCCATACCTTAGGTGAAATAACAATTGGTCATTGTTAGGGTGCTTAAGGGTATGAGAAGTCCAACAAGCGATAGCTGAGGATGCAAAATAATTCTACCCAGTGCTGTAGGAATTGCTATAGAAATGGTGTTAATTTGAACAAAACAGTCAGCCCATAAAGAGAGTTTGATCATTCAGCTACCTCATTCCCATTAAATTCTTTGTACACAATTAATCTAATTTACTTTATTACTGCATTTATTTTATTAAAATTGTTAATTTCGGTAGTAATCAACTTTAATTAGATTTCTCTTTAGATAAAGGAAATTTGCACTATCGTGATTGCTGTAGCATTTCTAGTAACATCAGTCCCTGTGGAGACGATCTTGAATATTCATCACTTTATTACTTATTGTGTACACTTACACATGACATCAATAGCAATTGAGTTAAAATAATCAACAGTTGGCTATGACATAAAAGACTAGGACATGCAAGTATGGATTTAATTTTAAAGATTTTCAAAAATGATTTAGTTAAAGGTCTTCCAAAAATTGGTTTTCAAAAAGATAATTTTTGTGAAGGATGCCAATTTGGTAAACAAATCAAAATCTCTTTTAAAAGCAAAAATCAAATTTCTACTTCAAAACATCTTCAGCTACTTTATATAAATTTATTTGGGCCTTCAAGATATGTTGGCTTAAGTGGCAAGTATTATACTTTTATAATTGTTGATGATTTTTCTAGATACACATAGGTACTATTCTGAGCTAATAATGATGATGTTCTTGATGCTTTTAAAAGTGTTTTGTAAGAAAATTCAAAATGAAAAAGGACATGGTGTTGCATGCATTAGGAGTGATCATGGAAGAAACTTTGAAAATCATGCATTTGAAATCTTTTCTAATAATTTTGGCATTGTGCATCCATTCTCTTCACCAAGAACTCCACAAAAAAATAGAGTTGTTGAGAGAAAGAATAAGTCTATTCAAGAAATGGGTAGGATCATGTTGAATGAAAATGTATTACTTAAGTATTTTTGGGCCAAAACCATCAACATCGCTTGTTACGTTTTAAATTGTGTGTTGATTAGACCTCATCATAATAAAACTTCTTATGAGCTTTGGAAAGATAGAAAACCCAATATTGGTTATTTTAAAGTTTTTGGATGCGAATGTTTTACTATGAACACAAAAGATAATCTTGGTAAATTTGATCCAAAATCTTATGTTTGTATTTTTCTTGGTTATTCAAACACAAGTAAAGTTTATAGAGTTTATAATAAAAGAACTTTAGTTGTAGAAAAATTTATGCATGTTACATTCGATGAGTCTAACCCTTCCTCTACGGAGAAAGTTATTATTGATGATGCAGAGTTACAAAAACAAGAATCATTAAAAGACAAACAAGATGATACATCACGAGAAAATCAAGAGGAGCAACAAGAATAAACTAATTTGAAGCAAGACAGAGGTAATTTTTAAACACTTCCCAAAGAGTGGAGTTATGTTTTTTCTCACCCTAAAGACTTCATTTTAGGAGATCCTTCACAAGGTGTAACTACTAGATCATCATTTAGAAATACTTGTGAGCATACTGCATTCATATCTCAAATTGAAACAAAATCCTTTGTAGATGCAGAAAATGATGAATTTTGGATTATAGCAATGTAAGAAGAGTTGAACCAATTTGAGAGAAACAATGTATGACAATTAGTTCCTAAACCGGAACATCAATCTATTATAGGCACTAAATGGGTATTTAAAAACAAAATGGATGAATCCGGTGTGGTTGTAAGGAATAAAGTTAGATTAGTGGCTCAAGGTTACAACCAAGAAGAGGGAATTGATTTTGATGAAACATTTGCACCTGTAGCAAGAATAGAATCCATTAGGATGTTATTAGCATTTGCATGTCATAAAGATTTTATTTTATATCAAATGGATGTTAAAAGTGCATTTTTAAATTGTTACATTATGGAGGAATTTTATGTGAAACAACCCCTTGGTTTTGAAAATGAAAAATTTCCAGATCGTGTTTTTAGATTAACTACAACATTGTATGATTTAAAACAAGCACCTAGACCTTGGTATGATAGGCTCAAAAATTTCTTGCTGGATAATAGTTTTTCAATGGGTAAGCCTGATACAACTCTCTTCATTAAGCACAAGAATCAAGATATTCTCATTGTCCAAATTTATGTTGATGATATTATTTTCAATTCTACTAATGAGTTTTTGTGTAAGGAATTTTCATCTTGTATAAGTAAAGAATTTTAGATGAGCATGATGAGAGAATTGAAGTAATTTCTTGGACTTCAAATAAAACAAACTGAAGAATGAATCTTCATCAATCAAGCCAAATATTTAAGAGACTTACTTAAAAGTACTCCAATGAGCTCAACAATTAAGCTTGATAAGGATGAAAAAGGCAAGAAAGTTGATATCAAAACTTATCGAGGTATGATCAGATTCTTATTTTACTTGACTGCTAGTAGACCTGATATTATGTTTAGTGTATGCTTGTGTGTAAGATTTCCATCATGTCTTAAAGAATCTCATTTGCTTGCGGTAAAAATGATTTTTCGTTATTGAAGTGGAACTATAGATCTTGGCCTTTGGTATCCTAAGGGAACACATATAGACTTAACATGTTATTTGGATGCTGATTTTGCCGGATATAAGGTTGATAGGAAAAGTACTAGTGGAACATGTCACTTTCTAGGTCACTTTCTAATCTCTTGATTTAGTAGGAAATAAAATTCGGTTGCACTATCAACTACCGAGGCTGAATATATTGCAGCCAGAAGTTGTTGTGCTCAAGTCTTATAAATGAAACAAACTCTTAGAGACTTTGGTATTTACCTTGATAAAATTTCCTATCATGTGTGGTAATACTACTGTCATAAATCTTTCAAAGAATCATATATGACACTCAAGATCCAAGCATATAGAGATTAGACATCATTTCTTGAGAGATTATGTTCAAAAATGGGATATTTCATTGATTTTTGTTTCAACCGAAAAAGAGCTCGTTGATATTTTCACAAAAGCCTTTAATGAAGAACAATTTACTAAAATTAGGCATGAGCTTGGAATGATGAATGTTGCACAATAGCTTAGTTTTATGTGATATTAAATCTATTTTGTTGTTCGTGATGTGATTGTTTATTTGTATTAGTTTGAATTATGTGAATTCATGAATCATGCATTAAATTGGTCTATAAGACATTTCAGATCAATGAAATGATTTTGAAATGAATTAATTATTGGTCAAAAACAAAAATAGATGTGCGAATTCATATGTTGAAGAAAACAAATTGCCGTTTACTCAATAAATAGTTAACCATTTTTTGACAGAAACTAGGAAAAATATTCAAGAGGATAACGGTTTGTCGACTTCCCAATAACGGCTTGCCGTTTTTGTAAAATTTTTGGGAAGCATTCTAGAATGTTATCAGCTCGCCGATATCTTAATACGGCTCACTGTTATTGTGTGATAAAAGCATAGTAAATCATTTTCTTCTTCATTTTCTTTTGGCCTTGAACCATTTTCTCTCCTCACCACGACTATAACTCTCTCTCTGTAAAATTATTCATTTTCTTTGCAATTTCTTTCCAAATTGAAGCCGTAAAATCTTTCTCCAACAAGTTTAAAAGTTTTATATCCGATCAAAATTTGTTTTTAAACCCCAAATTAAAAATTCCCAATTTTGAAACCCTTATGCAAATCGAACCTATTTCTTCCAATTTTACTAAAAATTCCTCAATTTCTTGATCAAGTTAAGCCCATAATCACATCTCTTTACCTCGAATTTATCCATGGCTAATGAATGTCCTTCAAGATCTAATAGACGAGTTAAACAACGGGCTGGCAGGAGTCTTGCTCGTCCCCCTCCAATACCTGAGTTTGAAAGGGTTCACTTTTCTTCTGCTTCTCTCCCTAGAAGGTTGTAGACTCGCTTTATGACACGTAAAAGTTAACCGATTCCTTCTTTATTGATTTAGATGATTTTGAGGAATTGGTTGTTTGTAGTAGTAATTTGAAGGAGATGTTAGCACCATGGGAGACTGCCTTAAATCTAGAAGAGAAAGTGTATCCAAACCTAGTTAGAATTTGTTATTCAAATATAGAGTTTTCGGCTATTAGGTTGGATCAAATAGTTACATATGTTGGAGGCATACCCATTGAGTTCATTGTGGAGGATTTGAATTCTATTATAGGGACTGATCATGTAGGACTAGAACTTTATACCTCTGGGAAAGAAATCCAGTTTAGCCGTTTTTCTCGTGTAGATGCGGTTAGGAATATTTGTGGACGTCGAGACCTTTCTGACGATATTTGCTCACTGCCTTTTCGGTCTCAGTTGTTGTACATACAGATTAGAATCCTTCATAGTATTTTCCAACATATAGTTACTCCTAGAAAAGGGCATAATGATGAGGTAACTCACTTGGATGTTGGTTTGCTGGACTATCTTCTTAGAAGGCGTCCGGTTAACCTTGGGTATATTATTCTTCGTCACATGTTGTCTACACCTGCAGTGAACAACAAACTTTTTCCTTATGGTAGCATCATCATTAGGATTTTGAGGCATTTTAGGATTCCCATTACTGAGCCTGTGTATGATGAGACTAAGAGGTTGGGAGGTGAGATTATTCTTGGAATCGGTTTCCATCGGCGTAATGGAGAATAAGTGAAGATTACCTCATCTAAGAATGAGGATACGCTTTTAGCTCCTGAGGATGACCGTCTACTGAACAATATCTATTCTATTGATCAGTTTCTTGAATTTCGATTAGGAGCTAGACCTCGAGTTCCTTGTCGAACTACAATTGCCCATGCTGAGGAGCTAGAAGAGTAGGAGGAGCATGATATGGATATTGATGTGAGCTCCTGCAGATTCTTCAGCATCTAAGGGCTTGATGCAACAACTTCTAGCGAGGTTCGTACTCTTTCGCTACAACAGTAGCAACTCGCATCTCGCTTCGATACTATTCAGCAGTTCATCTTAGGTCAGTAGTAAAAGCTTTGTGATACTCAGAGACGCATCCTCACTACCCTTGGTTTCCCTCTTGCTGGGTTTTCATCTTAGCCACCTCCTTAGCTTATCTTTCTCTGTTTTATATTTTCCCCTTGTTTCGCACATACATTTGTCATCTCATTTTTATATTTTGGATGATATAACTATGTTGTATGTACTCTTTTAGTTTATATGATATTTGGATTGCTTGATGATTTTGATGATTATATGCATGTTGTTTATTGGATTAACAATTGTTTTGTGTTGATGAATTTCTGAGGTTGAGATAGTTTGGTTTTGTTATTAGAGTTGAGATGGTTTAATATTATATGGAAATGTCTTTAAATATTTTTGTATTTGAGGATATGCTATATTTAAGGGGTGATTTTGCCGAAATTTCAGCTCACACAAAATGGGTAGTATATGCACTTCTATCTATAGCCTTTTCCATTCTATTTCTTTTTTATAATGAAGGGGGAGATATATAAATATTGATGGATACATATACTTTTGGTTAAAAATTGATTGGTCATATACTAAGGGGGAGCACATACTTCGGGGGAGTAAAATTGTATAATCTTGTAATATTTGTCATCATTAAAAAGGGGGAGATTGTTAACTTAGATGTTTAATGATTTTGGTGATAACAAACACGTTTTAAATTGATAAGTCTAAAAATTTTACTAATCGGATTATAGTATGAAAGCCGTATAATATTCTAAGAAAACGGTGAACCATTTATTAGAAAACGGCAAACTGATAGCATTCTAAAGAGCAAATCTCAGATAACGGCAAACCGTTTATAGATAAGGGTGAACCAATTGTATTTAGGAGAGCAACTTTTAGATAATGGAAAACCGTTTATGGATAACTGATAACTCTATGAAATGAGAGTTATTACAGCAATTTTAGACTTAAATCAAGATCACTTAGAAAGTAAATGAGATGTTTTTATTATATTTTGGTTATATTTTGCATAATCATTCATTTTAGTGAGTCTTAATAAGTTTTGCTTGAATTAAAGTAATTTTTGCTCAAAACAGGTGCATAATTATAGGTTTTCAGAAGTTTATAATTCATGAAGGGATGCTGAGATATTAGACCAGCAAGAGGAGGAAAGAATATTGCCACAAAAGAAGTTAAGCACAACCAAGAACAGTGTAGTGTTCTAGCCGTTGTCATAGCAACCATTACTGTAGCAATCCTAGAGCACTGAGGGAGAAAACTTAGCACGGGTCTGTTGCAGAATAGCGATCTGCAGTTTCCTAATTTAACTCATACACGCCCGAGGCCTTTGTTTACCCTAGTTTTTAGTTATAAAAGGAGGCGTACACCACATAAAAAAGCGGCAAGAAATTATTATTAAAGACTTTAGAGAGAAAAAGAAGAAGAAGATCAGAATTCAAAAGGACGGCTTCAGCAGCATTGAAAAATCCCGCAAAATTATTTGGATTTACTTTTTGCCGTTCTCTGCTTATATCTTTCTTCTTTCTTCGTCTGATTTAATGTATCCCGTGAACAATATGTTGATGTTTGTTTTTCTCTTTCATAATATGAACTAAATTTGCTTGTAGTTGAGTGACGAACAATCTAATGGGTTCTTGATTGTTCTTATGAGTTGTTATGTCATTGCTGTAACATTTTACTCTAGTAGCTATTATTATAACTGTTATTTTGGTTGACCACCCATTTAATAGTTCAAGTTAAGATAGAGCCACAAAAGGGCATGTCTTAACGGATATTATTATAGCAGTACTTGATCTTAATTTAAGTTTCCTGGATTAAGTTTATCTTAAATCCCATAAGGGCTATACTTGAAGTTAAGATTTATGACACATTAGACATAGGTACTCACCTTGTAGGGCAGAGCGACTAAAGGGTCATAAAGCCATGTCATAGGTAGAATAGCAACTGGTTATTACTAATATACTTAAGGGTGTGAGAGTTCCAATACGTGACAGCTGAGGATGCAGATTAATTCTGCCCAGTACTGTAACAACTGGTGTTAACTTGATGAAAATCAGTCAGCCCATAAAGAGAGTTTGATCATTCAACTACCATATTCTCAATTGAATCTTAGACACATTTAATTTAGTTTATTTCATTACTGCATTGTTTTATTTAATTAGTTTGATCATTCAACTACCAAGAGATTGTGAATAATCTCTTATTGTAAAGGTGTATTCACAACTTGGAAGTCAATTGTAAGAGTTGTTGAAGCCTTGGAGGCTTGCTTAGTGGAATCCTCAAACCCGGTGAGCTTGGAGGCGTGTACGTAGGCACGGTTAGTCGAACCACGTAAAAATCACGTGTTTGGTCTCTCTTACTCTATCTCTTTATTTTTTTTATTTCACATAACTTGTTCATTTCGATTTTGATTACTTGGTTCAATTCGCATTTAGTTTCTTGATTGCTTTAATTTTTAGAAACCCAATTCACCCTCTTCTGGGGTTGCATGTCTAGAATTTCATTAGGAACAACTTTTATATATATGCGGACATGAAAATGTAGATTCCTATTACACTATAATGTTAATTGAACAAAAACTATAATAACATATGGTATACTAGAAAATTTGCACAAAATCCGCATTTAGGTATCTGTACCTAACAATTGTTATATGTATATATATATAGTTTTCCTCTTACAAGGATATCCTCACTTTAACATGCCACTAAAATATAAAAGAACACAGAAATTAGAGACTGCATTTTTTTCTCTATTAGTACATTGAAATACGTGTCTTTTATTTGTTAGTGGTGTCCTCAATTTAGCGATCTCACAACATTTTATAGGATAAATTCTTGTTTAGTACTTATATTTTGGGCTAATTGCCTGATTAGCTCTTTTATTTTGAAAAACACTACAAGACACTTCTGATGTTGAATATGTGACATTTATACTCTTATTTTTCTATATTTTTACAATAATACTATTGCAAAAATATTCTTCAGGACATTAATTAATTATCCATAAAAGCAATTAATTAACTAATTAACCTTAAAAGTAACATAATAATTTTACTTTTGGGATTAATTTGGTAAATTAATATTTTATAAATAATTATTAGTAAAATTATTGGAAAGTTATCAAACATTATTTTAAAATTATAGTGAGGATGATATTATAAAGTTATCAAACCTTAGAAGGGAATGAATATCATATATTTAACAAAAAGAATGTCTTGAGGAAATTTTCAAAATATAAGGACTAAAGAGATAATTAATTCAAAATATAAAAGCTAAATGAGCATATACTTTCTATATAATATGAGGGATCCCTTACTTAAACACAAGAAAAACACACACTCCAACACCATATATGATAAAATATACTACATTAGAATACTTGTTTTTCTTCTCTTTTAATTTATCTCTTACTTTATTCAATAAAGTAAAGGATTCCTTATTAGATAATAATTATATATGTGTGTGTGTGTGTGTGTGTGTGTGTGTGTGTGTGTGTGTGTGTGTCTTATTAGGAATATTTAACCATATTAAAATTAGGGATCAATTAAAAGGTAAAAAAAAAATCTAATCTCTAAGGTAGTGTATTTTATCTTGTAATGTATTGAAATATGTATTTTTTTTTATCTTTTACATTGTCCATGACTTTAATATAATCATGGATCTCTAATTGAAAGCTATATATATATAGTCATTTTCTAGTGCAGACGTTCTCATTTTATTTTCATGTGGATGTATTTTAAAACTGTGAGGTTGAAAAGAGTTAGTTTTTAACTTTCTTAAACCCTATGATTTTATAATTCATTAAAAAATTTTCTTAAACCCTACGATTTTATAATTCATTAAAAAACTAACTCTTTTAAATCGCACGGTTTAAAACTGTGTTCGCATTTAAAAAAATGCAGGCGTCTGCATATATATATATATATATATATATATATATATATATATATATATATATATATATATGGATTCCTAATCATTTTAAAGTGAAAGATAATCTAAAAGATAAAAAAAAAATATAAATTTCAACTCAGTGTAATTTGTCTTTAGTATATTGACATCTATATATTTTTTTAATTTTTTAACTTATATGAGTTTAATATAATTAGGAATCTCTGATTAAAAGTATATGTTGTGTGTACGTGTACGTTCTGAGATCGCATTAATATATAAATATTAAAAAATTTTAATATATTAAAAATTATTTTTGTATCTATTAATATATTAAAAAATATTATTTTTAAATTTTAAATACGTTCTCACTATTAAATTGATAGTGTTTTCGTTAAAAAATTATTCTATAAATATTTATTTAAGGTACCGTGCTAAAAAGTTCAAGAAAGTGCAATGTTTATTGCCAGTGAGGGTGCAACAAATGTCGAAACCTTATTGGATTGGACCTATGTTCATCGTCAACGTCTACATATTGACCTCTGGCAGCTCTATATCTTCAGCATATAAATATATGATATGGGAGCAGGCAGAGTGCGCTCATCTTCCTAGAAGGTGCAAATACTTTTGCTCTCTTAAATTTTTTATCACTATGCTATCTGCATATATAGATAATTAATAAAATCAAATTATGGATACCAAAGTTCTGTCCTCGGGAATCCGGTACACAAACTTGCCGGAGGGCTACGTAAGGCCAGAATCGGAGAGACCAAATCTGTCTGAAGTTTCTGAATGCGAAAACGTTCCTGTTATTGATTTGGCTTGTGATGATAGAAGCTTAATTGTGCAACAAGTTGCTGATGCTTGCAAGAATTATGGATTTTTCCAGGTTTGTGTTCAAACTTTCCTTGCCCTAAATCATTTGAGTTTGTTATATAGATGTATAAACGCGTTAATCAGTCATATATTGGTTGCATATACAGGCGATAAATCACGAAGTGCCTTTAGAAACAGTGGAAAGAGTCATAGAAGTGGCGAAAGAGTTTTTTAACCTGCCAGTGGAGGAGAAGCTGAAGCTCTACTCAGATGATCCATCAAAGACAATGAGATTGTCAACGAGTTTTAATGTCAACAAGGAGAAAGTTCACAATTGGAGAGATTACCTCAGACTTCACTGCTATCCACTTGACAAGTATGTGCCTGAGTGGCCTTCAAATCCATCTACCTTCAAGTAAGTACCTCTTTGATTATTCTGCTATTTTTCAATTTTTTTCGTTTTTCAAAATGACATATTAGATTAAACGCGGATACACACAGACACGCATTCTGCTATTAAGACAGCATTACTCGCCTGTGACGTGGCATGCTAATTGCTACTTTTTCTCTGTACACGACAAAAAAACTCAAATTGTTTCCGTTACAGTTTTTAAAGTTTGGATGATATTCTTCTCATAATTAGACAATAAATAATAAGTTTGAAGTATGATGTAGCCAAAACACATCAATGGAGTAATTAATTAACATGGCATTTTCTTTTAAGGAAAAAAAAAGGAAATGACATTTTTAACCGTTCTAACTTGTTGTTTTGTGGAGGAATTTTGAGCTCAATGTGTTGCATAGAATAAACCAGTCTCTCTCAATTTGATGCTTTGGTTCCCTACCTACCAAGTACAAAAGCCAACCTAGACCTTTTCTTTTCTTTTCTTTTTTTTTTTAATTTTGAATTGCATAAAAATGTTTGATTTATTATTAATTAGTTTAATTTTGCGGTAAACAACGGTAGGCTACCTAATAATAAAGTCATGAAAGCTTCAAACAACGGCCGCGGGGGGGAACCAAAAAAAAGAGTCATGGGCGCGAATAACCCGTGAAATAAATTTAAACGTCACAATTACGCTAGCATGGTGACATCACTCAAAGGAATCTATTCGGTAGCTTGGCAACTGGCAGGCACTAGACATTTTAGGCTTGTTTTTCCCTTTCTGAGCCTGTACGGTGTTTCTGCTTTGCCTCTCTAAATAAGCCACAGTCTAGCCCGAGGCGATTTCCCCTCTTTCAAGTGGTTAGTGGTCCATGACCATTCTAGAATAGACCGCAGAGGCGTAGAGCAAGAGATAAAAAATGAAGATATAATAATAATTTTATTTTGTTTTTATTCCTTTTTTGTTTGTGAAGAAAGATATTATAAAATTATGCTTTGGCTACGGTACTCACAAATTAAGCGTTATTAAACTGTCTTATTTTTTTAATTTTTGCTGATTTTTCTTCTTTTACCATATGACTGTGTCCAGAACTCTAAATCATAACGTATACATGAGTGCGATTAGATAGTTGGGTTTCTAAAATCAAGTTACTAAGATATTTGTTAACACTTATAGTTAGACTTTGCCAGCTTAATAATTTTTTTTTCCTAACTTCTACTCTATAGCTGCATCTTTTACTCCACAGTAGATATAATTTAAAAATTACAATACCTCATTCCTAAACATACCATTTATATCTTTTAATTTTATCTGCAACGTAGGAACTAAGTTGCAGCTGACGTAGGCATTGACATTTATTGAGTATAATTTTTCAAAAAATTATTTCTAAACTTTGACCGTTATTTGTGTTTGTCGCATAACCGTCGAATAAATTATCAGAGAAAAAAGAAGTAATGTACCAAAAATACAAAAAACTACTTAAGATGTTTACATTTTCATCAGCATAATTTTTTTTTTTTTTACAATATAAGTCGTTAGAATTGTTGTTCTATATTCTAGAAATGAATTGAATGCAAGGACTTCACTGAAGCCGCAACATATAAAATTGCAATTCGGGCCCGCGTTGATATGGAGTAGGGATGGCAAAATTCGGGTTCGGGTCTGGGTTTAGCCTTTTTAAATCCGGACCCGGATACCATTTTTTTTTTTTCAGACCCAGATTTTAATTCGAATTTTTTCACCCGGGTTCAACCCGGAAAAATTCGGGTTTCCAGATTCCGGGTTTTGAACCCGGATCAATGAATCAATATCAATTTTTAAAATTTTAAAAATAAAAAATTAATACATTTTCAAGCAATAACACATCTAGATTAATCAATAAAATTAATTAAAAAATAATATTAAAATTAGATATCCGAGTTCGGGTTATGGATGTCTGGGTTAACCTAAACTCGGACCCGGACCCGGACCCGGACCCGCATATATCCGGGTTATTAAAATTTATTCTGAACCCGAATTTTTTTACATTCCGATACGGGTTTAACCCGGCTTGAATCATCCGGGTTCGTCTGGGTCCGGACCGGATCTGGGTTATTTTACCATCCCTAATATGGAGTTTGATACCGTGGGGTCATCTGGAAACTACTTCGTACGTACACGATTGAAAATATCTGTCAGCGTGAGTTTCTCAGCATTAATGAACGGTGATACCGCCGGTGATGATGTGCAGAGCTGAGATCACGGCCGTTGACATTAAGAGTGAACGTCAACAAAATATAAATAATGGCCCCAACCCCAGAAAAAGTAGCCTCTCTGTGCATTAAATATTGGACAGCCGCTTGTTACGTGATTTGAAACTTTCAGTCCACCTAAAATTAATTTCAAGGACTCTTAAATTATTAAAATATTTGAGTGACAATATTTTAGAGATATAAACAAATTATTTTTAGGTTGTCATTTAAATAAATTTAAATGAGAATATTATTAATAAAAAATATAATTTTTAATATAATAACATATAAAAAAAATATAATTTTTAATCTATTAAAATTTATATTTTTATATTTTAATAGCATACTATATATATATATATATATATATATATTTTCTTTTCTTAGCGATGATATTTTTACTTTGTTAAATTAAATATATCAGTAAAATAAAAATATATGAATTTTAATAAATTAGAGATTTTATTTTTTAATAATATATTAAAATTTTTATTTTTATCTATTTTGACATTTTTATTTAGTTAAAATAAGAAAAACTTTACTCAGTTTTGCTGAGTGGGTGACATCATCCCCTGAATCCGTGTTTACGTAAGCTGATTGAAAATGCAAAAGTTAAATCATATCACATGCGTGTCTGATAACTGATTTGATGTTTGATTGGTGAGAAGTGCTCTATATTTTAGTCAACAATACACGCAACTATTTAATACAGTAGCTTGCATGGTTCCGCATCATAATCTTCTAGCGGTTTTGTTTTTTTCTTTGTTTTCCATTTTTAAAATCTAATGATATGCAAAAGCACAAACCGTAAAAATTAAATTAATTTCTCTGAAAAATTTAGTATAGAGCCATCTCTATGCCTCAGAGATAACCAATTAGTATAAATCAATTGAATTATCCCTCAAGAAAGCTACATATTTTTTTTTTATACACTGATATTACAATAAAAATTTTATTGATATTTTATAATCAAAGATTTATTGATATTTACTGTTAGAATTTTATTGGAACTATCTTTCTAATTTTATTTTAGCATATCCGGAATTTTTACCTTCACATAATATTAGAAGGATATCCATTCTATCCTAATTTTTGGGGAGGTAATTTTACCCTTATCTAATTGTTTTTTTAAAAAAAAACACGTATTCTAATCTAATGTTTATTTTAACTTGTTAGATCGTGACTTAATAATATTATAAAAATACTTTAACACCATTAGATGATTAAATTTTATTAATTTTCTTATCATTGATGGTATTTGAATTATGAGATAATGATAGTTAAATCTCCCAACTTATTATGCTCCAAAAAGATCATTGATTGATTCATATACGTGGAGCATATTCATCCTAAGATACGTTCTTATTAGATAATAATTTTATGCAAACCTAAGGGATATTTATTTATAAAGTACTCTATTTTAATCAAACATTAAAATATATTTTAGTTATTGAAAATAAACTTTCGGAATATCATCATAGTTTAGCTTATCATGAATGGTTTTTGTGCGAGGTAATAGGTAATTGATAATATCTCTCATTCCCTCCAAAATTTTATGCATTGTTTGGTGATTAAATCTGCAATGTCTTTTCGAGGAGTTAGGACTGGCCTTTTTGGATTGTTATGAAAACTTTCTAAAATAAAATTTGACTTATATTAGAAAAAGAAATAAAAAAAATATGAATTTTGCCATGATAAGGATGAGCGGTGGCAATAAGCCGATAACGGACAATTGGAGATTTCTGTGACCACACACATAGGGGCCTATGGGGATAAGTCTTTGGATATTTGCTGCTTCCCTTGCTGGATAGATATGACAGTTTTCATCCATGCGCCATCTTCAAAGTTATCATCATAATTATAAATAAATAAATAACCTAACGTTGGTAATTATCTTATAAGAGCGGCTAGGTACGTCTTTGGCAGCGCAGCCGTCTCAAAAGAGTCAATATGCAGACAAGTTAAAAATCAAGTAAAACACGACTCAAATGTGCACTATTTTGTTTTATTTTTGCAATGTATTGAATAAAGTTCTTACTTCTTAATTTGTTACTCTTAGCTCTGTGCGAATATTAAAAAAAAAATGCACTTACATTTGTATAAGATAAAAGTCTAACTATGGCTATTTGCATTCTTAGGACTAAATACTTTTCTTATCATTTTAGTTTGGTCTTTAATAAAGTAAAATAAGGATTCCTTATTACAAGATTACTCTTACACTTAGTTATAGCTCAATTCTCTAGAGGCCCACGATTTGGCTGGCTAAATATACTGAAAGGCTGAAGCATTGGTCTAATACCTAGTAGAATCTGTCACAAAAAAGTCATGAGTATGTGACCAAAAAATTAGAGACCAAGATATGAGATGAGGTTAAATTCTAATGAGAAATGATTTTGATTTGGTAGGGAATTTGTGAGTACTTATTGTTCAGAAGTTCGAGGACTCGGCTATAGAGTGCTGGAATTAATATCAGAGAGCTTAGGTTTGGAAAAAGATTACATAAAGAAAGTGTTGGGTGAACAAGGACAGCATATGGCTGTGAACTTTTACCCACCATGTCCAGAGCCAGAGCTTACTTATGGATTGCCGGGACACACTGACCCAAATGCCCTTACCATTTTATTGCAAGATTTAGAAGTGGCAGGTCTTCAAGTTCTCAAAGACGACAAATGGGTTGCTGTTAATCCCCTTCCTAATGCCTTTGTCATTAATATTGGTGATCAACTGCAGGTAATAACTAACAATATTTAATTTAATTTAATTTAATTAGCGCTTTCATTTTTCATTAATACTAATATATTGGTGCCTAAGCTCGGATGTCTGGATTTCGTAAAATTTGGATTTGAACTAGAATCATAGTTGTGCCTTATTGTACAATTCACCAAATTTTAGAATATTCGAATGTGGACCTGAGCATGGCTTATTATCAATATTCATCGGGTAATACATTTTAGTGACATTAACTGTAGGCATTGAGTAATGGAAGGTATAAGAGTGTGTGGCATAGAGCTATTGTGAATGCTGAAAAGGCAAGGATGTCGGTTGCTTCATTCCTTTGCCCAAATAATGATGCAATGATCAGCCCTCCAAAAGCATTAACAGAGGATGGATCTGGAGCCGTATACAGAGATTTCACATATGCTGAATATTACAGCAAGTTTTGGAGCAGAAACTTGGACCAAGAACATTGTTTGGAACTTTTCAAGAACTAGCTAGCAGCTGCCTTATTCCTGCATGCATTGGGGATTCTCCTCAGCGCCTGGGCTTCGCAACCAATGATGTCAATCTACCAGGAGTAATTGCAATGTGCCGCCAATTTCTATCTCCTTTAGTATTGCATTTAATTTTAGATTTTATGTGTATGACTTTCGTGTGCAAACTCCGTCATTGTTTTAACCTTTGAGTAGTGATGTATCTGACTCCCATCATTCATATTAGTAGCTCCACTTTTCAATTAACCATATCTATTTATAAAGTTACCCTTGTTTATCACTTTCTTAATTTTCATCACTCTCAATAGGAAAAAACACTTACACAGAGTATTGAAACATGAATTAAAGACCCTTCATCATTAGTAGAACAAATACATACGAAATTAAATTGAACTTCGCAAAGTAGATCATGTTTCATCAATTATTTATTTACGAAGCCCATCCACTAACCATTAACAATTTCAATATCTCATAGTACTCCGCTGCTTCTAGTCTCCATCCCAAATTCTAAAGATTCAAACAGGGTAAAAGCTCGTTTAGTCCCTATATTTTGAAGTTAGTATTCGTTTAGTTCCTATATTTTTAAAAATACCTCAAATCATTCCTACCATTAAATTATTGACACTTTTGCCATTATCTTTTGTTCCTTTTAACTTATTTTTATAATATTGCTCTATTATAATAATTTTTTAGACATTATTAAAAAGAAAAAAATAACCCTATTATAATAACTTTTTTAGAAATTATTAAAAAGAAAAAAATAAATTACCAATTTAACACCAAAAAATAAAATAAAATAAAAATATATATATTAATTTTTGTGGAACACACTCTTGAATTAAAATATTAATTTTTCTAAAAAAATTGATAATATAATTTTTTACGATATTAATTTTTTAGACATACGTGAGCTTCCACAAAAATTAATATATACCTTTTTTGTTTTTATTTTATTTTTGAGTTTAATTTGATAATTTAATTTTTTATTAATATCCAAAAAAGAAACATTATTGTAAAAATGTAATATTATAAAAGCAAGTTAAAAATAATAAAAAATAATGGCATAAGTGTCAATATTTAGTAGCAGGGATGTTTTGAGGTGTTTTTAAAAATACAGAGACTAAATAGACACTAACCTCATAATATAGGGACTAAACAAGCTTTTACCCATTCAAACAAGAGCGTTGTCTCTACTCTCAATTTCTTCAAATGATCAGATCTGCTTCTTATGTTCCTCCAATTCTGCATTTCTTTCATCAATCTCTCGTGTGGAGCCTTAGTCATCTCCATAAATAACTGGATAGTAGAGCTTTCTTGATCAGTTTCAAAATCAATCGCATAAAAATGAAGCACCGCTTTCTGCAAATTTAAGATAAAATCAATTCTAAACCTGGTATCCAGCACCTGTTTCCGGTGTTTTTTATCATGAAAAATGATGTTAAGATGTTATACTTGAAGGACTAATGGAGTTCTTCGGAACTTGAGTAATAGTTCGGAAAAAAAAAATTGATACACAATGATAATTTTAGAAATAACTAAATATTAATTGAAAAGTGTGGGGTAAATATCCTAACGAGGAGTCAAATAACATTAATCTTTAACTTTTAAATAATTGATACTCGGCTATTTTTCGAAACTTGAGTAATAGTTCAGAAAAAAAAATTGATAAACAAGGATAATTTTAGAAATAACTAAATATTAATTGAAAAGTGTGGGGGTAATGATACAAACGATGAAACGAAGAGTCAAAATAACATTAATTTTTAAATTTTCAATAATTGATACTCGGCTATACCATTCTATTTTATTTCTTTCATTAAATGGTTGGCCACGTGCCTTCTCATCATTCACTTGCAAATGTGCAGCAAAATGCTATTGTTGAAAGTCAAAGAGCACTTATTGCCAATTTTTTCTAGCTAGTATATTGTTTTAGACAAATTTTTGGGGTAGGAAAAGATAAATCTATTTAGAACAATAAATTTATATTTTTAGGGGAGATGAGATATTTTACTGGTTTGTTATGTGCGGTGTTTCTGAAATTCGGAGGAGGTGAAAAGAGAAGAGGGAGGTGGTAACAATGGAGGAAAGTCTGAACCAAGAAAAATGTCCTTCGAAATGAGTTTCGCGCCGGCAAAACAGTGAAATAAAAGTTAGAGGTAAAGCCGGGGTACCCCAGCGTTCACACTCCGATGCTCAAGTTAGCAAACTCCAATTTTTTTATGGTAAAGAGAGTTGGTCAGCCCTATGTAAATCAGGGTTTAAGGTTGAAGAAAATCTATTTTTTGAAGTGTGAGTGTTGATGGTGAATGAAAAACATGATGGAGAATAAAACCTAGACACCTTTATATATGGAGTACCTCAGCTGCCCCGTGGCGTATCATTTTTCGCTATTAGCTATCCCTTTTCAGGCATTTCACGTCTTTTATCTTTTTATGATTTTTGAGCCGTTATGTGCATGCTTGGGAATCAAGAAGGTGTTCGCGGCATATCTCACCCTTTGGAAACGTGGCGCGCTGCAGAATGATGCAGGGTACCTTTGAAGTGGTTGTCGGGTAGGCGGCTGAGGACTACTGTCCTTTATTTTTGGACAGAGGCGGTTGTCCCCCTTTTTAGTACGATGTTTTTTATTCCTAATTCTAACAAAATCTAATATTATCTTTTAAAAGGTGGAGACATTTCTCATGGCAGACTTTTTTAGAAGATTCTCATGAGTCGAATCTGTTGGGTACCCCAAGTTTATAGGTTACCCTCGATCTATGCGGGGTACCTTAAGTTACTCTAGAATTATGTCGGGTACCTCTAATTATGTTGGGTACCTCAAGTTATTCCGGGTACCTTGAATTTTGCTAGAGTTATTCCGGGTACCTTGAATTATACTGGAGTTATTCCGAGTACTTGAATTATGTTGGAGTTATTCCGGGTACCTCGAATTATATGGGGTACCCCAATCAATGTGGGATACCTCGAGTTACTTTGGAGTTATGCGAGGTACCTCTGATCATGCCGGGTACCTCTAATCATGCCGGGTACTTCTAATCATGCCGGGTACTTCGAGTTATTCCGGGTATCTTAAATTATACTGGAGTTATTTCGGGTACCCCGAAATTATACGAAGTACCCCAATTTATGCAGGGTACCTCAAGTTAATCTGGAGTTATGCGGGCTACCTCTGATCATGCCGGGTATCTCTAATTATGCTGAGTACCTCGAGTTATTCCGGATACCTTCGATTATGCTGGAGTTATTTTGGGTACCTCGAATTATGCTGGAGTTATTTCGGGTACCTTGAATTATACGGAGTATCACAATCTATGTAGGGTACCTCGAGAGTTACTCTGGATTTATGCGGGGTACCTCTAATCATGCCAGGTACCTCTAATCATGTGGGGTACCTCTAATCATGTGGGGTACCTCGAATTATGTCGGGTACCTCAGATTACACTGAAGTAATTCCATTCGTCGACACGTGGCGTTCTACTATCTTTCTTGTTTTTCCCCCAAACAACATCCCCTTAGTTTCTTTTGGCGAGAAGTATTGGAGGCAAAAGAAACTTACATAAAAAGTAGGAGCGACACGTGGTGATATAAAGTTTAGCTTGATGGGCAGTTGAATAGAAAGCGCCTCTAAGGGTACCCTGAAAATCCAAAAATGGAATATGGGTTCCATTTCCTTAGAAATGGCTACCAATTTGGACATGTAGGAAAGGACGGAGCTGATTTATCAAAAAATTTCATTTATTTCTGGGGAAGAACACCAATATGGGTAGAGGGTATTGTTAGGGTACCCCACCATTGCCCACAGTTTGTTTTTTACCGATTGCCATGTATAGATCGTTGTGGTGAAAGCTTCAATGCCGTTTTTTGCCATTTGAGAAGCGGTTCATCAGTTACCCTAGGATCCACCTTATTTAATGGTACATTTCCTCCACATGCTCCAGGGACAAAAAGAAAATCACAAGGCTCATTTTCTGGTAGCTTAAAGGTACCTCATGTACACAAAAAAGAAAGATGGGCTCCAACCTTATAAAGGGAAGCTCTTTGGAGTGAACAAGACTTTGAGGGGACACTTTAATAAAGTTTCAGAGGAGAAAGACCATAAGGTGGAAGACCCTGAGGAACTTTAAGTTAAGCTTGAGGGCTTGGTACCTCGACAGAAGAACATAGTTGACAATGCTTTTGAGCGCATCATGACCGAGGAATGGAGTGTTGATCTGGGGCTGGTGGTGATAAGAGTGGAGAACTAGGTAGAAAAACCGGCTATCTTGAAGGCAATTGAGAATAGCAGGGCTCCCCACACATCTTGGTCTGAAAGCCAATGAAGATCAGCTGGGGTACCTCATATGAAGTCGCCATAAGGTACCTCTGATACCGATGCTTGTGTTTATGCTATTTCTAGCACTTTTTTTTATCCTCATATCCTAATTGATGAAACTGAAGATAATCATCCTTCTGTGTAACCTTGTTCGACATTACTAACGAGGCGTATGGGGTACCTTGGGTACCCTGAAGCTTGGATATTCACTGAGCTATCTGTTACTTCATGGCAGAACAACCCAACTTCATCAAACATATGACAATTCCTCTAGATATGCTTGTTGCTTATCTCAAGTTTTCTTAGGGTTCCTCTTGATGTATTTAATGAGTAACTTTCTGGCTTGGGGTACCTCAAGTACCCTTAATCAGTGTATGGCGATTTTTATAGAAATGCTTACCACAAATCTTCACAAAACTTGTGGCGATTCCTTTTGAGAGATGATGGAAAACCTCATGATCCACCATTCACTCTAAATCAAATATGCAAGACAAATAGTAATAAAGGTGGGTTGCTCGCCTACCCTTATGCAAGATGGTCGAAAATCTCATGATTCGCCATTCGCGTGAAATCAAATAGACAACATAGATTGAGATAAAGGTAGCTGCTCGCCTACCCTTATGTGAGATGGTAAAAAACTTCATGATCCACCATTCGCATAGAATCAAATAGACAATATGGATTGAGATAAAAGTGGCTACTTGCCTACCCTTATGCGAGATGGTCGAAACCATCCACCATTCGCTTAGAATCAAATATTGTGAACAAATAATGACAAAGGCGGCTACTAGCATGCCCTTTTGCTAGGTCTGATGTTGAGTAGATTATCGTAATCGGGGATAGGCCAGGTACTTTGGGTACCCTGGAATAAGGTGATCTCTGGATACCCTCTTGTGTCATAATAAACAATACTCAACGAAATATATAGAGTTAGTTTAATGGTAAACATATTCTTATAGCATTTAAAACTACTCATCCATATAAAAAATTGAGAGGCAAATAAAAGAGCACACATTATCAAACTTTGTAAAGAAAATGCATTCATGGAGAGTGACGATATGGATCATTATATGACACTATTTTGTTATCCTAAGGGGAATATGGGGGATCCGAGATAACTTGTTATTGTCATTAAAGACTTAGGAAACTGACCAGTTTGGGGTACACATGACCAAGCATATCTTTCAAACACACAAGCATTAAAGAAAACAAACAAAATAAGTAGAATGAGGTAAAGTGTTATCACTTTACTAGTAGTATGACTTTTCTTTGTTGTTCTTTTGAAAGATTAGAGCCTATTTTGACGGTCTTTGTTGGATCAGCGGCGCAAATCGAGACTGAAACAAGGTCTTCCACCAGGGTACCCCATTTTTCATCTTTCTGTATTCGGGGATCTGAAGGTGCTTCAAATTCACATCCGGGCTCAAACTGGTCCCCGTGAGGTACACCAGAGTCATTCGGGGCGATTGATTCTATACCCATTGGCGAGGTTCCCAACTGCTTTGGTGGGTCGGCTACTTGAGAAGCTTTTTTAAGTACTGCTCTCCACTGTCTAGCAAGTGCTCACTTCGTGGGGTAAAGTGTGGGCCTGCTACCTCTGGGTACCCCTTCACTGGCGGATCGGAAGCTATCTGGTAAGTGACTTTGGAGGCCATAGAGTAACAACCACGAGCTGACTGCTGGTCCCTTTTAATGGTGATAACTTCTTGGGCGGCTGGGATTTTCATGGCGATGTAGTGCATTGATACCACCGCTTTAGTTGCTACTAAGAACGACCTACCCAGTATAATATTGTAGGCACTCGGGTGATCCACAATAAGAAAATCAATCATATGAACAACTCGGTGGGGTACCTTACCGAGAGTTATGGGTAGTGTGATGATGCCCTTTGGGATGTCCATATCCCAGGCGAGCCCAATAAGAGGCGTAACATATAGGGTGATCTTTGGCGACTCAATCAATAGTTGATCCAAAGTGCTTTTGAAAATGATATCGACAAAGTTGCCGGTATCTACAAGAGTTCTTAATACCTTACTAATAGCAACGTTCAACACAATTACTAAGACATCGTCATGGGGGTGAGAGACACCCTCAGCATCTTTTTCTGTGAAAATGATAGGCAGGGGATGGCGGGGTATCTTCGGTGTACCCCATCTATTAAAGTTGACTTCTCTGCCAATATTGGTGGTTAACGACAATGATGTACCATAGCCTTTGATGGCCCTCTAAATTGGCCAACTAGAGTCGATTCGCCCGTGATCATCCGGACATACACGCCTTTCTTATGTCCTGGGGGCACCTCTCGTTCCGGACTACCATCAGCTACCCGCTTGCCCTTATCTTGCTCCATGGATTTCTGAGCCTCTCTCATGCCAGCAACAAATTCTTTGAGGTACCCGCTGAGAATCAAAGATTCAATCTCCTCACGCAAGCTAAAACACTCGGTTGTGCTGTGGCTGAAGTCTTCGTGGAACTCACAATACTTTAGGCTACGCTTCATGTTGGGGTACTTTTTCATTGGCTTAGGCGGACGGAGGAGGCCACTATCTCGAATATGGTAGAAGATCTGCTCTGGGGAATGATTCAGCGGATGGTAAGATTTGTACTGAGGCCTCGGTGGTGGCTCTCGCTGCTCTGGTGGTGGCGATCTTGGAGGTTGGGGTACCTGTGAGATACCCTGAGTGTTAAACCCTCGTTCTCGTGGGGCAACCCATAGAGGGCTCCGCGTTTAGGGTACCCTTGGTATTTGGGCTTCTGTTCTCTTGGGCTTCTCCTTGTTCTTTAAGACCTCGACCTTACCTTTTTGGCGCTTCAAATGACATTTCTCATCGATCTCCACCTGCTGCAACACCCGAGAACAGGGTTCCCCATATGAAAGTAAGCGCTTCTTTTGAAAAGAAAGTCATAACTTGCCCAACTGTAAATTTTTTCTCAAAATGGGTCAGTGTGTGTTAGTTTCCAAATGCTCCGGTTTGCAACACCTCTTGGTGGAAACGACTCACATACTCTGCCAAAGGTTCGGCTTCCCCTTGCTTGATAAAGGCAAGTTTAGAGGCTGCCCTATCTTGAGTGGAAGCATAGGAAAACTCTTTAGTAAATTCGGATAACAATTGGTGTAGGGAAGATACGCTACCCGCCTTTAAAGACCAAACCGTGACTTCGCGGGGCCCGTAAGTGTGTGGGTAAACATCCTACACATGGCGTTCTCATCTACACCCTTAATAAGCATTTGGTCGCGGTATAGCTGAATATGCTCCGAGGGATCAGTGGTACCCAAGTACTTGGGTATCTGAGGCATGGTGAACACTTCGGGAAGAGCTGCGTCCAAATCTCCATAGTGAATGGCAATTGGTAGGTCATTGGTGTTGGAGCACTTGTGATGTTTTACTTCTCGGAGAGGAGCTTCACTTGGGCTTTCAGCTTCTCCATTTTTTCCATAAGTTCGAGGGGTACCCTAAGGGCACTTGATGATGTCACCGCCATTTGAGAAGCCTTTTTTGCCTTTAAATTTTCACGGAGATCCTCGTGAGCACGTTTTGCACGCCTCGTACCTTGACTGTTGCGGGAATTGTAAGAGGGGGTAGAACGCTCGTCTCGGGAGCCCACAGTTTGAAACTTAGAACCGGTACCCGATGGTAATGTTTTGGCTTACTGGCCTCAAGTACCTCTTTTCTGACCATAACTTGTTGGTCCGTTTGAGATGGTGGAGCATCTAGCGTCATTGATGGAAGTGAACTTTTGGGTGCCCAAGATCCGACCGCCCTAAGTATTGCATGGGCAAGATCCTCAAAACGCTTGTGAGAGATAGGTTCCTCATCTTGGTGAATATCAGTTGATTGCTTGATAACCTTGTCTTTGCTGAGACGGGTTACCCTTCTTGCACGGTCACTACCTTCACCGCTGCTGTCATCTCCCATCCTTGTAGAATCCACCATTAAACCTTCGGGAGGTACGTCGGGTGCCATGTATTGGAGTACACACAACAACTAGTTTGGTAACCGCGGTGGAGGCTTTTTGTGCGCCTCCCTCAGACGGCGCCAATTGTTTTAGACAAATTTTGGGGGTAGGAAAAGACAAATCTATCTAAAACAATGAATTTGTATTTTTAGGGGAGACGAGGTACCTCATTGGTTTGTTGTGTGCGGTGTTTTTGAAATTTGGAGGTGAAAAGAGAAGAGGGAGGTGGTAACAATGGAGGAAGGTCTGAACCATGAAAAATGTCCTTCGAAATGAGCTTCGCGCCTGCAAAACAGTGAAATACAAGTTAGAGGTGAACGTTGGGGGGCGTTCACACTCCGACGCTCAAGTTAGCAAATTCAAACTTTTTTATGGTAAAGAGAGCTGGCCAGCCCTTTGTAAATTAGAGTTTAAGGTTGAAGAAAACCTATTTTTTGGAGTGTGAGTGTTGATGCGGAATGAAAAACATGATGGAGAATAAAACCTAGACACATTTATATATGGAGTACCTCAACTGCCATGTGGCGTATCCTTTTTGGCTATTAGTTATCATTTTTTAGGCTTTTCACATCTTTTACATTTTTATGATTTTTGGGCGGTTATGTGCATGCTTGGGAATCAAGAAGGCATTCGCGGCGTATCTCACCTTTTGGAAACGTAGCGCGCGCTGTAGAGTGGTGCAAGGTACCTCTGCAGTGGTTGCTGGGTAGGCGACTGAGGACCACTGTCCTTAGGACAATGTCCTTTACTTTTAGGCAGTGGTGGCAAGCAGTTGTCCCCTTTTTTAGTACGATGTTTTTTATTCTTAATTCTAAAAAAAACGAATATTATCTTTTAAGAGGTAGAGACATTTGGCATGGCAGACTTTTTTAGAGGATTTTCCTGAGTCAGATCTGTTGGGTACCCCAAGTTTATGGGGTACCCCGATCTATGCGAGGTACCTCGAGTTACTCTGGAGTTATGCCGGGTACCTCGAGTTATTCCGGGTACCTTGAATTCTTCTGGAGTTATTCCGGGTACCTTGAATTATACTGGAATTATTCTGGGTACCTTAAATTATGCTGGAGTTATTCCGGGTACTCGAATTATGTGGGGTACCCCAATCAATGCGAGGTACCTCTGATCGTGCTGGGTACCTCTAATCATGCCGGGTACCTCGAGTTATTCCGGGTACCTTGAATTTTGCTGGAGTTATTTCGGGTACCTCGAATTATACGGGGTACCCCAATCTATGAAGGGTACCTCGAGTTACTCTGGAGTTATGCGGGGTACCTCTGATCGTGTCGATACCTCGAGTTATTTTGGGTACCTTGAATTTTGCTTGAGTTATTCCGGGGTACCTCGAGTTATTCCGGGTACCTTGGATTATGTTGGAGTTATTCTGGGTACCTCAAGTTTCTCTGGATTTATGCGGGGTGCCTCTGATCGTGCCGGGTACCTCTAATCATGTCAGATACCTCTAATCATGCCAGGTACCTCTAATCATGCCAGGTACCTCTAATCATGCGGGGTATCTCGAATTACACTGAAGTTATTCCATTCGTCGACACATGGCATTCTGCTATCTTTCCTATTTTTCCCCAAACATATATTATTACTAAGTGTGTACAATTCATTCACTCACGGGGATTGATTGAATGATTTTTAAGCTAAATTAGGCGCAAGAAATTAAAAAAATTGTTTTGTGCTTTGACCAGTCATTTACCTTAAAAACGATGTGTACAATTTATTTAGAATACTGAGAAATTTTAAACAACAATATGAAAGGAAAAAATGATTTTTATGCGTACCAAGATCCCGACACCTGGTGGTTATCTTATTGAATGGCAAATATTTGTTTATTTTGACACCATCTTAAACAATACTCTTCTTATTGTTAACAACCGGTCAGGTTTATTGAAAAAAAAAATTGATAAAATCATCAGAGCCGTGCAAACTTAAACAAACAATAGTTATCCAAAGAGGCAAGCATAATTTTTAATTTTGTAATGCTTTTTATTTAATTCAATATAGTTTTATCCCCTGCTTATTAACTTTGGATGAATAAATAGTTAAAAGACATTTGAAATCATATTCTAGGAAAATGATAATATGATAATGGTTGTTTTAGATTTTTTATTCTCCTTTGATTTTTCGTTTTCTATGATATAGGAAAAACGTTACTAATCAGTTATTTTTTTCTCCTTGTATTGTGAACTATGCTTCTTTCTTTTTAATATATAATATTTTTTATCATTGTAAAAAATATATAATGTTCATATTCTTTTTAATGATTCCTACATTTTTTTTAATTCAAGTTTAATTGGTTCTTTAAATGGAAGAGTGCACTCAAATGCTAATGATGAGCAGATAATATATACATATTTTACCCTTAATTATATAATTACTAATTATTTTATTTGTTATTTTTAATTAATTGAATTATTTTATTGAATAGGGAATTAATTGGAAATTATGGATAGAAAGACATGAAGAAACTCAATTTAGGAAGTAAAGGAGATTAAATTGAGAATCAATTAGGGACAAGGAATTAAAAGAATTAATTTATTGAGATTTAATTCAAGAAGAGAAGAGATGCATCATGTGAGAAGCAATTGCCATTATTGTTAGCATGTGCATAGCATTAAAAAAAGGAATCCTAATGCAATTCTAAGTGGTGGGCACGTGTGAGAGCAAAACAAATTAAAGGCCAAGCCTTTCGGCTTTAGAATTGAAAAGGTCGGGCCCATTTTGAAGACTATAAAAGCTGACTTTGGCTTTTGAGAGGAAAGTGGCCAGAGGAGAAAAAAAAATGAGCAGACGCAAGTAGAGAAGAAAAGAAAATAGCGGCAACAGCAATTCAATATTCTCATGGCTGTTTTTATTTTATTTGTTGCTCCATATTTAAGTATGTCTAGCTAATTTTCTTATACCGATGATAAGGATGAAATCACATTCAATGAAATAATTATTTTTTTATTTAATTATTTCCTTACATATGTGCTTTAATATTTATGGTTCGTGTTTCACATGATTAGTTGAATGTTATTAAATTCTTTTCACCAATTTTGTCATGCATTATTGATTGTTTGGATTAATATTTGACTAAATCTATGCTTGGATCTATAAAGTTTATATATAATTTAATTATCTTTGATTCTGGATTTTTCATTAAATTGTTTACAAAGAGTGCTTAGAAAAACTTTGACGCTTTGTTATTCAATATGTTTACATGGGATGCTTAAATATCATACTATAAGCAGAAAAAGAACATACACAAGATTAATTTTATTTGGACTTAATTGTTATATCCATGAGATGACATAAATTGATTTCGAGTTGTCACTCTAAAATTGAGGATTAATTAATAAGTAGATAATTACTAGTTGAATAGTGGTGGATTATGAAACCTTGGTAATTTTTGTCCTATTGAATTCTCGTTTGCTTTAATTGTTTTCTTAGTTTAATTAGTTTAATTACTCTTAAATTTTAAATTGCTCAATTAGGTTAAGATTAATATTAATTTTAGATTTAAATTAGATTTTTCAATTTATAGTAACCCTTGTGGGTTTGACCTCGTTACTACTATTTTATCTCTAGATTCGTGCTCTTGCGAGTATATTAAAATTTTTCACAATAAGTTTTTGGCGCTGTTGCCGGGGATTGTGCCAGAAAGTCAATTTTATCTTGGTTGATATGATTCTTCCACTAGTTATAATTTAGGTTGTCTTTTTTTAAAAAAAAACACAAAAAATTAGAATTAGACTTCAAATTCATTTTTTGGTTGTTAGATTTCTTTTATTTTAAATTTCGTTTATTTTCATTATTGTTGGTTTATTTTATTTTTGTTTCTTCCTTATCTAGTTAGTTTATGAGTGTTTGGGAACGCGATTCAACAAATCGTTTAGTAAAAAAAGATTCTAAAATTGACAATAGTCAAGCTAGGTCTTTGCAAGTGATGGATGACACAAATAGAATATTGCCAGTACTTCCACTAGTGCAAGCAGAGAAAAGTCTTAGAGAATATTTTTCACCACTTGCAGCCAACCAACCATCTTGTATTGTGTTGCCACAAACTACAGCAACACACTTTGAACTCAAGCCCTCAGTCATTCAGCTTTTACCATCTTTCCATGAGTTAGAGAGAAATGATCCATATTTGCACATTAAGGAATTGCTTGACATATGCTCTACATTCCGTTTTCAAAATTTTAATGATAAGTCAATTAGGTTTCGTATGTTCCTTTTCTTATTAAAAGACAAAGCAAAAGCTTGGTTGAATCACTTGCTGCTGGGTCAATTACTTTATGGGATGAATTGAGTAACAAGTTCCTCACCAAGTTTTTCCCTATGTCTAAAACAAATGCTCTTAGGAGAGAGATACGTGATTTTTATCAAAGACAGGGTGAGCAATTTTATGAGTGTTGGAAAAGATTCAACGATTTACTCCTTAAGTGTCCCCACCATGGTTTTGAGAAATAGAGACTTATACAATGCTTTTATAATGATTTAATTATGTCAAATCATCATATGGTAGAGTCTATGAATGATGGGAGATTTTTAAACCTATATGAAGGGGCTGCATAAGATTTCTTTAATTCACTTTCTGAGAATTCTCAATAGTGGGATTTTTCAAATCAAAGAGAGAAATCACCTCTAGTTTCTAGAAAGGGTCTATATGAAGTTAAGGACGATTTTGATGTAAAAGCTACTCTAGCTACACTTTCTAGGAAAGTAGATGCCTTACCTTTGAACCAATCAATGAATCATCATCCTAGTGTAGCTAATGAGATGTGTGCTCTTTGTTCTAACCCATCTCATACAATAAAGAATTATCCTTCAATACCAACCTATCAAGAGGCTTATTCTGAGTAGGTACATGCCCTACAATCATATGAGAAAACCTTCAATAGTCCCTATTCACCCATATATAATCCTAATTGAAGGAATCACCCTAATTTATCTTGGAATCAAAATCAACCTTTGTCAAACTAAGGAGAACAACAATTTAGCATGCCAAATCAACAATTTGCCCCTCCTAACCCAGTATATCCCCCTGCCCAACAACCTATGTCTTAATTTGTTGCACACCAGCAAAGAAAACCTTCTTTAGAGGATACACTTCAAAGTTTCATTCAGTCAACTCAACAAGCATTTCAGTTAAACACTCAAGCTATTCTAAAGCTTGAATATCAATTGGGTCAATTAGCAACTACTGTAGTTGAGAGAAAAAAAAAAGGAAAATTCCCAAGTCAACCAATTCTAAATCCTAAATGAGTGCATGAAGTTAGATCGAGTTCAAGCCATCAGCATGAAGAAGCGAAATCAATTATGACCTTGAGAAGAGGAAAATTATTTGACCATAAGGTGGAGGTTTGAACAAGAGAGACATGTGAACTTCTTTAGATCTAGTTTCATCACAAGACTCATCACCGAATGATCTAGAAGAAAGTGATCCACCAGCTTATATTCCTAAGGCTCATTTTCCTCAAAGGTTAGCAAAGGTAAAAAAAAGGACTTCAACAGGTGAGATTATGGAAATCTTCCAGCAAGTAAGTATAAACATCCATTTACTCGATGCTATTAAGCAAGTTCCTTCCTATGCCAAGTTTTTGAAAGATTTATGCACTAAAAATAGAAATTTGCATGTCACCAAAAATGCATTTTTAACTGAACAAACTATCAATTTACTTCAATGTAAAATGCCACCAAAATTTAAGGATCCAGGTTCCCTTACTATCCATGTGTTATAGGGAACCAAAAATGTTTGATAGAGCATTATTAGATTTAGGTGCTAGTGTTAATCTCTTGCCTTATTCTGTTTACATGCAGCTTGGACTAGGTGAATTAAAGCTAACTTCTATTATTTTGCAATTTGTTGATAGGTCAATGAAAATACATCGTGGTATTATAGAGGATGTGTTGATATAGATTGACAAATTTTATTATCCTGTTGATTTAATTGTTATTGATACTCAGCATGTAAAGGATCCTAAGAAACACACCTCAATTATTTTAGGTCGTCCTTTCTTAGGTACAACTGATGCTCTTATTAATTGTAGGAATGGAAACATGCAGTTGTCTTTTGGTAATTTGATCACGAAATTGAATATTTTTAATGTTACCAAGTAGCCACATGAAGAAAATGAATTTGTCGAAGCAAGTATGATAGAGGAATTAATAGAAGATTCATTCATTTCTAACCATAATGATGATCTATTAGAGGCATGTTTAACTCACTTTGATTTATCTTTTAATGATGATAGTGTAATTGCAAAAGTCAACGCCTTACTTGATGCAACTCCAATTATAGACACAACTAAATGGAAGACAAAGTTAGAACCACTGCTTCATTTTGAGAAGAATATTAGCCTATCTGTAGAGACACCACCAAAATTGGAGCTCAAAGTACTGCCTGGCACTTTAGAGTATGCATTCTTAGGAGAATCTGCCAACCTACCTGTTATTATTTCTTTGTTCCTCGATCTTGAGCAAAAAAGTAAGTTGTTGGGTATTCTAGAAGAATATAAGGAGGCAATAGGATTGACCATTATTGATATTAAAGGTATTAATCCAGTAGATTGCATGCATCGTATTCATCTTGAAGAAAATACTAAGCCTATTAGGGAGATACAACGTAGGTTAAATCCTAACATAAAAGAAGTGGTAAGAGATGAAGTAATAAAATTATTAGATGCAAGAATTATTTATCCTATTTCAGATAGCTCTTGGGTTAAGCCCCATGCAAGTTGTTCTTAGGAAATCTGGTGTTATAGTAGTTACCAATTGATTAGTGTTAAAAATTGTATGTTTATTAAGGAGTAAAAATGATATTTTGTGCTATTAATGTAATTCATATTTGTAATTATGTAACATATTGTGAATTTCTAATTATTTTTCTAAGTATTTGATTTTGTGTATTTTTGTGTGTTTATTAGGTAAAAATAATAATTTCATTCAATTTGAAGATTCAAACAAATGTACGGATGTCAAATTTAGATTTTGGAAGTCCGAGAAATTATGTCATTGTCGAGGAGGATCCAAGACTTTTGTTGTAAATTTTTATGTTCTTACCACGGTAAATGTGGTAATTGTAAAATTATAATTTTTTATCATGTTAGGTATGGTATTTGTTAGTGGAATGTGTTAGATATGCTTAGTGGATTAAGTTATGTTTATGTTTTATTAGTGGGACAAATATAATGCTAAGATGTTATTAGATTTATTTATTTGTATGGTGTAGATTTATCATGTATTAGTATAAATAGATAGAGGGAGTGAACACATCTCTTTACACTTTCTCTTCTCATCTTTCCCCCCAAATTCTTTTTCTCATCTCTCTTTGTAATATATTTTCAATCAATAAAATTATTTTTATTTCAATTTTTAAATTCCATTTTTTTAATTATGTGTTTTTCAATTTTAATAATTTCCTTTATTTCAAAAATGTTTAATTAAATATTCATAGTTAAGGGAAGGTGAAATTCTTAGTAAAAAATATGGTTTAATCAAATTCTATTTTTAATTTTATAAATTAAATTGTTTTCTATTTAATTTTATCTATATTTTATATTTTGAAATTTTGATTTAGTGTTGATAAAAATAGGAATTTGGCACAATGAATTCTTAATATCTTAGTATAAAATATGGAAAAATGGTATTTTGATTTAGTGTAGACAAATTAAGTTTTGGCACATTAAATTCTTAATCCACAATAAAATAAATGGAAAAATAATTTTAATTTATACAATTAATCTTTTGGGAAATAAAATAAAAATAAAAAGAATTTTTTAAATTGTATTTATTACTAAGAGTGGATCCATAACGCTCGCTAACTAATTCAATTTTATACTTTTTCTTAAATAAATTACATATTTTTAAATTTTATTCTTATTTGGATAAACTTAAGTAAACAAATTAAATCATTTCTCTGTGGATCGACCTCGGACTCACCGAGATATATTATAATTAGGCACTCTTATATTTAGGAGTAAATCAAACATTTTAAGTAGTATCAAGTTTTTGGTGCCGTTGCCGAGGAGATGTTAATTCGTAGATCTCAATCACCACCACCAATCATGCACGAGATCCAAGACAAAAATAATTTGGGCCAACTTAATCCTTCAATTGATCAGGGAGACAATCAATCTCAACATGATCAGAATCAACCAAGAACTTTGAGAGACTACATAAATCCAACCAGAACTGGAGCACTGTCGTGTATAGTATTTCCTCCAGAAGTGTCTCGATTCAACTTCAAACTAGATATTATCCAACGTTTACCAACATTTCATGATTTAGAATCTGAGAATCCATACTTGCATCTAAGAGATTTTGAGGAAGTTTGTAATACATACACAGACCAAAATTGTAGCATGAACATAATTAGATTAAAGCTTTTTCCTTTTTCATTAAAAGATAAAGCTAAAACTTGGCTACAAAACCTTAGATCTAGAACAATAAGAACTTGGAATAACATATAAGAACAGTTTTTGAAAAAATTCTTTCCACCTCATAGAACGAATTCTTTTAAAAGGCAAATCACTTCTTTCACTTAAAAAAATGGAAAAACATTATACAAATATTGGGATAGATTTAAAGAATTGCTTAACATATGTCCACACCATGGTTTTGAAACTTGGCGATTGGTCACTTATTTCTACGAGGGCTTAACACCACAAAGTAGACAAGTTGTAAAAATATTGTGTAATGGTGAATTTAGAGATAAAAATCCTGAAGATGCACTAGATTACCTTAACCAATTAGCTAAAACTGTACAACATTGGGATACTGATGGAACTTATGAATTAACTAATAAACCATAACTATCTCCATCTAGTGGAGGAATCTATAACCTTAGGGAAGATCATGATTTACAAGCAAAATTTACTTTCCTAGTTAGAAAGGTTGAAGCTTTGGAAAATAAAAGGTGTGGTCAAGTAAAATTTGTTCATGAAATTGCATGTGATGTTTGTAGTTCTAATGATCGTTTCACTCAAGATTGTCCCACTCTGCCCGCACTTAAAGAATGTTTGCATGATCAAGTTAATGCCATCAACACTTTTAACAAGCCAAACCCATATTCACAGACTTATAATCATGGTTGGAGAAATCATTCAAATTTTAGTTGGAGGAATAATAATAATGTACAATCTTCACAAGCACCACCTCCACAAAATTTTCAAAATACTCAGCCTTATGCACCATATGTTCCACCACCATGGAAAAATTTGGAAGACATAATGCATTCATTCATTAGGAAGCAAGATGCTATTAACAATCAAAATGCACAAACCTTTTCTAATTTGAAAGATATTTTTGCTAAAATTGCTTATGCACTCACAATTCAAGAAAAAAAAGAAAATTTCAAGCTCAACCACAACCAAATCCTAAGATTCAAAATGCACCCATGGACCAAGTTAAGTTAGTTAGAACTCTTCGTTGTGGTAAGGTTATTGATCGGCCTATTCCTGAACCATGTGAAAATAAAAATTCAAAGGGTAAGGAAGAACTAAATAAACTTACACCTAGTGAAGAAATTACTATTGTTCCATCTGAATCATCATTTCCTTATGCATTGAATAAACCAAGGAAATCAAACCATTATTCTGAAATTTATGAAATCTTTAAGAAAGTGAAAGTTAACATTCCTCTGTTAGATACAATCAAGCAGGTACCTTCATATGCCAAATTTTTAAAGGACTTATGCACTGTTAAGAGGAAATTGAAGGTAAAAAAGAGTGCTTTCATGGCTGAACAGGTAAGTATTATTCTATCTACCAAAAATAAGTTGAAATATAAAGATCTTGGTTGTCCTACTATTTCTTGTATTATTGGAGATCACAAAATTGAGCATGTTTTGTTAGACCTTGGTGCTAGTGTTAATTTGTTTCCATATTCAGTTTATGTTCAACTTAATCTTGGCGAGTTAAAATCAACTTTAACTACACTTTTCCTTGCTGATAGATCAGTTAAAGTACCAAAAGGAATAATAGAAGATGATTTAGTACAAGTTAATAAATTCATATATCCCGTGGATTTTATTGTCTTAGAAACTGAAACTGAACATGTTGTGAATAATTATAAACCAATTCATGTAATTTTAGGTCGACCATTTTTAGCAACTATTAATGTTTTGATTAATTGTAAGAATTGTTTAATGAATTTGTCATTTGGAAATATGACTTTGGAATTGAATGTTTTCAACATGTGTAGGCAACCTAATGAAGAAAATGAGAATGAAGATGAAATTGATGAGCAAAAGGAATTGCTTGAATCTTGCATAGAGGAGAATATTCAAAAAGGGAATTTTTCTGAACTTAGTGACATTTGTTTGGTTAATTCTATTGAATCAAATAAACAACTTGAATATGATACTTCTAATATAAATTTGTTGTTTGATTCTTGTCAGACTTTACAAAGTGATGATGGGAAACGAAAAATTAAGGAGGTTGGAATCATTGCAAAGACTAAACAATAAGAAACACCTAAATTGGAATTGAAACCTTTGCTAGAGGGATTGAAGTATACTTATCTTGGAGAAGAACAAACTTATCCTATTGTAATTTTTTCGACCTTATCAAGCAACCAAGAAGGTAAGTTACTATCTATTCTTAAAAAGAATAAAAATATAATTGGATGAACTTTAAATGACATTAAAGGAATTAATCCATTAATTTGCACACATAGAATCAATTTGGAAGAAAATGCTAAAACATGTCAACAACCTCAAAGAAGATTAAACCCACACATGAAAGAAGTAGTAAAAATAGAAGTTCTTAAGTTACTTGATGCGGGAATTATCTACCATATCTTTGATAGTAAGTGGGTAAGTCCTACACAAGTAGTGCCTAAAAAAATCTGGAATCATTGTTGTTAAAAATGAAAAAGATGAATTAATTCCAACACAAATCACATCTAGTTGGCACATGTGAGAACTAAGCGGATAGCCAAAAGATGCTATTTGAGGTAAATATAAAATGATATTCTAAGATCAATAAATGAATGATACATGAATAATTAAATTACAAAGGTAAAATGGGAACAATATTGGGAGCAGTATAAAGATTTCATTTGGAAGAATTTACTACATTAGATGGGCTTGGAAATCAATGGTCAATGTTGGATACTTTAAGATATTTATGAAAAAAAAATAAACATAGTACATTTTTGTGCTTTTCCGCCTAAATGACATATATCCCTAAAAACATCATCTCCTTTTAACTTAAGGATGGTTCTAACTCTTAACTTTTATACACTCTTTTTACAATTAGCTTACACTATATAAATGGTTTATTCACCCATATTGGGGGCTATCATCTCTTTGCCACCTCTCATTCACTTTCATCTCATCTCCTTACCTCTTCTTCTCTCCTCTCTCTCTCTCACACATTCTCCTCTTCTCTCCATCTTTTAGATCATCACCCACTTCTCTATTTTTGGGAGGTCATTTTCAATTTTCCACATTCATTATTTTCTCTACCATGTTATCACCCCGTATATTTTTATTCACCGTCTTCTTATTTATCAATATCAAACATCTCTAATAAATATCCAGCTTATTTATTCATCTTGTATAATATAAAATCTTATATAACCTCTCATTTATGTAGTAGATTGATGATGATTTACTCTTGTGGACATAGACCAAAAGCCAAGCCACGTAAATATTGTGCGTTCTTTATATTTATATTTATTTTGTTATATTTTCAATTTGAGTGGCTATGTTGCTCTATTGTGTGGAGATTTCATTATGCACTTCATAAGATAATGGAGCATCTTCTTGTAAATCCGGTAAAGTTATGATAGACAATTAAACAATGACCAAATGAAATTAGAACACATATATATGTATTTCAACAAACTTTTTTTTTATGCAGTCTTCTTCTTTTAAGCAAGTTTTTTACAAATTGCAAATTATTTTCTCAAATTATTTGCTACTATTGGATCATTGGTTACATGTTCAACGTTATTGTTGGTACAACTTACTTCACCTATAGTTGTTGGTGAAACAATTGTTTCCACACTTGCATACTGAATTCGATTGGGTAGATCTTTCAGTGCCTTATCAATCGAATCCAATACAAATTTGTAACTACTTTCATCATCACCAAGCATGTCTACAACTTCAGTGAAATCAGTACACATTTTCTCATATCTCTCCTACTGAATGGATAAACTCTGCATACCATAACTAACTTTCACCTTGCTATAGAATCTTCTCACATCTTTCCTCCACTTTGATAAGATGTATATTTCAGGAAGTAATTTAACACAGCAAGGACATGTCTATAAAGAATACCTCTAAATTGAAACTTTGAACAGATATAGCTAACTTCACACTTAACTTCTTCAAAAATAACCTCAAAACTCATTTTCTTACCTTGACCATATGATTTACTGATTTCACATACGAATCCCACATAATTAATTATATCACAATACACTAGTGTACACTACAAGAAAAATGATATTTTATTACAAAAAATTTAGTCACTCAAGATAACATATTAGTCACCTTATATTTTCTATGACGATAAATAAACTGTCACACGTTAATCGCGGAAAGACCGTCTTAAAAGGTTTTAGTGACCATAATTATTTTCGTCATATTAAAAATATGTTTTGTGACAAAGACCATTGTCTTAAAATTAAGTTAAAATTGTCACAAATAGTGTTCAAAATGGTCAAATTAGAAATTCAAAAATGCAATCAATGACACTTCATATTTGTCACAATATGTGATTTACAGTGACTATAATATTTGTCTCAATAGGTGATTTATAATGACTAAAACATTGGTCTCAATAGGTGATTTAGAATGACTATAATATTTGTCTCAAGAGTATGTAAATATAGTCTCGATAATTACTAAAAATCGTTATTTTAGAGGTTCAATGATACAATTACCAATCGTTGACAATTTACATATCGCGACATTACACAATCGTCTCAAGTAGTTATCATTTGTGACAATTTTTACAAATACAATTGGTAATTAATTTAGTCTCAAATTTATTTTAAGGACAATTTTTATAGTCTCACATAAATTTAATAACAATATGTAGTCACAGAATTCAAAATTTAATGACAAAAGAACTTTGAAGTGAAAAATATTATTAACATAAATATAATTCATTACAAAGAAATCTAAAATCAAAAAGGTAAACAATCAATACTCTAAAAATAAGATTACATCATAGAAGAAAAATAAAAGAAACATTACACAAAAGCATAATTAAGTAAACAACAGGTTGTTGTTTCATGAATGCTTCAACTTCCTTAAATTTGCTATCTTCTTCCTTGATTTTAACTTTTTATCTGTGTTGTGCTAAGACAATGTTGTAGTAGAAGATGACTTTGAAGGTACCTGTCATTTTTTTATCTTTATAAAATTAAAGATTTTTCCAAAAGTATTTCACAATTTGATCATCTATTATTGGTACATCATTTTTCTCTATCTATCATTTGTCTTTACATGATTAAAAAATAATATTAATAATAAAAAACTTGAGAAAACACTTAATTGGTATAGGAGAATAATCTTATAAAAGAAAATCTTATTGCCAAAATGAAAGAATAGTAAATAGCAAGGCAAATAGCTATAAATAAAAATATTTAGGTAAGAATGCAAAAATAATTAAATTCTCAATGAAACATATCCGCAATCAATTCTTTCATCCAATAAAAAAATGGAAACAATTCTAAATGAAAGACATGAGATTACAAGCACATACTTGCTTTCATTATTACTTCAAATTAACAATATAATCACAAGATTACAAGCACATAATCAACCTCGATTCACTTGCACAAATTTTACATCCAAAGCTCTGAACTTAATCGATTAAACAGTTGGTGTCAAACTTGAACTAAATTAAATTATTAAGCAGTCAATAAATCAACATTTACAGTACAATAAATATAAAGTTGAAAGAAATAAAAGATTAAGTCAAAAAATAAAAATAAGATAACTTACACATTTAGATTTTGTATGGAGACTACTTGAACCTTTTTCGCTCACTCTAATACATTTTCTTAAACAAAGTAATCGAGGAAACTCTCTCCATACAATTTTGACTAAACATACAACGACCACTTGGGGAAAAAAAAGGCTTTTTGACCTTTATTTAGTCACTTCATCTACACTTCCTAGCAAATCCAGCAAATCCAACAATATTTTCAGCAAACTTTAGCAACCCAAGCTTCAAAATCGTCCTTCCAACCAACACGTGTTTTATAATTAAAAGTTTGTAGCTTAACTTATTATTATATCGGTTGGACTCGAATAACTTATTAACTCTTTTTACTATATGAATACTAGCTATAATTATCTTTAAAAAAATAAAGAAAGATGATTAATTACATACCAAGTTGAAGTGAACAAAAATTAGAAAGATCCCATTTTCGAAAGTTCTTATGAAAGAATATTAGGAAAAAAAAATCTGATATCAGCACACCTAAACCCACTGCTCAAATTGAAAAACAAATTCATCTTAATATCCTAATTTTGCAAAAGTTTCTCAAAACCTACTAAACTTTGCTTCAAATTCCTTCATTCATTTGCATATATTTTATGTTTTTCTTTTACTAGATTCTCTTAGGAATTTTATCAAGCACCTGATAAGCATAAAAATATTCAAATAATAGATCTAAGAATTTCAATCCCTAATTTTACCAAACACAAAAATATGAATTTCACATAATCCAATCACAATTAAACTAATCAAAATTAAATTGGCTGAGTTTATATATACTCACAATTTCGAAGTAGAACGAGAGATGAGAGTGAATTTTGCTGAGTGGCTAATTTTGGCATGCATGAGTGGACTGGTGAGGGTGGCGTGCTTTTGGGCGGCGGCAAAGTGAGGTGGCCTCCATAGTCATGCGTTTTTGTTCTGTTATCATCATTCACACACACTCACGCATAAATTGGAAAGGATTACAAAAGATAAAGATGGGTAGTTTTTTAATACAAAACCAATTAAAGTGAAGTGGCCTGGGAGAGAGTGGGAGGAAATTAAATGGTTTTGTTTGGATAACAACAAAATTGGCCAGGGAATCAGTGGGAGGGGATTTATTTGTATTTCACGATTTCATTAGAGAAACTTATATTCTATTTAAGTTTAGTTATTCTTTTATTTTAATTTTTATCCAATATAATATGTATTCTTTCTGTAACTCCAACATAATTAATTATTATAGGATTCTTTTAAAAAATTAAAAAGAAGCTTGACACAACTTAAAAGTAAATTTTAACTCCCAAGTATAAGAGTGTCTTGTTGTATTATAACTCGGTGAGTCCGAGGTCGATCCACAGAGAAAAGATTTAATTAGTTTATTTTATTTTATCTAAAAATTGAAATTAAAACTTGAATATAAACAACTTAATTTAAATGAAACTATGGAATTGAACTAGTTAGGGTTATGGATCCACTCTTAGAAATAAATAAAACTTAATAAATTCTTTTTGCCAATTTGTTTTAGATTTATTACTCAAAAGATTAATTATACAAATTATTATTATTTTCCCTTTAATTTTATGATGGATTAAGTATTTATTGTGCCAAAATTTAATTTGTCTACAATAAGTCAAAATACCATTTCACCATGCCTTATATTAAGATCTTAAGAATTTATTGTGCCAAATTCATTTGTTTGTCTACAATAAGTCAACACATTCTTGACTAAATTCGTTTTATCTCCCTATTTGCTAATTCAACTTGACCATTTGTTTGAGGATGATAAGGGGTAGCAATTTTATGTGTAATTCCATATTTCTTCATTAAAGACTCAAATGACTTATTACAAAAATGCTTACCTCCATCACTGATAATGGCTCGAGGGATTCCAAATCGACTTAAAATGTTTTCTCTTAAAAATTTAATCACAGTTTTACTGTCATTATTTCGACAAGAAATTGCTTCAATCCATTTTGAGACATAATCAACTGCAACTAATATATACACAAATCCAAAAGATGATGGAAATGGACCCATGAAATCAATTCCCCAACAGTCAAATATTTCAATTTCAAGTATGGGATTTAAGGGCATCATGTTTCTTTTTGTAATTGATCCCAATTTTTGACATTTTTCACAACTTTTGCAAAATTCATATGTGTCTTTAAACATGGTAGGCCAATAAAATCCACACTGCAAAATTTTAGCAGTAGTTTTTCTTGAAGAAAAGTGACCACCACATGCTTCAGAATGACAAAAATTAATGACACTACTTACCTCATTATCAGGAATACATCGCCGAAAAATTTGATCTGGGCAATATTTGAACAAATAAGGATCATCCCAATAAAATTTCTTTACTTCAACAAAAAATTTCTTCTTCTCTTGAGCATTCCATTGCAAAGGCATTTTACCTGTAACAAGAAAATTAACAATATTAGCATACCATGGCATTGAAGTAACAGAAAATAAAAATTCATCAGGGAAAGAATCATTTATGGGTGTTATATCATTGCAGAATTCGGATGTGAGTCTTGATAGATGATCAGCAACAACATTTTCAGCACCCTTTTTATCTTTGATGGTAAGGTCAAATTCTTGTAGTAACAAAATCCAACGAATTAGTCTCGGTTTGGCATCCTGTTTACTCATCAAATATCTCACAGCAGCATGGTCAGTAAACACAACAGATTTAGAGCCAAGCAAATATGAACGGAATTTGTTTAATGCAAATACCACAGCAAGTAATTCTTTTTCAGTTGTAGAATAATTCATTTGAGCACTATCCAAAGTCTTGCTCGCATAATAAATCACAAAAGGCTTACCATCCCTTCTTTGTCCTAAAACAGCACCAACAGCAAAATCACTTGCATCACACATTAATTCAAATGGCAAAGACCAATCAGGAGATTGCATAATAGGTGCAGATGTTAAAAGACAAATTATTTTTTCAAAAGATTTTTGGCAATCATCATTCCATTCAAACGGTGCATCTTTTAATAAGAGGTTACAAAGTGGTTTAGATATGGCACTAAAGTTTTTTATAAACCTCCTATAAAATCCTGCATGTCCTAAAAAGGATCGCACATCTCTAACTGTTTTTGGTTGTGGCAATTTAGATATGACTTCGATTTTTGCTTTGTCAACTTCAATTCCTTTAATAGAAACAACATGACCCAAAACAATTCCAGAAGTAACCATGTAGTGACATTTTTCCCAATTCAACACGAGTTCTTTTTCAACACATCTTTTTAAAACTTTCTCCAAATTATCAAGGCAATCATCAAAAGAATTCCCAAACACAGTCAAATCATCCATAAAGACCTCTAAACAATGTTCAACCATATCACAAAAAATGCTTAACATACATCTTTGAAATGTTGCAGGAGCATTACAAAGCCCGAATGGCATTCTTTTAAATGCAAATGTTCCAAAAGGACATGTGAATGTGGTCTTTTCTTGGTCCTCAAGTGCTATAGGAATTTGATAATAACCTGAATATCCATCTAAAAAACAATAGTAGGGATGTCCTGCTACTCTTTCTAAGATTTGGTCAAGGAATGGTAATGGAAAATGATCTTTTCTAGTGGCTTCATTTAATTTTCTATAATCAATGCACATGCGCCAACTAGATGTAATTCGTGTTGGAATTAATTCACCTTTTTCATTTTTAACAACAGTGATTCCAGATTTTTTAGGCACTACTTGTGTAGGACTTACCCACTTACTATCAGAAATAGGGTAGATAATTCCCACATCAAGTAATTTAAGGACTTCTGTTTTGACTACCTCTTTCATGTGTGGGTTTAATCTTCTTTGAGGTTGTTGACATATTTTAGCATTTTCTTCCAAATTAATTCTATGTGTGCAGATTAAGGGATTAATGCCTTTAATGTCATTTAAAGTCCATCCTATTGCATTTTTATGCTTTTTAAGAACAATTAGTAACTTACCTTCTTGGTCGCTTGTTAAAGTAGAAGAAATCACAACAGGATAAGTTTGTTCTTCTCCAAGAAAAGCATATTTCAATCCTTCAGGCAAAGGTTTCAATTCCATTTTAGGTGCTTCTTGTTGTTCTGTCTTTTCAATACTTCCAAGCTCCTCAAATTTTGGCTCGTCATCATAATTTTGCGAAGTCTGCATAGAATCAAGCAACGAATTTATATTAGAAATATCAAGTTTAAGTTGCTTATTTGACTCAATTGAATTAACTAAACAAACATTAGAAAGTTCAGAAAAATCCCCTTTTTGAATATTTTCCTCGATACAAGATTCAAACAATTCCTTTTGTTCATCAGTATCATCTTCATTCTCATTTTCTTCATTAGGTTGCCTGCACATGTTGAAAACATTCAATTCCAAAGTCATATTCCCAAAGGATAAATTCATTAAACCATTCCTACAATTAATCAAAGCATTAGCAGTTGCTAAAAATGGTCGACCTAAAATTACAGGAATTGGTTTGTAATTATTCACAACAGGTTCAGTTTCCAAGACAATAAAATCCACAGGATAAATAAATTTATCAACTTGTACTAAAACATCTTCCACTATTCCTTTTGGTACTTTAACTGATCTATCGGCAAGCAAAAGTGTAGTTGAAGTTGATTTTAACTCACCAAGATTAAGTTGAAGATAAACTGAATATGGAAGCAAATTAACACTAGCACCAAGATCTAGTAAAGCATGCTCAATTCTGTGGTTACCAATAATACAAGAAATGGTAGGACAACCAGGATCTTTATATTTCAACTTATTATTAGTAGACAGAATTGTACTTACCTGTTCGGCCATGAAAGCACTCTTTCTTACCTTCAATTTCCTCTTAACAGTGCACAAGTCCTTTAAAAATTTGGCATATGAAGGAACCTGCTTGATTGCATCTAATAGAGGAATGTTAACTTTCACTTGCTTAAAGATTTCATAAATTTCAGAAGAGTGGTTTGATTTCTTTGGTTTATTCAATGCATGCGGAAATGGTGGTTCAGGTGGAACACTAGTTATTTCTTCACTAGGTGTAAGTTCATTTAGTCCTTCCTTACCCTTTGAATTTTCATCATTTTCATAAGGTTCAGGCATAGGTCTATCAACAACCTTACCACTACGAAGAGTTATAACTGACTTGACTTGGTCTGTGGGTGGATTTTGTTGAATTTTAGGATTTGGTTGTGGTTGGGCTGGAAATTTTCCTTTTTCTTGAATGGTGAGTGCAGAAGCAATTTTAGCAAGAGTATCTTTCAAATCAGAAAAAGTTTGTGCATTTTGATTGTTAATAACATCTTGCTTTCTGATGAATGAATGCATTGTGTCCTCCAGATTTTTCCAAGGTGGTGGAACATATGGTGCATAAGGCTGAGGATTTTGAAAATTTTGTGGAGGTGGTGCTTGTGAAGATTGTGCATTATTATTATTCCTCCAACTGAAATTCGGATGATTTTTCCAACCAGGATTATAAGTCTGTGAATATGGGTTTGGTTTATTGAAAGTGTTAATAACATTAGCTTGATCATTTAGACATTCTTTAAGTGCAGGCAAAGTGGGACACTCTTGAGTGAAATGATCATTCGAATTACATATGTTACATGCAATTTCTTGAACAGATTTTACTTGATCACTCTTTTTATGCTCCAAAGCTTCAACTTTCCTAACTAGGGATGCAAATTTTGCTTGTAAATCATGATCTTCCCTAAGGTTATGGATTCCTCCACTAGATGGAGATGATTGTTGCTTATTTGTCAATTCAAAAGTTCCAACAGTATCCCAATGTTGTGCATTTTCAGCTAATTGGTCAAGGTAATCTAGTGCATCTTCAGGATTTTTATCCCTAAATTCACCATTACACATCATTTCAACAACCTGTCTACTTTGGGGTATTAAGCCTTCGTAGAAATAAGTGACCAATCGCCAAGTTTCAAAACCATGATGTGGGCATATGTTAAGCAACTCTTTAAACCTATCCCAACATTGGTATAATGTTTCTCCATTTTTTTGAGTGAAAGAAGTGATTTGCCTTTTAAAAGAATTTGTTCTATGAGGTGGAAAGAATTTTTTTCAAAAACTGTTCTTGCATGTTATTCCAAGTTCTTACTGATCCAGATCTAAGGTTTTGTAGCCAAGTTTTAGCTTTATCTTTTAATGAAAAAGGAAAAAGCTTTAATCTAATTATGTTCATGCTACAATTTTGGTCCGTGTATGTATTACAAACTTCCTCAAAATCTCTTAGATGCAAGTACGGATTCTCAGATTCTAAACCATGAAATGTTGGTAAAAGTTGGATAATACCTGGTTTAAAATTGAATCGAGATGCTTCTGGAGGAAATACTATACACGACGGTGCTCCGGTTCTGGTTGGATTCATGTAGTCTCTCAGAGTCCTTGGTTGATTCTGATCATGCCCATGTTGAGATTGGTTGTCTCCCTGATCAATTTGAGGATTAGGTTCGCCCAAAACGTTTTCGCCTTGATTCTCATCCATGATTGGTGGTGGAGATTGAGATCTACGAATTAACCTGCCACTTGAAGATCGAGACCAATGTCTCATGCAAGGGTTATGTTATAAAGATAATATTTACACAAATTGATAACAAAATAAAATAAAATAAATAAATAAGCAAATAATATAAGTATACAAAAGAAAATTAAATAACAAAAATGGTGGTTGAACCCACCAATTAAAAAAATAAAAAATGCAAAATTAAATAAATACTGAAAATTAAATAACTGAAAATAAAAGTTAAGGGTTAGTAGTTAGTTTGGTGGTTAAACCCACCAATAAAGCAAAAAAATAAAAAAATAAAAAAATAAATACGAAATAAAATAAATGCAGAAAATTAAATAACTGAAATTAAATAAAAGTTAGGAGTTAGCAGTTAGTAAGTTAAGAGTTAGTAATTAGAGTTAGTAGTTAAAGTTAGTTTGGTCCAAAATAAGTCCAAATATGTTCAAAGTATGTCCAAATATGTCCAAAGTATGTCCAAATATGTCCAAGTCTTGATTATGTTGAGGAATTTCGTCTAGGGATTCTATTGCAAATTATTTTTAATTTTATGGTCAAACTATAATTTTTAGAAGTTTAGAATTAGCAATTTGGGATGAAAGTGAAACAATTGAAAGATATCGGGGTCCGAACGTAATTACCAGAAGATTGGGCTAGAAACGGAAACTGTTGGGGTGAAACGAGAATTATGAAAGATATGGGGACAAAAGAGAATTTAAGAAAAGGAAAAGGGGGCAAACGAAATTTTACATATAAGAGAAAAATAAAAACGGAAAAACAAACCAAATAAAAAACTTTTCCCCGGCAACGGCGCCAAAAACTTGACACAACTTAAAAGTAAATTTTAACTCCCAAGTATAAGAGTGTCTTGTTGTATTATAACTCGGTGAGTCCGAGGTCGATCCACAGAGAAAAGATTTAATTAGTTTATTTTATTTTATCTAAAAATTGAAATTAAAACTTGAATATAAACAACTTAATTTAAATGAAACTATGGAATTGAACTAGTTAGGGTTATGGATCCACTCTTAGAAATAAATAAAACTTAATAAATTCTTTTTGCCAATTTGTTTTAGATTTATTACTCAAAAGATTAATTATACAAATTATTATTATTTTCCCTTTAATTTTATGATGGATTAAGTATTTATTGTGCCAAAATTTAATTTGTCTACAATAAGTCAAAATACCATTTCACCATGCCTTATATTAAGATCTTAAGAATTTATTGTGCCAAATTCATTTGTTTGTCTACAATAAATCAAATTTTCAAAATATAAAACATGTATAAAATTAAATAGAAAATAATTTAATTTATAAAATTAAACATAGAATTTGATTAAATCATATTTATTTCTTAAGAGTTTCACCTTCCCCTAACTAATATTATTTAGTTAAGCATAATTAAAATAAAAAGAAGTAGTAAAATTGAATTACTTATAATTAAAAGAAATAAAAACAACTAAAATTGGAAATAAAACTAATTTTATTAATGAAAATAATTATACAAAATATTAAAAACACACCTGGAAATCAAGATTACAAGGAGATGGAGAGAATTTGAGAAGAAGAGAGTTGTAGAGAGATGATTAAAACATAAAAATGAGGCTCTATTTATAGAAAAATAAATTCATAATCCAGTGCTTTGCGGTCCATCATAGGCTTCATGCATGTGCTCCTCACAACCCTTAGATCAAGATCCAATGGCTGGTCAAACTTCAAAAGTCAACATCACACATGGCATCATTTGACTCGTCCGATTTACCCAAAGAACGGTTGAGATTTGGCGGGTTAATGGGTGGATCGGGTCGACCCGAATACAAAGATTCGGATCCTCCAACTTGCTTCACCAACCATTGCCACGTGGCACAATCATGGCCATTGAATCATGAACGGTTGAGATTTAGTCAAGATTGCCAATTATCCCATGCACTCATATCTATTGTAAGCTCATTTCATCATCCAATCAGTGCTCGGTCAACAGGAAAAGTCAACTTTTTTTACACAAGCCCAATTTTAAGCCGATCTTGATTGATCTTAAGGTTTTCGGACCTCCGGAATCCAAATTTGACCTCCGTTTATCTGTTTGGAGCCTCGAAGTACGTGAAATTAATAATTTTCCTAATAAACACATAAAAATACACAAAATTAAATATATTTAAAACATAATTAATAATTCATAATATATTACATAAACACAAATATAAATTATAACATAAGCATAAAATAACATATTATCGCTTGATAATTAAACAATTTTTAATACTAATCAAAGCTATAATAAGTTTGTTATTATTGGTTTAAAAAAAGTCTATTATCATTTTTTAATAATCTAAGTTAATTATTTTAAGGCTATTATTTTAATTTTTATTAATCTAACATAGTTAAACAAATTTGTATGAAGCTAAATAATAAAAAATAATGTGCGTAATTAAATTTCAAGAAAAATGTATTATTTAATAAAATACCTATCAGTTAAATACCTTTTTTCTTGATATTTAATATTGACATTTTATCTTATCAATTATTTAATAAAATACATATAAAAAATTTGTTGGTCACAAAATATAATATAATTTAAAAATATTGATTATTATTCTCTGTTTTTTGTCAATGTTGTGAAGTTTGCCAAAAAAATATGAATCAAATACTAAATAAAGTGTCTCTGAAAAAAAAAGTCATGAAATATAAAATTACTCAAGAAAAAAATTTAAACTATTATTTTTTAGTTTTGTCACAATAGGTAATTATTTGTGATAAAAAAAAATAGGGTCTTAAAAATTAATCAAAACCATATTAGGTTTGGAGACTAATATTTTTTGTCACAAATGGTTTGATCAATTTTACATCCCTCTTTTAGTTACGAAATAATTATGTCACTTATAATTACATTTTGCTACCATATTTTTTGTCATAAAAGATGATATTTTGTCAAAAACTGATCAATTTTGGAGGGAATTTAAAGTATGTCTTTTTGTGGCTAATTTTATATTTGTCGCAAAACATTTGATTAAGTGACCAATTATTGGGTCACAAAATGAATATTATTCGTTACAAAATATAACATGAGCCAGGATGAGATTATTTGCTACGACTTTAAAAGATCATCACAATAAGTATTATTTTATGACAAAATCTACAAATGTCATAAAAACATTTGTCTTAGAAAGTCAGATTTCTTGTAGTGGTAGTTAATTCTTGTTGAAATTCTTTAAACCTAGAAATAGTGTACACCTCTTCAACTTGCTTCTTCATCTTATACTTGTTACACATGGAGTCTTTTTACTAAAACACTTGGCATCTGCTTGTCATTCTAATTCAACTTTCTTTCTCAATGCATTTTTATACTATTTTACAAACTGCTTCACATTTGTTTTTGAGTTAACAAACGATAAAAAAATGCATTCATACTTTTAATTCGCTAAGTTGTTGACATTCTTGCCCAAAAATAGTTTTTCAAATAGTATGTAACCCAACGATGCCACTCATCATATAAACCATTTAAACAATTCCCATAAATCATATATTGTACTCATGTCATGCCAAGCATTCTCGAACACAGTGAGGCTAAATGAATCATAAACAGCAGAAAGTAACGAAGAAATAATGCCTTCACGTTCTTCTAAAGCCCCTAACTTCTCAGGCACTTTCTTCATTATGTGCCATAGACACCATCGATGCCTACTTATAGAAAAAAAAACATTCTTAATTGCCTTTTGCATTGTTTTGTCTTGGTTTGTAATGATACCAATGATAGGAGAACAGGACATGCATGATAGTCACGCCTCAAATAACCACGCAAATGTCTTTGTATCCTCATGTGAAATCAATTTGCTTTCTAACAAAATAGACTGACCATGATGATTAACTTCAACAAAGAGAGCGAATGGCATGTCAGACTTGTTGGTAAAATATGTGGTGTCAACTGTTATGATGTCTCAAAAATATTTGTAAGCTACTCTACTTCTCGAATCTGATTGAAATACATTATTTAATCAATCCTACTCATCCAAATCGATGCTAAAAAAAAAAAAAAAATCTTGCATTCTGCTTGCTTTTTCTTAAAGTACTTTAGAATTGTCATAGCATCTCTTTTTTCAAGTTGTAATTGCCTAACTTTGTCAACAAGATTTCTACAATCTTTTCTAAAATGAGACATTTTCATACCTACTAGCTTCGACAATAATAGAATTAATTCTGGACAATGTTAATTCTCACACAATCATTATTTTAATATGCTTTTTTGCACTTGCACTAATGCTACGATTACAAGGAAAATACTTAACTTTGTCCAGACTCAATCCATGATTGTGTTGAAGGTTCAAAGTTCGAAGAACTCATTTTCCATTTTCATTTACACAACCTCCAATTCTAGCATCACAACCAATTTTTATATTAGGTTTCGACTTCAACACATTAGTAGATTTACTTTCCAACTTGTCACTACGACCACATACAACTGTCACGTATTTTATAATCCCATCACTCCCTTTCTTCCTAGTTAACTTCTTCACATGACATCCTTCTTGTTTACTATAGGTTTTGTAAAACACCCACATTTCCTCATGACTACCAAATAACATCCCAAGAGTTGGCTTATATTTTTATAGTTTCACATCTTCAATTGCACACTCATTTTCTAAATTTTTCATTTCTACAAAATAATTAACATTTGTATTAAGAATAATTATTATAAATTTTACAAAAAATTTTAGCAAAAAATTAATCCATTAATTTTCAAAAAATTTAAATCTAAAAATTTCTAATTTAAACAGAATTACCATTATCATCTAAACTAGTAAATCACTTCTAGGAGTATTAGAGATTGTTATCATTTGATCTATAAAATAATAAAACTTTAGCTAAATGCAAGTACATTTAGAGTTGGCAGCAATACTCGCGGCCCCCGAACTCGCGGGGCCCCATTTAATTTGGTATGGGGCCCCAGAAAAATATGAAAATAAAATCGGGTCAGTTTCGGATATGGGTCTAAGCCCCAAAACAATTTTCGGGTTTGGATTTGGGGATTTTTTCGGGTCCCCTAACCTGACCCAAAAATAAAAACTAAAAAAAATATTCCTTAATTCATTTGGATTGAATCGATCGTTCCCCCAAAAGAAACTCTAACAGCTCGTCAGCCGCCGCCGCCGCCGTCGCTAATAGCTGGTTAGTTGCCACCGTTCGTCATCACCGATCAACACTCAGCCGCACTATCGGTTCTCCTGCTGCAAGGTTTTTGCTTTTCCTATTTTTCTTTATTAATTAATTTATTTCAAATTGCATCTACTTTCATTGATTTGAGTCAATTTTACGTTTTGTGTGTTTTCAATCATCTTCTTCTGATTTCATTCTCAATCACATAGCCTGAAGCACAAACTGCAGCCATGGAGAGCTCACCGAAACAGAGGCTGCAGCCATGATTTGAGTTACCGACAACCATGCTTTGGGCCTAATAAAAGAGAAAAGAATGAAAAGTTTCAAGTAGAGATGGAAAACATAAAACCAGAGAAGAAAGAATTTGACGAAATAGAGTGAGTGGTTTCTTTTTTTTTTCCATTCCTTTTTTCTTCCCTCACAAATGTATGGCTTATAAGAAGCTTTGTTTTATGGTTGATAATGGATAATGCGAAGCGTGATGTTGGTAACCGGAGGAGAGAAAGTGAGGATAAAGGAGTTAGTGAGGATTAGTTAACAGTGAAGTGTCGAGAGAGAGAGAGTGGCGCATGTGATGGGATTCAACTTTCTGTCATTTTTGACCTTTTGTTGGAGCAGGCCAAGTTACAAAATCTGTAACTTGCAGATTCTGCTTTAGGCAGCTCCCAGACAAAAGTATTTGCTCCCCTTTTTCTCCATATGCAGGACACCTGTGGTGCATGCATTGGGTGCAGTATGTTACAGAATCTGTAACCTAGTAACCTCTCCTTTTGTTTTATATTTCTAGCAATTAAAAATGTCCCGCCCAGAGAGGGTGATGCATGAGATAGGATTCAACTTTCTATCATCTTTTACCCTTTTTATAATATTTCTAACAATTGAAAAAGTCTAAAATGCTTCCTAAAAGAAAAGTTTGTTTAATGGTTTTGTCGCCAAGTGGCAAAACAGGTCGCAAACTGATTGGTAGACCCCAACCCTTTTTTTTTTTTGATAAAAAAAGAAAAGAAAGTAAATTGGGGGTGTCGCTGATCATCCTGGAAGACTTTTCTTCCACTGGTTCTTTTGTTTGGGCAGGTGGCGTTCGCTTTGTGAAACTCTGATTGGTTCTCAAAATGGTATCTACTATTGGATTATGAGGGACGTTTTAGTTTTCCTTTGGGCTCTATAAATATCGTTTATCCAAATCCAATTTTAAATTAAATGCAACTCACTCGTTTAAGTATATTGTCTTTAAGCTTCTGTTTTAATATTAATTTTACTTTTATGTGGCTATTTTATTTCTTTCTTATTTCTGTTTTCTATTTATTATTTTTCTCATTATTTTCAACACTGTGAATATTTTATGTTACGTCCATGTCATTGTTATGTCAATTTAGAAACATCATGAGTTTATATATCTCATTGATCTCAAAGGTAAGGTCTAGCTCAAGTGATAAAAAATGACTTTTCTAAAACTCATCTCCTGAATTTGAGTTTCTATAAGTACATGAATTAATTAAAAAAATTCTCATTTATTTATTATTTTATTGAATTAATTAATCTTGCAGGTCTACAATGAGTCAATCACTTCCTAATTTAATTTGAAGAATTTAGATAACTTTGCTAGTAGTATGTTATCTCCATTTTGTGATTTATATGTAATGATGATTATGATGATGATGAGTCTTCTAAAGCACAAAGATCTGATTTTTAAGCAATTTTATTTAACTGATCACTTGATTTCAGATCTTAAAAAAAGTAAGAGATAAAAGTGAATTTAGATTTTTTTCACCCTATCTTTTAAAATAAGAAAATAAAAACAACGGCGATGATAATAATAATAATAATAATATATTTTTAAAAAATTAATGAATTTGGTGCCAGGTCCTCCGAGATTGCGTTCGTGTTCACTTCATTAACATTTTTGAAGTGTGATTTAAACTTTACTCTAACGCACAATTGTACGTAGGACCAGATCAGGAGGTTTGGCAGATGAGATTTTTTGGGTTTGGGTGAGGGGGAGGAGTCAATGATTATAATAGCTAGATTTGTAGGTAATCTTTCATCATGAAAACAAAAGAATAATCAGGGTTGGTGGAGCGTTGGATTAAGAAATCAAATAGGATTTTAGTGGTCAATAATTAAGGGTTATGTCATTTTCTAGGAGTAGGTAAGATGTTGTCCTCATCCATGTATAAACATTATTAAGTTGAACTCAATTTCATGAGCAAGCTCACATGCCCTAGGATGTTTGAAAAGAATGCTTTTTTTAGATATATATATATTTTTTAATACAATTGTCTTCCACGCCCTCTACTTTGACTTTAGTTTACTGCTTCTACTTAAATCTTTCAATTCAATGTTTCAAAGTACATATATAATTTGTTTATTTTGTCACTTGAAATTTGATATTCAAATATTGGATTAAAGGTCTTATTTTCTAATGTTCTCTCCAATCATCCAGCATGGATTGTAGCCATTTAATATATGTTATTTTATTTTAAGTTATTAACCAAAAGAAAAGAAGAGCATATAGTTTAAAAAATAAAAATATATAATATACTCTTAGAATTCCAAATTACCTTGGAGCATTCTCGTCGGACCATCATTTCTCTTTTTGGTTGATCCAGCCACAATTCAAGTTTCTGCCTTCATGCTTTGTAGATTAAAACGCTTTCTTTTGGTTTCGTAAGTTAAGGATCTAGAGTTAATTTTCAAGTTTTTCCTTGGGGTTTCGTAAGTTAAACTTTCAAATTTCATGATCTGTAGGTTAAACTTTGAAGTCTGTCTAATTTGAAGTTTTCTCAAGACAGTTTCATGACTTCATCCTCAAAATTTGTTTTTGTAGCCATCTTGAAATTGAGGGAGGTGTTAAAAAATATTTGAACTATTGTCTAAGTTAATTAAGGCACCAGTTTTTTTTTTTTTTTAATTTGAATGGGTTTAAATTTTTTAGAACTCTGAATGAATTTGAATGCAAATATTTGAATGACATATTAATTTTTTTTAATATATAAATATGAGTGGCATCTTATTTATTTTTATAAATAAAAATCATCTTAAATATATTTTTTTAATTTTTATATTCTTGCAAATCAAAACAATAGAGAGACTAGATTTTACAGTTTATGGAATAAATATATTTTGTAGAGATATTTTTAAAATATAATATTTACTTCTCATTCAGACATATTTTCATTTAAATAAAAATTACAAAAGTTTACATTTTCTATTCAGATGTAAATGTCTAAAAATCAAATATAAGTTACAAAACATAAATTAGAAAATTTTAAAAAAAGTATGAAGTTAATAAAATTTTAGATTTCAAATGTTCAACAAACAACCCCTCAATTTATTAGTATTTTTTAAGTTAGCTTCTTTGAGTCATATTAATATTTTTTATTTTAAACATGTTTTCCTAGTCTAGTCAGGTTATGTAGCTATAAAGGCATGTCTGTTCTAACAAATTTAATTGAGTCTTGTATAAAAAATTTTTCTTTTTTGTTTTTTTTTTCAATCTAACTATGATTAAGTAAAAGGAAAATAAAATAAAATGAAATGAAATAACGGGTCATGTGCTAAGAGTAGTTACTTTAAGCCAAGTTTGAAGCAACCCTCGTCTTAAGAAATGCATGTGTGCATAGTGATTGATGGGACCAACATTTCATGACTGACTTAATTCCAAATGGAACAAATCATCAACAAAATTCTAATACACTCATTGAGATGTAATTACAGGCTGTAATTAATGTTATTGCATTTGTCTTTGTGCCTTATATCAAAACAAGAGTACAAACCCAAATATAAAAAAAAAATGGTCGATATGAGTATGATTTGTCCAATTAATCGTATTAGAAGTCAAAATCCGAATACAACTGTTTATTAAACGGACCTCATTTTGTTGGCCTTTTAATTTACTTGCTATAAGTAGATACACTGAACATATTTAAAACAATTGACAAAAATATAAAAATCTTTTAAAGTTAATTCACATGCATTATATTTATACAAGGCAAAGCAAATTTGTTTTACACGTTATATGTTAGTATATCATTTATTTAAATTTTCATATTTAACGCATTAATTGACTCAATTATACATCATTAATGATCCTTGCCCTAAGCCAAATAATCATCATCATCATCATCATCATCATCATCATCATGAAAAATAGAGGACTTATTTGAAATATTAGCCTTTTATTTGTAGTTTTATTTTTGGGTGGTGACACTTGCCTCTCAATTTTATAACAATGACGCTAGAAGTTTTAACTATTATCTCAACATTTGAGTATTATTGTCAAAAAATGTGGCAATTTAATTATCTGTAATTGTGATATCATGTCCTTATTAATATATTTTTTAATTTTCATGAATTATAATTATTCTCTCCATGATACATATTCGTATTTAATTGAAATAATCATTACGGATAAGTTGTCATATCAGTTGTGACTTAAGTGCTAAGATTATAATTGGGATCCCTAGTATCATCCACCTCACTTCAAAAAAATAATAACTACAATAAATAAAACTATTTTTAAATATTTAAAAAAAATTGGACAATTATTCAATTAATCAATTTTATCTTTTTTAATTTCTTCTTTTTTTTTACTTAAGTCTATTAGTCATGTTTGGCGTCTAAGGTTATTATAACGTAAGTTTAACTCATAATTTTTTAATATATTTTACTATCAACAACTTTTGTTTATGATTTGTCCATTTTAGCGCCTACCTCCCTCAACTTTACAGATTTTATGTTCTAGCCTCTTTAATTTATGTTTTCTCTTTTATGGCCCCCTTGAACCAAAACCTAACTGTGCCACTAACAGCGACACACTTGTGTGTGTGTGTGTTAAATGAGATGCAAACTTGGATTCGATAAAACATGTAGCATAGCACCAAATATGGAACATACTCTGTTTTATTCTATACTAGGCATTATCTAGAAAAGGGGCAGAGGAAAAATGAAAGGCATCGCATAGGAGTTATTTGTTTCCATCTCGATTTTTCTGCCCGTAATAGGTATTGGTATTCATTCGATTTTGCTCTCTGACTATCAGTGAACAAGGCCAAAGCTATTATATCAATTTTTTTTTAGATAGTTTTCGTGAACGGAAAAAATTAAAAAGAAATCTCATGATCTTAAAAGGAGTTTGATATCCAATGTACATATAAATCTTTTTCTTCTTCTCTTAAGTGTAAGTTAAATAAGAAAAAAGTAAAATAATTTAAATTAAATTGTGACCAATCGCCAAAAGGCATTTGCAAGAACATTTTGATTCAAGCAGTTTGGCAATTCAAAAGGTTCTCGGCATCTTACACTAACACCAAGTTTCGTTTCGATCTCCGCGCTGTCCTATGTTTGTATTCATCAAACCCTTTCTTCAATTCAAATAGGTGTTAATTAAATGAACCATAACTATGTAACCCTATTCCTAATAGATTGACTCCGAAATAGCATATCCAAATTATAAGAAAGCCCATAGAAGCCACAATTGCGGAATTTACACCTTCCCATTTTGTATTTGTTCGAGTATGTAAATAAATCCCGAATATCGTCCAAGTAATAAATGCCCAAGTTTCATCTAATTTCAGCTTGGAAGAATAGATTAGGGAAATACAAGAGTTTATTACCATGTGTCTTTTCTAAATTTAGAATTATTTCCCTTATCTTAAGTATAAAATACAAAATAATGTGTCCATCATATTACATTTAAAATCAATGGTGTTTGATAAATATAATTTTTTAAAATTTTTTACAAAATTTGTGCATAGTTATCGTATCACTTTTATAATAAATATATGGGTGGGGTTATTTGAACCTATCAAACTACTCATTAAACTCACTTTTAAAAATAAATTGTAATTATTAAAATATCCCTAAAATAAATTTTAATTTTAAACATTAAAATGTAGTTTTAAAAATAAAATTTACTCTTTGAATCCATTTTATATTCAACTTTATGTTATTTTTCTTAAACCATAAATTGATATTCTTTATTGATTCCCCTTGGCTTTTTCATGAAAATTAAACCTTCATGTAGTGGAAGACGATAAAGGAAGAATCAGTTGAAGGAAATATCGGAGACTTTTCATATTGAAATACTGGATATTATATTTTATTTCTAAAAATACCAAAGATATAATTATCACTTCTTTCCGAAACTCAAGTAGTGGTACCACATTACTAGGGCTCTGACTTTTACCATTATTAACTGCTCCAGCGGCTTTGCTTACTGCACTTTGGAATTTTTGCTCCAAAATATATAATTGAGAGTATTGTTTATGTTCTGTATAATCTTTTAATTTTCAATTTAATAAATATAATAATTTATTAATTTTAAATGAATTCAATGGGTTTAATGAGTAAAAATATATTATTATAATAATTGGATTTAATAAGGATATATTAGATGTTTAGGTAGGTTTGTTGAGTAAAATTTAAAATTTCAAAACTTAAGAGTGGATTTATTTAGTAAATAAGTTTAGTGAATAAATTGGTGGGTTTAAATAGCCTCACCCTAAATATAATTAATTAATATGTTTATTTAGTACATTCATAATTACTCCATTAACCATATTAAATAAATTATAATCATTTATATGAACTATTTAACCGGCCGCTATGAGCTGCTGGAAACTATTCTTCATTGATATCAGATTTGATAATATCAATGGAGTCATTTTGACCAAATCTACGCAATGATGCTTTTATGTCTTTCATATGATCTGGATGTTGAAAAACTGCCACTAAGGTTTTGGCCAAAACAAAATGTCATCGTAGACGTTTGGTGGTGCTCTGCCATTATAATTTGGTAGATCGATGGCAGCTCTACGCAGCAGCAGTAGCAGTGGCAATGCATCACCATACTGGCGTCATATTTTACTAAAACAAGATTTGGCCACCATTTTTTTGGCGAACGAATCTCGGACAAATGAGATAGAAGCTCAAGGATTCGTCTCATATGAGTGCAGAGAGGATACGAGTACCATGATGCTACTTATTATATTGAGGACCTCAGGTTCTTTGAAGAATGATAGTGGCGGTGCTCCAATACTTGACGATAACGTGTGGAAGGCTAAAACTTCAATTTAACTTTTTCTAGCTACCAAACGACAGAATAAAGTAACCGACAAAGGATGTGTGTAATCAAAGTAGTTTGAGGGACGAATTGAAACAACAAATCAGGTGGGTCGAAAAGTCTCTCTCCTGTTTTCTCTGAAAACAAAAGGAATGAGAGTGAGTAGTGGGGTCTTTATGACTCACTGAGTCGCTCCCTGGTGGGTGGTTTTAGTTATTGTATTCCTAGTGTCCATCTCAGTTCATTAACTCCATTTTCTCCTCAAAATCTTTAATCTCCATCAACCTTTGCAACCAACCTTAATTACAGTAAATTCACATCACTTTAAAATGGACACGGAGGAGTTAATAAAGAAATGCAGAGCCATCAGACTGACAGAAGAAGCAAAAGGGAGAGTAATATTCAAAAGCAAGATGAAAAAGAAAGGAGAAAAGATCGTAGCAGGATGTTTGATTGGCAAGGTGGTCCTAAACAGAGGAGTCAACGCTGAAGGATTAAAAACAACTATGCAGCAAGTGTGGAGAACGATGAGAGAGGTGAAGATAGAAAGTATAGGGGATAATATGTTCATGTTTAAGTTCAACGCTGAAGAGGACAAAAAAAGAATTATGGCGGGAGGCCCATGGCACTTCAACAGAGCACTCATAGTACTCAAGGAACCAAGTGGAATAGGGGACATCACACAACAAGCATTTACACATGCTTCATTTTGGGTACAAATCTTCAATGTACCCATAATGTGTATGGAAAAGGAGACCCTTGTGGAGCTAGGTGAGGTAATAGGCAGAGTGGAGGAAGTAACAACGGATGAGGCAGGGGAATGCGTGGGGAACATTGCTCGATTAAGGATAAAGGTGGATATCACAAAGCCTTTGAAGAAAATGATAGTCCTGAATAAAGAGAATGATGAGAAAAAGAGCAATAGAGATGAAGAGGAGACGGAAGGAGAAATGGAGAACATAGGGGATTGTGACAGATTGGGAATTGAGGTACATATGCCGGTGGTGTACGAAAGGTTACTGGACTTTTGTTATTGTTGTGGAATTATTGGTCATCAATTCAGAGAGTGCATCAAATACAAAAACCAGCCCCAAGATAAATTGGAGTATGGCCCCCATCTCAAAGCAGCCACAATAGCGGAGAAGAAGAAACAAGATAAAGAAAGGAATCGATGGAAGTCAGAAAACAACAGGAGTAATGGAAATGAAGCTGAACAAATAGCAAGGAAGGAAAACTAGACAGAATCAACAGTAGGGAAGCATAACACAAACCCCCCAAACCCGGAAACAATTGCAACCCGCCATCAGTAGGGCGAAGAGGTGATTCGGGTTGGAAACTCCGAGACTGATGAGATGGTAGTTGATACTCATTTAATGTTAAGGGCGCTTAACCCAAAACGTTCAGAGAGTTGCTGTACAAAGCAGTCGGAATTAGCTACTGAGGTCACATCTCCTAGGAAGGCGAGCAGTAAGGAAGACAGAGAAAATGAAGGAGACAAAAAGCGGGAAACTGAAGCTGTGTTTGAAAAGGGGGAAATGATAGAGGGAACAGAAGTATGGGAAAACGACAAAAAATGGAGTACAAAAGTAAAGAAGTTGGGCTCAGAAGAAATAAAAAAATTTAGCCCAAAAACAAACAAACCAGGGAGAGTTTAGAGCTGAGAAGGCAGAAAGAGGGAGGGAAGTAAGCTTAAAGCCCAAGATTCGTAAATGGAAGCTACAAGCCCGAGAAATGGACAATGAAAAAGAGGTGCAAGGAAAGACCATGAGGGCAAAAAGACCAGCCAGTGAATTAAACATGGAGAGCCCAAAAGCTAAGAAGAACAAGGGGGGCAGCCCACACAAGAATGAATCTATTCAACGCAGACATTACTCGCAAAAGGAAACTGAGAAGGGGAAAGAGAAAGCAAAAGGAACGGGGACAGAAGCAGGAGATGAAGCAATGCAAGCAACTCAATCGGTAGTGGCTGAAATTCAGCACCGCCGACAGATATGAAGATTATAAGCTGGAACGTTCATGGTTTGGGGAAGTCCCGAACGTTCCGAGAAGCTCAGAAACTTCTCCAAGAGCTTAGACCTCAGATTTTATTTCTTAGCGAAACAAAAATGATGGCTAAGCAAATGGAAGCCAAAAGGAGAATGTTGAAGTTCGAGAATTGCTTTGTAGTAGATAGATGTGGATTGGGAGGTGGTCTTGCGTTGTTATGGACTTCGGATGTCAGCCTGGAAGTAAAGTCGTACAGTAAGCACCATATAGATGCTGTTATTCACAATGAAAATGGGAGCTCTTGGAGATGCATAGGCGTCTATGGTCACCCTAAATCAGAGAAAAAAAAACATACTTGGTCGCTGTTACGAAGGCTAGCAGGTATGTCATCATTGCCATGGCTCTGTTTTGGGGATTTTAACGAAATTTTTAACCTGAATGAAAAAGTGGGGGGAAATGAGAGGAACCCAAGTAGGGTGCACGAATTTAGACAAGCTGTAAGGGATTGTAGGTTGCTTGACTTAGGGCTAAAGGGTTATCCTTTTACATGGTCAAATAGAAGGTTTGGACCCCAGTTGATTGAGGAGCGTTTGGATAGATTTTTTTGTAATCAAAATTGGGGCAGTTTGTACCAAGAGACAGCAGCCAAGAATTTAATCTCTTGGAGCTCTGACCACAGTCCCATTCTGATGGAATTAATTGGGAAAGAAACGGGGCAAAGATACAAAAGAAGAACTTTTCGAAGAGTGCACTACGAAGACATGTGGAGCGGGTATGAGAAATGCAGGGAGATAGTCCAGCAAGAATGGCAGAAAAAGAGTAGATGGAATGAAGAGAATCCAGTTGAGTTGTTCAATAAGAAGGCAAAAGAATCCTTGGGTGAGCTTCAGCTGTGGAGCAAGAAAGAGTTCGGAGGAAGGCAGAAACAATTGGAGCAGCTTCAGAACAAGCTGAAATCAATTCGGCACAGTTTCAGCCGTTATGATTGTGGAGATGAATTGAAGAAAACTGAAAATCAGATTGATAACATTCTTCAAGATGAGGAAATTTTCTGGAAGCAAAGGTCAAGAGCAGATTGGTTGAAAGAAGGGGACAAAAACACAAAATTCTTCCACGCAAAAGCTTCAGCTAGAAGAAAAAAGAATAGAGTCGGGGGGATTCTTGATGAGCAGGGGAAGTGGACGGAGGACAGCGACGAAGTAGAGAGGATCTTTTGCGAACACTTTACGAAACTCTTTTCAACAACAACCCCTAATGAAGAGCAAATGGAAGCAGCGCTTAAAGATACGAGCGCAAAGGTGAATGAGGAGATGAACTTCCAGCTTGATGCACCATTTATGGAAGAAGAAATAGCTGAAGCGCTGGCTCAGATGTGCCCCACAAAAGCGTCTGGTCCCGATGGATTACCTGCCGCATTTTTCCAAAAGCACTGGGGGTCAGTAAAAGAGGGAGTGATCACCACTTGTTTGCACATACTTAACGACAAGGTAACCTAGCTCCCCTTAATCACACCTATATAGCTTTAATTCCAAAAACCACGAAACCCAAATCAGTGAGTGAATTTCGGCCTATAAGTCTTTGTAATGTTATTTATAGAATTATTGCCAAATCAATGGCTAATAGGTTGAAGCATATCCTTGATAAAATTGTGTCTCCAAACCAAAGTGCGTTCATTCCAAATCGTCTTATTACAGATAACATAATCATTGGTTATGAATGTCTGAATAAGATAAGACAGGGAAAGGGAAAAAAGAATGGGATGATAGCCCTAAAATTAGACATAAGTAAAGCATATGATCGGGTGGAATAGAACTTTTTGAGGTGTGCAATGCAGAAGCTGGGTTTTTCTTCTAATTGGATTGAGTTGACAATGAACTGTATCACTACTCCCTCCTTTTCAGTTTTGATAAATAGGGTGCCAAAGGGTCAAATTCAGCCCCAAAGGGGATTGAGGCAGGGCTGTCCTCTATCACCATATTTATTTCTTTTATGTGCAGAAGTATTCTCCAACATGTTGATTCAGGCTGACCAAAACCAGATCATTCATGGCCTGAGGTTCAACAGCAGCTTGTCAATTTCTCATTTGCTATTCGCGGATGATAGCTTAGTGTTTTCAAGAGCAACACAAGAAGACTGCAGCAACTTAAAATGCATCTTTGATCGTTATGGTTCAGCTTCAGGGCAGATTTTTAACTATGAGAAGTCAAGCATGCTTTTTAGCAGCAATGTGCATAATAGCCAAATTGAGATCATCAAGGGGATTTTTCAACTCAATGTCGTTTCAAAGCATAACAAATACCTTGGGTTACCATCTATGGTAGGGAAAAGAAAAATAAGCTTCTTCAATGAGACAAAATTGCGGATTTGGAACAAGTTATCAAGTTGGCAGAATAAACTCTTTTCAAGTGGGGGTCGAGAAGTGCTCATCAAGGCAGTGGCTCAAGCGGTTCCGGCATATGCAATGAGTGTGTTCAAGCTCCCGGCAAGCATTTGCGAAGACATTCAAAAGGCAATAGCGAGGTTTTGGTGGGGCTCTTCATCAGATCGCAGAGGCATTCATTGGGCTAAATGGGAGAAGCTTTGTCAAGCAAAGATGAGAGGAGGAATGGGCTTCCGAGATTTTACAAGTTTCAACCAAGCTTTGATTGCGAAACAAGGGTGGAGGATTATTCAGCATCCTGAATCTTTAATGGCAAGAGTGCTAAAGGCAAAGTACTTCAAACAATCCAGCTTCATGGAAGCAAAATTAGGATCAAGACCATCTTTTGTCTGGAGAAGTATTTTATGGGGTCGACAGATTATGCAGAAAGGTTTAAGGTGGAAAATTGGATCTGGAAACCAGGTGTGCATTTACAAGAGCAATTGGTTACCAAGACCGGAAGCCTTTAAACCATTCTCTCCTCCAACATTGGATATCCAAGCAGTAGTTGCTGACCTGATTGATGAGAACCAGAACTGGAAGAAGGAAATGATATATCAGCACTTTATGAAAGAAGATGCAGCCATGATCGTTCGAATTCAGCTCCCAAAGACTCCAAAGCCTGACCAGTACTTGTGGCACTATGATAAATATGGGCAATATTCTGTTAAAAGTGGATACCAGATCGCTTTGAAGCTGAAGTGCCCAGACAGCCCGTGTAGCTCAGACAGCTCGTTAAGCCAATGGAATGTTATTTGGGCTGCTGAATTACCAGAAAAAATTAAGATTTTCATGTGGAGAGCAGTGAAGAATCTCTTGCCAACATCCTCTAATCTTTGGAGAAGGAAGATTGTGGGGAGCCCTATTTGTCGAAGATGTGGAGTGAAAAATGAGGATGTGATTCATGCATTATTGGATTGCAAAGTAGCCAAAAAAGTGTGGAGGAATGCTGGTTGTGCAGAGGAAATCGAGAAGTTGGTTCAGCAGGATTTGATGGCAATGCTGGTAGAAATTCAGAGAAAAAAAGGTAAAAAAGAGCTGGAATTGATAGTTGTTCTGTGCTGGACCATTTGGTACTAACGGAATCTTTTCATCTTTGAAAATAAGAGAGAAGATTCACAGTTATCAATTGCTAGAGCTGAGGCAAATTTGGATTCATTTAGAAGAATTAAAAAGCCATCTTCAAAAATTCTGGAAAAGCAGCAAAGGAATAGAAAGCAAGTCTGGAACCCTCCCCCCAGTGGCTGGTTTAAAATTAACGTGGATGCAGCAATGAATGTTAGCTGGGTTGGGTGTGATTATAAGAAATTCTAATGGAGAGGTAGTGGCAGCTGCAGTCCAACGATCCTGTTTTCAGCTCAGCAGTACTCACATGGAAGCTGAAGCTGTAATCCTGGGTATTAAGAGTGCTCAGAGGGCAGGGTTCTCCCCAATGATCATAGAAACAGACTCGCAAGAAGTGGTAGACTTAACATTGAGCAAGAAAATCAGCATAACATAAACCTCTTGGATAATTGCAGACATCCAAGAAAGCATCCAGAGTTCGAATCGGTTTTCAATTCAATATACACCAAGAGAATGTAATGTCACAGCTCATGATTTAGCCAAAAAAGCTTTAGAGTTTGAAAACTCTGTTTTTTGGGAGGGATCATTCCCTCCGCAAATTGTGTCCTTATTTCCCAGTATCAATCAATGAAAGCTATATTTTCATTTAAAAAAAAAAAAGTAACCGACAAAGAGATTTTTTTTTTTTTCGGGCTGCTTACATGATATGTGTAGTATCCTGCCTTAGACTAAAATTCTCATATGACCTACTCATTTGTCTGAGCAAATATAATCATATGATTAGAAGTTGATAATAAAAATGAGATAAATAAGTAAAATTTTGATTATACATAAAAAAAAATACTTTTGTACGTCAAAATATTCCTTAAAATTTGGATGTGCTTAGATCATAAAAGGATCCATAAATCCCTGCGGTACTAGAAATGTCCTCGTTAATTAGGTAGTGATAAACAACAGATGACAATGGAGAAATGTGGTTAGTGATAGTTAATGATGGTTTACAAGTAAAATTTTTATCAAAATAATAATACAACATAGTAGTCAATACAAAAATAAAAATAGCGTAATATGTCCTATGTAATCAAATAATTCTTTGAGTCGAGTAAACAGAGGCGAATCTATGTTGTGAGTAAAAAAATATGAAGAGAAGAAAAGAGTCTTGATTGAAAGTTAGTTTTTACTTTTATTTTTAGCCTAATGGCAATCAAAATTTCTCCCAATCTATGTGAATTGAGTTCAAATCCCACACCGTTATAAGCTATAGTAACCGACACTCAAAGTGGAAATTTAGCTTATTTCATTGAAAATTTTATATTTGACCCGCTTCCTTTATAAATTTTTATTATAGCGTTCTTATATTTATATTTAGGGATATTATCATTTTCCCACCAAAGGTATTCTGACACATCATGTCAGTACCACGGTTTGGTAAAACCATCAATTTATCACCAAACGTTTAAACTATTAGTATTTTCTCACCATTCCGTTAAAACTCAGTTAATATGTAATAGAAAATTCATAAAAGGTCAATTTTACCCCTGGAGCGTAAAAGACCATGTAATTAACCTTTTATGAATTTTGTAATTAAATCATCATTTGTTGTTTTTCCTTCTTAAAGGGCAAAAATTACCCTTTATGAATTTTGTAAAATTGACCGTGTGGTGCTAGGTACTTCATAAATTGATTTAATTGATTTAATTTATTTAATTTTTAAAGGGCAAATTTATTTATTAAATTGACGAGTTAAAGACAATTTATTCTACTACTAAAAATCAATTTATGAAAGGAAAAAAAAAAGAATGTGCAAAAGAAGCATTTTAATCTTTGATATGATGATAATAATTTTACACAAAAAATTAAATAAATAAATTTGCCCTTTAAAAATTAAATTAATTAAATTAATTTATGAAGTACCTAGTACAACACGGTCAATTTTATAAAATTCATAAAGGGTAATTTTTGCCCTTTAAGAAGGAAGAACGGTAAATGATGATTTAATTACAAAATTCATAAAAGGTTAATTACATGGTCTTTTACGCTCCGGGGGTAAAATTGATCTTTTATGAATTTTCCGTTACATATTAACTGCGTTTTAACGGAATAGTGGGAAAATGCTAACAGTTTAAACGTTTGATAGTAAATTGATGGTTTTACCAAACCGTGGTACTGACATGATGTGTCAGAATACATTTGGTGGAAAAATAATAATATCCCTTATATTTATATTTCTTCATTCTGATCTCTGATGAGAAATTTAGCCCAAGGAATGCATTTGATTTGTTACTTTCTTTATTAATTTTCCACCAAAATTTTGAAGAAACTTTGCTTCCTAAGCGCTCTTGCTCACTTCATTTTCAACGGTCTAACATTTTACGTATTCTTAAAAAGTACTTTGTTTTGAAATCTAAAGAGAGAAAACACGCTCTTCTATATTTGACTACTACACTCTCTTATTCCAACTACTACCACCACAAAGCCACAGCCAATGCTGTGCTTTGCACTTCTAGGTGAAATACAAAAAGAATGAACCTAAGAAATTAAAATAAGATCTCAAGAGATGGATTAAAATTGGAGAATAGCTGATGTCAAGAAGACATAAGAGATTGAGTGAGAAAAGAGAAGATTGGGACTCTGGGAGAGTTTAGTGGGGTCATGTTTAGGTGGTGGACAGTTGTAAAGAACCAACCACTCGGTGGTAGGTCATTGCAAAGAGTTGTAACCCTTTTGTGTTGTATAAATAGCTCCACTACTTAGCTTACTCCACTCCGTGCCATTACTCAAATTGAAGGCTTCACTAATTTCTCTTCCCCGAAAAAAGAAGGAAAAGAGGGAGAAAAAAAAAGCACAAAATGGGTTCAACCAGTTCAGAAACTCAAATAAGTCCAGCCCAAGGCGCGGATGAAGAGGCAAACCTCTTGGCCATGCAATTAACCAGTGCCTCAGTCTTGCCTATGGTTCTCAAATCAGCCATTGAGCTTGATCTTTTAGAGATCATCGCTAAATCTGGGCCAGATGCTTTCATGTCTCCAAAAGACATAGCTTCTCAGCTGCCCACAAAGAACCCAGATGCCCATATCGTGCTTGATCGTATATTGCGCCTTCTGGCGAGCTATTCAGTCCTTAATTGCTCTTTGCGCAATCTCCCCGACGGCAAAGTTGAGAGGCTTTATGGCCTTGCCCCCGTTTGTAAATTCCTCACTAAAAATGAAGATGGTGTTACACTTTCCGATCTTTGTCTCATGAACCAAGACAAGGTTCTCATGGAGAGCTGGTAAGTCATTTTTACTCCTTTTCTTTCTCTCTCTCTCTTTTTAAGAACAATTAAAAAAATTTATCAAGTAGTAATTTAAGACTAATTTCTATTCGAATTATTGAATAAAATAAAAGATAAAAGATATGGCCTCTATTGGGAGCTCTCCTCGATGAGGGGAGCCCAACATGGCCGTGAGTTCACCACAGCACAACTAATGAAAGTCGCTTTTACTCATCTCTAATGTTCCAATCTTTTCCTTGCGATTATTGATGACCACTAATATTAATTATATGTAGAGAGTCTAAATATATGTATTTTGATATTCTGGTTGTATGCATTTTTAAGGTGCTGCTAAATTACAGTTATTATAACTTACACTGGATATAAAAATCTTACGAATCCCATCATCTATCATAACATTTTACATGTTTTTAAATGCATTTTACATGATTTTAAATGGGTTGTAAATTATAGTAGCTTTAATTTATCAATTGCCGTATTTTTATCATTTACGATATGGCTTTCTTTTCACATCATCCGTTAGTTTTTAAAGTTTGATCCCACATAATATAACCTCAAATTTTTTTTTTTTTAATTTAATAACATTTTAAAGTTTCATAATGGTTGGTTTGACGACTTCGTCGGCTCGTATCATCCCTTGATGCTTGCTAGTCATTATCAAATACCCACCAAACTCTAATCAGCAAAATCTAGAATCAACACATCCCTAATTTCTATAAAAAAAATAATAATAATAATAATAATAAAAGAGTATTTACTATACACGTGTATTGTATATAGTACAAAAGGAGTGTTGGTGGGGGATGGGGACCACCTGGTTCAGTTTTGGGCCCACCACTACACAGGCTTTCAGTCTTTCACCACTGAATTTTTATTATTTCGTTTTGTCTTCTCGCAATAGAATGCAGATAAATTGTCAGCATATTCGTTCCAACCAATTATAAAAAGTAAACGATAAAAATGTTCTAAGAAAATTGACACCCGGACCCTACGGCTTTCTCAAATGAACACTCAAAGTCGCAAGCCACAAGGTTTCTGTGGAGCGGTTAGGTATTGATTTTCATCACTCAAATTAAAAAACGTGTTTGGTAGGATTTAATAACAGCATTTTTCTTTTCTGAATGAAAACAAATTATATTTATTTTATAATGCTAACAAAGAAATTTAGAAATATAAAATATTTGTTCATCACTTTATTCATGAGACCCGCCTATATTTTTATAACATACTTACATACAAATTTTGGGTTCGGCACTATTATTAATGCTCTTTTGCCTCTTTTTCATTTATTTTTATATTTTCTTATTTTTAAAAACTTCAAATTGCACCTATACTTAGTGAAAAGACAAGAAAAATTTGACAATGGTTTGATGAATTTTTTTTTTGTCTTCTTAACAAAAATTATATAATACTTTTTTCACTGTCTTTCAATGTTCATATATTTTTAGATAAAGAATCAAAACATTTTTATTTTTAAATACTATTTAAAAAATAAACTACCAAAATACATTTTCAAATTTACTAAGTATTAATCATATCTATATCATAAAACAAATACGAAGACAACAATTAAAAAACATTACCAAAAGCACCTTAAAATATTATCTACACTCCTTTTTATATGCTATTCCTTTTTGTATACTATATCTTTTAACGAGAAAATTTAAAAAAAGGAGATTTTAGAGTTTTACAATAAATGTAAATATTATTTTAATATTTTACTATTATATTTTGATTTATAATATAAATATTAAACATAAATATTTGGTTTTACATGTTTCGATATTTAGAAAATTTTCTAACAAATTAAAATTATCAAATTATTTTTGTTTAATTTTCAAAATAATTTTAAATTATAGTTATTTTATTTATTATATCTATTTAATATAATAAATTTATTTTTATGTAACATAAGATGATTGGTTGAATGGTAATAATTATTCTTATTATGAAAATTTAGAGTTTTTTTTTTTTGGTTATTAGTCAAAGGGTTGATAATAGTTAAAAAAGAAAAGGTCTATATGATTATTTCTGAAAATTTAGGGGATTTTTGTTAAGTGTCATTTTCCCTAAATAATATCTTTGAATTGAGCTTTCGTACATTAAAAGGATGTACCATATAAAGCTTTTCATGGTCAAATAAAGAAATAATGAATAATATACGCCATTTTAAGAAAGGGCACTTTCATCAATTGGGTGGGTATATATTTATTTATCAGAGCATTTATAAGAATAAAATAATAAGAGGATAATATTATTACAGGGTAATTATCCAGCTCCCGTATTGGGAATCAACAACATTGCTCACAAATTAATTTGGCATTGTTCAGGTACTACTTAAAAGATGCAGTGCTTGAAGGTGGCATTCCATTTAACAAGGCCTATGGGATGAATGCATTCGATTACCATGGCAAAGATCTAAGATTCAACAAGATTTTCAACAATGGAATGTCTTCTCATTCTACCATTACCATGAAGAAAATTCTTGAAAATTACAAAGGGTTTGAAGGCCTCAACTCAGTTGTCGACGTTGGTGGTGGAATTGGAGCCACACTTAACATGATTATCTCCAAGTATCCATCGATTAAAGGCATCAACTTTGATTTGCCACATGTTATTCAGGATGCTCCAGCTTTTCCTGGTATATATAAATTAATCATTGTCCCTTTACTTAAATATTTCTACAGCAAGTGCATTAATTGTTATATTCCATTGTTGAATTTGATGTAGGTGTCGAGCATGTTGGGGGAGACATGTTTGTTAGTGTTCCAAAGGGAGATGCCATTTTTATCAAGGTGAATTTTGAATGCACAGTTATACTAATTTAGTGGCTAGCATCTTGCATATTTTCAAGGCTCTGTTTGGCAATGTGCTGTGGTTGTTGAATTATGAATGTTTGATAATACTGGCACCTGTTTTTATTTCACAATGGACACAACACTGCCACCAAATGGAACTAGTATCTTTATTGATTGAAATATTATTATGTTTTTTTATAGTGGATATGTCATGATTGGAGTGATGAGCACTGCGTGAAATTCTTGAAGAACTGCTATGAAGCACTCCCAGTAAATGGGAAAGTCATTGTTGCTGAATCTATCCTCCCAGTAACCCCGGACACAAGCCTTGCATCCAAAGTAGTCATCCATGTCGACTGCATCATGTTGGCTCATAACCCGGGTGGCAAAGAGAGGACTGAACAAGAGTTCAGAGCATTGGCTAAGGCTGCTGGATTCCAAGGTTTCCAAGTTGTGAGCTCTGCTTTTAATACTTACATTATGGAATTTCTCAAGAGTGCTTGAGTCTTTTGTTCTACTGGACTTGCATCTCAAATTACCGTGGCTTTCCTATATACGTGTTTCTCTCCATTGCAAAACAATAAAAAAGTTAATTTCAGTTTGCTTATTTTTAATAAATATTAATTTTGTAAAGTTGATTGCATGTTATTGAACTAATTTTGGAATTGTTGTTGCAAAGAGTTGATTAAAGAGTGATTTTGAACCATTAAAGATTCAGTTTTTGATGTCTCTAGTCCCTAATTATCTTCAAAATCATCTTTTCCACGGTGGACATATATATTATTTTCAAAATTCTGTATTGCAAATGTGTTTCTTCGTTCAGTATGGCTTAAAAATTATCTTAGCATAAATCTTGCAAGTCCAAACATATCCTTTAAGAAATTATAAATGTAATTTCATATATATATATATATGAAATTAAAGTTCTTTTATCGGACTCTGAAGGAACATAATGAGCTTTAAAAAGATTTAGACAGTGAATGGCGTTAGGGGTCAGAAATGTGTTTAACTAGCTCAAGAAAAGTTTCTTGTTCTTTAGTCAACAAATTGAGTTTTTTTGTCTTTAAATAGGATTCTGTATCTGAATCACTATTAGGGGTGGGCAAAATCGGGTTCGGGTCGGGTTCGGGTCAACCCGATCGGGTTTCGGGTTGTTCGGGTTAGACAAAGAACAATCCGAACATAACCCGAATTAATGACCCGACCCGAACCGACCTGAACTATATTCGGGTCGATTCGGGTCGGGTTATTAATTCGGGTTATGTTCGGGTTGGATCGGGTTGGATTTAAAATGGGTAGAATTGAGTTCGGGTCAATTTGGGTGAGTTCGGGTCAATTCGGGTCAGTTCGGGTCAATTCGGGTTAATTCTGGTCGGTTGAAATAGGGTTAGTTCGGGTCAGTTCGGGTCAATTCAGGTCAGTTCGGGTCAATTCGGGTCAGTTCGGGTCGGTTGAAATCAGGTCAATTCGGGTCAGTACGTTTTTTTTTTTTTTTAAGAACCCGATCGGGTATTCGGATCGGGTCGGGTTTGACCCGAACCGATCACAACCCGATCGGGTTTGTAAATTTCAAACCGATCGGGTTTCGATCCCGACCCGAACCCGAAATTTATCGGGTCGGGTCGGGTTGGATCGGGTCGGGTCGGGTAAAATGCCCACCCCTAATCACTATCACTAGATATAGATGTATCTGAGTCAATTAACTCATCAACTTGTAGAGGCTCACTGTCTCCCGACATGAAAGACTCAGAGTCAGAAGACTCTAGAAGCAAAGGAGCTACTTTAGAAAGTATTTCTTCAGCAAGGCCAAGCTCATGGAACTTTATGCTCATTCGATAGAATTTTGCAGTGTGGCCTTTCTTTCCACATTTAAAACATGTGGCTTCTTTATAATTAAAAGGAGCTTTTAATTTTGCTATGGCATCTTTCCTTTTAGAAAAGGGAGCCTCTAAGTTACAATAATTGTACCATACATTTCTCATGTGAACCACACAAAATTATAGGACCCACAATTTGTGTGGTTCACATGAGAGATGTATGTTACAATTATTGTAACTTAGCATTTGCCTTTAGAAAAATAAGGTTTCTTAAAAGGCTTCGAAGGTTTCCTATAGGAAGGTTCTCTAAACTCGTGGAAGGGTTTCCTATGGCTTTTAGATTTGTAATGTTTCTTATAAGGTTGCGAAGAACACTTACCATTACAATCCTTAGAAGTGGAGGCTTTAATCTCAACAGGAGGTTCACCATAGTCAATGGTCAGGCTCCTAAGTGGAGGATGTTCAGATTCTATGATCCTATCACTATCAGAAAGATTTCATTCAGTAATTTTCTTCCTAACAGTAATGGGATTTGATTCTTTAAAAGGATAAGTAATTTTATTATCTGAAGCATACATTTCAAACCAATCAAAAAATAATCCTTAGAAGTGGAGGCTTTAATCTCAACAGGAGGTTCACTATGGTCAATGGTCAGGCTCCTAAGTGGAGGATGTTCAGATTCTATGATCCTATCACTATCAGAAAGATTTCATTCAGTGATTTTCTTCCTAACAGTAATGAGATTTGATTCTTTAAAAGGATAAGTAATTTTGTTATCTGAAGCATATATCTCAAACCAATCAAAAAATAATATATGGACTTTATGCAAATTAACAAACTCATAATAAGTTTCTTGAATTTCTTTTCTTTGGTTTAGGAAATTCTTAAAAAACCAAAGTCTTTTTTTCTTTATTAGTGTCAGAATAAAAATCATTGTGAAGAAGAGTTTAATCTAATTCAAAATAAATTTGTACAGAAGCAGAAAAAAGGAGGAAATCTGATATTAAACCAAGCTTGTTGATAATCCCAATAGGAAAAAGATAAGCAATGGTTTAAGCTTCTTTGAAAATTGACAGGGAAAGTCTTTGGTTTGTGGAGTTGGTCGTTCCACTGCTTTGGGCTCAAAACTTTAAAAATGGTTGCCGTGGAATAGGCAGGCTCAGAATCCCAATAGGAAAAAGATAAGCAATGGTTTAAGCTTCTTTGAAAATTGACAGGGAAAGTCTTTGGTTTGTGGAGTTGGTCGTTCCACTGCTTTGGGCTCAAAACTTTAAGAATGGTTGCCGTGGAATAGGCAGGCTCAGAATGAGATTCACTGAGGAAGAAATGTTTGAATTTTACAAACTCAGTGAATTCTAAGATGTCTTGATAGAAAGACTGGGGTTTTGACAAATCTCATGGTTTGAAAAACCAACAAGAAGCTTAAACCATTGCTTATCTTTTTCTTATTGAGATTATCAATAAGCCTGGTTTAATACTTTTTTTTTATTCAAAACCCAAAAAAGCCTCATTCTTGGTTATTTTTCTTCAATTAAAAAATAACCGTCCAAAGTCTCCCAAACTGGTTTCAACAATGGTGGAACTATTTTGGGTGAAGCCCAAATATTCTTACCTCTAACGCCATCCACTGTCTAAATTTTTAAAGCCCATTATATTCCTTCAGAGTATATATATATATATATATATGAAATTAAAGTTGCTTATTTTCTTTTCTTTGTATATTTATATACTGGTAGTCGTTCAACACTTCTGATAGCGAATTATATACTGGTAGTCTTATAATAATTAATGAAAATTATTCTAATAATAATTCTTTAAAATATTCCTATTGAATGTGTTTTACTTTATCTTATTTTTGCAAATGATATTAAACAAAATTTTGAATTTAAAAAAAATTAAAATAACATTTTTGTTCTCATTTTTATTTTATGAAAACAACAATTGAAAAACAATACTGACAGGCGCTTAAGTTCTTCAACTATAACTCGAAGCCTCTATTAAGCAGAGCCAAGCCACGCTGGCAGCTTCAATTATAACAAAATACCAGAACTTATACATAAAACCATGGCATCCGCATTTATAGCAAAATACAAGAACTTATACACATAAACTCTAAATATAAACAAGTTCCACTACCAACTTGTAGTTACAGAGAAATGCATAACGAATTACATGGAAAATAATTATTATATTAACGACCTTAGAAACTGTAAATGTGATGCCAACACAGTAATACACTAACACTTAGTTAACTCACACTAGTTTGTGGTGTCATGATTTTGGTATTAGTACTATTATTAACATTATGACACCATAGCATCAAAATGTTGCGATATTATATTAATATCTGTAATTATTGTTACTATGTTATTAGTGTTTGATTTATTAGTTAAAAAATATATATAAAATGGGTCATTGCATGTTCACTCGTTCACATTTCTTTCCAAATCAGATTACAATTCACTAGCAAAATGATTATAATGCACTAACCAGACTCAAATTTAAATTACAAAATCATTTCATTACATATCCAAATACATTATTACACATTACAAAAACTAGATATCTAACTCCTGGTACTGAATATAGCGAATACATAAATAAACTAAAAAAATCCATCGTTGATGGAATCATCAGTATTGTTAAGAAAAGGTAAAGTTCAACAATACCAAAATCTTTCAAATACCATCCAGAATTCTTCTCAATATTCAATTGTATCCTGTAACAAAAATCCTCTGGCGATATTATAATTCTTATTCTCCTACATCGATAGTTTATCTTCCACACAATTGCCTGAGGGACAACAAACAATAACAAATTAGCCGCATTAATTACAATATCAACAAACATTAAATGCCAGGAAACTAGCGTTGTAAGTACCTGAGGGTCACTACTAAAAAAAGGCTAAATAATAATTGTTTTTGACTTTCATACACCCTATTAGACGACGGTTGCTCAACCGTCATTAAAGCCTGTATTAAAAAATTTCAAAATGATGATTTTTATATGTCATGGATTTATGGTGTATCATCCATCACAAATCTCTTATACACATATGATAAAATGCTGTCGTGACATTGTCTAGGTGTGACTAATATTTGACATGAATAATTAAGTATTTAATTAAAAATTAATATTTAAATATATATTAAATAACTTTAAAAAATTAATATCTAATTTGGCAAGAATTTTTAAAATTATTTTGGTGGGTATTCAAATTAATATTAAAATTATTTAGGGGCGAATTGAAACTTAATCTAAATAAAATAGTTTGGCGGGAATTAAAATCTGTTTTAAATTTTAGTACCTATTTTTTCAAATAATTATTTTTTATTTCACAAGATATATTTATAATTCAATAATAGAAAAATTATTGCTAAAATTCTTAATTTAATGTTAATAAAATAAAAAATAATTACAACTACATGAATATTTTTATAATTGTTAATTTGTTATACAAACTTTCCTAACCAAAATAAACACCAAACTAAATTTCAAACATTTTCGTAAAACTGCGGTCTCTGCTACCCCACGCCAGCTGATCCTTTTTAATATTTTCTTTTCCTCTCTTGACTAATACTACTGCTCCCATAATCCTCTGAATATTCTTTTCCATTATAGCTACTGATCGAACCAACATATTTGATGAGATGATGATTTCTCTACCGCTACTACTGCCGCATGCAAATGCTTATATAACCCAGAAATCATGTCCAACAACATCTGTATAAAGCAAAAAGCAACTCAATCAACCATAAGCAACCTTGCAAACCAAATAACCAGAAACAAGCCATGTAAATGATAAAAAATTAACCTAACCACTGAACCACAAATCAACAAAGGCAACATTTTATCATGCTCAATCCTCAACAGAAACTGTGTGATTTATTTCTTTTAAAGTATTTGTTAACACTTAGAAATGATGTAGAAAATGAGATAACCTATTTGGGATAATCCACCACTAGTTAAAGCTAAGAAAATAAATAATTATCAGCTTCCATAGTCTCAGCTCTTTTTTCAAGTAAACAATTATCATGTTCAATCCTCAATAGAAAACCATGTGATTTCCTTCTTTTAAAGTATTTGTTAACACTTAGAAATGATATAGAAAATAAGATAAGCTATTTGCAATAATCTATCACTAGTTAAAGCTAAAACAATAAATAATTATTAGCTTACATAATCTCAGCTCTTTTTTTACTAAATTATACATGCTACTGCACAGAATAAAAAAGCCACCAGAGAAAGCTAACTATTCTAAGCCAGCAAAACACTTGCACTCTGTATAAGGAAAGAGATTAATTTTATTCCCATAAAGTATTCCCCCTTTTCCAAATACATTTTGATCACACTTATACTAATTTAGTTTATCATTTACCCTCCACTTGGTTCTTTTAAACCACATGCAAATGATAACAGAGAAAGCCAGAATGCACCTTGTTAGAGCAAATGAACAAATTTATAAGCAAATACATTAATTAAAACTAACAAAGTACATGTGCACACATGCACTCACACACCTTTAAATTAAAGAGTAATTTTCTTCTGTAAAGAAAATTGCTTTCAACTACAATTATACATTAGCATCCAATCTGCAAAGCCTTTGAAACCTAATACAACTATACCTTTCAAAAACTGACTTTTTAGATTTCTGTCTTTCCATCTCATAAGTTCCAGATTTATTTCTTTATTTTTTTAAAAAATTGTTTTGTTAATTATCTAATTTTAAAAACTGAGTTCATTGCTTCATAGTAATGATGAATTGTTTGAATGCAATGATTACAATATGCTTTTCAGGCAGTTCTTGTCCAACAGGTGGTCTGACTTGAGTTATGATATAAACATTGCATTGAAAATGAAAATAAAAAATTTTGCTGTTCAGAGACAATATCAAATGTAAGTAGCATACCGACAACTCATTTGAAAATTCCACTTTAATTACAGCTTCTCTGCTACTGATCTTGATTTGGTAAATCAACTCTTTCAAGATAAGAGTTGCTGGCTCCTAATTCTCTGAAAAATCCATCTGTTAAAGTTGAAGTAAAACTTTGAGTAATGAAACAAGTATGCTCTTTGGCATTTTTGCATTACATATTGTGAACTTATGGGTGGGATCTCCTAAATGTCAACATATATTTTCATCTGATTAGTAGCATGCATTCATAACAAACAATGAGATAAGGACAATAAAGGCCTCATTGACAGCATTTTAATGAGCATTGAGTGTCAATGGCTATTAGAACAAGGATATATGTGATAAAAAATCAACCATCAACAAGCATATGTTTTCATTTGAGGACTTCATTTTCGTGAACTGTGGTTGAGCAGCAGCTTGCTGCATTTGAGCTAAGCCTTTGTAAGAGTGAGTTGTGTGCTATAAATTCCTTGCAATTTTTTTTGGTTCAAGGTACAAGAAAATTATCTTTTCTTCTTTTTGTTTCTTATCTCTGTCAAAATAAGTTTATCTCTCCCTGCTAACAACTTTAAAATAGTTCCATCTCAAACATTAACTTGTAAGAATTCACCATGCATCAATCAAGGTTACCCAACCTATAATTTTGGAGTTACTAGGAGGAGAAAGTTCTCACTTTCCACTCTTCCAAAGTATGATGATAAACAAAATAAATGCCTATATTATTATATATTGGAACAACTGCTAAATAAACGAAACCTACCAGCAATAGGACACTAAATGTGGCATGATCTCTGGATATGTATGTGTCAATCTCGCTCTGTATATCTGGGTCTGCAAAGGAGCTCATCAGACTATGAAAACAACAAAAATTTATGGGCGAAAACCTAACAAATTAGATACCATCCTAATGATATATAAATTTCTACTTTTTTAAAATACAAATTAACTTCTTCGAGATGAGAAGAATAAAAGCTGAAACCATATCAGGGTGTCAAACCAAGAATTGACACTATCCAAGCCACTTCCAGCAAATTTTGTATTCTTTTTCATAATAAATCAATACATAGGGAACCATGTTACTGATTCATGTTCTAGAAATATCGATGGTCATCATTCAAATTCCCAAACACTCGCGAGGACCCCTAATACCTTCACCACAACCGGAAAGTAGCCAGCAACGGCCACACGAAGTTGCAGTTTCTAGCGCAAATGGCACCATGATCGGCGCGATCCGTTGGATTTTTGACCCACCACCTGAGTTTTACTGTTCACAACAACCCCTTCAAAATCCGAACCCACCACTGCCGAGAAGCCGCCAGAGTTGCCGCGATCAGCCAGCAAATTTGCGCGGGCCGCGAATCTCGATCTGCCATATCCCGCCATACGTCGGCACTACCACCGGTTCCATCGGTCTTCGCATGGCCTAAAGTTCTTCAATTGAACAATGACGGCTGATTTGAGTGGGAGGCTGAGTACTATGAGTTGAGTGAGTGAGAGGCTGAGGTCTTTGTCGTCTTCTAATACTTTTCTGTCAAATCGATCGATGGCGGCTCTGAATGTTTTGTTTTCTTCGGCTGTGAGTGAGAGTTAGGGCTGTGTTGTTGGTAAGGTTAAGGCTGAGAGTGCCGTCGACTTTGTTAGGCTTAGGACTGCTTTAGTTTCAAAGATGAAAATTTGAACACTTGAGAAATTTTCAAGGGAATTTCTTGTCACTGTTTTATCGCAAATCGTGAAATAAATTTTGTTATGGTTCAGAGATAGACAAACTTAAGGCAAAATTATATTGCAACTGTGTTATCTTAACACAGTTGTAATATAGCTGGACCTACAAGCTTAATAGTTATTTGGTTGATATATGTGTGATGCTATGAATTTACTACAGTATTTTATCTTGATTTTATTTATTGAATTCCATATTTTGCCTAACCACCCATTTAGTGGATACTGGCTAAGAAGGAGATTTAAAAAGATCTGACTTAATAGAACAAATTAAAACAATATATGGTTTTAGGTTGAGTTTCATAAGTCGAATTAATTTCCATTTGAATAAGGTCACGCTTGATCTAAAATTAGTGAAGAATTAAACATTAAGATTCATCTTGTAGGGCAATTGCAACTAGGGGTGGGCGTTTGGATCGGGTTGACCCGATCCAAACATTTCGGGTTCGGTTCGGTTCGGGTTAAAGCTTACAATCCGTTTGGATTAAAAATCTAAACTCAATCGGGTTGTATTTCGGTTCGGGTTGAACCCGAACCGAATAATCAACCCGATTGGGTAAAAAAAAAAAGTTTAAAAATATAAACATAAACCTAACCCTAACCTTACAACTCCTAAACACACACTTCTCACTTTCTCAACCGTCACTTGACTTCTCCACTTCTTTTTCTTCTTCTTCTTCTTCTTCTTCTCCTTTTCTTCCTCCACTGACAAATATCATCTTCTTCTTTTCTTCTTCTTCTTCATTTCTTCTTCATTTCTTCTTCTTCTTCTTCTTCTTCAAATCTTCTTCTTCTTTCCTTCGGCTGCTGCCAAGCATCTTCTTCTTCTTCTTATGTTCTTCCTCCATTGCCAAATAATTCTTCTGCTTTTTCTGATCTCCATTAATCATTTAATAATTTATTTTTTAATTGTTAGTTAATTTCTTAGTTTTCTTTTGTTAATTTTTTTTTGTGAAATGTTAAATTCAGAATTCTATACGTTAATCAGTTAATTTATAAATAAGATTATAGGAAATTTGTGTGATATTTAGTTAATTTTTTCTGTTTTTGGATAGATAAAATTATGGTTTCATAATATAAACGAACCTGAATTTATAACCCAAACCGAACCGAACCGAATTAAATTCAGTTTGGTTTGGGTCGGGTTTATAGTTTGAACCTGATTGGGTTGAATCTTCTAAACCGAATGGGTTGAAACCCGAACAACCCGAACCGAAATCCGATTTGCCCACCCCTAGTTGCAACCTAGAACGCATAATGCTATATCTAATGTTGACGTAACAACTAGTAACTATTATATTACATTTAGATATAAGATATCCAATAGGCGACAACTGAGGATGCATGAGAGATTCTGCCCAGTGCTGTAGTAAATATTGTAGTAACATAATTTTAATTGGAAAAATAGTCAATACCATTAAGTGAGTTTAATCACTTAACTACTCATTTTTCATTGAGTTTGTCTTTGTGTTTGATTTAAGATTTTCCTTTTATTATTTTTTTATTGAATTTTTTTAATCAAGTTAGTTTATTAGTTTCATTGATTATCTTATTTTAATTTGGTATGAAATTGCACTGTTAAGATTGCTGTAACAAATCATATAACATCAATTCCTATGGAGTTTATCTGAATACTCATTAGTATAGTACTTGTTGTGTACACTTGCACATTGACACCTATAGCATTAAGCAAATCACCCAACAAATATATATCGACCTAACAGGAGATGATTAGCAAAATATCTTCATTAATTAATTACCATGGGTATTAAGCCCTTTTTGTTTACTTCATATAGGCTGCGATCAAAATTAGTAATAGCACCTTTGCCGTTGCACTTAATTGTAACTTTATGTAAAGACTTAAAAGAAATATACAAAAATTTTAATCCATTAGTTTATAGAGATTATCCAACATTATAAGTGGAATGATTTACTAAAGAGAACACTTGATAAACTAAAAATTATAAGAAAAATTTTTTAATAATTAAAAATTCTCTTAAACAGATGGGTTATAACAACAATAAATATTAAAGTGACCATGGATAACAAATTAGCTAAAAAAACTATTATAAGAAAAAATGCATGAAAAAAACTACATACTTTAAGCTAAAGGGAACACTTGATCAATAGAAAAATGTGAAATATAATCAAATGAACACAAATTTATCCAAATGTGTAGGATAAAAAGAGAAAAAGTCCATAAAGTCAAGTGATTTCATATCATAAGCACAACTAAGAGAGCAACATGTATGTACCTATATTATGAGGAACATAGAATCTTATCCACTTTGATTGATGCGTTCAATTTTGCTAAAACTGATTTTTGGTATCAACTTCAACATTTTCAAAATATCCTCAATACTAGATTTTATAAATTACTGAAATCATTATTGATACTCAGGACTCACCTATGTTGCAAATATTGCAACGTGCAACATTTTTTGTCCTTATGCATAATTGCCTTAGGATCTGAAGGGATTCCATCTAATGGCTGGGATGAGTCATTACAATAAGTAAAGTAGCCAGATGCAACAGTTGACTACAGATAAATATAATAAAAAATTAAATAATCCAAAATAGTTAAAATTAGGTGATTGAATCTGTGTGGAGAGGACATCATCGAAATCGTTGCAAAAACCTATAAATAGCTTAAGTCTATTCCACACATAGTAAAATCGGATCATCAAATTAATTGTCAATGGAATTGCGGTCATATGAGGCTGAAGTAAATATGAAATCGCGGCAAAAAGATTGTAGACAACTATATCACTATGGCAGCCAATTGTGTCCAACATTGGGTGGAGTTGAAAATTTAGGAATTAGGCCAATGTAACTCCTTGGCAAAATAGTGGAAAGAAGTCTCTTTGATCTGTCAATAAGTTGTTCGATCGGACGCAACATATAACTACGGATAAGAAATTGTTAATTTTGTTTGTAAGTTTTAATGGTGGCAATTAGGTAGGATAATTAGTTATGATTTTGATGGAAGAATCATAGAAAAGGAGAATTCTAAGAAGGAAGCATTATTTTATTTCTTTGTAACAAGCACAAGATAGAAGAATCAAGAGGCAATTAATTTATTGGACAAGAAATTGAACAAGGAGCGTGCATGTAGTTTTTAATAAAGCCTTGAATCAACTATGCAGGTGGAAATTGCTTTATTTTTTCAAGGATTATTTGGTTATATGGCTAATTAATAAGGTGTTACTTGTATGGCATGTCATTACATGCGTGATTTATTGTATGCTTTGTTGGTGACCAATTATGGACTTTGCATATTGTGTTTATGAATTAAAATTTTGTCTTGCTACTAAACTGCAATTGGTAGATATAAACATGACTTGCTTGGTTATGAAAGCAAGCATGTTGAAATGGAACCAATTGGGGGCAAGCCCCCTTCAAATGCTTGAGGAGATGCAAGCATTTGATTATATGGCTAATTCATAAGGTGTTAGTTGTACGACATGTTATTATTTGCGTGATGTATTGTATGCTCTTCTGATGACCAATTATGGATCGTGTATATTGGGTTTATGAATTGTAATTATATCCTGCCATAGAACTGTAGCTAGTAGATATACACATGACTTGCTCGGTTATGAAAGCAAGCACATTGAAATGGAACCAATTGGGGATAGATCCCCTTCAAATAAAATGAAAAGGGAGGGAAAGCAATATAATCTATTGATGAGAACAATTAAATTTCCATTCCGATGTTAAAAGGGGCATGAGTTGTTATGCATGATTGTTATAAATTGGAGAGACCGTCATATTTATTTTGTTAGCCTAAAGGCTACACATATTGTAATTTGATGATAACAAATATGTGTTTTACGTGATATGATAAATATTATATTTCGCATTTTCACTAGTTCTTAAAGGATAATATTTATGCTAGTGAATCACATGAAATCAAACTCAAGACATTCAACGGACAATGGTTTGATCAAGAACAAAGTTTAGCTCAACAGAGTTATTATTGCGACAAATTCTTTTAAAGTTGGTATGAATTATTATATGCATGATTTAGTATTTGAGAAGCTCAAGATTTTGTTCAATAAATCATTACTTTTCATAAACCAAAAGATATATTTATAAGACAAGTATTTTTTGGATTTGAGTGTTTTACAAATTTTGGATTAAATTGAAATTATTTTGAAATTAATAAGCATTATGAAAAACCTCTTTGAAAAGTATTATAAAGTTTTGGTCATATCATATTTTCAGAAAGTTTTGGGAATAACGAGTATTATTTAGAAATTCTGAATTTGGACCTATTTCCAAAAATATAAACATTTTTTTGTAGTGTAATTTGGAGTGTATATCAGTTTCTTCCAAAGAAATTTATTTGTAATGAGATGACCGATAACCGAACTCCTTACTTGATAAAATACTAGTCTCACTACGACAAGTGTGTATCTTGGCACATCTCATCACTATCCAAGGTACATTCTCTTGATTTGATTCCCTCTTTACTCTAAGACATCATTTACATGATTTTGAAGCATAATGCGCCTCAAACATGTCGATGCAAATCTTGCAACCTTGAAATTAAACTTATTCCTCAAGAAAACTTTGCGTAGTTCTAATATTAAATTATACTTGGAATCGAGCAAGTTGCCCACACAAATCATTGGACCCATAACTTCTAACAAAGTCCTCTGAAGGTAAAACTAAAGCAGCAACTATCCAAGGTACATTCTCTTGATTTGATTCCCTTTTTACTCTAAGACATCATTTACATGATTTTGAAGCATAATGCGCCTCAAACATGTCGATGCAAATCTTGCAACCTTGAAATTAAACTTATTCCTCAAGAAAACTTTGCGTAGTTCTAATATTAAATTATACTTGGAATCGAGCAAGTTGCCCACACAAATCATTGGACCCATAACTTCTAACAAAGTCCTCTGAAGGTAAAACTAAAGCAGCAACTAGAGGGTTAAAATACTAGCCTTATTACTACAAGTGTATATCTCATCACGTCTCATCACTACCTAACTCCTTACTCAATAAAAATACTAGCCTTATTATGACAGGTGTATGTCTTGTCATGTGTCATCACTACCCAACGTATAGTCTCTTAATTTGATTCCCCCTTTACTATCAGACACCATTTACATGATTTTGACATAATGCACTTCAAACATGACAATGCAGATTTTGTGACCTTGAAATCGAACTTATCCCTCAAGAAAACTTTTCATAGTTCCAATATTAAATTATACTTGGAATCGAACAACTTGCCCACACAAATCATTAGACCCATAACTTCTAAGGAAGTCCTTTGAAGGTAAAACAAAAGTAGCACTTATTGAGGTTCAACTACTAGCTCCTTACAATGGGACGTTGAAGTAATAAGTTAACTTTGACTTGGTTCATGGTCGTTCTAAAAACGAGTGAACTCTTTCCTATAACCGATTAGACCTTTATCATGCACACCATCTCCATCATTGATAGTATTATGGATCACCATTATCAATAGGAGCATAAAAAAGATCATTATCTCTATCATCAATTAGGTTATATATATATATATATATATATATATATATATATATATATATATATATATATATATATCCTTCTAGTATCAGAGCCAAGGGGAGGATAGTGTAATATAGTTTAGAGACTTTGTGTTTAAAGACTTGTGTTTTCTTTGATTTTTGTTTGTATGGTGAATTCCTTACTGGTAGTAAGTCCCGTTTTAGGATAAGGATTTCCGCATAGAGCAGTAAAACCATACCTGTAGCCATACTGACAGGACTAGGAATAGAACATAGGTTTTTGTCCATGGATTCTCTACTCTGTAGAGCATCATCTTTCTCTAGCTCTTCTTCTGGAAGAACTAGTGATTTTAAGAATGTTGTGAATTCGGAAGAATTTGTGATTAAAGATTTCAATAAAGCAATTGATAACTGGGAATTACCTAAAGTTAATAAAGAAATGATTTATAAAACAAAAAAGTTTGATTTTCTAAAGAATGACTATGTTATAAAAACTGAAGAAAGGGACATAACTCTTTCAAAGCCTTTTGAAACAATTCATTTGTTTTCAGAACAATTTTTAAAGAAATTAAAAGATAAAAATTTTAATTATATTTATATTGGATTAATACAAGTCGGTATAAAACCCCTTACTAAAAAAGGTCTAAATACTTCCATCCTTGTCGTTCTGAGAGATGGTCGATTCATCTCTTTTGATGATTCTTTACTAAGTAGTATAGAATCAAGTCTGTGTAAAGGACCCATTTCATTTAATTGTTATCCAAACATAACAATTTCTTTAAAAGACAAAAACATTTTAAAAAGTATGATTTTACAAATCAAGACCCACAATTATGATATGATTTAGGGATCTATCCCTGTAGCTTTAATTTATAAAATTTCTTACAAAGCCATGATTTCTGCGTTTAGTACGCAACATAAATTCCAGTAAAAAAAAGATGAGACTCTTCTCCTGCAGATTGACCTGTCTAAAGCCAATACTGTTATTCCAAAACCTATCCAATGGAAAGATGTCAATCTTCCCGATGAATGGATTCTTGAAGGAGCCACTGCCCCAGTGATTCCAAAACAACTTAAGCCAAATACAGAGTTGTAAAATGTGACTCAGTATTCAGATGGTAAAGTCAAATTATCATTTCGAAGATCTACATCAACCAGATTCTCTGATAAAGATTCATGTTCAAGCGTTCCTTCATTGGAAAGAAAATTTTCAAAAGTACCTTCTATTATAAATCTCCCTTTCCAACCTGTAAAGAGTCAACCCAGGTTTTCCACTTCGGATATACCTAGTTCCTCTATTCACTCTGTTGACTATACCACTAGTGTTCCACACCCAATCTACACTAGCAGTCAACATGAACAAAGACAAGAGGAGAAGGAACCCTCTCCCCCAACTTCTCCTACATTTTCTACTGTCACGGAAAATGTGATAAATGTTATTGAAAATTTTTTTAAATTGGATAAAACTCTCCTCCATAATGATTTTTATTCAGATAATAATAAAGAAAAAAGACTTTGGTTTTTTTAAACATTTTCTAAATCAAAGAAAAGAAATTCAAGAGACATATTAAGAGTTTATAAATTCACATAAAATTCATATATTGTTTTTTGATTGGTTTGAGATATATTCTTCGAATAACAACATTTCTTATCCTTTTAAAGAGTCAAACCCTATTACTATTAGAAAGAAAATCCCTGAATGGAAACTTTTCGATAGTGATAGGACCATAGAATCTGAGCATCCACCTCTTCGGAGTTTAACTGTTGACCATGGTGAACCTCCTATTCAAATTAGAGCCTCACCTTACAAAATCCCTAAACCAAATGATTCTGATGCGAATTTAAGTAGTATTATTCAACAGAATAATTTCTGTAATACTAACTTAAATACAATAGGAAAACAGTTGACTAGGATAGAAAGCCAATTCCAAAAGTCAACCATAGTTGTTTCTCCTATTAGCACAAAATCGGATTTTGACAAAAAGTTAAAGGAACCTATTTTTAAACCTTTTCAGGTTTCGAAAATTAGCCAGAAGTTTGTTCAAGAGTCAAAATCGGATTTTGCTAAAGCCATTAGAGACCAATTAGATAGAATAAAAGCTTCTTCTTCTTCTTCTTCTTCTTCTAAGGTCCAGATAGCCCCTGATAGTGCCCAATCTAGCAAGATTGGTGTACTAGAACATGACAATGTTTCTATAGCCTCTTCAGATATAAAAGCATTTAATGATGAACCATCTGCTCCTAAAGCCAACAAAATCCATTGGGAATTAGCCTTACCTACTATCAGGACTCCACCAGATTTAGCTATAGATAATAGACCGAGTGCTTTAAATCAATCGCGATTTAATGCATCTTCTGTTTATGAGTGGAATATTGATGGCATGTCTGAGTACAACATCTTAGGGTTATTGCAACAGATGACCATGGCAGCTAATGCCTATAAAACTCAGGCGGGAACTTCTGATAGAGCCATAGCAGAAATTCTCGTTGCTGGTTTTACTGGTCAACTTAAAGGTTGGTGGAATCATCTTCTCACTAAACAGCAACAATTAGATATCCTAAATTCCATCCAAATTGATGAGAATGGAGCCCCCATTCTTGACGAATTCAATAGTCCAATTCAAGATATTGTTGCTACCCTGATTTTGACTATATCCCTTCATTTCATAAGTGACCCTTCGCACCTTAGGGATAAGAATGCTGAGTTACTACACAATCTAAGGTGTAGGAAACTTAGTGAATTCCAAAGCTATAAAACCACATTCTTTACTAGGTTTTTCCTTAGGGATGATGCAAATCACATAACTTGGAAGGAGAAATTCCTTGCAGGTTTACCGACCCTACTTGGAGAAAAGGTTAGGAATTCCATTAAAGCACTGTATGACAACCGTATTCCTTATGATGAGCTTACCTATGGTGAACTCGTCAGTTTTGTCAACAAAGAAGGTTTAAAGATTTGTCAAGATTTGAAGTTACAGAAACGACTAAAATGAGAGCTTAGAAAATCTAAGCAAGAATTAAGTAGTTTCTGTAAACAATTTAACTATGACCCTTTTAAAACTTCTATTTCTAAGGATTGTAATGGTAAGTGTTCTTCGAAACCTTACAAAAAACATTACAAATCAAAAGGCCATAGGAAACCCTTTCAAGATTTTAGAGAATTTTCTTATAAGAAAACCTTGAGGCCCTATAAGAAACCCAACTTCTCTAAAATGAAAGAGTTTAGAGCCAAACCAAAACCCCCTTTAAACTATAGAGAAGCCACATGTTACAAATGTGGGAAGAAGGGCCATACTGCAAAGTTTTGCAGAATGAACAGAAAGCTCCATGAGTTTGGCCTTGATGAAGAAATTCTTTCTAAAGTTGCCCCTTTACTTGTAGAGTCTTTTGACTCTGAGTTTTCCATGACGGGAGATAGTGAGCCTCTACAGGTTGATGAGTTAAATGATTCTGAATCTGTTTCTTCTAGTGATTCTGACACCAGTAATTCAGATTCTTATTTAAAGAAAATCAATGTTTTGACCAAAGACCAAGAAATCTTTCTTGAACTTGTTAAACATATTTATGATCCAAATCTTCAAAAGGAATACCTTGATAAACTTCTAAAAACCTTGGATTCTAACAAAGCAAAAACTCCTAAAGTTCCAATTGTTAAAAAGAATTCTTATGATCTCACTGAAATTTTGGGTACAAAGAAAACAAAGAAAACAACCCCTAATATCCAAGATCTTCAGAAAGAAATCAAAGAAATTAAATTTGAGATCAAAGAATTAAAAGAAAAACAGAAAAATAATTCTGAAACTATTCAACTTCTTTTACAAAAACAATTAGAAGATAATTCTGATAAAGAAGTTGAATCCGATGGTGATAACGAACAAAACCTTGAAAACATTGAATCTGTACCCAATGATTTTCTGTTTGTTTTAAAACAAATCACCACCAGAAAATATTTGATTAAAATCACTTTAATTTTTTCTAAAGATTTTAAAATTGACACCATTGCCCTCTTTGACACTGGTGCTGATTTAAATTGTATCAAAGAAGAGATTGTCCCTAAAAAATTCCATGAAAAGACAAAAGAAAGATTGTCTGCGGCCAATAATTCAAAACTAAAAATCAAATCTAAAGTTGACGCCTCTATTCATAACAGTGGTTTTGAATTTAAGACATCTTTCCTTCTTACAAATGACATACACTATACTGTCATTTTAGGAACCCCTTTCATAAACCTCATTACCCCGTATACTGTCAATTATGATGGTATATCTTTTAAAGCAAAAAACCAAAAACTTATTTTCCCCTTTATTGAGAAACCAAAAATAAGAAACTTAAATATTGTTAAAGTTTGTTCTATTTACGAGAACCAAATCAATGCCATACTTAAATCTAAACAAAATAACTCATTTTGTTTTAAAAAGGATTTAAATTTACAAAGAATTGAAAGTCAAAGAAAAATCTCTGATTTTAAAGATCTCATTGAAAAAAAAATATGTGCTGATTTGCCATCTGCTTTTTGGAACAGAAAACAACATTTGGTAGATTTGCCCTATGAAAATTCTTTTGATGAAAAACAAATTCCTACTAAAGCTCGTCCAATCCAAATGAACATGGAATTGGAACAGCACTGTAAAAATGAAATAAAAGACTTAGACACTAAAGGACTCATTGTAAAATCTAGATCTCCTTGGTCTTGTGCCGCTTTTTATGTAAATAAAAATTCCGAAATAGAAAGAGGAACACCAAGACTTGTAATAAACTACAAACCCTTAAATAAAGCATTAAAATGGATTAGGTATCTCATACCTAATAAAAAAGATTTGCTCCAGAAATTGTGTTCTGCCTTTATTTTTTCAAAATTTGACATGAAATATGGTTTCTGGCAAATTCAAATTCACCTTAATGACCGTTATAAAACTGCCTTTACTGTTCCTTTTGGACAATATGAATGGGCTGTAATGCCATTTGGACTAAAGAATGCACCCTCAAAATTTCAAAGAATCATGAATGACATTTATAATCTATTTTCTGAGTTTTACATTGTTTATATAGACGATGTTAATTTTTTCTCAGACAATTGATCAACATTTCAAACATTTAAAAACCTTTTACCTTGCCACTAGAAAGGCTAGCCTAGCTATTTCTAGTTCTAAAGTCTCATTGTTTCAAACAAAAGTCAGATTCCTTGGTCACCATATTTCTAAAGGAACTATCACACCTATTGGGCGATCACTTTTGTTTGCTGATAAATTTCCTGATAAAATTCTTGATAAAACACAATTACAAAGAGTTTTAGGAAGTTTAAATTATGTTCTTGATTTCTGCCCTAATATCAATAGGATATCTAAACCATTGCATGATAGATTAAAAAAGAATCATGTTGCATGGACAAATAAACATACTAAAGTTGTTAGATTAATAAAGAATTCTGTAAGAAACATACCTTGTTTATTTCTTGCTAATCCTGCTTTACCTAAAATTGTTGAAACAGATGCATCCGATTTAGGTTATGGAGGAATATTAAAACAAAAGGAAGATAATAAAGAACAAATAGTACAATATGTTTCTGCCCACTGGAATGACTGTCAGAAAAATTATTCTACTATTAAGAAAGAAATTCTTTCTATTGTTTTATGTATTTTTAAATTTCAAAGTGATTTACTAAATCAAAAATTTTTACTTAGAATTGATTGCAAAGTTGCAAAACATGTTTTAGAAAAAGATGTTCAAAACATTGCATCAAAACAAATTTTTGCACGGTGGCAAGCTATTTTAAGTGTTTTTGATTTTGATATAGAATTTATTAAAGGAGATACAAATTCTATCCCTGATTTTCTAACTCGGGAATTTCTCCAAAACAGATAAATGCCGCTCAAAAGAAAGACAAAGGGAAAGGGATTCTTAAAGACCCTGTGTCCCAAACACCTTCTAAAGCTTCCCAAACCTCTCCACCTAAAGAAAAATTGCTTTCTTCTGCCATGCCAATCAAGTCTTGGATCAACATGATAGAGGATCAAGAAGCCCAGTCTAAAGCGCTTGCCTCACATGAACAGGTAAATGAATGGATGAAATCCATTTCTAAATCCCCTGAGCTTATGCTCGTTTTACAAAGTTTTTCTCAAAGCCAAATTTCTCCTAAAGAAAATATTCCTAAAGAGATTTCAAAACCATCTTCTCAAAATGTGGTTGTTTCTGGTGAAAGTTCATCTTCCCAAATTGTTCTTTCCCAGCCAAAACTTTCAAAGAAAACCTCCGATTGGTTTGATAAAACCCATTTCCAAAACATTTTATCTATGAAGGATGGTTTTTACCATACTGATCCTTTTCAAGCTATTTCAAAGTTTTTTCCCAAAGGCTGATTTTTTAAACCTTGAGATTTGACAAAACCCTAGTCTTATTATCAAAGCATTTTAGAAGCCATTGAGTCTGTAAAATTCAAACATTTGTTTCTCAGTGAAACTCATTCAGAACCAGCCTACTCCACGGCTACTATTCTAAAAGTCTTGAGCCCAAACTAGTGGGGAGACTAACTCCACAACAAAAGAGCTTCCCTCTAAATTTTCAAATGCGTTTACCTCATTGTTTGTGTTATTGCTATTGGGATTACCAACAAGCATGGTTTAACACATTTTTCATACAAAACCCAAAGAAATCCCATTCTTGGTTATTTTTCTTCAATTAAAAAATAACCGTTCAAAGCCTTCCTAATTGGTTTCAACAATGGTGGAACTCTTTTGGCCCCATACTTTAGATCTTAACTCCAAATGCCACCCATTGTCTAAACCTTTTTAAAACCCATTATATCCCTTCTAAATCTGAGAAAAGGTTTTCCCCCTTTCTCTGTTTCTGTACAAATTTCTTCCTTCCATGTGTATGGATGTGAAATTTCAGATATCATACCCAAGAAGCCCAACTCATTTTACAAAGAACCTTTAAAGTAAAATAGTGGTCAAATTTTGACGAACAGACCAAATTAACTGACACTCTGATCCAAAATTGGCTCTGTTCTAAAGGTTTCTTACCCCCCACCATTAAAGATGTCAAAGCCCAAGAAACCTTTCTTACCCAAAAATCCAAAGCCCAATCTCTTTTGGCCAGCGTCAAAACTGAAGAAGAATATTTTAAAGTTATGGAGCAGCTCCTCACTTCAAGATCAAAGTCTTCAGTTGTTGACTCCTCTGATGACGATGGACAAGATGAAAAGCCATTTATTTCTCTTGGAGACGAAAATGAAGACGATTGTTTTGGAATTTTCTCTCCGATAAAGTATTGTAAATAGTTATCATTTGTATGTAAAAAAAAAGAAGTAATTATAGTATTTCTTCTGTGTATTTATCCTTGTATTCAGTTGTATTACTTTCCTTTCTTGCATGTGAATATGTATTTTTCCTCGGGTGGTCCCCTGGACACAAGTGAGATCGCACATGTCTTTTCACCCGAATCTTTAAAGAATATCCAAAGACAACTCCAAAGACTACAGTTTCGCTACAGTGATGAAGCTACGTTTCGCTACAGTGATGAAGCTACAGTTTCGCTACAGTTGTGAAGCTACAGAATCGCTACAGTTAAAGATCCAATCTTTGTATTTAAATCGGCAGGAAGACTGAGACTCCTCAGATTTTTTTTAGAATTCTACTACTTTCTTTCTCTCTCTTCTTCCTATCTGTCTTTTTCTCTCTGGGAATCAGAAATCAGAAGACGATAAGGAATTTTCCTGTCTTCAGATTAATTTCCCATTTCTTCTGTAATACTTCCCTTTAAAGAAAAATAAAGCAAGAAAAATCAAATGTAAGATTTGAAATTTCTTTTAAAGTTTGTAATTTTAAAGTTCTGTATATTTAAATTTCTGCAATTTATCTTAAAGCATTTTAATTTCCGCAATTTATTTTAAAGCATTGAAATTTCAGTAATTTAAATTTTATGCATGCTTTACAGACTGATCTGTATCAGATCTGCCATATAACTACTACGTTCCTCTGAGGCAACGAGACCAGATCTCAATCCTCAGTTGTATATTCTCTTCTCCCTCTTTCCAATCAGAGTGCTATTTCTGGGATCCAAATCTAGTACTATCTATGAGCCTTTAGATCTGTTGCTAGGCTTGATAAAGAATCTAATCCATATTTGGTAAAGAATTAATTAAATGGGTATATCGGCTGGAAACCAAAACATGCGGGATATTGATATGTTCTAAGTCAGATCTGGTCCCTAAGGCAGACTAGTCTCTACATTGATCAGGTAGAACAAAGCCACGTACCAATTTAATTATAATTAAAAGCAATCAACCACGTATCAAAGTACATCCATATTATCCATTTATTTTCTTTTGCTTTTATTAAAATCTGAATTAGCTAATCTTCCTAAAACACATCCATCCTTCGATCCTATTTTCTTTTGGTATATATATATATATATATATATTATCTTTGATTAATTATTTTTCTATTTTAATTATGTTAAGACTATTAAGTCTTTAATCTCAATAAGACTCACGAATCTTGATGAGTAGAAACACCAAGAACACAATCGAAACAAAAATGTCAGAACAAATAAACAATATTATAACAAAAAAACAGGGGCACAAACCAACACACTTGAAGGAAAATTTACTCTTTGTTATTGATCATGAACTAATCCAATCGTGAGTGGATTTACAGAAGATTTTACACAGATCACAATAAAACAGATTCTGTGAAAAAAGATGAACAAATCAAGACAAAAAAGACTCTGATACAAGCACTAACCATCAACGCTTTTTATATTGATATACTGAATACGTTATAACAGATTATAATGAATTCATGCCACGTTAGCAGACAATATCTATCAAACCCCATCAACTATAGTCAATCTGCACAACAACTCTTAACTTTTCCATATTCTCCATTTCAGTCCACACACATGTCTTCACATTCTCCACCTTGCAGTTGATTCAGTTGATCATTTCAATAACACAACACCTAAAAACCTTCATTCAACTACAATTCACTCCTGAATTTAGTTAGGTTTGGGCGAGATGCCCCTCAGATTCACACAGAATTCAAATTTTGCAGTGGAAAGTATTTTTGTAAGAGCATCAGCTGGATTCACACTTGTATGGATCTTGGACACAATTACGGTTCCCTTTCCAAGCTCATCTATGATAAATTGGAGTTTCACATCAATGTGCTTGGTTTTTTCATGATACATCTGGTTCTTTACCAAGTGTATGGCACTTTGATTATCATAGAAAACCTGAATAGTTTTCTGATTCAACCATAGCTCATTAAGCAAACCTCTTAGCCACATGGCCTCCTTTACTGCCTATGTAGTTGCAATAAACTCAGTTTCAGTTGAGGATAAAGCAACCATAGACTGAAGTGCTGACTTCTAGCTAATCAGGCACTTGTTTAACATAAACATATACCCTGAGGTTGACTTCCTTCTGTCAAGATCTCCAGCAAAGTCAGAGTCTATAAACCCCATGACTTCATTTATATCACTCTTACTCTTCCCATACATCAAACCACAAGTAGAGGAGCCCTTAAGGTATCTAATTATCCATTTGACAGCATTCCAATGAATCTTGCCAGGATAACTGAGAAATCTGCTGACAACACTTATTGCATAGGCTATATCTAACATGGTGCATACCATTGCATACATCAGGCTCTCTACAGCCTGTGCATATGGGAATTCATTCACCTGAGACTCATCTTCTGATGACTGAGCTGCTGTTAACTTGAATTGGGGACCAAGTGGAGTCTGAACATGTTTATAGTCTTGCATCTCAAACCTCTCTAGAACTTTCTTGATATATTTCTCTTGACTCAAGAACAAAGTGCCAGCAGATCTGTACCTTGTAATGTCCATCCTAAGGATTCTTTTTGCATTACCAAGATCCTTCATTTCAAACTCAGCCTTCAGCATATTCTTCAACCTCTCTATCTCCAACTTGTGTTTGCTTGCAATTAACATATCGTCAATATACAGAAGCAAATAAGCAACTCCACATTGATCTGATCTACCAAAGTAAACACAGCTATCATATTTGCTTTTGTGATAGCCTTTTGAGACCATAAAATCATCAAATCTTTTGTACCACTGTCGTGGGGATTGCTTGAGTCCATACAAGGACTTATGCAGCAAACAAACATAATCCTTTTTTCCTTTGAACTCAAAGCCTTCAGGTTGTGCCATCAATATCAGTTCTTCAAGATTACCATGAAGGAAGGCTGTTTTTACATCAATTTGCTCAAGCTCCAAGTCAAGTAAGGCTACCATGGCTAATAAGATTCTTATTGAACTGTGCTTAACAACAGGAGAAAAAATTTCATTAAAATCTACACTCTTTCTCTGTGTAAACCCCCTAGCCACTAACCTTACTTTATATTTGGAAGGTTCAACATCTGGAATTCCTTCATTCTTCTTGAAGATCCACTTACAACTAATCAACCTTTTATTACCTAGATTTGGAACAAGTGTCCAGGTCTGATTTTTTTAAAAGGACTCCATTTCATCTTGCATTGCCTCAAGCCACTTATCACAGTGCACACTTTCAATAGCTTCAGAGAAGTTAACAGGCTCTTCAATTGCCACATCATCAGCACACAACAGTGCATAAGCAATTAAGTCAACATAGTCATACCTCACTAGTGCTCTGACTTCCGTTCTAACCCTATCTCTTACTAACTGATAAGTCTGCAAGTCAGCTTGTGGTAACTCTAATGACTTATGTTCTTCAACTTCAGCTATGGTCCTCTCTTCATAATCAACTGCCTCTTTTTCACTGTCTTTATCTCCAAACAGCTCCACCTTAACCTTGGAAGTTCCAGACTGTTTGTTAATTGTTGAATCATCTTGTAGTCCAGTATCATTTTCTACATTTTCTTTCAGCAATGCAGATTCATGAAACACAACATCCTTGCTGACTATACACTTCCTTTGCTCTCTACACCAGATTATGTACCCCTTAACCCCATCAGGATATCCAACAAAGACTTATTTCAAGGCCCTTGCTTCCAGCTTGCCTTGATTGATGTGGAGATAAGCAAGGAACCCAAAAACTTTGAGATTTTGGTAATTTGTAGGTTTCCCTTCCACAGTTCTTCTGGTGTTTAGAAGCCAATTGTAGAAGATGGGCTTCTGTTAACTAAATAACTTGCTGTATTGACAACTTCTGCCCAGAAGCTTCTTGGAAGCTTTGAATTTATCAATATACTCTGGTCTTATCTACCAAGGTCCTGTTCATCCTCTCAACCAAGCCATTCTGCTGAGGGGTGAACCTGACTGTTTTGTGACTTTTTATGCCATGTTTTTGGCAATATTCCTCAAATTCTCTTCTACAAAATTCCAATCCATTATCAGTTCTCAAGCATTTGAGCTTGAATCTAGACTAATTTTCTACCAAAGATTTCCATACCTTGAACTTTTCGAAGCCTTGATCTTTGGTCTTGAGTATGTAGACCCACACCTTCCTTGAGTAATTAGTGACATGAAATACCTGCAACCACTCAAGGATGGGACTTGAGTAGGCCCCCAAAGGTCAGCATGTGCATAGTCCAAAACTTGCTTAGACATATGCTCCCCTTTGTGAAACTTGGACCTGTGAGCTTTGCCAAAAATGTAGTTTTCACAGAACTCCAGCTGCTGGATTCTATCCCCACCAAGTAGCCCTTGTTTACTGAGCTCTTGCATCCCTTTGACCCTCATATAACTAAGTCTAAAATGCCACAACCTGGTTCTATCTTCTTCAGAAATAGTAGAAATTCCCTCTTGAACAGGCACTGATGAGCCTTGCAATACATATAAGCCATTCCCTTTAACCCTCTTAATCACTATCTCAGTCCCCTTTCTTATCTCTAAACCACCACTTTCTGATTCAAAGAAATACCCTAAGTTGTCTAGTGTTGGTTATTTTTAATAAGCAATTACTACCAATGCCAATGTGCAAATATACATAACAAGTAATAAAGTGATGAGTGTTCAAGATCGTCTCCACATGGATTAATGTTACTCAAAATATTAAAGCAATCACAATAGTGCAAATCAACTTAGGACTGAAACAAACAATTGTAAAGTGATTTCTAACGTAATCAAGGATTGTGAAAGAATTAAATAAAATAATACTGTAATGAAATAAACTAGATTAAATGTGTCTAAAATTCAATTGAGATCATAGTAGTTGAACGATCAAATTCTCCTTATGGGATGACTGTTGTTTATCAAGTGAGCACCAGTTGTTATAGCAAATGCTGCATCACTAGGTAGAATAAATCTGCATCCTCAACTATCGCATATTGAAAATCTCATACCCTGAAATCTATTAACAATGACCAGTTGCTGATATACTTACGGTATGACATTATAACTTTTAGTCTCTCTACCCTACAAGGTGAACACCTATGTCTAGTGTGTCACAAATCTTATTTTAAGTATTGCCCTTACGGGATTCAAGATAAGCTAATCCAGGAAACTCAACTTAAAATCAAGTAATACTCTAATAATATCCGTTAAGACATGCCCTTTTTCTGCTCTATCTTAACTGAAACTATTAAATGGGTAGTCAACCGAAATAACAGTTATATTTATAAAAACTACTAGAGTAAAATGCTACAGCAGTGCCATAACAACATATAAGATCAGTCAAGAACCCATTGGATTATTGGTCACTCAACTACAAGTAAATTAATTCATAATCTGAAAGAGAAAAATAAACATAAATATATTGATATCGGAATACATCAAAACAATTAAAGGAAAAAGATAAATATAAGTTGAGCACGGTGAAAGAAAAATCCAAATAATTCTGCACGATTCTCCAATGTTGCCGAAACAACACTCTTCAATTCTGATCTCTTTCTTATTTTCCTTGCAATTATTCTAATGATAATTCCCTTGTCGCCTTTCTATGTGGTGCACGCCTCCTTTTTATATTACAAATTAGGGTAAACAAAAGCCCATGAGCGTGCATGCGTTAAATTAGGAAACATCCGCTGACCCGCGCCCAAGTTTTCTCCTGCATTGCTCCCAGATTGCTACAGCACGGGTTGCTCTAACATCCGCAATAGCACCGCATCATTCTCGATTGAGTTTTTCTTCTTTTGTGGCCATCATCTTTCCTCCTCTTGCTCCTCTAATGTCTCAACATCCCCTCATGAGTTAAGACTTTTTGGGAACTTACAATTATGCACCTGTTTTTAGCACAAATTACTTTGATTCAAGCAAAACTTATTAAGACTCAACTAAAATGAATGTTTATGCAAAATGTAACCAAAATGTAATAAAAACACCTTATTTGTTCTCTAAGTGATCTTGATTCAAGTCTAGAATTGATGTAATAACTCTCATTTCTTAGAGTTCTAGACTTGATGTAATAAATCAGTTCTAGACTTAAGCTTCTTTCTGCCCATAGTGTGTGTGTGCTTCCTTTGATTGAATTCCAGATATGCTGTAACATCACCAAGGGACTGCATGAATTTCAGCAGTGATCACACTTCATTCATAAATAGGGTAACATAACTTTCACATACTCAAACTGTGATGTTTTTAACATTGATAAACTGGGGAGTAATCAACCTCCTCACTGTAACATTTATCTTTCATGTGAATGTCAATCACTTGTAATGATGACACCCAATTACTCAAACCATGCCCAGATCAGAGTTGTTGCAGCAATATTTACAGTATAATCTTATCTAAAGGTATCTTTTACTTAAGGCTGAACATGAGGCTCATGAACAGATCTGACTACTCAATGCCTTAGACAGAGGACTTTTTTTTGTTTATTTATTTATTTGCTACAGCATTGCTCATAACTCTCGCTACCCTTAACACAATTCTGCATATGGAGTACATACTCAGATCTGATTACTCAGCAACTTAAGCCATTGGAGTAGAGTTTATTTCAGAGATATCACAGTCAATCATATAATTCAACCAAAGTCCAAGTGTTGGGACATAATTTCACTTCTATCTATAACTATCTCTACTTGACATTCTCATAAATACTGAAATAACACTCAATGTTTCTTCATTAGGTTTTTAAATCCATACACAAATATTAGATAACAATGCTTCACACAATACAAGCATAAACACATACATTCGGAAACACAACCCTCCCAAACTTGAGAGTTGATGTGTCCTCACAAGTATACAGAACAAAGGCACACGAACTGACAAAGATATGGAAGACCTTAGAAAATATCACACAAATTGACAAACAGAAGGAAAGAAAAAGTTTTTTTTTTATAAGAACTGAACAAAGTTTTTTTTTTTATAAGAACTGAACTAGTAAGGAAGAATACTCCCCTATGGTGGGGACTGCGGCACATGACGGGATGCTATCAGCGCTTCTTGGATGCACTGCACAGTTTATCCTTTGGTGAAGCTTGTGGGGAAGTAGCTGGCAATGTCTTTGTATTTTTCGTCGCGAGGCTGGTGAGAAGAGTTGTGGCTGGGGTTGCTGTAGTAGTGCCTTTAGACGTACTGCCTTTTCTTTTATTGGATTATCGCGGACTGGTGCGAACAGGCTGGCTAGGAGTTTACTGTAGAGGAATTAAAGTTGATGCATCAGCTGTCTGGCCCTCAGCTGTGATGGCAGCAATGATCGCAAGTAGTTGCTTGGCTTGTTCAGGTGTAGGTGTAACTCTGGCTGCTACAGCAGCTAGCTCGGCATCAACTTACTCCATTTCATCTTCAGAGGCTGAAGGTGTTGCCATTTTTTCTTTACCTTTATTATTTCCCTTACCTGTAAGGACTGGAATAGATGGTTCATCCTTAAGGTCTTCCTCTTCTTCTTCTTGAATAATGTGTTTTTTCCTGGTTTTGGGTTGGGTTGGGATGGTTGGTTCCTCACGTTCTTTCTCCGAATTGTCATCTGCCTTTGAGGGTTAGCTATTAGTCTCGGACTTGTCACCTTCGTCCTCAGGTGGGTCAGATGGTTCAGCATCTTCTTATTCGACCTCTGCTTGTGGTTCAGTTGCAGCTTTTTCTGCTGGTTCATCTGTGGCAATGGCTTCTTCACTGGCTTCTGCTGGAGCACCTGTGGTATTGGTTGTTGAGTGTTAGAAAATGTATATTTATAAAGGAGAAAATTATCATTTTACACTTCAAGTTCCACTAACATTCTTACTTTTATGTATTTAAATTTCTTGTCATTTAATTATGTGAGTTGTATTATAATTAAGTATTTTATGTATTTTAGGGGCATCATAGTCATTTGACAATGAACGAGAGATCAAACGGCAAAACGGACATCACTTTTGAACTCAGGACGGTCGAAAACCTTAGGAGGAACATAAAAGGAAAAATGGCATTGTTCACATGTACGGTACTATTCATATGTACGGTACTGTCTACGTTACTGCTCACGACATTGTTCACATTGACGGATCGATGACGTGGCATTGACCGATGATGTGGCATTGACTGATGAGGTGTCACGATCCTGTTGGACTAAATTTCTTATGTACTGTTGATGGTGACGTGACAGCATATCAGTGGACTAAAAATATCGCGTACGGTACATGCATTACACAGGATTATTTTTAACCAAACCGCGTCACTGTTCAAGCCGGGTCAAACTGTGTTACTGTTCAAATCACGTGGTCAAACCGCGTACTGTTGACTGATGATGTGGCGAAATCCTGAGCGTCCAAACTATTTTTAATCTGATGGCTATGATTTGCTCAATGTATCCATAAAAAGGGGGCCTCCCGCCCTAATTTGATATCTCTGAATCCATTTTTTAGATCCATTTTCTGTAATTCTTTCTCCATCTTGTATTTTCTACGTATTTTAATAAATTTTTATTTTACCCCTAGTTCAATTATGAGTAGCTAATTTTCTTTCAAGCTTGGGTTGAAGGTGAAGTCTTAACGTGTGTCATGTGCTTTATTTGGTAAATTTATTTTCTTTTCCCCTCTAATTTTTGTGGATGATTTGACTTTTCATCGACAAATAATAATAATCTTGTCTAGATACTGCCTTGGTTATACCGGCACCCAAGTACAAAGTTATTATTATTTGGCACGATAAGCCCTTAGCACCATACTGATTAGAGTGTGGTTCATGAGGTGTGGATTCCCCCCTCATGATTTAATTGACATTAATAAGGAATATTTAACCCACGGTGCATGTTGATGCGGATCAAGATACCCAAGTACGTCAATTTAATAGATTTCTCCTCAATTTATTCTTGCCATTTTAATTCAAATTAATTCAAATCACTTTCACCACAAATCCAAACACCTTCATACAAAATTAATTCTACATATAATTAAAATCCACCTCCTCGTGGAATCGACACTCGTCACCATTAATCTATTCTACAATAGATTCGTAAACTTGCGAGTTCAATAAAATTTGCACAACAAGTTTTTGGCGCCGTTGCCAGGGAGGTAAGTAATTTTAATTCATAGAATTAATTTTTGTGAATAATTCCATTTAATTGTTTTCTTGTATTTTTTTTCTCTTTAAAAAAAAGAAAAAAAAGTGAATCTACATTTAAAGGTTAATATTTCTTTTCTTTTTCTCTTCTTTAAAATTCTGTAAGTTAATTTTCAATTTATTTTTCTTTGTAATTTTTTTTGTTTATCTTATTAATTTATTTTTAGTTAATTTATTTCACGTATTTATTTTTGTGTATTTTTCTAGAAAGGTTTTAACAGCGTGATAAGGTTAATAACGTAATTTCTCTTTCTTCTTTATTTTTATTTGTTTTGTTCCCATTTATTTTTGTGTTTCTTGCATGCATGGTCGTAGGTCATTATTACCTAATCTTGAACCTATAGATCTTGAACTAGAAAAAATACTTCGCACACACAAGCACGTTAAAAATAAATTTGGAATGGATTTACAAGCACCACAAGAGAGCCCATTTAAGGACTACTTTAGTTCTTTAGCTAATTTGAGCACATCATGCATAAGATACCCAAATGTAGCTGTTAGGAGTTCTGAATTAAAACCTAGTGTGCTAAATTGTCTCCCAACATTCTATGGCCTAGAAAATGAGGACCCATATAATCATTTGAATGATTTTCATACTGTTTGTCAAACATTTAGATATGAGAATTTTTCAGATGATGATGTTAAACTTAAACTATTCCCATTTTCTTTAAAGGATAGAGTTTGTTCATGGCTCAATACATTGCCTGCTAATAGCATTTTATCATAGGAACAAATGGTAACAAAATTTTTGAATAAATATTTTTCAGTACATAAAACCAATGCTATTCGCAGGGAGATTTCAAAGTTTACCCAGAGAGAAGACGAGCAGTTTTTCGAAACACGGGAGCAATTCAACGGGCTACTCTTGAAGTATCCACATCATGGATACGAGAAATAGCACCAATGCCAATACTTTTTGGAGGGATTATTGCCGAATGTTCAAGAATGGCTAATGGCAACAAGTGGAGGAGAGCTAATGTCAAAAAGTGCATAAGAAATTTGGGAATTCTTCCAACGACAAGCGGATAATTCCCAACAACGAAACTCATCTCATCATCAGAATCACCACCGAAACTCGAGCTCAAACGATTACCCAACACTTTAGAATATGTATTTTTGGGAGAAGAAAGCACTCTACTGGTAATCATCTCATCATCCCTAAATGATGAACAAAAAGGTAAGTTCTTGGATGTTTTAAAAGAGTACAAAGGAGCATTAGGATGGACCATAGCAGGCATTAAAGGTATAAACCCAGTAGACTGCATGCATTACATTCACCTTGATGAAAATGCTAAACCTACTAGGGAAATGCAACGTCGGTTAAATCCTAACATGAAAGAAGTTGTTAGAACTGAAGTCCTTAAGCAATTAGATGCAGGTATCATTTACCCCATTTCTGATAGTTTATGGGTCAGTCCTGTACAAGTTGTCCCCAAAAAGTCAAGAGTCACAGTAGTTACGAATGCTGATAATGAATTGATACCCACTAGAGTGACTACAGGATGGCGTGTATGCATTGATTATAGAAAGTTAAATTCTGTCACACGTAAAGACCATTTTCCTTTACCATTTATTGATCAAATGCTTGATAGATTAGCAGGCCATGAATTTTATTGCTTTTTAAATGGCTACTCAGGATATAATCAAATTCCCATAGCACCAAAAGATCAAGAGAAAACCACTTTCACTTGCCCTTTTGGCACTTTTGCATATAGGAGGATGCCATTTGGATTATGTAATGCACCTGCTACATTTCAACGATGCATGTTAAGCATTTTTTCTTATATGATTGAACGATTCCTTGAAGTCTTTATGGATGATTTCTCTGTCTTTGGTGACTCGTTTGATCAATGTTTACATCATCTAACACTAGTTCTACAGAGATGTACCGAGAAGAACTTAGTCTTGAATTGGGAGAAGTGCCATTTTATGGTAAAACAAGTTATTGTTCTCGGTCACATCATTTCAAGCAAAGGTATTGAGGTTGACAAAGCCAAGGTGGATCTCATTTCTAATCTTCCTCCACCCAAAATAGTCAGAGAAGTAAGATCTTTCCTTGGGCATGCTGGTTTCTATAGACGTTTCCTTAAAGATTTTAGCAAAGTTTCTAGACCCTTATGCAATTTACTTGCTAAGGATGTACCTTTTGTCTTTAATGATTCATGTCTTGTGGCGTTTGAAAAATTAAAGCAATTGTTGACATCATCATCCATCTTTCAGCCCCCAAACTAGAGCTTACTATTTGAACTCATGTATGATGCATCGAATTATGCAGTATGAGCAATATTAGGATAAAGAGTTGATCGAATTCCCCATATTATTTACTATGCTAGTATGACATTGAATAATGCACAGTTGAACTATTCAACTACTAAAAAAGAAATGCTAGCAGTAGTGTTTGCATTAGAGAAATTTCGATCTTATCTCATTGGTTGTAAAATAATTATATTCACAGATCATGCTGCTCTTAAATATCTTCTTACAAAGAAAGATGCAAAAGCTAGATTAATTCGTTGGGTGTTACTTTTGCAGGAATTCGACTTGGAGTTTAAAGATAAGAAAGGCACAGAAAATGTTGTGGCAGACCATTTCTCTCGTCTCCATTTTGACACAATTACTGAACCTTTAACATTGAATGAGTCATTTCCAGATGAACAATTGATGAGTGTGGAAGTATTACCATAGTATGCTAACATAGTGAATTATCTTGTTACAGGTCAACTTCCAGAGCATTGGACCAAGCAAGACAAAGTCAAATTTTTTGCGGAAATAAAGAATTTCTTTTGGGATGACCCTTATTTGTTCAAGTATTGTGCAGATCAAATTGTTAGACGATGTGTCCCAGAAAGTGAAATTCAGAATATCCTTTCATTCTGCCAAGAATAAGCTTGTGGAGGCCATTTCAGTGCTAAGAAAACAGCAACTAAAGTTTTACAATATGGTTTTTATTGGCCAACTATATTTCAAGATGCTTACACTTTCTGTTCTTCATGTGATAGGTGTCAACGAATGGGGAGCATTACACGAAGGAATATGATTCCATTAAATCCAATTTTAGTGGTTGAGATTTTTGACGTATGGGGTATCGACTTCATGGGACTCTTTCCCCCTTCTTTTGGCCATCAATATATATTGGTTGCTGTTGACTACGTATCGAAATGGGTAGAAGCAATTCCATACAGAACCAATGATCACAAAGTGGTGATAGGATTTTTGAAAAACAACATTGTTTCGCGCTTTGGATTCCCTCGAGCAATAATCAGTGATGGTGGTGCCCACTTTTGTAACAAAGCATTCAAAGTTCTTTTGACAAAATATTCAATCACTCACAAAGTGGCGACCCTATATCATCCGCAAACCAGTGGCCAAGTTAAGATCTCCAATCGAGAAATAAAGGACATATTAGAAAAGACGGTGAAGCCGGACAAAAAAGATTGGTCATTAAGACTTGATGATGCATTATGAGCATATAGAACGGCTTTCAAGACCCCGATTGGGATGTCACCCTACAGGCTAGTGTATGGAAAAGCTTGCCACCTACCTGTCGAACTCTAGCATCGTGCATACTTGGCCATCAAGAAATTCAACTTTGACATGCAGTAAGCTAGCTCAGAAAGAAGATTACAGCTGGTAGAACTTGAAGAAATTCGCAATGATGCATATGAAAGTGCCAAGATTTACAAGCAACGAATGAAAGTCTTCCATGACAAGCAAATTATGAGAAAATCGTTCACTCCAGGTCAGAAAGTGCTTTTATTCAATTCTCGCTTGCACCTATTCCCAGGTAAGTTACGCTCTCGATGGTCTGGTCCCTTTATTGTTCATACTGTTTTTCCACATAGGGCAATTGAAATTAAAGACCCAAAGAACGGAGTCACGTTTAAAGTTAATGGTCAAAGATTAAAGCCATATCTAGAGTACCAACCACGTGGAGAAGACACCGAATAAATTTGAGTGACCCACCAGATTTAAATTGAATTTTTTTTCTTTGTTTTCGGTGATTTGATTTTTTTCTCTTTCTCTTTTTTTTTATTATTCTTTTACTAATTGAAATTATTTTTGCATAAGTGTGTTTGTTTAACCATTAAGTTTTTTTCTTATCATTGTTAATCATGAGTACCATACTTAAACCGTTCCTCCTGAACATTCTTAAACTACTTCAACGTGTAAAATCTCATCTCAAAAGGCAGATTCAATTTTGTAAAACACATCGTATTTGGGCTCTGCAACCACCAGATTTTGCATCATATGTTAAGGATTTAGAAAGCCAACTCAAAGACATTGAGAAAAGTGTTTACGACATCTAATTGGAGCTTGAGGAAAATTCAATAAGAGGACGATTTTAATTTTCTTTGTGTGTTTTAATTTATTTTTCTGTTTGTGTGCTTTAGTTTGTTACTCCGGTGAAGTAGCGAATAACGGTACTCCGTGATAATCAAGTCGGTTACTTCAGTTTTCCTATAATAACTGATATTCTGAGGCGAAGGTATGGACAGAAATGAGATTCTAGTGAAGCCTCACAAGCGATTCCCTTCACTTCCTCAGAATTCCTTCCTTACAATCTATAAAGCCCGGTCCAAACACATGCGATTGCTCATGAGGAATAACATACCTGCTGACATCCATTGGTTAATCGAGGCTAAAGTACGATTGGCAGGTGAGTTACCTCCAAAATTTATTGCATACATGCCTGGTTATGGTAAAGGAAATTATGCGAAAACGAAGAGCTCAAAGAATTTCTGTTGCTTGTCATAAGTGTGTCAGAATGAGTTGCGATAAAAAATCATATTCTTTAGGAATGATATCTGATAACATGGAAGATAAGATTCAATTCATTAGGGATGGCTTGAATAAGGAGTCATTGGATGATATCCTTTTGTCTCTTGAAACGCATCCCAATGGATATGTGCAAGGAGCGATTCTCCAGTTATGGCCATTATTCTAGAAAGAGCATGCACGATATAGTCTCAGGAATCTGACTAGACCCTGTTTGCCAATTTATATGAAAACTGGATGTGAAGCCTATCCTCGACCCATAGAGGGCATTCAAGCCGTTTCTGGACGTAAAACTAGAGGAAGATGTGAGCCACAATCGCAACTACCTGTAAATATCTTTTTACTTCACTGTTATTTTATTTCACTGTTGTTTTATCATTTGCTTTATTTCTTTAATAATTTTATTTTATCATTTTTTTACTGTTTGCTTTTTGACTCTCGAGCCATGTGCTTTACACGTTATTTGACACTGACATGCTACCTCATACACAGCTGTGACCTGCTGTCACCAAGATTCTTAAATATAACTTTTTGTCAAGCACTCACAAATTGTTTTTGAGAAGTATCCCAATGGAAGCTACTCCCAATAGATAATTCAAGAACATTTATGTGCTTTCTGAATTTCACTATGGCAAACATAAAGAGTTCGTTGAGGTAACTATAGATCTTGGTCGAAGCATAGCAGAGAGAAAATTACACTTGGTGTATGGAGGAGGTAACCTAGGGTTATCAAAATTGGGCTCAGAAGTTGCTTTTGTCAGAGGAAGCCAAGTGTTAGGCATCATCCCAAGAACTCTAAAACCTTTGGGCAGTTTGTCTGACTCATTCACTGGAGAAGAGTTTGTCGTCTCAGGTATGCAAGAAATAATAACTAAAATGCTTAATCATGCTGATGCTTTTATTTTCCTTCCAGGAGATCTTGCAACACTAGAGGTACTTATCACACTAGCATCTTGGGCCCATCTGCACATTCACTAGAAACCCATCAGTTTGTTAAATGTCAATAACTTTTATGATGGCTTCATCGCATTTCTTAACCATGCAAAAAAAAATTACTTCATTCCTTCCGATGCGAAAAAACTTTTTATTTGTGCTCACACTGCTAATGAGCTACTTGATTATTACAAGCTTATAAACCGGAGCCAGACCCGTGGACCTTTGTGTTGGAGCGTCCAAATAATGATGGTAACAGCAGCCGCAGTAAGAAGTACAAATCAGATTTAACTCTCCGCTTGTAAATATTTTCTTCTATGTTGCACCACCCAGGTGATGTCTTCTAAACTCTACTACTTTCCTTTAAAACATTGAGGACAATGTTTCATTCTGGTTGGGGGGAGGGAATAGTCGACAATTGTAGAATCTTGGTTAAGTTTTTACTAATTTTTTACTGTAGAGACTAATCGTGGCTAACTTTTTGTGTTGAAGATGACTGAATATGGAGTGTAGTGACTCTAGAAACGCATCTTCTTTGTTTGAAAAATTTTATAAAAAAACTAAAAAAAATAAATAATAAAAAAAATTCCAGACATTTTCTTTTTCTTTATTAAGCTTTGACAATTATTTTTCTAACTTCTTCTTTCTAATTTCTCCTTTATAAATATACTCTCAAATTTTTGAGTCGAAGATGGCTGAATATGGAGTGTAGTAGTGCCTCTAGAAACGCATCTTTTTAAGTTAAAAAAAATCATTTTCTTTTTCTATCATTTTAAGTGTAACTTTTCTAATTAGTTTTTTTTTTTGCATCATTTTCACATTTCTGCATACATATTTTCCTTTCATGTTTAGAATAGGTTGGGGGGTAGGATGTTGTTTAAAAAACCAATTTGTGTGATTTGTTTTAAAATTGGATGACATGATTAATTTCAAATTTTCGTATTTGTATTATCTTTGGTCTTAAGTGATGTTACACTATGTTTGCTACTCTACATGTTAATGTCGGAGACAAATATAAGTTGCTTGAAGGAATGAACATGTCATAATAAGTACCAAGTGAGTTTTTGAGCCTATCATTTTTCTTGGAAATTAACCCTTTTGCCCATTCTTTATACAGCTTAGCAGTTTATTATTGTATACACGATCTCTAGATATGGAAGATCATTTAGAGCCCTAAAAGACGATGTAAAGACCATCTTTGATCCGTTTGAGCCTTTCTAGCCATCCTTTTTATCAAATATCCATAGTTAACCCTTTTGAGCCTTTAAAAAAAATATAAAAAAAACTTTTCTTTGTCAAACTTATCATCTTGGCCCACTCCGATTTGGAGTATTATCCAATATCTTACAAGTTCCATCACCTATTTATGTTTGAGAAAAATATAAATAAATATTTTGTATAGTGAAGTTATGCCCAACAAAAGCAAAAAAAAAAACAAAATTGTTGTTTAAAAAAAAGAAGAAAAAAATAACAATAATAGGTGAAATCCACCTTGCAATTTCCAAAAAAAAAAAATTCCTCCGCATTTTTCTCAAACATATAATTTATTTTCCTTATTTCCCTTATTTGTTAGCCATGTCCCTAGCCTACGTTACGTCCTAATAAAAGTCCTTGATTTTAGGGAACTATAGTCTGAAGTAGAAGCTAGTTATATGGGCTAAAAAGATGTAGTGATTCATAATAATAAAAAAAAGAGAAAAAAAAAGATAAATAAAGTGGGTTGACTAGCATTTTTGTTTGACTTGAGATCGTATTATTTCTAAGCTGAGGGCATATTTCTTTCATCTTGGTGGGAGCATGTGATATCATTTCTTTATTATTTTCTCTCAATTACCATTCATTGTAGTGACTATTTTTATTGGGTATAATTTCTTTGTGAGAGTGTCACTATATCCAGTGAGATTTTGGGGTTTAACATGTCATTCTTGAAAGTAGCTGTGACAAAGTCTACTGGTCTGATTCATGTGGATGGTTGATGTGGGTGTGATGTTTCTTTAGACTGGAGATAATGCTTATACTTTTATTTGATTACTATCATTAGTCTAATTGAATAAACATGATTATTAAAAACAAAAACAAAAAATCATTTTGGATTTTGAATTTTGTTTTCGCTTTATTTGCTAGGGACTAGCAATAAGCTGGTTGGAGGGTGTGTTGAGTGTTAGAAAATGTATATTTATAAAGGAGAAAATTGTCATTTTACATTTCAAGTTCCACTAACATTCCTACTTTTATGTATTTAAATTTCTTGTCATTTAATTATGTGTGTTGTTTTATAATTAAGTATTTTATGTATTTTAGGGGCATCATAGTCATTTGACAATGAACGAGAGATTAGATGGTAAAACAGACATCACTTTTGAACTCAGGACGGTCGAAAACCTTAGGAGGAATATAAAAGGAAAAATGACACTGTTCACATGTACGGTACTATTCACATGTACGGTACTGTCTATGTTACTGTTCACGACACTGTTTACATTGACGGATCGATGACGTGACATTGACCAATGATGTGGCATTGACTGATGAGGTGTCACGATCCTGTTGGACTAAAATTCTTATGTACTGTTAATGGTGACGTGGCAGCATATCAGTGGACCAAAAATCTTACGTACGGTACATGCATTACATAGGATTATTTTCAACCAAACCGTGTCACTGTTCAATCCGGGTCAAACCGTGTTATTGTTCAAACCGCGTGGTCAAACCGCGTACTGTTGACTGATGACGTGGCGAAATCTTGAGCGTCCAAACTGTTTTTAATCCGACGACCATGATTTACTCAATGTATCTATAAAAAGGGCCCTCCCCCCTAATTTGATATCTCTGAATCCATTTTGGGATCCATTTTCTGTAATTCCTTCTCCATCTTGTATTTTCTACGTATTTTAATAAATTCCTATTTTGCCCCTAGTTCAATTATGAGTAGCTAATTTTCTTTCAAGCTTGGGTTGAAGGTGAAGTCTCAACATGTGTCATGGGCTTTATTTGATAAATTTATGTGGACGATTTGATTTTTCGTCGACAAATAATAATAATCTTGTCTAGATACCGCATTGGTTACACCGGCTCCCTAGTACAAGGTTATTATTATTTGGCACGATAAGCCCTTAGCACCATACTGATTAGAGTGTGGTTCATGAGGTGTGGATTCCCCCCTCATGATTTAATTGGCATTAATAAGGAATATTTAGCCCATGGTGCATGTTGATGCAGATCCAGATACCCAAGTACATCAATTTAATAGATTTCTCCTCAATTTATTCTTGCCATTTTAATTTGAATTTTAGGATAATCAAAATCACCAAACACCCTTATACAAAATTAATTATACATATAATTAAAATCCACTTCCTCGTGGGATCGACACTCGTCACCATTAATCTATTCTACAATAGATTCGTGCACTTGCGAGTTTAATAAAATTTGCACAACATTGGTGTCAAAATTGTACTACTGGAGCAGTGAATCGGGGAAGTTCCGGTGAGTGTGTTTCTGTACAAAGCAAATTGGTGTAGTTGGTTGTCCAAGTGTTGTAGATAACTCCAAAACCGATCGTTTTCCCTCTACTGAGCTTGAACATATTGAGTGATACTAGTGCTGGGTGCCTGGATGGTTTGTTCTAAGCCAATAGCTCGTCTTGCTCCTGTTACAGCAGCTGGTTCAGTGGTTGTTCCAGCACTCTCACCAGCAACTCTCTCAATGGTACATGCCGTAAAGGCACTATCATTCTTGACATGGTCATCTCTGGCGTCAAGACGAACACCGAAAACTACACAAATGCTGGTGATGAGTGAAGGAAATAGCAAGGTAGCAGTTTGGTGAGTCTTGACTGCACACTCCTAGATTTCTTTTGCGATGATGCTACCCACATCTATAGGAAGCTCTCGAACAATGACATATAACAAGACCAACCTCTCTTGCGAAACCGTAGTAGTGTGAGTGGTGGGCATAAGCCTAGATTTCAGAAATTTCACCCACACCTTAGCAATAGGTTTCAAATCTATCCTATTAACTACACGCCCTTCCTCATTAACCCATGATGCCCCTTCTATTGTAAGAGTTGTGAAAAGGTGTTCCACTTTTTCGGGGTCAATTTATCACGCAACTTGGCATACTCATAATTAATTTCAGCAGGTAAATTATAAAAAGCATTTATAACGCGGGAGTCTAATGGAACAAGTGTGTTGCTTACCCAAACGTTATGCTGATCACAGCTTACTAAATTGGCGTAAAATTCTTTAACTACTGGTAGCACAGGATCTCGAGGGTGGTTGCAAAACTCTAACCATCCTCGCTTTGCTGCAGCATTATGAATTGTTTGCACAATTCTAGTGAGTTGTTCTGGAAATTGAAACCCTTTTTCTTCCAGAATCTTACGCGGCTTTATGAATTCTTCATATTTTTCTTCGGCGTGGTAACTCTGGAAGCGTGATGGATCTTTAAGACGGCTGGCTGGTTTCTTATACCTCGGCATTGCTGTAGCAGTCATAAATTGAGGCTAATGATCCTGAGAGTAAGATGAGAAGAAGAGGTTAAGAATTATGAGAGTTGTATTTACAAAGGAGATGGGGAATAATATCGTAGAGCACTAAGCACAGTGACTCCCTTTTATAGTGGACTTTAATTGAAGATAAATACGGTAACTAAAGATAAATGAGGGAAGAAAATATTTTAAATTGCATGTGCATATCCCAAAAACATCAGCTAGTAAAATTAAGGCATTAATTTCAGAGATTTATTCGCAATTTCTATCCACATCCATGTCTCTATCTGTCATGACTTATCTCCAACGGTAAGTGTGAGGCTCCATCTTTTAATTTACTGTAACGGTAAAATTGGTTGCTGCAGCACCCATTTGCTTACTACAGCAACTGTTACATACTTCACACTAAAGCCTCTGACACGTGGTCACCTATGTACTCTGCCATCATACAACCTCACTTGTCAATATGGAATTGAATTGTCACATATACTTCCCACAAACGAAAATTAATTCTAAAATTAAAATTAAATAGATCAAATGATAGCAAAAGTAAAGAAGACAATAATTTTGAAAATATAAACTTAAATAGATAGAATGAAAGAACAAAATTAAATAAAATGGTAAGGAGGGAGAGCTTGTCAATAAAACCAAAGGAGATCAAAATTGGTTTGAAATGGCTGTCTCCACAATGGGTTGCCTCCCATGGAGCGTTTGATTTAAGGTCCTTCAGCCTGAGCTTCTTTCATTGTTCAATAGTTGGGTTCTTTAAGGAGTAACACCTCCTTTGAATAATCTGTTGCTGGATGTATGTAATGCTTAACCATGTGTCCATTAACTTTGAATTCTTGACATGTTTGTTCATCTAGAAGATCAACAGCTCCATGAGGATAAAATTTTAACAACTTAAATGGGCCTAACCATCGTGACTTGAGCTTTCCTGGAAATAATCTTAGTCTTGTATTGTGGAGCAACACTAATTGACCAGGGTTGAATTGCATGTGCTGAATATGCTTATCGTGCCAGTTTTTTGTCCTCTCTTTATAGATTCTTGCATTTTCATATGAAATAGCCGTAATTCATCAAGCTTACAAAGTTGAAGCTTCATTTGCTCTGCTGCCGCATGCATATCCCAATTTAATTTCTTCAGTGCCCAGTGTACTTTATGCTCTAGCTCTAGTGGCAAATGACAAGCCTTTCCATAAATAATTCGGTAAGGAGACATGCCGAGTGGAGTTTTGTATGTTGTTCCGTAGGCCCATAGAGAGTCATGTAAGTGTAAAGATCAATCCTTCCTCGTTGGGTTCACCACTTTTTCTAAGATCTTTTTAATTTCTCTGTTGGACACTTCAGCCTGACCATTGGATTGTGGGTGATATGTTGTGGCTACTTTGTGTTTGACTCCATATTTTACCATTGTTGCAGCAAAGATTTTGTTGCAAAAATGTGTACCCTCGTCACTAATAATTGCTCTAGGAGTGCCAAATCTGGAAAAAAAATATTTTTCTGAAGAAAAGCCACCACTGTTTTAGCATCATTGGTAGGTAATGCTGCAGCTTTTACCCACTTGGAGACATAATCCATAGCAATAAGGATATACAAGTTCCCAAAGGAGGGTGGGAATGGTCCCATAAAATCTATTCCCCAGACATAAAAAACTTCCACTTCCAGTATGTTAGTAAGTGGCATTTCATGTCTTTTAGTTATGTTCCCTGTCCTTTGGCACCTGTCACAACATTTAACAAATTCATAAGCATCTTTAAAAATAGTAGGCCAGTAATAACCTGATTGCAGAACTTTAGCAGCTGTTCTATGACCACCAAAATGTCCCTCATATGCTGCAGCATGGCATGACTCTAGTATGTGGTGTATTTCTCCTTCGGAAGCACATCTTCGTATTACTTGATCTAAGCCTAACTTATATAAATGTGAATCATCCCACTGATAACTTCTCACATTATGAAGAAATTTCTTCTTCTCTTGAAATTTCAGTTCAGGTGGTAGCATTCCACTTACTAAGTAGTTAGCAAAATCTGCATACCATGAGGGTCCTGACTGCTGCAGCATCTGTGCTTGCTGTATTACCAACAGTTGTTCATCAGGAAATGTTTCAATGATGCCCTTCCTTGTCAATGTACTAGTGTCTGCTTCCAGCTATGACAAGTGGTCTGCCACTTGATTCTCAGTCCCCTTTCTATCTTTAATTTCCAGATCAAATTCTTGAAGCAATAAGATCCATCTGATTAATCTTGGTTTGGCATCCCTCTTTGAAATTAAATATTTGATGGCTGCATGGTCTGTGTAAATAGTCACTTTAATACTCACCAGGTAAGCTCTGAATTTGTCAAAAGCAAATACTACTGCTAGCAACTCTTTCTCTGTAGTGGTGTAATTGATCTGAGTTGGAGTGAAAGTTTTACTTGCATAGTATATGGAATGAAAACTTTATCCTTTCTTTGCCCTAGTACTGCTCCCACAGAATAATCACTAGCATCCCACATCAGTTCAAATAGTAAAGTCCAGTCTGGAGATATAATTACTAGAGTAGTGATCAAGGCTTTCTTTAATACTTCAAATGCTTAAAGGCACTCTTTGTCAAAGTGAAAAGCTTTGTCATGTTCCAGCAATGAGCATAGTGGTTTAGCTACTTTGGAAAAATCCTTAATGAATTTTCTGTAAAATCCAGCATAACCCAAAAAACTCCTAATACCCTGTACTGAAGTTGGAGGTGACAGTTTATCAATTACCTCTATCTTGGCTTTGTCCACTTCAATGCTATTCTTGGATACCTTGTGTCCCAACACTATTCATTCTTGCACCATGAAATGACACTTTTCCTAATTGAGTACTAAGTTGGTCATCTTACATCTTTTAAGAACTCCTTCCAAGTTGTGTAAACAATCATTGTATGTTTCTCCAAAAACTAAGAAGTCATCCATGAAAATTTCTAAAGTCTGCTCTACCATATCAGAAAATATAGACATCATGTATCTCTGAAAGGTTGTTGGAGCATTGCATAACCCAAACGACATTCTTCTGAAGGCAAATGTTCCATAAGGACAGGTAAATGTAATCTTTTCCTGATCTTCTAAAGCTATAGCAATCTGGTTGTAGCCTGAATATCCATCTAAGAAACAATAGTATTGTTTTCCAGCAAGTCTGTCCAACATTTGATCTATGAATGGAAGTGGGAAATGGTCTTTCCTTGTGGCTTTGTTGAGCTTTCTGTAATCCATACATACTCTCCATCCGGTCAATGTCCTCGTAAGAATAAGTTCATTCTTCTCATTAGCTATTATTATTATCCCTCACTTCTTTGGAACACATTAAACTGGGCTCACCCATGAACTGTCTGATATTAGGTATATGATTCCAATATCCAACCATTTGATGATTTCCTTCTTCACAACTTCTTTCATAATAAGGTTCAACCTTCTCTGGTGCTCCACCGAATTGCTGGAGCAATCTTCTAACAGGATTTTATGCATGCATATTGATGGACTTATCCCCTTTATATCTGCCATGGTCCATCCAATTGCTCTTCTATATTTTCCAAGCAAATCTACTAGACTTTGTTCTTGACCTGCATCCAAAGTAGAAGAAATGATTACAAGTAGTGTGTTATTTTGACCAAGATAAGCATACTTCAAATGTGAAGGTAACAGTTTTAATTCAAGACTAGGAGGTGATTCAATAGATGGTAAAGTTGTTTTTACTTCCCTGTCTGAAAGATTCAGGTGTTCAATAAACCTGTTGTGCCTATCAGATTGTTGTTTGTCTATCCAATCAGTCTGAATTACTGCAACATCTTCATCTTCGACATCCTCAAAGGTGGTGACTTTGTCAAGTGCATTACTGCAGCATCTGTCCATTTTGTCTACTACAATAAAATCCACTACACTTAGGAAATTACAATCTTCTACTTCATCAGGCTTCCTCATAGCCTCTAGCACATTAAATGTAACTTGCTGATCATTCACTCTCATGGTGAGCTCTCATTTCTGTACATCTATCAGAGTTTTTCCAGTTGCTAGAAAAGGTCTTCCAAGTATAATGGGTACCTCTTTATTAGCTTTAAAGTCCAGTACAATGAAATCCACTGGAAAGATGAATTTCTCAACCTTCACCAGTACATCCTCTATTTTTCCTTCAGGATATGCATGAGATTTGTCAGCTAATTGCAGAGTGACTGTTATTGGTCTGCATTCCCCTATTCCCAACTGCTTAAATACAGATAATGGCATTAAATTAATACTAGCTCCCAAGTCACAAAGTGCTCTGCCAGCATACCTAGTTCCTATAGAGCAGGGTATTTTAAAATTTCCTTGATCTTTCACTTTTGTAGGAATCTTGCTTTGGAGCATATGACTACTTTTTTGTGTTAAAGCAATAGTTTCAAACTCTCCTAGCCTTCTTTTTGTACCAAGATATCTTTTAGAAATTTCACATAATTTGGCATTTATTTCAAAGCTTCCACAAAAGGTATATTTATGTGTAATTGCTTCAGCACTTCTAGGAATTTGCTGAACTGCTTGTCTTGTTTTTGCTTCTGGAACCTTTGTGGGAAAGGTGGTGGATGTCTAAACTGCTGAGTAGCTTCATAAGATATCAAACTTTGTTTGTTTAGTTTGGTACAGGTTGTGGCTATTGGTGTTGCAACTTCTTTTCCAGCATGTTCTGGTTGAATTTCCTCTATAGTTGCTGTAGCTTGGCTCATGTAACCAGTGTCTTGATGGAGGGCTTTATGTAACATGCTTCCATTTTGAGGTGGTTTTTGTGCTGAATTGAATTTCATCTCATTCTTTGTCACATCAACTGGGGTATCAACATTCTTTCCAGATCTGAAATTAATTACTTTGTAATGTTCTGTACTTTCTCTTCTAGGGTCTTCTGTGTTGCTAGGTAGGCTTCCTTGAGTTCTGTTGCTCATTGCTGTGGCTAGTTGTCCTATTTGGTTTTCCAGGTTTCTCAAGGATATAGCTTGACTCTGCACAATTGCTTCATTCTTTACAATGTACTCCTTAATCAGCGCTTCCAGTGAAATTATTGGATCCTGACTGATATGCTTTTGCCCTTGACTTTGCTAATGAAAACCAGGTAGTTGTGTGTTTCTATTTTGTCCATTTAATGCTGGAGTATTTCGATTCTGATCGCTCCATGAGAAATTTGGGTGTTGTTTCCAGCCAGGATTGTAAGTATTAGAATATGGGTTGTTCTGAGGTTGCCGATTGAAATTACCCACATAGTTTACTGAAGCTGGATTTCCAGGACAATTATCAAAATCGTGTTCTTCACCACAGTATACACAAGAAAGTTCAGCAACTTGCTTTATTGTTGCTGGAGCAGATGTCATAGCTTTTACCATGTTAGTCAATGAGGTTACTTGTGCTGATAAGGCTGTAATTGCATCTATGTTATGTACCCCTACTGATACTCTTGCTGCTGGTTGCCTGGCTGAAGGCCATTGATAATTATTATTGGCAATTCTCTCTAGAATTTCATAAGCTTCAGTGTAAGATTTGGATAACAGGGCTCCATTTGCTGAAGCATCCATCATTAACCTTGTACTCAGATTCAACCCATTGTAAAAAGTTTCCAATTGAATGCAGCAAGGAATACCATGATAAGGACACCTTCTGAGCAATTCTTTGAATCTCTTCCAAGCCTCGTACAAACTCTCATCTTCAAGTTGATGGAAGAAAGTAATCTCATTCTGCAGCTTTGCATTTTTTATCGGTGGGAAATATTTTATTAGGAATTTATCAGCTAATTCGTTCCATGTAGTGATGGAATCAGATGGTAACGAATTTAACCATGCTCTTGCTCGATCTCTTAAGGAATAAAGAAATAGCCTCAGCCTTAAGGCATCTTGTGTTACTCCAGCAATCTTGAAAGCATCAATTACTTCCAAGAACAATTTAAGATGGAGATGAGGATCTTCACTTGGCAATCCATTGAATTGACCAACTATTTGCAACATTTGAAACATCACTGGCTTCAACTCAAATTTTACAGCTTCTACTTCAGGTCTAATGATGCCAGGGTGTACAACTTGGGGAGTTAACACAACATAATCTCTTATAGCTCTGTCTCTGTCATCAGCCATGTAAATAATATTGTTATTGCCTAGTTGTCTCCCGTTAGCATGTTCATTCTGCTCTTCTTGAATGTTGACTGGTTGTAAGGGCCCATGAGGATTCAGATTTTCCGCATTCTGTAAATTATTCATGCTTGAAGCAGTTTTTGAATTCCTTTGTTCCCTTTGTAATCTCCTGACAGTCCTTTCAATCTAAGGATCGAATTGGAATATCATAGATCTGTCTTTGCGCATGCATGTACCGATCTGCCAATAAATAGAATAAATCAAATCAAATTTGGCGTTATCAAAATTTACTTCACACTTCAAAAATATACAATCAATCCCCGGCAACGGCGCCAAAAACGTGTTAGTTATTTTTAATAAGCAATTACTACCAATGCCCATGTGCAAGTATACACAACAAGTAATAAAGTGATGAGTATTCAAGATCGTCTCCACAGGGATTAATGTTACTCAAAATGTTAAAGCAATCACAATAGTGCAAATTAACTTAGGACCGAAACAATCAATTGTAAAGTGATTTCTAACGTAATCAAGGATTGTGAAAGAATTAAATAAAATAATACTGTAATGAAATAAACTAGATTAAATGTGTCTAAGATTCAATTGAGATCATAGTAGTTGAACGATTAAATTCTCCTTATGGGATGACTGTTGTTTATCAAGTGAGCACCAGTTGTTATAGCAAATGCTGCAGCACTGGGCAGAATAAATATGCATCCTCAGCTATCGCATATTGGAAATCTCATACCCTAAAATCTATTAACAATGACCAATTGCTGATATACTTACGGTATGGCATTATAACTTTTAGTCTCTCTACCCTACAAGGTGAACACCTATGTCTAGTGTGTCACATATCTTATTTCAAGTATTGCCCTTACGGGATTCAAGATAAGCTAATCCAGGAAACTCAACTTAAGATCAAGTAATACTCTAATAATATCCGCTAAGACATGTCCTTTTGCTGCTCTATCTTAACTGAAACTATTAAATGGGTGGTCAACCGAAATACCAGTTATATTCATAAAAACTACTAGAGTAAAATGCTACAGCAGTGCCATAACAACATATAAAATCAGTCAAGAACCCATTGGATTATTTGTCACTCAACTACAAGTAAATTTAGTTCATAATCTGAAAGAGAAAAATAAACATAAATATATTGATCTCGGAATACATCAAAACAATTAAAGGAAAAAGATAAATATAAGTTGAGCACGGTGAAAGACAAATCCAAATAATTCTGCACGATTCTCCAATGTTGCCAAAACAACACTCTTCAATTCTGATCTCCTTCTTTTTTTCCTTGCAATTATTCTAACGATAATTCCCTTACCGTCTTTCTATGTGATTCACGCCTCCTTTTTTATATTGTAAATTAGGGTAAACAAAAGCCCATGAGTGTGCATGCATTAAATTAGGAAACATGCGCTAACCCATGCCTAAGTTTTCTCCTATATTGCTCCCAGATTACTACAGCATGGGTTACTCTAACATCCGCAACAGCACCGTATTATTCTCGATTAAGCTTTTCTTCTTTTGTGGCCATCATCTTTCCTCCTCTTGCTCCTCTAATGTCTCAACATCCTCTCATGAATTAAGACTTTCTGAGAACCTACAATTATGCACCTATTTTTAGCACAAATTACTTTGATTCAAGCAAAACTTATTAAAACTCAACTAAAATGAATGTTTATGCAAAATGTAACCAAAATGTAATAAAAACACCTTATTTGTACTCTAAGTGATCTTGATTCAAGTCTAGAATTGATGTAATAACTCTCATTTCCTAGATTTATCATCTAGCATGCCTAAAGAGATTAAATTTCTCTTTAACCTAGGAGCATGCCTCACCTCATGTAGAGCTCTTACAGTTCCATCAAACGTCTTTATCTTCACAGAACCAATACCAATAATTTTACACACATTATTGTTTCCCATTAAGACTCTACCACCATCAACAGCTTCATATTTGTAAAATAGGGTTTTATCGGGACACAAGTGAAAAGAGCACCTAGAGTCTATGACCCACTGACCTTTAGTATTGCTATTTGAGGCCATAAGTAAATCAGCATTGTGATATCCATCAGAGGCTACAGCTGCATCCCCTAACTTCTCTTGACTTTCCTTTTTTTTCTTCTTAAGACAATCCCTGATGTAATGCCATTCCTTCCTGCAGTAGAAGCATTTCCTCTTCTTTTTCTTCTTGTCTGCATTTTCTTGATTCTTTCCATGCCCTTTTCCCTGATTTTTGTTATTATGATCTTTCTTCTTTTCTGATCTGGCAATCAGCCCATCACCATTACTTGTTTCAAGCCCATTGTTCTTCTGAATCTCTTTTGAACTCAGAGATGCTTTAACATCTTCAAGAGTCAATGTTGTTATGCCATAAAGCATTGTATCTACAAAGCCTTCATAAGACTTTTGGTAAGGAACTCAGTAAGAAAAAGGCTTTATCTTCATCACTTATTTTCACATTTTCCACCCCTTCAAGATCAAGAATAATCTTGTTAAAAGTATCAATGTGATCTTGAATTGCAACCCCTCCTCTCATTGAGAATGTGTACAACTTTTTCTTCAAGAACAGTCTGTGAGCCAAGGACTTCTTCATACACAAGGCTTCTACCTTGTTCCAAATCCTTAAGGTTGTCTTCTCTTTAGAAATCTCTCTCAAGATTGAGTCACCAAGACTCAAAATTAGAGTGCTATAAGCTCGATTTTGTATTTGTCTCTTCTTATCATCAGTCACAGAACTTGTAGCAGCCTCTGGATCTTCTTCTTCCAAAGCAGATTCAAGCCCCTGATGCACAAGGAGAGCCCTCATTTTCAGTTTCCAAAGCGAGAAATCTCCACCAATGGTGAATTTTTCAATTTCATGCTTTGGAAGAGACATGGCTGAGATTCACTAGGCTTTGATACCACTTGTTAAGACTATTAAGTTTTTAATCTTAACAAGACTCACGAATCTTGATGAGTAGAAACACCAAGAACACAATCGAAACAAAAATGCCAGAACAAAGAAACAATATTAGAACAAAAAACAAGGGCACAGACCTGCACACTTGAAGGAAAATTTACTCTTTGTTATTGATCATGAACTAATCCAATCGTAAGTGGATTTACAAAAGATTTTACACATATCACAATAGAACAAATTTTGTGAAAAAAGATGAACAAATAAAGATGAAAAAGACTCTGATACAGGCACTAACCATCAACAATTTTTATACTGATATACTGAATACGTTATAACATATTATAACGAATTTATGCCACGTTAGCAGACAATATCTATCAAACCCCATCAACTAGAGTCAATCTGCACAACAACTCTTAACTTTTTCATATTCTCCATTTCAGTCCACACACACGTCTTTAGAAATTATCTAAAAATAATAAAAACAACTAACAAATATATAATCAAAGATAATATATATATTTATTATCTTTGATTATATATTTGTTAGTTGTTTTTATTATTTTTAGATAATTGAATTAGAAAAATAATTGGAAAATATGGATAGAAAGTACATAAAAAAGTTCAATCTGGGAAGCAATAAAGATTAAATTAGAGATTATTGGAAGACAAAGGAAATAAAGCCAAGAATTAATGGAATCCTAAGCCAGCAAGCTTGTGGAGATCAAAAATAAAAAATCAAATTCTTAGCTTTGAGGGCAGCTTGTGACATTACAACTAACATAAAGATTTTTATTCTTTTAAAGTGGCGGTTGTAGTAAATTATAACAGTAAATTATAACAGGAAATTAATTGCTTTAAATTATAATTAGAATCCAAATTGGATTAGGCCAATAGTGCATGTTTGGCATTGTATAAAGTAAGTTATATTAAAGAGATGAAGAAAACAAGCTAGACACATGATAGAAAAGAGTAGCAATCTTCAAAGCTTTCCATGGCTAATTTTATTTACTTTGTTGCTCTCCATTCAAGTATATCTAGTTAATTTTGTTGTACTAATGTTAAAGATAAAACCATATTCAATGAAATAATTATCATTTTATTTAATTAGTTCCCTACATGTGTTCTTTGATTATTATAGTTCTTGTTTCACATGATTAATTGAATAATTACCATTCCATCTTTAATATCTTTTTTTTTTGTAGTTAAGAAATTATTTGATTAAATCTAAGCTTGCTAAAATCTTATTGTGATTCTCTTTAATTATTTATTTTTCAATAAATTAACTCCATAGAATGGTTAGGAAACTTTGACTTAAATATTTCTATAGGATGCATATAATGCTTAGAAATCCCACCTTAAAGCGAAAAAGAACCTACAATAGATTTAATTACTTGGGATTAATTTTTATGTTTATGAGATGACATAGATTGGTTTCAAGTTATCACTCTAAATTTGGGAATTAATAATAATTAGATAATTGCTAGTTCAATAGTAGCGAATTCTAAAACCTTCGTAACCTTTCCCCTATTGAAATTTCCTTTACTTCAATTGTTTTCTTAGTATAATTCCCTTAAAACTTAATTTGCTCAACTAGGTTAGGATTAATATTAATTTTAGATTTAAACTAAACTTTTCAACTTATAGCAATCTCTGTGGGTTTGACATAGCTATCACTATTCTATTTTTAAAGATTCGTGCGCTTGCAAGTATTTTAAAATTTTGCACAACACTATTGGAAAGACTTTCATCCCCATCATCAATACGACTATGGTACGATTCAACATTAGTGCTATCTGCTAGTATATATTATTCATGTCATCGAGGAGACCATCATTGTATTGGAAAAAAGAGTAACCTTATTGCAGCAACGTCGTCAGTCGTAACACCTCTTCTTCAATAGTTGCCAATGCAATGCTATTCTCATAAATAAGATCATTATTGTAACAAATTGGAGAGTGATGTTACTTTAATGATGTCGTTACTAATAAAATCTCTTTATGAATATCAACAAGGGAGACACTTGCTCTATACGAAACTTGAATTTCCCATATCACAGGCTCTTGATTTAGTACTTTAGGGTATTTGGTAACAGAAATATGGCTAGACCCATAGTTCACCAGATTAGAGCCTATATATAAAACTACACTTACCATTTCGTCATCAAGTATGTCTATAGCCAGTAAAGATGCAGGTTGGGTAGAACAACTTGACCTTAAGCTTGTATTTACTATAATGCTATAACCATTCGGATTTATATGCAAAACTTTATATATTCTTGCAAGAAATTCATTAAATGTACATTCTTTCCGAGAAAAAAAAAAGCTCTATTTAGCCATTCATGTGTTTAAAACAACCATCTGCCAACTTTTTCCATGATCCATGAAAACAGAATTAAAAAAAAATCAACTCCATTATTAAGCCTGAATAAATAAGAAAAGAACCAAAAAAAAATATTACATAGTGAAAAAATAAGTTATGTACTTAGGTTTGACAAACACATTTTATGGATTTGTCTCCTAAGTCGTTTTATGGATTTGTCTCCTAAGTCGTTTTACTCAGGATACCCACATGAATTTCAAACAATTGAAATTAAAAAAAAAATTCCACATGGCGAAAAACAAATACTAAGCTTAACTTCTTACTTTCCAACAGATGATTTTATTTATATAACTATATTCGTTTAATAAATATGGTGAATAAAGAGTGATGAGTTTTGGTGATATTTTGTTGAGAGCATTATTTTTTTTGGCATTTTGTTGATGGATTTGAGGATATTTAGGTCTAAAAATTCGATTTTGGCTAGATATGATAGAAAAAGTTATGATGACTAATTCTAAAAAAAGAGAAATTATTTATTTTGTCATATGTATATCTAACCACTTCAAAAATTTGACATGCTCTTTGCACCACCTTTGTTTTTAAGTTTGTATCAATAAATCACTTTGACACTAGAAAATGATCATTTTACCTCTAAATGAATTAAAAGACCATTTTATTTTATAAAATTTTAGAAAATTAAAATAATATTACAAGAATACCCCTGGATTTAATAAAATAAATAAATGTCAAATCCAATATGTTAATTTTTTATAATTATAATTTCCTTTAAAAATTATCATGTTAATTTTTTTCTAATTATAATTTCATTTAATTTATATAGAGAAGTTTCTTAATATTAGTTATAGGGAAGTTCACAACGATTATAGGGAACTTTTCTCTCCATGTTAATTTTTGTAAACTTCTCTATACTTAATCTAATTATAGAAATTAAATGAAATTATAATTACAAGATGTTATTTTTTTATAATTATAATTTCATTTAAAAATTATCATCTTAGATTTTGAGATTTATTTGTTTTATTGAATTTAGAGGTATTCTTATAATATAATTTTTTTTATTTTTTAAAATTTTATAAAATAAAATAGTCTTTTAATTCATTTAGGGATAAAATGATTATTTTTAGTGTCAAAGTATTTAATTGATACAAATTTAGAAACAAAGGTGTGGTGAAAAAAATATATCAAAATTTTATAGTTGTTAAATGTGCATGTGAAAAAATAAAGGTGGCGCAAAAATAATTTTCCTTTAAAAGATACTAAAATTGTTTGGTCATTTTTATAAATTTTGCATATTGGTGTTTCTCAATTGCACTCCTTCTAACCATTATTTAATTATCTTTTAAGTGGAGTTTAAAGGGCAATTATACATCGACCACTCGTTTTTTCATGTTATTTTTTCAAAAATACACATATCTTTTTTTTTTTGTCTCAATTTCATCTGAAGTTACATTTTCTTGCACCGGTCCACTTCCGTCTACATGCTATTAAAATTGTCATTTCTCCAGCACAGCAAGGGTTGCATTTTCTTCCATAGAAATCCTAGAAATTGAAGAAGACATTGAATGATGTTAATTCAAAACATGTGAATAAATTAAAAGGTTCGTTCCCTCAAATAGATTTGGGGAGAATCGGCTCAAAGGAATTAGTTTTATTGGAGAAAGATGATAATTGAAACTAAAGTATTAGATCAGACTTTTTTGGCATTTATTTAGGATACAATTGTAATTTTATATTTGGGAACAAAAAAGTTATTTATCTAATTTTTAGTTAGTTATCCTAACTGTGTGTAGACGGAAGTGAACTAGTATAAGAAAATGTAACTTTAGGAGAAATTGAGCTAAAAAATAAGATATGTTTATTTTTAAAAATGTATGAAAGAAAAAAATGGTCGGTGGATAATTTTCCGAGTTTAAATCGAGGGTGAGACTATTTGAACCTACTAAAATACTCATTAAACTTAATATTTAATAAAAATTTTAATTACTAAAATGTCCACACAAAAAATTACTATAATAGACAAGACTATATAATTAAATTAAATAAAAAATTTTACAACTTTTCTCCCATATTCTTTATTATTCGATGTACTGTTTTCATGCTGTCTATGATTTTTTTAACCCACATATTAAATTTTTTTTTTCTTATTTACACTTTTGACTTTTCTTAGTGGAATGAAGTTTCATTGAATTTTTAATATATTTGGATAAAAGATTATTGCTGGTACAATTCCTCTTGACTTTCACCATCTAATTTCATCATTTCCAATTTCTTTGAAAAGGACAACGAATCCTCTTCCCATTTAGTAAGCTTTCTTCTATGTAACAAAATGAAAAAAAAAATGCAAGAACTGTTGCAATTACTTGAATTTTTTTATCTATTATAAATGTAATAGTAATTTTGTTACCAGTTGTTTATTTAAAATTTTTTATGTGTATTGTTCCAAATGCATGAAATATCAAGAGGAAAACATCTACTAAAAATTAAAAATAAAAAGTTTAAGAATTTGAGATAAAATAGTGATGGGACAAAGTCCAAAAATAAAGAAGAAAAGAACGAGGAAATAAAGAAACGACAGTGGAAAGAAAATGATAAGAGAAATTGTGATAATTTAACTTAATAATGGTATTTTAGATATTAATATGGGCTAGTAAAGTAAAATTATATATTTTAAATTTTAAAAATATGTTTATTCGAGAAATGAATTTAATGAATAATTAAGTGGTTCAAATACTCCCACCTATAAATGGAAAGGAGGTTTTTATAACTATGAGGGTATTAAATTGGGGTTTATTTATTTATTACTAACCCACCCCACTCGATGTTATTTATACATCCTTTCATTCCGTGTGTACTGTGTAAATCTGAGAAATCCTAACGGTCTTTTCGCATTCGAAATTGAGACCTTTCTCTGCCTGTCTAGGGTTTTGATCCAGAATGGGGGAAAGTGAGTTGGAGGTGATAGAGATATCGCCAATTTCTTTGAAGATGAGTGGTTCTAAAGAGGAAGATGAAGATGGGACTCCAGTTAGACCTGTATTTTGCCTCAAAAGAAATACAGACTTGAAGCATTTTGAAGAAACTGAGGATTGCTTTATTCTTGATTTTGACCCATTTGAGTCTGTTGATATTAGCAAGCTCTCCGTGTCCAAGACTCTTGATTCTGCCGATGATGCTAACAATGACATCTCTGTCATTGCCGAAAAAGGCCAGGTTTGTGCTTTTTCTATTTTCCTTTTTTCTTCTTTCTTGGGCTTAATTTCCTGATTATTTCTGTAAATGAACTAAGGCCTCATTATTATTATTGTTGTTGTCGTTATTTATTTCCCTTGAAATATTAAGGATTTTGATTGATTTAATAGGTGGCCTGCAGAGATTATCCACATTCAAGGCATCTCTGTGTGAAATTCCCATTTGACGCAACATCTCATGAGAGCTACTGTGAACTGGTAAGAAAGTTTTGTTCTTCATTAAATTTATTAATTGTATAAGATTCTTTCTACATAAACACAGAATTTAGTTCTGCAATTTTTTATTTATTTATTTATATGCAGTGTTACTGCTATGTTTGTGATTCGGCTGCACCATGCATTTTCTGGACTGAACCTGAACCGGCGCATTGCCATGCTGAGCATATTGGTGATTGGAAGAGGAAGAGATCAATGACAAAACAGACCATTAATAAATGAACAATTGCTTGATACCATTACTTTTGGTCCTGGAAACTTTTTATTGTATCTCAATTGCAGTTGATGGTGCATAAATGGGAAAAGTGCCTTTTTTTGCTTCTTTACAGTCAAATTCATTATTAGAATTTGATTGTTAAGCAGTAGAAATGGTTATCTAGTATGCAAATGAATCTAAGTATTCTTAGTTACTGTTAGAAAGAAATTATATCTGATACTTTGATGTGTACATAGGTATTGTTGTGCATATTGATATAGGAGAAGGTTCAATGCTATGAATTTAGTAATTCTATGTAGCTCTTGATTCTTGAAAGCATTTCTACGCTTTTGCTTTATATTGTTCTAAGACCGGAAGGTGTTCCCATGTTCAAAGAAAGTTCATGATTACTGTCAGTCCTTTTGTACTTTTAAATATGAATTTTATTTCTCTTTACATGTATATTACTTTTCTTGTAGATGATTAATATCAGTTTTTTGAATTTCCCAAAAGGAAGCTTATGTTGCGTTTATTGATACAATAGAAGTACCTTTTTCTTTTGTCACTTATTATTTTGGTTTGAACAATCAGTCTTCTTCTTTAACAATCTGTTAAACAATCTCCACGGTCTTAGTTGAACTTAATGTAAGTGAAATACATCCAATCTATGTATTTATGTTATGATATGGAGGCTTTTTTATAATTCCTTGTTTTCATTTTTTATTTTTCATATAAGGTCGTACTTGGAAGTTGTTTCCTCCTATATTTGATGGGAAGGAGGAGGAGAAGGAGAGTGCGTGTACAATTTGTATTATGATGCTTTGTTGCTGATGCATACATCTCTGTTTCAGCAAACAGAGAATTGAGAACTTTGCTTTAATTAAGCTTTTGTGGAGGATTTTTCTTTAGGATGTTTATTTACAATGTGACTACGATCAAAATAATAGTCACTGATAGGGTTAGCAATGTTGCTGCTCGCTGATAAGTGAGCCCGATTGCTGACTAATTAGTTACCTGATCTACAGCTAATTGTTAAGTTAGGCACCACAACAGTAGGCAGGGAACGCCCTTAGCATATATGGCTTTACATGGCTTTCTTATGCTCTTTTTATAGAAGGGCAAGTATTTGAATCAGCAGTACTATTGTAGACTCCTGCTGGCAAAATTGTGGTAGGTAGCAGTAACTGTAAGCCTTTTGAAGTAGAAATGGTTGAGTTATTGTGTGCTATTAGTGTTTACGATCTTTCCAGTCAACGTGTTTGTAGCTCCATCATCATTGTGTTCAATCATCAATGTAAGTGAAAATCTTGACATCTTCAGTCTGTTTTGTGTAAGTGAAACTGAAAACCAGCAAATGCATGGATTCGGTTTCAAAATCTAGTGACCATTTTATCTTTTGATTTTAAAAGGATTTGTGAAATGGACCATTAGAGGGTGAATTTATCGTCAAAGTCCTTTCAAAAACATTTTGTGAAAACTTATCTTTGTAATTCATTAATTTTATAAGTATTTCTCTAAATTTGTCCCCTATATGTATGTATAGTCCTGACTGGTTTAGGATTTTAAACTTTATTAAGTTTGAAAAAACTATTAAATGATATGGCTTATTAGTTTTCACGGACTTTAAAAAATTCATTATTTTAGATTGAATCAGTGCTATATATATATATATAATAGTTTTCTGGTCAGGGATTTTAAAGTGCGGGAAAGTTAGGGAAAACTTTAAAACTACACGGCTTTAAAAGCTTATTGTTTTAAAACCATGCGGTTTTAAAGGTTTTTTGCACTTTAAAAATCCTGACTGGAACATTTCTTTTTCTCTCTCTATATATATATAGATATATCATAATGTGTGTATATGTATTCACATTCCAATCCATGGTTTTAAATTTATTAAAGTGTAGAAAAGTTATTAAGTCTTATGATTTAATAATTTTTCAAACTTTAATAAAGTCTAGGATTGTAGACATCCGAAAAATATAGAAAAGAAAAACACACATCATAACGTATTATTTTTTATCTTTAGTTTGGTTTGGAATAATTTTAATTTAATTGTCTGGAACGTGAACAATGACTATGACTCTATATACAAAATAAATATGTAACATTAAAGAAAGAAGATAGAAGTGGGCTTACCAAAATGAGCTTGGAGGTGGCCCATAACGTGGGAACCCCTCTTTAGTCTTGATAATCCAACGCAGAAACCTCTCGTCCAAATCTAAAAATGGCAAGCAAATAAAGAAGCAGCGGCAACCAAACCTAACAGAACAAAGTTATCCCTATCTATCGAGGCTAAACTAGAGAAAGCTTATCAATTTTATCAAAATGTCGCCACCAGCTCCCATCGTTGAGACACCAGTCGAGGAACCTGAAAAAATTAAGCCTCAGGTCTTCCTTTTTTCTTTTTTCCTTTTTTGGGTTTTTAGCTTGTTTATATTTCTTTAAATCTAAATGTTTAAATGTTGCAGGATGAGGATGAGCCTGTAGTTGAAGATGTTAAGGACGATGAGGAAGAAGATGATGACCACGACAATGACGATGATGACGAGGACGACGATGACAACAAAGACGATGGAGCTCAAGGTTGTTTGTTCTATTTTATTTTATTTTTTTATATTCTGGGTTTCCTATTTTTATTTTGAATGTTTTTGCACTCCTGTGAGAGCTTATATTTGCTTTACTTGGTTTTATTGCATTTCTTTTTCTGAATGAATTTCATCTTCTGTTATACTATATGTTATTCGTTTGGAAGAGTTCGATTTTGGTCTTAGAGGATGATTTTGGAAATTAGGTTGTGTTATTATGTGTAAACCGATATAGTTTGGGTTGCTTACTGAATTGCAGGGCGTTTCTCATTGCTTGATTTTACATTAAACCAATAGGATCAATAATAAGCATATATATTGTTACTCAGTGTCGCAGGAACTAAAATTTTTATCCAATGGAGACCATTGAATACATTAACAAATCTAAATTCGTTTGCTTTTGGTTGGAAGTAAAAAAGAAAGATATTCAATGAATTGGTCCTGTTCCTTTTTCCGTCTCCTTTGCAAACTTTACCTGCATTGGAATTTGTTTGTTGTGGACAATAACTTGGTTATTGAAAGAGAATTTGAAGAATTAGAAAGTTCTTTTATGGTTTTAGCCACTGACATGAATGGTGTTTATGAATATGTTGAGGTAGGGTTGGTGTGGGATTACAATTAACATTTTTAATAGAGTTAGGGATTGGCAGCTGGGGTAAAGAGTTATTCCATGTTAAACCTTCTTTTTCTTATTTTTAATGATGGCATGAACCCTTCTTGTGAATTCTGAATACTGAATTGAAAACTTGTTTTTGCTCATTAAATTACCTTGATGTAGGTAACTTGGTACTTTTTTGTTCCCCAATTTAGTAGAAAACTAGCTGGATGTTTTGATGTTACTTTTGTTTGTTGGTTCCCTGGCAAGCAACATACAATTTCCATCAATTAAAATTGCTGATTGGATAAATCAAAGGGCACATTTTCTAGACTCTAGATGATTCCAAGGCCTTCTGCATGACTGTGCGACCCAAAAGGCTTTGGATAGAGGTCTTTTCCTTTTTAATGTAGTGTATTTCATTATGACTCACCATGCTTTTACCCTTTTCACAATTCCAAGTTTTTTCAATCATGTTGTACGCTGATTTTTCCCGTTGTTTCCTGGATGTGCATTGCTTAACCATATTATATAGTACTTTATTTTTCTACAATCTTATTATTAGCTATTGCAACTTGTATAGGTATTTGACTGCTTTTAATCTACATAATATGTGGGTTCGATGTCTTTAAGTGTCGGGTTTAGCTATTGCCATTTATATGGAATTATGTTGTCATTTTTGTTTGAAGGTTGAAATGCAATGGATGTAGTTTCTACAGTGATTTAAGTAGTCTTGATTGGTTACTGAGTTGCAGGAGGGAGTTCAAAGCAGAGCAGAAGTGAGAAAAAGAGCCGCAAGGCAATGCTGAAGTTGGGCATGAAACCTGTAACAGGAGTTAGCAGGGTAACCATCAAGAGAACCAAAAATGTAAGGCTTTTTATGTTATTATATTTGTTAAGAAGTTATTTTGCTTAGTTGATGGATGGTTATCAATTTTTTCTTTTTTCCTTTTTTTCTCTCTTTTTTCTGAGTTTGCAGATACTATTTTTCATCTCAAAGCCTGATGTTTTCAAGAGCCCAAATTCTGAAACGTACGTCATATTTGGGGAAGCCAAAATAGAGGATTTGAGCTCCCAGCTGCAGACACAGGCTGCCCAGCAGTTCAGGATGCCTGACATGGGATCGGTGATGGCGAAACCAGATGCCTCTTCTGCTGCTGCTGGTGCACAACAAGATGAGGAAGAGGAGGAAGTTGATGAGACGGCAGTTGAGCCTCGGGACATTGATTTGGTCATGACACAGGCCGGTGTCTCAAGAAGCAAGGCTGTCAAAGCTCTGAAGACACATAATGGAGACATTGTTAGTGCTATCATGGAGCTTACTACTTGAGTAGATTTGCTTCCATGCAGTATTTTTCTGTCGATGAATTTAGTTATTGTAGTCGGTGAGATGACTGAATTACTACTCTATTTTTGTGCACTTAATGCAATTTCTGTTGCAGATACAATTTCTTTTGCAGTGGGGATGAGAATCCTCCTCGCTAGTTGTTTTAATGGTTAGTAGTTGATCTTTCCATCCATATTATCTTGGTGCAGACATTTTTTTTTCATTTTTTTTCTTTTTTGTGGTCACCTTTAGTCAATTCTGATGAGAAACATCATATTAGTCGAATGTCAAATGCAGTACAAATTTATTTAATTATTTATTTGAAAGGTTAGGATAGTGACTAAAAATCTCAGACTGTATGCAAACTCATTATTACTCAGACTCGTGGTGAAGGGCTCATGTCGTGCAAGGAGAAAGTTACAGTTTAAACAATTTAACAATTTGGATTTATGTGGTGTGTTTATCAATTGATAATTGGGGTGGACAAAATCAAAATAGGGTGGAATTAAAATGAAAATAAATTGTTTAGTTGAGAATTAAAATGAAAATAAGTTGTTTAGTTGAGTTGTAGAAATTGAAATTAAAATTAACTATATTTCGAATGTGTTTTTATTGTCTAGGAATTAAAATGGATGATTTTAAGTTACTAAAACACCTTTAGTTAATTGTTGTCACTTTTATTATTATTTATTATAATAATTGAGATTATTATTATTAAAAAAATATTATTATTAACAATTATAACAATAATAATGAAAATAATAATAATTATTAAAACAACAATAACAACAATAATAATAATAATAATGATGATGATGATAACAACAACAACAATAAAAAGAGAGAGCAGACATTTACCCTAAGTCAAATCGTGAGGATTCCAACAATGATGCTATTTAGATTAATTCTTATTTTTTTAATTTAAAGTTTTAACTTTTGCATTTTTATTTTCGTTTCCCTTTGCTTCCCAACTATAGACCCTCTTCACTCTTATCTTTCTTCTAGACTACACGAGTTAGCTTAAATAAATACAAAAAAGCAAAAGCAGAAGTTTGAATAAAGATCTATCCTCAAATTGTAGTGGCTACGAACTTTTCTTGGCGGAAGATTTGGTTAGTCCCTAAAAAATGAGTTTCATCATTTGAGAAAGATTTTAATACTACGTGGCCCTTGCCATAAGGTAAGGTACTGTTTTTTCGATTTTTTTGGCAGTAGATTATTTTCAAAACTTGAATTTGTTTGTAAATTTTACCCATGTGGGTTGGAGTTGGTTCCAAGAGATTATGATATGGAATTTTATGATTGAATTTATTATTAATTGGAATGCCCAAACCCTTTTCTACAAATGTTATGCAATTTATGCGAACTTGACTAGGTTGCAAACCTGCCTAGGTTTATAGCCCCCTATACATTTAATAATTTTGGGATAATTAATTAATAATATTTTGAATATGTTACTTTGCTGTAGTAACGGAAAATTTGAAACAAATGGATGAGGTTGATGAAGTGAAGGAATTGAATTACTTAGAGGAGGCTAATTTCAAAGAAAATAATGAAGAATTGGAGGAAAAAGTTGCTCGTGGTTGGAGTTGTGGCTGCGGTTTGAATATTTGAATAGTTGATGTTGTAGTTTGTATGATTAAATAGATATTGTAGTTTGAGCACAAAATATTTATTGGATTTTTAATTATTATTTATCTAAGTTGTACAGATTTTATTTTTTAAAACAATGTTACAGAATTTGCAAAATAATAATAACAATACTAGAATTCAAAATACCAATAATATTAATTGAAATAATACAATTTTCCCACAAAAAATCAAAAAATATTTTGAAAATTCAATAAAAAGTGAATTTTTTACTAAATTGTGGTGTGACAGACTTGTGACTTGTAATATCATAACTTCTTGAGGGATTTGTCATAATTGAGTAACAGGCGCATATATAACAATATTAACAGATATATTTTCTTTCATCTATCCCCCTTTATGATTGTCTTTTTCGGTCATCTATTGTCAATTTTCTTATAATAATTAATAAAAAAGATGTTGTGATTATAGTAGGGTGATAATAGAGCCTACTTAGAGCTACTTGTGTGTGAATGGTTGTTGTTTGAAGGTAAATACAAGAAATCTCTTAAGGTTTTTGTAATGGTGTGAAAGTTGTTATGTAATAAAGAGTAATGGCCTCTATTTATAAGTTTTTGTAGGTAAATCATGCTTATATTGTGATAAACTATGTTGTAAATAAAATAGATAAAGAAAAAAATTTTAAATTAAAAATAAAGTATTTCAAATACATTGTTATTAATAGTTTATTATTGTTAAGTTTTTGTTAATTGATACCTTATTGCAAGAGGAACCCATACACACAGACAAACACACATATAGTAGTTACTGGTAGGGGTGTTCAGAATTTAATCCAATCCGCTCAATTCATTTGATCCGTAGAAATTCGATCCGTAAAAATCTAATCCTTTGATTGGTGGATTGGATTGAAATTTTGAAAATCCATAGTCAATGGATTGGATATAAATTTACTTCTGTAAATTTGTAAAAATCCACAAATCTGTAAAAAAAAATATTTGTTTAATAAAAAAATTAAACTTGTAAATATGACATTATACTTACTAATAAATAAATAAGTTAAAATATAATTACATTAACACCATATTATATCTTATCCGATAATAATATAAAATAAAAATAATTAAATAAAAAAATATAGCTTCCTAAACCGTTAATTTTCATGTACTGATCTAAACAAATGAGATTTTTTTTCTTTTTTATTATCTTATATTTTGAAACTTTGAATGTATTTTCTAGTTTTATTTCAACAATTAATTTATTTAAATATTATTTAATTTTGAATTTGATCAGTAGTAAAATTATTTATATATTAATTCTTTTATTTAGTTAGTTCATTGATAGGACATGATTAAAAATTTTTAATCTGAAAACTAATCCGTAAAATGGTGGATTGGATATGAATTAGGTCAAATCCGCATCCGATCTGCAAATGTATGGATTGGATTTTAATTAAATTTCACCCATCCGTGGATTGAATTGGATTAAAAATTTATAATCCGTAAAATTGTGGATCGGATATGGATTGCTATCCAATCTGAAAAATTCGATCCGCGAACACCCCTAGTTAATGGGTTAAGTGGGATTTCATATGTTAGATTTTAATATCTATATACTTAAGACTGTAAGCCACTAACCTAACAAGAATTTGATATGGGACTTTAGAAAAGTAGTGAAATCGCCATAGTTTATGACACTCCCCCTTAAATTCACAACATTAGTTACATACAATTCTCATGTTAATAAGTGGAGCTAGACGTGCTTCAATACTGTCTCGTTAAAACCTTACCAGTGAAACTTGATGGAATAAAATCTTATCGAAGTAAAAGAGTACAATGCACATTTGTTTTATATAGCTGCAAAAGTTCTTCTCTTTAAAAATATGCTCCCCCTAATGAGGTGCTCCTCATGTATCAATTCGATAATTTATTGAGACAATGCATCCCAATATTGTGGGCTAATTTCTCAAATACTGATGTATGCAAATCTTTAGTGAACATATCAGCAAAATTATCAGTGGATCATATCTGCAGTTTGTGGAGATTGAGAGAAAGAAAGATCAAATTGTACTATAGTCTGATGAAATGAAGAATTGGAATTGAAGTTGGACTAGACGAAGACTAATGACAAGTGTTTGACACTAAAGAGAAGTCAACTTCAGACTGATAAGGAGAAGAAGATTCATCAAAGATGACATTGTTACTAATATAGATCATCCCATAGGAGTATAAACACTGATATCCTTTGTGTAATGAACTATGCCCCAAAAATATACACCTAGTATTTCTATAATCAAGCTTATGATGATTATATGGCCTTAGGTTAAGATAACAAGAACAACCAAATATTCTAAATAGTTGGATTTCTTGTGAAATTACAACTCAAAGTATGTTTTAAGGTGAGAATAGTTGTCTATCTCTAGCAATCCCTTTGAGCAATATGATCTGTATACTCTTGTCCTTAACAAAACAAACAAATGATTGCAATTTAATAATTGCATTATTATCAACCAATAATTTGGAAGCACTAGGTAAATTCTTAGTGATATTAGGTACATGTAAGATATTTATAAGGTAGATATGTTTAATGGTGTATGTTTAGTGGTGAGTGTATTTGCAACTACTATACCACCAAGTTGAATGGAAAAACTCCAGTCCTAAGAAAACCAATGTATCCTCTCTTAGAACCTCTTCCATAATTTCCACCAAAGAATTAACCACCTCTAGATATGAAATCACTCGGTTTACCCCTTTCTTGTCTAGGACTAAATTCATAATTAAATTTGTTTCTAGAGTGATAAGACTCTATGACCAAGTTTGAAACAAATATGAGAAACATCATTCTTATCTCCACAAAAAGCTACCAGATCCTCATTATTAGGCATATTATTACCAATATTAGGCTTTGTTAATAAAAAAAGAGTTTCACTTATGCTAAACCGTTGTACCATTTAAAAAGTAACGATATTTACCTAAACTGTTTTAAGCGCTTTTAACAAACTAGTGTCAGAGCTTATTGATATTATAGTGTCATAAATCTTGACTGATACTCAAATATATATTTTTAATTTTTCTTACTTTAAGTTAGGGTAGTTAAATTAAACAGTTCTTGAAATGTTTTGGCAAAACAATTCTTCCCTCTTCATCTTGTCTTTCTTTCAAACATTTGGTTACTTGTCCAATGTTCTTTTACTTGTTTAGTTTGGGTGGTTGAAGCAAATGAGCGTGTGATAGGTCCCAGTCAAAGGTTCGTTAACGATAGCAAAGGATAGCAAAAATATTCTCTTAGGGTGAGAACAAACCACACTGAAAATTCAATTGGAAATATTCAACATATTTCTTTAATTGATTTCAAAGAGCATAAATACAAATCATTCCACTACCCAACTTCAGCAACTATAACCGAAATTAATGGTCTATATACTACCATAAAGGAAAGAAAAAAACAACATAAACCGTGACACGTTCCTGCACGTGGTTATTATCACTCCCGATTGCTTGGCCATAATGGAACAAGAACTTAGCTACGTGGGCATTGCATGCTTGCATGCGAACGTGACTCCATGCATGCATGCAAACGTGACCTCATGCATGATATTTTGAGTTCCTCTTGACAATACTTTGCGAACGACGTGGCACATGCAAAGTTGTATCATTATTCCCCCCTTCAAGTGGACTCTTGTCCTCAAGGTCCAAGTCAGGAAATCGCTTCGACAGCTCGGCCGTACTTTTCCATGTAGTATCTGCGGCATCCAGCATACGCCACTTGACTAGCCTTTCTTCTCGAAACCTAGCCCAATGTTTCATCAATGTATGTCTAATATGGCCTCAGGTTCAACCACAATTCCGCCCTCATCAGAAAATGGCAGAAGTTTTGAATTGGTCAAAGAATCTTCTCAAAGCTTCTTTCGTAACTGTGAAACATGAAAAATTAGGTGCAGTCGTACACCATTGGGAAGCTTAAATTTATATGCGACTGCCCCTACACATTCTTCAATTGGATATGGCCCAAAATATTTGCTCGCAAGTTTTTGATAAACTTATAGGAAAGCTGATTGTTGACAATAAGGTTACAATTTGAGGAAAACCATCTCGCCTTCTTGAAATGTAACATCTCTGTGACCTCAATCTGCCATTTGCTTCATTTTATTGCAAGCTACTTCCAAGTTTGCTTTGAGGTTCTTCAATAATACATCTTTAGTGGCCAGACTATGATCAACTTTAGCAACATGTGTAGACCTTATTGAATATAAAAGGAATACTGGGGGGAAGTCTCCCATATAGGACTTGGAATGGGGTTATGCCTATTGAAGAGTGATAGGCAATATTGTACCACAACTCAGCCCAAGGCAGAAAAGTACTCTATTCGCGCAGTTGCTGACTTGTGAAGCATCGTAGATACTGTTCCACACAACGGTTGACAACTTCAGACTGGCTATCGATTTGAGGATGGTAAGCAGAGATCATCTTAAGTTGAGTATCTGACAATTTGAAGAATTCTTACCATAATGTGTTGACAAATATGGGGTCCCTATCACTGACAATAGATCGCGGCATCCCGTGAAGCATCATGACACCCTCAACAAATTTTTCCGCCACGACCTTTGTTGTATATGGATGAGATAAAGGCATAAAATTGGTATATTTATTGAGATGATCAACGACTACAAAAAATGGTGTTTCGCCCATGAGAGGATGGTAACCCGTCATTGAAATCTATTGTAATATCACCCCACACCTGACAACGAATAGGCAATGGCTGGAGAAGTCCTACTGGAGATAGATTGTCAGCTTTGTTTCTTTAGAAACTTCAAAAGATTGAACATACTCCTTGACAGTGCGATGTATGAAAGGCCAATAGAACTGTTGTGCTAGCCTCTTGAATGTCCGTAAAACCCTGAATGACCCTCTATTCTTGTATCATGGAATTCCTTAAGCAGTTATTGAATCAATGGCCTGTTTGGTGGCACCACCACTTGAGTCTTGTAAAAGATTAATCCATTCCGCCAAGAGTAAAGCTTTTCTGGATTGATGAGAGCTAATTGATATATATGATCCATATATGGATGAGCTTTAGCTGCTGACTTAATGTCTTCCCACAATCCAACCTACGGCACAAACAAAGCATTAAGAACAGGACTTCCTGGATCCCTAGACAATGCATCAGCTGCTAAATTTCACGTCCTGGGCAGTACACGATCTCATAGTCACACCCCAAGAGCTTGGCCACCCACTTTTGTTGCTTTGTGGTCCCAATCCGTTGCTCCATTAAATACTTGAGACTACGTTGGTCTGTCTAAATGAAAAACTTCCTACGAAGTAAATATGGCCACCAAGTACGCACTGCTTGAAAATTTGCTAACATTTCTTTAGCATAAATAGACCAAGAGCGTTTAGTAATTCTTAGGGCCTGACTCATAAAGGCAATTGGGTGACCTTGTTGGGTGAGTACTACACTAATTCCATCTCCAGAGGCGTTAGTTTCTATTATAAATGGCTCGTTGACATTTGGCATTGCCAAAATGGAAGTGGTGGTCATGGCATGCTTGAGCTTGAGAAAGGCATCTTTGGTTTCATTGTTCTAGCTGAACTGTCCCCTTTTTAGCAAGTTAATGAGAGAATGTGTAATGAGCCCATAATCTCGTACGAACTTTCAATAGTAGCTTGTAAGACCCAAGAACCCGTGTAATTTTGAAAAATCATTAGGTTGTGGCCAATTAAATCATTACAACAATTTTTTCTTAATCCACCTTGACCCCTCGGCTAGTCACTACATGGCTAAGATACTTCGGTTCTTATTGCCCAAAAACACACTTGATACCTTTAATAAACAACTTGTGCTCTCGTAATATTTCAAAAGTCTTCATATATAACATGTTCAACATGTATGCTCCAATTGGGACTATAAACCAATATGTCATCAAAGAATACTAATATGAATTTTCGAAGGTATGGGCAAAAAATGTAATTCATAATAGCCTGAAAAGTGGAAGGGGCATTACAAAGGCTAAAAGGCATTAACGTATATTCATAATGTCCATTATGTGTACGAAATGCCATTTTGTGAATGTCACTTGGGTTCACCCTTGATGGTATCCTACCCTTAAATATAATTTAGTAAAGTAAGTATCCCAAAAGAGCTCATCAAGCATATCATCAATAGTGGGAATAGGAAATCAATCTTTAATAGTCACATCATTTAGTGCCCTATAATCAATACAAAATTGCCGAGTGCCATCTATTTTGTTTTTAACTAGTAAAACAGGTGAAGAGAAAGTACCATTGCTAGGTTTAATAAGCCCCAATTTAAGCATATCTTGAACTTGTTTTTCAATCTCATTCTTTTGAAAATGGGCATACCTGTAGGGCCTTACATTGATGGGCTCAATTCCATCCTTGAGGGGAATACAATAATCCACTTCACGAAATGAAAATAGTGTTGTGGTTTCTTTAAAAATATCTTCATAAGCTTCCAGTACCCTCTGCATATCCGATTGCATGATGTGCATGGCCACCCCATTTATAGATTATAAATAGATACCAAATGTTGAACTTCCTTGTCTGACTTCATTTGAAATTGTCTTTAATGATGCAGATTGGATGGCTTGACAATCTGACCCTTGCAGCATACGTCCTTTGTTTTTCCATTGAAAGTCCATGGTCATCTTTTGCCAATTACATATCACAGGCTCAAGTTTTTCAAGCCACTCTATTCCGAGCACGAGATCAAGCCCTGTAAGGGGTAGAGAGTAAATGGTTAATGTAAAGAGAAGCCCGCACATGCTCGAACCTTCCTTGGCACTTGAGATTATTGCCATTAGCAACTCTTACAACAAACGGTTTCGTTGGAGTAATTGGTAGCTGTAGTATCTCTGCCATTTTCTCACTGAGGAAATTGTGTGTGGAACCACTGTCAATGAGCACTTTTAATTGGTGATGGCCAATCTGAGCCTTAATCCGGATGGTACGTGGGGTAGACCAACTAGTGAGCGCATGTAAAGAAATTTCTGGTGCATTCCACTCCTCCTGTTGGTTCTTTATCAAATTTTCAACCGTAACTTCTTCATTGGTTTCTATATGGCCCTCCAGCAATAGTAATCGTGGGACTTGGCACTTATGTCCTGTAGTAAATTTGTCATTGCAATTAAAACAAAGTCCTTGCGCGTGTCTTCTTTGCATCTCCTCCCACGCCAGTCTCTTCATGGGCAAAGCTGTTGGTGTTGGTAGAGCCGGTGGGGTACGAGGGGATGGCGATGGCCATAAGAACCTATTTTCCTGCTGTAGTTGTTCATCTTTCATTCGAGCCAAGCTAATTGCCTCCTTCGAAGTCTTAGGCTTAAACATACGAATAGCTTCTGAAATTTCTGACTGTAAACCACCCATGAATGATCCTACGAGTGCCTTCTGCAACCAACTATCAACCCAATTACCCAGCCTCTTGAACTCTTTTTGGTAATCACGAAGGGATTCGATTTGTCTAATCTTTGATAGAGCTTCATCAAAATCTTCACAGTCTGTGGGTCCAAAACAAGCCCACAACTCCTCTTTAAATAATTCCCATGTCACCACGCAGCTTTCCTCCCGATAAGCTCGACACAACCATTGCCACTATTCGTTAGCTTCTCCTTCAAGGTGGAAAGTAGCGAGAGGTACCTTTTGGTTATCTGTTGTGCCTTGAAATTCAAAGAATTGAGCTACTCGGTTGAACCATTCAGTCGGATCTTCTCCAGAGTATCATGGGAATTCCAATTTTGCCATTTTGGAAGAGAAAACTTGTTTGAGACTGTCATTGTCCTCATGGTATAAATGAGAGGATCCTTCTCGTCCATTATTGTTGTTGTAAGGGGCCCCTTGAGCTTACTCTTTTGTTGAAAGCAAAACCTCAGATAGTTTTTTGATATCTTCGTCCAAATGCTGCATCCTATCATTGATACCAAATTCAAGTCGTAGCATTCCATCTTGAACTTCACCAAGTCTAGCCTCTAAAGCCTCGATTCTTTCTTTGTTGGATGTCATTGTAACGAAGCTCTGATACCACTGATGGGTCCTAGTCAAAGGTTCGTTAACGATAGCAAAGGATAGCAAAAATATTCTCTTAGGGTGAGAACAAACCACACTGAAAATTCAATTGGAAATATTCAACATATTTCTTTAATTGATTTCAAAGAGCATAAATACAAATCATTCCACTACCCAACTTCAGCAACTATAACCGAAATTAATGGTCTATATACTACCATAAAGGAAAGAAAAAAACAACATAAACCGTGACACGTTCCTGCACGTGGTTATTATCACTCCCGATTGCTTGGCCATAATGGAACAAGAACTTAGCTACGTGGGCATTGCATGCTTGCATGCGAACGTGACTCCATGCATGCATGCAAACGTGACCTCATGCATGATATTTTGAGTTCCTCTTGACAGCACGTTGCGAACGACGTGGCACATGCAAAGTTGTACCAGTGTGAATCATGTGGAAGCCTTTAACGCTTTGGTACTTAAACCCAGATTGCACTTTTCATTTTATATTTTCCGTTTCTGCAAATGGGATATGGGATGTAGTTAGTGTGTGTAAAATGGTGCCTATAATAATAGAGTTTTTGTGTTTTCCAACTAGATTTCATTTCTTGTAAGTTTTTTCCCCTTTTTTCTTCTGAAAATTTGATTGTTAAAGAGAGGCTTCTGAGAATTCCCACTTTATTAAAAAAGAGACCTTAATTTCTTTGTGTGACTGCTGTAGTTAGACATTATTTGTCCGAATGATCCATCTTTTCCATAATAGTAACTCTCTACTTAGCTTTTTGTAATATTTGAATATCTTTTAAGATTGAATGATTATTGGAAATTTGTTGTCTTTACGGGGTTTCTTGAATTTATTTTATTTCTATCTCATTATTGTATTGTAACTTGAACTTTTTAAAGAGGTAACACATGATTTTACTGTATTTTCTTTGATTTGCTAATAAATATTTTTAAACTTTAGATATTTTATCTTCTCCTCTCATGAACATTATTTTGGTTTTCTGTCATAAACATGTTATCTCTTATTTTTTGTTACTAGGCTAATATTCCCTTTGTTTCTGCATCTAACAACTTCATTTTCTCAGTTAAGAACTTCCTGTCAATCTTGTAGCATCAAAGAATATTGAGATTGGTGACTGAAACTTTTTTGTTTTAGGACCCAATAACTAAAAAGAGACCACAGGATACGATCGGACCAGAGATTGGGGTAAGCTGGTAGACACTAGTATTTTCTGAACTAGTACATCCTTGTTGAAGAATAGCACAATCAATTGCTTATGTAGGTAGAGGCTTGGTAAATATTTCAGCTGTATCTCCTTTTTTTCTTTGAATGATTGAGTTTTATCTAAATGTTGTCGTGAATTGCTCATGGTTTATAATGCAAAACATACAGTAATATCCTTGCTCTGTTTGCTGTTTTTCTTATGCCTGCAATCTGTAGTTACATCTTATGCCTCAGAATAAAATATAGATACCATTGGCTAGTCTTATGAAAAGACTATTGGATAGATGAGTGTAATTGCTTGGCCATCTTTCTCTACTTGCAAAAGTAGCCACTTTATGTTAAATGCTAAAGTGTAAGACTATATCCTAAAACACACCTTCATCCTGCATTTACCCAATACTGGTGAATAACCTTTTCATGCTTTGGAGAACATATTGGTGAGCTTTTTCTTAGACATATTTATTTATTTTTCTTTCATATTATTCTAAATATGATGCAACATGAATTTGATTCAATGTCCGTTTTAGCTGATTCTTTGAGAAAGCATGTTAGGTTGGATCATGATGCTGAGGCCCAAGCAACATCTTGACATCTTGTCGTGTAAGTATTATTTCATTTTTACATAAAGTTAAATATATTACATTTGCTAGAGTGACTTTATTGCAAGTCCTTTTCTAGCTGCTGGCCCATTCTTTGTACTCAACTGGGTGTTACCATCCTACAGTTGCTAGAGTAAATTTAGCTAAAATGTGGAGTATTTTTGAAAATGTCTTTTATTTTTTGTACCAAGTTGATGCTTGCGTTATGACGATTCCTTTGATGGAGGGCTGTCCAATACAGTATCTAGTTACATTGGTTATTTATTTGCAGTGTTCCTGTGTTATTGAATTTGATGAACATCAAATGGAAATCCTGGACCGGTTGGTGTAGCTGCTGTACTGCGTGCTGATGATGGAAGTTTGGTATGCAGTCAGGTTATTATTGTGAACCAGTTCATTTCTTTAACATATTTATTTATTTAACTTGCTTTTTTGAACAGATTTGTAAATTGCGAGAGGGTGTGGGCAAAGTAACACATAATGTTGCTGAATATCGAGGCTTGATTTTGGGATTAAAATATGCTCTTGAAAAAGGATTTTTCAATATCCATGTCCGAGGAGACTCCAAACTTGTCTGTATGCAGTTTTTTTTCCTTCATAAAAAGTTTTTAAAAAAATTGGACTTTATGATTGGATCATTGATGGCAACATTTCATCATATCCTGACTGTTATCTAGTTGTTCTTTTCTTTTTTTCCTAGCCTTTCTTAAACAGGTTGCTTCTTGATGCAAGTTGTTGGTTTATGGAAGACCAAACACCACGGCATGGCTGAACTATGTGGAGAGGCCAAGACTAAGATGCTAATAAATTTCTTTCCATCCAGATGGCTCATGTTCTAAGGATGACTATAGTTTTTGTGCCTAATGGTTCTTATCGATTAGTACAAGATAATGTCTTTATTCCTCTGATAGATTCACATGTATTAGTTATAAAGGTTCTTGCTGCTGCTTTTTCCTTTTTCTGCACAAGTTTCTAACATTTTCTTCGCACATTTGGAAGAACCTGAACTCTAAGCTGATGCTCAAGCGAACTTAGCTGTCTGTCTTGCTGATGAGGCTTACATAATTAATTATTTAATCATCATGCCATTCACGTTGCTTTAATCAATCCATGAACACTTAATCAGCTCTTTCCATTGTTCCAGATGGTGAAGTTACAAAGAAGTGCACGATATAGTGCATACGATGATCGGCTGTTGGATACATTTTAAGTTTGTTTGAAAACACTTGTGCAAATGCATGATTACTCTTCGGCTAAAAATTTATTATTTATGTAGGTGATATTGGCCATTCTCAGAACTCAAATCACTCTGTAAATTCTTGAGTCTTTTGACTAAAGGTACTTTAAATTTTCTATTATTTTCTTAATGCCAAATTTAAATTGTTTTAGACATTGCCCCAAGATTGACTTTAGGTATTTAATTTTCTTCATTTTTAGTTTACTTTTCAAAACACAAGATGCTCACTTAATTCTTCTTAATGCAGCCTCGTAAGCTTATACTTATTTGTACCTCATGGAATTTGTTGGTCACGGAATGCTTGCAAAGGTTGTGCAGTCAAAGTTAGACAGTTAGTTGCAAACTTCAAAGACTTGTAATGCTGACGATTGATGCTTTTAGCTTCTGCTGTAAATTATAAGCTTCTTATAAGTCTAAAATAATTATTTGGCTTTATGTTTCAATGGTGTAGTTCTAAACAACGTAACAAGCTTTTATATTATTCAATAAATATTTCAAATCAAATGCCAATTGCAAATTTTGTAATTTTCATTTTATTATATATATATCTCCAATAAACATTGACACCATAGTATTGTTATTAGTGTAATACTATAGCATCAGTACTTGGTTGACGCCGTAGAGCCAAAATTCATTCAATTTCTTATAATCATTATGTGTGTGATGTTCAAGAATCAAAATTTTTTTGATACCATAGTAACGTAGAAGCTCAGATTTTTTCTAGTGTCGGTATGACATTGGCTTAGGTATCCTAACACTAAAATTTAATGTCAATAAAACATGTTCCCGACACCAAAATAGTTTCAGCAAAGGCCATTTTTCTACTAATGCTTATTGTAGTTCTGTGCTTTCTGTGCATAATTTGCACTAATGTCATGCATTATCAAATTTTTTCTTTGCTCATTTCAAGTCTAATTTCATGACTTGGCAGCATAGAAAACAATTCCTCAATAGTAATTTTTTTTTTCCTTCCCAAGCCTAGTTAATAATTTGTAACAAATGACATATAGGAATCATCCAATTTAGCAAGAATGTGCATAATAAATTTATTTGATGAAAATTCATTACCTCTAATGTCTAAGCTATCTAAAATCTTCTTCATCTTATTGACGTAACCACAATCCAGAGTGATCCTTTTTTTATAGTTTGAATCTGCAACATCAGAGGCATGTAATGAGCTTTGAATTGAGACATGAAGATTTCTGCAAGTCTTTTCCAAAGATCCTGTGAAGTCTAATAGCTTATCACCATCATCAGCACATTGTCCACCATTGATGAAAACATTCTGTCAAAATTATTGGCTGCAGCATCTAGAAGGTTTGAAGAAGCTGCAGCATCTAGAAGGTTTGAAGAAGAAAAAATGGGCTGGCCGAAATGCTTGAAAAGGAAATGGAAAAAGAAGCAGTTTAAAGAAGAAAATGAAGAACACGGTTTTCACAAGGAAAAATTATTATTAATTTAATAGCCATTTTTTGGCTATAAAAGGGAGAGCTTCCCATTTCATTGAGCATCCAATTCCATTATTCAGAGAGTAATTTAGAGAGAGTCGAGAGTTGTGAGAAATAATTCTTGCAGAGCAGAGAGTCTAGTGAGTGAGAGATTGGGTGTATTGGGGTTTTGGGTTGTGAGCCAAAATATTACAATACTTGTAATCCTTATTTCACTAGTAAAATATTTCCTTCTGTTTTCGCCCGTGGACGTAGGCTAAAAGCCGAACCACGTAATTTCTGGTGTCCATTCTTTTGTGCTTGTTCTTTATTTTCTTACAATTTTACTTTAGCTGCGTGTCTGCTTCACCCACCAATTTCCTAACAGTGGTATCAGAGCTATTGGTTGTATTTTTGGAGTCAGGAATTGTTCACGTATTCACGTATACGGTGTACGGCACTATGCACGTATACGGCATACGATACTATTCACGTATACGGAGTACGGCACTATTCACGTATACGGAGTACGACACTATTCACGTATACGGTGTACGGTACTATTCATGTATACGGTACTATTCACGTGAAACGGTGGAAGCGATCCAAGAATTTTGCGGTGCAAAGCAGGGAATAGTGGTGTGAGTAAAGCAACTGTGTGATTCTGTACATGTCTAGGAAAGTTCTGTCACAAAGGCGATAAGAGCTTAAGGAGTCTGGGTTTTAAGTGGGACCATTGTAACCCCTCCAGTCTTTCCTGGGAACTTTCCTGGTGTGCATTCTCACACATACTCACAACTATTCAAGGTGGTACACTAGCTTGTGTACAGTATTTATCAATAAAATGGCGGCAAAGTATGAAATTGAGAAGTTTAACGGAAATAATTTTTCGTTGTGGAAAATGAAGATGAAAGCTGTATTGAGGAAAAATAATTGCTTGGTAGCAATTGGAGAAAGGCCCATGGAGATAACTGATGACAAGTGGAACGAGGTAGACGGTAACGCCATTTCTGATCTACACTTGGCACTTGCGGATGGAGTATTATCTAGTGTGGCAGAGAAAAATACGGCGAAGGAAATATGGGATACTCTCACAAAATTGTACGAGGCCAAGTCACTACACAATAAAATCTTCTTGAAGAGGAAACTCTATACTCTTCGAATGGCGGAATCTACAATGGTGACCGACCACATCAACACATTGAAGACTCTATTTTCACAACTCACAACGTTGGGTCATAATATAGAGGAAAATGAACGTGCAGAGCTTCTACTTCAAAGTCTACCAGATTCGTATGATCAACTCATCATCAACCTGACGAACAACAATCCAGTGGAGGGTCTAGTTTTCGACGATGTTGCAGCCTCCGTATTAAATGAGGAGAGCAGGTGAAAAAACAAGGAAAACAGACAAGCAAGTTCGCAGCAAGCGGAGGCGCTATCGGTGACGAGAGGAAGATCAACAGAACGTGGCCCCAGTGGGAGTCAAAATCATGGTAGATCAAAATCCAGAAGTAAGAAGAATGTTAAATGCTACAACTGTGGCAAGAAAGGGCACGTCAAAAAGGAGTGTTGGAGTAACCAGAAGAAAAGAGAGGGCAAAGAACCTGAGTCATCAAATGCTCAGGGGTGTGTAGCAAGTACCTCGGATGATGGCGAAATTCTCTACAGTGAGGCAACAACTGTTTCAGAAGGCAGAAAACGACTTTCTGATGTCTGGCTTATAGACTCAGGAGCTACCTGGCACATGACCTCTAGGAGAGAATGGTTCCACACATATGAACCTATCTCAGGAGGATCTGTATATATGGGTAACGATCATGCCTTGGAGATCGCTGGTATTGGTACTATCAAAATAAAAATGTTTGATGGTACAATTCGCACAATTGGGGAGGTACGACATGTCAACGGCCTAAAGAAAAATCTATTGTCTTTGGGACAAATAGACAATCATGGGTGCAAAACTCATGTGGAGAATGGAATTATGAAGATTGTTAAAGGCGCGCTTGTATTGATGAAGGCAGAAAAGATCAGTGCTAATCTATTTATGCTTAAAGGAGAAACACTACAGGAGGCTGATGCGTGTGTCGCATCAAATGGAGAAGAGTCAACGATGATGTGGCATCTCAAACTTGGCCACATGTCGGAACAAGGTTTGAAGATTCTCTCTGAGCGAAAATTACTTCCGGGGCTCAAATCGGTAAGTTTACCATTTTGCGAGCATTGTGTTACAAGTAAGCAGCATAGATTAAAATTCAGTAGATCTATTGCTAGAAGTAAATATATTCTAGACTTGATTCATTCTGATGTCTGGGAATCACCGGATATATCCATGGGAGGTGCAAAGTACATGGTGACTTTCATTGATGATTATTCCAGAAGATGTTGGGTGTATCCAATTAAGAAAAAGTCAGATGTATTTCCAGTGTTTAAAGAATACAAAGCGCGGGTGGAACTTGAATCTGGTAAAAAGATCAAGTGCTTGAGGACAGATAATGGTGGAGAATATACAGACGGCGAGTTTCTTGCTTTCTGTAAGCAAGAAGGTATTCAGAGACAGTTCACGGTGGCATACACTCCTCAACAAAATGGAGTGGCAGAACGGATGAACAGAACTCTTACAGAAAGAATAAGAGCTATGTTGAGGACTGCTGGTCTACCCAATTCATTCTGGGCAGAAGCAGCCAAAACTGCCTGTTATATAGTAAATCGGTCGCCATCTACAGCTATTGGGTTGAAGACAGCGATGGAGATGTGGACTGGAAAGCCAGCTGATTATTCCTACCTACATGCATTTGGATGTCCTGTGTACGTGATGTACAATGCCCAAGAAAGAACAAAGCTGGATGCAAAATCTAGAAGATGTATCTTCTTGGGGTATGCTGATGGAGTAAAGGGGTATCGTCTGTGGGACCCCACTGCCCACAAGATCGTCATCAGCAGAGATGTTATTTTTGTAGAAGATCAACTGCAAAGAAAAGATGAAGATGATGGCACTGTAAAAGAAAAGTCAGAGACTGTGCCGGTATATGTCGAAAATAATCCAGAAGATTCAGATTCTTCTGAAGTAGCATCAGAGCACGAGGAACAAGAACCAGTTGAGTCCGAGGCTCCAGAAGTTCGTCGGTCAACTCGTGAGAGACGACCGCCAACGTGGCACTCGGAGTATGTCACAGAGATCAACGTTGCATACTGTCTTCTAACAGAGGATGGAGAGCCTTCAACTTTTCATGAAGCTTTAAACAGCTCAGATGTTGCTTTGTGGATGACAGCAATGCAAGAAGAAATTGAAGCTCTACACAAGAACAAGACATGGGAACTTGTACCACTACCACGTGGAAGAAAAGCCATTGGAAACAAATGGGTCTACAAGATCAAACGTGATGGCAATGACCAAGTGGAGCGGTATCGTGCGAGACTGGTAGTGAAAGGATATGCTCAGAAAGAAGGTATTGACTTCAACGAGATATTTTCTCCGGTGGTTCGACTCACAACAGTCAGAGTAGTCTTGGCAATGTGTGCTACATTTGACTTACATCTAGAGCAGTTAGATGTGAAAACTGCATTTCTTCATGGAGAACTTGAAGAAGAAATATATATGCTCCAACCAGAAGGTTTTACAGAAACAGGAAAGGAGAACTTGGTTTGCAGGTTGAACAAATCTCTATACGGTCTCAAACAGGCGCCGAGGTGTTGGTATAAGAGATTTGATTCCTTCATTATGAGCCTTGGATACAACAGACTCAGTTCAGACCATTGTGCATATTACAAGAGGTTTGAAGATAATGATTTCATCATTTTGCTGTTGTATGTGGATGACATGTTGGTAGCAGGTCCCAACAAAGATCGAATCCAAGAATTGAAGGCACAGTTGGCTAGGGAGTTTGAAATGAAGGACTTGGGACCAGCAAAACAAGATTCTAGGGATGCAAATTCACCGAGACAGAAATAACAGGAAGATTTGGCTTTCTCAGAAAAATTACTTGAAGAAAATCTTGCGGCGCTTCAACATGCAAGATTGTAAGTCAATTTCTACCCCACTTCCTGTTAATTTCAAATTATCCTCAAGTATGTGTCCTAGCAATGAAGCGGAGAGGAAGGAGATGTCTCGAGTACCGTATGCATCAACAGTGGGAAGTTTGATGTTCGCTATGATATGCACAAGACCGGACATTGCACAAGCAGTGGGAGCAGTCAGTCGATACATGGCGAATCCTGGTGGAGAGCATTGGATAGCTATGAAGAGGATTCTGAGATACATCAGAGGAACCTCAAATGTTGCATTATGTTATGAAGGATCAGAGTTTACTGTCAGAGGCTATGTGGATTCAGATTTTGCAGGAGACCTTGATAAAAGGAAATCCACTACTGGTTATGTGTTTACACTTGCGGGAGCAGCTGTAAGCTGGGTTTCGAAACTGCAGACCGTTGTGGCTTTATCTACAACAGAAGCAGAATACATGGCAGCTACACAAGCTTGCAAGGAAGCTATCTGGATACAAAGATTATTGGAGGAGCTCGGGCACAAACAACAGAAAATTCCTGTGTTTTGTGACAGTCAGAGTGCCTTGCACATTGCAAGGAATCCAGCTTTTCATTCCAGGACAAAGCACATAGGAGTTCAGTATCACTTCGTTCGAGAAGTAGTGGAAGATGGAAGTGTGGATTTACAGAAAATCCATACGAAGGAGAACCTAGCAGATGTTTTGACCAAGCCGATAAATACTGATAAGTTTGTCTGGAGTAGATCCTCCTGTGGCCTAGCAGAAACGTAGGCAACATGATTATGGCGAAGCAGATAGGATGGTGTGGAGATTGATTGTTTTTCAATCTAATCTCCAAGTGGGAGAATGTCAAAATTATTGGCTGCAGCATCTAGAAGGTTTGAAGAAGCTGCAGCATCTAGAAGGTTTGAAGAAGAAAAAATGGGCTGGGCGAAATGCTTGAAAAGGAAATGGAAAAAGAAGCAGTTTAAAGAAGAAAATGAAGAACACGGTTTTCACAAGGAAAAATTATTATTAATTTAATAGCCATTTTTTGGCTATAAAAGGGAGAGCTTCCCATTTCATTGAGCATCCAATTCCATTATTCAGAGAGTAATTTAGAGAGAGTCGAGAGTTGTGAGAAATAATTCTTGCAGAGCAGAGAGTCTAGTGAGTGAGAGATTGGGTGTATTGGGGTTTTGGGTTGTGAGCCAAAATATTACAATACTTGTAATCCTTATTTCACTAGTAAAATATTTCCTTCTGTTTTCGCCCGTGGACGTAGGCTAAAAGCCGAACCACGTAATTTCTGGTGTCCATTCTTTTGTGCTTGTTCTTTATTTTCTTACAATTTTACTTTAGCTGCGTGTCTGCTTCACCCACCAATTTCCTAACACATTCAGATCTGAAGCAACTTATCAGTCTTCTTCCACACAATATACTCTGGATTTTCAGTTGGCCTTCTAGTTATGACCTCAGATTTGCTTGATTCTCCAATCAATTCTGATAGAAATTGAGTAGGACAAGGCTTATCATCATTAATGAAACCTTCAAGATCATTCCTGATGATTGATGCAAGAACTTGTGTCTTGAACACAAGATAGTTCATTCGATCCAGCTTGATAGGTTGCATAAAGCTAAAGGATAAACAGGATGAAGTTGTAATATTGAACTTACCATGTTGTATGGCTCTGATACCATGTTAAAGCTTGTAATGATGTGTCTTCAAATAGAAAAAAACAAAGAAAACATTGAACGCAAGAAGGAAAATTTTGTATTTTGTAACGTGCTGAAAATGATTATAATGTATGGTATTTATATTACACTGATAAAATTAACTCAGCTAATACAAATCTAACATCTAACCAATAATAGAGTGACAACTGTGCAATTTAAAACAAACGCCATGCTGCCTTACACTCAAAGACGTTAATGATAACTAACTATTTGTGCTTGCCGAGCTTCAGCTACAATCTGTTGAGCTGCTGCGGAGCTGCCACTGTGTTACATTCCTGAATGTTCTAGGAATACGCCTAACAAGCTGAGTTTGTGACTTGGGCTTCGTCAGGTCTGTAGATCTGTATTTTTATTTGTAATTCAAGAATAAGATTAACGTGTGTATCCAATCATTAGTGTGGCATGAAATTGTCATCCATCTCCCTCTATGATAGTCTTTTTTCATCGTCTACTCCTAGTTTTCTCTTAATGAATTAATAAGAAGGATGCTATGATTATGGTAGGGACATAACGTGAAATACAAGTATGCAACCCAAGAGGGGGGATGAATTGGGATTCTAAAAAATTATTCAATTTATTAAAGAAAATCTTAATGCAATTATAAATCAAATTCAAAGCAATGACAATTAAGATGATCACAATATAAAAAGATAAGGGAAGAGGGATTCAAACACCGAGATTTTTACGTGGTTCGGCCAACCTCGCCTACGTCCACGCCTCCAAGCTTTCCAGGCTTGAGGATTCCACTAAGCAAGCCTCCAAGGCTTCAAATGCTTACACTTGACTTCCAAGGTGTCAATGGACCTTTACAACAAGAGATTATCCCCAATCTCTTAACCCAAGTGTATCCCAACACTTACAATCACTCAACGTAAAAGATTACAAACTATTTTGCCTCTCACAATATATAAGATTACACAATGATGCTTAATATGTGAATAGATGAAGCAAGAATGTGTTCTAAACTCTATGAAGATTGTATTCTCGAATATTAGCTCAAATGGTTGTGTTGTGATCAAGCTTCTTTGAATTTGAATGAGCTTACTTATACTTGGAGCTGAAAATCTAGTCGTTACAAACTGTCGGACAGAAAACGGTTCGCCGTTAACCATTAACGGTTAACCGTTTAGGCTGGTCAAAGTTACCGTTGGACCAATTTTCAAATAAACGGTTTGCCGTTTAGGATTAACCTTTCGCCGTTAACTTCCAGAGACCTGCAAGATAAACATTGGTTATCCGTTTACACTAAACGGTTAAGGACTTGCGTGAAGTGGCTTCTCTAGATATTATCGGTTGACCGTTTACAATAAACGGTTCGCCGTTTGTCTCTAGTAACCTGCAAAACAATTTAACCTTATCAGTTTTGGTTAATCAGTGATTCTGGACGTTATCGGTTAACCGTTTTAAAATAAACGGTTCACCGTTAGGTTCCAGTAGCCTTCCCATCTTTGGTGTTTTCCGTTATTCATAAACGGCTAGAGCTTAGGCAATATGTTGCTCTCTGGTGCTAATCGGTTAACCGTTTAAAAGAAAACGGTTTACCGTTAATTTCCAGTAACCTTCCCATCTTTTGTGTTTTCCGTTTTTCATAAACGGTTAGAGGTTTAGGAAATGTGTTGCTCTCTGCCTTTAATCGGTTAACCGTTTTAAATAAACGGTTCACCGTTTATAACCAGAATTGCAATTTTAAACGAGTTTTTGTAGAGAATCTCTTTCTAATTTGAAAATCCATCTTTGATGAAGAAATAAGGCAATGATTAAAAGGGCTCTCGTTTATTAAGAAATAGCTCCAATATTTTTGTCAAAAACCATATAAAATTTGTTATCATCAAAATCAATATTATTAACATATTCATGTTAACATAACGGAGGCCGTTTCGAGCTAGTTGTGGGTGAAGATAAGGTTTTATGACAAGCTTAATCAAGAAAGAACTTTTCTTTATCAAAATTGAATAATTGTGGTGAATGGCTGTTGTTTGAAAGTAATTGCAGCAAATCTATTGGGGTTTTCGAATGGCATGAAAGTTGTTATAGTAACAGCGAATAATGGCCTCTGCTTATAGGTGTTGGTAGGTAAACCGTAGTGGTATTATGTGAAGTAATCCCTATAACGTTGATCAAATTAAATCCCAGTGTCATAGGGTGAATAATTGTGGTTTCTCTTATATATTGTTCGAAAATGATCACTTTTTTTTTCGGTATATTAAATCATTTGGTATTCGAAAGATCATATTGGGTCTTAACTAATTCAGATTCAAGTCGGGAAGGACCACTAAGACGGTAAAACTCTCTCAATAAGTATTTAACATAGCTGCATTCTAAAAAATTATCACTTTCTAGCAGTGCATTTTAGAACTATAAAATTACATCCATAGCTTTGGTTGAGTAGTTTTTAGTAATTTTAGTTAGTTGGTTATCTTAGTTCAAATATTGAGAAAGTTGGGGAATAAAAAAATGATTTGATTTAGACTTTGACCACCTATTTAATTTTTGAAAAAAAAAAGAATTATGAAATAAAATTGAATTTAATGTTTGGTAGAATATTTGAAGAAAGTAGTGTGAAAGAAATTTTTTTTTTTTTTTTGGAAAATAGAGAGAAAAAGATATTGAAACAACAAGTTGGCATGTCTTTTAATTAAACTCACGCATTTATTAGAAAAAAATTAGAAAAAAGAAAAATTCTTGCATGCCTTATGGTTACAATTTTGTTATATACCAACCGATTCTCATCAAAATACAAAATGCCAATTAGAAGACTAATTTTTATATGATTAGATCCATGGACGTTTTGTGAGCAACATATATAGATGAGACGATTTAAGATTACTAATTGATCTAGCTATTATAATACTGTAACCGAACCTTGATTTTTCCAGTATATATATAAATTTGATAACATTTTAGTGGGCTAGAAAGCCATTTCAGCGATCCATTTAGATTTAAATACCCACTCCATCATCATCCTAATCAGGCTGTAAGCATCTGAGATGAGACGATTTATCATCACAAATTGATCTTGCTATTAATAAATATTGTAATCCAATCTTTATTTTTCGCTATAGATATGCGTGTGTTAGGCTATGCGTTCTTGCTGTTGATAACCCTACAATTGGCTCGAATTTCTCCAGCTTGACCAGTTACAACACCTATTGGGCCCATCCTGACCATAGCAGCAGCAAATTTGTTTCCCCATATTGTTTTTAATTCGATACGATGTTGCTGCGTCAGTAAGCAGAGTTTGGTCTGAAGTAAAGAGCCCTCGGTTGCATAGAATATCAACATGGTGACTGACATGGTTGTCTTGATGCTTGGACTAGCTGGGTTCATTGGTACCACCAAGTTTGAGTTATTGTTACCTTTTGGACACTTCCTCTTCAAGTCAACTGCACACATGGGTTTCCATTGAAATTGTATAAGCTGTCAGTGAAGGAACTGCACTGAGAGCGCCCTATGGTGTGTGCTCGTGCATGCAATACGTGTATCGTTTTTAAAATGCTCAATTTACTTCGAAAATAATTAATTAGCATTTAATTAATAAGAATAAAAAATTAACAATTACCGGGATAGTACAACCATATCTTCTTGTGTTAAGCCCTTAGCTGCAAAGCTTTGAGTGAGTTGTTTCGCATTAAATGCTGGCGAAGGTAAATTCGTTGTTGCCTCGGAGGCCTTTGAAGCTCTCCCATCTCTTCTTCCTGCGGGAACATCATAACCAAGTCCTCCACTCTGCACTCACATTATCAATAGAGAACAAAATAATTAATTTAATTAACCAAAACGAGGGAAGACAAGATAATTTTAATTTGTATGTATATATACTTGCCCTAACAAAGCAATCACGAAAATGCATTCTCCAGAGGCCGGCAGCTACTCCTTTATCTTTCATGAACGCTTTTCTAACATCATCTTTAACAGTAAACTCGGCTGGGCCACATGAATATCTATAAAAGCCAATTTGAAGCTAAGACACTACACTAGTTGCGCAAAGCAAAACCATTACTAATATAATGAATACTTGTATTGGACCCATTTCTCTAATGTTTGTTAAGCTTAATGCTTGTAATTAACATAAATATATAGAGATAATTGGGAAAATGCTTAGTCCTTCACATTTAAGCCCTTTTATCTATAAAAATTAACTGAAACACCTTCAATATTTTGCAAAAGAGTTTCTAACGTTATATAAAATATTTATGTACCTGTCAGTCTAAAAATTACAGAATAGCCCGTAATTTATTATAGGCTCTCTCTTATTTTTTAAATAAACTCCTATCAATTTTAACTCATGTGTAATACATTTTGATGGGAATCTTCTCCTAGCGTCTAACCTCTTAATCGTAAGTGTATATTTTCTCATTCATATTATATATGCTAAAAATTTGGTTTGGCTCAGTTTTATATAAGATCTTGGATCTGCCTCTAGCTATTAAACTAATTTTTCAATAATAAAATAAAGAATTATGTCTTATATAATTTAAAATTAAAAAAATGAATGCAATTAGTAAAAAATAGATGATACATAGTTAAGTAGATTTTAATGAAGATAAATAGCTTCTGGATATACATTTTTTAATACATAGAGTAACTCAATAATTTGCTCAAATTCTAAGGACTAGAATAATATTTGGCCTAGATATTTGTAAGTGATTGATAGAAATCAAAATGTTATGATGTGATAGTCATGTTCAGTGCATCACAAAAAGCAATTCTCTTAGTTAACTGTTTGACACATTCACGTATGAGAACGAAACATATAGTATGTAGTATTTGTTAATTGATTTATGTAACAAAAAAAAAATTAATATAAGTTGTAAGGTGCATGGGCATTGATTTTTGAACAAAAAACCTACTTATCAAATAACTACGATAGTAAATTACGGATCTATTATTAGTATTTAAGTTAAGTCTAACAGACATGAAAAATTTAATTGGAAGCTTGTATATAACCAGTATTATCATTGTGATCAAGACAATTTACGGTGTTTACTTCCACATATTTGCATTTATTTAGTTAGATGAAAATAAAATTGAAAAAATAATTGTAATAATATGAAATAAATCAATCTCAAGTGATTTATTAATAATCTTTGGTTGGGTTGGTTGACGCCCCCTCTTCTTAATTCTAAGGTAAAATGTTCTATTTTTATAAACTTATATGTAATTTACATAGTATATAATAATATTAAAAAAAATTCTTTAATTGATTTGAAAAAGAGAAATCCAATGATATTTTCCAGTTAGAGATAATTTCTATATGTTCGTAATTGGTAATTGGTTAGCAATTTACATGGTGTGATTAATTCGTATATGTTCCCTTTTGGTCCATCTAGGGAAAAGCTTGGATACAAAATGCGCTGCAGGGTAGATACTATATTGTGTACTATATAAACTTGAAACGGTTGAAATATAACGTCGAAATATATAGAGCCATTTAATTATGATTGGGGAAAGTAATATATACATATGATACAAGTTTATGTCATTGTAATTAAAATCACCTCTTATTTGCTTTAAGGGCGTTTAACTAAGTGGTTTTCATGCAATTTTATTTAACCGGTCACCTAATTTTGAATCATTTGAATTTTGCCTACTCTCCTACTTCTTAAAAAGGTAATAAAAAAATCACTTTTTATTTGACGGGTGTGAGATTAGTACAAACTGTAACTCAAAATTACTTTTACTAGGTGGGTCAATTGGTTGGTGAAATTTCTTGTGTTGATAAAAATATCACTTTTATTAAGTGGGTACCAACTAGTTGAGTTGGTAAAATCTCTTATAAAATAAGAGGTCTGTAATTTAAATTCTATTCACATAGTTGGGAAGGGGATTAGATTGTCGCTAAAATTAAAAATGTGACCACTTTGAATAGAAGCTACGTCAAATTGTAATTGAAGAAATATAATTATAATAAAAGATGCAAACCATTGTATCGCTGCACATTTCAATTTATTTGTAGCAACCCATTTTTATACAACAGAAAATACAAGGTAGTGTTGCGCGCTTTAGGTCAACGCACATTTGACATAACTCCGACTTGCAGAGTTAAAATAATGAAGTTATTGTCTTATTGATGTCATGTTGCTGCATTTTCTTCTAAGTTACTTCAGCGGTATGTCTCTATATCAGTACTCCAAATATGCCTAAATCAAACCCAATGCCCACCCCTAATAATGTACAATAAATTTTCTACTAATAATATGGAGACATATCATTGATATAACCTTACATATACAAAAGTAAAAACAACGTCATTATCTTTGTTTCTTTTTAGAAAACTAAAAGAAAAGAGGCAAAACAATGTCCTTTTACTTTTTGCTAATTTAATGCTATGTCAGCAGTATGTCTCCATGTTCATGCTCTAGACATTTATTTTGGAATCACGTATTATTTTCAAAAGAAATTAGCGCAATGACATGATTTACGGCAGGACAATGAATTAATGCAAATAAGCATGTACCATGTAGTGCAAAAGTACTATGATCTATGGAAAATTTTGTCCAATTTTATGTCTTGTTCTCACCTCACTTCTGAGGGAATTTACTATTTAGTGTGACATTGACGATTAAGAGGATATTGGAGGTTAAAATTGAGGAACGTGAGGGCATCATCGATTCTAGGACAACATTTGGGAATGCCTACGGAAATATCCACAAAAAAGTTGGTTGACTAAGTTGAATATCCTGATGATGTACGAGCACCCGCTGTTCCACAGTTGGCACAAAAAATAAAACAAAAAGACAGCCAAATGCACAGATCGACCAGATTACCATAAGTTCAGAAGTTCGGCAGCATCCAAATTCTCAAAGATTAACAACAAATCCACACATAATAGGGCAGCAAACATGAACTACATATAATAACGATCTACTTAAGGTTTCTGATCATATGCAAGGTTTAACAGTTTTGTGCCGGCAGCTCCTCCTTCGACACATGTTCCCAGTCCAAGGATGAGCTATCATAACACGATGCAGGAAGCTGATTCCCTAGCTTGTTCAACCTAGGAGATTGAATCACGGCATCATTTAGATGGAACTCCTTCACTGTTAATTTATCTTGCATATGGTTAGAAGAGTTTCGGTGCAACTCAGGTCCCGTGTTTACATCCGAAGTTCCATTTTCAAACAACTTGAATGCAACTTGAGGAAGTATTTGATCTCCCATATTGGAGCAACTTGAATTCTCAATCCGGTTTTTGAGAATATGAAATCTAGCAATGACCGAAGCCTCAACATCATCAGCTTTGCTGGTAGAGGTTGCATTAGACAAACTACAGGTGGATGTAGGAGGTGTTTGATCATTTCTAGCTTCAAATAAAAAATTGTCAACCTCGTCTGCAGTAGGCCTTTGGTTTGCATGAGATTCAGACTCCTGGCATTTTAGAATCTGAGATCTCGCCACAACATCATCTGGATGACTGCTTATGTTTGCAATAGGAAAATCATGAACAGAAACATCTTGTGTTGAATCATCCTTAACCTGAGGTGGCAATTTGTTAACTGCATGTAGATCAGGAGAAAATGTGGTCTGTGATAATTTCTCCAGCTCAGAGGTATTTTCTGAGAAATCTGAAGCAAACAAATTATTGTAAGGGCAAGAGCAATTGATTGATTCAGTAAAGTTAAGAGAGATTCAACCTTTAGCTTTAAGCAACTTGCAATTCTCCAACTCAATTTTCATTCGATTAAAGCGAGCCTTGTAATTGATGGAACACAATGCAGCTTCTGCCTCAAGCCACAGATTCCTATACAGGAGTACTTGTAGCTTCTCATCTTCCTCTTCAACAAAATTATCACTAAGAACCTTCTTTATGGCCTAAAAACCATAAACCATTAAATCCATGACAAAAACAAAGCATGACTACTCTTTAATCTTTCTTATTTTCTGTTCATTCATCCGCTGAAGAAAAAATTATTAAGCTTGACAAATAATGGTCCAAAAGAAGAACAAGAACAAGTAATAATAAATACCTGGGTCATGTTATCATCTTTCACTCTCTCTGCATCATCCTTGTGTACCTGTGTCATGTCATCATCTTTCACTCTCTCTGCATGACCCCCTTGAGAAGTGAAGTCTGAACATTTCTCACTTTTCTTACCAGCCGCAATATCAGGACTCCTTTGTTCCTGCACATGCTGATAGTTGGGCTGATTCAAAACAGAAAATGCCGCCTTTGTCTCTTTGGGGCTGCTCACAGTCACACCCTGAAAAACAGCTTATTCAGCTTTCATTGTTGAACTACTAGTAACCCCAATAATTTAAGCTTACAGAGAAAAGCCAACAATGGTACCTAAATTCTTTTATGCCGCATCATGAGTAGCCAAATATAATCATCTTGTTGCATGTATTCAAACATAAGTCAATCTAACTGATGCTGTTATTTAATTAATAAAAAGGGAATTTTTCCAAATTTGAAACGAGCTCTCAATCAAAGACACATTTTTGCACATCATTAATTCAAGAAACATGAACTTATTAAAGACTATCCTAATGGTAGTTCAACTTGAAAAACAGAATACAAAAGTACACATATGTACACACACCAAAAAGCATTGAAATATGTATGTCTATGTGTGCATACACAAAAGTAAAGATGACCTAATTCATGCAGTAAGGATCAAGAAATTCTGAGAATAGATACATATACACCACTAAGAGTATGGCATTTAAATCTCTCAAGCGAATAGTATAACTCATACATGTTATCCACTGCCTTTCAGTGGGCATTTTCACTACGTTTCTGTGGCTACAGGATGATTGTTTAATGATACTGGCAGGGGAAAAATGTAGAAGCTTACTCAGGCAAATGTTTCAGGTCTAAGATGTTGAAAAAACCAGATGGCTTGATCTAAAACGCTGAGGTCTAAAACAGTTTCTGATTTCTCAAATGGATAAAATGGTTTGGACCATTTTCACATTTCCGCAAGTCATTTTTATAATGAGGCATCATAATATTAGGGCAAGACAACTTCTAATTGGTTATATTCAAACTTCTGTTATAGTTTGGGCAAATGCTTTGTGGTTCCTGCTTATACTCGTGCTGCGGTGTTTCTGCAAGCCGAGCAAGCCCTCATGTCTCACCATAAAAATTACCCGTAAGAAACAAAAATAATCCACTGAATTTGCAACTGATACTACTTATCAGAAGTCTAAACTAGTTTTGATAATAAAAAAACAAAACTTAACTGAAAAAACAGCATACCTCATGAAGCTCAGGAAACTCTCTGATGAACTCAGAACTTTTCTGGGTTAACAATGATTCTTGTATTGGAGCCTCAGGTCCCATTCTCTTTGATATACACTTATCAAGATTATTGACCACTAGCTTAAGGGCCTCAAAGTCATGTTCCTTCAGTCCACACATGTCATTTGAACAATGAAACAGAAGTAATTCTGATAGGTTATGCATTGTGCTAATCAATGTCCGGACACACATCTGTGGTGCTAATTGTTCACCATGCAATTTGTTAAGCCTAGCAGGCACAGCTTCTACAGAAGAAGGTGAACTCAAGACATGCTCTGTAGCATGGAGCGGCACATGAGATGAACAACCTTCAGAGGTACCGTTGATACTTAACCCAACGTCTGCAACACCAGAACCCAATTCACACTTTCTCTCAAAAGTCAGTTTATTTTCTACACTGTCATATTGCACTTGGTGAAAAGGCCTAAACTTGAACTCATCTGCCGAATTGTTGGCATGGACATAGTCTTGTCTTGGTTTGTCTATGCAATCAGAAAACTGAACCCCAAGGCCATAACTCGATTTCATTTGATAGAATCCAGTTTTCAAATCACGATCATATCCGTGTTCCTCAAATAACAAATTAGCACGGGAAGATCTCTTTGGAGAAGATTCTGGATCATTTTCCAGATAGCCATGTTCCTGGTAAAATGAATAATCACTTGGTTTCTGAGGGGAGACTTTTCCAGAGTTATCAGTAGGTCCAATGGAGTTGGAACCACTGCATGCTTCTATTTTATTTATATGCTGCAGAGTAACTGGCCCAGAACTTTCGACTGGAGAATGATAATCAGGTGCTCCTTTCCAGCACGGCGAATCCACAGCAGGGTTATAGTGATCTAAACTCTCAGAAGAACCCTCAGAACAGTTAATGGCTCTATTATTTGCAAGCATCAAACTGACGCTACCAGGACCAATATCAGGAATTTGAAGTCCAGGCTTTTCCTTCAACGGATCCTTAATCACACTTACATTGCTTGAAAGTTTTTCTTTCTTTTCAAAGGGTAACTTTGGAAAGATATGACTACCTCTCTCCAGATGGAAGCTGACTTGGCCAGCATCAAAGTGAACTTTGCCCTCAGAGCTGTGGAGGGGATAAAATTCCTTCATGTTAGAGAGATTATCATTGCTGGCAATTACACCACTGCTGTTTTCCAGATTGTTAAATGAAACTGTACTTGGAGGTGACAGACTGGTAAAAACAGCTTGTGATTTAACGACGTGCACCGGAGAAGACTTCTTGACTGAGGATATATCATTTGGACTAATACCATGTTGTTTCGCACCTTTCTCACATGAAGCACCATATGGTGTCTGATGGCTCCAAGATCGACCTTGTTCATAGGATGTCAGAGAATAGGTTTCGGGAAACAAGGAAGTGGATCCATGAACTGATTTTCTTGAATACTCAACAGGCATGAACTCTGAAATTTGTCCTGTGAAGGATTTATAATCTAACTGTTCTCTGTTAATGGATCCCTGGTGCTGTTCACTGCCAAGCATATCAAGGTTATTGTTCTTTTGTTCAAATGTGTTGAGGCCCTTGGATGAATGAGCTCCTGCCAATATTTCCACAAATTAAAAAATAAAAACCTCAGAATAGTGAAACCCTCCATTTCGTTACTAGTTTCCTCCAATTTTAACAATTCAAGAACTAACATTAATTCCAGAAAATGTCAAACACATAAAGTATGCAGCACTGCAACGAAATTGAAGAATGGAAAAAGAGGAAATATTAACCCATAATTTTCCAAGTAATGAAGAATGAAAAAGTAATTAATAATCCAGCCTAATATAATCAACATATATATATATATATATATTATATTATATATATATATATTAATTTTCCAATGAGGGGTCCCTCATTGGGAGGGGACTTGTATAGAATACGTACGCATAAAAAGGGACATAGAGCTACTGCATATAAATGAGTATGACATAAGATGTACTGTATCTACCATGGTGTCCGGCCTTAAAAATCTTGTAGGGTTTTACAGAAATAAATTGGTATACTCTAGCCACCATAATTCATCAAAAATTCATTAAGGGGGAAAAGACGGTGAATGCAAATTAGCTCATTTAACAGCAGCATAAAATCTCCTTGACTACAGAAACCTCAGCACATGCGATTGAAGTAGCATAAGGTTTCTATCTTTACTGTAACCCTCTGATCAGAGATGAGAGGTGACCACGAATTTGGAACCGCACAAAATCTAGCCGCAAAACTGCTACTCAAACAAATAAACTCAACCAGTCACTAATTCAGGAGTTTTGACCCAAACCATATCCATCAAATCATAATAATTGTGCCAAGAGAGGACCAAATAAAAGTTATACTCGAAGACATAATACAAAAAACAATAAGAAAAACTATCATAAATAACACACACAAGAACAGCTACGACATCTATGAATGTAATTATATGTTTAAGTAGGATGGAAGAGATGACCTTGATCAGCATAATCCTGGTAAATGGATAAATCAGGCACATTCATCTCCTTGGAGCAGAAACTCTCACCAAGTTCAAGCTTTCTACTGAATTCCCACTCTCTCGAATCCCACAAACTAGACAAGCTTTGTGCATAGTCATCATAGGTATATTTAGTGGGTGAAACATAAGATGGATAATAAGGATTTGCTTCAACAAGATTAGCACTAGGTATGGCATCAGAACTCTGACCATACAAGAAAGAACTTGCCGAAGTAATAGGGATAGGGTTCTCAGGAGGCGGTATATGTGCAGTAGATGGTGGGTTAAAAGAGTAACCATAAGCATTTGAGGAATGTACAGAATCGAAATTTAAAGGGTGAGTATTAAGCCAATTCAAGGGTGGTTCAGTCAAATCAACAAGTGGTTTCGATACAGAACGATCAACCGTAAAAGGTGGAGCCAAAGCAGATAAATTGGATGATGAGGATGAAGATCCTCCTCCATTACCGTAAGGCCCAAAACCCATCATCGTCGTCTCATCAATTCATAATAACTGGTTCGAACTGATCAAAATTCAAAACCCACCAACAAAAATAAAGTTATGTCACGTTTAGAGATAATCTAAAAAAACACGTAGGATTCTTGATAGTAAATAAATGACAAAATACAATGATCATAAAAACCCATATGCATAATCTAATTTAACTAGCTAAATAATTAAAAACGTACCAGAATCTTAACGCAAAGGACCCAACAAGACAGAGAATTGAAACGGAGCAGTGTTTGTCGCGTTGTATTGGATTTGGGGATAGTCCCCTCAACTTGAAAAGAAGAAAACGTTGGAGTAGCTGTAGCAAGTGTTTTAACTCGTCTTATCGCCCTTTTATATTTTTCTTGTTTTGCGCTAATTTTTAAAGGGTGAATTAGTATAAGTGACGCGTGTTTTGACAAAATTTAAAAAGATGATATTTTTAAAAATATTTGACCAAGTGACATTCTCTTAATTTCTGCCATTAATTTTAGTAAAAATAGTAAATTAATTATAAAATAATATTTCTGCTCCTACTTACTTATTTTTAATTTTTTAAATAAAAAATATATAAAAAAATTAAATCTAAGTCCAATTAACAAGGCATTTTTGGGTTAAATCAAATAATTTTTTCTAAAACAAATTTTCTTGTTGAATTACGTTGATTTGTGAACATAAAAAAACAATCTCTTATGAATTATAAAGTATTATATAAATCTAACATTTTTCTTATCTCTTTAACTTTATGAAAAAGAAAATTATTTATTTTCAATTTTACCCTAGACCGATTAAAGTTAATGGTAAAAGTTAACGAAATGTCACTCGTTCAAGTATTTTCAAAACAAGTGTCCTTTTTTTAAAAAAAAATTGTCAAAACATGTGTCATTTAGAGGTAATTAACCCATTTTTAAATAGGGTGGTGGGTGTTCAACCCATCAATTTCTTCTGCACATTCTCCATTAATTAAAAATTTTATTATCTAAATAATTTTTTATAAATTACTTAATTAATCTTATCTTTTCTCTCTTCTCAATTTCACAAATTTTTATCAATTCATTTACATATATACTTTTGCTGCAAAAAATCAGTATTGTTAACTACGAGGAATAAAACCCACCATTTAAAAATGAATATCAATAAATTTTTATAATTCATAAAAGATAACAAATATCAAGAAATTATTTTTTATCAAACACAAAGTTAATGAATGTCAAGAAAAAAATTCGTGTACATAGAAAGCATAAATACAGTTCAGGATGTACAAATAAAGGTTCCAAACAAAGAAAAAAAATTAAAAGAGAGTGAAGTGTTTAGTTTGCATAATTGAGAGTAGAAAGAGAATATGCAATTGAGAGTAGAAAGAGAACGTGATTAGTTGAGATTTTAAAATTTTTAAATTTCAATAATGAATATATTTTTTAAAAATTGATTTAGAGAGGAATTTGATAGATTTAAATAGCCCTACCCTTTCAAATAAATCCTTAGTTTTTCCATAATTTATTCACACTCATTTTATGCTTTTATTACTTTTCTTGTGAGTGTGACTATTTACATTTGTTGAGTGCTGAAGAATACATATTTACAAAGGGAAAAATTATTATTTTACGGTCCAAATCTCACTAATATTTTCACTTTCATGTATTTAAATCCTTTAAACTTTGATTGTGTGTATTTTGTTATAATTTGAGTATTTTATGGGTATTTTGGTCATTTCATAATTAACAAGAAATCGGATAGCAAAACCAATAAAATTTTTGCACTGATAATAGCTAAAAACCTTAGGAAGGGCATAAAGGGCAAAATCATAATTTTATGATTTGGTGGACCAACTGAAGTGGCATTGATTGATAATGTGGCATTGACTGATAACATGGCAACATCCTATTGGACCAAAAAATGCTGATGTGGTATTGACCGATAACGTGGCAGTATCCTATTGTACCAAGAATGCTAACTTGGCATTGGGCGATGATGTGGTAGCATATTATTGGACCAGATGATGTGTTCCAGCCAATCAGAGCTTGTCATGAGACGCAATCTTAAGCGCCGAATTGTTTTCATCCGATGGCAATAATTTACTCATTGTATCTATAAATAGGGGGCTCCCCTTAATTTGACATCTTTGAATCCAAATTTGAGCTCGACTTGTGTAATTCTCACTCTATCATATATTTTCTACATACTTTAATAAAATTACCATTTTACCCCTAGTTCAAATATAAGTGGTCAATTTAATTTCAAGTCTAGGTTAAAGGTGAAGCCTCAACATGATCCATGTGCTTAATTTGGTAAGTTTATTTTCTCTCTCTCTGATTTATGTGGTTGTTTTGACTCATTGTTGATAGATAGTGTATTTTGGTAATTTTTTTTCTCCCTAATTTATGTTGTTGTTTTGACTCATTGTTGACAGACAGTGTATTTTGTCTAAATTTTGCACGGTATACTGACTCCCTAGTGAAAGATCATTACTATCTGGCACAATGAGCACTTTATATCATATCTATTAGAAAGAAAACCTGATTTAGTATTTATGGATCGTCTTGACTTAGTATTAACAGAGAGTACATCTAAGTTATTTAGTGCATAATTTTTTCACGTTGTCAACAGAAAGATTATTATCATCTGACACAATATGTTATTGACATTATACTTAGCAGAAAATCATTACCCTTTAGTGTACTAAGCGCTTGATACTATATTTATTGGAGTGGGGCTTATAAGGAGTGTAAATATCCCCTCATAAATTAATTGGAACTAAAAAAAAATATTAAGCCCATGGTGAATCTAGAGACTCAATCGTTTTATTTGAATTATTTTCATCTTTTTATTTTAAATCTTAGTACTACACAAAAAAGAAAAATCATCTATAGCCAAGTCACTTACAACTTAGAAAATTAACCCTACGCATAACTAAATTTATCTTCTCGTGGTATCGATAATCGTTACCATAAATCTATTCTATGATAGATTCGTGCACTTGTGAGTAAAATAAAATTTGTTCAACAAAATTCTAAAATCTATTTTGAACAATTTTATTACTTTGAATACGCATTTGTTAAATTTAAAATTTCTCTTCAAATTTTCGGTTTTGAAAGTAATATAAGTAATTAATGAGAACTTTTGGGGTATTTAAAAGAGCATACAAGAGAAATTTGAAGCACTACAACAAAAAAGGGTTTTCAAGAGGAAAAAAATTGTTTCTAAAACATAAATTTTTCATCGTTAAAGGCTATAGCAACGAAACAATTTTCGTCGCTATTTTGTCACAACATGAGCGTCATTATTGGTTTTTAGCGACGAAATGGTTTTTAGCTCAAAATTAATTTCGTCGCTAAATGTCTCTTTTTTAACGACAAATACAATCCTCGCCTAAAGCATAAAGAGTTCATAATTTATGTGTTGCAAATATAACTTTTAGCGATGAATAATTTGTTGCTAAAAACGCTTAATTTTGACAGAAAATAATTTGCCTTTTATTTTTTAAAATTTCATGTTATTCAGGATAAATTTTAAAATTTGTAGCTAAAAATACACATTTAGTGATGAAATTATAAATATCACTAAAGGTCTAAAATTTTGGTGGAAATTTAATTGTTTTAGATCTTAAACCAATAACTTTTAGCAATGAACTCATAATTTCATAGCTAAAATACACATTTGACAACGAAAACTAAATTTAGTCACTAAAGGTCTAAAACTTTGGTGAAAAGTTAATTGCTTTAAATCTTTAAACGAATATTTTCAACGATGAATTTATAATTTTCATTAGTAAAAAAACCCATTTACTGATGAATTTTTAATTTCATCGCTACACATTTAGTGATGAAATTTACATTTCGTCACAAAAGGTCTAAAATTTGGACTTTATGTTGAATTTTCAAAGGAATATTTTTAGCAACGAACATATAATTTGGTCACTGAAAATAAACATTTAGCTATGAACTCTCAAGTTTGTTGCTAAAAATACACATTTAGTAATGAACTAATAATTTCATTGCTATAAGTATATCTGGCGAAATTGGACATTTTATAGTGATGAAATCATTTACCACTAAATCTTCAATGGCGAAAGTTGTTTAGTTGCAAAAATTAGGATTTGATGACAAATATCTTGTAGCTACATAGAACAACGTCGTCGCAAAAAAATAACTTATGGCGACAAAGATAATCATTGCAATAGTACTAAATTTCGTCGCAAAAAGTTAATGTTTTCGAGACAAAAATGAACTTTATCTCTAAATTGCCTCTTTAACAATGAAAAAGTCATTGCTAAAAACCTGAAATAATTATTAATTTTTTCTGCGAAAGATTTTTTTGTCACTAAAACATACTTAAGATGATGAAAAAATTTCATCTCAAACTAACTAGATTGAGGTCATCACCGACTCCATATCTGACGTCAATGACTCAAGGGAATGGAGCCCTAAAGAGCTGAGCGAGGAAATGCATGAAAGAGATCTTGAGCAGCAAGAATTGATTTTTATGGATAGACCTGCAAATTCACATGGAATACGTCAATGCTCAAGAAATATCACCTGAAGCATGCTATCAAGAACTTTGTTCTAACTTACTTTGCTTGCTTGTAATCTTATCTTATATGTCTGTAAATATTGTGTGACTATTTTCTAGGGACCTTAGAGTTACACCCTAGTAAGTTATCCTTTTAAAAGATTTCATTATCTCCTTAGAAAGCATGAGGATAGATTACTTATCATAAATCCTCTTTTTAAAGTGATTAAATGATTTAGCTTGTCCTACATGGATGATTGGTCTGTTATCACCATATGAATTAGTGTTTTATTGTCATAAATTATTTGTCATTTGTAGAATTTTAAGATATTTGATTCAATTGAATACAACGTTAGAGATTTATACTATTTGAACACATAAAAAACATAGGTGGAGCACCTGACTTATCCCAATTAAGATGATTTACTCAAGGTCAGAAACTAGCATAGTTGGAATACTTGACTTGTTCTGATCAAGGCGATTTGCTCAAAGTTAGAAACTAGAATAATTGAATTATATACCACATTAAAAAACAAGTCATTGAGATCACTTAAATTTAAACCTATGGGAAAAATTATGATGGATCTCGACCAAGGAATTATGATGACTTTGTTAGTTTTACCTCAACACAAGATTCATAATTATATTTCATATTAACTTAGAAAATGGGTATATAATTTATGTTAGTTAACTTACATAAGGCATTATATAATTAACATGTCCTAGTTGACTAGGCCATAGATTAAAAGACTCATGAAAATAAGCAGAAGAACTAGCTTTATTATTCTTTGGCTTCATAACCATTAAATCAAGCTTTATCAACCTATCTAATACATATCTCTTTCCCATATACATCCCATTCTGAGGCAAAAATACTTTATTAAACTCAAACACCATCTAGAATCCATTCTTGTTTAAAAATATAGACTCAAGATTCTTGTTAATTTCTGGCATGTAAAAAATATTGTTTAGAGTCAGCTCTTTTCCAGAATTCATCTTTAAAATCACCTTCTTTGGGCTTTATCTTAAACATGGCTGAATTTCCCACATATAGCGTTTTCACCATTTCTGACAGGTTCAGACAAAATAAACATTTCCTTATCTGAGCATTTCCTTATCTGAGCATACATGTCTAGTTGCACTAATATGAATCCACAATTCTCTTGGATTGGAACCCATTAGATTCATTTCGAGAAACACCATAGAAAGATTAATGTCTAAAACATCTTGTGGGATGCCCTTTAGCAAATTAGCTTATTAGAGTCTCTTCTTCGGCAATCTGCATTATGAAGCTTTATAACACATTTTATCACAGTTGATGCATTTCTCTTGAAATTTGGTTTGTTTCTTAGATATTCCTCCTTTTGAACTAGCTTGTCCTTGTTAGCTTTCCTCTTGTTGTACCCAACTTATTCTTGTTGGCCTTCTTATTCTTGTTACTCTGACTATAGTCCATAATATTTGTCTTAGCCATAAAAATGATGCATTTCTTATAATTATTTTATTGTTTTCTTCAACTTGAATTTTAATAATCAGATCTTCAAGATTCATTTCCTTTCTCTTATGCTGCAGATAACTCTTGAAACCTTTCCATGTTGAAGGCAGCTTCTCAATGATAATAGCCACTTGAAAATTTTCACTCAAATCCATCCTCTCGGCATAAATTGCCAACAAAGTTATCTGCAAATCTTGAACATGACTCATAACAGTTTTATAGTCCACTATCTTATAAACTTGGAAGTGACCTATGATAAATTTCTTAGTGTCATCATCCTCTATTTTATATTTATATTCTAATGACTCCTACAGTTCATTAGTTATCTTTTTTCTAGCATATACATTGTACAAAGAATCATTGAAGTCATTCAACTTATAATTTTTACAAAGGAAATTAGAATGATTTCAGACATCAATTGCATTGATTATTTTGATGTCAGCTTCACTTTTTCTAAGTATTGGAGCATCTTTCTTTAAGAACTTACAAGATTCAATATGGTCAAGTGAAAGAACATTTCATGTTGTTACCTTTTAAACCTGGCTAGTGAATTTCTCAAGTTTTTTTGCATGAGGAACAACCAAAGAGGTAGCAACACCAACTCCAGCACTTAACACAATAAGAATCATAGTAAGACGAAGGTTTAAAAGTTCTAGCTTGCTAGCTTTTATCAGTTGCCATTTTAATAAAATATCTATTTTAAAATTATCATTATTAGTAAGTAATGTAAGACAACACATTTTGTTTATAAAAATACAATATTTTAGGTTCTAAAAAATGAGGCTGATTTAGATAAAATGTGTAATTTTATAGATTTTCTCAACCTTCTAGCGAGTTTACAAATAAGATGACCTTTTAATGGCGAGGATAGGGCTAATCCGATGGATGGTAGAGGGGTTGCAATTACAGTCGAGTCACTTTTTATGGGGCTCTAATTACCTCTTAAAGGATTTTTTAAGAGAGTGTGTTATGTTTTTTATGTAGCCCTAGTTCAGTTGTCTAGGCATTATTTATTGAGTTGATTTTCGTGTACGTACTCTGGAGAAAGCAGTTTGGTACAGAACATTCGACATGGTTATTATTGTGGATGTTCTAGAAATGAGGTTGTTGTGATGGTGACGTGGCTTATTTAATGACCCGCAGCAAGGATGTCAATATATTTAGGATTACCACATCCCACTACTCTTGGGATCACCACTAGTGACACAACTTAAAAGTAAATTTTAACTCCCAAGTATAAGAGTGTCTTGTTGTATTATAACTCGGTGAGTCCGAGGTCGATCCACAGAGAAAAGATTTAATTAGTTTATTTTATTTTATCTAAAAATTGAAATTAAAACTTGAATATAAACAACTTAATTTAAATGAAACTATGGAATTGAACTAGTTAGGGTTATGGATCCACTCTTAGAAATAAATAAAACTTAATAAATTCTTTTTGCCAATTTGTTTTAGATTTATTACTCAAAAGATTAATTATACAAATTATTATTATTTTCCCTTTAATTTTATGATGGATTAAGTATTTATTGTGCCAAAATTTAATTTGTCTACAATAAGTCAAAATACCATTTCACCATGCCTTATATTAAGATCTTAAGAATTTATTGTGCCAAATTCATTTGTTTGTCTACAATAAATCAAATTTTCAAAATATAAAACATGTATAAAATTAAATAGAAAATAATTTAATTTATAAAATTAAACATAGAATTTGATTAAATCATATTTATTTCTTAAGAGTTTCACCTTCCCCTAACTAATATTATTTAGTTAAGCATAATTAAAATAAAAAGAAGTAGTAAAATTGAATTACTTATAATTAAAAGAAATAAAAACAACTAAAATTGGAAATAAAACTAATTTTATTAATGAAAATAATTATACAAAATATTAAAAACACACCTGGAAATCAAGATTACAAGGAGATGGAGAGAATTTGAGAAGAAGAGAGTTGTAGAGAGATGATTAAAACATAAAAATGAGGCTCTATTTATAGAAAAATAAATTCATAATCCAGTGCTTTGCGGTCCATCATAGGCTTCATGCATGTGCTCCTCACAACCCTTAGATCAAGATCCAATGGCTGGTCAAACTTCAAAAGTCAACATCACACATGGCATCATTTGACTCGTCCGATTTACCCAAAGAACGGTTGAGATTTGGCGGGTTAATGGGTGGATCGGGTCGACCCGAATACAAAGATTCGGATCCTCCAACTTGCTTCACCAACCATTGCCACGTGGCACAATCATGGCCATTGAATCATGAACGGTTGAGATTTAGTCAAGATTGCCAATTATCCCATGCACTCATATCTATTGTAAGCTCATTTCATCATCCAATCAGTGCTCGGTCAACAGGAAAAGTCAACTTTTTTTACACAAGCCCAATTTTAAGCCGATCTTGATTGATCTTAAGGTTTTCGGACCTCCGGAATCCAAATTTGACCTCCGTTTATCTGTTTGGAGCCTCGAAGTACGTGAAATTAATAATTTTCCTAATAAACACATAAAAATACACAAAATTAAATATATTTAAAACATAATTAATAATTCATAATATATTACATAAACACAAATATAAATTATAACATAAGCATAAAATAACATATTATCGCTTGATAATTAAACAATTTTTAATACTAATCACACCCCCCAACCAGCTTATTGCTAGCCCTCTAGCAATTTAAAGCGTTATATTAAGATTTATAAAATTCACATGCAAGTTAATAGTTGTTCATCTATCCTCTAAATTACCAAATAAATGAACTCTCCCAAATTCCTTTACCACATTGATGTTCACTCATTATCCAGAATATCATCAAACCTTCTTTTGTGCTCAAGTAATTAACACAATACTTATGGGGCTTCATTAAAAGAAAAACAACATTTTCGTTCTAAAATTCATTAGAAATTATATCTTTAGGCAATAGATTATTCACACATTTTTTTTTTTATATTACATTTCTAACCCGTGTAGCGAGCTTTAGGTCAATGACTCCCAGACCAGTTGGCCTTAGGGCACTAGGTGTTGAAGCACCCCTACGGACTTAATTACTCGGGTTTCTAATAAACAAACAATATATCTATTACCCATGTAGCGAGCTTTATGCCAGTGACTCCCAGACCAGTTGACCTTAGGGCACTAGGTGTTGAAACACCCCTACGGACTTAATTACTCGGGTTTCTAGATATAACAAAATTAAAAACATTTTTTCTTCTTCTTTTTTTTTGATTTTTTTTTTTTGGTTTTTTTGTTTTTTTGTTTTTGGAAATATACACTTTCTACTACCTTAGATACTATTCCTAATAAATCAAAAGAACTAAATGCTGTAAAACTTTAACTTACAACCCACTAGTATGTGTCATAGTGTGTGTGTGAAGAATGATTCAATAATACCTGTTAAATGAGTAAACAATTAAATAACTTAATAACCAAGTGGAGAGTTCACAAATTTGAGTAATTCAAAGAAAAGGGAACAAAAACAACTTACTATGAATCTCAAAATCAAAATATAATACAACAAGACTATTAGGATGCGTCTCAAAAGTCGTGACTCTTTACACGGCCATCCTAGACAAAAAACAAAATTTTTTTTTTTTTTGGTTTTTTTTTAACAAAGAAAAGAAAAGAGAAAAGAGAAAAACAACACACATATTTAAAATATACGTCAATTATCCCCACCCCACAACCTAATCTAAACATTATCTTAACATTTTATAATTTTACAGATATGCAAAAAAATAAAAATAAAAGAAAATAATAAAAGAAGAAGAAGAAGAGATCTCACCTGAACTGGATGCAGAAGCTTAAAAGCAAATAACAAAGATGAAGAAAGAGTCAATTTTTTTTTTTAACAACACCCTTAAGATTAAGAAGATGCGTTTCTAGAGAGACTACATTCTCTATATCCTGCCATCTTCGACTCAAATTTGTCCTAAGTTAGTCTTTACAGAAAAAAAAAAATTTTTTTTTGTTTTTTGTTTTTTTTTTTTTTTTGTAAACACATAACCAGGACTAAGACATTCCACAATTATCAACTATTCCCTCCCCCCAACCTGAAAAAGACATTGTCCTCAATGTTTTAAAAGGAAAGAGAAAGAGTGTAGAAGACATCACATGAACACTACAACAGAAAATATTTACAAACGGAGAGTTAAATCTAAATCGCACTTCTTATTACTGCTACTGTTACCGTTACCGTCATTAGTCGACCAATTCAGTGCAACAGTCTGTGGATCTGGCTCTGGTGTATAAGCTTGCAAAAGATCAAGTAACTCATTAGCAGTAGAAGCAGAGATAAAGAGTTTTTTTACAGAATGTGGAACAAAATGATTCTTTATTGCATGGTTAATAAAAGTTAGCAAGCCGTCATAAAAATTATTAACATTTAACAAACCGATGGGTTTTTGATGAATGTTCAAGTGGGCCCAAGATGCAAATGTAATTAGTGCCTCAAAAGTTGCAAGATCTCCTGGCAAGAAAATAAAAGCATCAGCATGATTCATCATTTCAGATATTCTCTCTTGCATACTTGATACCACTAATTCTTCTCCAATTGGTGGGCCAGACATGCACACTAGCGGTTTCATGGGTTTTGGGATAATGCCGAGTACTTGGCTTCCTCTGGTAAAAACAGCTTCTGAGACAAGTCTTGATAACCCTCGTTCACCTCCTCCATATACAAGATGCAGTTTCCTCTCTGCTATGACACGACCAAGATCTACAGCTGCCTGAACGAACTCTTTGTACTTTCCATAGTGAAACCCAGAAAGCACACAAATATTTTTGAATTGTTTACTCGAAGATGATGCCATTGGACTAATTTTTCAAAAACAAGTTGTGAGTGTTTGAAAAATGAGCTCATATTTAAAGATCTTGGTAACATAAATAATGAGAAACAGCTGTAAATGGGTTGGCAATATTTGTCAAATGACGAGTAAAGCTCGTGGCTCAATAATTCAAAAACAAACAGTAAAAAGAAAGTAATGATTAGAAAAAGCAAACAGTAAAAGAAAACCAAATATTTATTAAATACAAAATCACATCGCTAAATGCAATAATGCAAATGATAAAATAACAGTAAAGTAAAATAACAGTGAAGTGAAAGGATATTTACTAGTAGTTGTGATTGTGGCTCACATCTTCCTCTGGTTTTACGTCCAGTAACGGCTTGAACGCCCTCTATGGGTCGAGGATCGGCTTCCCATCCAGTTTTCTTATAAACTGGCAAACAGGGTCTTTTTGAGTCAGATTCCCAAGACTTAACTGTGCACTTTGTTTTTGGAATAGTATCCACAAATTGTAAATCTCACGTTGCACAATTCCGCTTCGATGCGTCTCAAGAGATCGTAAGATATCATCCAACGATTCTTTACTCATGCCATCTTTAACGAATTTAATTTTATCTTCACGAGTATCAGAAACCATTCCTAAAGATTTACAATCTGGTCGTTTGCAACCAAGTCTCACACAGTTATGACATTTTGAGCCAAGTCGTTTAGCTCTCCTTTTCTTAGCAAACGTACTTTTACCAAAACCAGGCATGTAAGAAACAAATTGACCAGAAAACTCACCTGCTAATCGGACCTTTGCTTCAATTAACCAACGAATGTCAGAAGGAATGCCATTGATCATTAACAAACGCAGTCGTTCACAACGAGCTTTGTAAATTTTCCTGAGGGCATTCTGAGGGAGAGAGGGAAAATGCTTATGGAGTTTATGTTGTATTTCTTCCATGTATGATTTTGGGGTTTCAGTTATTGTGGGAAACTGAAGATACCGACTTAAGAAGTCACGGAGTACCGTTATCCGCCATTTATACGGGAAAATAAATCAAAACACACCAAAATCAAATCTGCAAAATCAAATCAAGCGTGAAAGCAAGCAAAAAGAAGCACACAATATAAAAGGAAAATGAACTTACATTCGTCCTCTCATTGAGTTAACCTCAAGCTCCATTTGAAATTCATATATGCCACTCTCTACTGTTCTGAGTTGTCCCTCTAGATCCTCAACATAGGACACGAATTCTGGTGGTTGCAGATCCCAAAGTGGATGTGATTTACAGCTTTGTATCAGGCCTCTTAAGTGAAATTTTATACGCCGAAATCTTTTAAGATGTGCGAACAGGTATTTTCTCATTGAGGTGCTCATGATGTAAAATGAAAATTGATGAGAGAATGTACAACTGTCAAACAAACACGCTTACACAAGAAAAACAATGTTAAAAAAAAAAAAACTATGTACAGTGCATCAATCTAAGGAAAAAAAAAGTCAAACAATGAAACGGTAAAATAATAGTAAAACAAAAAAAAAAATCATTAAAAACTTAATCAAGAATTGGTGGGTCATCCAAATTAATTTCGGTGTCCTCGTCACGTGGGTGATGTTCCAGATATGGTTTTAATCTTTGACCATTAACTTTAAATGTGACACCATTATTTGGATTCTCAATTTCTATGGCCCCATATGAATATACATTTTTTACAACAAATGGGCCACTCCATTTTGACTTTAACTTTCCTGGAAATAAATGAAGACGAGAATTATAAAGCAACACTTTTTGACCAATCTCAAATGTTTTTCGAAAAATTCTTTTATCATGAAATGCTTTTGTTCTTGCCTTAATAATTCTTGAATTTTCATATGCATCATTCCTTAATTCCTCAAGTTCATTCAATTGCAATTTTCGCACATTACCAGCATCAACCAAATTTGAATTAAAAGCTTTAATAGCCCAAAGTGATTTATGTTCAAGTTCAACAGGTAAATGACAAGGTTTACCATAAATTAACCGATAGGGTGACATTCCTAATGATGTTTTAAATGCAGTGCGGTAAGCCCAAAGTGCATCATTAAGTCTAAGAGACCAATCTTTTCGGTTTGGGTTAACCGTTTTTTCCAAAATTCGTTTTATCTCCCTATTTGCTAATTCAACTTGACCATTTGTTTGAGGATGATAAGGGGTAGCAATTTTATGTGTAATTCCATATTTCTTCATTAAAGACTCAAATGACTTATTACAAAAATGCTTACCTCCATCACTGATAATGGCTCGAGGGATTCCAAATCGACTTAAAATGTTTTCTCTTAAAAATTTAATCACAGTTTTACTGTCATTATTTCGACAAGAAATTGCTTCAATCCATTTTGAGACATAATCAACTGCAACTAATATATACACAAATCCAAAAGATGATGGAAATGGACCCATGAAATCAATTCCCCAACAGTCAAATATTTCAATTTCAAGTATGGGATTTAAGGGCATCATGTTTCTTTTTGTAATTGATCCCAATTTTTGACATTTTTCACAACTTTTGCAAAATTCATATGTGTCTTTAAACATGGTAGGCCAATAAAATCCACACTGCAAAATTTTAGCAGTAGTTTTTCTTGAAGAAAAGTGACCACCACATGCTTCAGAATGACAAAAATTAATGACACTACTTACCTCATTATCAGGAATACATCGCCGAAAAATTTGATCTGGGCAATATTTGAACAAATAAGGATCATCCCAATAAAATTTCTTTACTTCAACAAAAAATTTCTTCTTCTCTTGAGCATTCCATTGCAAAGGCATTTTACCTGTAACAAGAAAATTAACAATATTAGCATACCATGGCATTGAAGTAACAGAAAATAAAAATTCATCAGGGAAAGAATCATTTATGGGTGTTATATCATTGCAGAATTCGGATGTGAGTCTTGATAGATGATCAGCAACAACATTTTCAGCACCCTTTTTATCTTTGATGGTAAGGTCAAATTCTTGTAGTAACAAAATCCAACGAATTAGTCTCGGTTTGGCATCCTGTTTACTCATCAAATATCTCACAGCAGCATGGTCAGTAAACACAACAGATTTAGAGCCAAGCAAATATGAACGGAATTTGTTTAATGCAAATACCACAGCAAGTAATTCTTTTTCAGTTGTAGAATAATTCATTTGAGCACTATCCAAAGTCTTGCTCGCATAATAAATCACAAAAGGCTTACCATCCCTTCTTTGTCCTAAAACAGCACCAACAGCAAAATCACTTGCATCACACATTAATTCAAATGGCAAAGACCAATCAGGAGATTGCATAATAGGTGCAGATGTTAAAAGACAAATTATTTTTTCAAAAGATTTTTGGCAATCATCATTCCATTCAAACGGTGCATCTTTTAATAAGAGGTTACAAAGTGGTTTAGATATGGCACTAAAGTTTTTTATAAACCTCCTATAAAATCCTGCATGTCCTAAAAAGGATCGCACATCTCTAACTGTTTTTGGTTGTGGCAATTTAGATATGACTTCGATTTTTGCTTTGTCAACTTCAATTCCTTTAATAGAAACAACATGACCCAAAACAATTCCAGAAGTAACCATGTAGTGACATTTTTCCCAATTCAACACGAGTTCTTTTTCAACACATCTTTTTAAAACTTTCTCCAAATTATCAAGGCAATCATCAAAAGAATTCCCAAACACAGTCAAATCATCCATAAAGACCTCTAAACAATGTTCAACCATATCACAAAAAATGCTTAACATACATCTTTGAAATGTTGCAGGAGCATTACAAAGCCCGAATGGCATTCTTTTAAATGCAAATGTTCCAAAAGGACATGTGAATGTGGTCTTTTCTTGGTCCTCAAGTGCTATAGGAATTTGATAATAACCTGAATATCCATCTAAAAAACAATAGTAGGGATGTCCTGCTACTCTTTCTAAGATTTGGTCAAGGAATGGTAATGGAAAATGATCTTTTCTAGTGGCTTCATTTAATTTTCTATAATCAATGCACATGCGCCAACTAGATGTAATTCGTGTTGGAATTAATTCACCTTTTTCATTTTTAACAACAGTGATTCCAGATTTTTTAGGCACTACTTGTGTAGGACTTACCCACTTACTATCAGAAATAGGGTAGATAATTCCCACATCAAGTAATTTAAGGACTTCTGTTTTGACTACCTCTTTCATGTGTGGGTTTAATCTTCTTTGAGGTTGTTGACATATTTTAGCATTTTCTTCCAAATTAATTCTATGTGTGCAGATTAAGGGATTAATGCCTTTAATGTCATTTAAAGTCCATCCTATTGCATTTTTATGCTTTTTAAGAACAATTAGTAACTTACCTTCTTGGTCGCTTGTTAAAGTAGAAGAAATCACAACAGGATAAGTTTGTTCTTCTCCAAGAAAAGCATATTTCAATCCTTCAGGCAAAGGTTTCAATTCCATTTTAGGTGCTTCTTGTTGTTCTGTCTTTTCAATACTTCCAAGCTCCTCAAATTTTGGCTCGTCATCATAATTTTGCGAAGTCTGCATAGAATCAAGCAACGAATTTATATTAGAAATATCAAGTTTAAGTTGCTTATTTGACTCAATTGAATTAACTAAACAAACATTAGAAAGTTCAGAAAAATCCCCTTTTTGAATATTTTCCTCGATACAAGATTCAAACAATTCCTTTTGTTCATCAGTATCATCTTCATTCTCATTTTCTTCATTAGGTTGCCTGCACATGTTGAAAACATTCAATTCCAAAGTCATATTCCCAAAGGATAAATTCATTAAACCATTCCTACAATTAATCAAAGCATTAGCAGTTGCTAAAAATGGTCGACCTAAAATTACAGGAATTGGTTTGTAATTATTCACAACAGGTTCAGTTTCCAAGACAATAAAATCCACAGGATAAATAAATTTATCAACTTGTACTAAAACATCTTCCACTATTCCTTTTGGTACTTTAACTGATCTATCGGCAAGCAAAAGTGTAGTTGAAGTTGATTTTAACTCACCAAGATTAAGTTGAAGATAAACTGAATATGGAAGCAAATTAACACTAGCACCAAGATCTAGTAAAGCATGCTCAATTCTGTGGTTACCAATAATACAAGAAATGGTAGGACAACCAGGATCTTTATATTTCAACTTATTATTAGTAGACAGAATTGTACTTACCTGTTCGGCCATGAAAGCACTCTTTCTTACCTTCAATTTCCTCTTAACAGTGCACAAGTCCTTTAAAAATTTGGCATATGAAGGAACCTGCTTGATTGCATCTAATAGAGGAATGTTAACTTTCACTTGCTTAAAGATTTCATAAATTTCAGAAGAGTGGTTTGATTTCTTTGGTTTATTCAATGCATGCGGAAATGGTGGTTCAGGTGGAACACTAGTTATTTCTTCACTAGGTGTAAGTTCATTTAGTCCTTCCTTACCCTTTGAATTTTCATCATTTTCATAAGGTTCAGGCATAGGTCTATCAACAACCTTACCACTACGAAGAGTTATAACTGACTTGACTTGGTCTGTGGGTGGATTTTGTTGAATTTTAGGATTTGGTTGTGGTTGGGCTGGAAATTTTCCTTTTTCTTGAATGGTGAGTGCAGAAGCAATTTTAGCAAGAGTATCTTTCAAATCAGAAAAAGTTTGTGCATTTTGATTGTTAATAACATCTTGCTTTCTGATGAATGAATGCATTGTGTCCTCCAGATTTTTCCAAGGTGGTGGAACATATGGTGCATAAGGCTGAGGATTTTGAAAATTTTGTGGAGGTGGTGCTTGTGAAGATTGTGCATTATTATTATTCCTCCAACTGAAATTCGGATGATTTTTCCAACCAGGATTATAAGTCTGTGAATATGGGTTTGGTTTATTGAAAGTGTTAATAACATTAGCTTGATCATTTAGACATTCTTTAAGTGCAGGCAAAGTGGGACACTCTTGAGTGAAATGATCATTCGAATTACATATGTTACATGCAATTTCTTGAACAGATTTTACTTGATCACTCTTTTTATGCTCCAAAGCTTCAACTTTCCTAACTAGGGATGCAAATTTTGCTTGTAAATCATGATCTTCCCTAAGGTTATGGATTCCTCCACTAGATGGAGATGATTGTTGCTTATTTGTCAATTCAAAAGTTCCAACAGTATCCCAATGTTGTGCATTTTCAGCTAATTGGTCAAGGTAATCTAGTGCATCTTCAGGATTTTTATCCCTAAATTCACCATTACACATCATTTCAACAACCTGTCTACTTTGGGGTATTAAGCCTTCGTAGAAATAAGTGACCAATCGCCAAGTTTCAAAACCATGATGTGGGCATATGTTAAGCAACTCTTTAAACCTATCCCAACATTGGTATAATGTTTCTCCATTTTTTTGAGTGAAAGAAGTGATTTGCCTTTTAAAAGAATTTGTTCTATGAGGTGGAAAGAATTTTTTCAAAAACTGTTCTTGCATGTTATTCCAAGTTCTTACTGATCCAGATCTAAGGTTTTGTAGCCAAGTTTTAGCTTTATCTTTTAATGAAAAAGGAAAAAGCTTTAATCTAATTATGTTCATGCTACAATTTTGGTCCGTGTATGTATTACAAACTTCCTCAAAATCTCTTAGATGCAAGTACGGATTCTCAGATTCTAAACCATGAAATGTTGGTAAAAGTTGGATAATACCTGGTTTAAAATTGAATCGAGATGCTTCTGGAGGAAATACTATACACGACGGTGCTCCGGTTCTGGTTGGATTCATGTAGTCTCTCAGAGTCCTTGGTTGATTCTGATCATGCCCATGTTGAGATTGGTTGTCTCCCTGATCAATTTGAGGATTAGGTTCGCCCAAAACGTTTTCGCCTTGATTCTCATCCATGATTGGTGGTGGAGATTGAGATCTACGAATTAACCTGCCACTTGAAGATCGAGACCAATGTCTCATGCAAGGGTTATGTTATAAAGATAATATTTACACAAATTGATAACAAAATAAAATAAAATAAATAAATAAGCAAATAATATAAGTATACAAAAGAAAATTAAATAACAAAAATGGTGGTTGAACCCACCAATTAAAAAAATAAAAAATGCAAAATTAAATAAATACTGAAAATTAAATAACTGAAAATAAAAGTTAAGGGTTAGTAGTTAGTTTGGTGGTTAAACCCACCAATAAAGCAAAAAAATAAAAAAATAAAAAAATAAATACGAAATAAAATAAATGCAGAAAATTAAATAACTGAAATTAAATAAAAGTTAGGAGTTAGCAGTTAGTAAGTTAAGAGTTAGTAATTAGAGTTAGTAGTTAAAGTTAGTTTGGTCCAAAATAAGTCCAAATATGTTCAAAGTATGTCCAAATATGTCCAAAGTATGTCCAAATATGTCCAAGTCTTGATTATGTTGAGGAATTTCGTCTAGGGATTCTATTGCAAATTATTTTTAATTTTATGGTCAAACTATAATTTTTAGAAGTTTAGAATTAGCAATTTGGGATGAAAGTGAAACAATTGAAAGATATCGGGGTCCGAACGTAATTACCAGAAGATTGGGCTAGAAACGGAAACTGTTGGGGTGAAACGAGAATTATGAAAGATATGGGGACAAAAGAGAATTTAAGAAAAGGAAAAGGGGGCAAACGAAATTTTACATATAAGAGAAAAATAAAAACGGAAAAACAAACCAAATAAAAAACTTTTCCCCGGCAACGGCGCCAAAAACTTGACACAACTTAAAAGTAAATTTTAACTCCCAAGTATAAGAGTGTCTTGTTGTATTATAACTCGGTGAGTCCGAGGTCGATCCACAGAGAAAAGATTTAATTAGTTTATTTTATTTTATCTAAAAATTGAAATTAAAACTTGAATATAAACAACTTAATTTAAATGAAACTATGGAATTGAACTAGTTAGGGTTATGGATCCACTCTTAGAAATAAATAAAACTTAATAAATTCTTTTTGCCAATTTGTTTTAGATTTATTACTCAAAAGATTAATTATACAAATTATTATTATTTTCCCTTTAATTTTATGATGGATTAAGTATTTATTGTGCCAAAATTTAATTTGTCTACAATAAGTCAAAATACCATTTCACCATGCCTTATATTAAGATCTTAAGAATTTATTGTGCCAAATTCATTTGTTTGTCTACAATAAATCAAATTTTCAAAATATAAAACATGTATAAAATTAAATAGAAAATAATTTAATTTATAAAATTAAACATAGAATTTGATTAAATCATATTTATTTCTTAAGAGTTTCACCTTCCCCTAACTAATATTATTTAGTTAAGCATAATTAAAATAAAAAGAAGTAGTAAAATTGAATTACTTATAATTAAAAGAAATAAAAACAACTAAAATTGGAAATAAAACTAATTTTATTAATGAAAATAATTATACAAAATATTAAAAACACACCTGGAAATCAAGATTACAAGGAGATGGAGAGAATTTGAGAAGAAGAGAGTTGTAGAGAGATGATTAAAACATAAAAATGAGGCTCTATTTATAGAAAAATAAATTCATAATCCAGTGCTTTGCGGTCCATCATAGGCTTCATGCATGTGCTCCTCACAACCCTTAGATCAAGATCCAATGGCTGGTCAAACTTCAAAAGTCAACATCACACATGGCATCATTTGACTCGTCCGATTTACCCAAAGAACGGTTGAGATTTGGCGGGTTAATGGGTGGATCGGGTCGACCCGAATACAAAGATTCGGATCCTCCAACTTGCTTCACCAACCATTGCCACGTGGCACAATCATGGCCATTGAATCATGAACGGTTGAGATTTAGTCAAGATTGCCAATTATCCCATGCACTCATATCTATTGTAAGCTCATTTCATCATCCAATCAGTGCTCGGTCAACAGGAAAAGTCAACTTTTTTTACACAAGCCCAATTTTAAGCCGATCTTGATTGATCTTAAGGTTTTCGGACCTCCGGAATCCAAATTTGACCTCCGTTTATCTGTTTGGAGCCTCGAAGTACGTGAAATTAATAATTTTCCTAATAAACACATAAAAATACACAAAATTAAATATATTTAAAACATAATTAATAATTCATAATATATTACATAAACACAAATATAAATTATAACATAAGCATAAAATAACATATTATCGCTTGATAATTAAACAATTTTTAATACTAATCAACTAGTTTGACACAATCAGTGATTGGAGGTGACGCTCATTTTTGGGTCAGGAGGTGTCATGACCCAACCTAGACGTGCTAAGATAGTGTGTTATGTTTTTTATTTAGCCCTAGTTCAGTTGTCTAGGCATTATTTATTGAGTTGATTTTCGTGTATGTACTCTGGAGAAAGCAGTTTGGTAGAGAACATTTGACATGGTTATTGTTGTGGATGTTCTAGAAATGAGGTTGTTTTGATGGTGACGTGGCTTATTTAATGACCTGCAGTAAGGATGTCAATATATTTAGGATTGGCACATCCTACTACTCTTGGGATCACAACTGGTTTGACACAATCAGTGATTGGAGGTGATGTTCATTTTTAGGTCAGGAGGTGTTATGACCCAACCTAGACGTGCTAAGATAGTGTGTTATGTTTTTTATGTAGCCCTAGTTCAGTTGTCTAGGCATTATTTATTGAGTTGATTTTTGTGTATGTACTCTGGAGAAAGCAGTTTGGTAGAGAACATTCGACATGGTTATTGTTGTGGATGTTCTAGAAATGAGGTTGTTGTGATGGTGACGTGGCTTATTTAATGACCTGCAGCAAGGATGTCAATATATTTAGGATTGCCACATTCGACTACTCTTGGGATCACCACTGGTTTGACACAATCAGTGATTGGAGGTGACGTTCATTTTTGGGTCAGGAGGTGTCATAACCTAACCTAGACCTGCTAAGATATTGTTCGCTTTGTGCCTTAATAAGACTAGCACAGTCTTGTTCCTACGGTGCCTATACACCCAAAATGCGTCTTGCCAATTAAGGTGTGGATCACCCCTTATAAACCCAATATCTCTCCCATACTTTGTTGATGTGGGATTTGCCTAGGGTGTTATATGCACTCCCCTTAGGGACTCAGCATCCTCACTGGGGTTTGCCCCACTATCGTTTAAGAGGACACATGGAGCCGCTCTAATACCATCTATCATGACTCAACCCAGACCTGGCAAGATATTGTCCACTTTGGACCTTAAAAAAGATAGCAAGGTTTTGTTCCTGGGTCGCTTATACACCCCAAAATGCATCTTGCAAATTAAGGTGTGGATCACCCCGTATAAGCCTAACATCTATCTTGTTATTTGTCGATGTGAGATTTGCCTAAGGTGTTACATGCACCCCGCTTTAGGGATTCAGCGTCCTCGCAGAGGTTTGTCCCACCATTGTTCAAGAGAACACGTGGAACTGCTTGTGTACTGTTGGTTATTTTTTTCTCAATTGCTATTGATGTTAATGTGCAAGTGTACACAACAAGTAATAAAATGATGAATATTCAAGATCATTTCCACAGGGACTGATGTTACTAGAAAGGCTACAACAACCATGATAGTGTAAACTTTCTTTATTTCAAAAAAGAAATAAATGCAGTACTGAAGTAAATTAAATTAATTGCGTAAAAAGAATTTAATAGGAATGAGGTAGCTGAATGATCAAACTCTCTTTATGGGCTGACTGTTTTGTTAAATCAACACTAGTTGCTACAATAATTCCTAAAGCACTGGGTAGAATTATTTTGCATCCTCAGCTGTCGCTTGTTAGACTTACCAATTGTTATTCCACCTAAGGTATGCCATTATGAACATACACTCTCTCTAAGTAATCTTGATTTAAGTCTACAATTGCCATAATAACTCTCATTTCATAGAGTTATCATATACCATCTATCATGACCCAACCCAGACTTGGCAAAATATTATCCACTTTAGGCCTTAAAAAGGCCAACATGGTTTTGTTCCTAGGGCTCCCAGACACCCTAAAATGCGTCTTGCTAATTAAGGTGTGGATCACCTCTTATAAATCTAATATTTCTTGTGTACTTTGTCGATGTGAGATTTTCGTAGGGTGTTATAGGAGGTTTTTACATATTCACCTAGTCTCATATGAGTTCTTTCCCCTTTTTGCTTCCCCTTGTGGACTGGATTGTTTGTTTTAGTAGTTTTGTCTCTATATTCTCACGTGAATCCCCTATCTTGTAGAGGATAAAGGGTTGGAGGCAAGCCCACAAGGTATGAGTTTGGTTGTCAGACTTGTTAGGAAGCTAAAAGGGATAGTCAATGTGAAGACTTAGGGAGCTTTATAGTCGAGGATAGGATTTAGGGATCGGGCTTGTGTTCGGTCGACACTAGGGGGGCTCTGAAATAAAAAGTGTTGGAGACCTCCATATTTTATGTCACTTATCCACCCTACCTGAGGGAAAGCTCCCTAACCACACGGTGATCGTCTCCGGATAGTTTGGAGACCGTCCCCTATAGTTAGAGGATTATCCCTGGTTGCCTTGGGCTACTTATTCCATTTTGAGCTATAAGCATTTACTCCCTTTGGTTTTCTTTTTTACATCATGTTGGTGATGTTCTGAATTCCTTTCTCTTCTATGATCTTTGCTAGATAACTTTTCCAATGAAGGCGTGTCAGAGGCTAGAGAGGCTTCTAAGAAGAGGGCCTTTAGTTCCACTAATGAGGCTGCTAGTTCGGCCAAGAGATCCTTCCTGGAATGCGTAGAGGAGTAATGCCTTGTTTTTATTTCACGAGGTCCTTCCAAGAAGGCTTCATCATTTACTCCGGTGAGTCTCCCTGAGGATTTTCCCTTTCGACACAAGGCTCAACTTGGGACTGATACAAGAAAGAGGCCAGTTACAAAAGATTCTTTCGTGGTCGATGATGATATGAGTATCCCTATCTTTGTGGAGGCTGCATAGAGGAACCTTAAGCTTGAGTTTCAAGGCTTTGTTAGGAAGGCCATAAATTGCTAGTTGTTTGAGAATGCCAGAAAAGGTTTCCTCCAGGTTAGCCGCAGTTTAGTCAAATTTTATTTTTTTGTTTTAAGCTTGCTGTCGTCTCACATAGGACCGTCTTCTACCTTCTTTCCATTCTCTCTCTCTTTTTTTCTATTTCTATTTTTTATATACAAGTTGCTATGATCCATACCCGCATCTTGAATAGGATATTGAAACAAAACTTTGAATTATCAGCAGAGGTGATCAAGCTCTGAAAGAAATTGACCTACCTTCAGATGAAGTCTCATGAAGAGAGGAACTCCCTTATAGAGCAGTTGAATTTTGTAATGAAGAGGGCTAAGAAGGCCAAGGGGAAGGCACTTGACTCAAAGTAGCATGCTAAGTGTATGGTATTGAGCTGTCTTTATGCCGTTGGGTCAGACTATTTTGAAGTAGTTATGGAAAAGTAACCTTTGCACTACTCATATGCTGAGGTAAACAAGCTCTTTGCGACCTTAGAGCCCTCCTCGAGTCATTAGTGAGAGAGAGGGAATCCTTCCCAAGCCTTGAGGACAATCTCAGAGATGTCGATCCTCCCGATAGCTCGAGCCTAATTTTTGTTGATGGGCCAATGTTAGAAATGTAGGAAATGAGGGTTCTGCTAATAATAAAGATGTCAATGACACGATGCGTCAGGCTGGGGAAAAGAGGCATGACAACTATCTTGTTATGAGATCATGGGTTTGTTATCTTTAGTTTTATGCATTTGTGAACTGTTGCTATCTTGTGTGTGCTTTCATTCTATGCTTTTAGGACCTTGACATGTACTATATTAGATTAACTTGATGGCAGGCCCAAACTTTTATTTGGCCCAAGGTTTTTACCTTATGTAGGCAATGTGATGACACTTTTATTTTAAATGTGGGATGTTCTGCCTTTTTCTTCCTTCCTTTTCTTTTTCTATCGGGTCCCTTTTGAATTTTAATAGAACAATTGCCCTATATACTGTGTTTCTTCGGTAAAGAGGATTACTATGCTTATGGTATTTATTTTATGTGTTATGCCTAGGGCATTTATATTATGTGTTGCACTCGAGACTCTTAGTCGGGGTTGGGGCATTTATTCTGTGTGTTGTGCTCGGGAGCTCTTTATTATGCTCGGGATGTTTGTATTTCGCCGCCCCTGGCGGAATATTTATTTTTGCATTTCCCAGCAGGATATGTATTTTATTTACGGCATATAGGGCTCTTAGTCATGATTGGGGCATATGTATTTCACATTTTGGTGGGGCGTTTATTTTATCTACCGTGCTTGGGGCTCTTTACCGTGCCTAGGGCTCTTCGTCGTGCTTAGAGCACTTATATTACCATCATGTGGGTTGGTCTAAATCATGCATGATTTTTAGAGATCATCTTGAATGAGCTCATCGTCATGAGGGAAGTCCCCCATACGTGACATCCATATTGATTTGATTGAGAGTGTAGGGTCCATTAGATGCCATGTGGGGTGTTCCCATCTTGCGTATGTGGGCTCATAAACAGTACTCTTATTGTGTGTTATTACCACGTTAGTATATGAGACTCAAATTTAAGACATATATTTGCTTAATATTACTTTATTGTTAAAACATAAGGCGACACTTACGCCACATTAAGATGATTGTGGCATTAGTAGTTTTTTAAAAAGTTAAAGGCTAGTTATAGTCGCACAAGGCTATCCCTTAATTACCACCAATATACAAAATATAAAATGAAAATATAATAGAAACTGTAGAAGTAATTAGAGATACGGGCCCCTTTTAAGATTGGCTGAAGAGAAGGTCTCTAAGTCATTGATAATACTTCTTGAGCTTAGTGGCATTCCATAAATGCTTGACTCTTCTTCCATTGAGGTGCAGCAGTGTTTGTACCCCAAATTTGAGCACTCGTTTAACTTTGTAGGGTCTCTTTCAGTTCATGCCAAGGGTACCATCCTTGAGGTTTATGGTGTTCTGGATGACCAGACGGAGCACGAGATCCCCTTTAATAAAATGTAGGGACAAACCTTCTTGCTATAGAAGTTGGCAATTTGGTGCTAATATGCAGCAATTTTGAGTGCGATGTCAAGTCTTTTTTTTTTTGCTTAGTCCACCACAACAACAAAAAGTTCTTTATTCCCGGTGTTGTGCAAATTTTATTGAACTCGCAAGTGCACGAATCTATTGTAGTATAGATCAATGGTGACGAGTGTCCATCCCGCGAGGAGGTAAATTTTAATTATATGTAGAATTAATTTTGTATGAAGGTGGTTGGATTTGTGGTGAAAGTGACTTAGATTATCCTAAAATTGGAATTGAAATGGCGAGAATAAATTGAAGAGAAATCTATTGAAATGACGTACTTGGGTATCTGGATCCGTATCAACATGCACCATGGGCTAAATATTCCTTATTAATGCCAATTAAATCATGAGGGGGGAATCCACACCTCATGGACCACACTCTAATAAATATGGTGCTAAGGGTTTATTGTGCCAAATAATAATAACCTTGTACTAGGGAGCCGGTGAAACCAGGGCGGTATCTAGACAAGCTTATTATTATTTGTCGACGAGAAGTCAAAACATCCACAAAAATAAGAGGGGAAGAGAAAATAAATTTACCAAATAAAGCCCATGACACATGTTAAGACTTCACCTTCAACCAAAGCTTGAAAGAAAATTAGCTACTCATAATTGAATTAGGGGCAAAATAGAAATTTATTAAAATATATAGAAAATACAAGATGGAGAAGGAATTACAAAAAATGGAGTCCAAAAATAGATTCAGAGATATTAAATTAGGGGGGGGAGGCCCCCTTTTTATAGATACATTAAGTAAATCATGGCCATCGGATTAAAAACAGTTTGGACGCTCAGGATTGTGCCACGTCATCAATCAACAGTACGCGGTTTGACCACACGGTTTGAACAGTGACACGGTTTGACCCGGGTTGAACAGTAACGCGGTTTGGTTGAAAATAATCCTGTGTATATACATGTACCGTACGCGCAATTTTTTGTCCACTAATATGTTGCCACGTCACCAATCAACAATGCATAAGAATTTTAGTTCAACAGGATTGTGACACATCATTAGTCAATACCACATCATCGGTCAGTGCCACGTCATCGATTCGTCTATGTGAACAGTGTCGTGAACAGTAACGTGGACAGTACCGTACATGTGAATAGTACCGTACATGTGAACAGTGCCATTTTTTCATTTTATGCTCTTCTTAAGGTTTTCGACCGTCCTGAGTTCAAAAGTAATATCTGTTTTGCCGTCTGATCTCTCGTTCATTGTGAAATGATTATGATGCCCCTAAAATACATAAAATACTTAATTATAATACAACACACATAATTAAATGACAAGAAACTTAAATACATAAAAGTAAGGGTGTTAGTAAAACTTGAAGTGTAAAATGACGATTTTCTCCTTTATAAATATACATTTTCTAACACTCAACACACCCTCCAACCAGCTTATTGCTAGTCCCTAGCAAATAAAGCGAAAACAAAATTCAAATCCAAAATGATTTTTTTTAAACAATCATGTTTATTCAATCAGACTAATGATAGTAATCAAATAAAAGTATAAGCATTATCTCCAGTATAAAGAAACATCACACCTACATCAACCATCCACATGAATCAGCCCAATAGACTTTGTCATAGTTACTTTCAAGAATGACATGTCAAACCCCAAAATCTCACTGGAAGTAGTGACACTCTCACAAAAAAATTAAACCCAATAAAAATAGTCACTCAAATGAATGGTAATTGAGAGAAAATAATAAAGAAGTGATATCACATGCTCTCACCAAGATGAAAGAAATATGCCCTCAGCTTAGAAATAATACGATCTCAAGTCAAATAAAAATGCTAGTCAACCCAATTTATTTATTTTTATTTATTTATTTTTATGCACCACTACATCTTTTTCGCCCATATAACTAGCTTCTACTTCAGACTATAGTTCCCTAAAATTAAGAAGGAATTTTATTAGGACGTAACGTAGGCTAGGGACATGGCTAACAAAGGAGGAGAAATAAGGAAAAACAAAGTGTATGTTTGAGAAAAATGCAGAGATTTTTTTTTTGGAAGTTGAAAGGTGGATTTCACCTATTATTGTTGTTTTTTTTCTCTTTTTTTGAAACAACAATTTTTATTTTTTTTGGTTTTTTTTTGGCTTTTGTTTGGCACAACGTCACTGAATAAAATAATTATTTACATTTTTCTCAAACATACATAGGTGATGGAACTTAGAAGACATCAGGTAATACTCCAAATCGGAGTGGGTCAAGATGATAAGTTAACGAAGAAAAGGTTTTTTTTTTTTGTTTTAAGGCTCAAAAGGGTTAACTATGGATATTTCACAAAAGGGATGACTAGAAAGGCTCAAATGAATCAAAAATGGCCTTTCCATCATTTTTTAGGGCTCTAAAGAATCTTTCATATCTACTAGTTAGATGAGCCTCTAGATGTAGCAACACAATTTTTTTTCTCTTTTTTTTAAGGGTTAACTCAAAAGAAATCTAGAGATCATGTATAAAATAATAAACTGATAAGTTGTATAAAGAATGGGCAAAAGAGTTACTCTCTAAGAAAAATGATAGGCTCAAAAACTCACTTGGTACTTATTATGACATGTTCATTCCTTCAAGCGACTCATATTTGTCTCCGACATCAACATGTAGAGTAGCAAATATAGCGTAACATCACTTAAGACCAAAGATAATACAAATACTAAAATTTGAAATTCATCATGTCATCCAATGTTAAAACAAATCACACAATTTTTTTTTTAAACAACATTCTACCCCCCAACCTATTCTAAACGTGAAAGAAAAATATGCATGCAAAAATATGAAAATGATGCAAAAAAACTAATTAGAAAAGTTGCACTTAAAATGATAGAAAAAGATTTTTTTTTTAACTAAGAAGATGTGTTTCTAAAGGCACTACACTCCATATTCAGCCATCTTTGACTCAAAAAATTTGAAAGTGTATATTTATAAAGGAGAAATTAGAAAGAAGAAGAAAAATGATTGTAAAAAAAATTAATAAGAAAAAGAAAATATCTGGAATTTTTTTTTGTTTTTTTTAACGAAGAAGATGCGTTTCTAGAGTAACTACTCTCCATATTCAGCCATCTTCAACACAAAAAGTTAGCAACAATTAGTTTCTACAACAAAAAATTAGTAAAAACTTAACCAAGATTCCACAATTATTGACTATTCCCTCCCCCTAACCAGAACGAAACATTGTCTTCAATATTTTAAAGGAAAGAAGTAGAGTTTAAAAGACATCACCTGGGTGGTGCAACACAGAAGAAAATATTTACAGGCGGAGAGTTAAATCTAATTTGTATTTCTTACTGCAGCTATTGTTACCATCATTATTTGGATGCTCCAACACAAAGGTCCATGGGTCTGGTTCCGGTTTATATGCTTGTAACATATCAATTAGTTCGTTAGCAGTGTGAGCACAAATAAAAAGCTTTTTCGCATTGGAAGGAATGAAATCGTTTTTTATTGCATGGTTAAGAAATGCGATGAAGCCATCATAAAAGTTATTGATATTTAACAAACCGATGGGTTTCTAGTGAATGTGCAGATGGGCCCAAGATGCTAGTGTGATAAGTGCCTCTAGTGTTGCAAGATCTCCTGGAAGGAAAATAAAAGCATCAACATGATTAAGCATTTAAGTTATTCTTTTTTGCATACCTGAGACGACTAACTCTTCTCCAGTCGGTGGGTCAGACAAACTGCCCAAAGGTTTTAGGGCTCTTGGGATGATGCCTAACACTTGGCTTTCTTTGACAAAAACAGCTTCTGAGACCACTTTTGATAACCCTTGGTTACCTCCTCCATACACCAAGTGTAGTTCTCTCTCTTCTATGCTTCGACCAAGATTTATGGTTGCCTCAACGAACTCTTTATGTTTGCCATAGTTAAATCTAGAAAGCACACAAATGTTCTTGAATTGTCTATTGGGAGTAGCGGCCATTGGAATATTTCTCAAAAATAATTTGTGAGTGCTTAACAAAAAGTCATATTTAAGAATCTTGGTGATAGTGGGTCACAACTGTGTATGAGGTGGCATGTCAGTGTCAAATAACGCGTAAAGCACATGGCTCACGAGTAAAAAAGAAAACAGTAAAGAGAAAAAGAAACAATTATAAAATAAAATTATTAAAGATAATAATGGAAAAGATAAAACAACAGTGAAATAAAATAACAGTGAAGTAAAAGGATATTTACAGGTAGTTGCGACTATGGCTCACATCTTCCTCTGGTTTTACGTCCAGAAACGGCTTGAACGCCCTCTATGGGTCGAGGATAGGCTTCCCATCCAGTTTTCTTATAAAATGGCAAACAAGGTCGTTTATAATTAGATTCCCGAGATTATATTGTTCATGCTCTTTCTGGAATAATGGCCATAACTGGAGAATCGCTCCTTGAACATATCTACTGGGATGCGTTTCAAGAGCCAAAAGAATATCATCCAATAACTCCTTATTCAAGCCATCCCTAATGAATTGAATCTTATCTTCCCTGTTATCAGACACCATTCCTAAAGAACATGGATTTTTATTGCATCTCATTCTGGCACATTTATGACAAGTAACAGAAATTCTTTGAGCTCTTCGTTTTCTTGCATAATTTTATTTACCACAACCAGGCATGTATGCAATAAATTTTGGAGGCAACTCACCTGCCAATCGTACTTTAGCCTCGATTAATCAACAGATGTCAGCAGGTATGTTATTCCTCATGAGCAATCGCATGTGTTCGGACCGAGCTTTATAGATTTTAAGGAGGGCATTCTGAGGAAGTGAAGGGAATCGATTGTGAAGCTTTGCTAGAATCTCGTTTCTGTCCATACATTTGCCTCAGAATATTAGTTATTATGGGAAACTGAAGTAACCAACTTGATTGTCACGGAGTACTGTTATCCGCCACTTCATCGGGGTATTAAACTAAAGCACATAAACAGAAAAAAAAATTAAAACACACAAAGAAAATTAAAATCGTCCTCTTATTGAATTTACCTCAAGCTCTAACTGGATGTTGTAGACACTTCTCTCAATGTCTCTGAGTTGGCTTTCTAAATCCTTAACATAGGATACTAACTCTGGTGGTTGCAGAGCCTAAATATGATGTGTTTTACAAAAATGAATCTGTCTTCTGAGATGAGATTTTACACGTTAAAGTGGTTTAAGACTGTTCAGGAGGAACTGTTTAACTGTGGTACTCATGATTAACAATGATAAGAGAAAACTTAATGGTTAAACAAACACACTTATGCAAAAATAATTTCAATTAGCAAAAGAATAATAAAAAGAAAGAAAAAAAATCAAATCACTGAAAAGAAAGAAAGAAAAAAACTTAATTCAAATCTAGTGGGTCACTCAAATTTATTTCGGTGTCCTCTCCATGTGGTTGGTACTCTAGATATGGCTTTAATCTTTGACCATTAACTTTAAACGTGACACCGTTCTTTGGGTCCTTAATTTCAATTGCCCCATGTGGAAAAACAGTATGAACAATAAAGGGGCCAGACCAACGAGAGCGTAACTTACCTGGGACTTGAAGAAAAGCACTTTCTGACCTGGAGTGAAAGATTTTTTCATATTTTGCTTGTCATGGAAGACTTTCATTCGCTGCTTGTAAATTTTGGCATTTTCGTCTGCATCATTGCGAATTTCTTCAAGTTCTGCCAGCTGTAATCTTCTTTTTAAGCTAGCTTACTGCATGTCAAAGTTGAATTTCTTGATGGCCCAATATGCACGATGCTCGAGTTCCACAGGTAGGTGGCAAGCTTTTCCATACACTAGCCTGTAGGGTGACATCCCAATCGAGGTTTTAAAAGTCGTTCTATATGTCCAAAATGCATCATCAAGTCTTAATGATCAATCTTTTCTGTCCGGCCTCACTGTCTTTTCTACTATGTGCTTTATTTCTCGATTAGAGATCTCAACTTGGCCACTGGTTTGCGGATGATATGGGGTCGCCACTTTGTGAGTGATTGAATACTTCGTCAAAAGAACCTTGAATGCTTTGTTACAAAAGTAGGCACCACTATCACTGATTATTGCTCGAGGAAATCCAAAGCGTGAAACAATGTTGCTTCTACCTATTTCGATACGTAGTCAACAACAACCAATATGTATTGATGACCAAAAGAAGGGGGAAAGGGTTCCATGAAGTCGATACCCCATACGTAAAAAATCTCAACCACTAAAATTGGATTTAGTGGCATCATGTTCCTTCATGTAATGCTCCCCATTCGTTGACACCTATCACATGAAGAACAGAAAGTGTAAGCGTCTCGAAATATAGTTGACTAATAGAAACCACATTGTAAAACTTTAGTAGCTGTTTTCTTAGCCCTGAAATGGCCTCCACAAGCTTGTTCATGGTAGAATGAAAGGATATTCTGAATTTCACTTTCTGGGACACATCGCCTAACAATTTGATCTGCACAATACTTGAACAAATAAGGGTCATCCCAAAAGAAATTCTTTATTTCTGTAAAAAAATTAGCCTTGTCTTGCTTGGTCCAATGCTTTGAAAGTTGACCTGTAATAAGATAATTCACGATGTCAGCATACCATGGTAATACTTCCACACTCATCAATTGTTCATCTGGAAACGACTCATTCAATGTTAATGACTCTGTAATTGTGTCAAAATGGAGGTGAGAGAGATGGTCTGCCACAATATTTTCTGTGCCTTTCTTATCTTTAAATTCCAAGTCGAATTCTTACAAAAGTAATATCCAACGAATTAGTCTAGCTTTTGCATCTTTCTTTGTGAGAAGATATTTAAGAGCAGCATGATCTATAAATATAATTATTTTACAACCAATGAGATAAGATCGAAATTTTTGTAATGCAAACACTACTGCTAGCATTTCTTTTTCAGTAGTTGAATAGTTCCATTGTGCATCATTCAATGTCAAACTAGCATAGTAAATAACATGGGGAATTCGATCAACTCTTTGTCTTAATACTGCACTTACTGTATAATCAGATGCATCACACATGGGTTCAAATGGTAAGCTCCAGTTTGGGGGTTGAATGATGGGTGATGATGTCAACAATTGCTTTAATTTTTCAAAAGCCATAAGACATGAATCATCAAAGATAAAAGGTACATCCTTAGCAAGTAGATTGCATAAGAGTCTAGAAAATTTTCTAAAATCTTTAATGAAACGTCTATAGAAACCAGTATGCCCAAGGAAAGATCTTACTTCTCTGATTGTTTTGGGTGGTCTTAGAAATGAGATCCACATTGGCTTTGTCAACCTCAATACCTTTGCTCAAAATGATGTGACCGAGAACAATACCTTGTTTCAGTATAAAATGGCACTTCTCCCAATTTAAGACTAAGTTCTTCTCGATACATCTCTACAGAACTAGTGTTAGATGATGCAAACATTGATCAAACGAATCACCAAAGACAGAAAAATCATACATAAAGACTTCAAGGAATCGTTCAACCATATTAGAAAAAAATGATCAACATGCATCGTTGAAATGTAGCAGGTGCATTACATAATCCAAATGGCATCCTCCTATATGCAAAAGTGCCAAAAGGGCAAGTAAAAGTAGTCTTTTCTTGATCTTTTGGTGCTATGGGGATCTGATTGTATCCTGAGTAGCCATTTAGAAAGCAATAAAATTCATGGCCTGCTAATCTATCAAGCATTTGATCGATAAATGGTAAAGGAAAATGGTCTTTACACGTGACAGAATTTAACTTTCTATAATCAATGCATACACGCCATCCTGTAGTTACTCTAGTTGGTATCAATTCATTATCGGCATTGGTAACTACTGTGACTCCTGATTTTTTAGGGACAACTTGTACAGGACTGACCCATGAACTATCAAAAATTAGGTAAATGATACATGCGTCTAATAGCTTAAGGACTTCAGTTCTAACAACTTCTTTCATATTAGGATTTAACCGACGCTACATTTCCCTAGTAGATTTAGCATTTTCATCAAGGTGAATGTAATGCATGCAGTCTACTGGGTTTATACATTTTATGTCTTCTATGGTCTACCATAATGCTCATTTGTGCTCTTTTAAAACATCCAACAACTTACCTTTTTGTTCGTCATTGAGGGATGATGAGATGATTACCGGCAGAGTACTTTCTTCTCCCAAAAACGCATATTCCAATGTGTTTGGTAATGGTTTGAGCTCGACTTTCGGTGGTGATTCTGATAATGGGATGAGTTTCTTTTCTGATGGTGCTAGTTGTTCAACTCTTCACTTCTATTTATTAGTATTCATGGATGGTGCTGAGTCAAGTAGAGCATTGACCTCATCGACTAATCTGTCAATATCAAAATCCCAACCAAAGTGAGTTAAACATGTTTGTAAAGGATCATCACTTAGGTTTGAAACAAAAGTATTATCAACTAATGTTTCTATTAAATCCACATCAACAATTCCATCATCTGCATTGTGAGGTTGTTTGGCAATGTTGAAAATGTTAAGCTCCATAGTCATGTTGCCGAAGGACAACTGCATATTTTCAGTCCTGCATAGAATGTGAGCATCCGCAGTTGCCAAGAAAGGTCGGCCTAGAATAATGGGGATGTGCTTCCTTGAATCCTGTATTGGTTAAGTGTCAATTACAATGAAATCAACAGGAAAATAAAACTTGTCTACTTGGATAAGCACGTCCTCCACAATACCACGAGGTATTTTCGTGAACTGATCTGCAAGCTGTAACACCACTGGAGTTGGGTGTAATTCTCCAAGTCCAAGTTTCACAAATACTAAATAAGGCAACATATTTATACAAGCTCCTAAATCCAAAAAAGCATTCTCAATTGTGTGGTTCCCTATACTACATGAGATAGTGGGGAGCCTGGGTCTTTGCATTTTAGAGGAATTTTGTGTTGGCGTATAGAACTAACGTTTTCTATTAAAAATGCTTTCTTTTGAACGTGAATGTTTCTCTTTTTAGTACAAAGGTCTTTAAGAAACTTGGCATAAGATGGAACTTGCTTTATAGCATCAAGTAAAGGGATGTTAACACTTGCCTGTTTGAAGATTTCAAGAATCTCACCTGTGGATTTTCCCTTCTTTCCTTTAGCTAACCTCTAAGGAAACAGAGCTTTGGGAACATATTCTCATGGGTTGGTTTCTTCTTTCTCTTCTGATGGTGAGTCCTCAACATTCACAGGTACAATTTGATTTTCTTTTGTCACTGGCATCTCCACTTTGTTGTCGACTTCTTTTTCTTTTCGTAAAGTCATGACTGCTTTGACCTCTCCATGCTGCTGTGCTGAACTGGTACTTGCTTCATGTACTCCTTTAAGATTAGGCACTGGTTGACTTGGAAACTTACCTTTCTCAACAGTCGTTGCCAAGGTTTGAACTGAAGAATCAAGCTGTCCCACCATCTTCTCGAGGCTTGAAACTAATTGTGCTTGTAAGTTGAAGCCTGCTCTCATCTCATTTCATAGTCCATCAATGGTGCGGTTTTGTTGCTCAATCGTAGAGTGAGTAACATTCTTAAAATTCTAGAATGCATCCTCCCATGGTTTGGGTTGAGAGTAGTTCTGGTTCTGATTGTATGGTCTAAATGGTGGCTGAAAGTCTTGAGGAATTTGAGGAATCGGTTGCATTGGTGGAGCTGGAGCTGCTGGTTCATTCTGTTGGAATCCTTGAGACCATGAAAAATTGGGGTGGTCTCTCCATCCAGGATTATATGTGTTGGAGTATGGGTTGTAATTAGATGGTTTTCTCATTAAACCTATGGCATTGGCTTGATCTGAATATGAGTCATGGTCATGTGGCTCTGTTGGTTTAGCAGTCATTAACGATGGTATTTGTCGAGAGAGACATTCAATTATCTCCTTGACTTCTTTAATTTCTGAACTTGACCCACAAATGTGAACCTCATTTACTCCCTTAATTCTTCTAGTATTCCTGAGTGATCGATTCCGTTATTGGGAATTATCCACTTGTCGCTGGAAGAATTCCCAAATCTCTGATGCACTTTTTGACATTAGCTCTCCTCCACTTGTTGCCATTAGCTATTCTTGCACATTCGGCAATAATCCCTCCAAAAAGTATTAGCATTGGTGCCATTTCTCGTACCCATGATGTGGACACTTCAAGAGTAACCCATTGAATCGCTCCCATATTTCGAAAAACTGCTCGTCTTTTTTCTGGGTAAACTCTGAAATTTCCCTGCGAATAGCATTGATTTTATGCACTGGGAAATATTTATTCAAAAATTTTGTTACCATTTGTTCCCATGATGAAATGCTATTAGCAGGCAATGTATTGAGCCATGAACGAGCTATTTCCTTTAAAGAAAATGGGAATAGTCTAAGTTTAACATCATCATCTGAAAAATTATCATATCTAAATGTTTGACAAACAGCATGAAAATCATTCAAATGATTATATGAGTCATCATTTTCTAGGCCATAGAATGTTGGGAGACAATTTAGCACACTAGGTTTTAATTCAAAACTCCTAGTAGCTACATTTGGGTATCTTATACATGATATGCTCAAATTAGCTAAGGGACTAAAATAGTCCTTAAATGGGCTCTCCTGTGGTGCTTGTTGTTGCTGCAAATCCATTTTATTTTTAACGTGTTTGTGTGTGCCCAATATTTTTTCTAGTTCAAGGTCTATAGGTTCAAGATTATGTAATAATGACCTACGACCATGCATGCAAAGAACAAAAAATAAATGGAAACAAAACGAATAAAAATAAAGAAAAATGAGAAATTACAATACTAACCTTATCGCGCTATTACAACCTTACTATAAAAATACACAAAAACATACGTGAAATAAATTAACTAAAAAAAATTAGTAAGATAAACAAAAATTACAAAGAAGAAAAAAATAACTTGAAAATTAAATTACATAATTTTAAAGAAGAGAAAAGAAATACTAACCTCTAAATACAGATTCACTTTTTTTTCCTTTTTTTTAATAAGAAAAAAATACAAGAAAACAAATAAAAGAAATTATTCACAAAAATTAATTTTACAAATTAAAATAACTTACCTCCCCGACAACGGCGCCAAAAACTTGTTGTGCAAATTTTATTGAACTCGCAAGTGCACAAATCTATTGTAGTATAGATCAATGGTGACGAGTGTCGATCCCACGAGGAGGTGGATTTTAATTATATGTAGAATTAATTTTGTATGAAGGTGGTTGGATTTGTGGTGAAAGTGACTTAGATTATCCTAAAATTGGAATTGAAATGGCGAGAATCAATTGAAGAGAAATCTATTGAAATGACGTACTTGGGTATCTGGATCCGTATTAACGTGCACCATGGGCTAATATTCCTTATTAATGCCAATTAAATCATGAGGGGGGAATCCACACCTCATGAACCACACTCTAATAAATATAGTGCTAAGGCTTATCGTGTCAAATAATAATAACCTTGTACAAGGGAGCCGGTGAAACCAGGGCGGTATCTAGACAAGCTTATTATTATTTGTCGACGAGAAGTCAAAACATCCATAAAAACTAGAGGGGAAGAGAAAATAAATTTACCAAATAAAGTCCATGACACATGTTGAGACTTTGCCTTCAACCCAAGCTTGAAAGAAAATTAACTACTCATAATTGAACTAGGGGCAAAATAGGAATTTATTAAAATACATAGAAAATACAAGATGGAGAAGGAATTACAAAAAATGGATTCAGAGATATCAAATTAGGGGGGAGGCCCCCTTTTTATAGATACATTGAGTAAATCATGGCCATCGGATTAAAAACAGTTTGGACGATCAGGATTGTGCCACGTCATCAGTCAACAGTACGCAGTTTGAACAGTGACACGGTTTGCCCCGGGTTGAACAGTAACGCGGTTTGGTTGAAAATAATCCTATGTATGTGCATGTACCGTACGCGTAATTTTTGGTCCACTAACATACTGCCACGTCACCAATCAACAGTGTATAAGAATTTTAGTCTAACAGGATTGTGACACATCATCAGTCAATACCACATCATCGGTCAGTGCCACGTCATCGATCCATCTATGTGAACAGTGTCGTGAACAGTAACGTAGACAGTACCGTACATGTAAACAGTGCCATTTTTCATTTTATGCTCTTCTTAAGGTTTTCGACCGTCCTGAGTTCAAAAGTAATATCCGTTTTGCCGTCTGATCTCTCGTTCATTGTGAAATGATTATGATGCCCCTAAAATACATAAAATACTTAATTATAATACAACACACATAATTAAATGACAAGAAACTTAAATACATAAAAGTAAGGGTGTTAGTAAAACTTGAAGTGTAAAATGACGATTTTCTCCTTTATAAATATACATTTTCTAATACTCAACACCCAACCTTGCTGAAATAGGTAACTTTGTGTGTAGGAACTCTCATTTTGGTAGGAATAACTGCATTTATCATATACACTAAAGAGAAGGGAGTCTCCTATGTTAAGATGTTCTTCATAGTGCGGTATGCTTATAAGACCTTGGCCAGTCCTCTATCCATGATCATTTCTTGTCCTCTAGCTTATTCTTCAAGAGGTCCTTGACAGTCTTGTTGATCGCTTGTACCTGCCCATCTGCTTAAGGGTAAGCTGGGAAGGTGAAGCGATTGGCAATTCCTAGATTAATGCAAAATTTTTAGGACCTTTAATTGTCAATCTCAGTCCCATTGTCTGGGATGATCCCCTAAGGAATCTCAAAATAGCACTGGATATTCTTCCAAATGAAGTTGGTGATCTTTTTCTTGATGATGTGGGCCAAAGGCATAACTTCTACCTACTTAGTGAAATAGTCAATATCTACGATCGCATATTTCACTTGCCTATTTCTCGTAGGCATGGGTCCAATGAGATCGACCTCCCACATAAGGGTTCTTCCTTGTAGACTTTCTGTAGACTATGGCAGAATTTGAAAAAATAGAGTTATCTTTATCCTGTAGTTTTTTTTATATAATATGTTTCTATTTACTTTTTTTTTTTCAAATTTATCCTTAGAATAAAAGGCTTTGTTAAGATAAAATTCCTAGTCTATGTTAGCTTCAAGCCTATATATATTCTTGTAATTAGTTGATTAATATAGAATAAAAAAGTGCAGTGTTTACTGTTTCCTTCCTATATCTTGTTACATGGTATCAGAGCAAGGTTTTTAGTTGAAGGAAACCATGGTAAAAACAGCCATAACTGGTACAAGTAAGAGTATTGACTTTTCGAAATCTGCTGAAACATCTCAGATTTCTTCTCAGTCAACTCCTACAATTGTTCCCACTGTAATTATTGAAAATACATCACTTCAAATCACATCCTACAAACTCAACAGAAAGAACTTTCTTCAATGGTCTCGTTCTGTTTAAATGGTAATTCGAGGGCGTGGAAAACTTGGCTATCTTCTTGGACAAAAACAAAGGCCAAATGAAAATGATCCTGCATTTCAAACACGGGATGCTGAAAATTCTATCGTGGCATGGCTGATCAACTCAATAGAACCAAACATCGGGCAAACATATTTATTTTACCAAACAGTTGTTGAACTGTAGGAAGCTGTCAAATAAGTTTTCTTGGATTTGGAAAATTCATCACAGATGTTTGATTTGAGGAATATGGCTCGTAACTTGAAACAAGGTCACATGGATGTAACCCATTATTTTAAAGGTAATAAGCGAAGTCCAAAAGTATTTTAATCTGCAACTGACACTGATTAAAGTTTTCAAAGGGAAGGTTTAAGCAGTGTGATTCCATTATTTACCAAAGAGCAACTTGAGCAGCTTCAAAAACTTTTAACTCCTATATCTTTGTCCTCTTTGTTGGCCCAAAAAGGTATTTTCCCAACAACTTTTCATGCTTCCACTAAGGTTTTTGATCATTGATTTTAGTGCAACAGATTACATGACCGGCTGCATTCATTTTTTCTCATCTTATTCTCCTAGTTCAAGACATTTTAAAGTAAAGATAGTTGATGGTTTACTTTCAGTTGTTACAAGGATGGGAACTATAAATATTACTCCTGGCATATTTCTCAAATTCGTTCTTTATGTTCCTAAATTATCTTGCAATCTACTTTTTGTTAGCAAAATCACTAAAGATCTTAATTGTGTTGTTAATTTTTCGCATTCCTCTTGTAAATTTTAGGACTTAATTTTTGGGTGGAGGATTAGCAGTGCTAGGGAACACGAGGGACTTTACTATTTTGAGGATCTTAACGTGAACAAACAAGCTCATACTACTGACGGTGGATCTCTTTATATGTTTAGGGAACAAGAAATAATATTGTGGAATCGTAGGATAGGTCATCCTAATTTTCCATATTTAAGAAATTTGTTTCCTGAATTATTTCGTAATAAAGATTCTGTTATGTTTCATTGTTAAGTATGCCAACTGGCTAAATATCAGCGTTATTATTTCCCTTTTCAATCATACAAACCTTCTAGACCTTTGTAATGATTCATAGTGACATATGGGGACCTTCTCGTGTCTCAAACTTTACTGGCAAAATGGTTTCTTACTTTTATTGATGATCACACATGAATATATTGGGTGTATCTATTAAAGGATAAATATAAAGTAGCACAAACCTTTAAAAATTTTCACTTCATAATCCAAACACAATTCTAAGCCAAAGTACATATTTTACGTACTAATAATCCGTGCCTTTGTGGCTGGCTAGGTTCAATTCGTTTATGATTTAGGAATTTAGGGTAGAAGAGGTTTGTCTTTTAAGCTTTTAATTTATTTATATTTAAGTTTTTTTTAAGTGCAATCCGATCGGATTGATTCGAATCTGATCCGATCCGAATCAAATCTGATCGGATTGCAAAATTTCTATCCGATCGGATTTAGAGGTCAATCCGAATCCGATCTGAACATATTCGGATCGGATTGACTTGAATCTGATCAGATGCCCACCCCTAATTTATACCCCTATAGACCACTTTTTTTCAATTGATTAATGAATGAGAATGTATGTAGTCTTTTGAATACTATTATGGATAAATCATTTTATTATTGTACAATTACTACAAAAAGAAAATATAAAAATGGGCTATTGGAAACGACACAAATAAATAATAAAATATTCTATTAAATTTTTTTGTCACCAATCACGTTAAATTGTGATTGCGGAAATCAAAGTAACTTAACAATAGCATTTCACTAATTTGTGATAAATAATAATGCCACAAAATGTTATTACCACATCGTATACCATGTGTGCAAGACTTCTACCTGCGTAACATGTCAAATACCATGCATATTGCCATGTTATTCATCACATAAATATAAACAATTCCAGAGAAGATCAAGGTGGGCCAACCTTGCCACCTTAAAGTAGCCAAGAAGGATGTCATATAGAATAAAATGTTACTGCATGTCAGCCACCGCTTGTGCAGTTGTGCTTTTGTTGCTTATGTGTAATGACTTATGGTAGTCGAATACAATTTTGTGACAGAAATGCCTTGTCACCCATTCTCACTGGGGCTTCATTGATGGAATTTTCTATTACACAATATGGATCTGTGTTGGTGGAGAAGAGGTCAGGGAATGATTGATTTGTCAAATATTATGAGTAATTGGAAGATTGGCTACTATTTTCCATTCTTGTTGAAGTGGGCCTTTACTATTTTCCAAATATTGATACATGTAATTGCTTTATATACTTCTTATTGTCATACGTGTAATTGATTTCTATACTTGTTCTTATTGTCTTTCCTTCGTATAAATAAGAAACACATCCTCTCCTCTTCTCCTGTGCACATAGGCTGCTTCATTGGCAGCCGAAACCGTAATACGTAAATCATTGAGTATTGTGTTGTCACTTTTATAATATATTTTGCTATATGGTATCTGAGAAGCAAATTGTTCCACCTTTACTTTCAATTGAATGAGCATATTATTTTCCAAATCAACTGACCTCTAATTAATTTAGGTAAAGTTGTTTAAAACTTGTTTGTTTGTTGTTCTAATGGCGAAAAGAGATCCAAATCCTGGTTTGAAACTATCTTCAGTTGCTTTAAATGGTTCAAGGTTTGCTCCTCGGTCAAGGGTTGTTACTTTGTCTGTTGGTGGAAAAAGAAAATTAAGTTACACTAATGGTAACTCTAATTTATCTTAATTCTAAATAACTAAAATATGAGGATTTGATTACTAATAACCAACTTGGTAGATCTTAGTTTCTCAATTCCATGAGCTTCATATTGCAAATATTTTCACATTCTATAATTTGCAAAAGAATTGTGGGACTCTATATCTGAATTACATGTTAGCAACAATAACAGTGCACATGTTTTTGAAATTAAAATGTGCGATTAATATAGCTGAGCCATGTGATAAAACTTTCGGTGACCATTTAGGTCATCTTTAAAAATTATGGGATGAACTAAAAATGTATCATTGTTTTATTACTGACCTGTAGTGTTGCAGTGAAAAATGGAAGAAGACAATTTTCTCTTTACTTAGCAGTTAGAATATGAAAATCCGAGGAGCAACATTCTCATGGCACTACTAGAAAAATGGTCTTTACTGACTTTAGAATAGTGTCAGAAATTACTTTCACTGACACTTGTTAATTATGTCAGTAATCTGGGGGTTAGAAAAATAGTGACACTTGTAAGTGGTGTCAGTGATTACTATTACTACAGTATCACCGATATTATGACACCATAGTGTTAGTAGTTATTGATATTTTATTAGTGTCTATGATTACTGTTACCATGGTATCACTAGTTAATTTATTTTTTAAAAAATAAAAAATTGAATTGGATCATTGCCTATTGATTTATTGGTAAAATTAAAAGCACCACAAAATAACAAAAAGAAATTGATTTATATCACAAAATTTTTCATTTCACATTTAAATATTATTAGTATATATTACAAATTCAACTTCAATAGCCAAAATATGAGATATCCTACTCTCATAACTAAATAATCTAAATTCAATACATAAAAATTTCTACCATCCAATCAAATGCCTACTACTTGTGGCTAAATTTAATAAATCTAGAAGCTAAATTGAGAATGATGACTGTCTTTCACTATTTGAATATGAGTAGTATAATTGTGTTATCACACCAGCAGCTTCTCCATTCAATAGACTGTATGGATTAGGATACAAGTGAAGTTGAGGAATAAACACTTCAAACACATTGAGCAAATCTGCATACATGGAAAAGGGAGAAAAAATTAGCTGTCAATCCCCAACCATTAGAGAAACAATGGTTAATATAAATAAATCTATTTTGTTCTAAAGAAAAAAGATTCATACACTATTTATAAGTAAACTCAGTTATTTCAAAGAAAAATTAGTGAACAAGGAAGTTGTAGTTTATTTCCTTAAAAATACCAAAGAAATACAGTTTATTCAACTACAGATATATATAAGAAAAAAGGGAGTCAATGATTATTCTCTTTTGGTAAGGTTATTTATAATATGTTAATGACTTTAAGTAGAGTAAGAACGATAACTAGATAAAAATACAATTACTTGTTGAAAATTAGTCACTAGATTCCCAGTAACTACATCATAATGTTGAGCAATTTATTACTAAGGCATCAGCCAAGTAGTTAGTGTAGGGACTGACTTCATTCATTCCCTTAAAGAAATCCAATAACCTTGCTGCCTCCTTATTTATATGCATACTTCCAATGTTTAATTATTTTGCTGCAGAGAAAGAAAGTTAATAGAAATGACAAACTGATAGCGTTTCTGCAATTTTCAGATAATCACACAGAGCATTTCTTTTATAAATTAACCGTCTACTTGATCGATTAAGCACATTCTTGTTAATTTCCTTAAACTTCTCTATTTTATTTAATAACTTAATTTCAACCTTCATCACTAGGAAAAAAATTAAAAAAAAATTAAAAAAAAACACTTTCGCAGTGGTGAAGGAGATGGCTAAATATATGCACAGCAGAAAAAGAAAAATCCGCCCTATTGACTTGGAGGGTCGTATTAATTTAATTGGCCTTGCGGGTAGCAGATAATTTTCGAGCTATTATGCTTAAGTGCTCTATGACCATGTAGTTCCTTTAATTTAGTGAAAGCGAGCTGAAAAACGAAGCAATTGAACAAAGCTTAATTAATGACTAAAAAGATTCCCTAAAGATTTGTCACGGTGACATGAATAGATAAGACGCGAATAAAAAAAATTTATCAACTTCTTTTCCTTTTTATATTATTTAAAATAAATTAAAGCTAATAATAATTATTTCTATGTAATTTATAGAGGCGATTGCTCCCATTATTGAAAACCCAGAACGAAAGAGGTATGTGGGACAATTAAATAATAAAACCAGATTCCTAAAAATAATTAAGTAGAGATTTGTGTGTAAGTCAAAATTGTCTACGAAAAACTACAATAGTAATTGGTACTTAAGTACATATTTATAAAATTTAAGATACTTAATACATTAGATTGATATTTTCCAATTTTTAACAACACATATTTCCTGAACAAATTATGAAGTTACAGAAGCAAGAGCTAGAAAAGAATTCAATAAAATACCATAGCCCTGAAGCCTCTCCCAAGGGCATTGATTGTGTAAATTGCAACCCAAAAATTGTTTGAAACCTCCGCCCAGGAAGGCGGGGATGCAGTAATGAACAACCATGAGATAACTTAGTATCTATTCTAGTAGGTTCTGCGTCTGAACTAGTTGTAGTCGGGTAAACCTTGAATTGGACCCATTGTAGCAATTGCGATATCCCTATCGTAAATAAATATGTTTACAACGCGCTTGACAGTGCTTGCATCTACGAAGTCTATCCTAGCAAAAAATTCAGCAAATGGGATTCTTTTAACAACACATATGAATGAACAACATATTAAAATTTGAGGTTATTCTAATATTATTATGCTGGCGTTTTGTAAGATCAAAAGATAATAAATAGTTATGTCAAAAGAACTTGCTGCAGAGCAGCAGAGTTTAAAAAATCATTAAAAATAACCTGCAAGTTCAATCAACATAAAATTTTTCAGATTTGAAGTATGCATATAGAACTTTAGTTTCTCCGAATTTCAGCTCATTCAAACACGTTTAGACTATTGTTTTGCACCACCAAACATGATACATGAGTAATTTATGAAAGATTGGACAGCAACCAACCATTTTAAAAAATCGATTAAAAATCAGTTATAGACCCAATTCATTCCAAAATTTCCAGAACTGAAACATACACATTTAACTTTAATTATTTCAAACATATGGTAAAGTTTGGACAAAATATTTCAATAATTTAAGAGTTCATTCCAAAATCATTACTTATAAACAAGTCTTATGATTTTGGCCATTAGTCATATAAATATAAATAAGAAAATTAAACAACTGAAGTAGATATTGCCTTATTATGAACATATATATAAATAAGTCAAATCTAATATTGCCTTAGTAATGAACTAAAGAAACAAAATTCTGTTTTGCACTGTAAACAAATCCATTAAAGAAATGATAAAGACACCTCATTTCTCAACCTAAGCCACATACTTCAAACTTTTCCTTTGTAAAAGCATCTATTTGATAGTTTGTAATAAGTAATCATCCAATGAGACTATTTATATCAAATAAAAATTGAAATTTATTCGATATGAACAAAACTAAAAAATAACAACAAAAAAAAATGAAAAGATTACTTTTGAAAAAAAAAACTAATAACACATGAACAAATGGTTAATAAGCAATAAGTTATATCAACATAGAACCACTATGAACCAATATAAACCATCAATTTTAGCATAATCATGCTGCTCTTAAGAATTCCCAAATTAGAAAATTTTAGGGTTTTAGTGTAAAAAATGTTTAATCTCGTTCATCAGTGAAATAAAGTTAACCTTATAGTGACGATCACCCTAAACACAATATTTTCCAAAGTAGATATAATGAAGGCTATTTGGTGCCAATAAAAGAAAAAAAAAGCAGCAGAGAAAAAAACACAATAAAAGCTAAATCTTTACCTTCTTGTTTCTTCCAAGTAGCCAAAGAAACATAGAAGCTCTTCTCCAAATCACTTATTTAAACCAAAAAGAACAATTAAAACAAAAAAAAACTCAAGATCTAATGACAATAAGAGAGACCCGAAATCATAAAATAAGAAAAGAAACAAGAAGTTAGGATTTTGAAGGCACATGGTGAACTTGTGCCACCCGTTTGACAGGATCATGGCTGAGCACTTTTTGACAATATGAATGTTAGGGATTTTTCCAGATCTGGGGAGCTTAGGAGGGAACGAATACTTTGGTAGAGGGAGTTGAAAAGTTGTATTTTGGATAAGATAAGACTTGTCCATTTGTTTTGTTTTTATCCACTCAAAAAGCACAACTCTAAAAAAATTAAAAATAATTCGTAGCCTAGTGGTCTTTTGATTCAATGTAGAAGCTCTAGGTTTAAGAGGTCTTGGGTTCGAATTCGGACTAAAACAAAATTAGAATGATAATTTTTAATTGCTGATACCTAAGCGTCATTGATTGCTATTACTAAAGCTATTGATACTTCAGTATTAGTAATTAGTGATACATATCTGTTAAACGCGGAAAATAATCCAAATATATGTATATACTAATACTTTTAAATAAAGTGTCAGAACACAAGTATCAGTAAAGACCATTTTTTTAGTAGTGTGGCCCCAAGAGCTTCCTATTTTTTCCATTGTTTGTCAAACTATTAATGAGATGAAACTCTTAAAAAGACCATGAATGATGATCTGAAAGTTGCTTCTAAAAAAATCAGAATCACATGTGCTTGTGGCTTTAAAAAATGACTAAAAAGAGGAGTAGGGGAAGAACAATCGCAATAAATGAAAAGGGGAAGATACAAGGATTTGTATCCACAACTCAAGACTAGTTTAGAAAAAAAAAAAAAAAAAGGACCATGCTGATGTTGCAAATACCTCAATCTCAATGAATCAGCTTAGTCATCTCCGCCAACAAATTAGTAAGTCCATGACATCTAAAATTGGTCAATTGACTTCTACTCATGTTTCAGGCAACCTACCAGCTTATCTTGCTTCTTCTTATAATACTTCATGGATAATTGATTCTGGAGCCACAGATCACATGTCCAATAAATTTAGCCCTATGCATGAGGTATCTATTACAAATGGAGCCACTATTCTAGTATCTAGAAATGGAAAAATAAACTTCTCTCCTCAAAGTTTCACCTCTAATGTTCTTGTTGTTCCTTCATTTCTATTGGAAAAATTACTAATTCTTTGAACTTTGATGTTATCTTTTCTCCATCATCCATATATTTGGGGTCAAAAAACAAGGATGATTGGTGAGGAAATTAATTCGCATGGAAGATATTTATTAAATACAACCAATAAAGCTTATCATATAAAAAAAGTGAAGAAGGTCATGTCTTAGGCAAACAAATTAGACATCCTTCAGATCACGTTTTTTCAAGCCTTTTTCCTTGTATTTATGTTAAGTGTTCGTGATGTTTGTTAATTTGTAAAACAAACTCATATTTACCTTTTAATAAGTCTTTATCTTTGCCTTCTAAGTTATTTGAGCTGATTCATTCTAGTTTGTGGGGTCCTGGACCTATTGATTCTTATGATGAGTAAAAATATTGTCTTGTTTTTCAATGATAAATCTCGTGCTACTTGGTTAACTTTTGTTGAAATCAAAGACAGAGGTTTTGCTTTAAAGAATTCTATGTAATGGTAATTAATCAATTTGATGACAAGATAAAATCTTTCAGGTCTGGTAATAAAACCTTTGCAACCATGGGATTATTCATGAGACAAGTTGTGTGGGTATGCCACAACAAAATGGTGTGCCAGAAAGAAAAAGTAAACATATTCTAGAAACTACAAGGGTCTTATGTTGCAAATGAATGTTCCAAAGAACTATAAGTCATATGGTTTTCTAACGGCAACATATTTGATTAATCATCTTCCTAGTCGAGTGCTTAAATATAAGTCTTTATTGGAAACACTACAAGAAAACATGCAATAGATGACAGACAATTTATGACAGATTATATGCAAAATGGCTTATATCATAAAATGACGACAGACTCGTGATAGAATTTTTAATCTATCATACGACAGGCTTGTGATTGAAATATTTACTATCATGGATTTATGATGGTTTTATAATAGGATTATTTTCTATCATAAACTTATGATAGAATAATGATAGAAATTTAATCTATCAAGAAATAATGATAGAAAAACGACCTTGGCCATTTTTTTTACCCAAATTTGATGTATTATTTTATTTAAAAAACAAAAGTGGCGTTTTAATAATTAAAAAAAATCACCAGCAAAATTGTACAGTTTTGGTACTTTCAACTTTCTTTCTTTTTTTCTAAGTGTTAAACATTCACAACACTTAGAAATCAAAACCCCTAAGTGCTATTTGTCTTGTTCGTTCGTGTCGTTCACAAACCCTTTGTCTGAAACCCCTTATTCTTGTTGTTCTTCTACCATTCACACGCTATCGTTGCTGTCATACTTGATCATTCTTCTTGTTCAATTATCAGTCTCCTTCCTTTTAAGTCACAAACCTCTTTAGTTTCGCTTTGGCCCCTAATACTGCCTATCTCTTTTACTTCATTTCAAATTATCCTAATTAAACCATTGTCTCTTCATGTTGAAACTGTACGTCACTACCATTGTAGCATAAAACGCATCAGCCAAGAAAACAAAATTTAGCCAGTTCTCAAGCTAACCCTAACACTCATTTGGTGAATCTTTGGTATTATCTGTCTTGGATATTAGAGGATAAAGATAGATTCATGTGGGTAAAATTGAAGCTTCATGTTCTCTAATATTTTTTTATTAATGAATTATCTGTCTTGTATCGTTAATCTTTGGTTAAACACTTTGTTTTGATTCTTTTTGCATTATCCTTTTTACATAAATATATGTAAAGACTTGACTATGTTGTAAATGTTTTTATCAGATGCACTTTGGTTTCTTCACTTACTTCCCCATTTATCGATATAGTTTTTTTGCGCTTTACGAGGCAAGTAACTTTTTTTCCTATTACTGTATATAACCCATACGCTTATTTGATTGCTCTCTATAATGGGTTTGTTCGTTCCTTCAATATTTTATACCTATGGCTTTGTTGTCGGGTTTAAATTATTAACTACTTTATTTATATTTGTTTAATAACATTTTTTATATTTTGATGGCATTTTGTTTTTGGAAATTAACAGTGTGGGTACAATTCTAAATGAAACTTAGACAAATGTTTGTGCACTGAATGTGACTTGTATAGAACATAAATAGCATTTGCCATTTACTCCTTTTTCATACAAGTTGACATAAAAGGCTCGTTTTTGCCAAAGCAGCTTCTGTAGCTTTCACAAACCTTTCACAAACCAGAGACGTATATTCTGATGGTCAACCCAAATAGAGACTATATCAGTTTGCACTGCTCATGTAAGAAGCTATGTACAAGTGTTCTCCTAGCATAACATATCCGTCCATTTAGCATAAGGCACCCACACAGAACACTAGCTAAGGCTTACCTCACATAGCAACAATTATTCTAGAAACATAGTATGCTCACTCAATATGGACTCCATCTAACTCAGCCTTAGTGTTTGTCTTTTTTCCATATAAAAATTTAAAGCCATTTAAACGACTCTACAAAAGGTCTCACAGGATTAACTAAACTAATCAAAACTTTTAATTTACATAGAAACATCTGAGATTTAGTGATTTATTAAAATTAAAATACTTAATATATTAGGATAAAACTTTCTAGAGCATAGGTAGATCTATGATTATATAACATATTAAAATTTCATGTCATTTCGATATCATTAAGCTAGTGTTTCATAAGATCAAAAATAAAAGAATAGCTCTGTCAAAGGGGCTTACTATTGAAGCAGCAATGTTTGAAAAATCATAAAAGATAAACCACAAGTTCAATTACCATAAAATTTTCCAAATTTGAAATAGACATATTGAAGTTTAATATATCGAAATTTTAGCTTATTTCGATACCATTAGACCATTTGTTTATAACAACAAACATGGTATATACAGAGTTTTTGATAACTTTGGATAGTAGCTGACCAATTTGATGAATTCATTAAAAATCAACTATTAGTTCCAAAATCTCCATACTTGAAACACACATATTCAACTTTAATTACTCAAAATTTCAAGTCAATCAAGTATAGCTTAGTCACATTTTGAAACAATAAAACTTACCATAACAGTCTAATAATCCATAAATTTTCTAGAGAATCTGTAAACCATTTATCATCCTTTCACTTCAATAATCAATTTTCCAACAACTTAAACATCACCAAATCACATGCTTAAAGCAATATTAGATATGTGAAACAAACAAAAGCCTTGCTTTTCAGTTCTAAAACAAAAACATTACTAAATCATATCGCTTGAGATAATTCGATCACTCTTAGGACTTTGACCATGTTTACAGTGTCAAAGATAATTAGTAGAATAATTTTTTTAATATTATAGTGTTATAGATCTCAAATAGTCTATGTGATGTTGGACCAAACATGTGATCGTGATATTTTTTTGGACTTAATTCTGATTCATATTAGAACAAAATTTAGATATCCATGATATCCATGTGCCAAGAAAAATTTAGTTTATGTATTCTTCCATATGTTTTTCATTTGTTTTTGGATGCTTTCCATCTTTATTTGTTTATGTTGCTGCAAGGGTATTTAAGTCATTGTTAATTTGTACCTTGCTTACATGCATTCGTAATATATTCTCATTTTTTATTATAATGTAACTTTCTTAATATGTCATATCAGATCTAATTGAAACTAAAAATGGATAAGTCATGGATGAATTATAGTAAAACGGCAAAAAAGTTTGAAGATGGGGTTGAAAAATTTATGAAGTTTGCTATTGCTAATACTAAAGGCAGTAGCGTCATAAGATGTCTGAGTACTAAATGTATGAATTTATCGTTTCGTACAGATAAAGTTGTTCGTGAACATTTGTCTTTTCATGGGTTTGATGTCTCTTACACAACCTGGAGTTGACATGGGGAAGACGTCTATGACACACCACTTCTTAATGTAAAAGTAGATGTTTAGTTTGAGTTTTCGTAACATAGTAAATATGGTTAATAATGCTTATATGGATTGTACTGCAGATTAAAGAACTTCTAGAACAGGCTGAGAAGCCTTTGTATCCAGGATGCACAAATTTCACTAAGTTAGGCACTTTAGTTAGCTTGTTCAATATAAAAGGTTAATTTAGGTGGTCTGAAACAAGTTTTACTGAGTTATTAGGTCTTCTAGCCAAGTTGCTACCTAAAAGTAATGAAATTCTTGTGTTTATGTATGAGGCCAAAAAGACAATGTCCGCTTTAGGCTTAGAATATGTGAAAATACATGCTTGCCCAAATGACTGCATACTCTATAGAGAAGAGTATGAAGGGCTCTCTGAGTGCCTTAGTTATGGTTTATTTAGATGGGAAAAAAAAGGGATGGTAGTGGTGACCATTATAGGAAAGTTGTTCCTACGAAGCTTTTATGGTCTTTTTCGCCTATACCTAGATTTAAGTGCACGTTTCAGTTCTCACAAAATGCCAAAGACTTGACTTGACATGCAAATGAGAGAGTCAATGATGGTAAGCTCTGACATCCAACAAGCTCACCATCATGGAAATTAGTAAATAACAAATAGCCAACTTTTGCATTAGATCTTAAAAATTTTAGGCTTGCCTTATCAGCTAATGGAATAAATCCACATAACTCCCTTAGTAGTACATATAGTTATTGGCCAGTTGTTCTTGTAATGTATAATCTTCCTTCATGATTGTCTATGAAATGGAATTCATGATGCTATCCATATTGATTTCTAGTCCTCAACAACCGGGCAACGACATTGATGTGTACTTGGCACCTCTAATAGAACATTTGTAAACTTTGTGGGAAGTTGGGGTTAAGGCTTATGATGCCTATAGAAATGAGTTCTTTAATTTACGGGCTGTGCTATTATATACTATGAATGACTTTTCTGCATATGGAAATCTAGTTGGTCGCATTGTTAAAGAATATAATGCTTGTCCATATTGTGGTGTAGACACTACTAAATGTAGATTTAAATATAGTGGCAAAAATGCATGTATCGGTCACCGTCGTTGGCTTCCTCATGGTCATGAATTTCGTGACCAATATAAAGCTCTTAACAACACAATAGAGAGAGAATTTGCTCCCGCATATGGTGGAAAAAAATCAATATTCTATAATTTAGAGTTTTGGAAACGTTTACTCGTGCATCATCAATTAAATGTTATGCACATTGAAAAGAAAGTGTGCGAGAGCATTTATGGAACACTACTCCACAATTTAGAAAAGACCAAAGATGGTCTTAAGTAAAGGAATAATCTTGTGGTCATGAAAATTAAAGATGAACTAGCACAATCTTTAAAAAATAATAAGTGCATCTTCCTTCTCGCAACTTGTTACACATTAATTAGAGATGAAAAGGCAAGGTTCTGCAAAGTTTTGAAAAGTATTAAGGTTCCTATTGGATATTCCTCAAAGTTTAGAAATCTGCTGTCAATAAAGGTGCGCTTGTTCTTCAGGGCCACATGACTACCATGTTTTTATGCAACAACTTCTACCTATTGCCATTAGGTGTGTCTTTCCAAAGCATATGAAAGAAGCTATGATCAGGCTATGTTTCTTTTTTAATTTTTTTATGTTCCAATATGGTTGATGTGACAACATTAGATAAATTACAGACAGACCATGTGGTGACTTTATGCTTGTTAGAAAAATATTTTCCTCCCTCTCTCTTTGATATTATAGTGCACTTGACTGTACATTTAGTCAATAAAGTTAGACTATATGGCCCAGTTTATTTTTAGTTGATGTATCATTTCAAGAAATACATGAAAATTCTTAAAAGTTATGTCCGAAACTGCAATGTCCTGAGGGTTGTATAGCAGAGAGTTATATTGCAGAAGAAGCATTAGAATTTTGTGTAGAATATATGTGAAACATGTGTATAGTTGAGGTTCCACTTGGACATGTGCAAAACCTATCAAAAGATAAGTTATTGTGTGGTGGGGAAGTAGTACAAATTCCCTCAAATTCGCTAGATCAAGCACACTTGTACATCTTGCATAACATACAAGAAGTAGTACCATACATTAGGTAATTTGCTTAATTTCTTCTAATTAAATCTATATATTTTATTTTCTAATCTAAAAAACTAATTTTTCATGTTCTGAATCTTTAGTGACCACATGGATTGGCTTGAAACATGTTATCCACATTAAAATAACAAATGATTGCAAGACAAACACAACCGTGCATTTGTCGATTGGACATTTGCCAATTGGTTAACTAATAAGGTTAAAGCATATATATCATTAATTTTCACAAAGTTTCTCAACCCCTTTTTCTCCCCACCTAACGAAGATATTTATTTATCGTTTTTATCTTACTAGGTATATGACTTAATTGAAAAGAGTGATCATGTGTCAGATATCTTACATTGGTTATCACAGAGGCCTCTTCCTTTTGTAACTAAACATAATGGTTACGACATCAATGGTTTCCATTTTGTTAGACAAGATCGAGACTCAAGTCGAGTAACTCAAAATAATAAAGTTAGTGTAGTTGCTTTTGAAATATGTGACATAACATATTATAGAGTTATGGATGAGATTTGTGTACTTGACTATCATTTGTTAAAAGTCCTTGTATTGAAGTGTGATTGGGTTCAAAATAGTTGTGTCATGAAGGATGAGCTTGAATTCATCTTAATAGACTTAAACAAATTAGGATATAAATCTGATCTATTTATATCGACTTCTCAAGCTAAAGAAGTATTTTATGGAAATGATCAACTTCAAACAAAGTGGTCTATTGTATGTAATATGCCTACTAGAAGTAATCCCAATAAAATCAATGAAGATGAGGTTAATACTGTAACAAAATATCCTCCATTCACTAGAGAATTACCAACTAATGATTTGTTATAATCTGCTAACAGCGATCAAGCGATCTATGCAAGTAACAGCAAAGAGGGAATTTAGGTTACAAATTGATTAACTTCTTGCAGTAAGTGTTTTTTTTTAACTATTTACTATCTGTTATTTTTGGGTTACAAATTGATATGATATTAAATTGATTAGCTTTTTGTTCCTGCATTTGATTGGTTATCTAATAGGTTGATAAAATCATTTAACTAATGTTGCTCATTTGTTTATTTTAAGGCAGTAATATGGCTAAGGGAAAATATATTGTGGTTGATGGTGCTTCTGATCAAAATTTGGAAAATGATTACCACGACTTATTTGCCAATAACGTTGATTTAAAAGATGTAGATGTTGAGGCTAATTTGGATGGTATTGCTAAGTTGGATGGTGGTGAGATGGATGGAATTCAGTTTGGTGGAGATGATTTTGATTGTGTTGATTTAGGTGGAGTTGATTTAGATGACACTGAGGGAGATGGTGCTAATTTGGTTGCTCTTGATGTTTATGTTTCTAAAAGTAGTAACTGTAGGAGAGGTATGAATATGGGTGCTAGGTAAAATAAAAGACTTAAAAGAAAAAAAAAAGAAAGATAGTCGTGCAATACGATGAAATGGGTGTTCCTGCCGAGGATGAACCCACTGAGTTGGCTTCCTTTCTTGGGGTATTAGCTCGCGCATCAGTTTCAATTCTTTATTCCGATTGGTGTAAAGTTCCTTTAGAGACAAATGAGTGTTTATAGAAATCAGTTCTACCAATTCTTGAAAAGCTTGTTGCATTTTACTTGAAGCTTTTCTTGTCATTTTTCATTATTAGTTGTATGATTTCTATTTTTATTAATTGACACTTAAACAATCTTCCTCTATATTTAGAGTCGTTTCATTGTTCATCTTAGAAGTAGAAAGCTAGTAATACAATCAATTGGAACAACATTTCTAAACTTCAAGTATATGCTGAAAAAAACTTTATCTAGAAGTTCATAAATGATAAAAAGAAATTGTATACACCCTCAATTGATTGCCCCCAAATAAAGCGGCTAGTTTAGATAAAGTTTGGCAATGAACATTTGTCTGAATCATTTGAAGCAAGTATTCTAAAGTTAAGACAAGCAATATGTTGATAGTTACATCATATTTACCTTATATTAAAATGATGTTTCTTCTTTTGCAGAAAACCAGTCATGTCAATAAGAATACGTGAGCTTTGAACATGTATTATCACCACCTTAGTCGAAAAGGATATGTAGGATTAATGAAAGAAATTGTAAGTGTATATATATCGATATAAAGGGTACTTTTAACTATTAAATATTTTACTAGTTAACCAATCTAATTTCTTTATCGAAGTAGGCAATGCAGAATTGAGTCTTTCTAAAGACTTAATTGATAGGAATGAGCTATGAAAGAGAGCTTAGATGCTAAAGGATGGAGGATACGACCTTGACACTTAACAAGTCATTAAGAAATTGGTAATCAAGTTTAACTAGAACAAAAATTGTTATTATTTTAGATTTATTCTTATTTAATAATATTAGTTTCTTTATAGTGGGGTGTTAGGAAACGCTAAAGGAGGACTAAAAGGACTCTTTGACTTCGGATGCAAGAAATGACTTACTTACACAAGTATTGGGAAAGCTTTCTCGAACTGATCATATGCAATGCCTGGACAAATTTATATATGCTTCTATGTACTTTCATACCATTCGTGGACCTATCCGAAGTGAGAGAGAGGGGGACCTGGAGCTTTGAAAAAATCAGTTGATGATTAGTTATAAGAAATTTGTAGAGAATTAAAGAGGACACCTCGCCATTCAAATGTAGGAAGTTCCACTTTCCCATATAATAAAGTCAATGATAATGACAGTGAGGGCTATGTACATTAGGTTATTTTATTTATAAAATTAACTAAATTTTTCTTGGTTTAAGATACTTTTCCTTGTATATCTCCCACTTAATAAATTTTAATTTACTTACCTTTTACTGATAATGCCAACATGAGCTGGATAATTTGGGCAAGTCAGCCGAGAAGAAGAGGAAATGAAAGTCTAGTCAAAAGGAAGAACAACCTAAAGCATCAACATTGAGAAAATGGGGAGAAGATTAGAAGAAAGAAGAGACACCAAAAAACACTATTGCTGCCATTTCGATGAAGTCTTCTGCCATTTGGATGAAGTCAGCCAAAAATGATGATTACAATAACGATGGTGAAGAAGATGCACAGAAAGTTAGTTTATTTATAAAATTAGCTGTATTTTTCTTGGTTTAATATGCTTACTTCCTTGTGTATATACTATTCAATCTAGTTTAATAAACTTACTAGTTCATATAATTAATATTCACAGGAGCTAGATAATTTGGGCAAGTCACTTAGAAACGCTACTACAACCATTTTGAGGAAAAGTCCAAGACTGAATCCTTCAATTCCAAAGGATTATGAAAATGATCAAAGGAAAAGAGTTGGAGACAATAAAAAACAATTGGAGTTTGAATATGCTGATAGGATACGCGAGATTCATCTCGACAGCCAACCAAAAAAGGAACTTTTGAAGAAGAATAAAGCCAAAAAAAATTGTAGTGCAGCCTATGAGAAACATAAGGAGTACAAAACTCAAGCACCAGAATAGTCATTTGATGTTGCAATTATTTGGGAAGTTGTGGCAAAAATATTTACCTGGTGAAAATGATACTGTTCTGACATATATTATTGATGATAATGTATTCCAAAGAGATGCTTGTGCTTATATTGGGAAGAAAGATTGCAATGATTTGTTGTCAATGCAAACGCTAGGAGTGAATGATATTCAAGTATATATGGCGTAAGTTGTTTTATGATTTTCTTTTACACTATTTAATACCAATTTGGTATACTTTTTTTATTGATGCACTGATTTTTTGTTAAGGATGTTGGATTCTACCATTCTGCCAACCAGAAAAGAAATAAAACCATTCGGATTCATGTGTCAAAGTTTGGTTTGCCCAACAAATCCAAACGTTGCAAAAAGATTTCACTCGAAGAGAGTTAAGCATATTCAAGACCACTCGAAAAAGGCCAAAACAGACAACTCATTCTTATATTATACAATCCTTCAGAAGTTTTAATTTTCATCTAAAACTTTTACAACTGCTTCTGAATTCATATAAGTTTTACAGTTGTTTCTTAATTCATGGTTTTGCCTTTGACCTTTTTTTTTTTTGCCTTCTCCTTTTGTAGCTACCACTAGGTATTAGTTGTGTTTAATGTGGTGAAAAAAGAAGTGTTTTATGTGGATCCTATGCAGTCCAGTCCTAAAAATGATTTAGATCAACTCCTTAAAATGTATGTATGCCAATCCATTTCCTGCCATATAGTTTAAGTTTATTCAATATGATTACGAGACAACAATTTAGTTTTTCATACAGTGCCATGGCACTCTTCACATCAGAGGACGGTAAGGAAAAATATAGTTATAATTCTAAGATGAGAATTGTGAAGGTAAAAAAAAATAACTTTATAGCTTACTGATTACATACCTTAACTAAAATGAATGTGTTTTGCAAGAAGATTTTTCTTTTTTTTCTTCATGAACAGGGCTTCGAAACAAAATATTGCAAAATTAAAAGTGTGGCTATTATGTATTAAGGCACATGAAGGAAATAATAGCAAATGTTAGTTCGTTATCAAAGAATGTAAGTTGATGATGTGTCATTATTTTTGAAGTTTGACAATATTAATTCTTACGATTAATAGTTTAATGGAAAGAAAGCATACACTCATAATGAATTAGATGAGGTTCGTTTGGAGTGGGCTAACTATTTTTCCGACATCCTCATTGCATTAGCAAAATGGTTAGTATGAGTTTGAAACTATAAATATTAGTTGTTACAAATTGTTGAAATTGAATTTATAGTATCAAATTATAATGGTTGCTGTTAGGGATTCTAGTGTAGATGTTATGCATTTGATAACATTGAGTATTTTGACTTATTTACATAAACTGGTTTGTTGGGTTTCAGTTGGATTGTTGCTGGGTATGTGCCTAGAATTAGAGTGCTATTGGAAGATGGTGGGTTGCTGGATATGGGTTGGAGTATTGCTGGGTACGTGGCTGGAATTAGAGTGTTAAGAAACTTGGCTTGGTGGCTGGAGTTAAGAGTGTTGGAACCCCTGGAAGTCTTGCATTAATCTTTAAAAGTTTTGTTGAGAAACTGGGCTTGGTGGCTAGAATTTTAGTTGCTTTTGTTGTAGAAGCATTGGAATTTAATAGTCGTTTTATATTTTGAGATGTTTTTTTAAATTTGAGATGTTTTACTATGTATCACATTGGACTTTTTATGTATTTCTTTTGAAATTAAGTTGTTGGATTGAAAGAATGTTGAGTAATATTAATTGTTTTCTGGTTTTATTTTTATGATATTTGTTTTATTAATAAACATGAATTTATCAACAAATTATTATAATAATAATATAATTTTTTTAAAAATATTAATTTCTGATGGAAAATATCCATCATAAATTTTGTCATAAATAATTTCCTGACAAAATTCAATAATAAATTTACAAATGGTGATAGAATTTCCCGCCAAAATTTTAAAAAATGGTGCGAAAATTTAAATTTAAATTATTTTTTCCAATTAAAATATTGTGTGATGGATATATGACAACAAAAAACCATCATGAATTCATGACGGATAATTTTTTGTCATAAATTAATAACAGTGATATAGATGACTAAAAAACTATTTTTCATGCCATTTTATGACAATTATTTGCTATCATCTATTGCCTATTTTCCTTTAGTGAAGTCTTAAAAATTTAGAAGCCAAAAATTTCTCATTTACGAGTATTTGGTTGTGTTTGTTATGTTCATCAACAAGCTATACACCCCGATAAATTGAATCCTCGAGTGGCCAGCTATGTATGCTTTGGATGTTCTTTAACAAAAAAAGGGCTACATCTGTTATAATATCCACTCAAAAGATAATAAGGTTTAGTCTGTATTTTTGCTATTTGGCATATGAGGTATGGCTGAGGTGATTTGGGAGGTGAGCTGCGATGATTTAGGAAGGTCAAATATTATGTTTTGTGAAGTAAGCTCGTGGGATTTAGCTTAGAGAATTGATGTGGGAAGCTCAAGAAAGCTTCAAGGATATCTCTAAAAAGCTAATCTATTTTACTCCATAGAGCTTGTAAGATAACTCATGTGAACTTAAATATGAAATATGATCTAGGTATGAAAACCATCATAATAAGCAGAAAATGAGCATAAACAAAAAAGTACACAAATATTTTATATGGTTTAGCTGTTTGGCCTATATCCACGAGAGTAGCTCATCTCCAATCCACTATATAAATGAAATATTACATTTTTTGCTCGACAATATCAACAAAACATTAATAAAAGTTGTGTTTAGTGGATAAAAATATGAGGGAAATGTAGGTCCGTTGAGATTAGAGAGTTTTACAATAAAAGAATAATAGAGGAGCTTCTTTGCGAGATGAGATGGCGAAAATCTTTAATGGAGGTATAAAAATGGAGGGTGAAAAAGATGAAGCAGCCTTTCAAGAATTTAGATTTCGAAAAAAATGGCCAGGGTTGATTAAAGCAAAAGGAGAATGATAGAGCTAGTAATGGAAAGAGCCCCCTCAAGATTGAATATGTCGAGCTTATATAGGAGTGTTCCTTAGGGTATTTTGATAACTTTAGACATGTGGTGCTCACTTAATGGCTAGCTTCCCTAATGTAAAATGGATGTTAAAAGTGCATTCTCGAATGAAATTTTGAATGGAAAAGTTTATGTTGAATAACCCAAAGGCTTTGAAGATCCGTATCATCTTAATTAGTTTTCAAATTGAAAAAGGATTTATAAAGATTAAAACAAGCTCCTAGGAAAAGATTAACCAAATCCTTGATTTATAAATGCTACAAGAGGGGAGTAAACAAGACTTTATTTATTAAAAATCATCCTAGAATTATGATTGCTCAAATTTACGTAGATGATATCATTTTTGGTTCTACATCTTTGATGCATGTTCAAGAGTTTGTTGATCAAATGAAGAACGAATTTGAAATGAGCATGATTGGGGAGTTAACCTATTTTTTGAGCTTACAAATTAAACAACTTGAAAATGGTATCTTCATTTTCCAAAGTAAAGATCCTAAAAATTTGGTGAAAAAGAAAAACTAGATCCAGCCAAATGCATGAGAACACCTATGAGCATTAATTTAAAGATTAACAAAAGATGGTAGTGGTTCTAGTGTTGATCCAACTTTGCACAAAATTATGATTAGTAGCTTACGTTATTTAACTATAAGTAGATCGGATATTTGTTCTAGTGTTAGTGTTTGTGGTAGATACCAAGCAAATCTAAAGGAATCTAATATATATGCGATTAAATGTGTCATTCGTTTTGTAAACGAAACGATTAATGATGGAATTTGTATATTAAAGACACTAATTCAAGTCTTGTATGATATAGCGATGCTGATGGGTAGGTAATTCTGATGTTAGAAAGAGCACCAATGGAGGTTGTTTTTACCTTGGTAACAATCTTGTATCTTGGCGCAGTAAGGAAAAAAAAACTCAATTTCTTTATCTACTGCCAAGGCCGAATATATTACTGCTGGTAGTTGTTGTACTCAATTGCTTTGGTTGAAGTAGATGCTCGAAGATTATAGCACTGTTCAGGATATTCTTAGAGTATCTTGTGATACACAAGTGCTATTAATATTTCAAGGAATCCTATCCAGCATTCTAGAAATAAGTACATTGATATTAGACATCATTTCATGCATGACTTAGAGACTATATCTTTGGAGTGCATTGAAACAGAAAATCAGCTTGTGGATAATTTTACTAAAGCTTTTGATACATCTAGATTTGATTCCTTAAGAAAAGCTTTAGGTGTTGGTTCTACGTAGTTGTGTTCTACAACATTTTGTTTACACATTATTCATATTTTTATTGCATGACTTTATTTGAACCACTATATGCATAAAAGTCTTGATTTGATGACTTTATTTGAACCACTATATGCATAAAGGTCTTGATTTTCCATAAAAGTTATGTGAGAGGACGTATCTTGGAGTTTTCCCCTTCATTTATCAATCGTCAATTCGGTGCAAGGATTTTGATGATACTCATATATGGGAACACATGGATTCCTAAGACATGTCTACTATTGCTACTCTACTCGTAGGCAGGTTTTCTCCTTGGCCGAAAGATCTTTTGGTTTCAAAGCTTGCTTCTAAATATCAAGGTTTACATTGGATTGGTGCATGCAATTGATATCATGTTGAAAATTTAGACCCCTTATTTGCTAAAGTTTTGTTGCTAATTGGAGGCAGAATTCCATTCAACTTTGGCAACTTGGCTTTTAATTTGATTGTAAGGAATGCAAATATCTACTGGGAGAGTCATGTGTTACCATTCCCTTCTTTGATCCATCATTCAGGATTATAATTTAGTTGAAAATGATGAGGTTTTTACTTGTTTTCCTTTTTATAATAAACCAACCTATCTTATGTTGAAATCACTTGGCATTGTTGGTGATCAAGATGAAGAAACCCAAACTAAGAATGCTCTCCTAGATTTGGTCACTATCATTTTTTATCTTCAAACCATTCGCTCCACTCTTCAGCACTTAAATGATCAAAGAAAGCGAGACGATTTCAAATTTATTAAATTGAGTTAAACGCATTGAACACATTCTTGACGATATTAGGTCTATTCATTACCCTTGATGATTTCTTTGCTTTCTTCCCTCTTATTTCAATTTTTCGTTTGTATTATCTATCGTGCTTTACACCTTTTTTCAAAAAAGGGGAGAGTATGTATTTTATTTTTTTTTTTGTTTTTATTGCATCTAAAAGAGGGAGAGTAGTTCTTTATTTAAACTCTATTAGAATTTCATTTCAATGATAAAAAGGGAATTTATTTATATGTTTATTGAGCTTATTTATTCTTTCTCTTAGGGAGAGCTTGTTTGATGAGCATATGATCTTTATTAATTATCTTGTGTTCTTTGATATGCATTATTACTCTCTAAATATATGAGATTGTTTATCTTAAAGGGAGAGTTAATTTTTTGAATCTTAGACATGAGCATTTATTTGTTAGAAGAGATTTTTATCTTCAACTAACGATGATTAATGATTTTTGTTTAGTTAGTTTTTTGTTTCTGTGATCTATGTCTAGGTTATTACTCATGGTCTATCTTGTTTCTAACATACAATTTAAAGAATAGAAAAATTGCTTAATTTATCTTTTGACTAAAGGATGCCAAAAGAATAAATAACTTAGGAAAATTAATTTATCTATTGTTTTATTTTGCCTGCACTTGTAATAGATCTAAATTCTTTTTACAACAGACTTATTCTTAGTCAATCACATTATGTGAATAAAATTCTTGGTAAATTTAACAAAGATGATTTTATTGTGGCTAGAATTCATTTAAATGTAGATTTACACCTATCTGAAATAGAGAAGAGGGTATATCTCAAGTAGAATATTATAGAGTGATAGGGAGTTCGATCAATTTGACAAGTTGTAAAACACTTGGAAAGTTTCAGATGTTATTTCACTGCATATTGGCAACTAAAACAACACCTATAAATTTTCAAATGTTGTTTCATTATTGTTTTGACTCCTAAAACAAAACATTTTAATTTCTAGGTGTTTTTTTTTTAATTCTTTAGTTCTTTTCTTTTATACTCATATTAAATTCCCCCTTTTTGTTCCAAGTAATAAACGGGTACAATTTGCAATCTACCATGCCAGAATTTAAATAATATTTATTTCCTCATTTTATAGTTCGCTTGAAATGTGATAGTTATTTTTGTGTTTTAGAACAACATAATTGATAGACTCCTCATTTTTAGTTTTGTAGGACAAAAGGCTACATTTCAAGAAGCGATGAAGTCAATTGCGAGTGGGCTACATATACACCAACTTACTGCTATATACAACGCATGATTAATATAAATTCCAGGTTAGTCTATATAATAGTGATTTGGTACTTTAAAGTTTTGTTTTACTATTTATGTTACCAAAATGATTTAATTATTATGACTACTAATTATGAATTTAATATCTTAATTTATCTTTATTCTTTGCAATAATGATGCAGGTTGCTAATGGTATGGAAATTCATTTGCAAATGAAGAATTGGTGAGAAGTTTTTTTTTTTTTTGAGAAGAAAATAGCTTTCCATTAAGCAAAAGTTTCAAAAATACAAGCAATATCATTCGGAAAAGAGTCCATCCAAACATTAGACGTTTCACTCTTGAGGGCATACTTAGCTAATATATGAGCTAGTTCATTAGTATCTAGGGGTGTGTTGAAAGGTAACCTTGTGAAAGTCACCTCTCATATCTTGAACTGCTGATATCACCCAGCAAATTTCTGTTTTACTCCATTTCTTATAGTTGACCAAATCAGCAACTTCCTGGCAGTCTGTCTCAATGATAATTGATGTCAATTGAACTTCTTTGGCCACTTGAAGTTGTTCTCAATGATAATTGAGAACTTCCACCATGCTTTACTCTTCAATAGGCTTCGACTATAGCTTGGGCCTTTGCAGCTGAGACATTTGAGTTAATTTTCTCCCCTTTGAAAAGTATGCTTTGCACAGCCTCTTAGACATCTGAAACCACACTTCCAGCATATCCTGCCCTTTATAAACTTCAATGCCTTTATCAGCTAGGCTTGACTTTTTCCAAATCTTACCCGCTGTTTTGCACTCGATCAGGGCATGAGAAATAGTTTCCACACTTCTTCTGCAAATTTGGCATAAAGGGGATGCAGTCACTTTCTTCTTCCATAAATTCTCCACGGTTGGTAGCATGTTTTGAGCAGCTCTCCATAAAAAGATTTTTATTTTTTCAGGCAACTCCAATCTCCATATGGCTTTCCAATAACAAGAGCAATCCTCTGAGGTGCTGGGGATATCAGGATATTTCAGTCTTAGAGCAATCTGATAGCCGCTCTTGACTGTGTACATGCCTTTCTTGTCAAAATGCCAACAAACTTCATCCATCTTTGGGCTTCTAAGGAGAGGGATCCTCATTATGGCTGCTGCATCTTCTTTGTTAAAGTGCTCCAAAATTAGATCTGCTTTCCACTGGTTCCTTGCATCAATTAGCTCTGCCACTTTAGCATCCTCCCACAAAGATGGCATTGAGAAAGGTTTAAAGGTATTTGGCCTTGGGATCCAATTACTCTTATAAACTTGCACCATATCGCCTCTACCTATTCTCCATCTAGCCCCATCTTTTAAAACTTGTCTACCCCACAACAAGCTCCTCCAAAGGAAAGATGGGTTTGATCCCAGATTAGCATTCTAGAAATCTGAGCATTTAAAGTATCTGGCTTTTAGAACTTGGGCAGTCAAAGAATTTGGATCCTGAAGTATTGTCCATCCCTGTTTTGCCACCATCGCTTGGTTGAAACTACAAAAATCTCTAAAGCCCATACCACCTCTACACTTTGCATGGCTTAGTCTCTCTCATCTTGCCCAGTGAATTTTGTGTTTGTCTTCCTTGGAGCCCTACCAGAATTTTGCTACCGCTCTTTGAATATCTTCGCACAGCCCGATAGGGAGCTTAAAAACACTCATGGCGTAGGCTGGAATCGCTTGAGCTACTGCCTTGATTAACACCTCTTTCCCTCCAGTTGAAAAGAATTTGTGCTGCCAATTAGCTATCTTACTCAATACCTTGAGCTTTACATCATTAAAAAAGCTCATCTTTTTCCAACCAATCATCGAAGGCAGCCCTAAATACCTCTCGTGTCTCGATACTACATTGAGCTGGAAGATGTTTTTAATGGTTTCAGCTTGCTGCTCACTCACCTTGCTGCCGCCAAAGAACAACGATGACTTCTCATATTTGAATATTTGCCCTGAGGCTGATGCATAAGAGTCAAACAAAGCTTTCAACTGATTACACTCATTTGTTGAGGCTCTTGCAAAAATTAAACTGTCATCAGCAAATAATAGGTGAGTGATAGAGATCTCCTGCCCAAACCGTAGCCCATAGATTAAGTTTTGTCTTTCTGCCTGCATCAACAGATTTGAAAAAGCTTCCACACATATGAGGAATAGATATAGAGATAGGGGGCACCCTTGCCTAAGACCTCTTTGAGCACGGAACAGCCCTTTGGGTTTGCCACTTATGATTATAGAAAAATTTGCTGTTGTAATACAATTTAAGACTAGCTTTATCCATTTATGTGAAAAGCCTAGCTGCCCCATAGTTTGTTCAAGGAACCTCCATTCCACTCTATCATAGGCCTTGCTAATATCTAGTTTTAAAGCTACCACCCCTTTTTTTGTACTTTTATTATGCCTAATTTTGTGAAGACATTCATACCCAATAATAATATTATCTGTGATAAGTCTATTAGGAATAAAAGCACTTTGTGTAGGCGAGATAACTTGATGCAAGATCTGTTTTAGTCTATTAGCCATAGTCTTCGCCACTATTCTGTAAATCACATTACACAGACTTATAGGCCTAAAATCGGTCACCTTTTTGGGCTTGGCAACCTTTGGTATAAGAGCAATATAAGTGTGGTTAAGTGGAGTAACATCACCTTGTGCATTGAGGATGTGTAAGCATGTGTCGATGACTCCGCTGCCAACAGTTTGCCAATGCTTTTGGAAGAACGCTGCTGGTAGCCCGTCAGGTCCAGGAGCCTTAGTTGGACACATTTGGAATAGAGCGTTGAAGATCTCGTCAGCTGTGAATGGTTGATCTAATGCTTCATTCATCTCTACAGTCATCTTTGGGTTCAGGCCTTTTAAGGCAGCATTGATTTGGTTTTGGTTTGGACTTGAGGTTGTAAACAGATCTTGGAAATATTCACCAAACTCTCTCTCAATCTCTTCTTCATCTTCTAGCCACTGCCCTTGCTGATTTTCAATGCCAGAGATCCTATTCTTTCTCCTTTGCGATAAAGCTTTAAAGTGAAAAAACTTCGTGTTTTTATCCCCCTCCTTAAGCCAATCAGCCCTTGATCGTTGCTTCCAATAAATCTCCTCATCAGTTAGTAAGTTGTTGATCTGTCGTTCCAGGTTTTTAATTTCAACACCATTGTCATACTGTAAATTATTGCTTACAGCACACTGGAGCTTTTCCATCAAAATTTTCAGCCTTTTCTTTCGCTCCCCAAACTCTTCCTTACTCCACCATTGCAATTGGGCCATCATAGCCTTTGATAAATTTTTGAAAGTCTGCACTGGATTTATATCGTCTCTACAACCAAAGCCAGACCACACCTCCTTCACTATATTTTTACAACCCTCATACGGAGTCCACAAATCCTCATAATGCACTCTAAAGAAAGTTTTTCGATCATAGCTCACTCTACTTTTTTTCTCTTGAACATTCATTACAAGCAAATTATGATCTGATTCCCACATAGCCATGTTTGTCACAGTCTCTTCCTAAAAAAAGTTCCCCCAATCCTTACTACATAAAGCTCTATCCAGCCTCTCTTCAATATGGTGAGATCCGAATTGTCTGTTGGACCATGTATAGGGATGCCCCTTATACCCCACGTCAATAGGGTTACAATCATAAACTGCTTCTCTGAATTCGGAGATCGTGCTTACATTTCTATCATTCCCACCAGATTTTTCATTTGGATGCATAATTTCATTGAAATCACCAATGCAAAGCCAAGGCAGAGGAGACAAACCTTTCAATCTTCGCATCAAAGTACATGTATGTCTTTTTTGCTGAGCTTCTGGATGACCATAGATTCCGGTACATCTCCACCTTTTACCACTATCATTTTGAATGATAGCATCAATATGATAGCTGCTGTAAGAGGTAATGTTTACAGTTATCTCTGAGTTCCACATCATTGCCAACCCCCCACTCATCCCAGTTCTACTAACCGCAAAACAATTATCTAAGTTCAGTCTTCTACACTCTTCATTTGCTTGCCTAGACAATAGCTTTATTTCACAAAGAAACAATAGCTGAGGCCTATGCAATTGGAGAATTTTCTTCATTGCGAGACGCGTTCGGGGATTCCCCAAACCCCGAATGTTCCAGCTTACGAGTTTCATGGTTGTCGGCGGGGCTGGCTCCCAGCCTTCGCCGCTGACTTCTCTATTTGCTGAACTGTGTCACTTTCATCAGCCTTTCCTTTTGTTTCCCAGGCCAGCTTCAATTTCGGTGCTATGGGAGTTTTCTGGGAGCTCACATTCTTCGGCCTCTTACTGTTTGGACTCGGCCAATCTAATTCACTGCATGACCTTTTCACAGAAGTAGGTCCCCTATTCCTCTTGGTAGTAAGGTTTGAGTCTCTAGCTTGTGTTTTCCACTTTCGGCTCTTTGAGTGAGATTTTGGTTTCGTGGGCTCAAAATTAAATTCTGTGCCTATTGAAATCCCCTGAGTTTGATTTTCATTTTTGTCATATTGGCCCATCAGGCCCATATTTCGTTCCGCACTCCTCAGTGCATCTACTTTCACTTTCCTGCCTAAGTTTCCTTCTGTTTTGCTCTCTGCTCTGTGGATTTCCCCAGTTGTAGCTGCTGCCCCAGCAGGCTTTTCATATTCTAGGTACGACTGTCTCGATTCCTCAGCCGCTTTTATTAATGATTCCTCACCTACCTCTGCCACATAAGTCACCTCCACTGACATTTCCTCACTGGGGCTATCCACTTAGGTTACACCCGATCCATCGTGCTTACTCGGGTTTGGATTGCTTGGTTGCTCTTTCAGTTTTGGTTGTATCTGGATCTGAACACTTGTGTTTCCAGTGGTTGCATCCGGTTGATCATCCCTCATACTCTTCTTTGTTTTTGCCTCTGTTGAGCTTAGCTAATTCAAAAGGAGTAGGTGCTTTCATCCATCCACCATAAATGAGCTTCTCCTTTGGTTGGCCCTTGTACTGGATGCATTCCCTAAACTGATGTCCGATAAGTCCACAGCAGAAGAAAAAATTCGGTAGCCTCTCATACTTAATAAGCATCACAATATCTTCCCCGCCTTCCTGTTTTAGTATAAGGATTCTCCTTAATGGTTTAGTAATGTCCACTAAAATTCTCACCCGAGCAAAAGGGCCTATGCATTTCCCTTCTTCGTCGGTCTCTACTTCCTCCACTCGTTCTATCTTTTCCCCCAATTTTTCACTGGTTCCTTTCACCATACACTTGATGGGCATTCCATGGATTTGCACCCAAAAAGATGTATGTGTAAAAGGCTGCCGTTTTATGCTCCCCATTCCCACTGGTTCTACAAGCACTATTAAAGCTTTGTCAAAATGCCATGGCCCTTCTGTCAGCACTCTCTTTTTATCCTGTTCTGTAGCAAACTTAAAGACGAAAATGTTGTCTCCCAAACGCTCCACCTTAATCTCCTTAGTGGTTTTCCAAGCTAGCTGTATTGCGTATCTCAACCCCTCTTTGTTTACATCTCTGTTGAGAAGAATCTTACCCACAAGACAATGGGCTGCTACCCTTTCTCCATCCTTTTTCATTCCACCGATGAACATGACTGCATCATCTTCTTCCTCCTTCAAAGTGATAGACATCTACGTATGAGCTCCTCTGTATCCATTTTCTTATCTCGTATTTAAACCTTCCTCAATAAATGGCTCTCACCAACCACTACTTTCACAATAATTTAAGTTCTTCAGAAAGAAGCCAACTACTGCCAACATTAGTTAAGCTTCTGTATTTGACTGCCTTTTACACTACTTTCAGAACTTAAGTGATGAAGAAACACCCAACATGTGAGTGACGTAAATCGGGTTATGGCAACCCCCCTGTCCTTCCATACCGAGTTCTTTTTCCAGAGAGGAAAAGAACTCTCGTAGGAGATTTTTTAATTGGTGAGAAGTTAGATGCAGTAGATTACACATCTCAATTTTATTAATTGTAGCTACTAGTATATGAAATATATTTGTAAAATGACAATCGTAAAAAAATTAATAGAAAATTATAATTGAAACATGAGGTTGATTATTATTGTTAGTAATAGTAGTAAGCATCAAAGGTTATTGTTATTATGTGAAAACTATCATTGAAAATACTCAACCACAAAAACCGTTCTATGGAATTTTATTATAATGCAAAAACCGTTATTAAAAAGGTATGTATGATGACCGTTTTCTAAAACTGACTTTAAATTTAGTCGTAATACTCACTAAAATATGATGGTTATAACTTTATCTATGAAATTAATGGCGATCTTGTAAAATAACCATCATTAAAAAAAAAAAAAAAAAAAACGACCATAGTTTATAAACCATCATAAAAAATAGCCCCTCTTTAATAAAGCTGCCTTATTCGGTTAGAATGATCATTGTTTTCACTTTTGGTAGTAGTGAATTTTATAATTTGGAAAAAGTCTTAAGTATAATAAAATAGTTTCATATATAAATCTGTTTTTCTCTGGAAACAGAAATAAATTTCCAGCATATTAAACGTGAGTTTGAATATCATAACAAATCAAGGATTCTCATTCATTTTGATTGTAAGAAGTTTCAAATTAAAGGTTCCTTTATACGTCAGCATATAAAAATTTCATAATCAAAACCAATGCGTATTAATTACTAAAAACTTTGTAATAACCCTCTGCCACGATAATTCTATGTAACATCTAATAAATTGGCTAGTAGCTTGTAGCTCCTTTAAAAACTTTGCACCATAAGTAGGCTTATTGCTCTCAACTCTTTCACAAACATTCAAAAATGCATGTTAGGAGCATTGATTCAAATCGATGACAGATGAAATATTCTGGGCATTTATTGGAAATCAAGTCGTTCAAATTGTCTTCAATCTTAAGCTCGCTCATGCATGTGAACGGCAACTCTAGTTTAATTTTTAATATTTTGAAATTTTCAAGTGGGAGTAGTTTATGCATCCTAAAATTTTATCTCAAAAATCCATCATATTAAATAATATGGTATTTATTCACTGATTGGTAAGATAGTGTAATTATTCACTTAAAATTTATGAAAAATCATCAACTACTTAATGAATGGTATATCACATGTTACATTATTTGGGATGGAATTCGAGATAAAATTTTAGGATATCTATCATTAGTTTTTGAAGTGCAAGTTTTTTGAATTTTAAAGTCTCTATCTCTTTGTTTTGAGTTAGTAATTTCCAAACTCAACTTAGTTCGATTTTACTATCTTGAGAGTTTAAAGATGAGTGTTAAAGAAAGTAATTTGATAATCAAATAATATAATTTTAAAAAGTGTTTATGAAATATTTTTGAGGTGCTAAATTGCTAAAAAAATCACTTATATAGCAATTTAAAGCAATCCCAAACATGCTTTAAGTTGATATAAATAAAGAATATAAAATATACATAATAGGCTTCAAATATTTTAAAGTCTCTATCCTTTGCCAATGTACCCTTCTTTCATATTGGTGCAATGTTTAGGTCACAAAAAACAAGATCGAGGCAGTTGCTAGCAAACAGATAAGGTCCCAAGTTGTTTGTCTTATTGCAAAGATTTCATGTGATGGATGCAATGGATTCAGTTAGCTAGGCTAGTGATATAATTCCAGATCAAGGTGATAAAAATCACAACTATACAACAAGATCCCATTTTCAGAACAACGTAACCCACCACCACAAAGAAAGAAGAAAATTATTTTGTAAATTGGAATCATGACTGGAAAGCAGCTTCAGGTTTTGTTTTGGTTTTTCTGATCAAAGGCTTTCTTATTGTCTGTTTAGCTTTGAGTTGTCCTTATTGTCAGTAGAATAAGAAACTGAACCATGCATAAAACCTCAATCAAAATTATTCAATGGAATTGCAGACTTTATAATTATATTATTCTAGGAGATGGATGAATACAAAAGATTTAAATTAACTTCAAATTTTGTCAAATTACATACCTCACTCTTCAAAGTGCCAGCTAGCGACAAAAGAATTAATTAAAATTAAGAATACAAATAGAAGAATGAATTATAAATCATAATTAGAAATATACGAGGAACGAAGACGAGTCTTGAGAGGATGATGAGCAAGTCGATGAAGACGTGAAACGATGATTCCGGAGATGGTGCCTTTGCTGTAAAAGCCTTGCCAGCGCCACCGTATATTCTTGTAGTAGCTCCGCCATTATTGACACTTTAATCATCTTCTCAATCTGTGAAATGATATAAGCAATATTAAAAATTTCCAATATTCGTTTTTGTTATAAATTTAAAAGCCTTCAAAACTGCCCTCAAATTCAAAGTTAAGTACGTTATAGTTTGAAAGTGGCAAAATGAAGCCAAATTTATAAGCTAGTGGATTGAGCAACTTTTTCCTGTTAATTAATCTCTACAAGTTATAATTGGTTCATTAATGAATTAATCATTATAGTGTTTTTGGTTTGAGAACAGGTTTTACTATTCCTTTGGCTCTTCAATGATGTTGAGTGGCTTTAAAGTCCAAGTAGTGTTTGTTGCGTGGAGACTTCGGCTTTGGCAGCCTTTGGATTCATTTAACTTCGATCAAAATGCTCAATCGTGTCTAAAAAGGAACCCAACAAAAGTTTGAACACGTGTGCAGAATAGTTAGTGCGTATGTTATATATCAAATCAATTCGGCGCATGTCTGCTTTTAATTGATCCACAAAATGCTCTAGAACATAGAATTATTTGCAAGCATATCTTAGCTATCAATTATCTTTTCTCATTCGCGGTAAAAAAAAAAAAAAATTCTTGTTCAATTTATTTAAATTTGACGAAAGAACATGTAAACGCCCTAATCAAACCATCTTATGTGACTATATATGATTACAAGACCTACTTCGTTTAATTGTTAAAATCTCTTCGGGATAATACAAGAAGTTCATAGTTGGAATCTTAGTAATATGAATAGAATGTAAATAATTGATATTTTCATGAAAATAAAAAATGCTATTTTTAAATTCATTTTTAGAATCTAAGAATGCCTTTGGTATCATTTATAAATATTTATGTGTTCCGTAAAAATATTTTAAAGAACTATTATTGGAATTAATTTTACTAAATATTAATTAATAAAGTAAAATCTCTCTATAGTGATACATATCTATATAGGAGTAACTTCCTTGTAATCATTAAAAAAATATTTAAAAAGTCCCAATTTAGGCTAGTTATAAGTAAAAGTAAACTCTATAGTATAATAAATTATTATTTTTCTAGATCCAGTCTTAAGGATTTTGCCTTCATATAGTAATAATTATCTATATACCGCAAAAAATATATACTATGTTACATTAATGGTTTATGATGGAATAAAATTTTTTTTAGAAGTGTTTGTTAAAATGATTTATTCCTTTAGAGTTATCACCACCTCTTTGAACTTATGAGTATGCGATCACTTGCTAGCATGGACACTATCTTGTTGAAGTCAAAATATTTCTAGTTTATCTATTAGTTACTTTTTTATGTAGTGCATACTTTATTACTTTAGTTCTATATTAGTTGCATTAAGGTTAATTAAGTCGAAATAATAATTTTAGTAACTACGCCTCTGTTAAGTTATAACCTCCTCACAATAGTAAAATTAATTGTGTCCCAATATTATGACTACAGAGAGATTTTACTATATATAGTTGACAATTTTCAGTATTTAATGAATTTGATTTTTTAATTTAAAATGGCTTTATAACGTTGTCTAGTTAATTTCTTATAACAAAGTTGATTTTTAATTTTTAAAATTATAAACCACATATACGAGTTATTTAATATATTGAAAACACTTATTCAATCTCTATGTGTGTGTGTGTGTGTGTGTGTGTGTGTGCGCGCGCGCCTGTATATATGTATGTATGCACATTGGAAACATAAATATTATAATCTATAAAATTAAATAAAGAAAAATCTTGTTGTGAGGTAAATACGTATTAGTTATTCATTCGGTCATAATCAAAGTTGTTATCTATTTTATCTTTTACTTTCCTCACTACTCTTATTTCTTCATTTTTCTCATATTGTTTGCGTTAGTGCGTTAGCGTAGATCATATTGACAATTTTTTAAGTCTTTAATGTGATAATTATTTTTTCATGTTACTGGTTATGCATTTCGTTGTAACTATAAATTATCAGTGTAGCAATTTCATATTTAGAATTTGTAAGTTCTCATATTTCATTGTAAATGAAGCTGTGAACGTGACTTAGTTCTCATTAGTATTAGATTCGAATACTTAAAAGTATTTGTGGAGTCTATATCATCTAACGAGCACAACGGAGAGTTTGTACCATAGTAGCGGCAGCTTTGCAGAGGAAACTTAGGGCCAGGGCATGTGATGTATGTGGGGACTGAGGGAAGCATATCAAGGAGAATACAGCTGACTTGGTAAGGAAGCAAGATGTCTTGATAAAACTGGCTTGATTTTGAACTCTTTCTTTGGTGGAATCTGCAGAGATATTGTTGTTGTGGAAGTGCAAAGTTGAGCAATTAACAATATTACGATGACTATAACTTTTGGAGAAATATAAATGTGACAAACAAATGCAAAGAAAATAGAACAAAATAATTTATGTGGTTCAACGTAATGCCTACGTCCACGGGTAAAGACTGGAAGATAATTTTACTAATAATGAGAATTTACAAAAGTGGGAAAAACTCACAAAATCCACAACCCCAATAAACCCAAACGGAACCTCACTAGAACACTCAAGTTGAAGCTCTCTCAAATTCTCTCAAAAAGCTCAATTGCAATTGCTCTCTACTTCTCACAAATTGGGATGCTTTACAAATGCATTCTACTCCTCTATTTATAGGCAAAGATTACAATATGAATGCATGAAAAAACTTTGGCAATTTTCAATTTTAATGGCTTTGGTGTGACTTTTAGTGAAGAGATCATGCTAGCACATGCAATTGGATCACGCTAGCTCAACATTGGTGTGCTTGAAATTTGCATGCTAGCTGGCTCATGCAAGCATGCTTGACTTTTCAATAATTCTCCACCTCGACGAAAATTTAGTAAATCTAAGCCAACTATTAACAAACCATCCACCAGTCTCTGTCTTCTTTGACTATTTTCAAACTTGTAAGATATTGATCAAGTTTAGACAATACTCAAACCTGATCGTCGTCACCACCTTAGTCCACATATCTACAGGATTCTCTACAGTCCTGATTTTTTGAAGAAAAATCTTCCCCTCATTAATAATTTCCCACACAAAATGAAATTGTATGTCAATGTGCTTCGTACGCGCATTATAAACTTAGTTTTTTGTTAAATGAATAGCACTTTGACTGTCTCAATACACATTAATGTGCTCCTTGCAAATCCTAAGTTTTTAAGCAAGCCTTGTAACCAAATAGCCTCTTTAACAACCTCTGTAAACGCCATGTACTCTGCCTCTGTTGTCGAGAGTCCAACTATAGACTGTAGTGTAGATTTCCAATTGATTGGCCCTCAAGCAAAAGTAAATACATATTCGGTGGTTGACCGTCATTTGTCCAAATTACCAGCATAATCAGAATCAACGTACCCGATCACACCTTGACCAAGTGTATCGTCTCTCTCAAAAAGTAAACCAACATTCATGGTCTTTTAAATGTACCGTAGAATCTATTTCACAGCTTGCCAATATCCTTTACCAGGATTATGTATATACTTGCTCACTAAACCAACTGCATGTGAAATGTCAGGTCTTATACGCACCATTGCATACATCAAGCTACCCACTGCATTTGAATACGAAACTTGTAACATGTATTCTAGTTTCGTATCTGTTGAAAGAGATAATTGTGCAGAAAGCTTGAAATGAGAAGCCAACGGGGTACTTATAGGTTTTTTCTGCTCAGTCATGCCAAACTGTTGTAGTACCTTCTTCAAATATTGCTTTTGAGACAAGCTTACTTTGCCACGAGCTCTATCTCTGCATATCTCCATGCCAAGAATCTTCTTAGCTTTATCTAGATCTTTCATTTCAAATTCTTAATTGAGTTGATTATTTAACTTCTCAATCTTATCTTTGCTCTTTGATGCTATTAGCATATCATTGATATACAAGAGCAAATATATCAAGGATCCTTCTTGTAACTTGCGAAAATACACACAATGATCAAATTTATTTTCTTGTGTACCTTTACCCTTTCATAAACCGATCAAATTGCTTGTACCACTGCCTCGGAGATTGTTTCAATCCATAAAGTGACTTTGTCAATTTACAAACCCAATTTTCTTTTCCAGCAACCTTGAATCCATCTGCCTGAGTCATATAGATTTATTCTTCCAAATCACCGTGTAAAAATATAATTTTTACATCAAGTTGAACAGTTCAAGGTCAAATTACGCAACCATGGCTAGCAAAATTCGAATAGATGAGTGTTTCACAACTGGAGAAAATATCTCATTGTAGTCTATTCCTTCCTTCTGAGCGTAACCCATCGCTACAAATCTAACCTTGTATTGAATTTCTTTTTTACAAGAAAATCCTTCATTTTTTACATATACCCATTTGCACCCAATTGCCTTCTTTTCCTTGGGTAATGTAACTAACTCCCATGTTTCATTTTTGTGAAAAGACTGCATTTATTCGTTCATTACTCTCTTCCACTGTATACTTTCTGGCTTACTTACTACTTCTCTATAAGTGGAAGGAACATCATCATTGTTGTGCAAATTTTAATGTACTCGCAAGCGCACGAATCTATTGTAGTATAGATCAATGGTGACGAGTGTCGATCCCACGAGGAGGTGGATTTTAATTGTGTGTAGAATTAATTTTGTAAATGGGTGATTGGATTTGTGGTGGAAATGATTTGGAATATGCTAAAACTTAAATTAAAATGGCGAGAATAGATTCTAAAATTGGACTTGCAATGGCGAGAATAAATTGAAGAGAAATCTATTGAAATGACTTACTTGGGTATCTGGATCCGTATCAACATGCATCATGGGCTAAATAATCCTTATTAATGCCAATTAAATCATGAGGGGGGAATCCACACCTCATGAACCACGCTCTAATCAATATGGTGCTAAGGGCTTATCGTGCCAAATAATAATAACCTTGTACTAGATGGCCGGTGAAACCAAGGCGGTACTAGATAAGATTAGTATTATTTATCGACGAGAAGACAAAACATCCACAAAAACTAGAGGGGAAGAGAAAATAAATTTACCAAATAAAGCCCATGACACATGTTGAGACTTCACCTTCAACCCAAGCTTGAAAGGAAATTAGCTACTCATAATTGAACTAGGGGCAAAATGGGAATTTATTAAAATACGAAGAAAATACAAGATGGAGAGGGAATTACAGAAAACAGAGTCCAAAAATGGATTCAGAGATATCAAATTAGGGGGGAGATGCCCCCTTTTTATAGATACATAGAGTAAATCATGGCCATCAGATTAAAAACAGTTTGGACGCTCAGGATTGCGCCACGTCATCAGTCAACAGTCCACGGTTTGACCACGCGGATGAACAGTAACACGGTTTGACCCTGATGAACCGTAACGCGGTTTGGTTGAAAATAATCCTGTGTGATGCATACACCGTACGCGAGATTTTTCGTCCACTAATATGCTGCCACGTCACATCAACAGTATATAAGAATTTTAGTCCAACAAGATCGTGACACCTCATCAGTCAATGCCACGTCATCGATCCGTCTATGTGAACAGTGTCATGAATAGTAACATAGACAGTACCGTACTCGTGAATAGTACCGTACATGTGAATAGTGCTATTTTTCCTTTTATGCTCCTCCTAAGGTTTTTGACCGTCCTGAGTTCAAAAGTGATGTCTGTTTTGCCGTCTGATCTCTCCTTTATTGTGAAATGACTATAATACCCCTAAAATACATAAATTACTTAATTAAAATAAAACACACGTAATTAAATCACAATAATGTTAAATATATAAAAGTAAGGGTTGTTAGTAAGACTTAAAATGTAAAATGACAGTTTTCTCCTTTATAAATATGCATTTTCTAACACTCAACAATCATGTACAATTGGAAGCGCATAGGCCACCATATCAACAAAGCGAGCAGGTCTGCGAATCACTCTGCGTGGCCTTTTATATGCAATTGAATCTTGTTGTTGTGAAGGTTCCTGGGTCAGAACCTCTTCTTCATCATCGGTCGATGGATAATCACTATCCATCTCATCGACACCAGTTGGATCAGCTTTAACCTTTTCAAACTCCACCTACTGCAAAGTTCTACTAGTCTTCTCATTCTCTTGAGAATCTTTCTGTTTCAATATGGCTAATCATCAAAAGTTACATCTCTGCTGAAAATAATCTTTTTCGTACCAAAACACCATAGACAGTATCCTTTTACTCCACCGGTTATACCCATGAACAATGTTTTCTTTACTCTTGGGTCTAACTTAAATTTCTTTACATGATAATAAGCAGTGGAACCAAAAACAAGTAAAGAATCATAATCAGTAGTAGGATTACCAGTCCACATCTCTATGGGTGTTTTGCCCTCAATTGCAGTTGATAGCAAACGATTGATCAGATGACATGCATATACAACTGCCTCAGCCCAAAACTATTTGCCCAATCCAGCATTGGACAACATACACCGAACTTTCTCCAGTATAGTCCGGTTAATGCGTTCTGCCACCTCATTCTCCTGTGGTGTATCTCAAATAGTGAAGTGTCGAACAATACCCTCATCTTGGCATATTTGTATAAATGGATCATTCTTGTACTCACAATTATTATTTGACCGAAATCTTTTGACCTTTCGACTAGTCCGAGTCTCGACCATCTTTTTCTCTTTAAAAAATGTGCCCAAAACTTTATTTTTGTTCTTCATCAAATACACCCACACTTTTCTTGAATAATCATCAACAAAAGTAACAAAATAGTACATACCTCCTAAGAAAGTTGTTTTGGTAGGTCCCCACACGTTATTGTGAACATGGTCCAGAATCTCTTTTATATCGTGAATTGCTGAACCAAACTTTACCCTTGTCTGCTTTCCCAAAACATAATTTTCACAAAATTCTAATTTGCAAGAATTTGCACCTTTCAATAAGCCTTGGTTCACTAAAGTCTGCAAAGTTTTTTCACCAGTATGTCCCAAACGCATATGCCATAACTTGGTTGCTTCTGAATCTGTATTTCTTCCAGAAACTGTTGATGTTGATCCAATAAATGTATTCCCTTGAAAATAGTACAAGTTATTTCTTCTTGTGGCTTTCATCACCATTAGTGCGTTAGTTACTACCTTCAATAATACATCTCTCAGAGTGATTGTGACCCCTTTGGATTCTAGGACTCCTAATGAGATGAAATTTGTTTTCAAACTTGGTACGTAGCAAACATCCGTCTAGACTTGGATTGAGCCATTAGGATTCTTTAATTGGATTGTACTTATTCCCAAGATTTTACAGGCATTGTCATTGCCGATAAAAACAACTCCACTGTCCAGCTCCTTGAAGCTAGAAAACCAGCACTTGTTAGGACATATATGATAAGTACAACCCGAATCCAAAATCCACTCATCTAAGTGACATGTCAATGTCATGCCAACCAGACTAAAGTCTGACTCCTCATCATGTTCTGCTACACATGCATCAGAAGAAGCTTTGCCCTTTTATAACTTAAGACAATTCTTTTTCCAATACCCTTTCTCGTGACAAAAAGCATACTCATCTTTGGTAAGCCTCCCTTTAGACTTGCTTCTTTTTCCAAGTTTGCGGCCTCGTGAACGACCTCTCACTGTCAATGCTTCTGTAACTGTATCTATGTGATCTTTTCTGTCTTTCTTTCTGGTCTCATAGTTGTACAATGCATTGCATATAACATCGAATGTGACACTGTCTTTCTTATGAAGCAAAGTGGTAGTGAGATGATCATATTCATCATGAAGGGAATTCAACAACAACAGTGTCTTATCTTCATCTTCAAATTTCTCATCCAAATTTAGCAAATTTGCTAATATTTTGTTGAATGAATTCACATGGTCATTCATTGACATGCCATATGTATATGTGAATCGATAGAGTTTCTTCTTCATATAAAACTTATTTTTAAGGCTTTTCTTCATATACTTTTCTTCTAGTGTCTCCCACAATTTCTTTGCCGATGTCTCTCTCATGACAGAGTATTTCTGATCTTTAGCCAAACATAGGCGAATAGTACCACATGCATGTCTATTGATCTTTATCCACTACTTGCCATCTATCATGTCAGGCTTTTCTTCAAGAGCAACATCTAACTCTTGCTGACATAAGACACCCAACACCGCACATTGCTAAATACCAAAATTATTGGTACTATTGAATTTCTCCACTTCAAACTTTGCATTAGTCACAGTAGTTCTCGCTGATGAAGACGACAACGATGTCTCTGCCATCCTTTTTATCTCAAATGATCAATTTCTTCAACAACTCACTACTAGAAAAATGGGCTTTACTGATACTAAATTAGTGTCAGTAATTACTTTTCCTGACACTTGTTAATTGTGTCAATAATGCTCCAGCCAGAACACACTGACACTGAAAATTAGTGTCAGTGATTTTTGTGTCAATAATTTTTGTCACAATAGTATCACTAAAATAATGACACGATGGTATCAGTGTTTGATGATATTATTTACATGTCAATGATTAATGTGACTACAGTATCAGGAGCACATTGATTCATTAACGTAAAATATTATTAATGTCATTTTAAAATATTTAGTGTCAGTATTTATTGATGTTATGCTGCTTTTGTTAATAGTATATTTTTATTTTAATTATATTTTTTTTCTACAATCAAAAGAAAACTCAAAATATATTAAATATACCAAATCTCACAACACAATTCACATAACAAACATTCCAAATACATAATTTAAATTAATGTAATTCAACTACACCACTGTTTGGAAAAGAAAAACATAAGTATCAAACTAAGCTTTCGACAAGTTCTAGACAATAAAGTACTAAATTAAGTTTCAACAAACATTAACGGACAAAAAGAAGCACAAGAGTGTCAATAAATATCCATATGTGGCTTCATTTTTTTCCCACCTACAAGTACATAAAATCAATTAGTACACAACAAATAATAAATCTTGGATATTTGGAAGAAAAAATCATCATAAATTACTCATATATTACCTTGTGATTTTGGGCTATAATTAACTTGGCAACATATGTAGCCCATTGATTATGAAGTCGCAAGAGCTCTTTCATGACATACAAGCAACAATATTGTAACATATCCCCACTAATAACAACCTCGCAATTAATCCATATAATTGTTTTGTACATCTCATGGTTATTCACATAATCTCTCCAACAATACGCAGTGTGCCAATCATTAAATGTTCATCAGTTAATTAATATAGAGAGAGACAAAAATTTTTAAAAAGAATCTAGCTACCACTTTTTTGATCGCTGTCATTAACCTCTCTTAAATCGTAAGTGAGTGATGTGCAGTAAGACGGGCCTTAGTGGCTTTTAATAAGTCGAGCTAATTCATAAGTGAAGTAACTAATAAAAATTAAGACTTAAAATAAAAAAAATGTCTTCATATTCTTTAATGGCCTTATAAGTTTTTTTGTTTTTCATGTTTGGTCAATGAAGAGAGTGGGATTCTGGTGGTTGTGTGAGCCGCTAGATTTGCCATGCTGGCGATCATGGAGTTCTAATTTTTGGCTATTAGGTTGAAGCAAACAAATATTTAGGCTTAAGTACAGTGACAATTTGACACAACTATCAACGAAGTTTTGCATGCAAAATGCAACTTTTAAAATGAAGAAATGAGAATAATGTCAAATAAAAAAAGAATAATTGAATAATTCTATTTAAGTATTTAACCATTCAACTTTTTATATGAACACAAGTTTAGCACTCACGCACTAATAAATTTTGGCTGTGAAAACTATTTAGTTGGAGTAGAGATACAAACATGCAAAATTTGTAAGCTCGTGTTTATTTGACATATATTTCTCAAATAAAGAATGATGCAGAAGCAAATCCTTTAATAATTGTAAAGGCATATCATTTAAACAAACAAGAAAACTGCATACCATGATGCACCCCTTTCAAAGTGTAAGCTGGTCAGCGCAAACCACTTTCAAAGTGTAAGATAGTCAGCACAAACCACTGAGTGCCCAAATTCACAGAAAAAGCAGGTCTACAAGTTGACAAAACCAGCAACCTCAGTCAAAATTATGATACCAATGCACGCAGTTAGAGGTATGATCATAGTTATCAAAAATAAAGATATGCTCTTCCGGCTACATAGGGGAAAAGAAAAGCATTAAGTGTATTATACTTCTTCCAGCCACTTAAACATGAGGTTTGATTTCTGAAGGTAATCAATGATTACTATTAAACTAATCGCATAGTTAATTATTTCTTTGATGCCCAAAAGGTTGTTTCCCTAATACTCCTAGCAGTATCCTGGCTGAAGATTTCATTTCTCAAATAATTTTATATGCAGTAGAGTTGGCTTAACCAACTTCTCATCCAGTGAGGAGAAAAAAAGAAGAAAAAAGCAGTCTAATTTTACTGCTATCCATAGCACTCCACTTAACTTTATGAGAATCTCATTCTAGTTAATTGAATCATGAAGAAGAGTAATTATATTACAGCGAATGGTAAGGGCATTGCCCTGCTTAGTTTCCAGTGTAATGTACAGATTCCAGAAACATCTCTTTCTCTAAGCTATTTTCTCAGCAACCAAACAACATCTCTGTTTTCTTTCATATGCAAAGAGATAAAATGGATCAATTTAAATGAAGAAAGAACAAAAAGTCTTAACATACCACCCAGATAAGCAATTTATTCGGGGCCAAAGGATTCAATGTATGGTATCTGACAAAGGTTGTTTGCCTTGTATTGTCAACTCTCTTGCAATTTCTATTCCAGAAAAAAAATCAGCTGCTCATTTATGATAAAAACAAAATTTAAAATAAAATCAATAGATCTAAAATCAATTGTGGCTTTAAGGAACCTAAAGCCACAATGTTAATTGATCTTAAAAGTTTGTTATAAAATCATATGTAGAAGCAGTTAGTTTCAGTAAGAAGTACATGACATTTAGTAGAGCAATTTTAAAGAATTCTCTATAAAAACAAAAAAGGCATGGATACCCGTTGATTTCTCTTACTGGTCACAGGACACTTAGGTCCATTATCTCTTTTCTTCATGCTCTATTTATCCATTTAAGGTTACCTTGAACAGGGATTGTGGTGGTATAGCAGCGACGACGGAGATTGAGGCAGTGCGACAGTGACGGAGTGGCTGACAAAGGCTGAGAAGTTATTACCGGTGACGAACGGCTAAGTATTGATGATAACTGGAAGTAGTTACGGCCTATTGGTGATGATCGCAGTGGATTAGTTACCGGTGACGGTCAAAAATCATAAGTTACGACAGTGGATTTCCAACTTTGGTGCACGAGATATAATAGGAGATGACGACAACAAAAGAGACAAAAATATAGAGAACAGACTTTGGTGCATCGGAGATGACGGCAGTGGCTAGTCGAAAGTAGTGACGGCAGTGGCTAGTCGAGAGTGGTGACGAAAGTGGCGAAAGAGATTTTGGGTATGTCGGCGGCGTGGTAGTGATTTGTTTTGTTTTCGATTGACAATATGATGAAATGAGGGAAAGAGATTAGGGATTTTACTTTTGCTATTATATTTTTGTTTTTAATTTTTTTAAAAAATACTTGTATCTTGAATCTGTAGGTCATGTGGTCTTTGGTTCAAATGTAAAAACTTTAAATTTTAAAAGTCTTTGGTTCGAGTCGGAAGATTTACAAATCATAGTAATTTTTTTTTTAACCTCTGATACTTCAGTGCCAGTGGTTTTTGATACTTAATTTACTGACACACTGATATCAGTAATTTGTGATACTTATTTGTTAAAAGCGGAAAATGGTGCATATGCATACAATTACTGATATTTTTTACAAAATGTCAGAAACTAAGTATCAGTAAAGGTCATTTTTGTAGTAGTGACTATTTATACTTGAAAAATAGCCTCTATAATGTTTATTTCGCATGAATAAATGCACTAGTAAAGTTCCCATGAGAATGAAGGGGTCACAACGGTCCCACTTAAAATCCAGACTGCTTAGGCTCTTATCGCCTTATTGACAGAGCTTTTCTAGACATGCAAAAATACACACTACTTACAATAGACTGTCTCCCAAGTATAAATGGCCGTCTCCACTGTATCAATGAACAATACCATATACGTGAACAATACCGTATCTGTGAACAATTCCGTATACATGAACAGTGAAAAAAAACTCACAAAACCCAAAACCCCAATACACCCAAATGGAACCTCACTAGAACACTCAAGTGGAAGCTCTCTCAAATTCTCTTAAAAAGCTCACTTGCAATTGCTCTCTACTTCTCAAAAATTGGGATGCTTTACAAATGCATTCTACTCCTCTATTTATAGGCAAAGCTTATAATACGAATGTATGAAAAAAAAACTTTGGCCATTTTCAATTTTAATGGCTTTGGTATGACTTTTGGTGAAGAGATCATGCTAGCACATGCAATTGGATCACGCTAGCTCAACATTGGTGTGCTTGAAATTTGCATGGTAGCTAGCTCATGCAAGCATGCTTGACTTTTCAACAATTGTATCTTCAAAGACTTTGGATGGCATTTATCCACTTGAATTTCGGATGGCAAATATTCAGCTATGGATGGATATCCATCCAAATGTAAATTCATAATTATGTAATGGACACATTCATATCTATATTCAATTTTAAATATTGAATGTGGAGATAGATTTTATTCATATGGATATAGATATCCATAGATGTCCATAGATATTAAATATGTGTTTTTAAATTAAACATAATATGGCTAATTAATAAATTTATATTTTTAAGCTAGTTAATAATATGCTACATTAAGAGAATTCTTATTTACCTTTATTTATCTTTCCTAAAATTATTAATTTTGAAAGCTAATTAAAGTTATTATGAATAAAAATATAATAATAAAACAAATATAACCGGAATTATTGTTCCTCGCAATGGCATTGAATTCATTGGCAAAAAATAAATGACTGTGGTGAGTTGCACCGTCACCTTAGTCTTATTCGGCGGCTTTCCACAAGCTTGATGGAGGTGGTGTTTCATCTTATTGATTTGTTGTTAGTTAGCAACGATATGTTACTGCCAATCTTTGGGTAGCATTAGTGCGGCATCAATTTCATTTTGCTGCAAAAATTAGTATCACTATGTAGATTGTGAAATTTCGAGTCCGATGGTACCAGATTCGTCATCATTTGGTCACTTTTGCTATCGTCGATGGTGTCGACGGAATAGTAACACTGAGATTCATTCTTTTTTTTTAGGAAAAAAAGTTAATTTTTTTATTGGTAATATATTTTCTAAATTTTGTAAAATTAAAATATTTTTCTATAATTTTGTTTGGAATGTATATCTAAGAATAATTGTTTTTTTAGGACATTTTTATATTTATTTCCTTTTTTAATCTAAAAAAATAGAAAATGAATTGGATATTGGATATCCATCTAATATTCATATCCATTCAATACATAGTTGGATATTTTTAAAAATTATCCATATTCATAACCAAAAGTTTTTGGATGGATATTATACAGTGCAATTGGACTGGATATACAAATATCTAACTTGGATGGACTAGTTTGTCATCCCTATTCTTGATAAGGCATGGAAACAAAGAGTTCATATCCAGCGATCTTATTGATAAGTAGGAAAATAAAGAGTTTCAATATTATTTTATTACTTTTCAAGTAATCAATTTTTTTTAATATTGATATATAAAGAAAATTGTTTCCACTCAATTATAAAATAATTCAGGAAAGACTTAAACTAATCCTCATAATACTTTTATAGGGGCTCGAACTGAAAGAAAAAGTGTTCTTCTATTCGGCCAAAGCAGATTGGCTTCAAATAATCAAGTTATAAAAAGATGGACTTTCTATTTGGATAAAATTATGGTGATCTTAGGTGTGTGAATCATCTATAAATAGGGAGGCTCTACACGTTCAAAGATTGCAAAGATAATTGAAGACTACGGGTTAATTCCACCCTCTCCCCAGATGTTTTGACATTTTCCACCGCGTCCCCAAATGTTTCAACAATTTCCACCATGTACCCAAATCCATTAATTTGACAGTTTATTTTAACGGTCAAAGGGAAAATTTGGAAGTTCATACACTAAATATTATTTGATGATGATAGATTAAATTTATTTGATAAGTTAATTGATGGGATTATTGTGTAATTACCTTTAATTAAGAATTTTTAATGTTAATATCAATTATTGGATTAGCATTTTATGTCATTTAATTCTTCTCTAGTTCAAAATAAAGGGCATTTATGACATTTAATTAAATTTCAAACAGTTCCATTAAAAATAACGGCCAAATTAATGGAAATAGAGGTGCGGTGAAAATTATCGAAACATTTGAGTGCGCGGTGAAAAATGTCGAAACATTTGGAGACTAGGTGGAAATAACCCGAAGGCTACAATCCAAAATTATTAATATATCTTTTTGATATTTATGTTTGGACATTTTGTTATAATGAAATAGAGTCTAAACATTTTTTGGGTATCCAATAGGTTGTATCACAAATAGTGAATCATTCAAAATCTGGACCTGACACCATAAATAAAAGAATTTGAACTCATGTAAAAATTCTCCTATGTATATCACTTTTTCATAGTATTTTTTTAATATCCTTGTTACGACTGTTTAATTATTAAAATTTAATTAAACTTGGTAAACTTATAAACCAGATTTTTCACTTAACATTTCTCATTTCTTTTGATCTGTCGATTGGTTCAAATAACATTTGCGCCTATTATTATTATTATTAAGAAGAAGAAATGTAGCTAGTAGCCTCCATTGACTAAAAATTTTGCATGGTGATTTTCAAAACCAGTGGGAGGCTTGATATAGTTTTAAAGACTTATTGAGGGATGCGAGTGGAATTAATGCAGAAGTAAATGTGTAAATTTGTAAATAAATCTAGGAGGTCTGTGACTACAATGAATTAGCTTGATGGCCTCTTTTTTAATATGGACGCGCGGTAAAGGAGTATGCTCCCAATAGAACCGTACGTACGTGAAACTTAATGACCTGCGGCAAAATAATTGGTTAATGATCTGAAAGACAAACTTTTTGGGAAAAATGTTATTTTTCCGTAAGTAAACTTGCAAACAAGCTCAAATTCATACAACAAACTTGACAATCACTTGGTAATTAGATATCAAATATACAGGCGCTCTTGCTTTAATTTTATATGTATGGTAACAGTTGTAGGTCAAAATTCAGAATGAAGAAGATCTACTGAAGACCTTTTTCAATGCTTTCCATTTAAAAGACTGAGCCCTAATTAGGATCAAATATGGCTTCGAGTTCTTGGGAGGATTTGAATGCGAAGGTGATGATGATGGTGATTTTTCCATCACATCATTAAGGTTACCTTCTTGATTCCAAAAACGAGCTTCTTTTCTCTTGCTTCTTATGGTCTCTAACACATCATATTTATTGCATATTCCCCACACTATCACCTTTTGTTGATCGTAATCCACATTTACCGAGTATATACCTACGCCAATTGTCAATGTTAGAGAAACTACTTGATTTTTAGTTGATAACTGGTAAGATTCCAATAATAATATTAAAAACAAGTCCCAACTGTTAAATTAGAGAATTAAAAAAAAAAGTTTGTTTAAGAGTTCGAAATTGGGGAGCAATTTGTGAATAAAATTAATTACCTTTGAGATGGGTTAACGTCTTCTTAACCTTCCTTTCACACCCATGAGAATATAAGGGTACCATCAACTCAACATACTGTGCCTCCACATTCTTACAAGCTGGAACTATTTGCATGTTCGCCATTTGATATCACCCTCCCTTGAGACAATGTATATGTCGTTACAGACTTATTGAGATATCCATGCATGGATTTAGCAAGACCTTATATAACATATGCAACTGCTTTATGTCATGAATAAGCAAGCTAGCTAGCTAGGTCTCTCTTAATTCAAGATCCCTTAGAAAACAAAAAAGATGGTGCCTCTTTATTTTCTTTTGCTTTTGCTTTCTTGAAGTCCTTTATCCTTATCTAGTTAACTAACGAAAATCTAGTTTTGAAGGGATATGAGTTGTGACTCGGATGGGTGCAAGATGCGTCAGCATATTGTTTAGGTCAATGACAAGTGCTTTTGTATCTAATTTAATATGCTCCCATGTGGATTGTTTTCCATTTCAATAAACGTTGGAACTTGTAAAACCCCATTAAAAAGGAGCTAACTACTCTATGCATGCATGTGTCTTTTGAAAAGAAAAGTTAATTTGATTGTAGGTGTACATTATTTATATATTGTCTTGCACATGCATGCATCTTCTCCTTAATTAATTAATTAAGCTCTTTCACTTGAAAAATTACTTTTATAGGGATCATATACCCATGCGTCTATCTAGCAATATACCCATTGCTCTGCTTCTGTAGACACAAATGGCCTTCGGCTTCCAAGTTTCACCTGCAATCAAATTAACAATTTTATTATTATTATTATGTCTAAATGCATGTACGTTTATGGTTGGCGAACGAGAGAGAGAATGTACACTAAATTACCGTTAACATTCGGATATAGATTTTCTTCTTATCGAATTTTTTTCTAAGCTTTGAATGACGCTGACTTATTATGGAACTTAATTACAATATAGTAATTAAAGTCAAGTTTTAATCTTGACTTTTTTAAATCGCCCAGACTATTTCTGAAAGTTTTTACACTCTTAGCAACTGTATTGGTGTCCTTTTATTTAACCGATCGAAAACCAATCTATAGTTTCAATTATGGCTAAACTTTTACTTTTAGAGCAATGATACATGTATCCATTAAGAAGAGAAAAGAAAAACCACGAACGTCGTGATTGAAAGTTTTTTCCTTTATCTTTTAATGGGAAACAATCAAAGGTAATTTCAGTTTTATTTATTTACTTTATACAAGATGGAAGAATAACTAATTTGTTCACCTTGTATTCTCATTTTTTTAATAAATTTTGATGGTAAGAAATTTATTTGTTGTTTAAAGAGAAAATAAAAGATGACATTTAATTAGAAGGGCATAATAAGTATGTCCCTAAAAAGTAAGGTAAGAATAATCCAATTTAGAAAAACTAAAAAGAAAAATATGTGCCTTAGAACAAACATATAGGCAAAGAAACACTAAGGTCCATTTTGGTAATATTGTAGGTTTTAAAATAAGTATTGTTAGTTGTACTGTAAAAATAATTTACGAGTAAAGAGAATCAATTAAACGTTTGGTAAAATAATGTGAGTTTTAAAAGTAACCGTATGTATTTGATAAATCTTATTGTTAAATTGATGTAAAAATATAAATGACTAAAATTGAGTATAATGTTGAATAAAATTTATTAAAACATTTATAAATATGTATGTAAAATATTTTTGTTTGTGTACATATAAAAATTGATAACTAAAATAAATATTTTATATTATGAAATTTATTTTTTTTATTTTGCTATCTCAATATATTTTGGAATAATAATAATCTCTTTAAAGTCAATGACTTTATTTCTTAATTAATAAGGATAATTTTAGATTTTTATAATATATATGTCTATATGAGTCTACGAGAATATATATGAAATTGTATTAAATATAAAAATCATTCTCAAAATCAAATTTTTAAAAGTTATTATTTTCTTACTTTTCAAAATCTTTTGTAGCTATGGTGATTTAGCCAAATCGATTTTAAAAAAATTTAATAAATATTAAAATTAATTTTTATCTTTTTAAAATGACTTTTAAACCTCTCAAAATAGTCCAAAACAGGCCCTAAATAGTGGCAACTTAAGACCTAGGTGGGCTAGGCCTAAAATCCTGCCAAAAGTAAGCTGACTCTATATGATCCATAAGGATCATTTTATTTCTTGGAAAGCCCCTCTATTTTATATGTAAATCTACAGTATTAATTTTTTATTCAAAAGTTTAAGTCACTATTGTGATATTTTTACCTCTCAAATTGTGTAAATCCATAGTAAGAAGAAGGTAGAGTAGAAATAATATGATAAAGTTGTCAAAATGAGTGAACACGCTCAATAAAAAAAAAAGATTGATTTTATTCTTCTTTCCCAATTCTTTTTTTTCTGGCACAACTGTTTTGTAGATTTTTTGAACAAAACGTCAATCTATGTTTGAATTTCGATTGGAATTTTGATTTAATTTCCCACTTAAAAGAATTATTATAAAAATTTTAATTAATTTTTAATAATTTCAAATGAAAAGAAATTTAAACAATTAACTAATTAACCAATTGGAAATTAAATATTTTTTTATTTTCAATAATTTAATGTCATGCTATTTATTTTTAAGCTATCATCAGTGTATCCAGCAAATTTTATTAATACTTAAATCCATTAATCCAAGAAAGAACTTTAAAATTTACAATAATATAGACATAATAAAAAAATTACTAATAAAATATAAAATATTGATTTTGTAGGTTATTTTAGATGCTACACTTACATTGTAGTTCGGATACATAGTATCCCAATTAATAACGTGTCATTTGCGCATATTGATTGTCTTTTATAGTTATATTTTTAATTAACTTTATTATTTCTTATTATTAAATTCATTTTACAATTCTATCAATGAGTGCAATGAGTTATCATGTAAATTAAAATATAAAATATATAACCCAACTAATATAAACGTAGTAAATGTGGATGTGATATACATATTGCATCAGCTTATAAAATTAGATAGAGTCTTCGCTCCTCTTAGACCTTTTGCTTATTATCTATCAATTTTTTTGTCACATATATACATAAATATTATCGCTATTAGTTGAACTTCAAATTTTAAATGTTGCAATAAGCGAATGAAAAATGAAGAGTACTCTTAAAATGCCCAAATGTTCTCCTATAAACTAAACAACCACAATGGTAAAGTCTTGTGGCGTCTCACTACAATTACAAAAGTGGCTTTATTTGGTTTATTTATTTATTTTTTTCCCTTTCTTTTTACTTTAAAACTAAAGTTAGCTTTAGTTATTCCTCGCATTGTCGTCAAATTTTGAGTACTAAAGATGAAAGAAGACAAACAGACAAGCGTGATGGGCGTTTCATGAAAGGGTACAAAATTTTCTTGCTTTACACATACAAAAGTAGATTTCCGTGACTCTCTTGGCTTATTCAAGTGACTCGGATCCAATATTCAGTGGGACTCCACGTGAAACCTACACCCTGCGTTCTTTTGACATCTCTTTCAATGACTGGCGGGGAATCTAACAAACTTATCATTTTAATCCTTTCTTTTGGCAGGCATGCATGTGACGTCCATTGTATGTTATATATATAGAGAAAAATTATATTTACACCATTTTTTATTATATATATATATATATACAACCATTATAAAATTTTTATATTTTTTACACCACTTTTATTTTTAAATTTACATCAATCAACTACTTTAACACTAAGAATTTAAATAAAATTATTATTTTACCCCGTAAATGAATTAAAAAACTATTACTTACAAGAATACTTCTGAATTTAATAAAACAAATAAATCTCAAAATCTAAGATATTAATTTTTATAATTATAATTTTTTAAATGATAATTTTCGTAATTATAATTTTTTTATTATTCAAAGTTGGTTTAAACTATTGTCATTCTAATGATTAATTTAAACGATGAAAATTATTTGATAATTGTAATTGTATGATTGATTAAAAAAACAAAAAAAGGGAAAATATTTGAGATGAGTATTATACATTTTTTAGGTCAAAATGATTAAAATTCAATAATATTTTATCAATTAGTTAAATGATACTCACACATCCAAATTTTTAATAATATTTTATCAATTAATTAAATTATAATTATATTTTTTAAAAACAATTATAGGATAAAATGATCTTTTAATTCAATACTGTGATAACAATATCCGAATATTTAAAAAAAATTCAGCATTACTTCTGTTGAATGTAAAATTGGTAATGCTCAATAACATATCAACGTGTGTATATCAATCAATAAGAAGGTAGATGCACATTATCAAGAAATGGACTGGACGTCGGTCCACTGGATTATAAAAAGAATTCCATACGACAGTTAATTAAGCAAGCTTACAAGTGTGAAGTTAAACAAGGAGCTCAATTTCATCCCCGCAGTCAACTGCGATTTAGGGTATATTTGTAATTGAAATTGGGTAATTATATTTTGAAAGGTATAGTAATAAAATATTTAATAAATACTAGTTGCTACAGTTTCAAATCTATGTTAATATGTTTCTTTTTTATTTATATGATAGAAAATCTATTACACTTTTAATAATTTTAACAAAATTATTATTTAAATTTATATTTATTATATACTATTAACTTTTATTTAATAATTTCCATTTTTTTCTACATCAACCGTAACATACTGCACATCAACTCCAAACAGAACTAACCACAAATCGGCGTGCCCTGGAGTCTTGTGTTGTGTGCACCTAAGTCAAATTAGAAAGGCCAATCAGAGTAAAACACACGCAAGGAAAGTCATAGGCCTGTGAAGTAAAAGAGGCTCCAAATATTCAAACCCAAATAGAAAAAAATATGCAAATGAGTATAAGGAGGAGTAGGGTTTCCACTGATGGAATACCAAGTGTCCTGGTCGACCCAAAATGTCCTCAACGACACTATAGCATAAAAATGCCAAGGTAAAAGCTAAGAGAGCGGTTATTCTGTCACTCACTATTCATACTTTCTTTGAGCTCTTAGATTTTATCCAAAACGCTCTAAACCAACTATTTTATCACCAATCTGACCATTGGACTGTAGAAATTTGCTATATAATAGTTATGTATGCCATAATGCTAATTTTCAGAGTAGCAGTTTGTCAATTAAAATATTGCTGCTGCTCCTTCATCATCACATTAAGGGTGCCTTAGGGAGTGTTCAACTCTCTAGCCCATGCACTTAATTATTTCCTTAAAGCATTTATGCAAGCGTATATATAGATATAATTTGTAATGGGGTTATTCTCATCGACAATTGGACGGCACATATACGACAATTAAGAAGATCGTAATTCCTAGGCAAAAATATCTCTAGCCAGCCAGAATATACGCATAAAATATAATTACAATAATATAATCATACAAAATGCTTATATTATTAATCAATTGGCATAACATATATAACATTGTAATAATGTTCTAAACGTCCAATTAATTAAACTCACGAATGGATTTGTACTATATATTACAGTAATTAATAAATTAGCAACTTTCTATAATGCAAAAGTTGATAATTGTATGCAAGATTATTATGAAATGCAACAAGCATTGGGATTCTCATCACTAAAGAGCTGCGGAGGTGGGATTCGCTCAATCACGTAAAGTGGCTGATAATAGTACATCATTCTCTTCGTATTTTCCTCATCGGTATTGTTACTGTTGTTGTTCTCTCCTCCTTCCATTTTAGGCTCTTCCTTTATTTCTTCTCCTTTATTATTATTATTACTCTCGTTTTCTTCTTTTCTAGCTTCTTCTGGTGGCTTTTCCTCTCCTTTTGGTTTGGCTTCTTCTTCTGGTGGCTTCTCCTCCGCTTCCTTCTTCTCTTCTTGCTTCTCCGGTGCTAGCACTGGCTCCGGCTCAGGCTGTGGCACAATCTTTGCTTGCTTTTTGGTGCGTCTGTAGACGTAATCCACTAGCTTGTTTGCGTCCATAGTCCCAGTAACTGTTACTTTCTCTGTACTAAGCTCTGTCACTGCTGTTTGCACTCCTGTAAATGTTATATTAATCGATAATTTTTGTTAATTTATGCTTGGATATTAAGTAATTGCAAAACAATTCAAGTAAAGTCATATAGACAGATTTTTCTAAATATCGGTTGTACTTGTCCATACAACTTACTAATAGATTTAAAACAAGTGCACAAACACATGTGACCTATGAATGATATGAGAAATTTTAGATTACATTGGAGCTATATGTTATATGTAACTCAATTAAATATAATTATCAGTTAGATCGTAATTATATTCACCCCACTGTTAAACCCACTTCCTATATATACTGGTTAATTTTAAAAATTTTTTTTTTTTTACTCAGAATGGATTTCAGTAAAGTTTAGTGATGGGGTGAGTATCATTACTGCTTCAACCTTTGAAATCCACTCAACCTTTCTCTGATTCCTTATTTTTTCAACTTGGATTATTTATATAATTATTAATTTCAGTTGGTCAATCACTCTCATGCAAACTACTGAGTGGGTCGCTTGATCTAAGTTTTGTATCTTTTAATAAATAAACCAATGTAATGTCCGTAGCAGTTGATTAAAACTGCTCTGTTCATTTCAGGTATCTGGCCAATGAACACTGAAATTAGAATTTTTAAAATATATATATATACATACCTCTCATTTTGAGTATCTTTCTCTTAAGTTGGTCTGCACAGGCCTCGCAATGCATGTTAACGTTGAGCTCCACAGTAGTTAGTCCACTAACCTGAAGTAATTTGCATCAATAAAAATTAGGGGAAGAACAAAACAACCAATTAAAATATTTCTAATTAATTATGGTATTGGTAATCATAACGTTTTTTATATAATTAAATAAAAATTATTAAATGGACCTGCGAAGTGATAACTTCCGGCACAGGTTCACCCTCGGCTGCTGGCAATGGAGATAAAACTTTGGCTCTTCTCTTTGTTTTTTTCATAATTTTTGCACAAACTGCTTGTGGCTCGACTATTCCCTTTATTGTCACTTGGTTTTGAGCCATGGCTATTGTAACACCTTCAACACCTGTCAACATATACATTTACTCAAAATTAATGAGTTACAGTTTACATATAAAATCTAATTAATTATTAATTAATAGACAAAATTAATTTATTGATAAAGAGACCTCTTATCCTCATAATTGACTTCTCAATCTTCTTGGCGCACCCCACACAATGCAAATCCACAAACAACACAAAAGGAGACGGTGGCTTTGCCTCCTCTTTCTTCTCTTCCTCTGCTGCTTTCTCTTCTTTTTTCTCCTCAGCTACTGGCTCTGGCTGAGTATCTGCTTTGGCTTGTTCCTGCATCTCCAATAATATATAAAAAAAATTAAAAACTAATTCAGGGAAATATAATAAACATGCAAGCAAATTAATTTCTAAATGTGTATGCATATATATCTCACCTGCTTAGCTTCCTCACCCATCTGCCTAATTGATCAAAAATATTCAAAAGAAAGTGATGAAACTAAACTCTTAGGTAGTAGTTTATAAATGCACATATATGTAAAGAATGATTGATTAGGTGTAATGGGAATGGACGGTGGGGTTAAAGCTAAACTCTATGCGATTCCAGAGCACATGCAGTGCCATTCAATGTTACAAAGAACCCTCTTTGTTTAATAATGTTTCTTTTCAATCTTCAAGGCTGAAGAGTGAAGAGGTAGCAAAAAGGGGAGAAACCAGTGAAGCAGAATCTTCAGATTTATAGAGATTCTGTAATTAATAAGGTAAACTACAAAATTGATATTACTTTCCTTCGTTCATCCACCGACTCTTACGCGGATTTTTCATGAAAGTCTCGTCGGTGATGTGTCAACTTTTAAATTATTGCTCAATCTCAATAAAAAAAATTTTAAAATATTTTTAAGTACCATATCAGTTATATAACAAGTAAATAATATTATAATATATGTGCAATTATTTTGAACAACCAGTATGTGATTAGTGATTATATAAAATTCAAAGATATGCGTTATACAAGTATTAAGTGGTTTTATTAACTTTGATACATTCTAGAAGTTCCCCTGGATACCTAATTCAGAAATGCTAAAGGATTTTTTATTGATCATCTATTGTGTGGGATAGAGCATACTTATACCTATGCATATATCTCATCCATCATCTATATTTTTCTTAAATTACATTACAAATTACTAATATTATAATCAGTCTACGAATTTTTTTAAATCAACTTTATGATAGTACACTTTGCATCTGCTTCAAAAATATTTGTATACTACAACCTGCAAATGCAATCAAAATGACTTAAATGGTAACCTCAACAATAAAGTAAGATGGTGCCCCCCCATTCAACTAGAAAAATGATTTACTCAAACATTTACTCTTTGATTATGAGTAATATTACACTTGTTAATAACGCTATAGAACTTATTAAGTATGGTATCATAACCAACATCTTCAGACTAGTTGTTATATATACCATGTCGTGTGTACGATAATCCGATGAAATTCTATCAGGTAAGTAGTTTACCTGGTAACCAGTTTCATGCTTTGATGAACTGAATATTCCTATTTATTCCAAGTATCTTTGATGTGGAGTTTAGAAATTAATTAATTGGCAACTCTCCTAATAGAACTTGTCTGTATGTGCAAGGTAATGTGACAATGCGATGTGCATTGCATTCAACGACGTGCAAGATATCAGAAAAAGTGAGAGTTGATAGATATTCATGAATTTGAATGAAATATTAATCAGTAAATTAAACCGTCCACAAATATTTAGCTCTAAATATTACTTGGCAAAGTAAATGGAGATGGTTGGGATGGGCGAAACGTGGGGATACAAAAATGTAAGGAGTTTTGCGTGGAAAGGTCATCTACAACTTAGAAAGTTGATATCACATCACATGGGATGCTGCCCTTGAAATCACAAAGCTAACTTCATGCTTCCTTGTTTTCACTTTTCATCATCTGTCCTATTCTTGCATCAAAAAGGTTGCATGTGTAGATTTTACCAACACAAGCTCTCTCTCTCTCTCTCTCTTTCAATCTATTTCACATTATGACATGCAAGCAGTTGGTACATATGGCACATGGGTGTAACTATATCGCAGCATTTGTAAATAACAACAACGTAACGTTTCTAGTAATAACCTTCATTTCTATGAAATATAAAACAGTTGTTACTAATAACCAAAAAAAAACAAGTTTGTGATCACTGTTACTTGTTCTACTCGAGTGGGTTCCCCTAAACTTGATGTTTCACCATCTCACCAAATTTCAACTTAAAGAAGAATGTTCCGGTAAATTTCTCCTTCAATTTCATTCATCAAATCAAAACATCCTTTCGAAGGAAATCGAATGCTTTATCTTTCCTAGTTTGGTTTGATCTTTGTGGTTTCCTTTTCAGTAATAAAGAAAGAAGAGGGCTGGCTTACTTTACTTTGTGCAATAACACGTGGAAATGACTCAGCATGGGACATCAACTGTCAAACGTTTTGAAATATTTGTTCTAACTGATCATCAACATTAACCAGTCATTTCAAATTACGTTTCAAAAACAATCAAAATTCACCAACCAATATATCTCCTATTTGATGCAAAGTTAAGTAGGTCGAACCAAGTCCTGCCAAAAAGAAAGCAAGTCCTAGAAATTTTTGTTGACTCTCCTTTCTTCAATAATTAAAATGGAGATTATGTGGGTGAGAATTATTGGACTTTAAGGAATCGATTGAATATATTATTTCTGTTGTTACCATTTATAACCATCTTTTGGGATGGGCGGTGAGTAGAATCTAGATGATTGCTTGGCTTATATTTAAATAAACTAAAAGTTATCACATTAAGCTTTAATTTTCCACCTACTTATTGCTATCATTTATCATCGGGCTAGGCTAAGTTATACCGCTAGTGTAACTTACATTCAAACTTGAGAATGACTAACAAAGGGTAGGGCTATGATGGGGTCACCCCCTTAAATATTGCTGTAGGTTTCACGGCTTAGTAAAATCGTTTCACGGTCTTTCTCTCTCTTTTCAAGTTCAACTTTCGGTATAGCTCCAAACCCAAAGAAAATCCCTCTAAGGCTCACCTTATAGACTACCAAGAAAATGTATTAGCTAGTTTATTTATGGCTTGACAAAAAATGAACTAAAACATTTGGGCACCATTTCCCGATGATTGAGCAAAAATTTCGTCACACCAATTATTTTAGCCAGATTTTTGCTAGGATTCGATTCAACCCATTAAGTGATTGTTCTAACCAAATTTAGCTCAAATCTGATTAAAATAAATAAAATTTATATTTTAGGAGGAGATTATGCTAAGTTTGGGTTTAGGTATATTTTCTCGTGTTTAAGGTAGGAGGTGTAGTTGAGGCGATCTATAAGGTGAGCTACAATGATGTAGGACGTAAGCTGAGGTGATTTGGGAGGTAAATTGTGATGTTCTGAGTTTGAAATATTCTAGTGAGCCCATGAAGTTTGTAGGACTTAATTTAGGGAGTTGATATAGGGAGCTCAAAAGAACTTCGAGAATAGCTCTAAAGAACTTATCCGATTAACTCCATAAAGCTTGTAGGATGACTCGTATGAACTCATATATGAAATACGATCTGGGCATAAAAACCATCATAATAAGCATAAAATAAGCATACAAGATTTTACATGGTTCTACACTTTAGCCTATATCCATGAGAGTAGCTCCTCTCCAATCCATTATATAAATGAAGTATTATATAATTTGCTTTATAATATCAACAAAATCTCAACAAAGGTAATTTATAGTGAATAATAGCATGAGGAGATGTGACTCTTGTGGGGATTAAAGAGTTTTCAATAAATAATAAAGGAAATGGCTTCTTTAGGGGATGAGATGGTTAAGATCTTCTATGGAGATGTAAAATGGAGGGAGAAAAAGATGAAGTACCCTTTCAAGAAATCAGATATGGAAAAAAGAGGGTTAGGGTTAGATGAAGCAAAAGAAGAGAGATAGAGATAAAGATGGAGAAAGCCCCTTAAATAAGATTTTGAGTAATAAAACGGTGGCTTCAAGGTTCCTTGAAGCTTGAGGCTTTTAACAATGGCATTTTTGCTCGTAAGAAGAGATGGTGAGGCTATTTTTTGAATAATGAAGAAGTTATCATTTTTAGAGAAAGCTTGAGCTAGAGGAGTGTTCCTAAGGGTATTTTGGTAATTTTGAGTACTTGGCGCTCATTTAATTGTTGAACTCCCTCAGGTGAGGCTATTTAAGTAATTTACCTTGTTGTTTCTTGATGGTGACACCCATGAGTTTGGGAGGCAAGGATACCTCCAGCCATCTTTTTGCCTCCAAAACTAGAAACGTGGTACCCTAGCCCTATAGCCCTGTACAATTGACATGGCATTTTCTCATAGTTTGGCTAGAGAATCTCCATCCTTATTGGCTTCTCATCTTTAACCAAAAGAAGATGGCATGCATTATTCATGTGTTGACCCTAACCACTAGAATTTAGCTTCTACTAATACCCTTTCATATTGTGTATTTTACCAAAACTGCACTTTTCTTCAAAGAGTTTACCTTATTTCTCTCTGTGAGCTCTCCTGATGCCCAGTCAAAAAAAATGAATTCATTCGGTTGTTTCTTTTTTTTTTTTGCCACATGTCACTGAGTTATTGGCCCACATTAGCACCCAGATTTTCTCTAAACATCAATTGCTCTCTTTAAACAAATAGGAATTTCTTTCTAAACAAGCCATCCTTTTAGATAAAGTGCCAATTTTATTACAATAAAGTCATTTTTTATCTTTCAAATACCGTGATTACTCTTGATACCTAAGTAAGCCATAAAATTAATAAGAAGAAACCATTAAAGGACATGATAGAAAAGTTGAAATGCTTATTACAAACCAAACAAGATAGCTAGTCTAATTTGGCCCATGCTAAACAAGCGACTCGGGATCCTCCAGCCCCCAAGGTTCTGAGAAGTTCACAATTGTAGAGGGAGCACTCAAATCTCCCTAAGTGGCTAAGATGGCATAAGAAGTTTTATTTTGATCATAGTTCACCCTGGACTCCTTAGGTTTTGTAGATGAAGTCAAGTTCACATCTAATGAGGATTCTTCCCAAGTCTTCTCAAGTCTCTAAAATGCTGAGAAGGTCTCTTGATAATTAGTTCACCCTAAATTCATCAATTCCCTAGATTTTAAAATATCGTCCCAACACTCTTGGTTGCCTTTATCTAAGTTGACTTTTTTGTTTGAAAATCCACATATTTGTAAGAAAGTTGTTTACCATAAACTCTAGAAGGTCCTTTACAGGCCTAATGCTCTTTTGTGATCTAAAAAACCTTATTCACCATCGTAAGAGTGGTGAATTATTGAATTTGATTATTTAAATTATGTGATCTAAAGCTAGAATCGGTTCCCCTCCGTGGTCCCCTTTCGGGTCCCACTCCGGCCCCCCACAATAGATATTTGAAGAGACCTCACAAGGCTGTTTATTTGGCCATCCTTATATTTTGTGATCTCATTTTAATTTTGAATATTTTGAATTCTAACATATTACAGAGGTTCAAGTATACATTTATTATTATTTTCTAAAAATAAGAAAATTATTGATAAAGTGAATTATGTTGGAATCCCTCTTACTTTAATAAATATCAATATATAACATAATACTATAAATTTAATATTGCATCCCTAAATCCTTTGTATCTATGGAGTGTCTCTAAATAATGGCATCTTTCAACCTCTTAAACTTCTAGTTTTCCCTAAATCATTCAATGATCATTGAAAAAGAAGCTTGCTAATTGAGGTTTTGCTTTATTTTATTTTTTTTAGGAAAATGTAATTATTAAACTGTTTTTTATGCATACTTCATACAATAGAAAAATCTCTAGACATACCCTCAAACTTTATTCATTGAATTCTAAGGTAAGCAAGACAAGATTACAAAGATCAAATATTAAAATTTGAGGGTTCCACATTTTCATATGAATTTTCTATTAATAACATTGTTACAGTAGGGGAACATCTCGAGATGAGTCTTTAAAGTACTAGTTTCTTTTAAAATTATTAGGCTTTCATAGGTGTAGCTGTAGGCATCTATAGTCCTAGCTTACATTTGTAGGTGTGTTTTAGTATCAGCTTCTTTTGCCAAGCAAGTAAACACAAGTTAAGACATATAACAAAAGGAATTCTTAGTGCAAAAACAATAAAAGTCCAATATTCACCCATCAACAGCCAATGATAATTGGCTCAACATCATTATAGCTGAAATCCAGGCATATAATTTTTTTTTGCTAGATTTTGGTTGAGCTAATTAAGATGAGTGATTAGGGTGCTTTGTTATGTCTGACATGTTCTCTCGCAAGATGGAGAAGATTAGCTAGGTGACTTGAGTGTATGGTAAGAAAAGAAAGAAGATGGGATGAAAATGAATATGAAGACCACCAAACTCAAGTTGAATGAGTCTTGTAAAATAGAGCCAAAACTGGAGTTAGAGGTGGAGTCAGTAGTGGCCGACGACCACACTTTGAGGCTCAAGTTAGATTTTGAGTGATAAATGGTGACCCAAGGTCAAATGGACCTTGAAGCTATAAATAATAACAAATATGCTCTGAGGAAGAAGATGAGTGTGTATTTTTTTTAATAATAAAAAATTGGTTACCATTTGGAGAAACCCTTAAACTTTTATGAAGTGTGCCTAAGGTTGGTAATTTTGGACACATGGTGCTCATTAAGTGGCAAGCCTTTCTTAGGTGAGGACATGTGGGTGATTTTGCTTTGTGGACCGTAAAAGATGACATCCATAGAATTGGGAGGCAAACAAACATCTAGCCATTTTTTTTTCCTTCAATATTGTTTACATGGCAACTTCTCCAGCTTTTAGTCTTATTACTTCTTTGGTGCTGTAAAGGGTAGCCGATGTGGTGTTCTTTTATTTCTCTATCAAGGAATCTTCGTTTCTATTAGCTCTTTAGTCTTAGCCAAAAGGTAGATATTGTCACATGATGGCGTGCATTGTTCACATGTGGACTCTAAACACCAAAATCTAACTTTTAATAATGCCCTTTGATATTGTGTATTTTACCAAAACTGCCTTTATCTTCAAAGAGCTTATCTTCCAGTTCCCTGTAAGCTCCTGACATTCTGGTCAAACAAAAAAGCTTTACTTGGTTGACTTATTTTACCACATTTCGCTGGGTTATTGGTCTATGCTTACACCCAGATTTTCCCCTAAAAGAGATCCCATCAGTACTTTGTGTTCAAAATTTTAAAGCACAAGAAATCGTAAGAAGAAATTATTAGGTAGTGACACGTGGCGGGACTGTTATGTCACTTTTTTTATCATTAGTGAAAATTATTAGGTAGTGACACGTGGCGGGACTGTTATGTCACTTTTTTTTATCATTAGTGAACTTATCAATTATCATAGACTTTGCAGCTGAGCTTTCTCATAGGGCTGGCAAAATCTAACAGAACTACACATAGCTTTGGAGAACTTAAAGATAAAGATGTTTCAATAGTGCATATAGCATGGTTAAGAGAAGCAACATGTGAGGACTGACAGACATTTTGAGTCTCTTGATCTTTCAAACAGGGAAGTGAAACCTATTGTGCTATCTATTGAACTATCTCTTGTTTTATAATTAAAACTTCTACCCTCACTTTTGAAATATATTTATCTTGGTAATAATAATATATTACCTATAATCATTTCAACTTCTTTGAATGCAAATCAAAAGAAGAGCTTGGTGGATGTGTTAGAGAGATACAAGAAGGCCATTGGATGGACCATGGCAAATATTAAAGAAATTGGCCCCTCTATATGCATGCACAAGATCTTGCTGGAGGATTGCTACAGCAGCTCAGTAGAGCAGCAGAGAAGATTAAATCTCATCATGAAAGAGGTTGTGAAGAAGGAGATTATCAAATGGCTTGATGCTGGAATCATCTACCGAATATCTGACAGCTCCTAGATGAGTCCAATACAATGTATTCCAAAGAAAGGTGGAGTGACTATTGTAGCAAATGAAAAGAATGAGTTTATTCCCACAAGAACAGTGACTGGATAGAAGGTTTGCATGGACTATAGGAAGTTATGACAAAGCCACAAGGAAGGATTACTTCATGTTGTCTTTCATAGATCAGATGTTGGACAGACTTGCTGGAAAAAAGTACTTGAGGTATTCATGGATGACTTCTTGATTTTTGGGGAGACCTATAATAATTGTTTGTATAATCTAGAAAATGTGCTTAAAAGATGTGAGGAGACAAATTTAGTGTTGAATTGGGAAATATGCCATTTTATGGTACAAGAAAGGATTGTCCTAGGCCATAAACTCTCTAGAAAGGGAATAGAAGTGGATGAGGCTAAAATAGAGGTGATTGATAAACTTCCACCACCTAGTTCATTCAAGGGCATTAGGAGTTTCTTGGGACATGTAGGATTCTATAGAAGATTCATTAGGGATTTTTCCAAAATATCAAAACCCTTATGCCAGTTGCTGGAGCATGACAAGCCTTTCCATTTTGATAAGCACGATTTAAAGGCTTTTATGGAATTAAAGAAAGCTCTTGTTACAACATCAGTTGTTATCGTACCATATTGCAGTTTACCTTTTGAGTTGATATGTGATGCCAACAACCACTCTGTTGGAGCAATGTTAGGGCAAAGTAAGAACACAATTTTTCACTCTATTTATTATGCTAGCAAAACTCTACTTGATGCTCAGATCAATTACACTACCACTGAAAAGGATTTATTAGTAGTTGTTTGTGCATTTGACAAATTTAGAGCTTATTTGGTTGGCACCAAAGTGAAGGTTTACACAGATCACTCAGCCATAAAGTATTTGATTTCAAAAAAGGATGTCAAACTAAGGTTGATAAGGTGGATCATTTTGCTACAAGAATTTGACTTGGAGATTAAAGATAGAAAAGGGACTAAGAACTAAATAGTAGATCATCTTTCAAGGCTAGAAGTAAATGAAAGCACTCTGATCAAGCAAGAGATCACGGAGACATTTACTAATGAGCAACTGTTAATGTTACAACATGCACAGATGCTGCAGCAATCTGGGTTACTATAATATGTAGATTTTGCTAATTACTCAGTGAGTGGAATGTTACCACATGATCTGGTTACCAACGGAAAAAGAGATTTCTCCATGATGTTAGAAGTTATCAATAAGATGAACCTTATTTGTATAAGATGTAATCAGATCATGTGATCAGAAGATGTATGCCTAATGAAGGAATTTCAAACATACTGCAATCATGTCATACTGCAGCATATGGAAGACATTTTGGAAATCATAGAACAGTAGCCAAAGTTTTACGATTAGGTTATTACTGGCCCTCTATTTTTAAAGATGCTTATGAGTTTGTTAAATATTATGATAGGTGCCAAAGAAAATGGAACATATCTCAAAAGCATGAATGCTATTAACCAACATTTTAGAAGTTGAGCTTTTTGATATTTTGGGGGATAGATTTTATGGGACCATTCACACCCTCTTTTGGGAATTTATACATTTTAGTTGCTATAAATTATGCGTCCAAATGGGTAGAAGTTGTAGCACTACAAACAAATGATGTCAAAGCCATGGTGAGATTCCTTTAGAAGAACATTTTCACAAGATTTGGGACTTCTAAAGCCATCATCAGTGATGAAGGCACTCATTTTTGCAACAGAATATTTGCTGCAGCATTGGGTAAATATGGAATTAAGCACAATGTTGTTACAGTATATCATGCTCAGTCTAATGGTCAGGCAGAAGTGTCCAACAGGGAAATAAAAAGGATTTTAAGAAAAGTGTTGAACCTTACTAGAAAATATTGGTCTCTTAGACTACATGATTCCTTATAGGCATATCGCACAGTTTACAAGACACCACTTGGCATGCCTCTATACAGAACTGTATATGGCAAAGCCTGCCATTTACCACTGGAGCTAGATCATAAAGCATATTAGGTGCTAAAACAACTAAACATAGACATGCATGCTGCAGTAGAGCATAAGAAGTTTCAACTTTGTGAGCTTGAAGAGTTAAGATTCTTCTCTTATGAAAATGCAAGAATTTACAAAGACAACTTTAGATTAAAGCTTTTTCCAAGAAAGTTAAAGCCTAGATGGTCAGGGCCTTTTAAACTTACCAAAATCTATCCTCATAGTGATGTGGACCTAAAAGAAAAGTATAATTAATTAATTCTTCAATTAAATCAACATTAACAATTTCATCATCACTATTTTGAGGTTTTTTGACAATGTTAAAGATATTCAACTCTATAATTATGTTGTCAACAGAAAACGACATAGTTTTAGTCCTGTATGGAATGTGTACATCGGCAGTTGCCAAGAAAGGTCGACCTTGTGGATGTGCTTCTTTGAATCGTGCACTGGTTAAATGTCAATCACAATAAAGTCAACAGGAAAATAAAACTTATCTACCTGAATGAGCACATCCTCCATAATTCTGTGAGGCTTTTTCATAGATCGATCTGCGGACTGCAATACAACTTGAATTGGGTGTAATTCTCTCAATCTAGGTTTTACAAATATTGTGAAAGGTAAAATATTTACACAAGCTCTTGTTATGTGGTTGCCAATAATACATGACATAGTGGGAGAGCTTGGGTCTTTGAATTTTAGGGAAACTTTATATTGGAGTGTAAAACTAATGTTTTTGGTTAGAAAGGCCTTTTTTTGAACATGAATTCTTCTTTTTTTAATGCATAGGCCTTTAGGAAACTTGGCATGAGAAGGCACTTTTTTATAACATCAAGTAAAGGGATATTAACATGTACCTACTTAAATATTTCCATGATCTCACATGTGGAATTTCCCTTATTTGCTTTAGCTAACATTTAGAGAAAATGAGCTTTGGGGATGTATTCTCGTCGACTGATTTCTTTTATCTCCTTTGATGATGAGTCCTCAGAGTCTAAGGGCTCAACTTGAGTTGTCTTTTTCACCAGTATCTCTACTTTGTTATTGACTTCTTTTCCTTTTCGCAAGGTTATGATGGCCTTGACCTCTTTATGCTACTAGAATAAACTGATATTTACTTCATGTACTCCTTTAGGAATGGGCACTGGCTAGCTTCGGAATTTGGCTTTCTCAACAATCATTGCTAAAGTTTGAATTAAAAATGGAAATTGAACCATATATTTTCAAGGTTTGAAATCGATTGGGCTTGTTAATTGATGCCAGCTCTCATCTCATTTAGTAGTTTGTCAATGGTGTGATTTTATTGTTCCAGCACGGAGCAGGTAAAATTTTTAAAATTTTAGAATGCCTCTTCCCATGGTTTGGGTTATGAGTAGCTCTGATTCTGATTGTACTCTCTAAATGGTGGCTGAGAAACTTAAAGAGCTTGATGAACTAGCTGTATTGGTGAAGCTAAAGCTATTATTCCATTATATTAGAATCTCTAAGACCATGAAAAGTTGGCATGGTCTCTCTATCTAAGATTATAAGTATTGGGGTAAGGTTATAATTCGACTGCTTTCTTATTACATTTATAACATTAGCTTGATCTGGGTATGAATCTTGCTCAAATTGATTATAGACATGTGGCTCTGTTTATTTTGCAATTGTTAATGACGTTGTTTGGTAAGAAAGTCCTTCGACTACTGCCTTGACTTCTCTGATGTCTGATTCTGATTCACCAATGTAGACTTCATTTATTCCTTTGATTTTTCTGACATTCCTGAATGATCGGATTTTCTATTAGGAATTATTCACTTATCATGGGAAGAAATCCTAAATTAACCATTCATGCACATGTGACAATAATTCTTCCAAGAAATATTGACATTGGTGTCATTTCTCTTATCCATGATGTGGACACTTCAACAGTAGCCTGTTGAATCGCTCTTATGCTTCGAAGAACTGCTCATCTTCTCTCTAAGTAAACTTTGAGGTTTCCCTGTTGAATAGCTCCTATGCACTAGAAAGTATTTATTTAAAAATTTAGTTACTGTTTGTTCTCGTGATGTGATATTATTAGCAGGTAATATATTGATCCAAGAACGAGCTTTATCCTTTAGAGAAGATGGAAAAAAATATAAGCTTAACATCTTCATCTAAAAAAAAATTCATATTTAAAAGTTTGGCAAACATTATAAAAATCATTCAAATGGTTGTACGATCTTTGTTCTAACATAATGGAATAATAGCTTTAGTTTCACCAATACAGCCAGTTCATCAAGCTCCTTAAGTTTCTCAGCCACATTTTAGAGAGTACAATCAGAACATTCACTAGAAACCCATCGGTTTGTTAAATGTCAATAACTTTTATAATGACTTTATCGCATTTCTTAACCATGCAATAAAAAACTATTTCATTCCTTCCACAGCGAAAAAGCTTTTTATTTGTGCTCACACTGCTAATGAGCTACTTGATCTGTTACAAGCTTATCAACCAGAGCCAGATCCTAAGACCTTGGTGTTGGAGTCTCCAAATAATGACGGTAACAGTAATCGCAGTAAGAAGTACAAATTAGATTTAAGTTTCTGCCTATAAATATTTTCTTTTGTGTTGCACCACCCAGGTAATGTCTTCTAAACTTTACTTCTTTCCTTTAAAACATTGAGGACAATGTTTCGTTCTGGTTGGGAGGAGGAAATAGTCGACAATTGTGGAATCTTGGTTAAGTTTTTATTAATTTTTTGTTGTAGAAACTAACTGTTACTAACTTTTTGCGTTGAAGATGGTTGAATATGGAGTGTAGTTACTCTAGAAACACATCTTCTTCATTAAAAAAAAAAATTTCAGACATTTTCTTTTTCTTTATTAAGCTTTGATATTCATTTTTTTTTACTTCTTCTTTTTAATTTCTCCTTTATAAATATACATTTCAAGTATGAGTTACTTGAAGGAATGAACATGTCATAATAAGTACCAAGTGAGTTTTTGAGCCTATCATTTTTCTTGGAGAGTAACCCTTTTGCTCAGTCTTCATACAACTTAGCAGTTTATTATTTTATACACGATCTCTAGATTTCTTTTGAGTTAACCCGTAAAAAAAAGTTGCAAAATTAAAAAAAAAAGAAGAAAAAAATGTGTGTTGCTACATCTGGAGACCCATCTAACTAGTAGATATGGAAGATTATTTAGAGCCCTAAAAGACGATGGAAAGATCATCTTTGATTCGTTTGAGCCTTTCTAGGCATCTCTTTTGTGAAATATCCATAGTTAACCCTTTTGAGCCTTTAAAAAAAAAATGTCTTTGTCAAACTTATTATCTTGACCCACTCCGATTTGGAGTATTACCCGATATCTTACAAGTTCTATCACCTATTTATGTTTGAGAAAAATGTAAATAATTATTTTTTTCAGTTAAGTTGTGCCAAACAAAAGCAAAAAAAAAATTGTTGTTAAAAAAATAAATAAATAACAATAATAGTTGAAATCCACCTTGCAACTTCCAAAAAAAAAAATCTCTGCATTTTTCTCAAACATATACTTTGTTTTCTTTATTTCCCTCCTTTGTTAGCCATGTCCCTAGCCTACGTTACGTCCTAATAAAAGTCCTTAATTTTAGGGAACTATAGTCTGAAGTAGAAGCTAGTTATATAGGCTAAAAAGATGTAGTGGTGCATAAAAAAATACAAATAAATAAATAAATTGGGTTGACTAGTATTTTTATTTGACTTGAGATCGTATTATTTCTAAGCTGAGGGCATATTTCTTTCATCTTGGTGAGAGCGTGTGATATTACTTTTTTATTATTTTCTCTCAATTACCATTCATTAAAGTGACTATTTTTATTGAGTTTAATTTCTTTGTGATAGTGTCACTATTTCTAGTGAGATTTTGGGGTTTAACATGTCATTCTTGAAAGTAGTTGTAACACAAGTCTACTGGACTGATTCATGTGGATGGTTGATGTGGGTGTGATGTTTCTTTAGACTGGAGATAATATTTATACTTTATTTGATTACTATCATTAGTCTGATTGAATAAACATGATTGTTAAAAGAAAAAAAAAATCATTTTGGATTTGAATTTTGTTTTCACTTTATTTGCTATGGACTAGCAATAAGCTAGTTGGAGGGTCCGTTGAGTGTTAAAAAATATATATTTATAAAGGAGAAAAACGTCATTTTACACTTCAAGTTTTACTAACACCCTTACTTTTATGTATTTAAGCTTCTTGTGATTTAATTATATGTGCTTTATTTTAATTAAGTATTTTATATATTTTAGGGGCATTATGGTCATTTCACAATGAACGAGAGATCAGACGATAAAACAGACATCACTTTTGAATTTAGGACAGTCGAAAACCTTAGAAGGAGCATAAAAGGAAAAATGTCACTGTAAACCAATTGACTGTTCAAACCGCGTGGTCAAACTGTGTCACTGTTCAAACCTCGTACTATTAACTGATGACGTGGCGCAATCCTGAACGTCCAAACTGTTTTTAATCCGATGGTCATGATTCACTCAATGTATTTATAAAAAGGGGGCCTCCCCCCCTAATTTGGCATCCCTGAATCCATTTTTTAGCTCTATTTTCTGTAATTCCTTCTCCATCTTGTATTTTCTATGTATTTTAATAAATTTTTATTTTGCCCCTATTTCAATTATGAGTAGCTAATTTTTTTTCAAGCTTGGGTTGAAGGTGAAGTCTCAACATGTGTCATGGACTTTATTTGGTAAATTTATTTTCTCTTCCCCTCTAATTATTGTGGATGTTTTGACTTTTCGTCGACAAATAATAATAATCTTGTCTAGATATTGCCCCGATTTCACCGGCTCCCTAGTACAAGGTTATTATTATTTAGCACGATAAGCCCTTAGCACCATATTGATTAGAGTGTGGTTCATGAGGTGTGGATACCCCCCTCATGATTTAATTGGCACTAATAAGGAATATTTAGCCCATGGTGCATGTTGATGCGGATCCAGATACCCAAGCACTTCAATTATAAAAGTTTTCTCTTTAATTTATTCCTACCATTTTAAGTTGAATTTTAGGATAATTTAAATCACTTCCACAACAAATCCAACCATTCTCATAGAAAATTGATTCTACATATAATTAAAATCCACCTTCTCGTGGGATCGACACTCGTCACCATTGATCTATTCTACAATAGATTCGTGTACTTGCGAGTTCAATAAAATTTGCACAAGTTTTTTGCGCCGTTGCTGGGGAGGTAAGTTATTTTAATTCGTAAAATTGATTTTTGTGAATAATTTCTTTTAATTGTTTTCTTGTAATTTTTTATTAAAAAAAGAAAAAAAGTGAATCTACATTTAGAGGTAAGAATTTCTTTTCTTTTCTCTTTTTTCAAATTCTGTAATTTAATTTTTAATTTATTTTTCTTTGTAATTTTTTGTTTATTTTATTTATTTCCCGTATTTTTTTAGTGTGTTTTTATAAAAAAATTTAACAGAGTGATAAGGTTAGTATCGTAATTTCTCCTTCTTGTTTATTTTTATTAATTTTGTTCTCAATTTTTTTGTATTCATTGCATGCATGTTCGAAGGTCATTATTACCTAATCTTGAGCAAATAGACCTTGAACTTGAGAAAACACTTCGCACACACAAACACGTTGTAATTAAAATAGATTTGCAACAACAACAAGCACCACCACAGGAGAGGCCATTTAAGGACTACTTCAGTGCCTTAGCTAATTTGAGCACATCATGCATAAGATACCCAAATATAGCTGCTAGCAGTTTTGAGTTAAAACCTAGTGTGCTAAATTGTCTCCCAACATTCTATGGCCTAGAAAATGAGGACCCATATAATCATTTGAATGATTTTCATACTGTTTGTCAAACATTTAAATATGAGAATTTTTCAGATGATGATGTTAAACTTAGACTATTCCCATTTTCTTTAAAGGATAGAGCTCGTTCATGGCTCAATACATTGCATGCTAATAGCATTACATCATGGGAACAAATGGTAACAAAATTTTTGAATAAATACTTCCCAATGCATAAAACCAATGCTATTCCCGGGGAAATCTCAGAGTTTACCCAGCGAGAGGACGAGCAGTTTTTCGAAACATGGGAGCGATTCAATAGGCTACTCTTGAAGTGTCCACATCATAAGTACGAGAAATGGCACCAATGCCAATACTTTTTGGAGAGATTATTGTCGAATGTGAAAGAATGGCCAATGGCAACACGTGGAGGAGAGCTAATGTCAAAAAGCGCATCAGAGATTTCGGAATTCTTCCAGCAACAAGCGGATAATTCCCAACAACGGAGTCGATCACTCAGGAATACTGAAAGAATTAAGGGAGTAAATGAGGTTCACATTGGCGAGTCAACTTCGGGAATCAAAGAAGTCAAAGCGATAATTGAAGGTCTTTCTCGACAAATAGCATCGTTAACGACTGCTAAATCAACATAACCACATGACCATGACTCATACTCAGATCAAGCCAATGCCATAGGTGTAATGAGAAAACCATCAAATTACAACCCATACTCCAACACATATAACCCTGGATTGAGAGACCACCCCAATTTTTCACGGTCTTAAGAATTCCAACAGATTGGACCATCAGCCCTAGCTCTACCAATGCAACCAATTCCTCAAGCCTCTCAGCCACCATTTAGACCATACAATCAACACTCGAATTACTCTCAACACAAACCATGGGAGGATTCATTCCAGAATTTCAAGAATGTTACTCACTCCACGATTGAGCAACAAAACCGCACCATTGATGAACTACGAAATGAGATGAGAGCAGGCTTCAACTCACAACCCCAATCAGTTTCAAGCCTCGAGAAGATGGCGGGACAATTTACTTCTTCAGTTCAGACCTTGGCAATGACTGTTGAGAAAGACAAGTTTCTAAGTCAACCAGTGCATAATCCTAAAAGAGTGCATGAAGTAAGTACCAGTTCACCACAACAGCATGGAGAGGTCAAAGCTGTCATGACCTTGCGAAAGGAAAAGAAGTCGACAACAAAGTGGAGATGCCGTTGACAAAAGAAAATCAAATTGTACCTGTGAATGTTGAGGACTCGCCATCGGAAGAGAATGAAGAAACCAACCCACGAGAATATGTTCCCAAAGCTCTATTTCCTCAGAGGTTAGCAAAAGGAAAGAAGGGAAAATCCACAGGGAAGAATCTTGAAATCTTCAAATAGGTAAGTGTTAACATCCCTTTACTTGATGCTATAAAACAAGTTCCATCTTATGCCAAGTTTCTTAAAACCCTTTGTACTAAAACGAGAAACATTCACGTTCAAAAGAAGGTCTTTTTAACAGAAAACGTTAGTTCTATACTCCAACACAAAATTTCTTTAAAATGCAAAGACCCAGGCTCCCCCACTATCTCATATAGCATAAGAAACCACACAATTGAGAATGTTTTGTTGGATTTAGGAGCTAGTGTAAATCTGTTACCGTACTCAATATTTATAAAACTTGGACTAGGAGAATTACACCCAACTCTAGTGGTGTTACAACTTGCAGATCGGTCCACAAAAATACCTTGTGGTATTGTAGAGGGCGTGCTTATCCAGGTAGACAAGTTTTATTTTTCTATTGATTTCATTGTAATTAACACTCAACTAATACAGGATTCAAGGAAGCACATCCCCATTATCCTAGGCCGACCTTTCTTGGCAACTGCCGATGCTCACATTCAATGCAGAACTGTAAATATGCAGTTGTCCTTCGACAACATGATTATGGAGCTAAACATCTTCAACATTGTCAAATAACCTCACAATGCAGATGATGGAATTGTTGATGTGGATTTAATTGAAGCATTAGTTGATGACATTTTTCTTTCAAACCTTAGTGATGACCCTTTACAAACATGTTTAACTCACTTTGGTTTTGATTTTGATATTGACATATCAGTTGATGAGGTCAACGCCCTGCTTGACTCAGCACCATCCATGGACACTAATAAATGGAAGCCAAGAGTTGAACAACTAGCACCATCAGAGAAGAAACTCATCCCATCATCAGAATCACCACCGAAACTCGAGCTCAAACCATTACCCAACGCATTGGAATATGCATTTTTGGGAGAAGAAAGTACTATGCCGGTAATCATCTCATCATCTCTCAATAACGAACAAAAAGGTAAGTTGTTGGATGTTTTAAAAGAGCACAAAAGAGCATCATGATGGACCATAGCAGACATAAAAGGTATAAACCTAGTAGACTGCATCCATTACATTCACCTTAATGAAAATGGTAAAGCTACTAGGGAAATGCAACGTCGGTTAAATTCTAACATGAAAGAAGTTGTTAGAACTAAAGTCCTTAAGCTATTAGATGCAGGTGTCCTTTATCCCATTTCTGATAGTTCATGGGTCAGTCATGTACAAGTTGTCCCCAAAAAGTCAAGAGTCACAGTAGTTACGAATGCCGATAATTAATTGATACCCACTAGAGTGACTATAGGATGGCGTGTATGCATTGATTATAGAAAGTTGAATTCTGTCATACGTAAAGACCATTTTCCTTTACCATTTATCGATCAAATGCTTGATAGATTAGCAGGCCATGAATTTTATTACTTTCTAGATGTCTACTCAAGATATAATCAGATTCTCATAGCACCAAAAGATCAAGAGAAGACCACTTTCACTTGCTCTTTTAGCACTTTTGCATATACAAGGATGTCATTTGGATTATGTAATGCACCTGCTACATTTCAACGATGTATGTTGAGCATTTTTTCTAATATGGTTGAACGATTTCTTGAAGTTTTTATGGATGACTTTTCTGTCTTTGGTGATTCATTTGATCAATATTTACATCATCTAACACTAGTTCTGTAGAGATGTATCAAGAAGAACTTAGTCCTAAATTAGGAGAAGTGTCATTTAATGGTAAAACAAGGTATTGTTCTCGGTCACATCATTTTGAGCAAATGTATTGAGGTTGACAAAGCCAAGGTGGATCTCATTTCTAATATTCCTCCACCCAAAACAGTCAGAGAAGTAAGATCTTTCCTTAGGCATGCTGGTTTTTATAGACGTTTTATTAAAAATTTTAGCAAAGTTTCTAAACCCTTATGCAATTTACTTGTTAAGGATGTACATTTTGTCTCTGATGATTCATGTCTTGTGGCATTTGAAAAATTAAAGTAGTTGTTGACATCATCACCCATCATTCAGCCCCCAAACTGGAGCTTACCATTTGAACTCATGTTTGATGCATCTGATTATGCAGTAGGAGCAGTATTAGGACAAAGAGTTGATCGAATTCCCCATGTTATTTACTATGCTAGTATGACATTAAATGATGCATAGTTGAACTATTCAACTACTGAAAAAAAAAATGCTAGCAGTAGTGTTTGCATTAGAGAAATTTCGATCTTATCTCAATGGTTGTAAAATAATTGTATTCACAGATCATGTTGCTCTTAAATATCTTCTCATAAAGAAATATGCAAAAGCTAGACTAATTCGTTGGGTGTTACTTTTGCAGGAGTTCGACTTGGCATTTAAAGATAAGAAAGGCATAGAGAATGTTGTGGCTGACCATCTCTCTTGTCTCCATTTTGACACAATTATGGAATTATTACCATTGAATGAGTCATTTCCAGATAAACAATTAATGAGTGTGGAAGTATTACTGTGGTATGTTGATATCATTAATTATCTTGTTACAGGTCAACTTCCAGAGCATTGGACCAAGCAAGACAAAGCCAAATTTTTTGCAGAAATAAAGAATTTCTTTTGGGATGACCCGTATTTGTTCTAGTATTGTGCAGATCAAATTGTTAGACGATGTGTCCAAGAAAGTGAAATTCATAATATCCTTTCATTCTACCATGAACAACCTTGTGGAGGCCACTTCAGTGCTAAGAAAACAGCTACTAAAGTTTTACAATGTGGTTTCTATTGGCCAACTATATTTCGAGACGCTTACACTTTCTGTTCTTCATGTGATAGGTGTCAACGAATAGGGAGCATTACACGAAGGAATATGATGCCACTAAATCCAATTTTAGTGGTTGAGATTTTTTATGTATGGGGTATTGACTTCACGGGACCTTTTCTCCCTTCTTTTGGCCACCAATACATATTGGTTGCTGTTGATTACGTATCGAAATGGGTAGAAGCAATTCCATGTAGAACTAATGATCACAAGGTGGCGATAGAATTTTTTAAAAGCAACATTGTTTCATGCTTTGGATTCCCTCGAGTGATAATCAGTGATGGTGGTGCCCACTTTTGCAACAAAGTATTCAAAACTCTTTTGATAAAGTATTCAATCACTCACAAAGCGGTGACCCCATATCATCCGCAAACCAGTGGCCAAGTTGAGATCTCCAATCGAGAAATAAAGCACATATTAGAAAAGACAGTGAGGCCAGACAAAAAAGATTGGTCATTAAGACTTGATGATGCATTATGGGCATATAGAACGGCTTTCAAGACCCCGATTGGGATGCCACTCTACAGGCTAGTGTATGGAAAAGCTTGCCATCTACCTGTGGAACTCGAGCATCGTGCATATTGGGCCATCAAAAAATTCAACTTTGACATGCAGCAAGCTAGCTCAGAAAAAGATTACAACTGGCAGAACTTGAAGAAATTCGCAATGATGCATACGAAAATGCCAAAATTTACAAGCAGCGAATGAAAGTCTTCCATGACAAGCAAATTATGAGAAAATCTCTCACTCCAGGTCAAAAAGTGCTTTTATTCAATTTTTGCTTGCACCTATTCCCAAGTAAGTTACACTCTCGATGGTCTAGCCCCTTTATTGTTCATACTATTTTTCCACATGGGGCAATTAAAATTAAGGACCCAAAGAACGGTGTCACGTTTAAAGTTAATGGTCAAAGATTAAAACCATATCTAGAGTACCAACCATATGGAGAGGACACCGAAATAAATTTGAGTGACCCACCAGATTTGAATTGAGTTTTTCTTTCTTTCTTTTCGGTGATTTGATTTTTTTCTCTTTTTTTCTTTTTATTATTTTTTTGCTAATTGAAATTATTTTTGCATAAGTGTGTTTGTTTAACCATTAAGTTTTCTTTTATCATTGTTAATCATGAGTGCCATAGCTAAACAGTTCCTCCTGGACATTCTTAAACCACTTCAACGTGTAAAATCTCATCTCAAAAGGCAGATTCGATTTTGTAAAACACATCGTATTTGGGCTCTGCAACCACCAGAGTTAGTATCCTATGTTGAGGATTTAGAAAGCCAACTCAGAGACATTGAGAGAAGTGTCTACAACATCCAGTTAGAGCTTGAGGTAAATTCAATAAGATGACGATTGTAATTTTCTTTTTGTGTTTTAGTTTGTTTTTCTTTGTTTGTGTGTTTTAGTTTGTTACCCCGGTGAAGTGGCGGATAACGGTACTCCGTGATAATCAAGTCGCTTACTTCAGTTTCCCATAATAACTGATATTCTGAGGTGAAGGTATGGACAAACACGAGATTCTAGTGAAGCTTCACAATTAATTCCCTCCACTTCCTCAGAATGCCCTTCTTACAATCTATAAAGCTCGGTTTGAACGCATGCGATTGCTCATGAGGAATAACATACTTGTTGACATCTATTGGTTAATCGAAACCAAAGTACGTTTGACAGCTGAGTTACCTCCAAAATTTATTGCATACATGCCTGGTTGTGGTAAAGGAAATTATGCAAGAAAACGAAGAGCTCGAAGAATTTATGTTGCTTGTCATAAATGTGCCAGAATAAGATGCAATAAAAACCCATGTTCTTTAGGAATGGTGTCTAATAACATGGAAGATAAGATTCAATTCATTAGGGATGGCTTGAATAAGAAGTCATTGGATGATATCTTTTTGTCTCTTGAAACGCATCCCAGTGGATATGTGCAAGGAGCGATTCTCTAGTTATGGTCATTATTCCAGAAAGAGCATGCACGATATAGTCTCGGGAATCTGACTATAAACGACCTTGTTTGCCAATTTATAAGAAAACTAGATGGGAAGCCTATCTTCGATCTATAGAGGACGTTCAAGCCGTTTCTGGACGTAACACCAGAGGAAGATGTGAGCCACAGTCGCAACTACCTGTAAATATCTTTTTACTTCACTGATGTTTTATTTTACTGTTGTTTTATCATTTGCATTATTGTTTTTAATAATTTTATTTTTATCATTTTTTTCTTTTTACTGTTTGCTTTTTGACTCTCGAGCCATGTGCTTTACATGTTAATTGACACTGACATGTTACCTCATACACAGCTGTGACCCACCGTCACCAAGATTATTAAATATGATTTTTTGTCAAGCACACACAAATTATTTTTGAGATGTATCCTAATGGCAGCAACTCCCAATAGATAATTCAAGAACATTTGTGTGCTTTCTGGATTTAACTGTGGCAAACATAAAGAGTTCATTGAGGCAGCCATAGATCTTGTTCGAAGCATAGCAGAGAGAAAATTACACTTGGTGTATGGAGGAGGTAACCGAGGGTTATCAAAATTGGTCTGAGAAGTTTCTTTTGTCAGAGGAAGCCAAGTGTTAGGCATCATCCCAAGAGCCCTAAAACCTTTGGGCAGTTTGTCTGACTCACCGACTGGAGAAGAGTTAGTCGTCTCAAGTATGCAATAAAGAATAACTGAAATGCTTAATCATGCTGATGCTTTCATTTTCCTACCAGGAGATCTTGCAACTCTAGAGGCACTTATCACATTAGCATCTTGGGCCCATCTGCACATTCACCAGAAACTCATCGGTTTGTTTAATGTCAATAACTTTTATGATGGCTTTATCGCATTTCTTAACCATGCAATAAAAAACTATTTCATTCCTTCCACAATGAAAAAGCTTTTTATTTGTGCTCACACTGCTAATGAGCAGCTTATCAACCAGAGCCAGATCCCAGGACCTTGGTGTTGGAGTCTCCAAATAATGACGGTAACAATAGCCGCAGTAAGAAGTACAAATTAGATTTAACTCTCCGCCTATAAATATTTTCTTCTGTGTTGCACCACCCAGGTGATATCTTCTAAACTTTACTTCTTTCCTTTAAAACATTGATAACAATATTTCGTTCTGGTTAGAGGGAAGGAATAGTCGATAATTGTGGAATCTTGGTTAAGTTTTTACTGATTTTTTGTTGTAGAAACTAATTGTTGCTAACTTTTTGTGTTGAAGATGGCTGAATATAGAGTGTAGTTACTCAGGAAACACATCGTCTTCATTAAAAAGAAATTCCAGACTTTTTTTTTCTTTATTAAGCTTTGATATTCATTTTTTTTACTTCTTCTTTTTAATTTCTCCTTTATAAATATACATTTTCAAATTTTTGAGTCGAAGATGGCTGAATATGGAGTTTAGTGCCTCTAGAAACGCATCTTCTTAGTAAAAAAAAAAACCATTTTCTTTTTCTATCATTTTAAGTGTAACTTTTCTAATTAGTTTTTCTGCATCATTTTTCACATTTCTGCATACATATTTTCCTTTCATGTTTAGAATAGGTTGGGGGGTAGAATGTTGCTTGAAAAAAAAAATTGTGTGATTTGTTTTAACATTGGATGACATGATGAATTTAAATTTTAGTATTTGTATTATCTTTAGTCTTAAGTGATGTTACGCCATGTTTGCTACTCTACATGTTGATGTCAGAGACAAATATGAGTTGCTTGAAGGAATGAACATGTCATAATAAGTACCAAGTGAGTTTTTGAGCCTATCATTTTTCTTGGAGAGTAACCATTTTGCCCATTCTTCATACAGCTTAGCAGTTTATTATTTTATACACGATCTCTAGATTTCTTTTGAGTTAACCCTTAAAAAAAATTGTAAAATTAAAAAAAAAGAAGAAAAAATGTGTGTTGCTACATCTGGACGCTCATCTAACTAGTAGATATAGAAGATTATTTAGAGCCCTAAAAGATGATGGAAAGACCATCTTTGATTCGTTTGAGCCTTTCTAGCCATCCATTTTGTGAAATATGGATAGTTAACCCTTTTGAGCCTTTAAAAAAAAAACTTTTCTTTGTCAAACTTATCATCTTGACCCACTCTGATTTGGAGTATTACCCGATATCTTACAAGTTCCATCACCTATTTATGTTTGAGAAAATTGTAAATAATTATTTTTTTCAGTGAAGTTGTACCAAACAAAAGCAAAAAAAAAAATTGTTGTTAAAAAAATAAATAAATAACAATAATAGGTGAAATCCACCTTGTAACTTCAAAAAAAAATAATAATCTCTACATTTTTCTCAAACATACACTTTGTTTTCCTTATTTCTCCTCCTTTGTTAGCCATGCCCCTAGCCTACATTACGTCCTAATAAAAGTCCTTTTTTATTTTAGGAAATTATAGTCTGAAGTAGAAGCTAGTTATATGGGCTAAAAAGTTGTAGTGGTGCATAAAAAAATACAAATAAATAAATAAATTGGGTTGATTAGCATTTTTATTTGACTTGAGATCGTATTATTTCTAAACTGAGAGCATATTTCTTTCATCCTGGTGAGTGTGTGATATTACTTTTTATCATTTTCTCTTAATTACGTGTGCTTTATTTTAATTAAGTATTTTATATATTTTAGGGGCATTATGGTCATTTCACAATGAATGAGAGATCAAACGGTAAAACAGACATCACTTTTGAACTCAGGATAGTCGAAAACCTTAGGAGGAGCATAAAAGGAAAAATGTCATTGTTCAAACCGGTTGACTGTTCAAACCTCGTGGTCAAACCGTGTCACTGTTCAAACCGCGTAGTCAAACCGCGTACTGTTGACTGATGACGTGGCGCAATCCTGAGCGTCCAAACTGTTTTTAATCTGATGGCCATGATTTACTCAATGTATCTATAAAAAGGGGGCCTCCCCCTAATTTGGTATCCCTGAATCCATTTTTGTGCTCCATTTTCTATAATTCCTTCTCCATCTTGTATTTTCTGTGTATTTTAATAAATTCTCATTTTGCCCCTAGTTCAATTATGAGTAGCTAATTTTTTTTCAAGCTTGGGTTGAAGGTGAAGTCTCAACATGTGTCATGGGCTTTATTTGGTAAATTTATTTTCTCTTCCCCTCTAATTATTGTGGATGTTTTGACTTTTCGTCGACAAATAATAATAATCTTGTCTAGATACCGCCCTGGTTTCACCGGCTTCCTAGTACAAGGTTATTATTATTTGGCACGATAAGCCCTTAGCACCATATTGATTAGAGTGTGGTTCATGAGGTGTGGATACCCCCTCATGATTTAATTGGCACTAATAAGGAATATTTAGCTCATGGTACATATTGATGAGGATCTAGATACCCAAGCGCTTCAATTATAAAAGTTTTCTCTTCAATTTATTCCCGCCATTTTAAGTTGAATTTTAGGATAATTTAAATCACTTCCACAACAAATCCAACCATTCTCATAGAAAATTAATTCTACATATAATTAAAATCCACCTCCTTGTGGGATCGACACTCGTCACCATTAATATATTCTACAATAGATTCGTACATTTGCGAGTTCAATAAAATTTGCACAACACCACAAAATGATGAGAGATAATTTAGCACACTAGGTTTCAACTTAAAACTCATAGCAGTTATATTTGGGTATCTTATGCATGACATGCGCAAATTAGTTAAAGAATTAAAGTAGCCCTTAAATGGCCTCTTTTGTGGTGCTTGTGGTTGTTGTTCTAAATTCATTTCAATTTTATCCTCAATTTTAACTTGTGATGCAATGTGTCTTTGCATGCAAAGTATCTTTTCCAATTCGAGATTTATAGGTTCTAGATCATATGATGGTGATCTTCAACCGTGTATGCAAAGAACATGTAAAAATTAAAAGCAAAACTATAGAAAATAAAGAGAGAGGAAAGTTATGGTACTAACATTATCATGTTGTTGCACACTTACTATAAAAACACATTCAAAACATTTACACAATATTTACAAAGAAAATTGACTCCACAAATTAAAATAACTTACCTCCCCAATAACGATACCAAAAACTTATTATGCAAATTTTGTTGAACTCACAAGTGCACAAATCTATTGTAATATAGATTTAGGTGAAGAGCGTTGATCTCACATGGAGGTAGATTTAATAATGTGCAAGGTTAATTTTCTTAAGTGTATATATAAATTAGCTGGAGATTATTTTTGAGCAATTCTAAGCTTCAAAGTAAAAAATGATAAGAATAAATTAAGAATAAAAATAATTCAAATAAAATACTTGAGTCTTTAAATTCATATTTATCACTTCATCATATGCTTAATATTTCTTTTTACTTCCAATTAATTCATAAGGGGATATTTCCACTCCTCGTAAGTCTCGTTCTAATAAATATGGTATCAATCGCTCAGTGTGCCAAAGGGTAATGATCTTCCACAAAGTGTGATGTCAAGTACACGTTGTATCAGACGATAATAATCCTTTTATCGACAACATAGAAAGATCATTCGTTAAATAACTTAGGTGCACTCTCTATCAACACTGAGTCAAGACAACCTACAAATACTAAGGGTAGGGATGGGCAATAGTCAGTTAGGTTCGATTCGGGACCTAAACCAAATTGAAATTGATCAGTTCTTAAGATTATGAACCGAACTTGAACTAAATTTAGGAACCGAACTGAACTAAAATTTCGGTTCCAAAATCCGGTTCGGTTCAAATGTCCGTGCTAAATTGCCAATATCAAATTGCAACCTCACGAAGCTAATTAAGTCATTAATCATTATGCCAAATAAGTTAAATAACAAATATTATTTCCAATTTTTCATTGATAGAAGCATGATACATTTGTCTATTTTTAAATTTTCAATTCTCGACCGCAATATACAGTACAACCATTTCACTGCCACAAGCCACAACCACTATATCTACCCACCATTTTTAACTCCACCAACAAGTATATTATAAACATCAGCAGTCGACAAAATCAATTCCTAACACATTAAGACTAACAGAAACTTAAGAGTATACAAACTTTGTACAAACACACGAGCCATGGCATAAATTAAAAAAAATGACCAAAGATGACTACATGTGAGGGGCTAATGTCGGCATCACCATGCTTGAGGGGAAGGACTGTACCACTGCTGAGGGGCAGTGCTAGGAGGGCGTGCACACAAGGAAGAAAGGGGATGTGCTAGGCGCTCTGCACGCGAGGAAGAGATGGGCTGAGCTAACGCAAGAGAGAGAAACGCTCACGAGGAAGAAACTGAGAGGGGCTGAGCTGAAGTTCTGCACCATGTGAAGAGAGAAAAATGAGAGGCAGAGAGGCGACAGAGAGAGGCATAGGAGACAAGTAAGGTGATGAATTGCAAATTGAAATTTAGGGATTTGAGATAGGCGTGTAGATGTGATTGAAATTTGCTTTTTGGTTTACATATTTTCAATTAAATATATTATAATTAAATCAAACTGAACCAATCGATTTTTCAGTTCAGTTTGGTTTTAAACCAAACCGAACAAAAACCAATCGGTTCATTAGTTTTAAAACCATTCAGTTTTTTCTCATAGAACTGAACCGAACCAAACCGAATTTTTTCTATTCGGTCGACAAAAACCTAACTGTTTGCCCACCCTTAACTAAAGGGTAGTCTATTTCTACTAAATATAGTGTAAAGTACTGATTGTGCCAGACAGTAACGATCTTTCACTAGGGAACAAGTATACTGTGCAAAATCTAGATAAAATACACTGTCTATCAATAATGAATCAAAACAACTACAAAAATCAGAGAGGAATAAGAAAATAAACTTACCAAATTAAGCCCATAGATTGTGTTCACCTTCAATGCAAGCTTAAAATTAAATTAGCCACTTATAATTAAACTATGACTAAAATAATAATTTTATTAAAATACATAAAAAATACAAGATATAGTGAGAATTACAGAAAATAGAGCTTAAATTTGGATTCAAAGCTGTCAAATTAGGAGGGAACCCCTTATCTATAGATATAATGAGTAAATTATGGTCATCGAATGAAAACAATTCGGACGCTCAGGATTGCACCACATGCCAAGATCTGATTAGTTGGGAGACATCATTCAGTCCAATGATATGCTATCACATCATTGTTCAATGCCACATCATTGGTTCATGCCACCTCATTAGTCAATGCTACATTAGCATTTTTTGGTCGTATAAGATGTTGCCACATAATCGGCCAACATCATATCATCGGTCAATGCCATGTCATTAGTTAATACAACATCATTATTTTTTAGACCAATAAGATGTTGCCACATTAGTTGGTAAATACCACATCAACTGGGCCTTACCAAAATTTTAAAATTATGATTTCGCCTTCAATGTCCTTTCTAAGGATTTCAGCTGTTTTGAGCTAAAAAATGCTATTTGTTTGCTGCCTGACTTCGCGTTAATCATGAAGTGGCCAAAATATGCCTGAAATACATAAAATATTCAAATTATAACAAAACACACATAATTAAAGTTTAAAGGACTTAAATACATAAAATTAAAAATGTTAGTGAGACTTGGAGTATAAAATAACAATTTTACCCTTGGTAATTATGCATTCTCCAACACTCAATAGTATTCTACTTGAAATATACATTTATTCTTATTTTTAGATAGATGCAAACTTGTATATACAAAAGTTCCTACTACAACATAATCATCTTTGTTGAATTTCTCAAGAATTTTATCCATATAATGTGTCTGCGTAAGTCTGTTAGATGTCCTTGAGATTTTTATTCCCTAAATGACCTCTACTAAACACATATCTTTAATGTCAAAATTAGATTTCAAAATGACATCTGACCATCAACATAAAGATACAAAATGAGATAACCATTTTCTATCTTTCTAACATATATATATTTGTCACATTCGTTGATCTTAAGACCATTTCCCATAATTGTCGGTCAAACTTTTCATGTCATTGTTTGGGCACATACTTCATACCATATTATGACTTCACTAATGTATATAGTTTCTTTTATTGCCTTGGAGCTATAAGCCTTTAGGTTATTCTATGTAAATTTCTTCATTTAAATATCCATTTAGAAAGCTTGTTTTTACATCCATTTGATGTTTTCTAAATTGTGTAATGTTGTAATTGCTAGTAACATCCTAATGGAAATTATTCTCGTTGCAAGAGAATATGTGGTGTGTGTGATTTCTAATGCTATGGGTATCAATTTGCAAGTACACACAACAAGTAATATACTGTTGAGTACTTAAATCGTCTCCACAAGAATTGATGTTATCAGATTTGCTACAACAATCTTAACAGTACAATTTGTTCTAATTAAAATAAGACACTTTATAAAACTAATAAACTAATTAAAACAAAAATGCAATAAATGAAATGCAAATAAGAAAACTCTCATGTCAAATACAAGGATATAACCAATGGGAATAAAGTAGTTGAGTGAATAAACTCATTTAATGGCATTAACTATTTTTTCAATTACAGTATCGTTGCTACAGTATCAACTACAACATTAAGCAGAATCCCCCATGCATCCTCAGTTGTCGTGTGTTGGATATCTTGTATCTAATGCAACCTAGTAGTGACTAATTGTTACGCCAACATTAAATATACCATTAAACGTTCTAGGTTCCCTTTACCCTACAAGGTGAATCCTTATATTTAGTTCATCACTAATTTTAAATCAAATATGGTCCTATTCAAATTGAGATTAACTCAATTTAGGAAACCCAATCTAAAACCAAGTATTGTCTTAATGAGATCCACTAAGTCAAACCTTTTTTAGGCTCATCCTTAGCTAGTATCCCGAAATGGGTGGTTAACCGAAATAAGAAATTAAAATAAAAACAATTAAAACAAAATGCAATAGCAAACACAGAACAACATGCATATGTCAGTCCAATATCCATTAGGATCGTTTATCACTCAACCATAATAGAATTTAATTCATAATTTGCGATAGAAGAAAAAATAAAAGAGTTTCATCCATCCAATACATCGTCATGAATAAATAGAAAAAAGAAAAGAATAAGAAGAACTGATTTTCAATTTATCTCTACGATTTCTCCTCAAGGACAGCCTTTAATCTCTCTCTTGATTTTTGTTTTTCTTGTTGTTTCTTTGCGGTTTATCCTTTTAGGTGACAGCTCTTTTTTTTTCTTTCCAAGCGTGCTCTTTTTATAACTTGGAATTAAGGCAACCAGAAGTCTAAGGCGCCTATCTTCCATTTTTGAAAACTCTAAATTCTAATCTTTTAGTTGATGCATGCGAAATCTTCTCTGTCATTGCTCCAGGATTGCTACAGCAATGATGCTACTGCATATTACTTGTTTCAATTCTTTTGTGGCCAAGTTCTTTCATTGTCTCTACAAGTCTGTTGCGGCATCATTTCTTCCTTGAAATTTAAGCTTCCAGCCACCTATAATTATGCATATGATCTAGCACACAAATTATTCTAAATCAAACTAAATTTATTAAAAATAAAATGGATGTTCATGCAAAATATAACTAAAATGCAATAAAAACACATCATTTACTCTCTAAATATTACTTATTTAAATCTAAAAGTGTCATGGTAACTCTCATTTCATAGAGTTATCAATAAGTATCAAAGTAATTAAAGTCATCTTGTTGCTTATATCCTTTAATTACAAGTCTAGTTTGTATTGATCCATCAACTTTCATTTTCCCATTAAAATCCACTTGGATCCTAGAGGTTTGCATCTTAGAGAAAGATCTTGTAACTCCCAGGCATGATTTTGTAGGATGGATTCAATTTCACTATTGATAACATCTTTCCACAAAGTGCCTTCCGATTAACTTACAGCTTCCATGAAGTTTTTTGGTTTACTCTCTAGGAAAAAGATAAGAAAATCTAGACCAAAAAAAATTTTTATTCTAGCTCTTTCACTACGTCTGGGCTCAAAATGAACCTCTTGTTCTGTACCTTAAATTTCTTCTTGTTTTTTTTCTTCACTATATTCAATGATAGCCCCATGTGTTTGTTTAATCAAACTCTAATCTTCCTTCAATTTAGAGGGAAATACATGTTCAAGAAAAGATTCATTTATGGATTCAATCATCATATTCTTGTGAATATCTAGAATACTCAACTTATACACAAGAAATCTAAGGCACTAGTAGTTATGTCATAATTAATGAAAATACAGTCCTATCTTCACCTTCTTTGGTTGAGGAATGACGATTTTAGCAAGACAGCCCCACAACCACAAGTATTTGTAGGAAGGTACTCTACCTTTCCATACTTTGTAAGGGTCTTTCTCTGTTCCCTTTGGAGATGCCTTATTTAAAGGTAATTGGCTAATAAAACAACTTCCCCCCATATTTTGAAGTAGTTTAGAGCTTATTAACATTACTTATATCATTTCCTTCATGATAAGATTTTTTCAGCTAATTAGATTGAGTTGAATAAGGAGCTGTAGTATGATGTATAATTCCTTATTGTTCACAAAGTGACTTAAATAGAGCAACTTACTCACCACTTTTATTAGTTCTCAAGTCCTTAGTTTTCTTATCTAATTGATACTTAACTTCATTTTTATAAAGCATAAATGGTGACTGAAAATAAAAGTCGACAGCCTTGGATGGTGGCCAATGCTGGGCTGACGTTTTTGTTTCTTTTTTTTTATAAAGCCAAACGGAAAAATCAAAACGGGGAAAATAAAAGGTTTGGCCATAGACAGAGTTAGATTGGTAAAACCAGGGTTTTAGTTCTGATACCAAGAGGATGCAATGGAAGTTTAATGTTCAAAATATTTTGTTGATTCTAGAGAATACCAGAATAAAAAAATTAAACTAAATTCATGTTGATTCAAAAGAATACCGCGAATTTAGGGGCTAAGACTCATTGATTCCGCATAATATCAAGAATTAACTGAACATAAATACTCACACAAAGATTTGAAAATTGAAAATATTATTGAACTCGAATCTCGAGTTTATTCCAAGAAATAATCAATAACAAATAATCAAGGCCTTCTTGTAAAGCTACAAAAGATACTTATTTATACTAACTACGACTTATCTTAATTTGACTAGAAAACCTACCTTAACAATACTCATACCTAAATTATGAATACAACTTAAATAAACTATGCCTAAACAATGAAACTCTAAATAGGAAACCAAATCAAAATAGAATACAAATTAATTAAACTATTCCTAAATATTATAAATTTCAATCTAATTAGGATTTCTTCAGTTTCTTGCTCTGTATTAAGTGTCAATTATTTATCAATCACCATTCACGATGGAAATTCGCCAAGCAGCCCTTGAAATTAACTTCAGCATCCTTTAGTTTATACAATATTGGGGCACCTCCGACACCGCTGAGTATGTTGAGTTGTATTGGGATCAAATTCTCATAAAAGAAATCAGAGAAAAGGTCATGTGCCATATGTTTACACACATTCTCACGGGCCTGGCCAAGTCTTGGTTTCGATCTCTGAAACTAGGAATTATAGCTAGCATTGATAAGTTATTTTCTGAATTTCTGCTACGCCTCTCACCAAGAGAAGTTTTTCTCCAAGCTGACCTTCATAAAAGAATATGACACTAAATCGCTAGGCTTCTTTGTCAACCACCAAGAGGCTCTCTACACTGGTGCTTTGTACTTATAGGCTATCTTGACTTAGTGTTGGCATAGAGTTTATCTAAGTTATTAAGTGGACGATCTTGCCACGTTGTCGACAGAAGTATTATTATCATTTGGCACAACGAGTACTTGACACTACACTTAGCAAAAGATCATTACCCTCTGGTATACTAAGCACTTGATACCAAATTTATTAGAGTGAGGATTATGATTAGTGAAAATCTCGCTCATAAATTAATTGGAACTAAAAAGGAATATTAAGCACATAGTGAGTTGTTGAGTATGAATTTAGAGACTCAAGTATCGCTAAAAAATCTTAGTACTACTAAAAAATAATCTCCATTTAATTTACATACATGCTTAATAAAATTAACCCTACACATAATTAAATCTACCTCCTTGTGGGATCAACACTTATCACCATAAATCTATATTACAATAAATTCATGTGCGTACGAGTACAATAGAATTTTCACAGCAAATACTTTAGAATAATATCTAGTTTAATGTACCTTAGAAGTTTTACAAAGCTAGACTTAGCTTATATAGGAAGCAAACTTGTTAGATATATTAAAAATTCAGGGGCTGATCACTGGAAAACTTTAGTAATATAACTTCTGTACTTACATTATACTCATAATTGTGGGTTGCACAATACTAGATATGCAACTGTACTAGAAGGGTATACTAATGTAAATTGGATATCTAATGAGAAAAACGTAAATTCTACTAATGGCTACGTGTTAACACTGGCAGGTGCTACCATTTTATGGAAATCATCTAAAAAGACAATGATTGACAAGTCAACAATAAATTCTGAATTCGTTGCATTAGACAAATGTGGTAAAATGGTAGAATGGCTGCACAATTTCTTAGCAGGTATTCCAAAATAGCCAAAGTCTATACCAGTAATTTGCATACATTATGATAGTAAATTTTTAATTGAAAGGGTGCATAGCAATATGTATATTGACAAGTCTTGACATATATGTTGTAGACATAATACCATTAGACAACTACTCTTTGTTGAAGTTATTTATACTGACTATGTAATGTTAAGAGATAACAATATAGATCCATTAACCAAAAGGTTAAGCAAAGAGTTAGTAGAAAAATCATCGAGGGAAAAAGGACTAAAGACTATTGAAGAAAAAGTTTATTTTATAAAGGAAAACCCAACATAGCTTACTAGAGATACCAAAAACTAGGTTCAAATGGACAATCTAATTGTAAAATACCTTGTTCATCATTGTGGAGGTTACTTTCCTATCCATTTCTATAATAAAAATAGTGATGCCCTATAGGAAGAAAAGAATAAGTTATGCTTTTAATGATTTCTTATGTGTTAGGAATCCAAGCAAAGCAAAGTGGACTACTTTTGATTAAGAAATTAACTACACAAGAGATAAGTAGGGTCACTTCAAATGGAGATGTTAAGGGCTCAATTCTTAGAAACTCTTGGAGAACCAAGCAACTGTCTAGGGTCAAAATGAACACAATCATGATAATTCGATAGTGTTAGGAAAAATTCTTGTGTGATAAATTTCAAGACATTGCGTCTACTAGTTAGTCAATAAAGTAAATAAATATCACAAGGAAAGGTTCAAAGGTTGAGACCTACTGATCCTATGCAAGCTTTGATCCATTAAATTCTATCACCATAATCAAATGATCTTGATGTTAAAACAATCATTTTTGTGTCTCCTGCCAATTTTTATTCATGTGGGGGATTGTTAGAAGAATAGCATAAAGTAGTTATTTTCAGGCCAATTTTAAGCAAAATGAATATTGGAACTATATACTTAGTTACTTACAATGATTTGAAATCTCCTCCATGAGCTCTTCGCAACGAATCATAGAATGTTGAAATTGGTCGCTTTGGTGAATGACAAATTCAATCTCAAAGAGCACCCATTAGTGTGAAAAAAATTGAAGAAAAATCCCACTTAGGGTTTTAACGAACTAATGCCCTCTCTTGAAACCTATTAATTGGTTTTCAAGTTCATTTGCAAAATACACTAAAATCCAAGCAATTTTCTACTCTTCTCTCTTCAGCAATTCCATTGTATCTTTAAGTTTCAGTGTGATAGAGTTCAAACATTTGTTTAAAGTTTGTATGAATAGTAAAGTTGTCCTGCCAACACTATTCAGATCTGTTGTATCTTGAGAGATAGATAACAATATAATTCTAGCACCACTATGAAGGTGGCAGATATGTTTTAAGGACACTATATCTTTACAGAGCTCAGCTTAGTGCTTTTTTTGTCATATTACATATTGTTGAATGATATGTTATAATTTTGTTGTTTCAATTTATTTATTGTTATTATTATTATTATAAACTTGTGATAAGTATGTAAACTTATGTGCACTAGAAAGGTTCTGTCACAAAGGCTATCTATGTTACCTAAGGAGTTTTGGTTTTAAGTGGGACCATTGTGACCCCTCCAGTCTTTCTTAGGAACCTGACTAGTGTATATTTACATACAAAGTTTGTGGCCTTATATCACTTGCTAATTTACTATAATATGCAAACAAATATTTAGGAACATGAACTAAAAAAATGTGAAAGAATATCGATTTATATGATTGGCCAAAATTTGGACATGCATTCCATGTGTTAAAAGACGTAAAGAACTTTTGACATGTATTTAAAAATTAAAATAGAAGAATCCATGTTACATAAAAATTAAAATAGAAGAATCTATGTACTTATCCTTAAAAGATAAAATGGTTGAAACAAGTACCCGAAGTACTAAATTAAATGATTTGCACCTTACATATTCTTGATAAAGCCATAATCGAACTTGTGTATACTATAGCAACCTAAAGTATAATCATTTGGGTGAAAATTTATTACAAGTGGGATATTTCATTATCCATTTTACTACGTGATTTTATTAAAAATTAAAATTAAATTCGTAATCCTTACAAAATATGTTGATGATATAAAAATGGAAAAGACTCTCGAAGAGCTTATGATTTTATTTCTTTTAAAAATGAAATTCAAGATAAAAGATCTTGAAATGACAGAATTTCCTTCAACTTTTGTATTGAAATTTACTAAATGGAATGCTGCTAGTATAAAACTACTAGAAGATTTCGTATTCAAATTTGTTCTATTTTAAAATAAGTTGTATGCAACTTGGTCCCAAAGAACCATTTTTTTTTCTAACTTGTGCCTACAATGGCATTGGAAAATTGCATATATTCAAATTAAATTATGTTCAACATAAACTTGAAAATGTAAAGTAGTGTGAAAAGCATATTACACTCTCCTTGGATATGGGTGTTAAAGCTTAGTTTTATTTATGAGATGAAAAAATTATAAAGATATATACATGGTGATATTCTTCAATCAAAATGATGGTTTTATGTTAAGAATTCAAGCTTTTAAAAGATGGGGTTGATCTTATAGATTGTTTGACCAAAGTATTACAACAAAATATGATTGATCATTGAAGTAGCTATGTCACTTTGAGGGGAAGTGTGCTTATTGAAGGGAGTTATTGATATGGAGGGCTAAATGCATTATACTCATTTTCCTTTCGTTTTTGTCCCATCGTATTTTTCTACTAAGATTTTAATGATGCAATTTAGACCTCCTTAAGATACAAATGAGTATTATACTATTTTTTCTTCACTAGTGTTTTTTTCATAGGATTTTTACTAGCAAAAGTTTTAATGGGGCATATTCTTTATAGGATAAACATTCAACGGGTGTGTCATGAATTCTATCATTTATGTGGGTATTTATCAAAGCAACCTTTAATCTTTTTATAACTCTCATTATCTCTGTAATTTGAGGATTGTTATTTCTTATAATAGTGATGTATTACTTACTATTTTGTGGTTGTATCACTATAAAAGTAGACATTTACGCCTTATTTGTTGGTATTTGAGATGAATAAAATTCCTCCCTAAACGTTGTCTCTTTTATTTGCTTTCTGTCTTTCTCTTGCTATATTGTTGTGTTTGATGCATAATTTAACATATAATTTATTATTTAACTATTTATTTTAATATAATGTATTAGGAAAAGGGACAGTTATACCCTGAAAGTTTTAGACAATAGTCATGTAGACCCCAAGTTTTTAATAAGGATACCAAGACCCAGTTTTGATCATAATACCATTTAGCTCCATTAACTTTAAAAATTTGATTCCAATTTTTTATAATAAATAGGATTATAGTATTAAAATAAATGTAATAATAATATACATTTTAAAATAATTTCAATATTTGAAAAGTTATTTCAATACTTTACAATCTACTAGAGATATTTTATTATATTAAACTAAATTTTATAATAAATAGAAAACTAATATTAAAAATATATATAAATTTAAAATATTTTGAATATTATATAAAATAATTTTAGTATTATTAATATGTAAGATAGATTTTATTAATCGTAAAATCTATTTAATTCAAAAATTTATTTAAAATCTTCATGAAAAATACAAATATATTATTAAAATAAATATAATAATTTATATTTTAAAAATATTCTATATATTAAAAATATATTAACATTACTAGTCTACCAGACAAATTAAATTATGATAAATTATATTTGTATTTATTAAATACACAAAAGCTCTTTCTTTCAAGTGTATGTACATGGAAACCTCCAAATATATATCCAAACATTTCACCTGATAAATGCAGAGCCATCTAAAAATTGTCTAAACAAAGAGCAGAAAAATTAGAGAAATAGTGTGGACCACATCCGTAGCAACTTTCATTGCAGTAGACAGACAAATTGAAACTACTGAGAACCAAAGGGCATTTATTATGCATTGGAAAGCTTCAGATATGCTTCAGCAAGTGCGGTTTGTATTGCTGCCCCAAGTACATCCTCGTCAAGAAAAAAGTGAGAGGAGTGGTGGGAGTGAATTGAACCTGATTGGTGTCAAAAATTGAATGTTTATTAAGGGATACAAATGTTATTTTTTTTATTAATGTAATTTATATTTGTAATTGTGTAACGTATTGTGAATTTTTAATTATTTTTCTAAATATTTGATTTTGTGTATTTTTTATGTGTTTATTAGGTAAAAATAATAATTTCATGCAATTTGAGGCTCCGAAAAATATATGAATGTCGAATTTGGATTTCAGAAGTCCGAAAAATTATGTCATTATCGAGGTGGATCCAAGACTTTTGTTGTAAATTTTTACGTTTTTACCACAGTAAATGTGGTAATTGTAAAATTATAAGTTTTTATCATGTTAGGTATGGTAATTGTTAGTGGAATGTGTTGGATATGCTTGAGTGGATAAGTTAGGTTTATGTTTTATTAGTGGGATTATTAGTGGGACAAATGTAAGGTTAAAATATAATTAGATTTTTTTATTTGTGTGGTGAGGATTTACCATGTATTAGTATAAATAGAGGGGGGGTGAACACACCTCTCCACACCTTATCTTTTCTTCTTTCCCCCCAAATTCTTCTTCTCATCTCTCTTTGTAATTTATTTTCAATCAATAAAAATAGTTTTATTTCAATTTTCAAATTCCATTTTTAATTATGTGTTTTTCAATTTTAGTAATTTCCTTTATTAAAAAAAATGTTTAGCTAAATATTAATAGTTAGGGGAAGGTGAAACTCTTAGGAAATAAATATGATTTAATCAAATTCTATTTTTAATTTTATAAATTAAGTTATTTTCTATTTAATTTTATACATATTTTATATTATGAAATTTTGATTTATTGTAGACAAACAAGGGAGTTTGGCACAATAAATTCTTTTTATCTTAATATAAGGTATGGTAAAATAGTATTTTGACTTGTTGTAGACAAATTAAATTTTGCCGCAATGAATACTTAAATCATCATAAAATTAAAGGGAAAATAATAATAATTTATATAATTAATCTTTTGGGCAATAAATCTAAAACAAATGGCAAAAAGAATTTATTAAGTTTTATTTATAACTAAAAGTGAATTCACAACCCTAACTAATTCAATTTCATAGTTTTATTTAAATTAAGTTGTTTATATTTAAGTTTTATTTTCAAATTTTAGATAAAATAAAATAAACAAATTAAATCTTTTCTCTGTGGATCGACCTCGGACTCACCGAGATATATTATAATTAGGCACTCTTATACTTGAGAGTAAATCAAACACTTTTAAGTCGTGTCAAGTTTTTTGCGCCATTGATGGGGAGAGGTATTTATTTTGTTTTATTTTTCCTTTTATTTTTTGTACTTTTTGTGTAAATTTCCCCCTTTTCCTTTTCTTAAATTCTCTTCTACCCCCACATCTTTCATAATTGTAGTTTCACCCCAACAATTCTCGTTTCTTGCTCATTCTTCTCATAATTATGTTCTGACCCTAAAATCTTTCCGAATCTTCACTCTCATCCCACATGGCTAAGGATGGCAAATTAACCCGGACCTGGATCGGACCCGGACAAACTCGGATAATCCGATCCGGGTTTAACCCGTACCGAAAGGTAATACAATGCGGATCCGGAAATGATATTTTGAACCTGGATACATTCCGGGTCCGGATCCAGTTTTATCTTAACCCGGACCCGGATAATTTAAGTATAAAAGAAAAAAAAACCCCCCTAATGCCTTAAGTCTTAACCTACTACAGCCGCTTCTTTCTTCTCTAATTTCTCTTTCTTTCTTCTCCATCTTCTCTTTTCATTAAATCCACTGCAGCTGCTTTCTTTCTTCTCCAATTTCTCTTTCATTCACTCAAATGACTTGGAAAAATCTTTGTATTGAAAGGAAGACAAAGAGGAATGTGCCCATTAAGGCTGATCCTCATTTTTTATCACTCTTGTTGGTTTTTGATAGCTGTTTTCCGCCACTCCTGCTAGTTTTTTGTCACTAGAAACTGCCGAATCTCCACAGTAACTTTCTGGCGATGCTCTCCTCGATGCCAACGACAACACCAATGCCACTAAAAATCTGAAAACTCAGCAATCCTCCCTCAACATTCATTTAGCTATGGTTTCGGAATTTTGGTGATTTGAGATTTGGAGATTTGAGGAAGTAACATTGAGAGAAAAAAAAATTGTAATAGATATCTGGGTTTGGAACCCGCAATCCGGAAACCCAGACCCGGAATTAAAATATTCAGGTTATATTTGGGTCCGGTATATCAAAATTGTCATCCGGGTCCGGAACCGGAAAGGCCGGACCCGGATTTTGCTATCCCTACACATGGCTCAATTTTAAACTTCTAAAAATTATGGTGTGGCCATAAAATATAAATAATTTGCAATAAGATCCCTAGACGAAATTTCTCACAGTAATTAGACTTGGACTTATTTGGACTTAATGTGGACCAAGCAAACTAACTACAAATTTTTTTAACAAACTAACTACTAATTTTTTTTATTTCAGTTTTTTTATTTCCTTTTTTTTCTTTTTATTGGTGGGTTCAACCACCAAATTGTTATTTAATTTTAAATTATTAATTTTCTTTTGTACACTCATATTATTTGCATATTTAATTTTCATTTTTTTCTTTTTGTAATTTTCATTTAGTGTTTGTGTTACGAATTTGGTTGTTATCATTGTGATATAATTATTGTATGAGACGTTGGTCTCGCACTTCAAGTGGCAAGTTAATTTGTAGATCTGAATCACCACCACCAAGCATGGACGAGATCCAAGATGAAAACAATTTAGACCAACTTAATCCTCTAATTGATCAGGGAGACAACCAATCTCAACATGATCATAATCAACCGAGAACTTTGAGAGACTACATGAATCCAACAAGAATTGGAGCACCGTCGTGTATAGTATTTCCTCCAGAAGCATCTCGATTTAACTTCAAACCAGGTATTATCCAACTTTTACCAACATTTCATGGTTTAGTATCTAAAAATCCATATTTGCATCTAAGAGATTTCGAGGAAGTTTGTAATACATACACAGATCAAAATTGTAGCATGAACATAATTAGATTAAAGCTTTTTCCTTTTTCATTAAAAGATAAAGCTAAAACTTGGCTACAAAACCTTAGATCTGGATCAATAAGAACTTGGAATAACATGCAAGAACAGTTTTTGAAAAAATTCTTTCCACCTCATAGAACAAATTCTTTTAAAAGGTAAATTACTTCTTTTACTAAAAAAAATGGAGAAACATTATACCAATGTTGGCATAGGTTTAAAGAATTGCTTAACATATGTCCACACCATGGTTTTGAAACTTGGCGATTGGTCACTTATTTCTACGAGGGCTTAATACCACAAACTAGACACGTTGTAGAAATGATATGTAATGGTAAATTTAAAGATAAAAATCCTGAAGATGCACTAGATTACCTTGACCAACTAGCCGAAAATGCACAACATTGGGATGCCGTTAGAAATTTTGAATTAACTAATAAACCACAACCATCTCCATCTAGTGGAGGAATCTACAACCTTAGGGAAGATCATGATTTATAAGAAAACTTTGCATCCCTAGTTAGGAAAGTTGAAGCTTTGGAAAATAAAAAAAGTGATCAAGTAAAATCTGTTCAAGAAATTGCATGTGATGTTTCTAGTTCTAATGATCATTTCACTCAAGATTGTCCCACTCTGCCTGCACTCAAAGAATGTTTGCATGATCAAGCTAATGCCATCAACACTTTTAACAAACCAAACCCATATTCACAAACTTATAATCCTAGTTGGAGAAATCATCCAAATTTTAGTTGGAGGAATAATAATAATGCACAATCTTCACAAGTATCACCTCCACAAAATTTTCAAAATACTCAGCCTTTTGTATCATATGTTCCACCACCATGGAAAAATTTGGAAGGTACAATAAATTCATTCATTAGGAAGCAAGATGCTATTAACAATCAAAATGCACAAACCTTTTCTGATTTGAAAGATACTCTTGCTAAAATTGCTTATGCACTCACAATTCAAGAAAAAGGAAAATTTCCAGCTCAACAACAAACAAATCCTAAGATTCAAAATGCACCCATAGACCATGTTAAGTCAATTATAACTCTTCGTAGTGGTAAGGTTATTGATCGGCTTATTCCTTAACTTTGTGAAAATGAAAATTCAAAGGGTAAGGAAGAACTAGATAAACTTACACCTAGTGAAGAAATAACTAATGTTCCATCTGAACCACCATTTCAGCATGCATTAAATAAACCAAGGAAATCAAACCACTCTTCTGAAATTTATGAAATCTTTAAGCAAGTGAAAGTTAACATTCCTTTGTTAGATGCAATCAAGCAGGTACTTTCATATGCCAAATTTTTAAAGGACTTATGCATTGTTAAGAGGAAATTGAAGGTAAAAAAGAGTGCTTTCATGGCTGAACAGGTAAGTGCCATTCTGTCTACAAATAATAAGTTGAAGTATAAAGATCATGGTTGTCCTACTATTTCTTGTATTATTGGAGACCACAAAATTGAGCATGCTTTGTTAGACCTTGGTGCTAGTGTTAATTTGCTTCCACATTCAGTTTATCTTCAACTTAATATTGGTGAGTTAAAATCAACTTCAACTACACTTTTACTTGCCGATAGATCAGTTAAAATACCAAAAGGAATAGTGGAAGATGTTTTAGTACAAGTTGATAAATTCATATACCCTGTGGATTTTATTATTTTAGAAACTGAACCTGTTGTGAATAATTATAAACCAATTCCTGTAATTTTGGGTGCAGGAATGGTTTAATGAATTTTTCATTTGGAAATAGGACTCTCGAATTGAATGTTTTCAATATGTGTAGGCAACATAATGAGGAAAATGAGAATGAAGATGAAATTGATGAACAAAAGGAATTGCTTGAATCTTGTATAGATGAGAATATTCAAAAAAGGAGTTTTTCTGAACTTAGTGATATTTGTTTGGTTAATTCGAATGAATCAAATAAACAACTTGAACATGATACTTCTAATGTAAATTTGTTATTCAAAAAAGGGAGTTTTTTTTAACTTAGTGATATTTGTTTGGTTAATTCAATTGAATCAAATAAACAACTTGAACATGATACTTCTAATATAAATTTGTTATTCAAAAAGGGAGTTTTTCTGAACTTAGTGATATTGTTTGGTTAATTCGATTGAATCAAATAAACAACTTGAACATGATACTTCTAATATAAATTTGTTATTTGATTCTTGTCAGACTTTGCAAAGTGATGATGGGAAACCAAAATTTGAGGAACTTGGAATCATTGAAAAGACTAAACAACAAGAAGCGCCTAAATTGGAATTGAAACATTTGCCAAAGGGATTGAAGTATGCTTATCTTGGAGAAGAACAAACTTATCCTTCAACCTTATCAAGCGACCAAGAAGGTAAGTTACTATATGTTCTTAAAAAGCATAAAAACGCAATTGGATGGACTTTAAATGACATTAAAGGTATTAATCCTTTAATTTGCACACATAGAATCAATTTGGAAGAAAATGATAAAACATGTCAACAACCTCAAAGAAGATTAAACCCACACATGAAAGAAGTAGTAAAAATAGAAGTTCTTAAGTTACTTGATGCAAGAATTATCTACCCTATCTCTGATAGTAAGTGGGTAAGTCCTACACAAATAGTGCCTAAACAATTTGGAATCACTGTAGTTAGAAATGAAAAAGATGAATTAATTCCAACACGAATTACGTCTAGTTGGCGCATGTGCATTGATTATAGGAAATTAAATAAAGCCACTAGAAAAGATCATTTTCCATTACCATTTCTTGATCAAATCTTAGAAAGAGTAGCTGGACATCCCTACTACTGCTTTTTATATGGATATTCAGGTTATTATCAAATTCCTATAGCACTTGAAGACCAAGAAAAAACCACATTTTCATGTCCCTTTGGAACATTTGCATTTAAAAGAATGCCATTTGGACTTTGTAATGCTCCTGCAACATTTTAAAAATGCATGCTAAGTATTTTTACTAATATGATTGAACATTATTTAGAGGTCTTTATGGATGATTTGACAGTGTTTGGGAATTCTTTTGATGATTGCCTTGATAATTCGGAAAACGTTTTAAAAAGATGTGTTGAAAAAGAACTCGTTTTAAATTGGGAAAAATGTCATCACATGGTTACTTCTGGAATTGTTTTGGGTTTTGTTGTATCTGTTAAAAGAATTGAAGTTGACAGCAAAAATTGAAGTCATATATAAATTGCCACAACCAAAAATAGTTAGAGATATGCGATCCTTTTTAGAACATGCAGGATTTTATAGGAGGTTTATAAAAAAATTTAGTGTCATATCTAAATCACTTTGTAGCCTCTTATTAAAAGATGCACCATTTGAATGGACTGATGATTGCCAAAAGTCTTTTGAGAAAATAATTTGCCTTTTGACATTTGCACCTATTATGCAATCTCCTGATTGGTCTTTGCCTTTTGAATTAATGTGTGATGCAAGTGACTTTGCTGTTGGTGTTGTTTTAGGACAAAAAAAGGATCGTAAGTCGTTTGTGATTTATTATGCGAGTAAGACTTTGGATAGTACTCAAATGAATTATTCTACAACTAAAAAAGAATTACTTGTTGTGGTGTATGCATTAAACAAATTTCGCTCATATTTGCTTGGTTCTAAAACTGTTGTTTTTACTGATCACACTGCTGTGAGATACTTGATGACTAAACCACTTTGTAGCCTCTTATTAAAAGATGCACCATTTGAATGGACTGATGATTGCCAAAAGTCTTTTGAGAAAATAATTTGCCTTTTGACATCTGCACCTATTATGCAATCTCCTGATTGGTCTTTGCCTTTTGAATTAATCTGTGATGCAAGTGACTTTGCTGTTGGTGTTGTTTTACGACAAAAAAAGGATCGTAAGTCGTTTGTGATTTATTATGCTAGTAAGACTTTGAATAGTACTCAAATGAATTATTCTACAACTAAAAAAGAATTACTTATTGTGGTGTATGCATTAAACAAATTTCGCTCATATTTGCTTGGTTCTAAAACTGTTGTTTTTACTGATCACATTGCTGTGAGATACTTGATGACTAAACAAGATGTCAAACCAAGCCTAATTCGTTGGATTTTGTTACTTCAAGAATTTGACCTCACCATCAAAGATAAAAAGGGTGCCGAAAATGTCATTGCTGATCATTTATCAAGACTCACATCTGAAATCTGCACTGATGTAACACCCATCAATGATTTCTTTCCCGATGAATTTTTATTATATGTTACTTCAATACCATGGTATGCTAACATTGTTAATTTCCTTGTTATAGGTAAAATGCCTTCGCAATGGAACACTTAGGAGAAGAAAAAAATTTTGGTTGAAGTAAAGAAATTTTATTGGAATGATCCTTACTTGTTCAAATATTGCCCTAATCAGATTTTTCGACGATGCATTCTTGATAATGAGGTAAGTAGTGTCATTAATTTTTGTCATTCTGAAGCATGCGGTGGACACTTTTCTTCAAGAAAAACTACGGCTAAAATTTTGCAATGTGGATTTTATTGGCCTGCCATATTCAAAGACACATATAAATTTTGCAAAACTTTTGAAAACTGTCAAAAATTAAGATCAATTAGTAAAAAAAACATGATGCCCTTAGATCCCACACTTGAGATTGAAATATTTTACTCTTGGGGAATTGATTTTATGGGTCCATTTCCACCATCTTTTGGATTTGTGTACATATTAGTTGCAGTTGATTATGTCTCAAAATGGATTGAAGCAATGTCTTGTCGAAATAATGATAGTAAAATTGTCGTTAAATTTTTAAGAGAAAACATTTTAAGTCGATTTGGAATTCCTCAAGCCATTATTAGTGATGGAGGTAGGCATTTTTGTAATAAGTCATTTGAGTTTTTAATGAAAAAATATGGAATTACTCATAAAAATGCTACCCCTTATCATCCTCGAACAAATGGTCAAGTTGAATTAGCAAATAGGGAGATAAAACAAATTTTAGAAAAAACAGTTAACCCAAACCGCAAAGATTGGTCTCTTCGATTGACTGATGCACATTGGGCATACTGTACTGCATTTAAAACGTCTTTAGGAATGTTACCTTGTCGGCTAGTTTATGGTAAACTCATTCACTTACATGTTGAACTTGGGCATAAATCATTTTGGGCTGTTAAAGCTTTTAATTCAAATTTGGATTATGTTGGTAATGTGCGAAAATTGCAATTGAATGAACTTGAGGAATTAAGAAATGATGCATATGAAAATTCAAGAATTATTAAGGCAAGAACAAAAAATTTTCAAGATAAAAGAATTTTTCGAAAAACATTTGAAATTGGTCAAAAAGTGTTGCTTTATAATTCTTGTCTTCATTTGTTTTCAGGAAAGTTAAAATCAAAGTGCAGTGACCCATTTATTGTAAAAAATATATATCCACATGGGGCTGTAGAAATTGAGAATCCAAAAAATAGTGTCACATTTAAAGTTAACGGACAAAGAATAAAGCCCTATCTGGAAAACCAATCACGTGAACCAAGCACCGAAATAAATTTGAGTGACCCACAAACTCTTGATTAAGTTTTTAATGAGTATTTTAACTTTTCACTGTTATTTTCCCGTTTGAATTGTTTGACTGTCTTGAATGATACGCGTTGTGATGTTTCTTACTTAAGTGTGTTTAATAATTGTGTTTTCTTCATCATTATACATCATGAGTATCTCAATAAGGAAGATTTTGTTCACACGTCTTAAAAGACTTTTGCGAATAAGATTTCACTTGAGAAGATTGATACAGAGCTGTAAATTACATCCAATTTGGGAACGACAACCACCAGAATTAGTGGCCTACATTGAGGATCAAGAAAGACAACTCAGAACAATAGAGAGGTTAACTCAATGAGAGGACGAATGTAAGTTCATTTTCCTTTGTACATATTGTGTTTCTTTTTTGTTGTTCGCTTTCACGTTTAATCTGATTTTACAGATTTGATTTTGGTGTGTTTTGATTTATTTTCCCGTATAAATGGAGAATAACGGTACTCCGTGACTTCTTAAGTCGGTATCCTCAATTTCCCACAATAACTGGAATCTCAAAATCAAGCATGGAAGAAATACAACATAAATTGCATAAGCGTTTTTCTTCTCTCCCTCAAAATGCACTCAAAAAAATTTACAAAGCTCGTTGTGAAAGATTGCGTTTGTTAATGACAACGAAATTTCTTCTGATATTCGTTGGTTAATTGAAGCAAAGATCCAATTAGTTGGTGAGTTTCCTGATCCATTTATTTCTTACATGCCTGGTTTTGGTAAAAGCACATTTGCTAAAAAACGGAGAGCTAAAAGACTTGGCTCAGAATGTCATAATTGTGTGCGACTTAGTTGCAAACTAGAAGTTTGTAAATCTTTAGGAATGATTTCTAATAATCGAGAAGATAAAATTAAATTCGTCAAAGATGGCATAAGTAAAGAATCGTTGGATGATATCTTACGATCTCTTGAGACGCATCAAAACAGACATGTGCAATATGAGATACACAGGTTATGGAGACTATTCCAAAAAGAATGTGCACAGTTTAGTCTTGGGAATCTAACTCAAAAAGACCTTATTTGCCAGTTTATAAGAAAGTTGGATGGGAAGCCTATCCTCAACCCATAAAGGGCGTTCAAGCCGTTACCAGACGTAAAACCAGAGAAAGATGTGAGCCACAATCACAACTACCAGTAAATATTCTTTTACTTTATTGTTCTTTTATCATTTGCATTATTGTATGGTGGGATTTTGTATCTAATCATTATTTGTTTTCTTTTACTTTTTTCTTTCTTTTCACTGTTTGCTTTTCTTTTTACTGTTTACTTTTGAATAATTGAGACATGAGCTTTATGCGTCATCTAACAAATACACCAACTCATTTATAATTGTTTCTCATTTTGTTTGTCACTCAGATCTTTAAATAAGAGCTCTTTTTCCAACCACTCACAACTTATTTTTGAAGATTATTCTAATGGCAGTATCTTCGAGTTCGTTCAAGCAGCTGTAGATCTTGGTCGTGCCATAACTTAGAGGAAACTGCACCTTGTATATGGAGGAGGTGACCACGGGTTATCAAAACTTGTCTCAGAATCTGTTTTTATTAGAGGAAACCAAGTACTAGGTATCATTCCACAAGCCTTAAAACCTCTAGGATGTAGGTTTGATGTACCAATTGGAGAAGAGTTAGTTATCTCAAGTATGCAAGAGCGAATAACTGAGATGTTAAATCATGCTGACGCTTTCATTTTCTTGCCAGGAGATCTTGCAACTTTAGAGGCATTGAGCCCATTTAAACTTCCATAAAAAACCCATCGGTTTACTAAATGTTAATAATTTTTTTGATGGGTTGCTCACATTCATTAACCATGCAATTAAGAATCATTTTATTCTAATCTCTGCGAAAAATCTCTTTGTTTGTGCTTCTACGGCTAACGAGTTACTTGATCTTTTACAAGCTTACAAACCAGAGCTAGATCCTAAGACCTTGGCATTGGAATGGTTGACTGATGATGGTAACCCTAGCCCTAGGAAGAAGTACAAGTTGGACTTATCTTTGGTTGTCACTATCTTCTCAAAGCTATGAGGTTATGTCTTTTAAACTCTACTTCTTTCCTTTAAGTCATTGAGGACAATGTCTTGTTCAGGTTGGGGGGAGGGAATAGTTGACAACTGTGGAATATAGCAAATCCTAGTAATGCTTTTGTCGAAGATGGCAGAATATGAGGTGTAGCGACTCTATAAACGCATCTTCAGTGGCTTGTTCAGGTGTGATCTTTCCTATTTCTTCTTTTATTTTTTTTTAATTTTTTTCCTTTTTGCATGCATATTTTTAAACTATGAATTATGTTTAGATTAGGTTGGAGGGAGGGTAGTTGACGTAAATTGTAAATAAGTGTGTTTATTTTTTTAAAAAAAACCCAAAAAAAACAAAAACAACAATTTTTTTGTGTCTAGGATGGCTGTGTAAAGAGTCACAACTTTTGAGACGCATCCTAATAGTCTTGTTGTATTATATTTTTTATTTTAAAATTCATAATAAGTTGTTTTTGTTCCCTTTTCTTTGAATTACTCAAATTTGTGTACTCTCCTCTATTTAGTTATAAAGTTATTTTGTTGTTTACTCATTTAACAGGTATTATTAAATCATTCTTGACACACACTATGACACATACTAGTGGGTTGTAAGTTAAAATTTTTGTAGCATTTAGTTTTTTTAATTTATTCGGGATAATATCTAAAGTGGTAGAAAGTGTATATTGCAAAAAAAAAAAGGTAAAAAAAACAAAATTGAATGAGTTTAATTTTGTTATATCTAAAACCCGAGTAATTAAGTTCGTAGAGGTGTTTTAATACCTAGTGCCCTAAGGTCAACTGGTCTGGGAGTCACTGGTCTAAAGCTCGCTACATGGGTTATAAATATATTGTTTGCTTATTTATTAAAAACCCGAGTAATTAAGTTTGTATGGGTGTTTCAACACCTAGTGCCCTAAGGTCAACTAGTCTGGGAGTCACTGACCTAAAGCTCGCTACATGGGTTAAAAATGTAATTTTCAAAAAAAAGCTTGAATAATCTACTGCCTGAAGATAGAATTTCTAATGAGTTTTAGAACGAAAATGTTGTTTTCTTTTAATAAAACCCCATAAGTATTGTGTTAATCACTTGAGCACAAAAGAAGGTTTATGATATTCTGGATAATGAGTGGACAACCAAGAGTTTTAAAAAAAATTGAGAGAGTTTATTTATTTGGTAGTTTAGAGGATAGATGAACAACTATTAACTTGTATGTGAATTTTGTAAATCTTAATTTAATATAACGCTTTAATTGATAGGGGATAGCAATAAGCTAGTTGGGGGGTGTGATTAGTGTTAAAAATTGCATGTTTATTAAGGGATAAAAATGTTATTTTGTTTTATTAATGTAATTTATATTTGTAATTGTGTAACGTATTGTGAATTTCTAATTATTTTTCTAAATATTTGATTTTATGTATTTTTTGTGTGGTTATTAGGTAAAAATAATAATTTCATGCAATTTGAGGCTCCAAACAAATGTATGGATGTCAAATTTGGATTCCCGAAGTCCGAAAAATTATGTCATTATCGAGGAGGATCCAAGACTTTTGTTGTAAATTTTTACGTTTTTACCACGGTAAATGTGGTAATTGTAAAATTATAAGTTTTTATCATGTTAGGTATGTTAATTGTTAGTGGAATGTGTTGGATATGCTTGAGTGGATAAGTTAGGTTTATGTTTTATTAGTGGGATTATTAGTGGGACAAATGTAAGGTTAAGATGTAATTAGATTTTTTTTTTTTGGTTTAAACCACCCGATTTCCGGCGACCGCATTGGGCCCCGACTAATTCAGATTCGGGGTGTAGTCACAGTTAAGGCTCTTTACCCCTCCCAAATGGTGTGTTTAGTGGGGATCGAACCCGAGAGCTCTTCCCACTTACCCAGCCTGCGTTGCCAACTGAGCCACAACCATTTGGTGATGTAATTAGATTTTTTTATTTGTATGGTGAGGATTTACCATGTTTTAGTATAAATAGAGGGGGGGTGAACACACCTCTCCACACCTTCTCTTCTCTTCTTTCCCCCCAAATTCTTCTTCTCATCTCTCTTTGTAATTTATTTTCAATCAATAAAATTAGTTTTATTTCAATTTTCAAATTCCATTTTTAATTATGTGTTTTTCAATTTTAGTAATTTCCTTTATTAAAAAATTTTTTAGCTAGATATTAATAGTTAGGGGAAGGTCAAACTTTTAGGAAATAAATATGATTTAATCAAATTCTATTTTTAATTTTATAAATTAAGTTATTTTCTATTTAATTTTATACATATTTTATATTATGAAATTTTGATTTATTGTAGACAAACAAGGGAGTTTGGCACAATAAATTCTTTTTATCTTAATATAAGGTATGGTAAAATGGTATTTTGACTTGTTGTAGACAAATTAAATTTTGCCACAATGAATACTTAAATCATCATAAAATTAAAGGGAAAATAATAATAATTTATATAATTAATCTTTTGGGCAATAAATCTAAAACAAATGGCAAAAAAAATTTATTAAGTTTTATTTACAACTAAAAGTGAATCCACAACCCTAATTAATTCAATTTCATAGTTTTATTTAAATTAAGTTGTTTATATTTAAGTTTTATTTTCAAATTTTAGATAAAATAAAATAAACAAATTAAATCTTTTCTCTGTGGATCAACCTCGGACTCACCAAGATATATTATAACTAGACACTCTTATACTTGAGAGTAAATCAAACACTTTTAAGTCGTGTAAGAACCCTTCTCATTTCTAATACCAATTTGAATCATGGCTCCAGGAATCAATTCTTGATAGAAGGCGAAGTCATCTCCTGACAAAAGCTTCTCGGCCACCTTCACATTCTCAGGACCAAGCAAAGATTTGCCAACCCTCTCTACAAGCAGATACAAGCTATCATTATCTAGAGCAGCAGGAATTAGTGGGAATTCTTCTACTTGGAAATCCACATAAGCATTGCATCTGTGTACAGCTGCCTGTTGTTTTACGACCTACAAACACCAATTGTGTAAATCAGTGACAATGAAGCTCAATGCAGCAAACATGACAGAAATGGAAAATTATGCCAACAATAAAGTACTAAGCAACTTATACATACTTGATAAACTCTCAGAAACATACAACTTTTCATCTTCAGATACTAAGGAATGCAGTATATGCCATTATTACTTGTGTGCTTTTATTCTACAGAACAACTACATTAGGGGTGTTGAGAGGTATTATTCCTACCTAATATATAATGGAGGTTAGAAGCGACATCCAGTATGATGCCTCTTGAAAAATGAAAAGCAAAGTAATGAAATATTACGTTGTGCAGCCTCTTTTGGAGCCGATACATGCCTTCAGTTGTAAGACTCCGCAAAGTACCTCCAAATTCAGCACGTGGCGAAATTACGTCCGCCGCACTCCCACCGTTGACATAAGTGACAGATAGGAGTCATAGGACCTTATCCAGAAACAAAGTATCAGAATTAAGTAACATCGGATGATTTGAGCAATTCAATCTTGAATAATTAAATAGCTAAGCAATGCAGAAATGACAAATATACAAGCCGAATTTGATGAAACTTCCTCTGCGAACTACTAATCATTGAATTTGGTGCTTCAGTGAAGTTCTGAGATAAAGGGAGTTTGAATCTAAGTTCTTGGAAGCTTGTCGTGAAACCTATTCATCACATAACTGCTATGCATCTCTAGCAAGATGGAGCCACAAGATCAGGAATAGATAGAAAACAGAGCATACTTGACTAGGGAGAGGATCAGAGTTGTTGCAATGCTAATATTGTAGTTGAAGTAGCTAGTATTGGTCCACTGTGGAATGGGGTTGGGCAGCGTGCCCAACTTTTCCCTCAATTTTTGCCTGGAAGAAGCATACAGCTGCTAAAAAGGGCCCCCGAAGGGTTGCTATGCTTCCTGTGGGTAAGCCATTATGGAAGTGAATTCAAATATTGCTTCAGTGTCCCCAAGAACATCTTCTTTTATTATGTATGAAACATCAGCACCTTCCTCCTCAGCAGGTTAGAAAATAAGTTTCACGGTTCCCTTCCAACACAAAAATGACAGAAACTTAAGCACATTACTGAACTAGAGATTAGTTTGGATTTAAAATACTAAATCAGTATGATTAAATAGAATGGAACTAAACTATACATTATTAACGCTCTTCCTCGAATCCCAAACACAAATGACTAGGCAATCATGTTGAATTATTATTTAAGAACAAAACTGTCTTATGAAAATAAATTTCATGACAGCTTGATCAGAAACAATAGTATATAAAAGATTTCTAGCTGCTGCAAATAGGGGGGAAAAAAACTTCAGCTGATCCTTACGTCGATGAAGCAACTTGGCTTCGCCAAGAAGCATGGTGGTGGGGGCATCATGTCCACATGCATGCATTTTGCCATCAATTTTGCTCTTATGCTCCCAGTTCACGAGCTCCTATACATTCAACATCATCCATAGGTCATCCATAGGCAACAGCATACACAACTATTAAATATACTCAAATTAATTCTTAAAAGAGACCAATGAAAGAGGTGACAAAATACTTACTTGTAAAGGAAGGGCATCCATGTCAGCTCGAAGAGCTATAAAGGGATGCGAACCAGAACCAATTTTTGCCACAATACCAGTTTTGACAAGCGGGCATGAATAAGTGATGCCAAGTTTGTCGAGTTCACTGCGAATGAGAGCATTTGTGTTGTGCACTTCGAATCGAAGTTCTGGGTTTTCATGAATTTGTCTCCTTATAGAGATCAACCAATTTTTATCTCGTTCAGTTTCTATTAAAATTTGATCTGCAAAAGCTTCATCCAAACTGTACGGACGTCTGTGCAATGATATGCAAGTGAAAGAAGCAAAATAAACAGCAAAGGGGCGATTAAAGGAAAACCCATTTTCCATTTTTTAGTAGTTGAAAATGAAGCAAGGATTGGATTTCTGCTAATGCTGCTAAAGGAAAAAATTTGTGCCTGTTGACTCGCCAAGAAGTAGTTGAGATTATCTTTTGTGGATGAGCGGATCAACTGTAAAATGAAAGAAACGAGAAAGGGAGATGCTTAAAAAACTACTAAAAAATCCTTGCACTTGTTTTGATAATAAAGGAGAAAGTGGTTATCAGAACAAAAGCACTACTTACAATTCTAGTCCTCCCCCAAGTTTAAAATACAAGATGTCTTGATGCTCATGTTATGAGTCTTGTCCATCTCCAACACTTGTGAACTTTGTTTTTGCGGGCAAGTTAAAAATCTACGCCTCCATGCATTTACAATATTACAAAGTTAAAAATGATTTGAGAACGGGGATTAAAATTTGCCATTTCTTACAAATTTTACTGTACATTGAAATGTTGGTGCTCATTCAGATATGTTTCTGCAAGATTAGTGTACAATGCCGCTCCAATTGGCAGGACATCCTCATCAAGAAAGAAGTATGGGGAGTGCGGAGGGTGAATTGAACCCTTTTCCTCATTTCTAATTCCAATGCTAAGCATGACTCCAGGGATCAGTTGCTGATAAAAGGCAAAGTCCTCCCCAGCCATAACCTTCTTGGCCTCACCTACATTCTTGGGACCAAGCAAAGATTTGCCAACCCTCTCGACAAGCAGATGCAAGCTATCATCGTTCACAGTAGCAGGATATGGTGGGTGCTCTTCCTCTTTCAGGTCAATAAATGCATTACAACTGTGTACAGCTGCCTGCTGCTTCACAACCTATCAAACTACTTACAGTTATTAAGGACTGCCAAAATAACTTCCTCTTTCAGTTCAATATTATTCATGAAATATGACTATTCAAAGAGTTCAATTTAAGATGATGAACTTCTATGAAATGAAAATGACAGCGGAGAAAATGAAGCACCAAGAATTTTCAAAAGTACTACCTGAACTGAAGACTTAACTGATAATTGAATTGTGAACTCCTAATAATTTTACTTCAGAAAATAGCATGACACCACAACCAGCAAAATTACTAGCATGTTTCTATTCAACATGAAGAACAAAGTGAGCACTGTGATTCCTTTTTTGAAACCAAGATGAGAAATTAAGTAATGTTGTATACCTCCTTCAGCCTTTTTTGGAGTTGATACAAGCCCTCAGTTGTAAGACTCCTCAAAGTGCCTCCAAATTCAACAAACGGTGGAATTATATTAAATGCAGTTCCCCCTCTAACATAAGTAACAGACAACACCTTCAGCCAAAGACAAACTAGTATTAAGTCACAAAATGATATATTCACTTCAAGTCTTTCTATGCATTCATTCATGCAGTTAAAATTCCAGTAAAAATTATTAAGAGTGAAATGGAGAATTCTTCATGCTTTCAATGGCAAAAGTTCGCAGGTTTCAGAATAAATTGATAAAAGGAGACTGAGACATACTAGACTTTGGAGGGGATCTGCTTCTCTTGAAATAAGTTGCTGCAATGCCAATATCACAGATGAAGCAGTAAGTATAGGATCGATTGTTGAATGGGGCATTGCAGCATGTCCGCCTCTTCCCTCTACTTTAACATTAAAAACAGATGTAGCAGCCAAGTGTGGCCCAGAAATTGATGCTATACTTCCTGTAGGTATTCCTACGTCAATATGCATTCCAAATATTGCTTCAGAGTCACCAAGAGCGCCTTCTTTTATCATGTGAAAGGCACCTGCACCTCCCTCCTCAGCAGGTTGGAAAAGAATTCTCACAGTTCCCTTTCAACGCAAATCAAGTAAAATTGTGCAAATTAGATCAGATTGAAAATAAAGTTCCAAATCAATATGACTGAAAACATTAGGGGGAGGATGAACCCAGACGCAAAATAGCTTGAAAGGGATGGGGAAGCACATCATCAAACATATGCATAATAGATGCAATTTATTCATGGGTACAGGAAGATGAATGGATTAACTTAAATATACCACTTAAACCCCACAACTCAAATGCAAAATCATCATCAAAGTAAAAAGTAAATATAAATAAACTTAAGATGACCTTCCTTAAATGTTATCAATAACAGATAATTAATCAAATTTAGCTACATTTGGGACAAAAATAGATTTGCCCCATTAATAAATTCTGTTCTACTGTTTTAATAAATGGTTTTTGCCCAGTCTTTCCTTGTTGTTTCCATTATAAACAAAGCTAGGGGGATTCCAGAATTACCAAGCAGTCTTTGAAACTATTACTCATCGTTGATTCCTTTAAGTACCACAGAGTTAGTGATAACAGCTGAAGGAATCATCTAGCACCCAATAAATTCAAAGATGTGTCCATCCATGGTACTTAGCACTATCCCATTCTTCGAATAAAATGGAACAAAATCATCTTAGTACTCATCAGCAACAGTCATATTAATTAACTATATGAGAACAAAATTCTTGGGAAAAAAACTCCATAATTAGAAAATATCAGCACCAGTCAAATAAGCACTCAACTAACCTTAAGTTTATCTTTACGTTGATGAATCAACTTGGCAGCACCAAGAAGCATGGTGGTGTGGACGTCATGTCCACATGCGTGCATTTTGCCATCAATTTTGCTCTTATGCTCCCATTCCACGAGCTCCTAAACATCAGCAACAACATAGTTGCTTTCCATATATTCATTCATTGATATTAATTTAGTAAATTAGAGATAGTAGCAAACTTACTTGCAAAGGGAGAGCATCCATGTCAGCTCTCAACACGACGACAGGGCGAGAACCAGAGCCAATCTGTGCTACAATGCCTGTTTTGGCGACTGGGTATGCATAAGGGATTCCAAGTTTATCAAGTTCTCTGCGAATGAGGGCACTTGTGTTGTGTTCTTCGAATTGCAGTTCCGGGTTTTCATGGATTTGTCTTCTTACAGAGACTAGCCAATCTTTATCTTGTTGAGCTGATATCATAACTTGATTTGTAAGTATTTCATCAACTGCTGTGGTCGTAGTGAGATAAGTGATCGGTAGTAGAAGAAGCAAAAAGGCAATCGCCATCTCAATAACAATCCGTTGGCTCAGGATCCCGTAATTATTTATGGGTCGTATATGGATAGGCGGGTTTTATATGAATCTTACCTATTGTAGGTATCATATTTGGGATACGAAAATGCTATTTACCTTAGTCAAACCCCAAAACCAATAAACGGTGCTGTTTCAATCTTTTTTTTTCTTTTTTTTTTGCTTTTATTCTCCCTAAAACGACATCATTTTAACTTGATTAAGTCAGCAACAACAGCCCCAAAATGCTCGTTGCCCCAAATTGCTCTCTCTCCTCTTCGTCTTACTCTCACCACAGCCTTCTATTTCTATGTAAAACCACTGCTTTCTTCCCCTTCATTTCACAACTGGTATCATTATCATTGATAAATGATACTTGCATGAAAACCTAGTTAGTAGTTTAATGAGATGTTAGCATTACATGTGTATTTTATCTGAGTTTTTCTCACTCTATGCAAAAAGAGCTTGGGCTACGAGAACCATCTGAAATGCCCAAGCAGATCATAGGTGAAACTAATGGACAAGTAAATTCTGGAAGCATAGTACAACAACTATAATCAAAATGTAGTATCACTATTCTTAGAAGCAAGAACAATCTGTTAGGTATTTGCTGACTAAGTCTTAACAAATTATCCCTTTAGTTTCTGAGTTTGTTAGTTCGTGTTGAATAAACCTTGGTTTGCAGGGTGAAGATTTGTTTTTAAATTGTTCTTCCTTAATCTTAGCACTTTGGATCATTCCTATTTGTAATGGTTGTATAAAAGGCTCAGTTCAGTGTTCAATAAACAAGCTTTTACAGCTACCAAGTTTTGTTGCTCTTTGCATTTGAGTTCTAACTTAAGCTCACAGTGGTATTAGAGCTTCACAAAGGGGCTGGATTGTAAAAGAGTGTGAGTAAAACACTGTGAGAAGAGTGAAAGAGAGATGGCTGCCGAAGCTAGCAACTTTACACAACCAAGCATTCCCAAGTTTGATGGAGATTACGATCACTGGAGCATGCTGATGGAAAACCTTTTGAGATCGAAAGAATATTAGAGCATCGTCGAAACAGGTTACAGTGAGCCTGCTAAAGGAGAGACATTGACGGCTACACAAAGGAAAAACTTGGAGGATTTAAAGCTAAAAGACCTAAAGTTAAAAAATTATCTCTTCTCAGCAATTGACAAGCCAATGCTGAAGACCATCACTCAGAAGAGCACATCCAAGCAGTTGTAGGATTCAATGAAGAGAAAATATCAAGGAAACATCAAAGTACAACGTGCTCAACTTCAAACTCTTCGCAGAGAATTTGAGATTCTGGAGATGAAGATAGGTGAGTCTGTCACTAATTATTTTTCAAGGGTGATGCTGGTAGCCAATGACATGAGGAATATTGGAGAAGATATGTCGGGTGCGTACCCTCACTGAAAAATTCAACTACATTGTATGTTCCATTGAGGAGTCAAAAGATATTGATCAGCTCTCTATGGATGAGCTGCAGAGCTCACTGCTTGTTCATGAGCAGAAGTTTCAAAAAAATGGTGGCGATGAGCAAGCTTTGAAGGTCACAAGTGGTGAGAGGCTTGGCGCAAGTGAGGAAGACAAGTTTGGAGGAAGAGGCAGAGGTCGTGGAAATCCCAGAGGAAGAAGAAGAGGTCGAGGAAGACAACCTGTTGACAAAACCACCGTTAAATGTTTTAATTGTCACAAGTTAGGACATTTTAGGTATGAATGTCCCAACCGGGACAAAAATATCAACTACGCTGAGTTGGATGAAGACGAAGAAATGCTACTCATGTCCTATGTTGAGATGCATAATTCCAAAATAGAGGAGGTGTGGTTTTTAGACTCCGGCTGCAGCAATCATATGAGTGGAGATAAGAGGTGGTTTATTGAGCTCGATGAGTCATTCAGGCAAATGGTAAAAATCGGCAACAACTCAAAAATGGCTATCATGGGAAAGGGAAACATCAGGATACAAATTCTTGGAACAACTTAGGTGATCACAGAGGTATTTTACATTCCCGAGCTAAAGAGTAATTTGATTAGTATTGGACAGTTTTAAGAAAAAGATTTGGCCATTGTGATTCAATATGGTGTATGCAAGATTTATCATCCAATGAGAGGGTTAATTATGCAAACAAACATGTCAGCAAATAGGATGTTTATGTTGTGTGCTTCTGCACCTACTTATGCTCCGGGACAAGCTTGTTTTCAAATGGCAACCGAGGACACAACAACTAATCTGTGGCATCGGAGGTTTGGACACTTGAACATGAAAGGCCTGAGAACTTTGGCATACAAAAAGCTGGTGAAGGGTTTGCCGATTCTCAAAACCTTCTGCCAAATTATGCACTGATTGTGTTGTTGGCAAGTAGCACTGTGACCCTTTTCCAAGAAAAGTTTGTGGAGAGCTTATCAATCATTGCAGCTTGTGCACTCTAACATTTGTGGTCCTATCACTCCTAAATCAAATAGCCACAAGAGGTATATACTCACGTTTACAGATGATTATAGTCATAAGATGTGGACTTATTTCTTGCATGCTAAGTTAGAGGCATTTGCTATGTTTAAAATTTTCAAAAGCATGGTAGAAAAAGAGAAAGCGAATTATATTTCTAGCTTACGTACTGACCGAGGTGAGGAGTTCACCTCATCGAAATTTAACAAATATTGTTGTTTAAATGGGATTGTCAGACAACTCAATGCAGCCTTCTCCCTACAATAAAATGGGGTTGCAGAAAGAAAGAACCGAACCCTATTGAACATGGTGAGGTGCATGTTGACTGATAAAGGAGTTCCTAAGGAATTCTGGCCAGAAGCTGTAAATTGGGCAGTGCATATTCTCAACTGATGTCCTACCTCAGCAGTGAAAGACAAAACACCTGAAGAAGCATGGAGTGGACTCAAGCCTTCAGTGGAGTATTTCAAAGTGTTTAGTTCTATCGGACATGTTCACATACCAGACATCAAGAGGAAGAAACTTGACAATAAGAGCTTCAAGTGTGTGTTTTTAGGGGTGAGTGAAGAATCGAAAGCCTTTCAAATGTATAATCCTGAATCTTAGAAGATTGTCATAAGTCGAGATGTGATGTTTGAAGAAGAAGAAAATTGGAGATAGGAGAAAACAATTGAAGCAACTCGAAGTGATACTCTTGAATGGGGAGATGAAAAAGAAAGTGAGGAATCTGTGAATGAAAGTGTCATTGGAAAAGAAGGACAGCTTGAGCAAAGTGAAGTTAGTGGCTCGGGTTCTTTTACATCAACATATGTAAATAATCCCCGTTCAAGGGAGGATCAGAAGAAAACCAGTATGGATAGTGGACTATGTAAGCCGTGAGGGTTTTTCTGAAGAAGAAGAAATGCAGCAGCTAGCTATGCTCACATCATCAGGTGATCCAGTAAGTTTCGAAGAGGTTGTTAAAAGTTCTACTTGGAAAGATGCCATGGACCTAGAAATTCAAGCCATCGAAAGAAATGGTACCTGGGAGTTGACAGAATTTCCAAAGGGAGCCAAGAAAATATGTGTAAAGTGGGTTTTCAAAACTAAACTGAATGAGAAGGGAGAAGTGGACAAATGCAAGGCTCGGCTCGTAGCAAAACGATATACACAACAAGGTGGCATTGATTATACTGAGGTATTTGCCCCTGTTGCTCGTTGGGATACTATTAGATTAATTCTTGCACTAGCTACTAGCAGAGATTATAAGGTGTTTCAGCTTGATGTTAAGAGTACTTTCCTGCACGGTGAGATCACTGAAGAAGTTTTGATCGAGCAGCCACAAGGTTATGAGGTGAAGGGTGTTGAGAACAAAGTCTATCGGTTGAAAAAGGCATTGTATGGGCTCAAACAAGCCCCACGAGCATGGTTCAGTAAAATTGAGTCTTATTTTATCAAAGAAGAGTTCGAAAGGTGTTCAAATGAGCACACTTTATTCAAAAAGAATGGTGGAGATGGAAGAATCATTATAGTCAGCTTGTATGTTGATGATTTCATTTTTACTGGGAATGATGGGAAGATGTTTGAGGAGTTCAAGAGGTCAATGAAGCAAGAGTTTGAAATGTCTGATCTTGGAAGAATGAAATATTTCCTCGGAGTTGAGGTGGTGCAGGGTTTAGTTGGAATTTTCATAAGCCAAAGATGTTAATTAGGTACTTGAAAGGTTCGGAATGGAGCATTGTAATCCTGTGAAAAATCCTATTGTGTCTGGCTGTAGACTTGTGAAAGATGAATGAGGTATGAAGGTTGATTCCACCACTTACAAGCAAATGGTGGGCAGTCTCATGTATTTGACTGCCACCAGACCTGATCTTAATAAGTCATTTCATGGAGGCACCGATTGAGTTGCATCAACAGGCTGTGAAGAGAATTTTTCAGTACTTGAAAGGAACAATAGAGATGGGAATATTATAGAAGAAAGGTGGTGAGGAAAATTTGATTGCTTTCTCTGACGGTGATTATGTCGGGGATAGTGAGGATCAAAAAAGCACTTCAAGTTATGTCTTTAAATTGAGTTCTAGAGCTATGGCGTAGAGTTCCAAGAAACAGCCAGTTGTGACACTCTCTACAACAAAGGCAGAGTTTATAATTGCTGCTTCGTGTGCCTGTCAAAGTATTTGGATGTAGAGGGTTCTAGGGAAACTTGGACTCAATCAAAGTAAATGTACCATTTTCTATGATAATAGTTCTGCTTTTAAGCTTTCGAAGAATCCTATAATGCATGGTAGGAGTTAGCATATCGATATTCGATTCCATTTTTTTCGAGAGTTAACCAGAGATGGTGTAGTTGATTTGGTGCATTGTGGCTCTAAAGACCAATTAGCTGATATTATGACAAAACCATTGAAGTTGGATTTGTTCTTGAAGATGAGAGGACAGCTTGGAGTATGCATCGTTCAAGAGATAAACTGACTGTAAATTTTGCAGTTCAGTTTAAGGGAGGATTTGTTAAGTATTTGCTGACTAAGTCTAAACAGATTATCCCTTTAGTTTCTGAGTTTGTTAGTTCGTGTTGAATAAATCCTGGTTTGCAGGGTGAAGATTTTTTTTTTGAATTGTTCTTCCTTAATCTTAGCACTTTGGATCATTCTTGTTTGTAATGGCTGTATAAAAGTCTCGGTTCAATATTCAATAAACAAGCTTTTACAGCTACCAAAATTTTTTGCTCTCCGCATTTGAGTTCTAGCTTAAGCTAACACAGTCACAAAAGTCAAAGCGGAACCTGTAAATTTTGTGAAGTTCTTCAGCAGATTTTTTATTTAACTTTGTCTGATTTTTCTTTATGGTTTTTGAGTTTGTCGGAGATGTTTCAGAAACCCAGAAGGATGTAGAAATTTTTAAATCATTTGAGCTTCTTTCTTATTAAAGAATTCTTTTCCAGTTTTCCTGCATTATGAAGTATGAACTGATCCAATTGAGCAATTTGGGGCTGTCATTGCTGCCTTAACCAAGCTAAAATGACTTCGTTTTAGGGAGAATGGAAGGGAAAAAAAAGGATTGAAAAGGCGTCGTTTATTGGCTTCGGGGTTTGACCCAGGGTAAATAGCAGAACTCTTTGGGATAAGACTCTCTTGATCCGATCATATATGAGTAAATACATTGTTAATAAATAAAAAATTAATTTTTATCAATACACTGTCATTAAAAAAAATATAACAGAAGATATTTAAAAATTCAGTAGAGAGAAGATTCTATTCCAATAAATATCATCATCCTTTTACACATTAAGGTTGAGGGGGTGTGTTGTACAATCTTTTGAGGGGGTGTGTTGTACAATCTTTTATAAACGGGGGCTTATTTTGCAAAATTGGGGAAGGGTACATTACACTTAGCAATAGTAAAAATCTCTGTGGCAACGTAATGATTTTTTTTCAATTTCTAATTCGAGAAAGAGATGAGATGAGGTGGATCCCCTCCCCATTTTTTCATTTATCCCTTTTAATTTTTTATTTTTATTTTAAATTTCTAGAATAAATTTTAAATTATAAAATATTAAATATTGGTGTAAATAACAAATATTAAATATTTATACAAATAATATAAAGACTTTAATATAACTTAACTGCAGCCCAAAGCCCACCACCCGACAATCAACAAATCAAACTCTTAGTCACTCTTTCACAGTCTCACTCATCCTTTGCAAATTATTTGTGCTGTAGCCAGCACCCAACTCGTCCTCGTATCATCATAACTCAATAGCATGTTGCGTCTCTAGTGGTCGAGCAACCTAGTTTGTCGCTTCATCAACCAGCAGCACGACAAATACTCATCATAACTCAGTAGCATGTCGCATCACTGGCGACCGAGCAACCAAGATAGTCGCATTGTCAGCCAACAGCCCAGCTCACAGTGTTAGTCACATCATAGTCGGTGGCCAAGAGATATGATTGCTCATAGACAACACACACATCAATATTGTAGAAAAATCATATTATTCGAATTTTGTTTTGAAAGACATTATTTGATGTTACGTATACCAAAAGTTTGATGGAGTAGAATGAAATAAGTTTCATTCATTCATTTTATTATTGATATAAAAGTTTTTTTTTTTTGGTTATAAGATTATGAAGATTGATGAAGATAATTATTCTAATGATTTCTTTTTTTAGTGTGACTTTTATAATGAGTTAATGTTAATGTAAGATATATTGTCAAATTTTTCTTTTATTTAAATTTTTTTATTTTAATCTAATTAAATCAAATTTGAAAACTAAAAACGTATTAATTATTTGGGAATTGGAAACCTTCGGGGATCCCCTATTATTACTTGAAGATTCCCATATCCTCCCCTCAAGCAATTTTGATAGGGACGGGGACATATGTAGAATATTGGGGATGGGATGTCAGTCCCCTCCGTTCCCCTCCCTGTTGCCACCCCTAATTACACCTTAGGGTTCCTACAGCAGAGATTAAGGGTATGTCTGGGATTTCATGCAAATCTATTTTAATATAGAATTTAAAATAATTATGTTTGTACATAATTTGGTAACATATTAAATAACTTCATATTATCATATAATAGTATTATTAAATAATTAACCATAAAATTGCATAGGTACATTGAAAATTTGAAATGAGTAAAATGGACAAATTATGCTTTTGGCTATAGTTGTAAAATTAAATATTTATTTTGAGGCAAACTATTTCACAAACTTAAAATTGGTTCACTTTTAACTTTCTATGTATATTCCCTGTTCCCTAAGTATCAATAACAATAAATGTTAATTAATAAATAATACTAATGCATTGAATCCATTAAAACTACACAATTAAGCATGTTTGGATGAAAGGAGTATTGGGTAACCTCTTAGAAAATACTTATGTTGCACTCTTTTTTAAAAATAAATAAATAAAATTTCAAACCCCATACGTGGGGTAGTCTTAAAAACACACACTCACGCGTACGTGTGCGCGCGCACACACATATATAATAAGGATATTTGGTATTGTACAAAAACTGAGTTTCAAATAATCTGATTTTTAAAGTGAAACTCAGATCTTTACAGTCCACCTAAGACTACATGTATTATTTGAAAATCACTTCTGAGGTAAGTTTATCAAACACTACTAAATCACTTATTTGAAAATCTAATAATCTCAAATATGTACTAAACACTAAATAAGGTGTAGTGCATGACTTTCGGAGTATACTTTCATTTTATATAGAATCTAATTTTAGGCTATAGAAACTAGAAACAACAAGTTTCACATGAATTTGCCAATAAAGCTGATATTCCTAGTCAATAGAAGAAAGAAGAGAGCATTGCGTCTCTTATCTTAGCACACTGGTAGGGCGAAAAATTGCAACAAGTTTGCTCTTAATACTTTTCAGTGTTTTAGTCAGTGGATTCATGTAGGAAGTATAATAAACATAATAAAAGTCTAGCTATAATATTAAATTATAGGATCAAAATACAAAGTTAGGTTCAGGCATATACTGCACTACCTACATATATATGTACAGAAAGATAACATCTGAAAAAATAAATAACTATCTCGTACGCGAAGTTAGTCATCTCATAGGGAGAAAGAGAAAGAAGATGGGAAAATTATACAAACAAAGGGATAAGAAATCTAAGCAAGCTTCAAAAATTAAGGCAAAGACATCTCCATGTGCTGACCAAGATTGCAAACATTACTACAACTGCAGCTGCCCTAAACAAAACAGCAAATGAGCGATTTGAGTGACCAGCTCGAAAAGTGTTTGAGGTATCTTTATCCATCAAAACAGTGCTCTTTAATCTTCCTTTTGTCCGTTCATCTGTAGTCTGTTCTTCAGAAATATTACTGTTTTCATTCGATGCTAGTTGGGAATCTCCCTTTAGTTCATACATCGCACCAGTAGCAGCATTAACAGGCAGTTCCTTTTCTGCATCTGCTACACCCTGCACATCGAAATTTAATCAAATTCATAAACCACACGTAAAGATATCGTCAGAACTTCAAGACGATCTCCATTTAAAAACTTCTAACCTCTGCAACAATAGGTTTTGATTCATCTTCCTCTGGCATGCAGCTCTGAAGTCTTACTGGTCCAACTTGAAGTTTACACTGCAGCCGTAATCTTCTTGGAGCATCACCCTGCTTCACATTCACAAAGCCCTCTCTGTATGGAAGACTTTGTGGATTGCGCATCCTAGTTCTAATACCAGTTGCAACAATATTTCTGCTGGCAACTCCAACTGCGTGATTGTTTGAATCACCAAAACCACCAAATGCATCATGGAACTGGCCAGTTGTAGAAACAGAAGAGAAAACGTCCTGCTCGCAAGATTCAACATCTGCGTTGCAGAAGTCATCTAAGTAACATGAGTTTCTGAAATTTATTGACGGCTCATTATCACTGTTTTGAGAGGTCACAGTTCTGAAGTCTTCTGGCATTCTTAACATCTTTAAAGGACTTGCTCTTGCAATGTTATCCTTAAAACACAAAGAACTGGTAATGTCTGGGTTGGGCTGCTGCATGTAGAACAACTATGTCAAGCAAACACAAAACTTCCCATTATAGTAACACAGCAAACTAATAATTTTATCAGCATTATTTGCAAGAATATACCATAAACTTGATAAAATTATGAAAGTCCTGAAGCAACACTTACGCGAGCTTGGGCTACTTCTGCATCTGACTCACTGCATGATCCACTGTCCTTAACAAAAGTCATGTTACTTGGTGTCTCACTCACAAAGAATGAATTCCACTGACAGTCACTCTCATCAAACAAATTCTCATCCGAAGTATTAAGAATAGAATCCAAGAACTCCGTAATATAGGCATCTGATTCGGATGGTAACTGCCCCTTCTCATCAATGGTGGTCAAATCATTGCGGACAGAATGAGATATGGAAGAAGATCCTTTCTCCACTGGAGAGGGCGAATGCAATGGAGGAAACAGGGTGCAATCTAGTGGCTCCAACATCACTGTAGTAAACACATCACCAAAGTTTTCTTGCATGGCTTGATCAATCTAAAGTAGAAAATATAGATTATATTATTCCATTACATTTTTCATTGTGCAAAATACAGAAGGAAAAAAAATATTGAGATTGAGCACATGATTATCACCTCAGTAGCTGTAAATTCCGAGCTTTTGGTCTGACACTCTTGCAAATTAGATGTTACTTTCTCCGCCAAATGAGAAACAGAAGGTTTGCAGTCCAGCAATGTTTGATCTAACGCAAACTCAGATCTGGCCGAAGTAGGAGATGATTCACTGGGTTCGACTTCGACACAAATTTCAACACTCTCATCTTGTTTCTTAAACAAACGACAAAGTACAAAAGCGCTCTGCAACACATTATTTTTTTTTCCATAGTCAGCCTAAAAACGAGCAATTAGGCAATAACATTTAACAAAATCAAACAACAAAGTGAGCGTTGTTCTTACTTGGCCGGGTTTGGTGCCATCAAGATCGTCAGCAGTAGCTCGATACTCGTGCATGACCCAATTGGTCCTTTTACCTTTAGGAGCACGACCCATATGAAATACAAGCGTTTTCTTCATACCAATTAAGTGATTACCAGACTTAATTTTGCGATCTTTACCAGTTGCTTTCCAGTACCCAGCTGCTGTTGCTCTGTTCAATCTGTGCCCATTTGGGTACTTTCTATCCTGTGGGCAGAAAAAGAACCATTCTCGATCTTTTGTTTTTATAACTGATAAATCTACAAAAATAAATCAGACTCAAATTGTTAGTGAGTGAGTTAATTATTACTGTCATTATTAATCAAGAATATATGAAGAAAAAGTTAATTACCAGGCAAATCCCAGGGCTCCCGTTTGCAGACATCAATTTCACTAATAACACTGACTTCATCGTTATGTCCGTTGATCTTCATCCTCAAATAGAAATCAACCAGTTCCTCATCCGTTGGTCTAAATCTGAACCCCAGTGGCAGTGAATTCAATGACAACACTGCCATCGCTAAGAAACCCTATTATCAAATTCTCAGAGATATTCACTACTACTAGTATCAACCTTCTTTTATTTTTTTTTCAGCTGTTAAAATGGCCTTAAAAGAAAAAGAAAGGAAAAGCAACCAAACTCTATCAAATTAGACAGGGACTTGGTTTTCTTCGTCTTCTTTAAAAACCCCGCGTATTAAACCCCTCGTATATTCCGCGTTTACTCGTTTTCTTTATTCCCTTATTCCATTTCTACCCCTAATCTCTGTCTGTTTATACTCGAAATTACAGGGTAGAATCGACAAATGGATGAAGCTTTTCGAACAAGTTTTAAAAGTGGGGACTTTGCGTCCGTCAGCAAATGAGATTTTGACACGTCAACCGTAAGACGTCACATCATGTCTTGGAAAGAGAGAAGGGTATGTACTAGGAAGTTGCCTTAGTCTCAGTTTCCTCCCATTCGTCGTTGTTTCCAGTTTTAATGACAATTACCAAAATTATGATGCAGTTGTGGTTTTTGAAATTATTAAAATGACACAACGAGAGAAATCGATGAAGATGAGTTTTAAGATAATAGTAAGTTTGGTTGTGTCCAGACTCACTTTCTGTTCACCAAAATCAACAATTAGGAATTGATTAGTATCCGCGTGAGATTTATATTAGATAAATCTAAATCGTTGATTCGGGAACGTGTATAAATTTAATTAATAAAATTATTTGTGTGCATCAAATTAAGAATTTTGATTATTATCCAAGTGACATTTATATTATCTTTATTAGACTTGTAAATTTGGGAAATTTATAAAATAACCACAAAACTTTTGTTATTTTTACAATTAACCCTCTAAATTTTTTTCTATCAACATTAGCCAAACATAAGTATTTCTCTCTAAATTACCCTTGTTTACAAACCAAAAGTAACTTTCCTTCGCTCCTTTTATCAAACTAACCGCAGTTTTGCAATCTTGAATCATCACTGGCGGCGACAAAAGGTAACGGCAAACGCCAATGGCGAACGATAAAAATGAAATCCGATCATAATCCATCCAGATCCAACATCAATCCGCATCACTGAGTGGTATGAGTTATTTTCTGAACTTACGAAAGAGTTTCAGTGCGATTGCTTGGTGCGACATGCACCTGTCGCACACACAAAATTTTCGTGGGAGATCTGCCTCACTTTGTCGCACTAAGCTTCGTGCGACAGGTGCCTGTCGCACCAAAAGGCAGATTCACCGACGACTTGCAGTAAGCAATCGCACTGAAACTCTCTCGCAAGTTCAGAAAAAAAACTCATACCACTCAGTGATGCTGATTGGTGTTGGATCTAAATGGATTATGATTAGATTTCACTTTTACCGTTCGTCGTCGGCGTTTCCGTTGCCTTTTGCAGTCCCCAGTGATAATTCAAGAGTGCAAAGCTGCATTTGGTTTGATAAAAGGGGAGAAAGAAAGTTGTTTTTGGTTTGTAAACAAGGGTAATTTGGGAAAAAAAGTGTGTGTTTGGCTAATGTTGATAAAAAAAAATTTAGAGGGTTAATTATGAAAATAATAAAAATTTTATGGTTATTTTTATAAATTTTCTGTAAATTTTGGATGTATGTGCCAAATAAATAATGTCGATTAGTATTCACATGGGATATGTATTGGACAAATCTTGATCGTTAATCGTTGCTTGACACATCTCCTCAGCCTCATATGTCACTTTTTCATCCAATTGTGTCTGCTAGTATAGACTGTAGTGTGAACGCAAACCCCAGGAAAAAAAATGCTATTAGTTAAAAAAAAAAAAAAAAGTGAGCATCATCGCTCACCAACATGCCACACGATGGTTTTTCACTGGACAAGCCTGTGTAATAAAGACCTACAGCTCGTCCAATTAAAGGTTGCCACATGATGTGTGCACCCACTTGATCAAACTTCGAAAAACTAATATCAATATCATCTGAAGAATCTTCAGCCGATGTACCCAATACCAGGGTGACACCATAAAAACGTAGAAATCTAGAGAAGACACGCCTCAGTCGGACCCTCCTGCGCTTCACTTTAGCACTAGATGAATTAGACAATCGTAGCCCTATATTTTAGAAGGTCCAAAGTTTAGTTATCTATTTATTAATTAGTGTAATTAATATTTTTAAAAATTCAAAAAAAATTAGTTATGTAAATATTGTAGGAAAGCCTCTCTCTGTTATTAATTCCATTCATGATTGTCTCTTTAGATTTGATAATTTTGACCTTAAAAATAAAATTTTTTTTTTACCGTGTAGAAATGATTATAAGCGTTACTTCTTTATTTTGTTAATATTTTCAAAAAAAAAAAAAAACCAATGCTTCCACTTTTCAAAATTTACTCAATTAAGATTGTTAATCTCAAAACAAATAGATATTGAATCAGTGATATTCTCAGAAAGAAAATTTCCTCTCCCTGCTGCCCACAAAAAAGTTTCTTCTCTACAAAATTTATTATCATCATCTAATCATTGTATTCATTTCAACTAGTCAGCTTCCACATACTATAATTCTAATTATTATATTATTAATTATTATTGTTGTTATGTTTTTAAAATTTAATTTTTTTTATATATACATTACCATTTATATTACACCAAACGTGATACAATATCGAATATAATATATTAAGGAGATTGTCAATTTCCCTATATATATATATATAACTTATCCCTTACTATTTTCAATTTTTCATAATAGCCAATATCTCCTTGACATAAAAATTTAAAAGAAAAAACGGATAAATGAGTTATTTGCTCGATATTTTCAGGGATGGCAATGGGGTAGATATGGGTTGAATCTACTCTGCTCTAGATCCATATTCATAATAAAAATTAAGATCCGTATCTGCTCCATATCTATCATGAATCCATATTTTTCGCTCCATATCCAAATCCAAAAAAAAAAAATATATCTATATCTGCTCCAAATCCAAAAAAAAAATTAAAATCCAAATCTATTCTAAATCCGTCATGAAATCTAAAACTTAGCAATAAAAAAGTAATCATTTTTTAGAATGAAAATTGAAGGCTAAAATGTATTGATAACAAATAAATTATATAATTTTTAAAAAATATATAATAAATATTGTAACTTATGATTTTACACAAAACAACAAATAAGAAATATAATAAAATATTCTTCAAAAGTAATTGTAGGAGTAAGATCAATCTAATATTATATTGTCTCTTTCATCATTCTAATATCCACGACACACCCACCCTCATTCCTATAACATTAGATAATGACATATAAATTAAATATGATTTATATTTAGTGCTTTATTATCTTTATTATGACCATATTTGACTAAATATATGAATAACTATATTCCTTAAAAATTATTTAGCCAATACAATAAAATAAATTATCGAGTTGTATTACTTGACTTGCAATTTGAATATTATATGTACATGCTTTGGGGTTGGCTGACCTTTAAATTTACAAAACTAACCTTTAAGTTTGAAGAGTTTAAATGCATGGTAAATATCACTAATGTGCTATGAATAAAATTTATTATCATTATAATTCCACAATTGTTAAGAAACTTTTAAAATAAAATAAAATTAAAAGATTAGTGAATATGGATATGGATTTAGATATTAAGATAGATCCAGACCTGCTCCAGATCCATCTTAGTGTTAGCCTAAAGGGCTTTACATAATGTAATTTTGATGATAACAAACATGTGTCTTAAGTAAAAATAATAAATATTGTATTTCACATTTTCACTAGTTTTTTAAGGATAATATTTATACAAGTGAATCAAGTGAAATCAAGATTGAAGACACTCAACGGACAACGGCGACATCAAGAATATAGTTTAGAGTTCAACGAACAAATTAGTGCGATAAATTCTTGTAAAGCCGGTGTGATTTAATTGATGCATGATTTAGCATTTGAGAAGCTCAAGAGATTAATTTAATTAAATACTTTTCTAAAGTAAAAGATTTTATTTTTACAAAGTAAAATATTTTGTGGATTTGAGTAATTTGGACTTAAATGCTAAGTTTTGAAATCTTTGATTTTAATAAGTATTAAATGTCGGAGTTGGACGTTTTTACAAACATTTGAAATGTTTTGGGCCACACTATAATTTATGAATATTTTGGACTAAAATGAAAGGTTTTGAGAACTTTGAAAAATATGTGTATTATGTTGAAAAAGACCTTTGTGCGAAATAATAAAATATTTGGGGTCATATCATAATTTCAAAAATTTTAGGAAAGACAACTATTCTTAGAAAGTTCTGAAATTGGACATATTTATAAAGTTTTATAACGTTTTGGGCCATAGTATAATTACAGAAAGTTTTGGTCAAAGTGTAATTTCAGTGAACAGTATTATTGTAGCAAAATTCAAAAATAACAGTAATATCACTGTTCCTAAGCGGCTAGCCGGATAATCAAGTGGCTAACCGCTTGGGCGCGGGAATTTGCCTATAACGGCTAGTTTTTGGGCTTTCACTATAAAAATTCAACTCAAACTTCATTCTAATAACTAATACAAGGAAAAACAAGATCATATAACATATATTGAGCTTCCATTTCGCAAATCATCATTGATTGAATCATCATTGAGCTATAATTTGTTATCTACTCTTAAAGAGAGTTTCATTGTTGTGATTTTCATTTCTCATTAAATTGTGAGTGTACAAGTGTGAGAAACACTTGGGGTGAAGAGATTAGGGAAATAATCTCTTGTTGTAAAAGTCCATTGACACATTGGAAGTCAATTGTAAACATTTGAAGCCTTGGGAGGCTTGGATAGTGAAATCCTCAAGCCGGGTGTGCTTGGAAGCGTGGACGTAGACGGGGATAGCCGAACCACGTAAAAATCATTGTGTTTGTTTTCTCTTCCCTTACTCTTTTAATATTGTGCTTGATTGAATTTATTGTTTTTGATTTGATTAAGGCAATAGATTAAATTGTTATGCGAATTGTATTGCATAATTTTAAAATCTCAATTCACCCCCCCCCTCTTGGGTTGCATAACTTGCATTTTACTTAGATCCGCACATCGATATCCAAATCCGATCCAAATTCATTTTAAACCGACCCAAATCCGATCCATTTGGATTTGGATCACGTGGATCTTGGATCAGATCCAATTCATTGCCATCCCTAGATATTTTATCTTGAGAATATAAAATATATATTTTTTATTAGAAAAATGTTTAAAAATAACAAAAATTATAAAAAAAAGTCTCATAATTATTTTTTTTAGTAATGATATAGCTATAAACTCTTGTACAAACTTATTTTATACAAACTGATGTGGCATTAATTCGTTGGTTGAATTAAATATCTTTTGGCCCACATGATTTATTTATATTATTTTATATTTTCATTCAACCAATAAATTAATGACACATTGGTTTATACAAGAGTTTGTGGCTATATTATTACTCTTATTTTTTTTACACCCAAACCTATATTTATTCTTTTTAGTATTTAATTTTTTTATTTTAATATCCATTCTTATGATTTATTTATTTAATAATAAATATGAATAATAATATATTTGAAAATATAGATAATACAATAAAATTAGTATGTCATGAGAGTTATTAGTTATAACGAAAATAATAAAGAGTAACTAGTATATATTGATTTTAGTTGGGAGAAACAAACTATCTCCCTAATAGATAATAATCTTATACTAATTGATTAAATTCTATGGAATAAGTGTGATTTTTTTCATTGTTCAGGGTCTTTTCTCATTCTAAAACGTGGGAGGCACAAATAAGTAATACAACCAAGAGATAAGCTTGTTAAAGTTGAAAGCTTTTCTTTATCTTAGATAAAAAGATCAGGCTTTACGAATATGCTTAGTGCTTTGATTCCAACTTGAATGCTATGGCCAAGCAATAGCTTAAAAGTCATCATGCTAAACAATTTTTACTTTTCTCTCTTTTTGAAAGTCATCTTGGTTGCTAATGCTGAGCAATCTTTTAAAAGCCATCAGCTAAAAAATTCAGAGGTGAGAGAATTATTGGCGTTATTGTGTTTCTCTAATAGACTATTCTTTAATTTGGATTTTTTTTTTCTAAATTTTTTTTTCTTAAATTAAGGTACTTCTTAATTCTCATGATGTTCTCTTCTACACAAAACAGAACCGACAATGCAAGAAGTAATCCTTAAAAGCACAGTCGATGTAACCAGCTAAAGAGTCTCTCCTTAACATACTATGTACACTTTAAATTTCCTAATTTTTTAATATTTTTTTTAAAAGGTAGAGGAGTGAGCATTGCCCAAATCATTTTGATATCACCAATTTAATGATGGTTGTGCTAAACTCCAATTGGAATTTTGTACTTCATGTACAATAAGTTACAGAGTGGGTGCTTCAACTGTACTTACAAAAACTTTTTGCTTCAAGACCACTCGTGTCAACCACTGAATAAATCTCTATCTTCTTTCACTCGCCTTCTTTCACTCGCCCCCAAGGCTATTAAGAGAAAGTGCAATTTGCATGGGTTGAAATCAGTTATCATCTTAAATATCGTCCTCTGGGCTACCCTTCCCAGTAAGAGAATCGGAGCAGTTCTGTAGGGCAGCACGTATACCGCATGATTCATTGAGCACAGCACTATTTCGTGGAATCTTAAGCTCTCCCAAGAAGAATCCGATGAGCTATTTGAGCATCCCATCGCATGAACCATGCACCCTTCCTCTGTACTTATGTTCTTCCTGTATGGATGTGTCATCTGAAGAATCCAAGAAGCAGTTATGTGGCTTCTAAACTATTTGCCCTATATGCTAATGTGGCTTCAAACTCAAATTGCATAGCATGTGAGGTTAGTCAAGATAACCGAGAGCATGGCATTCTAATTGGTGAGAAGACCACAGTGAGACGGGCATGATCAGAAAGAGAATAGTTTTCAGGCCACCTTCCCTTCTCTACTTCAGGAGGGAAGAGAACTGCATTCTTTACGCTAAAACCAATTGTTTGCTCCAGACTACTTTTCACAAAACCATCTTCATCTTCATCATTGAGGTCATTTCTTTGATCTGACCATGTGGTCTTCCAAATTCGCTGCTGCAGTTCCATCATGTAGAAGCATTACCATTATAATTAGAGATCACAGACAAAACTAAAAGCATTGACATCAATGCAAGTAATCATTATTCAGAACCCACTAGATTCAAAGTACAGCGATGAAACACAAATTTAAGTTGCAGAAAATCTAAAATAGATAGGATTCAACAAAGATCACATAGCTTTATCTGCATGTGCTTGAGGAACGTTCTGATAATACGCATAATTGAGAGCTATATAAAGATAGCTTCATTGAATCTACCTGAAATTCTTTATAATCAACGACACCGTTCCCATCAATATCAGCTTGGACCCACAAGTCCTTTGTCTCTTCATCAGCGAGACCATGTTTGTGGCCAGTTAAATTAAGCTGAAGAATGACACAACATTGAGAGGCCTGCTCAGAAACCATGAGAGAAATAAAGAGAAAATGAGCTGAGATCATATAACAATACACAATACCTGTTCAAGAGCTTCACAGAAACCTGAGTAGGTAATGTAATCGCCATCATTGTCAGCTTTCAGAAATGCAAATGCATCAGTTTCTGTAAGGGAAGCTCTCCGCAGAAGACACTGAAAGTAAGAACGTTTCATGTTCAGAGAAGAAAACTCATGAAGTTGCTTGGTACGTTTACATCTTATGTAGTAAGTTGAGCTAAAAACCAAATACAAACCTCTTCGAAGACCTAAGTAGACAGCAAAACTAGGAATGTAATATTATCATATGCAAGGAGATCAAAAAGTCTTGCATTTTAAAAGGAAAAAACAGTCCTTTGAATCAACCACAAATCAGTGGCGGAACCACTCATACACCCGGGGTTGCCCGGGCAACCACCAAAATTTTGAAATTTTTTTAATATTATAGAAATTTTAAAATATTAAATAAAAACTAAAAGGTTGAGAAAAATATCAATAACCAACAACTCCTAAACATTCAAAATATATTAATACTCCTACTTTACAGTCATTATTTTAATTTTTATTTATACACCACTTTTTTCTACCCCCATCAAAGAGTAAAAATGTACCTCAAACCCCCAAGGCTCAAAATTGGCAACTTCATCTTCCATTTCCTTTTTTAAGTTTATTTCACATAACATAACTGAACAACCCATTCAACTTCCTTTTTAAGTTCTTTGATTCTCTCACAAGGGCCAAGGATCCAAAGTTTGCTTTCTTCTTCTTCTTTTTTTTTAAAGGTTTATATTCTTTGTACCTATTCTTCAAATTCTTATTATTTAATAAGGAATTTTGCATTATGAACTTTTAATTTATATTTTTAGGCACAATCTGTTTTGTATTAATTTATGAATTATGTGTGTTACTTTAGTATTAAGATGTGTGCATTGTTAATTTATTAATTATAATTATTAATTTTTATTCGTAAGTTCATTTTGATACATGAGTGAATCATATGGTGTAATATATAATTATTTGTATTTTCATTAATTTAAGATTTTGAATAGCATTTAGTTTATTTTTGTTGCAATGTTTTTTTATATGTATTTTGGCAACGCCTAAATCAAAATCCTGGTTCCGCCCTACACAAATCTATAAATCACTTTTAGGTAGTGGACACCATGGGAGTAATTGTGCAGAGTCTTGTTATTTGCACAAGCTCAGAGTAAAAGCAATTTACATACAATGGGTAAGACAGCCAGCAAAAGAGGTATTCAGAGGCATAAGAAATACGGTACTTATGCCAGCCTGCTTTAAGAGACTTCAGGAAATTGAAGACACTGCATAGAGAATTCAGGACAGACTCGAGGATTGCCACTATTATCGGATATTGTTAGATTGGAGGACTCTGGCCACAAGTAGAATAAGACCAGAGATTCATTTCAACTCATTAACACCATCATTCGAAGAAAAGAAATGGGGAATTAATCTGAAGTTGAGAGAAACTAGTAAACTGAGACGTCTCAACCAGTTTTTTAGGCCTTTTATCAATATCAACACATTTTAAAAGCCTAAAAGTAAAAAAAGAGAGCGAAAGAGAGAGGAAGCAATGCCACATAAGTCGACCAAAATAATCTGCTTCTTGCTGTGGCAGGAATGTATATGGAATCCCAGGCATGAGAATTTTGAGAGAAGGTATATCCAACTCGAAAATTTTTAATCCCTACTTCAATATTGTTCTTTCAATAGTTTTCTGCAGCTACTTTTGAACAGTAATTTACTAAGGACGGTCATATCCAGCTCTTAGAGAAGAAATGTAGAGTTAGTTAATTAAAATCACTTCTCTAAGCATTGAAACTTGTAGCCAAAATCAGCCAACAATAAGCTACTTACTGAATGAGTCAGTTAATTCAGGTAAGAAACAGATGCATCTCATCAAAAATCATATGACTAGGTACACCTAATGAATTTCGATAGGCTTGTCAGATAGGGAGATCTAACCTTGAACATCCCAAATACTGCTTCACTCCAGCTCGCTTTCAATAATTTTCGGTATTTATTGGGATTAAGAAGCCATATGAAATCTACGCCACATATGTTACCTCGATGATTGCGGTGACTAACCCACTGTGAAGATTATCTAAAAGATATGAGAAACATAATCGACACATATTTGCTTCGACCAGGCTTTTAGATGAAATGGAATAAAACTTGTTGCATGAACATTAAAATGACCTTGTGTGCATCAGCATCTGTATACTGATGAGCGGTATCATATGATGACACAAATCCCTGTGATCTGAGGAATTTGTAAACATGCCCGCGTTTGCTCCCGTTCCAGTCACTATAGTGAAATATAAAACGCAAGTCAGAGAAATTAAATAGGATAATAATCATACTAAAGCAAGATACCTTCCAAATGGAAAGAAAAGCAATCATAAATTTACCCGCATAGTATGATAGGAATGGGCTTGAGATTGTGTTCTTTCTGATAAGACTCCACATGTTGCAGAATTTTATATACCTAAATGAAACATGATGTAATTGAGATCAAAATGAGAAATTATGTCAAAAAATAAAAATGAAAAGGCAAAAACAAATTCACCTGATGTAATCGGACTAAAGAGAGACTAGAATCATGAGGAAATAACAAATGGGTATTCACAATGAGAATTTCCTGCCGAAGATCACCATTTCGACACTGTGAAAAAGGGTCTATTAATTCAACATGTAACAACTGAGCAACACGATCTCCAAAATCATTGAAGAGCAAATCCCGGTAGTTGACAACTCTAAAGTAATCCTTATGCACCGCAGTCAGCAGACCTATAATAATGACTTCATCAGTTTCTTTTGTTCCCCCAAGCTACAACATTCTAATCATAATTTTTTCATCTATTTCATTTCCACTCATTTACACTTCGGAAACTAATATTCACAAAATGTTATTAACAAAAAAAAAAAGAAAAGAAATACACACACCATCGCCACGGTTGTTGGTACGGGCAAGCTTGAAATTGACATAACCAGCATCACTCAATCTCTTCTCATACATGTCTACGAGCTCTTCGTTACCAACCCAAAACTCCTGCCATTAGAAATATATTTCAAATTTATAAGTAAATAAATTGCATAGAAGTTCAAAATCAATGTAAATTTTAATGAAAGTAAAGTTAAAACAAAAACCTGAAGACAAATAATGGAAGATCGTTCATACAACAGCCAATCTAATATCCTCTGGTTTCTACCAAACCAATACGCTCTGCAATCACTTTCCCGGCAATTCTGATCCTCCATATGATTTGAAATTTTAAATTAAACCCAAAACAAAATAAAAATACACGAAAATAAAAACAAAAACAAAAAAAGCAAAACAATACAAAAAGAAACCTCATTGGAGAGGCGTTTGTAGATGGGAGCAAGAATGTTGAAGGTGGTACAAGTAATGCAAGGCTGTTGTTGATGATCTCTAATCGAAGATGATATCGCATAACTCCCTATTCTTGATATTCTTCCCTTCATTTTTGTTCTCATGGTTTTTGAAAATTTTGGTATCTGCTTCTGTTACTTTTAATGCTAATGAAACCCAACAGTTTTTTCAAAAAAAAATATTTTTGTTTTTGTGTTAATTTAGTTAGCAAAATGGAATAAAGCCACCATCACGGATGTTTTTGTCTCCTCCCTCAATTTTTTTAAATTTTTTCCACTTTCTTTCTATTGCTGAATGCTAATTGCTGTTATTATTACTGTTTATTTATAGGTTGTTCTAATTAACGACCGCTTCATATTCATTCGCCTTCCCTCTCTCTCCGTTTTCACCGTTTCTTTTTCTTCAGTTTATTTTTATTTATGGATAATTTCCGCCCACAGTGAGTCCTAACCCCTAGTTTTGATAAATGTCAATGCGGACTCACGAAGTCCGACATGTCATCAAATATTACCCATCCTGTGTCCATCCAATTTTACTTGCACAATTTGAAAGAACTATAGGTGTGATTTGACCGCATCTCAAAAGTTTTGGATGGACATTGATATTTTGTCAAAACTTAAGGGGTATAGGCAGAAATTAACCATTTTGCCACCAGGGTGGGGATATTTATGGGGGCGGACAGAAAATCGGAGAATCAAACCGAATCGATTGGGTTTGATTTTGTCTAATAACCTGAACTCAACTATTCCATTTCGGTTGGGATTAATGAAAATCAAAACCGAACTGCGTCAACAAGCAAACAAACAAAACCCCAAAACAGTAAGAATACAACAAATAGCTCGCCTCTTTCTTACTAATTTTACTGCTACGACATGTTCAGCCGTCACGTCACATATAGCCAGGCGTCAAGTCTCACATAGCCAGCCATCACCGTCTGTCAACTGCTGTCGGAGCTTGCGTCTAATGTCAATTTGTCTCCCTATCTCTGCCGCTCTCTCTGATATTATTTTTGTTTAATTTGTAGTAATGGCTTTTGTTTTAATAGCATTAAAACTCATGTTTTTTTAATCAAATGGAGAAATTGGAGTGAGATTCTTTTAACTGATTCTATATTTGTAGAATCAGGGCTTCTGTAGGATCTTTGAAAATTTGATTTTTATCTCTTTGAAAACTTGATCCTGCATTTTTTAGGGGCTCGGTTTTTGTGAGATCTGGATTCCAGTAGCTGATTTTGTCGGTTCGGTTTGGTTCGTAATTGATGCTTTTTGGTTTAAAAATGTTTATATCATAATGAAACCGAACTGGTTCAATTCGGTCCGGTTTTGCATAAAACCGAACTGAATTGAAATTTGCCCACCTAGGTATTTCCAACCTACTATTTAAGTAAATCTACCCCATTGCAAATTTTATTTCTAAACAATTCACATTATTTTTTAGAATTTAAAATAATGAAAAAGTTTAAAGTATTAATCAATTTGATCATTTTTTTTACATACAAGTCTTTTAACCATTGTTAATCACTAATCTTAACATAACTTTAATTTAATTATTTTATTCTTATAACATGAATTATCAAATTATCCAAAACATATTCTTTGTGCCATAAGTTTTGAATAATTAATGATGGTTTAATTGGTTAAACGTTTAAATTTTTTTATTTGAAATTATTAAAAATAATGTGAACTTTTTATTGTTTTCATTTGAATTTTTATTTAATGGGTCCTTATATGATGCTCTTTAAAAATCCCAACATCAATTGTGCGATTAATGTGAACTATTAGATGAAATCTACCATTTACAATAATTAAATAGGATAAAATTAAAAAAAAAAAAGTTAAAGTGTTTATCGTGGATATAAGTCTTTACTGGTTAAATAATTTAGATTCAATAAAGGATAAGAAATCATACAAGTTAAATGGGAAAGAGAGGAGATTTACAACCTAGAAAGAAGAAGAAACTAATTCAAACACAACAATCAAAGGCTACAAAAAAATCTGATTATTTAATGGTTTATATGAACAAAATATAATTAATTATACTATTTATTTATAAATGGTATACAAATTACATTATATAAGTTCTTTTGTATAAGTCACTTGTTAAGTAAATTTCATTATTTATACACAAATTGTGTTTTTATCTTATATCACTAAATTATAATTACATTACCTGATTGATATAAATTTCTTAATGCATTAATGTTGATTTTGATAATTTATACGTATAGTGAAAAGCTACAAAAGTAATCTTCATATATAACGATTTCTCTTATAATTGATGAAAAACATAAACTCATGAAATTCATTTTAATAAGCATAAGTGCTGAATTTCTATCATAAATGAATTCTTTCAAAAAACAAATCTATAATTAATGAATAAATAATTATAGAAATGATGCAATTGTTATAGTATTTGGGAATTAGATGGATTAACTAAGGTTGAAGCCATCTTTAAGTTGAATGGCAATCAATCTTTGTATTGATTAATAAAGATAACAACAATCAATTGTTTTGTTTCCATTATTATTTTATTCTCATCAAATCTCAATAAGGATTTTAAAAATTTTCAATATTTTTAATGGAAAATTACATAATTTTCTAAACATATTTACCATTACATAACCCTCTAATTTCCATTGCGTGTGATTTTATAATTTTCATCATATTTTATTATTTTGTATCATATCATTCACCATGTACTATGTCTTAACATTATCAAAATAACTAACAATAAAAACTATCTATTTATGGGCAGTATTAACAACTTTATGATTCAATTCATAAACCATTTATTATAAGTTGATGATTTTTTTTTTGAAGTGTATAATTCATATAAAATTTACATGTTAATATTTTACATTTTCAAAACTAGTAAACAACAAAATAAAATGTACGTCTAAATAATGTGCATAAAATGCATCTAATTTAAAGTCTTTTTTCGAAAAGAAAAGATCTAACTTGAAGTCTTATGGAATGCTTTTATAATGATTTTGTTTATTACATATCCCCTTGTTAAAAAGAGTTCAATTGTATTTTTATTTTTTATATTTTATCATGAAAAAGTGATTAAAAAATTATTTATTAGTTATGTATTAATTTTTTTTTACTAATATGATATAAGATAGATCTAAATTAAATTAAGATTTAAGGAATTACCAATAATTGGGGTAATTAGTAAATAGTAACTATCTATTATAGATAAATCAAAGGTAGAGGTGTTTCATTTTAAATTAAATGGTTCATAATAATCGCACTATTGATATTGTAATTCTTTTAACAGGAGAAATCCTCATTTAATTTAATAATAGAATTTACCTTTATGTCCTTCTTATTCTTATTATAATGGTTACGACGAAATTTGATAAATAGATATAACTTGATGACATGTTTAAATTAATAGGTGCCCGCAGGAAATTTATGAGTGTAGGTAAAAACTAACCATTTCATTTATTCCTTTAAATAATTAGTTTTGGGCCTTTACAGTGTACATTGTCCCTCATCACTCCCACAAGACTCGGACACAATCATAAATTTTAATTCCTTGTTTAATAGAATTAATTAAGATTTTTTTTTTTTAATGGAATTAAGATTTTCTTTTATCTTGTAATTAATACAGATCGACTGATAAAAGATTAAAGTTTAAGGACGTAGCGGGCGGCATTTAAAGTGATCCCAGGCACGCTCAACGAAAAATCAACTTTTTCAGCCGAAAGTTAGTGAATCTGCTGCAACAAGCAACAACCGCATCGAGGAGTGCTAGCGACAGTCGCTAGCTTCTGCTTTTACAACGTGTCCCATTATTTAGATATTTATGTAATTTTAATTTAATATTAAAATATTGATAACTTTTAATTTTTTTAATATTATTATCTTTACATTGAACTAATTTACCGTTATATCCTCGTGCTCTTTCTCTCTCCAAGTGTTTTTCTTCTTTTTCTCCCCTACCCACTGCAACTTCTTGATTTTTTTCATCAATTTCTTTTCTTTCTTTTTTATTTTTTGAAAGCTTAAAAAAATAAAAAATTCTGATATGATATTTTTTTTGGGGGGTACACGGTCATAGCTACATGATTAAGATAATTTTGTTTATTTATTTTTTGAAATTGAATATTTTTCAAATTTTATTTTTAAAATAGAAGGCAATTCACCCAACTAAATCATCCGGTGAGCCTAAAGCAAAATCATCTACTAAATCATCCATTACTATCATCATTTCCGTAGGCAAGAAAAGAAATTGATGAAAAAAGTGAAGAAGAAGTTACAGTGGGTAGAGGAGAAAAAGAAGAAAAATCGTAAATTGGTTCAGTATAAAGATAATAATATTAAAATAAAATAAAATTAAAAGTTATCAATATTTTAATATTAAATTAAAATTACATAAATATCAAAACAATGGAACCTGTGGCAAAAGAAAAAGCTAATGATTGACGGAAAATTTACACTAATAACCATAAAAATTTTAATTTTTTTCATTTTAACCCCTCAAACAAATTTCTATCAACATTATCCATAAAAGAACCGTTGAGACCAAATTACCCCTCTCTCTCATCTCCCTTTCCTCTTCCTCTTGCCTTCTTCTCTCCAGTTCTGTACTAATTTCAGCATCCGTACAGCCTGCCTAGCATTTCGCAACGTGGCTTTTGATGGAAAATCCCGGGGAATTTGAATTCCGAAATTGGATTTTAGAGAATTAAAAAGTGGGAGAAACTCTATGGTAGAGCTACTGCATGTTAGTCACACCCCAAGTTTTAAAGTTGCGGAATACCTAAATGATATTCTACAGAGAGCATTTATAGACATTAGTCTTTGAAAAAGCTTCAGGAGAGGACATGCGCCCATAGTTTTTTGCTTTGTGTAGCAGTCTCAAGCTTGCTATTTCACTCTACTGCCCAAAGCCTGCAGAGTTAGATGCTGCGCAGAATGGTAGTTGGAATCTTAATGATTTTCTGAAGGGTTGCATGGAGGAACTTCCTGAGCATAAAGCAAAATAATCAGTCGCTGATCAAGAGGATCAATTGTCACATAACAAATGAAAATCCTCGGTTCGTCAACTAAGTTTTATCTACGTACACCTAACTGCCCATTTGCCTTCCTTCACACTTCTTGGCCAACCTTGCCAAGAGAAATGAAGCAGGAATATACAAGTCGTATTACAAAATTATGGGCAAACCTTTCGAGCACACAAATGGCAATCCTTTGAAAAAAAAAAAATTCATCCCACAATAGACATAAATATACTTGTCTCAGCGAGCTGCTTCGACTTGATACGATTTGCAAACACACATCAGAAATCCACCTAAGCCCTTGGCTCACATATATGGACTCAACTGCTGCCATTTTCTTCAACTTGTGAGCCTTCAATGTATGACGGGATCCCATTTTTTCCAGCATTCTCACTGTATGTCAATAGGTCATTATACATCGTTAGAGAAGTCTTGGAGAATTTTGCCAACGACTCAAAAACTGTCGAAAAACCGGTCTGAATTCCATTCAACGTGATCCTTTGTGTTTCTTGAATGCAGTTTTGGTGTTTCTCCTTTTCAGCTTCCAGTTTCCTTCTGAACATGTCCAACTGATCCTTCTTCATTGTCAAGGCTTGGTGCGACAGGTGCCTGTCGCACCAAGGCATGGTGCGACAGGTTGTTTGTCGCACCAAGGCATGGTGCGACAGGTGCCTGTCGCACCAAGACTTGGGCCTGTCGCACCAAGCTTCTTTTCGATTGTAAAGAAGGGTAATTTGGGGAGAAAAGCGTGTGTTTGGCTAATGTTGATAGAAAAAAGTTGAGAGGGTTAATTGTGAAAATAGCAAAAATTTTATGGTTATTTTCGTAAATTTCCCATGATTGACACTGTCGCCCTTGTGACATGCCTCTTACTCGCCATTTGCATCCTTATTTGTATCATAAGGTTCAGGGAATACCCACACTCTCAAATTTGCTTCAACTATCTTCAATTTTAATTAATATTTGCTTCAATTATCTTCAATTTTAAAAATTGGATAGTTAGACCTTTATACCGTTAAATACACATCCAGACTCGTCTTTTTGGATAAAAATAAAAAGAAATATTAGGACACCATTTAGCCGTTGAATTTATTAGGATATTGTCGGTTGTTAGATTGAGAATCTAAGATCCAACAATTCAGCCATAATACAATTAAAAATGGGACTCTTTATGTTCATTTAATGTACCATACACAACCCACAAGAACCACACAAATTGTGGGATCCACATAATTGTGTGGTTCTTGTTGGTTCTGTATGGTACATTAAATGTAACATAGCAAAATCCATTAAAAATTAGTTATAGGCTGCAGCGGGTCGAAGGGCATTGGGAAATTTACAGTAATAACCAAAAAAATTTCCCTTATTTTCATCTTAACCCCCCAAAAATATTTCTATCAACATTAGCCATAAAACAACATTTGAGACCAAAATACCCCTCCCTCATCTCTTCCCCAACACTCCCTTTCACTCATCTCTCCCAAACTGATCCAACTCCCATCATCGGCGGCGACATCATCCCTCGTCGGCGGCGGCTCCATCTCTCACCGGCATCCGATCTACAACCTTCAACAAAACCTAGGTTAGTCATTTTTCTTTTTTTCATTAATTTAAAATGAGATTTTAGAATAATAATAGTTATAGCTTGAGATTAATAGTGGTGGTGATGATGTTTGTGGTGGTTGGTGGTGTTTGGGAGTATTGTTTTCGATTTTGGAGTGATTGTGCTTAATTTTGCGGGGGGGGGGGGGGGGGGGCAGGGCGCGCGCGCGCGCCCATGCGCGGCACGTTGTTGCACCAAATCTGGTGCGACAGCAGGCGCTGTCGCACCAGATCTGGTGCGACGGGCGCGTGTCGCACCAGAGCTGGTGCGACGGGCGCGTGTCGCACCAGAGCTGGTGCGACGGGCGCCTGTCGCACCAATTTTTTAGTGCGACAGGCTTGCCCGTCACACCAATTTTGTCATAATTATCGTGGATTGGAGAGTAATATTGCTGCAGCGATATTGTCCTTGGCAACACCTCTTCATCATTATCGGGGCCAGACATATTTGCTCTAAACGAAGTTTCTGTATCGACATGTGGCTCAATACCTTCGCTCGGAACTCGAGGTGATGTGGTCACGAATATAGGAATGCATCCAAAATTGGCTACGTCGGATGCCATATGCAACACAACCCTCACCATTTCATCATCAAATATATCCATGGGCAGTGCACATATACGATATAATGTGTTACTAGACCTCAAAGTTGTCTTCATTGTAATACTATATTCATTAGGGTTTATTTGTAACACCTCGTATACTCTTGCCAATAACTGATCAAACAGACAATTTTTCCCAACCAAAAAAGCTCGATTTTTACCATTCACATACTCCATACGGCCATCCTCTAATGTCTCCCACCAACCATCGTAACACAATTCAAGTACAACTGAATCCATTAAACCTGAAATTATCAAAAAAAAAATTAATTGGATCCGGATCAAATTAATACAGTTTTAATGGATCTCTAAGGCTTGGTGCGACAGACAGCCTGTCGCCCGAAGCTTGGTGCGACAGGCAGCATGTCGCCAGATTCACCCACGACTCAGTTAACCAAGTTCAGAAAATAACTCATACCACCAAGTTCAGAAAATAACTCATACCACTAAGTAATGCCGATTAGTGTTGGATTCGGATAGATTATGATCGGATTTCACTTTTACTGTTGTCTTTTGCCGTCGACGTTGGTTGATGGTTAAACTGCGTTTGATTTGACGATATGGGAGAAAGATTGTTGCTTTTGGTCTGTAAAGAAGGGTAATTTGGGGAGAAAGGCTTGTGTTTGACTAATGTTGATAGAAAAAAGTTGAGAGGGTTAGTTGTGAAAATAATAAAATATTTATGGCTATTTTCGTAAATTTCCCAAGGGCATTCGAGGAAATGGCAGCCAGCCGGAGGCAATGGTTAATATATATGTATGTACGGGGGGCCATGTTATTCTGAATGGGCGCCATAACCGTTTGCCAAAATTATTAAGGATCGGTTTGAGGTTATTTTTGTGATGCTAAAATGTAATTTTAAAAATTTTTAAATTGATTTTGATATTTAGTAATTTTTTTTGAAAGTTTTTAAAATTTTAATTTTGAAAATTACTTTTATAATTAATATAATTTCATATATATTCTCATATATATTATGAAAATCTAAAATTATCTTTATTAATTAGAAAATAAAATCATTAACTTCAAAGAGATTATATTATTTTTAATTATATTGAGATAACAAAATAAAAAAATTAATAATATAAAATATTTATTTTAGTTATCAATTATTATATATACAAAATAAAAATATTTTATATACATGTTTATAAGTGTGTAAATAAATTTTATTTAATATTATTATTCAGTCATTTACATTTTTACAACAATTTAATAGTAAGATTTACTAAACATATACGACAACTTTTAAAACTCACAACACTTTTAAAAACATATTTCAATAATTGATTCGTTTCACAGCTGATTATTTATACTGTACAACTTACAACAATTTTTAAAAACTAAAGCATTACCAAACTGAGCCTAAATAATGAATGCTAAAATTTATCTTTTTAAGAGCCTATTAAGGATGCGTTTGGGATAGTTGTGCTTTTTTTTTTTCAACCTCGAATTTATAACTCATTATCAAAAGAATACTTGAGTTTTAATAAATGCTTATTTACTTGCCAGTTGAAATAAAAATGACAAATATCACTGCACCACCTATGTTTTGCCTTATGTTCATCCAACCACCACAAAATTTTAACATGTTATTTGCACTATCTTTCTTTTTAAATTTGTATGAAATAAAAATGACAAATATCACTGCACCACCTATGTTTTGCCTTATGTTCATCCAACCACCACAAAATTTTAACATGTTATTTGCACTATCTTTCTTTTTAAATTTGTATCAATTAGCCACTTTTGTACTAACACCATTAAATAATTTAAATGAAATAACAATTTTACCCTTAAATAAAATTAAAAGAGCATTTTATTTTATAAAAACTTTGAAAAATAAAAAATTATACTTATAAAAATAATTACAAAATTTGGATTTAATAAAAATCCCCTAAACTATTAAATTTTTGTGATTTATTTCTTTAATAAATAAATTCAGTTATTTTAATAAAATTTTGCAAAATTATAATTTTTTAATAAAAATAATTATTAAAATTTTACAAAATCTAAATTTAATAAAAAAATGAGCACCTCTTTTGGGATTTATTTTTTATTAAATTTAGGGGCATGTTTATAATTATAATTTTGTTTATTTTCTTTAATAAGATAAAATGATCTTTTAATTTATTTAGGGATAAAATTATCATTTCGTTTAAATTATTTAACGGTCTTAGTGCAAAAGTGGCTAATTGATACAAATTTAAAAAGAAAGGTAGTGTAAAGAACATGTCAGAATTTTATAATGGTTAGATGAATGTAAGACAAAACAGAAGTGGTACAGTGATAATTTTCCAAATAAAAATTAAAAAACAACAATTGTTTAAGAATAAAAAACAACAAGCAATCTTTGAAAAAAATAAATTTTGCAGAAAATAAAAAACAACAAGTAGCTCTTGCACTAAAGTTTTCACTTTTCAATTAGAAATTTAAGTTGGGTCAATTCCACTATAGATAATTTTATGATGAAGCGAGAAATTTCTCTTTTAAACAATGAAAATTTTATATTATTGAAGGTAATAGATATTCTAATTAAAGAGAGATTTCAATCAATAAGAAAATTAGAGAAATAAGTTGTTGTCCTCTAATGTTTTTTCTCTTTAATAAAGAATTGTTTTAAGATGTGATGAATGTATTATAAGGAATTCTAATTTGACCCGATATCTTGCAAATAAAAATATCAAATAAATAATAATAGAAAATATAGATGGAGAATAAAAATAATCGCATAGCAAAATATTTTAAGTGGAAATTTCTATCAAAGAAAAACACGAATATAAAGGGCGATAAGAAAAAAAAATCAACAATGTAAAAAATTATTATGATCACTTTAATATTTTTCTTATACACAAAAATCCTGATAGCATTGAACTTTTCAATAAACTTACTGTTTCTCTCACAATAGAAACTGTCTACTTACAAAAAAAAATTATTATTGTATTATACAAACAAGTAAACACAACCTCCAATTTTTTCTTATAAAAGAAGTATTTCTTTCTTGTATTCCTCCATGAATAAATTAAGTATTAAAAGAAAAATTATTTATTACTTAAATAGGAATTCTCTAAAATTAGAAAATATTCTTGGAAATCTTATTGAAGAATGAGATATATTTTCTAACAATCTCCACTTTGGTAAGCTTTTTAATTAGGTGACAAAACATGATCTACCATGTATCAATACAACCATGTTCTCTCCATCTTTTTTAACTCCATCAAAATCACTCTCACATTTGTGAGAATCACTTCATCATAGGATAAAATCTTATTCTCTATCTAACTGCCATAATTCTCTATACCAAGAATTATCATACTCTACTTTCTCAAGAATACATGTATTGAGACATATCGACTACTTTGTTGAAAATACTACACTTATGTTTGGCTTCTTTTAGAGTACTTACCTACCAACATAAAAAAAAAAAATTTCACCATGCGCCTTGTATAAATGCCGAACCATCCCTTGTTTGCAAACCTTGTGACCAGCTAGTAGTAACATATCCTCTTGCATGACACCAGCAGCATGTCATGAGGATGTCTTCATCATCTATTACAGAGGACCATCGTCTCCCACAATGATGAGAGACTTTTCACTAGCAATACTATCAATATCTTCATATACTGACTTGAAGTCATTTACTGAACTTGCTCCATTCACTTTCTGACAATTTCTTTTAAGGTGTTTTGATTGTCTACATGCCTAATAGTCTCCTTTCTTTTGGAGTTATTTTCTTCTAATTATCAACTGTCAATAGCATATCATCAAAAACTTCATTCCTTCCACTACCCAGCCTTTTTTTTTTAAATTAGAGTAATAATAACTTCTTTAACATCTACGTCTCCTTCATATATATCAAGGTAGGAAACAAATGGTTGTAGAAAGTTGGAAGGTACCACAATAGCCTAAGTGCCTTGTCCTCCTCTTGAATTTTTGTCCTAATTACTTACAGTTCTGTCATGATGCCAGTGGAACACTAAGATAATAAGAAATTTTCATATCTTCATCCATTCTCAACATGTGGAATCCCTCCTAAAGATACAAATTATTAGAGATGCTCTTTCTCCTGATACAAATTTTCTAACCTCTCCCAAAGTTCTTTTCCTGAAGGAATTTAATTTTTCTATGTTCACATGAATATTCTTCATTAGACATAATCATATAGTAGTTTCTACTCTTTCATCCAATTCTTCCCAATCTTTATCGCTCATAATAATAGATTTTTAGAGTTATTGCTAGAAGTAGGGGATAGCTTGCCCTTCAAAGAACTATGTAGCCCAGATTAAATCAATACATCCTTAAATTGAATTTTGCCACAAGAAAAAATTGATTCTTCCGTCGAACTTTTCAACCTCAATCCTTACTTGAAAATTTGTTTGCAGATATAATTACTTTGTAGAACAACTTTAACTTTGACTCCACTTATTAGGAATTTTAAACCCACCTAAAATCTTGCAAGCAAAAATATCACACAAATAATAAATAAGAAAAATATAGATGAAGAATAAAACCAATCACACAATACAATAATTTACATGAAAAACTCCTATAACAGAGAAAAATCATGATTGCTAAGGATGACAAGAAAAAAATTTATTATGTGAAAAATTATTATAATCACTTTAGTATTTTTCTCACACCCAAATGCTCTAATAATACCCAATCTCTCAATATACCTACTTTTTTTTACATTAAAAATTATCTACTTATAGAAAAATTGATTGTTGTATTATACAAAGAGGTGAACCTAACCTCCCTGTAAATAGTAACTATTTGTTGCAAGAGAAATATTCATTTCCTTATATAAGTTCTATTCCTCTTTAAATAAGTTAAGTTTCAAAGAAAAAATTATTTATTCCTTAAATAAGAATCCTCAAAAATAAGAAAATATCCTAAGAAATCCCTATTACAAATGTAGATATATATCCTAACATGTACATGTGTCAGAGGAAAATAAAAATATTTAATCAATAAAGTTTAATTAAGGGTAATATTGAAATTTAAAAGGGTGAGCAAAATTTATCATATGAGTGTCCAAATTAAAGAGTCTTCCGTGTATAATTTAGGGTGCAAGTAACCCGTCATTAGTTTCATTCATAAACAGTTTCTTTTTCCATTCTTCTTTCAAATCTCAACATGATGGTATATACCTTTTTTTATTTATTTATTTTTTTTATGAAAGAGTATGTAAAAACAGAGATAAACATTCAAAATCTTGGATTTGAATGAAGCTTGCACTGATATATAAAACAAGGGAAAAAATCATCAACGTATTGAACAAACAAACCTTCCAATGTATTCTAAAAGAAATTAAACGTAATTGCTTTGATTAAAAGTAGAAGTTATTGATTGTAATGAGTCAGTAATTAAATAAATAACTCAATAGTTATGATATACTATAAGAATAAACACTAGTTTATGTAGATCTGTTCTTAAAATAGAAAAAAAAATTAAGCATTTAAGAACCATAATACGGATCTATCTGTTCTTAAACTAAGTCTTTAGATCGGATATAGTTGTTGATCAGAATGGTGGGGGAATAAATTAAAATTTCTTATAGATTTAGAAAATTGTAAATTCACATAAATGATGAGATCGAGCCTTTTTTTTTGTTAAATTAATGATGAAATCAAGCTCAGTTCGTCTTTAATTGTAAATTCACTTAGCTTAGTCCTTTCCGTTCAATGATTTTGAAATTTTTCCGCCGGAAAACGGATTGCAACCCGTCAATCAATTTCACTCACCCCTCCCCCTTCCTCCCCCTACCTACCCCCCCTCCCCAAAAAGCTCCACGTGCCACGAGTATTTACCTTAAGTTGTGATGTTTATTGCTGTCACTTACAGTTAAGGTAACATAACATGACCATAATTTAATAGTGCTTTGCTTATGGGATTACAAATCAAAATTTAAAATGAGAATGATCGATAGTGTTTAATTGTTAAAGTAGAAGCAAAATGAGAATGAAACATATGAAGTTCATATATTTTTTGAACTAAAGAATAAGAATTTGATTCTCATGAGAGGTTGGGAATCAAATTCTCATTCTTTGAACTATTTGTTTTACTCCACTTAAATTTTGTAATTTTACTTTTGTTTTCAATTAAAATATTATTATATTATTATTATTCTTATTCATTCTCTTTTAATTGTTAATAATAATCATGATGATGATGATGATTACTATAACAATAACAACAAGAACAACAATAATTACTATATTATTATGAGTATGATTGTTGTTGTTGTTAAAATTATTATTATTATTGTTATTATTTTCATTGTTATAATTATGATCATTAATAGCAATATTTTTAACAATAATGATCACAATTATTGTAATAAATAATAATAAAAATGACAGTAATTAACTGAATACATTTTAGTAGTTTAGAACAATTTATTTCAATTCTTAAATAAAGTAAATACATTAATGGGAATATAACTCACTCCGATTCCAATTCTTATAATTCAAATAAATAATTTATTTTAATTCTCATTTCTCATTCTGATTTCTTTTCATTTCAATTACTAGTTAAAAACTATTTTTGATACCCTTTCATATTTAGTGTTCTAACCTACGTATTATTAAGGGTCTTGCTAGGTGCATAATCTGCACCGTGCAGCCAAGAATTGACAGAAGAATTAAAAAAAAAAAAAAGAAATTGACCACGTAGTTTGTTGGATGATTGGCTGCACAAGTCAGTTTCCGGTTACAAAAGCGACATTTTTGTTTTCCTTCTGAGATGAAATAAGAAAACGTCTGGTAAGAGTATTTTGATTTGTTATGGGAAGTCCATGAGTCAACATAATCCTTGTGCTTTGGAAGCTGTTATTGGTGTAATTTCAAGTTAGTGGTAACGTGGCAGGTAAAAATTGTAATGCTAAGACCTAAGTGGTTGGAAAAAGATTTTGGGTTAACTACGGATTTGAGAGCTGCCTAAGTTACAGAAACTGTATGTAACACAAACTGAAATGACAAGTGAATAAATTAGATGCTGCCACGTGTAGGGACGCGTGACAAATTGACCGGTAATTATCCGGTTAAAAGAAAACCAACGAACTTCTAATGCTTGGGTAAGGATTAATTTCATTTTTACCCCATTATTATTATTAATCATTAGCACACACTAAGTTTGATGTAAGCCATCAACCCCACCCCAAAATAGTCAAATTGTTGTCCTACGAGGTTAAGTTCAATTAGTGGCCATTTCTAACTAGCACAAAGACATTATTGCCCTTAATTAAACATTAGGTCAATGTAAAAAAATAAACTTAAATTTATTTTTTAATTTATTTTTATAAAAACTAAGATTTATGTAAATAGATAGAAATTTATTTTTTTTAAAATAAAATTTAAAAAATTAGTTGTGTAATTAATGAATAAAATTATATTTTATGTCATACGAATATAGGGTTAAATTTCATTGCATGCTCAAATATAACAATTACTATTAATGAGCTCTTGGTAAAGCATCTTTTTATTTTCATTCCTCTTTTTATTCTTCTTTTTTAAATTTCTTCTTCAACTTCTTAAGGCTTTTTTCTAATGAATCTCTCAAAAAACTGCTCTGGTGTTCAAATTGAAAGAATACACTCATATCAGAGATTGTTTTTTCAACTCTAATAGTGGTGGGTAGAGGTTTCGATAGCCCTATAGTGGTGGTTTTTCTGTAGGTTCTACAAGGAAAAGTTTTGCAGGGCGACTTGTGGTTTTTCTTTTTTGTATTTTTATTTTTATTGGGGAATTTTTTTCTTGTCTACTGGTTTTTATTTTTTCATTTTTTGTTGTTTTTGTGATAGCTTCAAGTATTCATAAGGGGAATTATTTGGATGATATTGATTTTGGTGAAGAAGTTGCCTTGTGTTTTGGCTTATAGATTGCTAGTAAAATTGATTTATCTCCATTGATTATTAAGTCAAATTCGTTATTTGTGGTGCATCAAAGTAGGATTTTCAGGTTCATTGTATCTCAAGGATTTAATACTGTACTTTGAGTTGTTCAAATTCTTTTGTAAGGATGGAAGATTTTTCATTCCACTTGTAATCATTAAGTTTTTTAATGATATGAATTGTCCTACTTTCCATTAAAAAAAACTCTTGGCAATTGAAACAATCATTACTCCAACTTCACGCAATTAGTTTTTCAATTAACTTGAATGGTTGATAACAATTGATTGATGATTGTATATACTTGCCATCAATATCATTAAATGTCAATAAAAAGACAAATAAGCTTTGGTGAAATTTGTTTTTAACTAGATAGATTTTGCATAAGAAGATTAGAAGAACATATTCTCATACCCAATTAATATATTTCAAATTCACTAAATAATCAAAGAAAGGGTGGGGTTCTTTAAACCCATTTTTTAAATAAACCCATAACTAAAATTTAAAAATATTCATTTAATTTCTATTCATTTGAGAATTTCAAAAATAACCCTTAGTAGAATTTCTATACATTGATATTTTTCTAATTGTTCTTGATTTGAATTAACAAAGAGACTTGCCTTTGTCAATTTGAAAAATGTTTGACATCATATGGAGATAAATTTCAATTAATCATCTTCAATCAAACCTTATTTGAATTATAAAATCAATTTTTTAGGTTGGTATTTGCACTGATTATTCCTTTTGAAAGGGAGAGGAACTTGTGCGTTCCCAAATATTCCTTCAAGAAGTCACAACCCAAACGATTTACTAGTGTTTATGATTTTACATAAACTCTAGGAATTGAAAAATCAAGAGATAGTTTCATCTTGTGACACGACTTTTTTAAACCCATAAAAAATATTTTTGATATACCATTTATGCAAATACAAGAAATTATTTTACTTGTAAATTTGAATTAGATTTCTCTCAACAACTATCATATTTCCAATATCAAACTAAAAAAATTCACGCTAGTTTAAATAGATGGATACTGAAATATGAAGTAATTTTGATACTGACATGTTTATATAAGTAATTCTATCAAATGATATTTTAGAGAAAAAAATATGTTGATTAAAGATAAACTCTAGTTGGTTAGTGAACAAGTTCACTTTTTAAAATAGTAAATGAGTCAAATTTGATTTTAGAACATTTTTGTTAAAACAATCTAACTACTAAATAAAAATAAATATGATTTCACTAAATAAAAAAATTTAATTACTGAATAAAAAATAAATTTGATTACTAAATAAAAAATCTAATTACTAAATAAAAATAAATTTGATTTTACCAAATATTCATATATTTTACTGTAAACATTGACAACTTATAAGAGATATTTTACCTGATCAATTTAACTCAATTAAGGCATGATAGTTTTTTAATTCAATAGTAAAAAAGTTAACGGGTTGAGTGTGTGGTTTTACATAAAAAGTTAATGGGTGTATATTGATATTTGTCAAAACATTTTGGTGTGCATGGAAATGAACCTTTCTAAATGTTAAAAACGGTTGCCCATGATTAATTTCTACTCTGACCTTTAATCCCAACCATCCAATTTCAGTCTCTAGATCCGACAAATAAAAAATGCATGGCTGTTACGTACAGTTCCTATAACGTAGCCAGCTCCCGGATTTGATATTATTTTTAAATGATATTTTTTATTTATTTTATAATTCTAAGAATGATTAATTTTGGTAAATATGAATATTTTTTGGTAACTATAAAAATATGCCTTTAGTAATTTTTATAACATTTGAATATGAAAATAATATTTGTTATATTACTAAAACACTAAATAAATATATTTGTGTTTATATTTGAATATAAAAGAGTATTTTAATTCTTGTGGGTCCATTTGCTTTAATTGCACGTGCCAAATAAAATGGATTTTTCTAAATTACATTTATTGAAACTTCCCAAAGTTACATTTATTGTAATTTTTAACTAGATTTTTTAAGTGAAAAGATGAGTAACGAGGAAGTAGGGTCATGCGGGCTAGTAAGTAAATGCTACTTAGCTGTACGTTACATTAAATATAATTTAGAAAGACCCAATTAAAAATGACATATTAATTTTGTTAATAAATTTTTATAATTAGTACAAATCAAACTCTAATTTTGCATTAATTATGAAACCAAAATCTAAGAAAAATATGATTTTCACAAAATATTATTAAGAGAAGACATTTGTAAAAAGAAATAGACCTAGGTCATTCATTATAATGAATTACGGCTTAGCATTTTGTTGATGATTCGCCAATATGGCATTTCACTTAGAATATTTTCTAAGCACTTAGGTCACTTAGAATATTACAATTTCATTGAATTGGGATTGAGTATGTCTCATAAGTAATTTTTCCTGGTCGACTTAATAAGTTCATTAAAATGATTTTATTCCTTTCAATTTTCTGATTTTGTAATCTCATTGGAAACTTTTGTAAAGAACAAACTTAGATCATTTTTGTATATTGAATTGTGCATTGGTGTTTTGTCAACCACTTGCCATTTGGCATCTCATTCAGAATATTTTCTAAGTTTCTAGGTCACTTTTGTAAAGAATAGACCAAGGTGAGTCATGTAAAATGATTATGCCTCAGTGTTTTTTCGTCGAGTCGTCATTTAGTGTCTCACTTGGAATATGTTCCAAGCTCCTAGGCTTTGTAAAGAATAGACTAAGGTTATTCATATATAATGAATTATGCTTACTATTTTGTTGATGACTTGCCATTTAATGTCACACTTCAAATATTTTCTGAGCTCCTAGGTTACTTTTATAAGAATGGTCCTAGGTAATTTGTAATGGATTGTGCCTTGGTGTTTTGTCGTCAACTCGCCATTTGACATCTCACTTAGAAAATTTTCTAAACTCCTAGATCACTTTTGCAAAGAATGGACTTAGGTCATTCATATATAATGAATTACCCTTTAGTGTTTTGTCTACCACTCGTCATTTGACGTCTCACTTAGAATATTTCTAAGGTCATTTGTAGTGAATTATGTCTTGGTGTTTTGCCATTGACTTGCCATTTGACATCTCATTTAGAATATTTTCTAAGCTCATAGGTCACTTTTGTAAAAATTGGACCTAGGTCATTCATAAGAAATGAGTTACGCCTTTGTGATTTATCGTTGACTTGTCATTTGTCATCTCATTTAGAATATTTTCTAAACTCCTAGGTCATTTTGTAAAGAATAAAGCTTCATTCATGTCTAGTGAATTACATCTTTTCATTTTGTCGACAACTTGCTATTTGACGTCTCACTTAAAATGTTTTCAAAACTTCTAGGTCACTCTTGTAAAGAATAGATCTAGATAATTCATGTTTAATGAATTACTCTTTAACGTTTTGTCGATGACTAGCTATTTGGTTGCTTCAACAAGAGATGCTTTTCAGCATTTTGCCAAGACAATCCTTTCTGTTGATGAAGCCACTTGTTGGCAAACGATATAATTACAACATGAGTTTTATCTTTTGTTGGATGAAGATTGAAATTAATTGTACATCATTTTAAAGTATGTGGCCAACTTGTCCCTTTGTAGCTGGAGTTGGACTACATGAATATACTTTTAACATTGTGTAGAAATACTTAAGTTTCACTAGCGAATGGCAAATGCAATGTAAGTGTCAATTCATTACTTGACTTAACCCATAATCTTTTTCATAGGAAATTAATCTCCTCATCCCCTAAACTTTCATCATTAGCCTCAAGATCAAAGTAGTTGTTATTATCATCTTCGATTAAGATAAACCATTTTGCCTTTTTATTTTGTCCCCACAGACGGTGCGAACTGTTGATGCAAATTTTTGCTTATTAATTAATAAGTGATTTTTGTTCAAAGCTTTCTTCAAAATCAAGCTTTGTAGCCCATTTTCTTCTTGAGGGAGTGTCCCAAATCACGTATCTCCTTGTGGTTAATTGTTTTGCCAAAAACAAAATTGTCAAAGGGGGCTCGCATGCTGGTAATAACTCTCTAACGCTTAAGTCAGTTCCTTTTACTTAATTTATAGATGGAGAAAATTTAGAGTAAGATGGGCAAAGTTTAGTAGTACCCCTTTTTCATCTTATTTCCTTTGACTTTCAAATGGGAGGTCTTAACCTTTATATAGGCTTCTTGAGTTAATTAAAGTTGTTATGTAACATTTTTCTTGTGATAAGTATCGGTCAAAGCCAATGTACAAAGACACTTATTCATGTATGTACTTGTTTATGACGAGTACTCTTTTGACACTTGTTATGTCATTTAGGTAGTTGACATTTAATGGGCTTGAGCTTGACTTTGGCCATTATGTTGGTTCCTCGTTGAGTGGATTGAGTTTGAGACATTTCCGCTTGTAGGCGCATTTTGTAAAATATTTATTGGCTAGTATGCTCATTTCATAAAATGTACATTTACTCGTAAGTGCATTGCATAAAATGTTTGTTAGTTATAGGCTCATCGCATAAGATGTTTGTTTACTCATAGGTACATTATGTAAAATGTTTGTTTGCCCATAAACACATTCTATGGAATTTTTGTTTACCTGTAAGCACATTCCGTAAAATGTTTGTTAGCCTGTAGGCTCACTCCGTAGAGTTTATATTTGGCTGTAGACACATTTCGTAAAATATTTATTTGCCCGTAGGCATTTACTTAGAAATATTTTCTAAGAGCTTAGTTCATTCTTTGTGGAATCACTCTTTTGGCTCTTTGCCAAAACTAGCCTTTTGAGCATTTTAATTAGAAATATTTTCTAAGTGCCTAGGTTATTTATTGTGAAGAATCGACTTAGGTCATCATTTTTAAAGAGTGGCCCTAGGTCATTCTTTGTAAGGAATGAATGTAAGTTATTTTTTGTAAAAAAATGAACATAAATCATTCTTTCTATAGAATAGAACCATGTCTTTTTTTTTCTTTTCTTTTTTTTTTGTAGAACCATGCTTTTGGTGCTTTATCACAGACTTATTGTTTAGGCGTTTTACTTAGAATTCTAAATAAATAGGCCATTCTTATAGAGAATGGACTAAAGTTATTTTGCACCCTTAATTTTATCGGACCTGTTTTCTTCATGGGCTTTCGAGCCTTTTGAAATTTGGTCTAACATAATCAAAGGATAATTCAAAATTAATGGTGCAAAATAAAATTTTGCACGTATGGCAATGCAATGTGGTATGTACACAAATGATTTTGAATTATAAAAAAGTAAATAAATTATGAAATTATCATAGAATTTGGGAGAGTCCTAGGTCACACATAAGAAAAGTAACTTGATTGAAATGAAAAATAAAAAATAATATGTTTCACGTTCTTATTTTACTAATATGTAATGATAGTAAATGCATTGTTAAAATAATTTGAGCAAACATAACAAATCTACAGTAGTTCAATTCTTTTCGTTAATACTGGATTAAAGAAATTTTCTGTATCGACCCAAGCCAAGCTATTAGCCGAACGAGAGTCCCCTACTACGAATGAATCAGAATCCATGGATCTCAGGAACAGCCGATTTCTCAACAGTGCCCATGCTAAACATCGATGCAAATGTTACATGTCATCCCCTCTATCTCCAAGCCGCATTACTAGTTTGAGCAAGCTCGGATGCCCCTACTCACAACAAGTTGCTAGTAGCGATTGTGAATCATTGTCGTATGCGTTAATAAATGAGTGGTGAACATATTCGTTCAACGCAGTAGCTTAACATATTAACTTTTCTTTTTCTAAATCAAGTTTAACATATTAATTAAACAAGAAAAAATGTTCTAAAAATAGATAAAGAGAGAAAAGTAGGTAAAACTTGGGCGAAATGGCCTACAAAAAAATAATAACCTAAGAAAAAGAGTAATGCTTTTCACACCCGTCAATATTTTTATAAAATCTTATTTTTGTAATCATAGTTCTATTACTAGAGTAAATTGCATAAAAGAAAAAAATATCTTTATAAATCACTAATCCTAACTATCTTTAAATCCTAATAGACGATATAGTTTTTTTTTTTTATAACATCGAAGTAATTTTGAAATAGTAAAAAATAAATTCCATTATAATATGAATTTTATAATGAAAAATATATTTAAAATTTAAATAAGTTATTCTAGATGATAGTGGCTTTAATTAAACTATTTGTAATTTTTTATCTTCTTCTAATTTTATCAGAAAAACTAAAATTATAAGCAGTGAGGTTTCATAAAATTTTTAAAAGAGAGTTGTGAGCTCCACTGTTAACATGATAATAATAATTTCTTTTTTCTTTTTTTCGACTTCACTCTGACTTTTTGAGTGATTTCATTAAAAAAAAAGAGTTTTTTTTTTTTTTTCAACTAGTAAATTAGATTCAAATGTGAAATATCGTCACAATGACGTGAGAGATGATGATAGTGATTGGCATTGACGTGCGGCTTTACCTTCAAGTTCATCTAGCTACTATCATGCCAAAGATAATGCCTTCAATTATTATTACGGATCATGCTATGTTATATTATATTTAACATATAATAATTTTTAAATTATTACTTACAATTTATTTATTCGTTAAAAATTTATTATATTTATTATATGTTATATATAATTTAACATAGTCCAGATCCTTATTAGTTGGAATATATATGCTTATTGCAAAAGCAATGGCCACTTGTTTCTCTTAGTTACATGGCAAACGGATTTGTCTTTGAAAATAAAGTTTAAAATTTTGTCCCCTCCAATTTTATGCAGGCGGAGTTAAAGTGAGACTTGCAGCCACAAAATGAGAGTTCGGTTGCGTGAGGTGTACTTTTAAACCCGGACCACGGGTGCCTGTTGCCACAAGCTGCTTGTTTGTAGGACTATTTTAAACCCGTCGAAGTACTCTTTAAGAAAGTTGTTTTTAGATTCAGAAATCATCTGTAACTGAGAGTTATTAAGATTAAGGAGTTTATAGAAACTTGTAATTTCTAATGCTTGTGTTTTTAAATATAATGAAATACATATAAAATATACTTATTTTATAAAGTCTTTAGGGAGTGCTTAATATTATTTTTAAATTCTGTTTTCTATTTTTTAAATTCAGAAAACACTAAATACGTGTTCGGTATATCATTGTTTAAAATAGTTTTGAAGATGTAAAATTCATTCTACATTTTTAACAAAGGAAATAAGGAAAGAACTTTTGCTTGTTTTCTTTATTTTCCAATACAATATTAAGTTTTAAAATGAACAATTTTCTTCCATCACCTCACAAAATAATAATAATATCAACAACATTATTATTATTGTTGTTATTGTTATTATTATTATTATCATTCCCAAAAAATCAATTTTCCCACAATAATCTTTTCATTTTATATACATTATAATATTTATGTTTTTGTATATTAATTAAATCAAATATGTAGAGTTTATCATTTTTCTTTAAACAAAAAAATTAAAGAGATCACATAATTTATTCTTAAAATTAAAATAATCAAACTGATTAAATAATAAAAGTAATTATTCATTACTTAATTTTAAGTTTATGGAAATTATTCCAATAGTAATTCTTTAAAATATTCCTACTCAACGTATTTTACTTTTTTTCATTTTTAAGATTATTTTTGAAAATGATACCGAACACATTTTTAAATTTTAAAAATAAATTTGAAAACAACATTTTCATTCTCATTTTTGTTTCATGAAAACAACATTTAGAAAACGATACCACACAAGGCCTTAGTGATAGGCTTGGCAAAACTCCGGGTCCGGTCTAGGTTTAGTTCTGCCCAGGATCGGACCGGGTGAGTGAAACGGAAACCCGGACCCGGGTTAAGCCTGGCTTTTACATGTACGGGCCGGGCTCAAGTCCGGTACCTCCCGGGTTTGGTTTTTGATCTGGGTTTCTAAGCTTGCATGTCTTCAATTTTTTTCTTTTATTTCGCTAACAATGCAAATTTTAAAAAAGCAAATAGTCAAGTAAACTCATTCAATCTCAAGCTTTAAAAAAGAAAATAGCCAAATACAAATATATAACATACTAACAATGCAAATTTTACACAAATAATAAATAAAAATTGTTTCAATTTACTTTCTAATACCTAAATTCATCTAATTTCTAACCTAAACTCATTCAATCTATATATAAAAAAAAATTAAATTCAATAACACACTGATCACAAAATAAATCTAAATAACATCTAATATATCATAAGTTCATAATTATATATTTATATGTAATATATTTATATTTTATTTTTTTAATTTATTAAGAAACCGGGTCCGGGTTTGAGAATTTCAAACCCGGGTCCTTTTTTTAGGATATGCGGTCTGGGTTTTGTCCGAACCGGATTGGCCGGATCCGGTCCGGCGGGCTTTTTTGACACCCCTACTTAGTGACTCTTTATCATACCTTTTTATACGCCCTTTGAGTTATACGAAAGTCATGTTTCTTTAAGTTTAGTCACGTGTCTTAGATAAATAGTTATAAATAAGTTTAAAAAATAATTAACATAAATTGAAGATATATCTTTTAATAAATATATGGAATTACATAATGGATGTGAAAATCTTTTTTCTTAATGGAGATCGAAAGGAAGAGATTTACATTAAATAACTAGAATGGTTCATCTCAAGTAAAAATAATCACTTGGTTTGTAAGCTTAAGAAATCTATATATGGATTAAAACAAACTTCTTGCCAATGGTATTTAGAGTTCCATGTTTCAATTTCTTCATTTGGTTTCACGGAGAACATTATGGATCAATGTATAGTACCATAAGATTAATGGGAGCAAAATCATTTTCTTAGTCCTATATATAGATGATATTTTGCTTGCTTTAAATGATTTGGATTTGCTTCATGAGGTTAAACATTTTCACTGACAACAATTTAATATGAAAAATATGGGTGAGACTTCTTATGTCATTGGCATAAAAGTTTAAAGAGATAGATCCCGAAGGATATTGGAACTATCTCAATATTAATGTTCGTCTCTCCTCCCACTTCAACATACTTGGTTATTAGACATATACAGAACTCCCTTTAATATTTTTTTCAATCACAATGAATTAAATTTTCCTAGATCTAACACATCATTATTTTTCATAATAGAGTAAACTAGATGTCTTAGAGATTAACCATTCATATGTACCTCCTGTTCTTAATTGGTTTCTGATAATATCTATCATTTGCATCAATTTTAACCAAAAAGTTTTAGTCAATTTTTTAAATATTTTTTTAATTAACGTGAGTGACACTTGTTTTAGTGTAACTTCTTACCCATCATCAAGAACTTTTATATTAGAATTTTCTTGCATTATGTAAAAATTAGGTGAATTTTAATCCCATTGTATTTACATGCTCTTTGAGACTTTTCAGACTTATGTCCTTGGTCATACAGTTAGTTATCATCTCTTGTGAAGAAATATAGTAGACCTTTTTTTAGTTCTCGCTTTACCATTTCTTGTATAAAATCACAACTAACAATAGTGTGTTTTCTGTTAGAACTATTTTCTCCACTTTTTTATTCAAGAGATAATAGACTTATTATCACAAAACATATTGATTGGTTTATTTGGTATATCAAGTTTCAATTCACCAATGAGCAAGGATGTAGCTAGCATTAGGGAAGTTTCATTTGCTTATTTGGTATATCAAATTTAATTAAGAAATCCTCTAACCTGCATCGATTATTAAAACCATTGCCCCCTGAACTTAACTAAAATGCCTAACAAGAGTTGAAAAATTTAAGGCTCTATCTCTACGAACTTAACTGCAATGCCTTATGAGTTGAAGTTGTGATCATTTATATTGAATTCATTTTAAGTTGCCCCCTATTAACAAAAAATTTTGTGTCTGTCACCGCCAATAAGACGTCCAATCTAAACGGCATATTTAGTTGTCATACTGCACACTATATATTCGGTTTCCATTTTATATCTTACAACAAGAAATTGCAGCTCTACCAAAAAGAAAAATATAACTACTTGAAAATTTTTAATCATCTTGATCTCCTCCAAAATCTACACTGGAAAAGCCTTTTATTGCAAGACCAGTATTACCAAAATATAATATCATTATTTTTGGGATTTTATGTTATAAATAATGTAACGTACACCCACCTAAAACATGCATAAATGAGTAACATGGCAGTGACATCCACCCGATTTTTGCATTCTTTTAAGTGGACTATAAGTTACATTAATTGTAACTTAGCAAAACCCTTGATTTAGTATTTAATATATATCTAAATATCTTTTTTGACATCCTATGTCTTATTTAAATATTGTCCTTCAAAGTAGGGGTGGACACCAACCCACCCAACCTGTGAAATTGACCCAACTCGTGTGATTTTTTGCAGGTTAGGTTGGGTAAAACATTTTTAGTCCAACCCAACCCGTTAACCCGTATATATATATAATTTATTATATAAATTTTGATATTTCATATAAAAATTAAAAAAATATAAATATAAAAACTTTGAAATGTTGAATTTGTTCTAAGGATTTTAATATTTGTATTTTTTAATTAATTAATTTATTTTTGTCTTCTATTTAATTAGACTATAAAAATGGACTTTTCAAAATACCAACCCAATCAATGCAAGCCGCAGTTTTGCGGATTGGGTCGGGTTGATATTCAACTTGACTCAACCCGACTCGTGCCTACCCCTACTTTAAAGTTTTCGTACAAGAGTGGACAATGCTTTACCATTGTCCATACTAAATCTCTTAAGCACCTTTTCAAGATTTTAAATTGATCTAGACGTAATAATTAAAAGTTTGATTTATTAATAATTTAATTTCAAGGAGATAACATGATCCGCCTCCGTCCTTTATCTCAAACCTTAACCCCAAACATGATTTTGTTTTATGGATGATATACATGTCATTTCCGACCAATGAAACATCATCAATGTACAATGATAAAATTTTTAATTTTACTCCAACTTTTCCAAACATATACACAATGATCAAGTTTATTTATGTCACAATAAAATTCTAGTCTTGGTAAAAGTGAGATTCCCCTGGCAAAATGATTCTTAAGAGATTCTTTAGTAGATAGACTTTAATAAAACCTTCTAATTGAATAAAACCTTCAATGGTAAAATTTTCTTGATTCTTTTCAATAAAACCTTTTAGTTGTTCCATATAAATGGTTTCTTTAAGCCCAACAATTAAGAATGGGGTCTTAACGCTAGCCTCCTCGTTTGCAGCATGGACACAAATGAGCTGATTCAAAGATGCAAAGCCATTACATTATCAGGAGAGGGGGAGGGCAGAGTTTCACTTAGAGGAACGTTAAAAGATGAAGGGGGAAAAATTGCAGCTGGATGTCTGATCGGGAAAGTCTTAACGAGTAGAAATGTCAACAAAGAGGGTCTGAAAATAGCCCTGCAGCAAGCTTGGCAAAATATCAGAGAAGTTAAAAGTTGAAAATCTGGGAGAAAATGTATTCATGTTCAAATTTGGAGCAGAAGTGGATAAAAAACGGGTGTTGATAAATGGGCCATGGCATTTCAATAATGCCCTTATAGTATTCACAGAGCCAGTAGGCATTGGGGACATTTCAAAGCAGTCATTCACACACACATCCTTTTGGGTACAACTCCAAAATGTGCCCATTATGTGCATGGATAAGGAAATACTAACGGAGATCGGTGGAGCAATAAGGAAAGTAGAGGAGGTGGAGACAGATGCCAATGGAAATGTGATGGGACAGATAATTCGGCTCAGGGTGTCCGTGGATATAACCAAGCCATTAAAGAAAGTAATAATGGTAGAGCCATTGGAGGAACAAGAAGACACACAAGGAGAGGGGCAAGAAAAAATGCAGGAAGATATGTAGGGCGAAATTGGGCAAGAAGAGGGCCAAATCCCAGTCACAGTCCAATATGAAAAATTTTCGGAGTTCTGTTATTGTTGTGGATGTATTGGCCACCAATATAAGGAGTGTGCAGTGTACAAAAATTAAGATGAGGAAGACTTGCCATATGGTCCATGGACAAAAGCTCAAACTACAGTTGAAAGACTGAAGCAGCAGAGAAACAGGGGAAAAAAGAATGTAGCTGTACAAGATCAAAGAAGGAATTCACAAAGTCCACCAAGCAGTTCCAAGTCCAAAGCTACAGAAGTGCAAGCCCCAACCCGGAATGAAACACCGGATTTGGATATTGGAGCAACCCGAAATCAGAAGATTTTAATTCCAGAAGAGCTTTCAACGAAAGCAGGTAATGAAAAAGGAGCATGAAGTGAAAGTTGTCAGAGGCTAAGGGAGTTAGCCAGTGAAGTCAACATCAATAGGGGAACAGAGCTAAAGACAGCAAATGCAGAGGAGAAAGAAAAAGAGCGGGATCCACAAACGTTACAGGAGAAGCTGAATTTGGCAACGGAAAAAATTTGTGGCCGGAAAATAGAGCGGGATATCGAAAGTCCAAGCTTAAACACAAATGAAGGCAAAAATGAAAGGTTGGCAAATGGGCCGAAGGCACCTATGGAAAAGCCCAAACGTAGAAAGTGGAAAACGCAAGCTAGACAAGATGACAAGAGTGGAGAAAAAAAGGGCTGAGCTACAAAAGGGGCCAAATATTGCCAAAAGGCCAACAAGTGAAGTGATGGGAATGAAGTGGGAAAGCCCAGAAACGAAAAGTAAAAAAATAAATGGCCCTACGGAAATAATGCTTTTTGCTTCACTGAAGGCAAAACATAAGCTAGACATGGAGAGAAGGGAAAAACAAACCGATGGAACATGGGAGATGATAGTGGAATTTCCAGAAGCACAAACGGCGGAGGTTGGATACCAGCCCCACCGACAGCCATGAATGTCATCAGCTGGAACGTTCGGGGTCTAGGGAGCAACCCGACATTCCGCGAAGCTCAAAAACTGCTCCAAATGCATAGGCCTAAGCTAGTTTTTCTTTGTAAGACCAAGTTAACACCGAGGCAAATGCAAGGAAAAAGTCAGAAATTAAACTTTGAAAATTGTTTCCAAGTTGATAGAACTGGAACGAGAGGGGGATTGGCCCTAATGTGGGATTCAAACTTGAGGGTGGATGTAAAGTCTTGGAGTAGACATCACATTGATGCAGTTGTTTGTGCTGAAAACGGAAGTTACTGGAGATGTACAGACATATATGGGCACCCGGAAATGAGTCAAAAGCATCATACATAGACACTCCTTAAAAGGTTAGAAAACTTATCTTCTCTACCTTGGTTGTGCTTTGGGGACTTCAATGAAATTTTATGGCCTTGTGAGAAGAAATGAGGAAACGATAGAGATGTTAGTTTGATGAAAACTTTTAGAGAGGCTGTTAAGGAATGCAACCTGATGGATTTAGGTAGTAGTGGGCGCCCTATGAGATGGTCAAATAAAAGGTATGGCCATGGTTTGATCAAGGAAAGATTGGATCGCTTTCTATGCAATAAAGAATGGGAAAATCTGTTCTTGGAATCAGTCGGGGTAACTCTGGAGACGTGGACGTCGGATCACAACCCTATTATGATGACAGTAGTGGAAAAAAGAAGAGGGCTAAGATATAAGAGAAGAAACTTCCCCAAGGTGCATTACGAATATTTATGGAGCTCATATGACAAATGTAGAGAGATAGTGAAGATGAAGTGGCTGGATCAAGGAGAATGAAGTCATGAAAATGCAGCTGAATGCTTCATGAAAATAGCAAAAGAATCAATGATTCAACTTCAAATGTGGAGCAAAAAGGAGTTGGGAAATAGAAGGCACAAAGTGGAGAAGCTGATACATGAGCTCAAAGAAGTAAAGCAACGAGGTCAACATTATAAAGATGGTGAGCTGGTCAAAAGTTTGGAAAAACATATTGATGGCCTTCTTTTAGAAGAAGAAATATATTGGAAGCAGAGATCCAGAGTCGATTGGTTGCGTGAAGGGGAAAAAAATACAAAATTTTTCCATGCAAAAGCATCATCGAGAAAAAAGAAAAATAAAATCTAGGGAATCTTAGATGAAGACGGAAACTGGACAGAGGAAGAAGAAGCTGTGGAAAGAATGTTTTGCAACTACTTTGCAAATCTCTTCACTACAACGAACCCCCCTCACACTCAAATGGAAGAGGTGCTGCAAACAATACCAAGGAAAATAACAATGGAAATGAATGAAGAGCTGGATAAACCTTTCAGTGCTGAGGAGATAATGACAGCCCTATCCCAGATGTGCCCAACAAAAGCCCCCGGACCAGATGGATTTCCAGCAGCTTTTTTTCCAAAAACACTAGAAATCGGTGAGTAAAGGAGTGCTGACAAATTGCCTTAACATCCTTAACGAAGGAGGTAACATCGCCCCCCTCAATCACACATACGTTGCATTGATACCTAAGGTTGAGAAGCCAAGACAAGTGACAGAATTTAGGCCTATCAACCTTTGTAATGTAATTTATAGAATCATTACAAAAACAATAGCAAATAGGCTTAAACACATGTTACATAACATTATCTCTCAAACACAAAGTGCATTCATCCTTGGGAGGCTCATTGCGAATAATGTGGTCATTGGCTATAAGTGTTTGCATAAAATAAGGCTCAATAAGGAGGAAAAAAAGGGGCTAGTAGCTTTAAAGCTTGACATTAGCAAGGCCTATGATAGGATTAAATGGGGTTTCCTAGAGAATGTTATGAAAAGATTAGGATTTTCGCCCAAGTGGATTGATTTGATAATGAGATGCATCTCAACAGTATCTTTTTCAATTCTAATTAATGGTGCTGCAAAAGGAATGATTCACTCACATAGGGGGTTGAGGCAAGGCTGCCCTCTGTCCCGTTATCTTTTTATTTTCTACGCAGAAGGCTTCTCAAATTTGTTTCAACAGGTAGAATGTCAGAAGCTGATCTAAGGCCTAAAATTCAGCAGCAACTTGTCAATTACCCACCTTCTTTTTGCAGATGATAGCCTAATCTTTACAAGGGCTGATCCGATAGATTGCAAAAGGCTGAAACAAATCTTTGACAGTTATGCAGCTGCATCGGGACAAATTTTCAACTACGAAAAATCCTCGATGTTCTTTAGCGCAAACATCTAAGCCAAGCAAATAGAGGAGATAAAAAACATTTTCCAGCTCAATGTGGTATCCAGACACGAGAAGTACTTGGGGCTGCCATCTATGGTGGGAAGGAAAAAAATTAGTTTATTTAACTACATTAAGTTAAGAGTGTTGAACCAAATTTCCAACTGGCAGAGAAAATTATTTTCAAGTGGAGGAAAAGAGGTGTTAATCAAAGCAATAACCCAAGTAACCCTTGCTTATGCAATGAGTGTGTTTAGAATTCCGATAGGGGTTTGTGCTGACATCCAGAAAGAAATAGCTCGGTTTTGGTGGGAAACCAAAAAAACTCACAAAGACATTCACTGGTTGAGGTGGGAGGGAATGTGCAAGTCCAAGGAGAAAGGATGGATGGGATTCAGAGAGCTATCTAGCTTTAACCAGGCTTTATTAGCTAAGCAAGGCTGGAGAATAATTCAATTCCCTAAATCCTTAATGACAAGGCGCTCCAGGCTCAATATTTAAAAAAAAAAATAGATTTTTTGACTGCAAAATTAGGATACAAGCTATCTTTCATATGGAGGAGTATCCTCTGGGGTAGACAAGTACTGCAACAAGGATTGAGATGAAGGATAGCATGTGGAGATCAAGTCAGAATTTACAACAGTAATTAGGTTCCTAGACTCTCAACTTTTAAGATTTTGTCAACACCAACCTTGCCTTTAGATGCCTCAGTCTCGGTATTAATAGATAAAGAGCATAAATGAGATGAAACTTTAATAAAGCAACATTTCACACCTGAAGATGCAGAGCTCATTTTGAAGATTATGCTACCAAAGAGTCCGAGGCCAGATAAGCTCATATGGGGCTTTGATAAGCATGGTAAATGTTGAGTGTTAGAAAATGTATATTTATAAAGGAGAAAATCGTTATTTTACACTTCAAGTTTTACTAACACCCTTACTTTTATGTATTTAAACTTCTTGTCATTTAATTATGTGTGTTGTATTATAATTAAGTATTTTATGTATTTTAGGGGCATCATAGTCATTTCACAATGAATGAGAGATCAGATGGCAAAACAGACATCACTTTTGAATTCAGGACGGTCGAAAACCTTAGGAGGAGCATAAAAGGAAAAATAGCACTGTTCACATGTACGGTACTGTCTACGTTACTGTTCACGACATTGTTCACATAGATGGATCGATGACGTGACATTGACCGATGATGTGGCATTGACCGATGAGGTGTCACGATCCTGTTGGACTAAAATTCTTATGCACAGTTGATCGATGACGTGGCAGCATATCAGTGGACCAAAAATCTCGCGTACGGTACATGCATTACACAGGATTATTTTCAACCAAACCGCGTCACTATTCAACCCGGGTCAAACCGTGTTACTGTTCACCCACTTGGTCAAACCGCGTACTGTTGACTGATGACGTGGCGCAATCCTGAGCGTCCAAGCTGTTTTTAATCCGATGGCCACGATTTACTCAATGTATCTATAAAAATAGGGCCACCCCCTCCCCCCCCAATTTGATAGCTCTGAATCCATTTTTGGGATCAATTTTCTGTAATTTCTTCTCCATCTTGTATTTTCTACGTATTTTAATAAATTTCTATTTTGCCCCTAGTTCAATTATGAGTAGCTAATTTTCTTTCAAGTTTGGGTTGAAGGTGAAGTCTCAACATGTGTCATGGGCTTTATTTAGTAAATTTATTTTCTTTTCCCCTCTAATTTTTGTGGATGATTTGACTTTTCGTCGACAAATAATAATAATCTTGTCTAGATATCGCCCTGGTTACACCGGCTCCCTAGTACAATGTTATTATTATTTGGCACGATAAGCCCTTAGCACCACATTGATTAGAGTGTGGTTCATGAATTGTGGATTCCCCCCTCATGATTTAATTGGCATTAATAAGGAATATTTAGCCCATGATGCATGTTGATACGAATCCAGATACCCAAGTACGTCAATTTAATAGATATCTTCTCAATTTATTCTTGCCATTTTAATTCAAATTTTAGGATAATCTAAATCATTTTCACCACAAATCCAACCACCTATTTCGAAAATTAATTCTACACACAATTAAAATCTACCTCCTCGTGGGATCAACACTCATCACCATTAATTTATTCTACAATAGATTCGTGCACTTGCGAGTTTAATAAAATTTGCACAACAGTAACTATGCTGTGAAGAGTGGATATCAGGTGGCTTTGAAGCTGAAATTCCCAGACTGGCCAAGTACTTCAAAAAGAAAATCAACTCGAGTGGCAAACAATCTGGAAATTAGAGCTCCCAGAGAAGGTAAAGATCTTCATGTGGAGGGCAGCCCAAAATCTCCTTCCAACAACCGAGAATCTCTGGAAAAAGAAAGTTCTGCAGCTGCCTTAGTGTCTGAGGTGTGGTAAGCAAGGAGAGAATACCACCCATGCCCTTCTTAATTGCAGAGCAGCCAAGAAAACATGGAAGCTCATTGACTTTGCTGGGGAAATGAACCTTTTTGCAAATCAGGATCTGTTGGGTGTTTTTCAAGCTTTGGTTACAAAAAAGAGTAAGATAGAGATGGAATTATTTACTGCAATCTGTTGGGCGAATTGACATTCAAGGAATCTCTTTACCTTTGAAGGGAAGAATGAAGATTCCCAAGTGTCATTAGCAAAAGCTGAAGCTATTGTGGAAGCCTACAGAAAAATTAAGCCACCATCACTGCCTTCCTCTCAAAGCCAGACTCCTTCAACAAAGCAATCTTGGAAACCCCCACCAACATGATGCTTAAAGATAAATGTGGATGTAGCTACGAAGAGCCAGAACAAGATAACAGGCTTAGGAGTAGTGATTAGAGACTCTAAAGGAGAATTTGTAGCAGCAACTCAGAAATAGGAAAGTTTCTTTGGAGATGTTCTTGCAGCAGAAGCAAAAACAATTCAGTGGGGACTGGAAGTTGCAGAAGCTGCAGGAGGCAAGCCTTTGATAATAGAATCTGATTGCAAAGAAGCTGTAGATTTGGTGTTGGGGAGAATTTACAGCAGAGCTGAAGTTGACTGGATCATTGCAGATATTCGAGAAAGCCTGAAAAGGATGAAAGACACCAAAATTCAGCACATTTCAAGACTTTGTAATGATACTGCCCACTCAATAGCTAAATTGGCTCTAAACAATGTAGAACCTAACGTGTGGATTGAGAATTGTCCAACTCATCTTTTGTTTTTATTCCCAGTTTCGTTTTAATGAAAGCTAAGCTTTTCTTTCAAAAAAAAAGAAAAAGAATGGGGTCTTAACATTCATTTGGAACAATTGAAGTTCTAATTTAAATATTGAGATCACATGAATCTTATACAAATTTAGCCATTAGGGCGAATAAGTATACCTATATAGTCTATATCCTAGGTTTCTGCATGCTATAACCTTAAACTATTAGTCTATTTCTAACTCTTTTTTTTTTTTCAAACTTGAGCTTTTTCTTGAAGATCAATCATTCATAATATTTAATTATTTTCCTTTTGGGTACATTTAGTAGTTTGTATCATACTTATTGCATTATGTTAAAATACTGTTTACTATATTTGGCTACAATCTCTTATTGCATTGTATTGCATTAAGGGTGCGTTTGGTAGCCCGCATAAGTTTGTATAAAGGTACTATTTTATATTAAATTAATACGCACTCATGTTTGGCACTAAAACTAACACACAGAGCATACCATTAAAGGGGTGAGTTAATGCGGCAACTACCACATTAGCTTACCTTTTTTTTTTTCATTTTTTTACTTTAACTATAATAATAAATAAATCTAACTTTTAATATAATATAATATAATATAATGTTAATTTTAATTTTTTTATTTTTACATTATAATTATTAATATAAATTAATAAATTAATAATTTATTATTCAATAATATTATATTATATTTTTTTATTTTTTACATTATTATATTTTTATGTTTACAATATAATTTATTAGCAAATTTATAATTTAAAATAACTAATAATAAATATTAAAAATATTAAATTTCTAAAATTTTTATTTTTTAAATATATAATTTAAATTAATCACAAAAAATTAATACAATACAGTACAACACCAAATATTGTATAATTAAAAATTAATACATTATAGTGTAACATCAAACATTGTACAATATTATTATAATACAGTGCTAATGTAATACAACACAATACAATACACCTGCATTAAAATAAGACAATACAACATAATATAATATAGTATGCCAAACTCACCTTAAGGGTGTGTTTGGAGCACTATATTATATTATTGTTTACAATAATTTATTACTTATGTATGTTTGAAAGTTAATAATGCACCACAATACGCCCAACTTTTATCTCAATTGAGGCATCAAATATGATTTAATTATATTTTAATTTTATTATAAAAAATAAAAATGAATTATATTATGGTAATATTTTAATCATTTATCACTTAGTAAAATAATAAATTTAAATTAAAAATTATATTTTAAATTAATAAATAAAAAATAGGGAAATTATCATTTGTATACCCTTAGTTTACTCCATTATCAAAAATACTACAACACTTTGAGGGTGTATCAATCGTCCACCTTAAGTTGACAAAATGTATCAGCTGACCACCAAACCGTTAGTTGCCGTTTAAGTATGATGACGTCAGAAGGGTAATTTGGTATTTTCATATGATACAAGTGATAATTTAAGGGTATATAAGTGATAAAAAGAGAATTTAAGGGTATACAAGTAATAATTTTCAAGGGTAAAATCGTCAATTCACTGTAACTCCGTTAACTTTCAAACGGTAACTAACGGTTTGGTGGTCAACTAAGGGTGGACGATTGATATACTCTCAAAGTGTTATAGTATTTTTGATAAAAGAGCAAACATAGGGTATATAAACGATAATTTTCCTAAAAATTAATTTATAATTTAATATTATATTGTTTTATAATACAATATAGTTTATACTATATTATACAATTATATAGTATTATGTTTTTACAATATAACATTAAATTATACTATTTTACAATATGATTATACTATATTATAGTAACTAATAATATATGGTTGGCAATTTACGGGCTTGGGCCGCACTTTTTAAAGGCCAGGTTCAAGCCTATATTATTGTCCCTAAGGTCAAGCCCTTAAAACGCTTGGGTCAGACTTGGACTTTCATGAATTTTTATTTCTTTGTAAAATTGAAAAAAATTTAAATTAAAACTAATTTTCCAATAACTAATAGTCCAATACACAAAACATTAGCAATACAATATAATAAATTACAAATGCTAAGATCGAAAACAAACTAATCCTATATTTGCGAGCTAGCTTCTTCCCCATCCTTTAATTCCTCTGCAATAAAAAGTTCTTCTTCAAGAATTGCACCTAACAAAAAAAAGTGTTAACATAAATAATAATGCAAAAGCAATTAATAATTTATTTTAACAATAATTGATTTTTGTATAATATAGAAAAATTTCTAACAATGCAGAACATTTTTACACCATACAGTCATCATAATTTTTCTAACAACATAGGATAGTTTTTACACCATAATCCCATAATTTTCTTTGAAAAATCCAAAACATTTTCTACATTAACCAACAACCAACCTTACTAAATTGAACTACTATTTTTAATATAAAAACCAATACATTCATTTCACAAAAATGAATTAACCACAGTTTACAATTATGTTAAATTACATATATTTAGGCCTTAGATGATACAATAAAAAAATTTAAAGCTTACTTGAGGTGGAGTGCTGTGAGGTGGTGATAGTTTGCTGGTTCAGATTGCGTCGACATTGGTTCATGTCACGTTGGAGTTGAGATCACTGCTACTGCATCGCGTTCCTTTAAGTTGTTGTTGTTATGTCACGCGAGTGGTGTTGGTAGGTGTGGGTCGCTGCTGCATCACCTATTTGGTGCGTTCAAGTGGCTGTTGCTACGTTGCGCGGGTGGTGTCGGTGGGTGTGGGTAGATGCTGGATCGCCTATTTGGTGTTGTACTGCTGTTGGGTCACTAGCTGGCTGCTGCGTCGCTAGTGGATCACTGCTGAACGGTGGTGGCTGTAATCCTTGATTTAGTGTGAGGCAGTGAATGTGGGTTGTTGGCTGTTGTTGGCTGCCGACAGAGAGAGTAATAAGAGGTTGAGAGTGAGGCTGAGGGAGCGGCTGGGTGAAGGGAGCTAAAGCTAATTTAGGGATTTTAGGTTTTGGGACTTTGGTTTTCATTTTTTTTGAGTCAATTTCAGCTTTTTTTATTTCTCAATTTTTTTATTTGAATTTTTTAACATATTATAAAGTTTTTTTTTCTATATATATGTATGTGTGTGTGTGCCCGAACTTTTATGGGAGGCCCTTAACTAGGCCCATTATGTATGGGCTTTACAAATTGTAGTCGTTGTCCATAATTTCCAGCCGCAGGCTTAGACCTGGACGGCCTGATCTTTTTTGCCAACCCTAAATAAATGGAAATAAATCATTTTATAATATAATCCACATCGCTAGCGATTGAGTTCCTGGATTGGTTTATAAGTCTAGTTTCTCGTAACTAAGAAGACACGTTCTGGAGTGTATGGGCACCCTAAAAACAAATAAGGCCTAAAACGGATAATATCTTACTAGGTCTGGGTTGGGTAATTGTTGTGAAAATTTTATTGAACTCGCAAGTGCACGAATTTATTGTAGAATGGATCAATGGTGACGAGTGTCGATCCCACGAGGAGGTGGATTTCAATTATATGTAGAATTAATTTTCTATGAGGGTGGTTGGATTTGTGGTGAAAGTGATTTAAACTATCTTAGAATTTAAATTGGAATGGCAGAATTAAATTGAAGTGGAAACTATTACAATTGAAGCGCTTGAGTATCTGGATCCGCATCAACATGCACCATGGGCTAAATATTCCTTATTAATGCCAATTAAATCATGATGGGGATTTCCACTCCTCATGAACCACACGCTAATAAATATGGTGCTAAGAGCTTATCGTGCCAAATAATAATAACCTTGTACTAGGGAGCCGGTGAAACTAGGGCGGTATCTAGATAAGATTATTACTATTTATCGACGAAAAGTCAAAACATCCACAATAATTAGAGGGGAAGAGAAAATAAATTTACCAAATAAATTTCATGGCACATGTTGAGACTTCACCTTTAACCCAAGTTTGAAAGAAAATTAGCTACTTATAATTGAACTAGGGGCAAAATGAAAATTTATTAAAATACATAGAAATACAAGATGAAGAAGGAATTATACAAAATTGAACTCAAAAATGAATTCAGGGATGCCAAATTAGGGGGGGAAAGCCCCCTTTTTATAGATATATTGAGTAAATCATGGTCATCGGATTAAAAACATTTCGGACGCTCCGGATTGCGCCATGTCATCAGTCAACAGTACGCGGTTTGACCACACGGTTTGAACAGTGACGCGGTTTGACCTCGCGGTTTGAATAGTGACGCGGTTTGGTTGTAAGTTATCCTGTGTATATGCATGTACTGTACGCACAATTTTTGGTCCACTGATATGCTGCCATGTCACCGATCAACAGTACATATGAATTTTAGTCTAATAGAATCGTGACACCTCATCAGTCAATGCCACATCATCGATCCATCTATGTGAACAGTGTCGTGAACAGTAACGTAGACAGTATCGTACATGTGAATAGTACCGTACATGTGAACAATGCCATTTTTCCTTTTATGCTCCTCCTAAGATTTTCGACTGTCCTGAGTTCAAAAGTGATGTCTGTTTTGCTGTCTGAACTCTCGTTCATTGTAAAATGACCATGATGCCCCTAAAATATATAATATACTTAATTAAACTAAAACACACATAATTAAATTACAAGAGACTAAAATACATAAAAGTATAAGTGTTAGTAAGACTTGAAATGTAAAATAACGATTTTCTCCTTTATAAATATACCATTTCTAACACTCAACAGTAATGACAGATGGTATTAGAGTAGTTCCGTTTGTTCTCTTGAACGATGGTGGGGCAAATCACAACTAGGACAGTGGTCTCTAAGTAGGGTGTATTGATAACTCTAAGAAATGAGAGTTATTACATTCATTTTAGTTGAGTCTTAATAAGTTTTGCTAGAATTAAAGTAATTTGTGCTAAAAACATGTTCATAATTGTAGGTTTTCAGAAAGTCTTAATTCATGAAGGAATGCTGAGACATTAGATGAGCAAGAGGAGGAAAGAAGATGACAAAGAAGTAAAGCACAATCGGGAATAGTGCAGTGTCGTAGCTGATGTTAGAGCAACCAGTGCTGTAGCAATCTGGGAGCAATACGGGAGAAAACTTAGGCGTGGGCCAGCTGCAGAATCGCGATCTGCATGTTTTCTAATTTAACTCATGCACGCCCACAGACTTTTGTTTACCCTAGTTTGCAGTATAAAAGAGGGGGGGGTGGGGCGCACCACATAGAAAGGCGGCAAGAGGATTATCGATAATTCATTAGAGAAAAAATGAGAAGAAGATTGGAAAAAAAGGAGACGGCTTTAGCAGAATTGAGGATTCCAGCAGAGTTATTTGGATTTAGTTTTCGTTGTTCTCAACTTTTACTCTTCTTCTTTCTTTGATTGTTCTGATGTATCCCGTGAACAATAGATTTATATTTATTTTTCTCATTCCGAATATGAACTAGATTTGCTTGTAGTTAAGTGATGAACAATCCAATGGGTTCTTGATTGTTCTTATGTATTGTTATGTCATTACTGTAGCACTTTACTCTAGTAGTTATTATTAATATAACTGTTATTTCGGTTGACCACCCATTTAATAGTTCCAGTTAAGATGTAGCAGCAGAAGGGCATGTCTTAGCAGATATTATTATAGTATTACTTGATCTTAAGTTAAGTTTCCTAGATTAAGTTATCTTGAATCCCATAAGGGCAATACTTGAAGTTAAGATTTGTAACACACTAGACATAGGTGCTCACCTTGTAGGGTGGAAAGACAAAAAGGGTCATAAAGCCATATCATGAGTAGATTAGCAACTGGTCATTGCTAGTGTATTTAAGGGTATGAGAGTTCCAATATGCGACAGCTGAAGATGCAAATTAATTTTGCCCAGTGCTGTAGCACTTGCCGTAACAACTGGAGTTAACTTGATGAAAAACAGTCAGCTCATAAAGAGAGTTTGATCATTCAACTACCATAATCTCAATTGAATCTTAGACACATTTAATTTAGTTTATTTCATTACGGTATTGTTTTACTTTATTCTCTCACAATCATCAATTACGATAGAACTCAATTTACGATTTTTAACTTCGGCCTTAAATTGATTCGCATTATTGTGATTACTATAGCATTTCGAGTAACATCAATCATTGTGGAAACGATCTTGAATATTCATCACTTTATTACATACTTGCACATTGACATTGGTAGCAATTGATTATAGAATTTATCAATAATTTTTTGGCGCCGTTGCCGGGGATTGATTGTTTATTTTTTAAGTGTGAAGTAAATCTTAATAGCGCCAAATTTGATTTGATTCATTCTATTTATTGGCAGATCAGTACGTGCATGCGCAAAGACAGATTTGTGGTATTCCAATTCGATCCTGAGATTGAAAGGATTGTCAGGAGACTGCGAAGAGAACAAAGGAATTCAAAAACTGTTTCAGGCATGAATAATTTACAGGATGTGGGAAATTTGAACCCTCACGGGCCCTTACAACCAGTCAACATTCAAGAAGAGCATAATGAACATGCTAACGAGAAGCAACTATGCAATAACAACATTATTTACATGGCTGATGACAGAAACAGAGCTATTAGAGATTATGCCGTGTTAACTCCTCAAGTTGTACACCCTGGGATAATCAGACCTGAAGTAGAAGCCGCAAACTTTGAATTGAAGCCAGTGATGTTTCAAATATTGCAGATAGTTGGTCAATTCAATGGATTGCCAAATGAAAATCCCCATCTCCATCTTAAGTTGTTCTTGGAAGTGAGTGATGTTTTCAATATTGCTGGAGCAACACAAGATGCCTTAAGACTGAGGCTTTTTTCTTATTCTTTAAGAGATCGAGCAAGAGCATGGTTAAATTTGTTACCATCTGATTCCATCACTACATGAAATGAGTTGGCTGATAAATTCCTAATGAAATATTTCCCACCGACAAAAAATGTAAAATTACAGAATGAGATTACTTCTTTCCATTAACTTAAAGATGAGAGTTTGTATGAGGCTTGGGAAAGATTCAAAGAACTGCTCAGAAGGTGTCTTCATCATGGCTTTCCTTGTTGCATTCAATTAGAAACTTTCTACAATGGGTTGAATCCTAGTACTAGATTAATGGTGGATGCATCAGGAAATGGAGCCCTGTTATCCAAATCTTACACTGAAGCTTATGAAAATTTGGAGAGAATTGCCAATAATAATTATCAGTGGCCATCAACTAGGCAACTAGTAACAAGAGGAACAACAGGGGTACATAACATAGATGCAATTACAGCCTTATCAGCACAAGTAACTTCATTGACTAACATGGTGAAGGCCATGACATCTGCTCCAGCAGTAGTGAAGCAAGTTGCTGAACTTTCTTGTGTATACTGTGATGAAGAACATGACTTTGATAATTGTCCTGGAAATCCAGCTTCAGTAAGCTATATGGGTAATTTCAATCGACAGCTTCAAAACAACTCATATTCAAATACTTATAACCCTGGCTGGAACCAACACCCAAATTTTTATTGGAGTAGTTAGAATCGAAATGTTCCAGCAATAAATGGACAAACACTCAACCACCTGGTTTTCATCATCAGAGTCAGGGGCAAAAACATATCAGTCAAGATCCAATCACTTCACTAGAAGCACTGATTAAGGAATACATTGCAAAGAATAAAGCAATTGTGCAGAGTCAAGCTGTATCCTTGAGAAACCTAGAAAACCAAATGGGACAACTTGCCACAACAATGAGTAGCAGAACTCAAGAAAGCTTACCTAGCAACACAGAAGACCCTAGGAGAGATGGCAAAGAACACTGCAAAGTAATTAATTTGAGATCTGGAAAGAATGTTGATATCCTAATTGATGTGACAGAAAATATGATGGAATTCAATTCATCACAAAAACCACCTCAAAATGGGCCATCAAGACACTGGTTACATGGGCCAAGCTACATCAACTTCAGAGGGAACTCAACCAGAACATGCTGAAAAAGAAGTTGCAACACCAGTAGCCACGACCTACACCAAACCAAACAAGCAGAGTTTGGTACCTCTTGAAGCTACCCAGCAGTTTAGACATCCACCACCTTTCTTACAGAGATTCCACAAGCAAAAACAAGACAAGCAGTTCAGCAAATTTCTAGAAGTACTGAAGCAGTTACATATAAACATACCTTTTGTGGAAGCTTTGGAGCAAATGCCAAATTATGTGAAATTTCTAAAAGACATTTTAGCACGAACGAGAAGGCTGGGAGAATTTGAAACTATTGCTTTAACACAGGAAAGCAGTCATATGCTCCAAAGTAAGATTCCTACAAAAGTGAAGGATTCAAGAAGTTTTACAATACCCTGCTCTATAGGAACTAGTACACTGGCAGAGCACTTTGTGACTTGGGAGCAAGTATTAATCTGATGCCATTGTCTGTATTTAAGCAGTTGGGAGTAGGGGAATGCAGACTAACAACAGTCACTCTCCAATTGGCTGACAGATCTCATGCATACCCTGAAGGAAAAATTGAGGATGTACTGGTGAAGGTTGACAAATTCATCTTTCCAGTAAACTTCATTGTACTAGACTTTGAAGCTGATAAAGAGGTACCTATTATACTTGGAAGACCTTTTCTAGCAACTGGAAAGACTCTAATAGATGTGCAGAAATAAGAGCTCACCATAAGAGTGAATGATCAGCAAGTCACATTTAATGTACTAGAGGCTATGAAGAACCCGGATGAAGTAGAAGATTACAATTTCTTAAGTGTCGTGGATTTTGTTGTAGCAGATAGAATGGACAGATGCTGCAGTAAAGAGATCAACAAAGTTATCACCTTTGAAGATTTAGAAGAGGAAGATGTTGCAGCAAACCAGATAGATTAGAAGGAGAAAAATAATCTGATAGGCACAACAGGTTTATTGAGCATCTGAATCTTTCAGATAGGGAAGTAAAAACAACTTTATCATCTATTGAATCACCACCTAGTCTTGAATTAAAATTGTTACCTTCACATTTGAAATATGTTTATCTTGGTCAAAACAACACATTCCCTGTAATCATTTCCTTTACCTTGAATCCAGGTCAAGAACAGAGTCTAGTAGATTTGCTTGGAAGATACAGAAGAGCAATTGGATGGACTATGGCAGACATCAAGGGGATAAGCCCATCAATATGCATGCATAAAATCCTGTTAGAAGATTGCCACAACAATTCGGTGGAGCATCAAAGAAAGTTAAACCCTATTATGAAAGAAGTGGTGAAAAAAGAAATCATCAAATGGTTGGATGCTGGAATCATATATCCAATATCAGACAGTTCATGGGTGAGCCAAGTTCAATGTGTTCCAAAAAAGGGAGGGATAACAGTGATAGCTAATAAGATGGATGAACTTATTCCTACAAGGACAGTGACTGGATGGAGAGTATGTATGGATTACAGAAAGCTCAACAAAGCCACAAGGAAAAATCACTTCCCACTCCCATTCATAGATCGAATGTTGGACAGACTTGCTGGAAAACAGTACTATTGCTTCCTAGACGGGTATTCAGGCTACAACCAGATTGCCATAGCCTCAGAGGACCAGGAGAAGACTACATTTACATGTCCTTATGGAACATTTGCCTTCAGAAGAATGCCCTTTAGGTTTTGCAATGCTCCAGCAACTTTTCAGAGATGCATGATGTTTATTTTTTTGACATGGTAGAGCAGACTTTAGAAGTTTTCATGGATGATTTCTCAGTTTTTGGAGAGACATACAATGATTGTTTACACAACTTGGAAGAAGTTTTTAAAAGATGTAAGATGACTAACTTAGTACTCAATTGGGAAAAGTACCATTTCATGGTGCAAGAAGGAATATTGTTGGGTCATAAGGTGTCCAAGAAAGGCATTGAGGTAGACAAAGCCAAGATAGAGGTAATAGATAAACTGACACCCCTCACTTCAATAAAGGGTATTAGGAGTTTTTTGGGTCATGCTGGATTTTACAGAAGATTCATTAAGGATTTTTCCAAGGTAGCTAAACCCTTATGCTCATTGCTGGAACATGACAAGCCCTTTCACTTTGACAAAGATTGTCTTCAAGCATTTGGAGAATTAAAGAAAGCTCTGATCACTACTCCAGTAGTTAAATCTCTAGACTAGACTTTACCATTTAAACTGATGTGTGATGCTAGTGATCATTCTGTGGGAGCATTATTAGGGCAAAGAAAGGATAAGGTTTTTCACTCCATATCCTATGCAAGCAAAACTCTTACTCAAACTCAAATCAATTACACTACTACAGAGAAAGAGTTGTTAGTAGTAGTATTTGCTTTTGACAAATTCAGAGCTTACTTGGTGGGTACTAAAGTGACTGTATACACAGACCATGCAGCCATCAAATACTTAATTTCAAAGAAGGATGCTAAACCAAAATTAATCAGATGGATCTTATTGCTTTAAGAATTTGATCTGAAAATTAAAGATAGAAAGGGAACTGAGAATCAAATAGCAGACCACCTGTCACGGATGGAAGTAGACACTAGTACATTGATAAGGAGGGACATCACTAAAACTTTTCCTGATGAACAGCTGTTGGTAGTACAGCAAGCACATATGCTGCAACAATCAGGATCTCCATAGTATGTAGATTTTGCTAACTACTTAGTAAGTGGGATGCTACCACCTGAGTTGAAGTTTCAGGAGAAAAAGAAATTTCTTCATGATGTTAGAAGTTATCAGTGGGATGGCCCACATTTATATAAGTTATGCTCAGATCAAGTAATACGAAGATGTGCTTCAGAAGGAGAAATCCCCCACATACTGGAGTCATGTCAAGCTGCAGTATATGGAGGACATTTTGATGATCACAGAACAGCTGCTAAAGTTCTGCAATCAAGTTATTACTGGCCTACTATTTTTAAAGATGCTTATGAATTTGTTAAATGTTGTGACAGGTGTCAAAGGACAGGGAACATAACTAAAAGACATGAAATGCCATTGACTAACATTCTGGAAGTAGAAGTTTTTGATGTCTGGGGAATAGATTTCATGGGACCTTTCCCACCATTCTTTGGGAATTTATATATCCTTGTTGCTGTGGATTATGTCTCCAAGTAGGTAGAAGCTGCAACATTACCTACCAATGATGCTAAAACAGTGGTGACTTTTCTTCAGAAAAATATTTTCTCCAGGTTTGACACTCCTAGAGCAATTATTAGTGATGAGGGTACTCATTTTTGCAACAAAGTCTTTGCTGCAGCTATGGTAAAATATGGAGTCAGACACAAGGTAGCAACAACATATCACCCTCATTCCAATGGTTAGGCTAAAGTGTCAAATAGAGAAATTAAAAAGATCTTAGCAAAAGTGGTAAACCCAACAAGGAAAGATTGGTCTTTGCAATTACATGACTCTCTATGGGCATACAAAACAACATACAAAACTCCACTTGGCATGTCTCCCTACCGAATTGTTTATGGGAAGGCTTGTCACTTGCCACTAGAGCTAGAGCATAAAGCACACTGGACACTGAAGAAATTAAATTGGGATATTCATACTGCAGTAGAGCAAAGGAAGCTTCAACTTTGTGAGCTTGACGAATTAAGGTTATTTTCATATGAAGATGCGAGAATCTATAAAGAGAGGACAAAACACTGGCATGACAAGCATATTCAAAACAGGCAATTCAGCCCTGGTCAACTAGTGCTGCTCCACAATACAAGACTAAGATTATTTCCAGGGAAGTTAAAATCACGATGGTCTGGACCTTTTAGGCTGTTAAAATTTTATCCTCATGGAGCTGTTGATCTTCTAAATGAACAAACATGTCACGAATTTAAAGTTAATGGACACAGGGTTAAGCATTACATACACCCAGCGACAAATTGTTCAAAGGAGGTTTTACTCTTTAAAGAACCCAGCTATTGAGCAATGAAAGAAGGTCAGGCTGAAGGACCTTAAATCAAGCGCTCAATGGGAGGCAGCCCATTGTGGAGACAACCACCTCAAACTAAGTTTGATCCTGCTTAGTTTTGTTGACGGCTCTCCCTCTCTTCCATTTTATTTAATTTTGTTCTTAAATTCAAGTTACTTAGTTTTATCTTTTCACATTATTGCATTTTTTACTGTTGCTATCATTTGATCTCTTTATTTTTAATTATTTTTAGAATTGGTTTTAGTTTTGTGGTAAGTATGAGTGGCATTAGATTTCCATTTTGACAAGTGGGGTTATATGGTGACAGAGTGCAAAGGTAAGCCACGTGTCAGAGGGTATTGGAGGGGAGTATGTAACCGTTGCTAGAGCAAGCAAATGGGTGCTGCAGCACCCAATATTACCGTTATAGTAAATTAAAAATTAGAGCCTCTCACTTACCGTTGGAGATAAATCATGACAGATGGCTACATGGATTTAGATAGCAATTGAGAAAAAACTCTGAAATTAATGCATTAATTTCGCTGGCCTATGTTTTTGGGATATACTCATTATATTCAAAATATTCTCTTCCCTAATTTATCTTTATTTACTAGATTTATCTTCATTTAAATTCAACTATAAAAAGGGAATCACTGTGTGTAGTGACCTACGGCACTATTCCCCCTCTCCTTAGTAAGCACAACTCTAATCATTCTTACCCTCATCTTCTCCTCTTACTCTCAGGGACATTATCCTCACTTTGTTACTGCTATAGGCATGCTAAGGTATAAGAAAACAACCAGTCGACTCAAAGATCCTTCACGCTTCCAGAGTTACCACGTCGAAGAAAAATATGAAGAATTTATTGAGCTGCGAAAGATTCTGTAAGAAAAAGGGTTTCAATTTCCAGAATAACTCACCGAAATTGTGCAAACAATACACAATGTTGCAGCAAAACATGGATGGTTAGAGTTTTGCAACCACCTTCGAGATCCTGTGCTATCAATAGTCAAGGAATTTTACGCCAATTTGGTAAGCCTTGATTAGCACAACATTTGGGTAAGAAACACACATGTTCTATTAGACTCCTGCGTTATAAATGCTTTTTATAATTTACCAGCAGAAATTCATTGTGAGTATGTCAAGTTGCTTGATAAATTGACCCCGAAAAAATAGAACACCATCTTTACAACTCTTACAATAGAAGGGGCATCGTGGGCTAATGAGGAAGGGCGAGTAGTTAATAGGATAGATTTGAAACCTATTGCTAAGGTGTGGGTGAAATTTCTGAAATCTAGGCTTATGCCAACCACTCACACTACTACGGTTTCACAAGAAAGGTTGGTTTTGTTATATGTCATTGTTCGAGGGCTTCCTATAGATGTGAGTGGCATAATCGAAAAAGAAATCCGAGATTGTGCAGTAAAAAATCACAAAACAGCAGCCTTGCTATTTCCTTTACTCATCACCAGCATCTGTGTCGTATCCGGTGTTCGTCTTGACACGAAAGATGAACATGTCAAGAATGATGGTGTCTTTATGGCACGTACCATTGAGAGAGTTGCTGGTGAGAGTGCTGGAACAACGACTGAACCAGCTGCTGTAACAACGACTGAACCAGCTGCTGTAACAGGAGCAAGACGAGCTATTGGGTTAGAACAAACAATCCAGGCGCTAAGCACCTGTATAACTCAATGTGTTGAGGCTCAGCAGAGGGAAAACGATCGGTTTTGGAGCTATCTACAACACCTAAACAACCAACTACACCAATTTTCTCTTTATATGAAAAGCACTCACCAGAACTTCCCTGATTCATTGCTCCAGCAGTACAATTTTAACACTAATACCACAGGTGCTCCAGCAGAAGCTAGTGAAGAAGCCACTGCCACAGATGAACCAGAAGCAGAAGCTGCAGCCGAACCACAAGCAAAGGTAGAATCAGAAGATGCTGAACCATATGATCAACCTGAGGAAGAAGGTGACAAGTCTGCGACTGATAGCTCACCCACAGAGGCAGAGAACGACTCTGAGAAAGAACGTGAGGAACCCTCCATCCAGACCCATTCCAAAACCAAGAAAAGGCACATTATTCAAGAAGAGGAAGAGGAAGACCCTGAAGAGGAACCCTACATTCCAGTCCTTGCGGGCAAGGGCTAGGGCAAGGCAAAAATAGCAACACCTCTAGCTTCTGAAGATGAAATGGAGCAAGTCGATACAGAGCTGGTTGTTGCAGCAACCAGAGTTACGCCTACACCTGCAGAAGCTAAGCAGCTACTTGATATCATTACCGCCATCATAGCTGAGGGCCAGGCAGCTGATGCATCAACTCCAACTCCTCCACAACAAACTCCTAGCCAACCTGTTCGTACCAGTCTGCGACAATCCAGCAAAAGAAAAGGCAGTACGTCTAAAGGCCCTGCTGCAGCAGCCTCGACATAACCAAAACGGACCAGATCGGTGGCAATCACGCAAGCTACCCCAGCCATAACTCCTCTCACCAGCCCCGTGAAGAAAAAGACAAAGGCGTTGTCAGCTACTTCCCTACAAGTTTCACCAAAGGATAAGTTGCGCAATGCATTCAAGAAGCGCTGATGTCCGCCCATCATGTTACAGCAGTACCAGCCACAGGGAAGTATTCCATCCTTGCTAGTCAATTTATTTCATGTTTAAAAAAAAAACTTTTCTTTCTTTTTGTTTTTCAATTTGTGTGGTATTTTCTAAGGTCTTCCATGTCCTTGTCAACTTGTGTGCCTTTGTTATGTATGCTTGTGAGGACACAACAACTCTCAAGCTTGGTGGGGGGGGTTGTGTTTCTGAATGCATGTGTTTATGTTTGTGTGTTGTATGAAACTCTGTTATCTAATATTTGTGTATCGATTTGAAAACCTAATGCAGATAAATTGAGTGTTATTCAGTATTTATGAGAATGCCAAGTAGAGATAGTTATAGATGGAAGTGAAATTTTGTCCCGACACTTAGACTTTGGTTAAATTGTATGAGACTGCTAGAGCAGAGCCAAAAGAATAAAAAAGATCTTAAGTTTGGGGGGAAAAGCAAGTTTGATCGACTGTGATATCTATGAAATAAACTTTGTTCCAATGGCTCAAGTTGCTGAGTAACCAGATCTGAGTATGTACCCCATATGCAGAATTGTGTTCAAAGGTAACAAGAGTTATGAGCAATACTGTAACATTTAAAAAAAAAAGAAGTCATCTGTCTAAGGCATTAAGTAGCCAGGTTTGTTCATGAACCCCATGTTCAGCCTTGAGTAAAAGATATCTGTAGATAAGATTATATTACAGAGATTGCTACAGCAACTCTGATCTGGGCATGGTTTGAGTAATTGGGTGTCATCATTACAATTGATTGACATTCACATGAAAGATAAATGTTGCAGTAAGGAGGTTGAATACTCTCCATTTTTCTATCTTAAAATCATCACAGTTTGAGTATGTGAAATTTATGCTACCCCATATATGAATGAAATTTTGTCACTGTTGAATTACATGCAATCTCTTGGTGATGTTATAGCATCTCTGGAATTCAATCAAAGTAGCACACACACACTATGGATAGAAATAAGCTTAAGTCTAGAACTGATTTACTATAGTCATTTTGCATGATTGGGATTGTGATATGAAGGTGGAAGAATCCTTGCAAATTTGATAAAAGAGCTAAAGTTGTGTTGCATGATTGTTTGCATGAAGTGCTAGTATGTTGTCATTACTTGAGGACAAATAATGGTTTAAGTTTGGGGGTGTGATAACTCTAAGAAATGAGAGTTATTACATCAATTCTAGACTTAAATCAAGATCACTTAGAGAACAAATAAGGTGTTTTTATTACATTTTAGTTATATTTTACATAAACATTCATTTTAGTTGAGCCTTAATAAGTTTTGCTTGAATCAAAGTAATTTGTGTGAAAAACAGGTGCATAATTGTAGGTTTTCAGAAAGTCTTAATTCATTAAGGGATGCTGAGACATTAGATGAGCAAGAGGAGGAAAGACGATGGCCGTAAAAGAAGTAAAGCACAATCGGGAATAGTGCAGTGTCGTAGCTGATGTTAGAGCAACCAGTGCTGTAGCAATCTGGGAGCAATGCGGGAGAAAACTTAGGCGCGGGCCAGCTGTAGAATCGCGATCTGCATGTTTCCTAATTTAACTCACGCACGCCCACAGACTTTTGTTTACCCTAGTTTGCAGTATAAAAGGGGGGGCGCACCACATAGAAAGGCGGCAAGAGGATTATCAGTAATTCATTAGAGAAAAAGGAGAAGAAGATTAGAACAAAAGGAGATGGCTTCAGCAGAATTGAGGATTCTAATAAAGTTATTTGGATTTGGTTTTCGTTGTTCTCAACTTTTACTCTTCTTATTTCTTTGATTGTTCTGATGTATCCCATGAACAATATATTTATGTTTATTTTTCTCATTCTGAATATGAACTAGATTTGCTTGTAGTTGAGTGATGAACAATCCAATGGATTCTTGATTGTTCTTATGTATTGTTATGTCATTGCTGTAGCACTTTACTCTAGTAGTTATTATTAATATAACTGTTATTTCGGTTGACCACTCATTTAATAGTTACAGTTACGATAGAGCAGCAAAATGGCATGTCTTAGCTGATATTATTAGAGTATTACTTGATCTTAAGTTAAGTTTCGTAGATTAAGTTATCTTGAATCTCATAAGGGCAATACTTGAAGTTAAGATTTGTGACACACTAGACATAGGTGCTCACCTTGTAGGGTGGAAAGACAAAAAGGGTCATAAAGCCATATCATGAGTAGATTAGCAACTGGTCATTGCTAGTGTATTTAAGGGTATGAGAGTTCCAATATGCGACAGCTGAAGATGCAAATTAATTTTGCCCAGTGCTGTAGCACTTGCCGTAACAACTGGAGTTAACTTGATGAAAAACAGTCAGCTCATAAAGAGAGTTTGATCATTCAACTACCATAATCTCAATTGAATCTTAGACACATTTAATTTAGTTTATTTCATTACGGTATTGTTTTACTTTATTCTCTCACAATCATCAATTACGATAGAACTCAATTTACGATTGTTAACTTCAGCCTTAAGTTGATTTGCACCATTATGATTGCTATAGCATTTCGAGTAACATAAATCCACGTGGAGACGATCTTGAATATTCATCACTTTATTACTTGTTGTGTATACTTGCACATTGGCATTGGTAGCAATTGATTATAAAATTTATCAACATGTATGTAACACCTTAAGCAAATCTCATATCGACAAAGCAAAGGAGAGATGCTTGATTTATAAGGGGTGATTCACACCTTAATTGACAAGACGAGTTTTGGAGTATATGGGCTCCCTAGAAACAAAACTGTGTAGGTCTCGTCAAGGCACAAAGCGGACAATATCCTGCCAAGTCTGGTTTGGGCTATTACAATTGGTATTAGAGCCGACTTGGAATCCAATGTATGGACGAATAGATATGTTAATGATAAGATCTCGCACTATTTATAATACAATAACCTTCACGGGGATGTGAGGTCCTGTGAGGGGAAGTATGTAATATACCACATTGCTAGCACGTGAGATCCTGAACTGGTTTATAAGTTTAGGTTCTCTTAACTAAGAAGATACGTTTTAGGGTGTAAGGACACCTCAAAAACAAAGTCGTGCAGCTTTTTTAAGGCCCAAAGCGGACAAAATCTTTTCAGGTCTGGGTTGGATCATGACAGATGGTATCAGAGTGGCTCTTTGTGTCCTTTTGAGCGATAGTGGGGCAAACCTCGGCGAGGATGTTGAGTCCCTAAGGGGGTGTATATAACACCTCAGACAAATCCCACATCGACAAAGTATGGGAGAGATGCTAGATTTATAAGGGATGATCCACACCTTAAATGGCAAAACGTTTTTTGGTAGTGTATGGGTGTCCCATAAACAAGACCAGTCGGGCTTTATTAAGGCCCAAAGCAGACTATATCTTACCAGGTCTGGATTAGGTCATGACAGATGATATCAGAACTGCTCCGTGTGTTCTCTTGATTGATGGTGGAACAAACCTCAGCAAGGATGCTAAGTCCTTAAGGAGGGGTGTATGTAACACCCTAGGCAAATCCACATCGACAAAGCACGAAAGAGATGTTGGGTTTATAAGGGGTGATCAACATCTCAATTGACAAGACGCGTTTTGAGGTGTACAGGCACCTCAGAAACAAAACTGTGCGCGCCTTGTTAAGGCCCAAAGTGAGCAATATCTTGCCAAGTTTGGGTTGGGTCATGACAGACGGTATCAAAGCGGCTCCGCGTGTCCTCTTGATCGATGGTGGGGCAAATCTTAGTAAGAACGCTGAGTCCCTGGGGGGTATGTAACACCCTAGGCGAATCCACATCGGCAAAGCTTGGGAGAGATGTTGGGTTTATAAGGGATAATCCACACCTTAATTGGTGTTTTAGTTGTATGGCGGCCCCAGAAACAAAACCGTGCGTGCCTTAAGCGAACAATATCTTGATAGGTCTGGGTTGGGTCATGACAATAGTAATAATAATATAGCAAAATGTTTTAATATTTTGTTATTTAATAACAATATATTAATAAATCATTTTTATAAGGGAGATTATCATTGCACCACTTCTATTTTCCTTTATATTCATCCAACCATCACAAAATTCTAATATGTTCTATACACCACCTTTCTTTTTAAATTTATATCAGTTAGCAACTTTTGCACTAACACCGTTAAATAATTTAAATGAAATGATAATTTTAGCCCTAAATAAATTGAAAGACCATTTTATTTTGTAAAAACTTTGAAAAATAAAAAATTATAATTTTAATAATATCCCTAAATTTAATAAAAATAAATCCCAAAATTAAAATTTTATTTTTGAATAAAAATATTTTAATAAAAAGTATAATTATAAACTAATTACAAAATTTTTAGACATTATTTAAATCCCCTAAATTATTAAAATTTTGGGATTTATTTTTTAATAAATAAATTCAGTTATTTTAATAAAAATTTGTGAAATTATATTTTTAATAAATAAATTCAGTTATTTTTATTAAAATTTTGTAAAATTAAAATTTTTAATAAAAATAATTATTAAAAATTTTCAAAATTTAAATTTAATAAAAATCAGTTGAGCCCCTCTATTTGGGATTTATTTTTTATTAACATTAGAGGTATTTTTATAATTATAATTTTTTTTTCAAAGCTTTTATAAGAGAAAATGGTCTTTTAATTTATTTAAGGGTAAAATTTTCATTTCATTTAAATTATTTAACGATATTAGTACAAAAGTGGCTAATTGATACAAATTAAAAAAGAAAAGTGGTGCAGAAAACATGTTAGAATTTTGTGGGGGTTGGATGAACATAAGATAAAATATGGGTGGTGCAATGATAATTTTTCTTTTTATAATAAAAATTAATATATAAAAATAATTATTTAACACTTAGTTTTAAAAATTAATAATAAACTAAAATACTAATAATTTAAATAATATTTAATTTAATTTTAATACTAATATAAAATAATATTATTTTCCATAATACAATTCAAACTACACTAAATATAATACTACATTACAATTGAATGAAATTTATCGTAACCTGTAATGCACCAAAATATAATATAATTAACATAGAATTATGTAATATTACGTGACAAATGCACCCTTCATCTTACTGAATAAGCCTTCTACTTATAAGAAGATCACGGGACGTTTCGAATAAGAAACTCTCTGTTTATTTATTTAGAATTTTATTTCTTTAGAATTTCGATATCTATTTTCGTTTGGTATAATTAAAAATTAATTGTCTGTTAGCCCTATCAGTGGAATATAAAAGGGATCATTTATCTGGTAAGAAACAATCAAGGAATTTCATTATATCCTTTCTAAGATCGTTCTATTTCGTCTGGTATTTCATAAGGATAAACGATACAGGGATACGGTAGAAAATGTATTTTTCTCCTATTCTATTCAAATTAATAAAAGAGACCCCTACCAACTTTGGGTGCCGCCTCACACACTCCTTGCCACAACAGCTTCACTCAAGACGGAGTTAGCATATTCAATGACTAAGGTTGTGACAGGTGTCGTCTTTGACCATTAGTGACTGCATGCAGCTTACCATGAGACCCAGAAACATTGGTCGTAAGTATTCAACAATCAAGGACATGACTATGATACAGGGACTTTGAGTCCCTGTGTTGTTTGGCTTGCCAGATGGCAGCCAAACAACTTTTATGACTGGCAGCAACCGGTTTTCCAGCCGGTTGCTGCCATTAATATGTATTTTTTATTTAAATAAATTAAAATAAAAAATATTTAAAACGAATAATATTTAAAAAATAATAATAAGAAGAAGTAGAAAAGGACAAGTAAAGTAAAAATGGAAAAAATATTTTTTATTATAAATATTTTAAAAAATAAAATAAAATGTGTGTTAATAAAAAGATAAAAGTTTTATTCATTTTCTATGAAATCTATCTCATGTTTAACATTTAAAGTTTCATGTTTTATGTTTTATGTTTCATGTACTGATTTTCCAAATACCCCAAGATTTTTCTTTTTTACCCCCGTTTCATGTTTACGTTCAAGTTTCATATTTGATATTCTATGTTTCATATTTTATGTTTTATGTTCACTGGTGCGGAGGTACTTATATTTTATGTTTGTTGTTGGATATTTTAAGTGATCTGTTTCATATTGGTTGTGTAATGTTTCATGTACTGATTTTTCAAATATCCCAAAATTTTTCTTTTTTGCCCCCGTTTCATGTTTACGTTCAAGTTTCATGTTTGTTGTTTTATGTTTCATGTTCACTGTTAGAGAGGTACTCATATTTTATGTTCGTTGTTGCATATTTTAAGCGATCTGTTGCATGTTAGTTGTGCAATGTTTCATGTACTGATTTTTTAAATACCCCGAAATTTTTTTTTTTTGCCCCCGTTTCATGTTTACGTTCTATGTTTTATGTTTGATGTTCTATATTTCATGTTCACTGTTACAGAGGGACTCATATTTTATGTTTGTTGTTGCATATTTTAAGTGATTTGTTTTATGTTTGATGTTCTATGTTTCATGTTCACTGTTACAGAGGGACTCATATTTTATGTTTGTTGTTGCATACTTTAAGTGATTTGTTTCATGTTGGTTGTGCAATGTTTCATGTACTGGTTTTTCAAATACCCCGAAATTTTTCTTTTTTGCCCCCGTTTCATGTTTACGTTCTATGTTTCATGTTTGTTGTTCTATGTTTCATGTTTTATGTTTCATGTTCACTGTTACGGAGGTACTCATATTTTATGTTCGTTGTTGCATATTTTAAGTAATCTGTTTCACGTTGGTTGTGCAATGTTTCATGTAATAATTTTTCAAATACCCCGAAATTTTTCTTTTTTGCCCCCGTTTCATGTTTACGTTCTATGTTTCATGTTTGCTATTCTATGTTTCATGTTCACTGTTACGGAGGAACTCATATTTTATTTTCGTTGTTGCATATTTTAAGTGATTTGTTTCACGTTGGTTGTGCAATGTTTCATGTAATAATTTTTCACATACCCCGAAGTTTTTCTTTTTTGCCTCTGTTTCATGTTTACGTTTTATGTTTCATGTTTGCTGTTTTATGTTTCATGTTCACTGTTACAGAGGTACTAATATTTTATGTTCGTTGTTGCATACTTTAAGTGATCTGTTTCACATTGGTTGTGCAATGTTTCATGTAATAATTTTTTAAATACTCCGAAATTTTTCTTTTTTGCCCCTGTTTCATGTTTACGTTCTATGTTTCATGTTTTATGTTTCATATTTCATGTTACAAAAGTACTCATATTTTATATTCGTTATTGCATATTTTAAGTAACGTGTTTCATATTTATTGTTCAATGTTTTATGTAATAATTTTTAAATACCTTAAAATTTTTCTATTTTGCCCCCGTTTCATGTTTATGGTTCATGTTTTATGTTTCAAGTTCGGAGTTTCATATTTGATGTTTATGTTCATTGTTACGGAGGTACTCATTGTTACATATTTTAAGTAATGTGTTTTAAATTTACTATTCAATGTTTTAGATAATTATTTTCCAAACACCTGAAAATTTTTAATCCACCATTTTGTAAAGTGACTTTAACATAAGCATTAGAAGAGTATTAAGGGATTTAACAACACTCATTGTATGAATACTATTTATTTAGTCTTAAATCTAACCGTTTCACTTGAATTTCGTGCATCGATTTTAATCTTTCATTGGTCATACCTTAGACTACAAGTGTTCGTTTTAGACATTCAATAATATTATTTTGTTAACATTTTTCTTCTAATTTTTTATAAATATAACCACTTTCGAAGTATTTGTATTATGAATAAAGGTAACCAATAAAATAATAATATTCCAATCCGAATTTACTTTTAAGTGTTTTAAATCTTTCGTTTGGTTGGAGAACTATCAAAGCCTCTTAGTGTGTTATATTTAATTTTAATCTTTGAAATATAGCACTCGCTTTTTATTAAAGAAAAGTATGATTGAATATATAAATATTTGGTTTTTGGTTGTTAATTATTATATCAATAATCCTAATTGTTTTAATTTTTTGTAATTATTATTGAAATTCTAGTTAAGCAATGTATGACTTCAATTTGTTGATTAAGGCTTGAAAAAGTAGTAAACCCAATGAATGACTTTCAACTAAGTTGTAGTGGAAATTGAAATTTTTCACATTTGAGTGAAATTTGTGAAAGTGAACCATTAAAGTAAAGAAATAAGTGTGCTAAAGTAAAATATGACTTAACTATTAAGTTTGATAAAAAAAAAAGCTAAAAATGAGTAAAATACTAATGGTTGCAATAAGTGGCCTCACAAATAAATTCGGAAGAGCTCTTATATTCTACCGGCGCTTTTTTTAGCCAAAATCTCCACTATAAATAACCTTCCAATCCGAATTTGCTTTTAAGTGTTTTAAATCTTTCGTTTGGTTGGAAAACTATCAAAGCCTCTTAGTGTGTTATATTTAATTTTAATCTTTGAAATATAGCACTCGCTTTTTATTAAAGAACAGTATGATTGAATATGTAAATATTTGGTTTTTGGTTGTTAATTATTATATCAATAATCCTAATTGTTTTAATTTTTTGTAATTATTATTGAAATTCTAGTTAAGCAATGTATGACTTCAATTTGTTGATTAAGGCTTGAAAAAGTAGTAAACCCAATAAATGACTTTCAACTAAGTTGTAGTGGAAATTGAAATTTTTCACATTTGAGTGAAATTTGTGAAAGTGAACCATTAAAGTAAAGAAATAAGTGTGCTAAAGCAAAATATGACTTAACTATTAAGTTTGATAAAAAAAAAAAGCTAAAAATGAGTAAAATACTAATGGTTACAATAAGTGACCTCAGAAATAAATTCGGAAGAGCTCTTATATTCTACCGGCGCTTTTTTTAACCAAAATCTCCACTATAAATAACCTTCCAACCATTTTTAATTCTATTAATTCCCACACAAATTTATAGGCTTATTTTCCCATCCGCTAAATCAATTTAATCAATTTATTTTTTTAGTAATTATAGGAAACACAATTTAATGAAAATAAATCAAATTAACTATTCCTATATCAAACATAATAGTTTCTACATATTATAAAAATCCACCAAAATCTAGTACATTACACTAAGTGCATCATACAATCTTATTACAAGTATCATCTCCGGAAAAAAGTAGATTGATATATTGCATAAATTTACGGCAAATAAAAAGAGGAAGAAAGGTAAGTAGTTTTAAAGTAAAGGCTCAGCACAACTTATTAACAACGTATTTATCTTCTTCAGAGGCACTAAGAAATTCATCCACTGCCCAAGTTTTTCCAACTGTCGTCATGGCAACACCATCCATGCTTATAAAAACAGCAGCAAGTTTTGCAATAGTTATCGAGTTCTGTCCAAGGAGAGCTCCAAAGAAAAGCACAAATAGAGAAATGGGTTTGCTGACCTATTGGAAACCTTTACCCCTGGAGAAAACAGAGCAATTTTCCATTTAATGATTGTATTCAACTGTTTATTAGATACTTAAATCATCATAATCGCCAATTTTTTATCCTTTCTTTTAGCCTTAAGTCATGCTAAAGTGAATTTATATTGACCAAAGAATGTTCAACCATCTATTAGATACTTGCATCATCATAATCACTCCAAGAACTCTAGTATTCAGTATTTGCAATAAAACAACTCAAAGATTAAGTCACTATAACAAAAACATTAAGTGACCTTTTCAATACATCATTTTTTATCCACTTGTCTTTGACTCTCAACTCCAGATTCTTCACAAACTTATTCCAAAATTTGGGCATCACTTCACATTTATACACAAAAACAATCTGGTCCTTTTTTTTTCTAATAAACATAAGCTCATTTGAAAACACATTATGCAATTAATAAATAAGCAATTAAAAATTAAAAAAATAGAGTAAACTTTGAAGCTCATGCTTTACATCATTTCAGTACATGGCATAATATTGACAAATTTATGGCAAATTCCACTCAATCAGAATCCAAACAACACAAAAAAATAAACCAATAGAGTACAAAATCTCATGACACAATCCAATTTCTCAGCAACCAATCACAATTTAGCGAAAAATCAACCCCTTAATAAGAAATTTAATTTTGAAAACAAAAAGCTTTTAATCAAAACCTCTATTTAATACATATGTAAGACATAATTGAAATACATAAAGAAGAATCCTCGAGAAGATATGAAGAGAGATTACCTTCCCTTTTAAACTATTAAGCCGCCATTGTTAACTTGTTATATAGGCACCCAAAAAATCTCAAATCTGCAATATAAAACAAAGAAAATGTCATTATCTTAAGGGACATGCAATACTTGAGCTTGAAATAGGTCTGAGAATTTTAATAGGCATTTTATCGAACAGTTAACATGCATGTTGTAATATGCTGTTTCTAAATCAAAGCGGGTATTAGATAAGGACAACATTGATTTTATTTATCATTGTACAAATTTTAATCCTCCATACCAAGAATGAACTAATTTTGTAGAAGTAAAATGTATTATGTTTCTGATTTAGTTATAGCTCGTGGCAACCTAAGCCAATTTAATAGCCTTTTTTAAGCCATTACATTGAATTTACAAAACCAATCGTTCAAACTTATTACATAAAAGGACTTATCTAGTTACAATCAATATTAACCTAAATCCATTCCCTTAAAACTATGAAAATTACTTTACATCAAAATCAAAATCGCAAAAACAGTTCAGGACTTTAAACACACTATTCCTAGTTCCCATTCCAATATGCATATTACTTATAAACAATAAAAAGTTCCCATTAAAAATGTTATTATAATTTTACTCAAATCATCATATGCAGCTCATGCAAAGAAAGATGGCAAAATTGAGGAAATAAAAAGGTTTTGTGGAAACCAACAAACAAAACTAAAGAATCAAATGAAAAGGGGAAAAAAATGATAAATGATTCCCAAATTAATAATTTAGTTCACATCTCTTATTGAAAGCAACGAACAAAGAATTATACAAGAATCATTGATACCAAGTTTACTAGATAACAAGACAATATATCATATACACTGCTGCTTCAGTTTCCATAAATAAAGGAAAATTATGATTACCAGTCATGTTTAACTTTAGCTTGGTCACAGCAGTAAGAGCACAACCAAAATCATTGGAACAAGGGACATATAAACTGGCAAAAGAAATGTCTGATCCAGAAGAAATGTTGAAACCAAAACACTGAAAGCAGGCTCTCCACCCTTAATGATGTGAGGGAATGAAATTGCAACCTTGGCCATACTCACTGCAGCAGCCACATGCCTAATTGCATATGCCACAACAACCTATGCGCCACAAAATTAGCAACACACACCGAATTAACTACAAATAAAAGCCAAATCATTGACCCCTTTTTTTTTCCAAAAAAAAAGAGTCGCATAAAGGCAGGAAAATAATTTTAAATGAATTTAACATAGCAACTACTTTCATTACTGGGATCAAGAGAAAATAAAAGCTGTCAATCTAAAAATTAGAAATTTTAATTAGTTTTTCTTGAAAATCAAAATTCAAACAACAAAAAACTTTTTTTTCTTATCTTCACTTTCTCAGCAACCAAACAAACTTGTACTCATCATCAAAACCAACATAAACCCTAAAAACAAAAAAACATTATTTTCTTAAAATTTCCTCACTTTTCTCACAAACCAAACAAAACCCATCACAGTACTTACGGGAAACAAAATTTTATAAACTGTTGCATGTATTCCTGAAGGGGCTGAGGGCGCTGTGCTTGTGCCGCCGTTGATCATTGTCAACGAAGAAGATCAACCCGTTCTTCTGCCTTCGTTGATCGTTGCCGACGGTGGAGATCAGCCCGTCCTTGTGCCGCCGTTGATCGTTGCCTAGGAACTCCTTCAGCCGTCACCGTTGATGGCCGTGGTGAGGCGTGTGGTGAGGGAGTGGTGAGGCGTTTGGCGTGTGTGAGGTAAGTGAGTGAGTGGTGGGGTTCTTTTTTGTTTATTTCAATTTTATAGGTTTGTTCTTTCAAATTTTTTTAATCATTTAATAATTAAACAAATCTCAGCCATTGGATCCACTCTATTCAATCCAACGGTAATTTTTATGTACTGTAGCTACCCCCTTTAACCGGTTGCCTTATTTTTTTCTGCTTTTATTCATTTTTTCTCCTTTTTTTTAATTAAAACCACAACCCTTGGATTCAAACAAGCTGAATCCAACGGTTCAAAGGCAGCCCCTGCACCATACATGGATTTTATGGCCTGCATGGTAGCCGTGTCCAATAATCAATTGTCTGGCTTTATCAGTTTAATATGTTTTAAATTTATATATAAAAAAAAAATCTTCTAGCTTATTCCAGAAGAATAGTTAACGAGCAATCTTGTAATTAATTGAGTTTTTATTTTTCCCAAAGATAAGAGTATGATCGTGGGACCCTCTCTGCATCTCAATTCTGAAGACGGTGGGATAATATTATTTATATATGGTAGTTATATACGGAATTGAAATTTAAAAATAAGAAAAATACAGAGGTTAACATATTATTTTTGTCTTTTAATATGTGAGAATTTATATTTTTTAGTCTTCTACCTTTGTCCGTGTGAATTTTTCATAGAGACGTCTGTATTTAAGCATGACGGTAACACATACACACACATAAATAACTTTTCAAGCACGAATACTAAAGTACAAATTTTGAGTGGACACGGACAAAATAAAAACTCTCATATATTAAAAAATTAAAAAATTATATTAAAATCTATTTTTTTTTTTTATCTTTTATCTACACACTCACACGAAATTCATATTTTAACATCTACACATGAGAACTTCTTATTAAAAATAATAATAATAATAATAATAATAATAATAATAATAATAATAATTTTTTAATTAAGAATTCGGACTATATTAAAATTAACAATCAGCTAAAAAATAAAAAATACACAAACTTAATATAGTATATTTTATCTTATGACTCTAATGCAATGTATTTTATCTTGTAGCATAATAAAATATGTGTTTTTTTTTTATGTTTATCTTTTAGGTTTATCCATGACTTTAATATGATTAGGGATCCTGATTAGAAACTTATTATATATATAAAATTACTATCTAATAAAGGATCCATTAGGTGCTTTTGGCACGCTATATTACATTGCATTGCTGTTATGCTGTACTTGTAATCCAATATAATTTTTGATGCAATATACATTGTAGTTATTTTATATCATTATTTATTTACTATTAATTTTAGATTAATATTGTTCAAATTTATTGATATCTAAGTTTTTTTATTAGTTATATTAAATTATCTAAAAATAATCGATTTGTATATATTAATTGTTGTAATATAATTAAATAATTTAATATTATATGATATTTTTTACTTTTTTATATTATATAAGTATTTATTATTAGTCATATTAAATTGTTAAATAATAATAAGTTTTTATATATTAATTATGATAATATAATTAAATAATGTAACATTGTTTTATATTTTTAATTTTTATGAATTATTTAAATATTTATTATTAGTTATATTATCTAATTAAATAATAATTAATTTTTATATACTAATTATTATAATATAATAAAAATAAAAATAAATAAATATTATTGAATAGTAAATTATAAATTTATTAATTTATAATGCTCATTATAATATAAAAATGAAAGAAAATAAAAATTAATATTATATAAATTAATATTATATCATACTATATTAAACTATAAAGCTAATGACCAGTATGGGTTAGCTAATGTGGCAATTTACTGCAGGCAAGTTAATGATTTTATAAAGGGTATTAAACACACCCTTAAATTGTTAAAATAAGAAATAAATTAAAAGATAAGTGAAATACATATTTAATACAGTGTATTATGTAATAGAGTTTATTAAATGTGTATTTTTTTAAATTTATCTCTTATCTTATTTTAATAATCTGAAGGATTTTTATCTGAAACATACATATATATAAAGGACTCGCCTACCTTACAACTGTGGTATGGTACCACAATTTTTATCTTCTTTTAACACCGTTGTTGGATTTAAAATGAGTCCATCCAACGGTTGACAAGAGCCGGTGGATAATTAGAGCAGCCGGTTGCTTCAATTAATAAAGTATTTAATTAATAAAGATCTAGATACAGTGCATGTTCTTATTTGATTTGCTTTGAATGGCCATCAACCAAATCTTATCCAGAACCCATGAATTGTTGAAATCTTTTCCACAAAAAAAAATTCCGATAATCCAAATCTTTTCCAATGGAATCGCAGTGGTATCAGGCGAAAGTATTTCTAAACGACGTCAGATAAATTGAAGGTGAAAACAATTTTGTGCCAGGCAATTGCAGCACACATCGGGCGGAGCTGAAACTTTAGGAATTAGGCACATCTTATTAACTTAAAAAAAGAGTGGAAAGATGTGTGTTTGATCTGGTGATGAGGCCTTCAATCGAACGCAGCAGGTAACTCCTTTCCATCCTGGAGCATTGTTATTATACAGGGATTCATTAATATCCTTGTGCTGGCTTGTTTGTCTTTCCCCAATTTTTTCATTGTACAATTAAGGATGTTGCATGCGTGCTTGAACGTAATGTTGTTGGCTATTCTGTCCTTTTTTTTCCACAATCAGTCGGTGTAACGATTGGGACTTCTGAGGAATATCTAACTTGTCTTCATAACTAATACAATTGGCTGGAATTACTTCATAAGAATAGCGTAATTTGTTAAAAAATTTTGTTGGTTCATCAATTATTGACAAATCCCACTTCGTTGTTGGGATGAGCGAACACATTTGTAAGTTTTTTGTTTTCCCTTAGATATCTATCTTATTTATTTTCAAGAAAAAGATACTTAAAAACTTTTTTTTGTGCGTGTTACTATGCAAGCCTCTGATAACAATTTGGATCCGCTGGATGAAGTCGACATCAGCCTATTGCAGTTCAACTCTCCATGTTTCATCATAATGTTTTGTTATATATGATCTATAAATGGCCTTTTGTGTATCTTCGGATGGAGGAAGCTTGTGATTCTTTCCTCAAATGACTGTCTCTTTGGTTTGTTATATACAATGTAGGATCTTTAAATGGCCTTTTGTTTGTCTTCAAATGGAGGAAGATTGTGATTCTTTCCTCGATTGTCTATCTCTTAACCTAACTTTTGATATCTACCACCATGGTCATCCAGTTTGCTTTTACTGCAGTGTGCATTAATAACCTATAAACTGACCAACTTTGTCTGTGAACTGCATGCTTCATCTTTGATCTTTGTTGGCGTCTCTATCTAAAGTTTGTTGTTATTACTGTCTAAGGCAATCCATTGCTGACAAGAGGTAATTTATTACCTTTTTATACGGCAATGTTCATAACATCCTCCTATGGCCTTTTACTTCAATTACGATTTCCGTTGAAACCATTCATTTTAACATTTACGCAATATTTTGCATTATACAAGTTTCCAGCATTATAATGTATGCTAAATTAAATTAATTAACAAGAATCTAGTAACAAGTCACCCAAGTTTGAAGTATAATGAGATGGAATCATGCTTGAAGTTTTTAATAAAATTATACCATCTTCCCATGTATAATATAGAGCACGAGCTTCTTGAAATTGCATTCATCATTACCATAACAATGGCCATCAAAGGCACAACTACATAATATTCATTAATCCAACAACCCTAGAAAAATGTCACTTGAACTGTGATTCAAAAGTTCGCAGTTGTCACTTGTATAAAATAGGAAAGAGATTCCTGTTGTTTCCGTTGAGCTCATGTGCTATCTTTTTAACTGAAATTAGGATTAGCTTTTGTGTTTGCTAATGGAAATAGGAAATAATAAATTCTTCTTGTGTCTCCTTTGGGCAACTTATGATTATGGAGATTCAGAGCAGTTTGATGCCGCAAACTCCGAGTGTAATACCATTTCTATTCCCTACTCTCATTTTTTCAAGATTTAAGCATTTACTGGTTCTCCATTTTTTAAGTGGAAAAAAAATTAGAATTAAAGGGGAAGAGGTGACCACTGATAATTTATAATATACATGCTACTGCTTAAACTAATAAAATTCCAATTACTTGAAAAAGTCTATTCAACAAGTAAAATCGGTATGTACTCTATGGCCCAACTGCTTGAGCTCCATTCAAAATAATTGGACTAAAAAACAATCTTTAGAAAATTGAATCTTCAAGATGAATTAAATCTCCTCGAAATGCTTCTCACCATTAGTTAAGTAGTTGCTAATGTGCAACTTCTGAAGGAATCTTGAAGAATGTCTCCATTCAGATGATGACCTGCCAAAGAAATTTAAACAAAAATTTATATGAGGGCAGCAAGGAGGGAAAGAGCTCAAACTAAATTCTTTTTTTTTTTTGTTGGGAAGAATTTTACTGAAAAATAATGCAGCAACACCATTAGATGATTACCTATAAAAACTATCTTATTCATCTGTTTCTCCTATGCTCTCCATTTTCGAGCTGGAACAATCTCATAAATCTCCCTCACAGCCTGCCAAACATTCAGCAACAAAAAATTTAGAAATGAGACATCATTCATCTAGTCAGCTGAGGCAAGGCCAATGATTAGAATAAAGATAAATTTGCATACATCAGTGAATAATGGCACCAATAACCGATGATGAAGAATTTTCAATTAAATCGGAGGCTCTTCCAACTGAAATTTGTTTACAGTAAGCTTAACTAATATGATTAGAAACTTGATTTCTACATAGAACTTAGAGAGTTCTCCGCTGATTCTAAGGTAGCTTCCCATGAATTTCGGTGAAGATTTCTAAATAATCTTGAAAATCCACTTAATATTTCGAGAACTTAGCAAACTTTTTACATTGATCTGAAACCATCCAAATCTATCTATACATTAATCGAGGGGTACATGAGGTCCCTGAATACCATTAACCATTTCACAATAAAGCTAACCACAGGATGAATTAAATTCTTGAAAATGTTGGCATTTCTTCTTCCAACTACTACATGTCTTGTTGCCAGATTTTTAACAATCTCTAAAAGAGAAACTCAAAAAACAATTAAGAGTATTATGAATATTATTATAAAAACAGCTGAGAACCATATCATCATCCAAGAACAAAATCAAATGCCATTTTTCATACATCTCGGGCAAATAAAACTTCAAATAATTCAATATCAACAAGTATTTCGGATTCCTAAACTTCATATCAGTAGTATCTTTTGCAGTATTTTCAAGCTACTTCCCAAAGTGAAACCTCTGCAAATTAGCGAAGTAAAGCTGCCTCAACACAAGGACACATGACATATTAAAAAACTTATAATCCTCAACAGCCTCCGCATCTATATGTGCCCCATTATAATCCTTTAATTTACACATAACCTGCACTACCCCAATATTCATTTTATCGGTCGCAACATGAAACACATGTACCTGAGTACTCCAAGTTGTTAACAGCTGAATTCATAACCACCGAAGCTGCACGCACATTACCCAATAATTTTCTATAGGTTTGGGCTTCCTTTCATGGTTGTAGCGCTCCATAGGATCAATTTGCTCTTCTATATCGACCTCGTACCAAAACAATACAAACTCTTAGGCGTTGATTTTGTAGCAATAAAAATATAAATGAAGCCCGTTTCTTTATCACCTTAGTAAAATGTTCGTTCACATAAAAATTATTGTCTTTTACCTTTTGAATCTTCAACTGATTATCAAACGACTCTTTGGCCTCCGAAATTATCTGCTGACTCAATTTCATTCTCTCTTCTACATCCTTTTCGAACTGTCTCAATATTAATTCATCAATCTGCGAGAATTGAACTTTATTACAGTCCCATATGTAGGTTTAGTAATAAGGTCTATATAATTTCTACTGAGATAGCAGCGATGATTCTAATCACCGTCGAGTTCTAAAGGTTGAGTTTACGCACATAGGACGCATAAGCCATCGCCAGGGCTCGGTGATCATCAGCTTGCTTTCTGATCTGGCTAGCCATGGCTTCAAACGATCTGATTTCATTGCCAATACGAATATCCGAATGGGTAATTTTTAAAAAGCTCCCCTAAGGTTCGAGGCTGTTGCAAGTAGATAGCCAAAATCGTTTTATTTGTAAAAGACCCCCTACGTTTTTGTTCCGTTTGATTGCCGTTTGGCTAGTTAGGGGCGTTATTGACATTTTGCAATGTTATCAGAGACTTCTCGTTTTATTGCCTTTAACACAGTGACTTGTCATTTTGAATGGGTCAAGTTCCTTTTTGATCTCGTTTTATTTCTTCTCTCTCCTAAGTTCAAGTTCTTTTCCTTTGTCTAGACCCCCAAACTCTCTCAATGGCTGGTGTTCTGAACTACACTAGTGAAAATAGTTGCTCCTGCTACCTCGACCAACTTCATGGGGATGAAGCCACAGTTGCTTGTGGAAGCATCGAAGGCTACTGGCTCTGTTCAATTCTACGAGACAGCGTTTGGTGCTGTGGAGATCAGCCGCAACATGGAAACTAAACGAAAGGCTGAACAGGAGCTCAACTTGAGATTGCCGGCTCCACATTTCATGTCTCTGCCTTTTCCGATGATTTTGTTCTCACTGTTCAGATGAAAAATAATATGTTTGGCTGTGCTTACTCTGTCTATTGTTTCTGGTGCGGTGCTATTGGTATGGAAATGCAAGTCACTATGCTATAAGAATCCCCAGCCTATAAGAATTTCAAAACGTTTATGAATCCCCATTGTTGTTTTAAAAAGTTGCCAAGATGTATGTGTCTGTTCACGCGTGGTATGTTGGTTCCCTGTTTTTCGTTACAGAGAGGGAGAAATGCTTCGCAAAAGACTGTGCAAACTCTTTTACTAGTTCATCTTTAATTCTTGAGGAAAGGATTCTGTAAAATGCCTGAAGACAAAAGAATCTCAGTGCCCGAGAGAATTCAAAATAACTGAGGCTGCTGAATCAACAAAACAGTTATAGAAAGAGAGATGGGTACATGATCTTTGTCCAACTGCTACGCTCATCTGCAAGGTATTGAAAGTTGGGACTGATCTTGCAATGTAAAAGTAGATGAGAGATTCAGTATCATTAGTTTCAATACAATTTTTCTTTTTCTTTTTCTTGTTCTGCAAACTTGAACAATTATCAGTTGCTAATTCGAAGTATGCTGCATGTTTCTTATGAATGTACAATGATTGGTAATTGATACGGTACAAGAGCTCACATTTTTCTGCCTTGCCCTCAGGTTCAACATTGATGTTCCACATTCAGGAATCACTTATAGCCTGTTCATTTTTTATCACTTTCTATGCTAATGAGTGAGCAATAGGTGTTTGGTTACAAAGTCATTCCTGACCTCGCTAGTTATGACAAGTCACTGTGCTAAAGGCAATAAAAAAACAAGTCTATGATAACATTACAAAATGTCAATAACGCCCTTAATTAGCCAAACGACAACCAAACAGAACAAAAACGTAAGGGGTCTTTTACAAATAAAATGATTTTGGCCATCTATTTGCAACAGTCTTGAACCTCAAGGGAGGTTTTTAAAAATTACCCATATCCGAATATGAGCCTAAATCCAAACCCTAGATGAATCACAAAAATAAATATTTCGTCAAAATATCACAACCATTTCATCGCGCTGGCCCAAAACAATATTTTTTTTTTTTTGGATTTTCTCGCTAAACAAAAAATCAAGCATGACTAGATCAAATGAAAATTGTTAATGCCATTTTTTGGTTTGTAATTGTACTTACCGATTGGTAAACATCGCAAGAGTGACAATAACAAGTGAAGAGTAGAGAGGAAGTAAAGAAGAGGAAGACAACAAGTGTGATTTCTCAATTGCTGTATCCAGAAGGATTTGAGATGAAATTAGATCCATCGTTGCCATACAAAGGAATTTCCCCACGAATACGAAACTTCCCAGTCACTGAAATTATACGACCGGCTCCAATGGTTTTAAGTTGCTGTTTCAAATATCAAAAAATAATTTTAGCCGTTAGATTTATCTCTCAATCATCCAATGGTTATATTGGATGAGGACAAAAACTGTGGTATGGATAGGCGGACCCCTATATAGACGCACACATTCTGTAAATAAATATGTCTCTGCACACAAAACAGTACTTTCTTCAATCACTGGGTAACTGAATCTCTTCGAGAAAAAGAATGTCGAGCGATGAGGCTGTGGAGGAGACAAATGGGGATTCATTTGGAAAAGTGAAGCAGAGGTTCAAGGATCCATCTCAGGTAGGTAATCTTATTAAGTTTGAGATTTTGCTCTGTTTTTTCTTTATTAATTTTTTTTTTAATTTTAAGCTTCTTTTGTATCTGGGTATCTTATTGGTTTGTGTAGAAAGTAGTTCAAACGAAGGAGATTATGTCCAAAAAGGCTGTTCAGACAAAAGAGATGCTGTCCAAACAAGCCATTAAGATCGCTAAACAAGCCGAGGAACATGAAAGATTCATTAACAAGGTGACTATTACATAGCCAATATCATGTTTTATAATTTGTTGTCGATTTGAATTTGTAATTCTATTTGTATTTTAGGTGACACATCTTCTCGGCGTTCTCGGGTTTGGAGGTTGTTGTTTCCTATTGGGAGCAAGTGAGTGCAACTGTTTGAATATTTTTTCAAATTAATAAAAAATGATCAAGAGAAGGGTAATTTTCGGGAGCAAGCAAGTGATTACAACTGTTTGTTTGATTGAATTATCTATTAAAACCATTGCTCCCCTTCACAAGTTTATTCATAATTTGTTTGCTAATTTTCGATTCCCAGGGCCCCAAGATATTCATTATGTATATTGTTTGTTCTTTGTCACCTTTGTTCCTCTTCGGTGGATTTATTACCGCTTCAAGAAATGGCACTACTATCTTCTGGTAAGTTCTAGCTCTATTATTTCACATAATTTGTAATAAACATAATTTCTCTATTACAACATGCAACTTTAGATTATAGCATCTGTTATCTTCTTAAGCACGTGATTTTTCATTTATTTATTCATTTATTCTTTTTTGGGTGAGAGAGGGGAGTAAGGGACAGTTTTGCTATTAGTAGTTCGTATGGGCAGCTGCCACAACGCAGCTTCCCCACTCTTATCAAAGAAATTTTCTCCTCAAATATAGGGGTGGGACACAGTGCAACTGTCCTAAGTAGGGACCTAGGAATAGGATAATTCGTCTTAATTTTATAACATTCGTCTTAATATTAGTTATAAAATAAGGGTTTCATTTAAAAAAAAAAAAAAAAAAACGTGTTAACAGCTCAGCCTCCCCAATGGGGTCTAAGAATAAGATTATTTGTCTTAATATTAGTTATAAAACAAGGGTCTCATTTTTTGTTAGAAAATGGAAAAATGTGTCAGTGCAAGCCTTTGATTCCCAACGGACAAAAAGATAACTTGATTTTTTTAATTTGACTCCATGGCTTTCCATTGGAGATTGGAGAATAATAGAGGACAGATATGAAAAGGAATTTTATTTGCTCATAATGAATGCCAAAGATGTTGGAGTAGGCAGTTCTCCTAAATTAGCATAATGCTCAAATCTTGTTCTTTTGGATCAAAATCAACATGCTCTTGGTGACGAGAAGAACACTAGTATATATATAACCTTAAGCAATTGTTTGCTATGTTTACTTTATTGAAGTTTCTGTCGACTGATGAAAAGATTAGAAGTGGGAAAATCAACGTCTATGTTCTTGTTTGGCAGGATTTTTGCTATTATGCCAATACTATCTTTTTGGTTGACCTTCTTCTGTACCCGAAAAATGAGAAGCTTTTCATGGTGTGCTTCTCATTTGCAGAGGTAAGAGAGGAGTCTTTTGTTGCCTATGCCCTTTCTTGTGATGAAAAGTTCATTTTGCTCACTTTTCGCATCCTATGAATGCTTCTGTAGGGGCCATTAGCCTGGGCAATAATTGTTTGGCGTTGTAGCTTGGTTTTCAATTCCGTTGACAAAATTGTTAGTGTCCTAATACATCTTTTACCAGGTGAGTTGGATCTTATACATTCGTCCCTCTTTTAAAGTGACTTGAAAGTGTCTCTGGCAACTTTTTTCTTTTCTTTTCCCATAATAGAATAAGAGGGGTTTAAGACAAAAATCAATTAGAAATTGTCCATACAGTTAAATTGTGCAGGCATCATATCTGTGGCATGACTTGGGGGGGTGGGGGGGACTGTATGTTCATCAGTATGATCATAATTAGTATCTCATTTAACACACTTGATAAATGTACAAGACAATCATTTATGAATTAAACAGATTTTTTTTTTGTCACCTGGCTATCTCGGGTAATGATTGCTTGTAGCGAAAGTAGATCTCATAGCTTGATCTAATGACATGCAATTTAGTTTGCTACAAATGGAAGAACTTTATACTTGTGATTGGACTGGGTGTAACTAGAGATTGACATTGATTATTGTTGCAAGTTCTGTTTCATTGAAAAAGATGGTTTACTGCTAGCAGCTAGTCAATAGAACCCGCTAGAAGAGAAGCTAAGATTGTTTCTATATGGTATAATCTTGAGAATATTCTTTTTTCACATTTCTAATGCAATGATTTTCTTCTCAGGGTTAGTTTTTTTCACCATTCGTTGGTGGAATCCAGAAACCTTTGCAGCCATGCATCCTGAAGGGACTTCTCAAAGAGCTTCATGGCCTTATGTGGAAGACAAAACCTACCTTTTGACTTGGCTGTTTCTGGTTCCCTTAGGAGCTTACACTCTATGGCAGGTTCTCTATTTCCTCATTGTCAATGTACTGCGTCGACAAAGGCTGTTAAAGGATCCTGAAGTCATGACCTCATACAGGTTCTCGATTCCCTTTCTCTTAACTTTTCTACTTATAGAAGACCCGTTGCATTGATACAGCTGCATTCAGTTTTTTTTTTTTTCTTTTTTGGTTTCTCTTGAGCACGTGCCCTATTCTGTTTCATTCTAATAGTGACTCGATTCGGCAGGGAGCTCTCCAAAAAGGCGCAGAAAGCTAACAATTTGTGGTGGCGTTTAAGTAGTTTGCTTGGAGACCAGAATCGCATGTTCATGTACATTACATTGCAAGCCATATTCACAGTTGCAACCATGTCACTCACTGTCCCCATTTTTCTGTCATACGAGTTGCATGTTCTTTTTCAAATACTGAAGGTTTCTGCAGCTGTGTGGAATGGAGGAAGCTTTTTGCTTGAAGTAATGCCGAAGCAGGTGGTTCTGAAAGAGAAGAAGAAAGCAGAGATGCAGCCAGCACAAACTCCACATGATCAGTCATCAGTTAAGACGGAAAACAAAATCGAAACCAACAATTTTACTGAGATGGGTTAGTCTTAACTGTTAACCTGCTTTGCAGGTTTTTCCTTTGAATCCTTCTTGCCTGTTTGAAGCAATGGACAGTTTTTTACTTTTGTTGTATGCGCAAAGTTAAACTCATATTCATGTATAATTGCAATAATCTAATCATCCGATGATTGAAAATGACATGGTTGAATAATGAATTGGTGTCTCCGATTAAGACTCGTCATAATCCAAGGGGGAAATTTGTAACCTACCCCCAAATAAATTGACGTTTTACACTCTGCACCCACTAAAATTGACATGTTGTACCGCGTCCCCAATTCCGTTAGTTTTTTAGTTATTTTAAACAACTCCGTTTGATTTTTTATCTAATGACAAAAATGTCGCTTTAAGTTTGATTACACAAAAACACCCATTCTTCTCCATTTCTAACGGGCTTATATGCACATTGTCACCATTTTATTTTTCTCCAAAAAAATCTTATCAGGTTATATAAAATACACAACCGCCAAAAAAAATTTAACAAACAAATACAAAGAAATCTGAAGATAAAGAATAATTAATAAAAAATAAACAAATTAAAAAGACCACAACACATTCAATGATTACAATTAAATTCAGTCCCTTCCACAACCGTTTTCATCACCATTGATTCCTTATCCGCTACCATATTCTTCAACCCAATCAGAAAAATTACCCATGAATCATTAATTGACGCATTTGATTTTGATTACTTGATTTAGGGTTTCAAAATACAAGCCCCTAAATCATAATTCAAAACAACCCAAATAATAACTAATGAAACCCCAAAATCCATAATACTAAGCCTAAAAGGAACTAAGCGGTGGCGGCCAAAGGAAGCAGCTGACGCTCCAGACTGGCGCGGTGGCAATCACGGTGGTTGATGTTTTATAATAGAGCAAAAGAAGAAAAGAAAATGGAGAAGAAGAAGAAGAGAAGTAATGGAGAAGAAAAAGGAGAAGAAACAGTGAAGAAGATGAAGAAAAAGAAATGGAGAAGAAGAAGGAGATAAGTAATGGAGAAGAAAAATGAGAAGAAATAGAGAAGAAGATGACGAAAAAGAAATGGAGAAGAAGAAGGAGAAGAAACAAAGAAGAAGAAGAAAAAGAAATGGAGAAGACGGAGAAGAAATAAAAAGAAAAAGGAAAGGACGAAATAAAGAGAAGCCAAAAATAAAAAGAGTTTCTATTAAAATTGATTTAAGGCTTTAACTTCCGATTTTAACCCTGTACCGTTAAACTTAACTGAATACATAACGAAATTGGGGACACGGTGCAACAAGTTAATTTTGTTGAGTACGCGGTGTAAAATGTCAATTTATTTGGGGGTAGGTTACAAATTTTCCTAATCCAAGGACAATGATCTGTGTGTAATGCGCTGTTTTTGCCTGCATCGTGCAAATGCCAGGGCGCAGTGGACCCTGTACAAGCAAGTCAAGTTTCTTCTTTTCTGAAACAAAGCTGTTACAACTATTCCTTGGCATTGACTCATCAATTGGAAGTCTTCCTTTTTTCTATTTCTCAAAATAATCTGGTTGGCAAAAGTTCAACAAGAGGAGGTATTGTGGAAAATGAAAATAAATGAATATTTAAATAAAAGTTCTTCACTCAAACTTGAATACATAAATCAAGCACTGCAGAAATTTCTTACTTCAAGATTGTCTCTTATCATTTCATATACTTTCTCCTATTTCATCATTTAGAAAAGAGGCTAAGGTTTAGCTCCAGTCGAAAAGAGCGGCCTTTCTAAGAGTAACTCATGTGTGGTAAATCCAGAAACAAAATCCCATGTTCTTTTCAAGGCAGCCACTAAAATTTGTTCGATGGAGAAGGAAATATGAAGCTCAAGAGTTAAGAGAAATTTACAAAACCAGGAACAGGAAAGGGCATAAAGGAGAAAGCAGCTGCTTCTTAATTGAGACATCCTTTCGAAAAGATTATGTTGTTCTATGCCATTTTGCTGATGAATAAGATAGTTTACACCTGACTCCAGATGCAGTGCAATTTGGAGTTGATGGATGTAACTGCATAACAAATTTCAAAGGCCACAGGAGAGCTCACCTGGAAGGCTGAAGCTGTTGTCTGGATGGCCCAGTCAAATAGTCCTTTCAACTTCAAATGACTGCAAGTGAAGAAGACTCCTGTTTTTGGTAGAAGCTGCAACTGCTTTGGCACCCGAAATTCCCAGATTCTGTGATACAAACTTGATCAGGAGATCCTGTTTGTCCAAATCAAAAAGAGAGCATGTGACCAATTTAGATCAAGATAATTAAACATTGGAGTAGTGGAATGAAACAACTAAAGCAAATGCCGAATAAGATATAAAGCATGCATAATGGTGCTGATGCATTTCATCCAGAATTTGAACACATTGTTTCATGAATGTCATGGCCTACCAACCTGCTGATTATTAGGAGATTTTTGAGATTTCTCCTCAGATTCAGGCTCACTTGCACTGGGCACAGCAAGCTTCATGTCCTGCAGCACATAGCTGAGAGTAAGCAGAAGAAAAAAATAAGAATTTACATTCCTCATACATCCATCTGGCCGCACTTATTAGAAATTCAGAAGACAGTGCCTCCTTACTGGCGCAACCATCATTTCTCCGTTTTGAACATTTCAGTTACACGGAGTCCTCTCAAAATTGAGGAGTTTGCAGTTTTATAAGCTAGTGTGTTATAATGCAAAGGATTATAATGACCTAATATTTCACATTTATTACGCAAATAACCAGAGTCTTTAGTAGTCTGACAAAGATTTACCTATTGGTGACCTTACTAATGCCTGATGAAGAAGTACTTGATTCTCTTACTCTGAATTGGAAAGTTTCTCTTCTAACCTGATGACAGAATGAAACAATGCGAAATGACATAAAAGCACACCAAAAGCTTCCATTCACATTACAGAGACGAGTATACTTCTACTTGCAGCCACATATGAAGCAAAGAAACGGTGATAACGAATGACCAAGGTAGCGTATTTGCATGAATTATACAACCTAAGACAATTGCTTTCACAAGCATCAACAAAACTCTGCACAGATTCTGGAAATTGGTCCACTTACTGTATCTTCAAGTTTCTTAACCAGTTCTGCATTTCTGAAATGTGCAAGTCTTTCTGGCCTCTTCTACTGACTGTCTTTCTGCTAGTGGTGAAGCCTGTGCAAATATGAATGTTCATCAGCAACTTATTTCACATGTTCTATCTCTAGGTCACAAGTCAATATTATCAGCAAATCCATTCATCAACATAAGTTAAAATAGTATGTTCTTCCAGATAAGCTTAATACCTACAAAAAGGTATCAGCTTAACAAGTCAAAAAACAGATAAACCCCTGATGCATTAAATACTACAAGTCTTAATTATCTGTATCAATGCATCAGAATTTAAGATTTTCTTTCCAGCAAACATCATAATACTTATTTGCTCATATTGGAAATAAAAATTAAACCTACCTTCTCGATCAAATCCAACACATATTGGTTATCAACAAATTCTATGTAATTCCAATTGATTCCATCTTTTATATACTCTTCCAGTTCCATGTCAAGAATACCATAAATCCAACTTAAGAATTTGTCATTTTCTGATAACTATGCTTACAAAGTGGATACAGTCCAAAAAGAGGATAGGAAGTTTCCCTACCAATCAAATAATCAAGAATATACAGTTTTAGCCAAGGCATCCCTGCTACCCACTGCAGCAACAGGATCGACAGAACTTGTAATGACCTCTTCTTGTGTTACCATTACACGCTTTATCGCTGCATTTTCCATGCTCCCAGTATCACACCCACAGTACAACATAGACTAATAAAAAGAAATTAAAGCCAACAAAAAAAATGGACATACGATCAGAAAGAATGTCCCACACACAAAGAAGGAACATATGGAATGTGCCTGAGAAGTTCAGCTGTCAAACTAAGAAACCAAGATTTCCCATCATTGATGACAGAAGAGTCAACATCCTCTTTCTTTGAAATTTCAATGCTTCCAAGAGGAAGAACTGCAGCTACAACCCTAAATTATCTGTTATAAAAAAATATGAAAGTAACAGCAACTAACACACTAATTGACGAGAATAATGTAAACACTAACCTTTTCTTCCTCACTGATTCCAACAATACTCATGGCCGTTCTGGTTGCAAGATATTCCTGGGTATCATCTACTCCTTCCAGTTGGACTGAAGTAATGGAATGATTTAGGGTCTCCCAACTTAAACATTTCCCTGATCAGGAAATCTAGAGGGCCAATAATCAACTATAGCTTATAACCAGAATGAGCAATCCTAACTCTAAAACTGATAACGAACAGAGCACATGTCAAAATAGACATCAGCATCAATGCCTCAGAAGGTGATGGACAAAAATGGTAAAAGCGACGATAAATTCTTCCAGGATCTGAAATTACAAGGCCATTCAAGCGAATATAAGTTTGTACAGTTGCAATGGATGTCCTCCCATTCTTGTCACAAAAATGGTTAAAGTGACGATAAATTCTTCCAGGATCTGAAATTACAAGGCCATTCAAGCAAATATAAGTTTGTACAGTTGCAACGGATGTCCTCCCATTCTTGTCAAATTGAAGCTCAATAAACTTACCAAATCAGATCCTCAAAGTAGAAACTGAAGTAATTTGTAATTCTGTCTCTGTTTCTATTGAGTTTGTATGAGAATTATAATAATTTGAAATATTTTTTTATAATCGATAATGAAAAAAATAACACATATGTATATATAAGTCAGTCGGAGTATGGTAAAAATCATTTGGCATAACAAATTTTCTTCATCTACATCAAGAGAGTGGTTAATGCCCAAGGAACTTTAAAATTCTCTTAAACAAACAGAATCACTACATTGATTTTGTAGTCAAAACAATAATTTGACATTAAAACAAAACATAAGTTACAAACACATGCATAATTACAAGACATTTAGATGCACAAACTAACAACAAATATAAAACAAACCATTAGTGTTTTTACCTTGTATTGCATGGAAAAACATTGGTTGACCATATTTAAAAAAGAAAAAAGAGAAAAGCCACATGCAGAAAAGGGTATGAACATATTTCTGTCTGAAGGGCCATTTGCAATCTTAGTGCAGCGCATTAGTGAACCCATCTCACAACTGTGGCAACCTCACTGTTTAAAATAATTCACTCGTAACCACAGCAATCTTCAATCAGCATATTTATGTCCTTGAGGATTAGTACCCTTTCATACAGATTCAAGAGCATACTCAAGTCACTTCAATCTAATTGTTTCATTCGGAAATATTACATTGGGGTTTCGAATGTGGGGATTGAGTGCTGCCAATTCCTTCCACTTGGCTCCAGTACCATGAATACGGGATGAGATACTCCAAAAAGTATCACCAGGTTGCACTGTTGTTGTCAAAGGGGTTGCTGCAGATTTTGAAACAGCCTTTGACTTCATTACTGGATGCTTATTGCTCTTCCCCATTCCATTAGCCAGCAACCAGCGAAAACCAGACTGTTGTTGAGTTTTGGTACCCCAAAGCTTCTTCTTACTAGGCTCAGTCTTCAGACCCGCAATATGGATGTCAGTGATTCTGTATTGTGGAATCCCTTCGTCTTCAGAAATTTTTTCTTCTTTCACCTCCTCAGGTACCTCTTTCACCACTGACTCTGACTCATCATCTTCTTCATTGTTATTCCTTAGCTCGGAGACTGTGCTATATATTTTGGGTTTTGGTGGGACAAAAACTCTCTCTACCTGAATAAGGGAAAGCATTGGTGCACCAACTGGCTCATAGTTTCTCAAAGGATCACGAAGTTGCACCATTAGTGCTACGGTGAAGTTATTCCCCAACAAACCACACTTTCTACCAGATCCTTTTCCCCGCTTTCTCTCCCCCTTTGACCCCCCACGAATCAAGTCCAAAGAGGTAGCATGATGTGCTGCAAGGATCTTAGAAGTCCGCTCGCTAATTTGATCTTCATCATAAATGTCACCTGAATCTAGCCTCATCCATTCATCAAGAGTTAGAGAGAGACCCATTAATCCATCAATTTCATCACCAGTGTCTTTTATATCCAACAATTGCAACCCAGCAGTTCCCTCCAGACCAAGGGACCCAGTAATGTTAACCGCCTTGCCCTGAAGAGCTGAAATTTGCCCAATAGACTGTGTGCTGATGTTTGAAGGTGCATCCTCATCCGACATGCCAGATTGTATTCTCAACCCCTCAATTGAAAGGGCCTCAATCTTATCCATAGCCAAAGGAGCAAGATCTTCTAGGGATACATATTCCGAGCCCATCTCATTTCCAAATGATGTAGAACTGAACTCACTGGATCTGGCTCCAGATGATCTCCCTTTAAATCCCTTTTGCACATTGGATATGTCTTGCCCAAACTCTGATTCATGTTGCAAAATGTACTGACTATGCCAATGAAAGAAAAAAAAAAAATTGATAAGAAAGGTTAATTTAGCAGAACTCATTTAAGAAAAACAAATTGTGAATCCAAATGCCTAATAATCAGATAAAATTAGCTAACAGACCTCTCAGGTCCCTCTAGAGTTGGTGCAGCTTCCCATGCTACTTGTTGCATTGTCTTCCCAGTTATATCTTCCAAAGGCATCAACTTATTCGCTTGCATTGAAAGCTTTTCAATACCAACAGATGCTAATCCCTGTAGTATTTCCATTATACCAGACCCCATTTCTGCAGGCACCACAACCGGGCTAGAAACCTGCATAATCAAGCTTCCACCGTTTTTAGCATTGCTAAAATTTGAAGGATTCATTGACCGCAAAAATCCTCCATTCTTTGTCTGAAGAAATGGACCCAACCCTTCTCCAAGCGGAGGCAGTTCCAGCGGCTCTCCTGGAGGCATATCAATTGGACTGTCAAAGCCAGTAGAGTTTTTATGTGGAGAACCCTCAAAAGCCTTCTCATCCAGCCCCCACTCACGCATTAAAGCCTCTATCTCCAAATCTTCTAACACCGTTGCCCTCAGTTTGCTCTTTGCATCCTGAGTTGCCATCCGATGCTCCTCCTCAGCAGCTTGAATGGCAGAAGAAAGTTCAAGCTCATCGGATAAAACCACCAAATCAGGAGATGTTGGAGCATTGAAGCCACATTCGGCTTGGTCCTCATCACCTATACCAAAATCAAATAGAGAACAGCCACTAGTTAGTGTATCCTTCTCAAATTGCCTTAACAAACGCTCCCTCGGGGACTCAGCCTCACTCTCAGAACTCAAGCCAAATGGACTATGCTCAATTCCCAGCATGTTCAAGAACTCACTTGCCACAGACTCAGTGACATCATCCAAGCTACATGACCTTCCCAACCTGTTTGCTGTAAGATCCATTTTTACTCCCATATAATTCTCTTGGGCATCAGGAGAACCTAGAGCTTCTCTCTCCAAATTGGACACACTAATCAAAGCTGACTCTAATTCTTTCACCAGTGAATCTTTGGAGCATATGTCATCCACTTTGGCGCCACAATCAAGCACCACCTGCTCACTGCAGCCTTGTCCATCTTGGCAAAGCTCATTTCCCTCTTCAAAAGCTACTTGGGAAGAAGTGTCAGCTTCAGCACTTTCTGCTACAGAATCAGCAGCAGCTTTTACAGCATCTTCCTCTAACTTCACTTGTTCGTCCAATAACAATTCTATCCCTTGATCAACCACAGAAAACTCACTCTCTTCGCATTCATTTTCAACATTATCATTTCCAGACTTGGAAATGAAATGAGAATCACGTTTGAGGGGCTCAACATGTTCAGTGAAGACATTATATTCAGAGGAATCCAATTTTTCTTCACCAAATTTTTGATATAGTGTACTCACCGAAGTGGCAAGTTCTGATTTTGATATTGGCAAAACCTCATGAAGAACTTTTATGTCCTCTACGGATTGAGATGAGGCATGAGACCGCTTGTTAAACTTACCAGGAATGCTTCCAACATGCTGTATTGTGTGTTTTCCATAATGTGGACCAAATTTAGTAGCTGGCTTCAACATAGTCAAGTTGTTCTTCTTCATATTCAACACCTGGTAATCACTTGGATTATTTTTGCTGGGATGATTATCTCCAATTACTGTATACCCAAAACTAACATTCATCGTAGCACCTTTAGCCTTTCCCAATAACTTAAAACTTGTAGTCCACTTACCAGAGCTCTTCTCCTCCTCCAGTTCTTCCAATGTAAGAGGAAGCAACCTGGTGAGGTCAACCCGATGCTTACCCAAATCAAGTTCTGGTGCTTCAAACACAGAAGCATAGAGCAAGAAATGCTTGGCCTCATACTTGGCTGAATGGTGGGGTCCACTCCTACTACCATAAACCAAGCACGTGTGCGTCAACTTCTCTTCAAATTCAACAGCTCCATTGCAAACCTTGGCTGGACAAGTCTCCAAACCCCCATCCCGCCTCTTCCAGTGCACAACAAGACTAATATCATTAAATCCCAGGGGCAACCCTTCAATAGAATGCACATGAAGTGAGAAACAACAGCTAAATCTACGGTTTTTGACACTAGAAAAGGCCTTCAAAGGCTTCCAATTCCATATGGACCTCTTATCCTTGTGAGAAGGGTCCTCATTACTATTGTATTTGAACTTTCCTTTGGTATCAGGCAACGGAAATTTTCCAGTGGATTTGGACCTGGACCGATTATTGGATATAGAACTCGAACTCGTGCTTTTATTTTCTAGATAAAGAGCTTTGCTTATAGCTTCAATTTCATCTAACAACTTCACATTACTTGAACCATCGCCTATCTTCTTCCCACCTTCAACTTTCGACAACATGATCTTTACTCAAACAAATTACAATCCACTGGGTAATTAACGTTTTTGCTTCTACACGATTAAAATACAAAACCCAGAATTGCAATTCAAAAATTATATTAAAAAACATAGAAAATTTTTGAAATTCTAAATTATTGGATCAGAGACATCGTCTCTCTTTCTAATATCAACTTACAACGAAAGATTTTGATATATTCAACTCTTAATGAAAGAAATTAAAAAAAAAAAAGGAATATAGGGTTTACTTACAGAAAGAGTTAAGGTTTCTGGATTGCCGCTGCCCAGTCTGACTCTTAATTTCAAAATCAAAATTATATTTTCTGTTTTAGTCTACTACTGTAGATTTACGGATGTACTTGGTATTTATCGATGGCACCCTTATCTTTTGTGAAATGTTGTTTCCAACATTGAAATTTTTCCATTTTTTTATTTGAGTAATGATAGATATTCAAATTTTTTGTTCTAAATTCTATCTCAAATGATCTGTCATTCATTAATTAGTTGGTAATTCTTTGTAAGATTAAAGTGAGTTAATTGAATTATCCTCACTAACTAATTGATTAATATTTCATCACTTGAGATAGTCTTTTAAAAAAAATAATTTGGGATGTGCAACATTATTCTTTTTTTTTTTTTCCAACATCTGTCATCTGACATTTTTCTCCTTTACTTGCTTATAGCCCCTTGAGCACTTCTCAAATCTACTACTATACCCCTTTCACAAAAATTAATAATGTTGGTAACAATAAAATCAATAAAGCAGTTGCCATGTTGGAGCCAATGTAGCTCCAACGTAGAGTAGCCTCCAAAACCGTTGGATGTCTGTAGCTGAATCTAAAATAATTGTAACAATATGCATCCAACAGTTCAAGAGGTTGCTCTACCTCGAACTTGCTTCAAAGTAGCTGAACCCAATCAATAATGATAGAGTTATAAATATCTTGTATATATAAATCTATGCAGATTGATGTGACATAAGAAGATTAGTTAGGTAAAACTATTATGTGGCTGCATAATAAAAAAAATAACTATTATCACTTTTCAGTTTCTCTTGCATCACATCAATTTGTACTGACTTATTTACACGATATATTTATAATTTTATTATAATTAAAAAATTAGTTATATAAAACTATTATGAGGCCAAATAATTGAAAAAAAAATAACTATAATTCTATTATTATTGAAAATCAATATCTACAATGTTAAGATAAATCTCTATTGTTCTTCCTTATATTTTATTTTATGTAATAATCAGTTATAGTAGAAAATATGTTGCATGAATTATAAAAAAATTGAAAAGCAAAACGAATACGAATCATAACCATTTACTATGCCTCATAAGGTACCAGAGTTATCGACTACGCCTTATGTGGGTTTTATAACTCGTAGGGCGCCAGATCACTTGTTACACCTCATAAGACACTACGATTACATGTTACACCACATAGGGCACCAAAATTACTTGCTATTCCTCTTACACAAAAGGTATGGAAATGTCTGAAGGACTTTTTTTTTTTGAGGAAGTGTCTGAAGGACTTTGATTAGTCTAAGACGATGGCCTGGGGTCCACATATCAAACTCCACAAAGGAGGGTCTCTAGTGAAACAAAATGTTATAATTCACAAATAATGAAGTCATCGAAAAATTGTTGATATAACTAAGTGCATGTTTGGTATGGCTTATCTAATGGCTATAAGTGCTTATTTAATCTCATAAGCTCTTATCATAATTTTTATTGTTGTTTAGTTGTTTTTTTAGTAGAGTTTTTAAAGCTTAAATAAGCTATTTTGTCTCTACTAACAAAAGCTCAAATTTTGAACTTTTGGGAATAGAGATTGAAAAACTTTTTTGAAATGTTAAAATATCCAAAATATCGTCTACTTATTTGATAATCTTATTTTATTCTTTTCATAACATAACTTAAAAAAATTACCTATTAAAGTAATTTCAAGATTTTTAATAAAAGTTCTTATTGACAACCAAACAACTAAAAAATTTTAGATAAAAGCTCTATTTGTAAAAGCTCTACTGCCAAAATCTCTACTTAAATAAGCTCTACTTGAAAAGTTGTACCAAACTGAGGAATAAATGTGGCCCATGTACAAGTCACCTAGTTGGTGCTTGCTAAGAACCCAATCTGATAATGAAATCATTATGCTTTTTCTCTCAACGATATGGGTTAATTGTTGAATCATGTAAATTTAAGTGTTATTTATAATCTGAAGTATTTAAATATCTAGTGACTAGATTTCTACATTTAACAATAAGTTTGACAAAATTTTAAATGATGTTGGATTATGTTCTTATTAAAATAGCAAACCTTAATATTCTACTTTAATGAGAATATGTATAGAGCACCCGTTTCCTTAGAATATTTGTTAATTTCATTTTTTAGGGACAAATAAAAATGGGATTATATCTTGATTTATAATAGGGATGACAATAGGGAGGAGTACGGTAGCCATCCCCAATAATGTATTTATATCTCTATACCTCTTTGTCCTCATTAAAATTGCTTGAGGGGGAGGGGATGGCAATTCTTTAATAATAAAAGGAGATTTCCAAGAATAATCAATCCCTAAATAACTTATATTTTTATTTTTTAAACTTAAATTTAATCATATTAAAGTAAAAGTATAAAATCGTATTACCAACACAAAGACATTAAAATAAGCATATTAAAGTAATTAAAATTATTTCCATTAAACTAAGTCAGTGTCATCAATATTATAAGATAATTTATGAAATTAAACAAAAGTAGACCTTCAAAGTTGAATACATACTTAAAAATCACACAATATAAATCATAAATAAAAGCATCTTCGTTAATCTTCAAGTGTTTATATTAGTTATTATTTATATTACTTTTATTCATATTATGATACTTCTTATTTACATCCATACTATTACAACTTAAATTTAAATATCTTTACTAAAACTTTTAGAAGAAATAAAATAAAAATTAAAAATAGAAATGGGGAAATAAGGATGGGAATTTCACCAAATCTTCATTCATCCCTTCCCTGAATAAGATGTTGGATATAAAATTATTTCTATCCCATCTCCAAATAAGAAATTAGATATAAAATTGTCTCTGTACCAGCAACCTCATCGTATCCAAAGCAACAAGATCCCTCCAACCCCTCATCAACATAACAGTGCATAAATGCTCTATAAAGTATAGTTAAAACTCTAAATTTTCCCTTAATTTAAAGAATCTAATTTATCTTCACAAAATTACATAATCAAACTTAATCTACAAATAACTCTAAAACCTGATTCATAAACATCCAATCACTCAAAACATTAAATTTGATTTCATAAACACTCAATCAAACCCAATTTACACTGTCATAGCCACTATAGCTGCTAATCTTCGTTGTTGTTGCGGCTTTCACCAACCTCATGGTTAGTTGAACCACCACAAGACTCCTCCATGGCTATCTTCATGGCTCTATGCATGTTTTTATCCATTACCCCAGATAATTGAAGGATTTGATACAAATTCTGTGTTGATTTTATGAACCCTACAAGTTTAGAGAGAGGGAAGATACGAAAGAAGATAGTGGGATGTATTTTTATTTAATTTTGGTTTCAATGGCTATGAAGTATGATACAAATTGTGGTTATGGCCAAAACCGTTAGTGGATTTTGTTTTGAAGTAAAGATTTTAATGGGTTTATTGAGTTTTGATTTTTTAAAATTTTATTTTATTATTTACAATAATGTTAGAATTTCAACATTTTCTAATGCTATATTTTACTCATTTATTCAATGATAGATTTTATATATTGTAAAATTACTTAATCACCATATAATGAAGGAATGCCACATACGTTGGAATTCAAATTAGAACTTAGATGTTGGAATGCTTATCATTGCTTTTATTATTCATAGTGCAAAGTCAAAAATGTCCTTTGAATTTAAAGCTAAAATGATCTACTTAAATTATGTTAAATATTCTAACAATATTAAAATTTTAGTGAATGATTAATACAAATTACAAACTTAGAGAAAATTTAAACAAATTCAAATTTTTATACTAACTTTGATAAAAATAAAACTTGGGGTGCATGCGTGATAATTTTTTTCATTTTTTTAATATTATGGGCCAGTTTTGTGATGATTTCAATGAGAAGCTTCGATGGCATTATGCCTTATGGCATGACATGCATTTAATATGTTAAAATTATTCTTTTATTTTAAAAATTGTAAATTATTGTTGATTTATCGTGTTTGATGGCCCACATACAAGTCACAATATTCAAAATGACGCGCCAACCAAATTATTGGAAGGTGCCATAATATTTTAAATGTCCCTCATTTTTTAATAGAGTAATTTTCCGTCCGCCCAATAAAACCACACCGCGCGGACCCTACAAACTAACAATGTGTTGCCTGTCACATCTAAATATGTCAATTTGAAAGGGTAAGTTCGAAGGTTTGAGTCATTAAATTAATTTTTTTTTAAATTCTCCTTCATTTATTTTGTTTTTATTTTATTTTTACCCTCTTACAACAACAGAATCAGACCCATTAATGATACTGTTACTGAAGTTACGTTAAATGTAACTTAGACCCCTTTTTATTTTTTTTTCCCTCTTCGTTTCTTCTTTTTTTTCTTCTTCATATTTGATTGAAGAACATTAATTATCATGACATAGCTCACACATATCGACAGATTCCCACTGCGTGATTTTTATGCATCAACTACTTTACACGCTCAAAGCTTCTAATGCCACCACTCATGATTACCGCTGCTCATAAATTTCTTTTGGGTTTAGTATTATAGAATAGGATTCGATTCATTATTTAAGTTTATTTAAAATTATTATTCAGGAGTTTGAAACCCTAAACAAAGTAATCGAAATCAACTGTGTCAACTTATGATTATTATAGCATCCACTAGACGAATATCATAATAAATACATGAAACTATAATAGAAAAAATAATACAAATAGCAATATATTATTACACAAATCTTAAAAATTATTCTAAAAGATTTGACACGAAGTGATTGGTTACAAAACTTTTGAGATACAAATTATGCATCTCAGCTATATATTTAACATAACATTAATGGAAATGTGTTAATTTAGGGTTTGCTCGACTCAAACTCAGTGTAGCATCGTCATTATCTTTAACAAAAGCGGCTAATAATTCATCAATATAGATTAATTTGTCATTAGGTGTATATGCATTACGAAAAATGATATTTATACAAAAGAGTGATAAAATAAGCTCTAAAACTACGTAATTTTGGTTGTTAAAAAGATTTTAAAAACAATAAAATAACGTAATTTTGGTGATTTTTATTACCTTTTTATCACCGTTTTATACAAAAATCATTGCTCCACGCCTCTACAAATTGATTAGTGGCCTTGGACTGCAGCTCTGTACTTTCACATCCACTAACTTCTGGTTGCACAATTCGGCTTGGCTCCTTTGCTTTTTGCCCACAAAAATGAGTAGAACCCAACAACTATTATGACAGAGCCCAGCACGCTGATTATAAAACTTTTGATTAGGAAAAACAAAGAAAAATAAAATGTTATGTTACAAACGGACGTTCCAATTCTGATTTCTTGACCGAGTATTAAAAGCGTCCAATATGGCCACGATAATTAGGGTCGGCAAATAACCCCCAATCTAGGATTGGATTGGAGCCAAATGAAGTCTCCAATTAGGTTGGGTGGGATTTGGCTAACCCAATCCGATTGTGATTAGATCAGGTTAAACTCAAAACAAATAGAAAATTTGACTAGGTTGACACTAAATTAAAAAAAAAAATTGTTTTAGATATAATCTTAGGAGTGGACAAATAATCAACCTGACTCGATCGATTGACCTGATTCGATCCAATAGTAGTAGTTTATTTTATTTTTATTTATTTAATTTCATAATAGTAATTTTCCTTTTTTGTGAAAATTGGTAAAAAAATGATTAAAATGAGATAATTACATAAAAATAACATGCTACTAACTAAAATAATTTGAAAAGAAAACTCAAAATGAACAAAAAAGACTCGAAATTACTGCCAATCTAAATATTATTGGATTCCATCCTAATTGACTCAAATATGATTTTAACCTAAACTCAACTCCTATGTAATCATAATCCAATCTAATTCAAACTCAACCTGAATTTTTTTTATCAAATTTGAATTAAATTTGGACTACCTTTTTCCCTATATGATCAACCCGAAGTCTAATCAGGTTGATCTGAACCCAATTTGAAACTGAATTTGCTTACCCATACCCACGAATACGAGAGACAATAGGGTTTAGAATTGAAGGATATATTGGCCATCGCTTTGCAATCACCCATGATAGTAAGCAAAATTTTGCTACCGTTACAACTCCCTGCACAAGTTACTAAAAAATGTTAAAGAGACATAATGTTGATACAAATAACCAGGCCAAACATAGTAAGCTACATTCAACCAAAACTTTTTTTATGTCGTTACCATCAACACCAATTCTATTATGACACAATCCATAATTTCAATTCTATTATGACACAGTCCATAATTTTACACTCACAAATATTAAAGCGATATTTATTCTACCCACAAATTAGTGGGAGAGATGCCTACCTCGATATTGTTTGTAATTAGGAGAGGAAATGAGAATCCTTATAGAGTTTTGAACCGTAGCTCTCAGTTAAAGGGCGAGTGGCAAAGCTAGAGCCATTAAAACTTAACTTTTACAAATGGTTTTTGATAACAAGGCTTATTGAGTGAAATATGGTAACAAGTTGCAAATCCCACCTTAATCTCCAAATAGACTTCTGTATATCTAAGCATAATCCTAATATCATTGGTTGAATGGATCCAATTATGCATGTTCGCATTGTTACCCAATATTTGAATGGAAATATTTTCAACAATTTCACCTGCGCATAATTCATATACATATATAATCAGTTCACAATGCACTCACTAGTCAATACTCAAGGTGCCAAGTACCAATTAGATTGTTTAGTATTAAAGTGTTGTATCATTTAATTTATAGTTGCTGAAAAAAAATTGTAATTATAAAAATATTAATATTATATAGTAAATATGATTTTTAAATAAATATTTTAGGTTCTCCATGAAATACTAGTTATGCAACCCAAGAGGGGGGTGATTTGGGTTTTTAAAACTTAAGCTAAGCAAACCATGCAACAATTTAATCTAATGCCTCAATGAAATAAAAAATAATAAATTTAACAATGCTAAAAAAGTAAGGGAGGAGAGAGTAAACACAAATATTTTTACGTGGTTCGGCAATCCCCGCCTACGTCCACACCTCTAAGAAAACCAAGCTTGAGGATTTCATTATCCAAGCCTTCCAAGGCTTCAAATGCTTACAATTGATTTCCAAGGTGTCAATGGACCTTCACAATAAGAGATTATCCTTAATCTCTTAACTCAAGTGTATCACAACACTTACAACCTCTCAACTTAATTTTACAAAAATGATTGCAAATAAATTTCCCTCACACAATGTGTTTGATTACAAATAAAAGACCAATGTGTGTGAATGAATGAAATAAATACAGAAATTATATGCTTAGATTGTAGAGGAATGTTCAATGATAATAATGGTTGTATATCCTCATTTGAATTTGATTAAATCTATTTTATAGTTGGAGTAGAAAACTAGCAGTTATTGACTTTCTGATGATAACTGGCTTGCCGCTTTGTGCTAACTGAATTGCTGCTTGATGTTACTGTTATGTTCAAAGATTTGAAATTTTGAATATTCGGTTTGCCGCTTTTCATTTTTCGGTTAGCCGTTTTTACTCCAGAGAGCTTCTGCTTGATAACCAGTTTGTCGCTTTGATGATATCGGTTAGCTGCTTGCTACAATGAAACAACTATTTTATAAAATTATAGTTTTCTCTAAAACTTTATAAAATTGTACTATGGCCCAAATCTTTATAATATTTTGCAAATAGGTCCATTTCTAGAATTTAAAACAATACTTGTTGATTTGAAAGTTCTCAAAACTTTTCAATTTAAATCATAAACTTAAAAACAACCAATTTCATAAAATCATTTTCTTGTTTCAAAAATATAATGTGTAATTATTTGTTTATCCAAAATATGTAGTTTGTTATTATCAAAATCAATATTTTATAACCATATAGGCTAACAATCTCCTCATTTTTAATGATGACAAAACACATTATAAAAGTTTAATTTAGTTATGAAAAACTCCCCTTAATAAATGCAAAATTAAAAACTGATTTGAAAAAGATTTTTGCAAGCCCCCTGTGCATGAATGCATATTTTTCATAACAAATAATTACAAATCATATCTCTCTCTTCATCATCAAAAAGAGTAGAATGCTCCCCCTATCAAGCATAAAAAACTCTAGACAAGTTCATTAGTTCCACATTATCCAAACACATAAAGGAAAAAAAAATAACAACCATATTAAATCCATATAATCTATAAACACCCACATAATCAAAAATAGAAAATAAAAAAGCATAACGTAGTAACTATTGGTGTGTCCAATACAAGCGTAAGAGAAATAGACTACTGAGGTGGTGATGTTGGTGCTGATGGAGGTGAAAACGGATATGGAATGCCAAAGTGCTCAAAGAGGAGGGTTCGTGAATAAGCTACTGTGAGAGACGCTGATACTCATCGAGAATATGCCGCTGAAAGCTGGTCTGCTGCATAGAAAGAGTCCTCACCTCATCCATAAGCTGCTAAAGAGTAACCTCTTCAGAGGCTAGAGGCTCCGAAGGTGGTACAACAGATGCAGAGGCATCAAGATCATTTGCAGACACTGGAGGGTCCTTACACCTACATTGACCTTGAAAAGGAAGCGAAAATCAGGAAGCTGATCAATAAGAACCACATCATTGAGAGTATGATCATCACTTTGAGCAGTCATAGTATACTTATTTTCAGTAAACTTTACCCATGTTCCATTATGCCATTCAAATTCTAAGGCATACACGACTTCATCACTTATACTCTTAGAGGGTTTATAGGATGGTTCATTGATAGACACCCTAAAGTGTTTAAGGATCCGGGGTGATAAAATGACCATATGGAAAGGAACGACTGATCAAGTTGGGTATAGAAAGCATAATGCGTATAACAGTGTACCCAAGATTAACCGGACGATGCTTAAGGATGGAATCAATCAAAGCAACATCCATGTGGGAAACCTTATCTAAATGCCCCGACCTAGGAAGAACAATGGTTTGAATAAAACAAAGTAAAATATGAGATTGAAGGCAAAGACATTGAGTACGGAAATGGATGGTACAAACTTCATCAGAAAGATCAATACGCCTACATATATTTCTAACGGCATCAACATGAACAAAATGATCAATATCAGGGGCTTTCTTAGTAAAAAAGATTTCTAAGCCAATATCAGAGGTTCCTAGGATAGAATTCAACTCTGTAACATCAAATTCAATCAAAACTCCTCCAACATTGGTGATTACTCGACTCTCTTTTTCAGCCGAAGTATCCATATTCAAGTAAAATACTTTCACCAAGTCGGGATACACATTCTCCTCAATTATAAGGGCATTAATCCAACCAACATCTTCTAAGAATTGCAACAAATTTCTATTACTAATACTGAGACTACGAAGCCAATCAGGTAAAATATATAATGTAGGAAATACCGTACATGTCATGAGTTTTTGGTGAAATTGATTGGCCAAACGCTTGTTCGAAAAGTGCCTCGATTCAAAGTTGGACTGATTAGAAGTGCCCCCTTTATGCCATAGCCATTTGGTTGGTGGAACATGCTCTTTCCGTTTTCCTTTAATCGACCTTGAACTAGACATGACAATATTGGAGAAATTTGAAGAGGAATGAAGTAATGAAAAAGAAGATGATGAAGTTTAAAAGGAATATATGCATTTAATTAGAGTAAAAATTAACTAAAGAAGGAAAAATTTAGAGAGAGAAAATTCAGGTGAAAGCCTAGGTTAGATTTGGGATCTTGTGATTTTGATCATGAAAATGAGTTAAGAAGATGATTTTGAGCATAATGAATGATGGGGAATGATTTTTGTGAATCAATTTGGTGTAACAATAGGATGAAAATGGTGGATTTTAGAGTGAGAATGAGAGAGAAAGAACATGGTTGTTAGAGAGAGAACTGGATTACCGAATGAAAAGGAAGATGATGAGTGAGCTATTAAACACAAATCTGGCTGATCGCTTTTCACTAACCGAATAACCGGTTTTGTCCAGTTAGTGAATTTTACAAAAGCAGTTTACTAAATTTCTCTATCCAGCTGTCCGATTTTTGTCCAGTGAGTAAACATTAAGCAAATGGGTTTCCTTTTTCTCTAACCGGCTGACTGGTTTTGTCTAGTAAATAATTATTGCGAAAACAACTTACCGATTGGTTACAAAAGGTATACCTGTTTTGCCTCAGAAGTCATTTTGCCTCTTATTGAATTTTGATAAGCCAGTTAACTTGTATTGTGCACACCAATTTAATTTTGACTTAAATTTTGCTCGATTTTAAATCATTTTGTGATTCAAAACTTTTCAATAAGCCATTTAATGCATGAAACATAAATTCATACGAGACCAAACATATCAAATATATTAATCGTATCAAATAATGATGCCATACAAAGAAAAAATCATAATTTAAGATGCAACATTCAGCATTCCAAGCATGTGAGATGTCTGGTCTAGTAAGAACCATAGCATATATTAAACACCCAACAATATTTGCGTTTCTAATTTTTGCATTTCAGACTTTTCTTCATCTATTTTTGGACAAAAAAGATTGAGTAATCTGAAATAAGCTGCCAATGGACTCTGTTTAGGTTTTGAGTCAAGCATATCAAATGTCTCCAATACCCTCTTCAAGTATTTCTCCTAAGACAGAAAGATTGTTCCCTCTTTTTTATTTATGATTATTTCTATTCTCAATATCTTCCTTGCAGCACCTGAATCCTTCATATCAAAAGTAGTGTTGAGGAGCTTCTTTGAATTCTCTATCTTAGTCTTTTCCTTGCATGTAATTAACATGTCATCCATATATAGAAGTAGATATATATGTTTACATGCTTGATATTATTTAAAGTATACAGTAATCATAACTTCACCTTTGGAACTCATGAGACCATAAATTCATTAAACTTGATATACCACTGCCTTGGGGACTGCTTTAAACCATATAGTAACTTTTTAAGCAAACATACATGATCTATCTTGTTTGGAATGACATTTACTGCAGGTTGTGACATGTAAATCTATTCTTATAATTCACCAGGTAGAAAAGTTATTTTGACATCTAACTGATCTAGCTCTATATCAAATACTGTTAATGACAACAATACTTGATTGATGCATGTCTTACCACTAGTGAAAACACTTCCTTAAAATCAATGCCTTCTTTTTGTGTACATCCCTTTGTAATAAGTCTGGCTTAAATCTCCTTGGTTTAGATCCTTTACATCATTTTTTATCCTGTAAATCCATTAGCAACCCACTATCCTTCAATTTCTTGGCTTTGGAACCAGTTCTCAAGTGTTGTTCTTATGTAAAAAAATGCATTTCCTCATCTATTGCTAATATTCGTTCCTTTTTATGCTAAAATTTGACAACAACCTTGAAGCGTTTATGTTATTCTTCATCAATATCATGTGCAAAGTGTAATGTATAAGTAATTAAGTTTGCATGTACATATCTATAGGAGCTTTTACCTATCTTTTCTTTCTCTATCTAGTCAGCTGATAGTCTTCAAACTGAGACTAAACTTGAGATGGCTGTTGAGAGGTTTTAAGTTCACATGTATCTTCAGCAGCTTCATCTTATTCTGTAGCATCATTTGAATTGCTTTGAACATGAGACTCCATTTCAAATTGTACATCAGTAATACTGATAGCTTATATACCTTTTTCTTCTTGGTGCTTTTTTACAACTTCTTCCTCGTTGAAAATTACATCCCTGATAATTATACGTCTAAATGGAGACAAATTTGTATACTAAAGTTTATAACCTTTCACTGCATCACAATTTCCCTTAACTTATGTGTGCATAAGCTAGACAGCCAAACACCCTTAGATCTTTATAATTTACAGGCCTTCCATTCCACATTTCAAATGGAGTCTTGCAGCAAATGGTAGTTAATGAACTCAAGTTAACCAAGTAGCAAGCAATGTTAAGAGTTTCAGCTCACAGACATCTAGGTAGCTTTGATCAGATTAGCATACTTCTCACTTTGCCCTTGAGAGTTCTGTTGATCCTCTCAGCTAGCCCATTTTGTTGTGGTGTTAACATCATTGTCTTGTGTGTGTGTGTGTGTGTGTGTGTGTGTGTGTGTGTGTGTGTGTGTGTGTGTGTGTGTGTGTGTGTGTGTGTGTGTGTGTGAGGAGCATATTAATGACCCCTTAAAATTACATTATTTTTTACATTTCGTGTGAGCTTTTAGATTATATATAAATGAATGGTTAAGATTACAATAATTAAATGAGAAATAACATTTATTTCTTCTATTTATTATTTTCTCTGCTCTCTGCTCTCTCCTCTACGCCTTTTTCGTTTTCTAATTTTTTCTTTGTCTTTGGTCTCTCATGTTTCCCTCCGTTCTTTAATCATTTTTCTCTCTCGCTTCATCCTTTAAACCCTTTTATTTGCAATTTCTCAAACAATAAAAAAGAAGAAAGATTTCAATATGACAAAGCTTCAACATATGTTAATTAGTTGTAAAGAACATTCAATAATAATAAAAAATAAAAAAGCAAGGAAACAAGAAAAATTTATCATCCATTACCATGGCCATAAACAAGAGGAAGTGCGAGTTTGAATGTTTGTCAAAGAGGAATACTAAATTTTCATATTTCCTTAAATTCTTATGGTTAAAGGAAGTAAAGAGTTATAAGTGGTGATGAGAGAGAAAAAAATTTACAGCTGGCCATGAATATCGCTGGAGAAAGAAAGAAGATGATAAACAATAGATGAAATATTTAATACATCTCATTAAATCTTGACCTTTTATTTATATGTAATCTAACAGTTCACACAAAATTTAAAAAAAAATGCAACATTAAGGGACCGTTGATCCGCCCCCTATGTATATATATATATATATATAGAGTGTAAGATCCTTGGCCTTAATAAATTTCGGAAAAGCTATTAAACCATAAGATTTAATAATATAATGTCAATTAACTATTAAACCACATAGTTTAATAGTTTTTTTGTACTTTAACAAATCTTGGATCCTAGATTGGAATACACCCATATATAATTTACATGTAGTGTCATTTTTTAATGGGGATATCTTTACTTTATTAAAGTGAGAATGCTACTAGGATGCTACTAAGGGTGGCAATCTAGGTCAGGATTCGTTTATTGAATTTGATTCGATGCAAATTGAATAGATTTAGGTTTGAAAAAATTAAGTCGTTTAACCAAAGGGTGAATTGGATTCGATCCGCTAATTAAACGAATCGACCAGGCTTGAGGACATTGATTTATTTATTCATTTAGGATTCATTTAATTAATGGGTCATAAACAAATCAAATACATTCCATTTGTTTAAAATTCGTTTATTATTTATTTAATTAAATTACTTATTTTTCTTAAAATTGTTCAATTTTTTTTTTAAAATTTGAAGGTTAATATAGCAATTTTGAATGATAATAAGACAAACAATATAAGTGAAACAAGAATTAGGGTAGCCTGCCTTAATTTTTTCATTTCATCGTTTTGCTTATTTCTTTCCCAATTTCCTTTCATTTCTCAGCCTGTAGCCCTCTATTGTCCTTTTGTTTTCTCCACTATTTCTCAATTGGCACCATCTCATGGTTCTCACTATCACACAGTCGCACAGTAAGCTTTGCTGTGGGTATTGGTCTAACTGTTACTTTTGTAAATAAAAAAAATTGTGTACCTGTAAATGAATTAACCAATGAAATTAATTTTCTTTATTCTTTTTCAATCTTAGTTTATTATTGCAATCATGGTTAAGCAATAATGTTCACACAAGCTATTTGGTTAAGATTTTAAACAATCAAAACAAATAATAAACTAAGATTTGAAAGTGATGGTGGGGTTGTTTGTTCAATTATTACCTCGCAAACTTGTAAAGCATTGAAGGATTTAAATTTTCGTGAGGGCCACGAATATTAGCTAAATCTAGTGATTAGAATATTAGAATTATTTTTTATTTTTTGATGATTACAATCATAATAGTTAAGATTGCCGTGTTTTTTAATCCAACAAGATTTATCTCTTAATTCAACGAGATTGCTATGTCTGACTCTGGGTTTTGCTATAAGGATCGTGCGCATTTTTATCTGTTGTTGTCTTTTTTGCTATTTTAAATTCAACCAAAATTTTTGATGATGTCTATTCGCTGTAAATCTATAATTATCATGTTTCTCATGCATTGCTTTATCTACCTGAATATCCCCACCCTTTTTTTAGTAGAACAGTTTCTGTTTTGGATTTTCCTTATGGTCTTTAATTATATTATTGGTTTACATGCATATGGCATATGATTAGAGTAGATTCTTGTTTCTGTGATACATTTACCGATTTTTACATATGACTGTTTATTATTTAAGTTAAATCGTTAATTCATCTTACTAAATAATTTTGAATTATTTTTTTTATAGGAGAATGGACACAAACCAAAAAATTCAGTCTACACAATTAATAATTCTAGTGTTGGAGATGATGATGTAACTAGCATAATCAAAATGGAAGAATACATTCAAAAAGGTTTAAGACTAGCGGAACAAAATGGACTACAGCAAAGGAAACTAACTTCAAAGGTTTGGTCATTATTTTGTAAGGTTTCGGGGGGATAAATATCCAGAGAACAAGCCAAGGGTGGTGTGTAAAAAATGTGGCATTGAGTACGGAGTTGTGTACAATTCTAGTACACGTAATTTGAAAAGACATTATGATACTCTGTGCAAATTTAAAAAGTGTGATCCTACACAAATGATGCCAGATCGTAGTGATGGACTGTCAACTTGTGTTTCAAAATTTGAAGCTCATATGTTTTGTACATTATTGTCTTATGCCATTATCATGCACGATTTTTCATTTCAAGTTGTTAAGTATGAGGGTATTAGAAGAATTTGGAATTATTTGTGTGATGAAGTGTCCAACATCTAGAGGAACACTGCGAAAGCAAATGTACTAAAAATGCATAATAGGGAAAAGGCAAAAATTAGAAGCATGTTAGAAGAAGCTTAAGGTAGAATATGCCTTACCATTGATTTATGGACTTCTATAACTACATATGATTATTTGTGTCTCATTGCACATTTCATTGATAAGGATTGGAATTTATAGAAAAGAGTGTTGAATTTTTGTGAAATGCTAACTCCTCACACTAGGGTTGCCTTGGCTAAAAAATTATTGTCATTGTTATGTGAATGGGGTATTGAGAAAAAGAGTTTTTCATTGACTGTAGACAATGCTTCAACTGATGATATTTGTGTTGTAATGTTAAAAAGTCAATTGAGATTAAGTAATGCTTTGATGAGTAATGAGGATTTCTTCCATATTCAATGTTGTGCTCACATAGTTAATTTGATTGTTCAAAAAGAATTGAAAGAAATAGAAAAAAAACATGTGAGAGTGTGAAATACGTCAAAGGATCATAAATGAGAAAAAGAAAATTCTTGGAGTGTTTTAAGCAAGTATCTCTAGATAACAAGAAAGGATAAAGAGAAGATGTTCTTACAAGATGGAATTAAACTTTTCTCATGCTTGATATTATTGTGTATTACAAAAATGCTTTCTGTACTTGATCAAAGTGAATGATGTTGGTTCAAGTGCGGGACATAATGACAATAATCAGAACACACTTAACCAAAGGACCATGGATATGTTCAAGGTATATTTATAATTTTCTTATTTGATCATTGTAAAACTTATTATTTCCATACTTGTTTTGGATATTGACTATTCTTATTTCTTAATTATTTTGTAGAAGTTTGATGATTTTGGCAACATGGATTGTAATGGTTACGTTAGAAAATCTGAACTGGAGCTTTATTTGGATGAACCAAGAGTTGATAGAAAGATTGATTTAGACATTCTATGTTTTTGAAAAGAAAATGGATTTCATTATCCTCACCTTTCATCCATGGCTCGTGATATCTTGAGCATTCTATATCCAATGTTGCATATGAATCAACTTTCAGTGTTGCCTATCGAGTTCTTGATCAATTTCGAAGTGTATTGAAGCCACCAAGCAATTATTCCTACTAGAGATTGGATATTTGGAGAGAGTGGTAAAACTTTCTCATAAAATTAATTTAATTTTCCTTTATGATATTATATTTAATTGTTTCTAATTAAGATTTATTTTTACCAAATTATTATGAAAAATTTTGATGTCACTGTGGACCAATTTACTCAAAACATTATGAACATGAGCACTAATAGTGCTCCATTTGCTGAGAGTGCCAATGATCCTAATGACAAAATAGGAGTATGATAGGTAAAGTTTTATCCAGCTTATTTTTCTTGGCTTTGTAGATGTAATTATTATTTCCTTAATAATACTACAAAATTGCTATATATTTGATATTTTGAAATATTACAATGACTATTATTAGTGTTGCAGCATGTTAATATTGTTTTATTTGCTTTTTGGTGTAGGATTCTTGTTTTTAAGGCGATAAAGACAAAATTAAGAGGATTAAAGAAATCACCTTGGTTCATAATTTGAATTTGAAATATCGTTATTTGTATTATTTTGGTGTTTGGATGATTGTATATTTAATCTTGGAATATGGTTTGGATTATTTGTATTTCATAGGATGTTAAATTTGAGGTGTTTTCATATTTTATTTTGCTCAATTTTGTTTGTTAATTATATTTTTCTAAAGAAATTGTAAACAAATCTAGATTCTATTTGATTCGTTATGGATTCCTAATAGGATAAACGAATAGTATATGAATCCGGATTCAATTTAATTCATTTATTAATTCTACCAAATGAATTGAACTGAATATTCATTAAATAAATGAATCGAATCTGAATCCTGAGATTTCGATTCGTTTATTAAATGAATTGAATCCGAATCAGTAGAATTTTGACCCAATTTATATACAATTCAATTCAAATTCCATTTATTTATTCATTTTGGCACTCTAGATGCTATTAAAACCTAAAAAAATAGTGAAGAATTTTTTTTACTTCTATTAAAATCATTACAAAATAAACAAAAAAATAAATAAGAACATTATTATTTTCAAATAGAATATTTAGAAAATATAAAAAGTTGAGATGATGAATTGATGATCAAATAATAGGTATGGACTTTGTATTTCAAGAAACTAATTTTTTATTTTTAAATGAACCAATGAATGTGATTATTTTCTTTGTAAAGAAGAGAGTAAGAAATTTTTTCATCCACTGATTTTTGAGATTATAAAGATTTTAATAAAAATTAAACTAAAAATAAATGATTCTAGCATTAAATAATTAAGTTTTTAAAGGAAATTAAAAAGGTAAATAATTTAATTTTTTTCTTAGAAAGACTAATAAAAAATGAATTAATGGTTAGATAATATTATTAATTATATCTCTTGAATACTAAGATTACCATATATAGATTTTCTGTAAAAAATAATCCTTAATTGTAGGCTAATTGTTAATTAGAGAGATGTCTAATATGTTTTCCTATTTCCTTTACAATTCGTAATTTGTAAAAAAAAAAAAAAGATCTTCATTGATTAGAGAATTATTAAGGAAACACTCAAAAAATTAGGCCTTCCAAAATTTGGGGCCTTAGGCGACTGCCTTATTCGTCTAAATTTAAAGCCACCCTTGACATTATATGGTTGGTGAATACTTGTCCTAGTTTAAAGGGTTAGGATCCTCTACTAGGCATTTTTCTCCTCGTCCTCCTAGACTTTCAAAGATTTATTGGCATGTATAATTAATAAAATTAAATGGCTGCGATTAAATCTTACATTTTAATCTTATTTTTTAACTCATGATAACTCAAAATTTTTTCTTTAATTATTGCGACTTTCTCTCCCTTCACAAAATTAGAATTTTTATTGTTAGATTTTGATTAAAGCAAGCTTGACCGATGCACTTGCAATCCTTTGCTGTGAACTTAGAAGGAAAGAAAGAAAAAAAGAAAAAAAAGAGCTGCAACTTCACAAACAGTGCAGCGAACAAAAAAATGAGCTCCTACACTCTGAGGGATAACCGAAGAAGTCAAGCAACCTCAATACGTGAACGGTTGTCCCCCGTAAGAAGAATCTTCCATCAATGCATGATGAGAAAGAGGAACATTATTATTTTTTCAGAATTTCTTCTTTGCTTTCACAGTAACTTTAATCCAATTTAGAGATGTCCTTCTAAGTCACTTTTAAGTCACTTAAAATATGCATACAAGATAGCCAGAAGCCCAAAAGATCTAGAAAAGAAAGGACCATAGCCATAGGCAAGTTGCTTTTTTTTTTTTTTTTAATTTACAGTTGTTGGTTTTGAATTCTTTAAAATCGTAATAATTAAAATTTTAATTTATGAAGGGAGAGAAAATCAAAATAATTAAAGAAATTTTTTTGAGTTACCATGAGTTAAAAATAAGATTACAATGTAAGATTTAACCTCAGCCATTTAATTTTATTAATTATACATGTCAATAGATCCTTGAAAGCCTAAAAGGATTAGGAGAGAAAATGCCTAGGAGATGATCTTAATCCTATTTTAAAATGAAGTTTTACAACATAATAAAATGACTTTTATTATTATCAATTACTGAAAATTTCCAAATCCGTATTGAAGTAATACAACAGCTTGAGCCAGAGACACTATCAAAAAAAAAAAAAGAAACTTTTTATGGGTTTATTTTTACAACTGAAATTGAGAAATAACCATAAATTAGCATTTCATTTTAGCTGATTTGAATTGATTTTAAAGAGTGGGACTATTTGCACTATAAAAACTACTTTCAACAATCATATTTTTATAAATAAAATTTATTACAAAAATACCCATGATATAAATTATTATTAAGGGCACTTTATCATGAACAAATATAGTATTATTAGCCTAAATACTAATTTAAAACACTGAAATCAAAGTACAATGTTTTAACTTTTTAAATGGTAATTTTTTCTTCCCAATACTTTAAACAAATATTTACAGAGGAAAATCAAAATGTCTAAAGATTTTAACTTTAAAGAGATATGTGTGATCATTTTCATTTTCTAGTTTACAACACAATGAATCATTAATGGTTACAGGCTTGACAATTGACTTGTAATTTACAAGACATGGCTTCAACTAAAACTTACAATGTTGAATCAGAATGCGTAACATATTACACTAATGAATTTATCGATGATGGGCTGATTTTTATTTTACAGTTCAATACTGAATAAATACTTTACAATTTATTATTATACGCTGATGTTCATTTATTAATATTTAGTAATTTCATATGTAGATATTTAAAAATAAGAAAGCATAATTCATTGGATTCGTGAAGTCATGAGGAAAAATATATTTGTAATTGTTGACGCAGATTTCTGATCAACTAGAGAATTAAGTTATATAGGGGCTAATAATAAAAAAACACAGAGAATTAACGCGATTCTGCCTTTGGCCTACGTCCACAAGTAGAGAAAATAAATATTTTATTAAGATCGCAATTATAACTCAACTCTCCATCTCTTTGCTACTTTTTTTTTTGGTCCCATATACTATGAGAGACCTCTGCTTTTATAGCCTTCTATAGATAAAGTCATTTTTCTAACTTAAACTCTATCTAACTCTCCTCTATCCTCTAGGATTTTAATTACAAAATATTTCTATATTTTTATAGTTGTATTCATGTCAAACTCTATTTAATTTGTTTCTGGACCAAGCAATGTCCTTCCATTGCCGACTTTTATTTTACTGGGCTTGATTCAACGATAACTCTTCTATTTGGACTTCGTTTTTCCTGTGCGGTCCATAATTTAAAACTGGGTCAAGGGCCCCATAGATCCACGACTTTTGCCATCCTCGACTCCTGGGCCCCATTCCTGGGGACCATGGTTATGCTCCTTGGAGAGTATAACTTTGCTGCACCCCAGTCTTAGGGAAGCATAATTCTTGCTCTCCATTCTCGGGGGAGCATGATTCTATTGCTCCCCATCCTTGGGGGAGCATAATTCCTACTCCGAGTATAATTCTACTGCTCCCCATTCTTGGGAGAGCATAGTTCTGCTACTCTTCATTCTTGGTGGAGCATTATTCCTGCTCCCCATTCTTGGGAGAGCATGATTCTACTGCTCCCCATTCTTGGGGGAGCATAATTCTTGCTCCTCATTCTTGGGGGAGCATGATTCTACTACTCCCTATCCTTGGGGAGAATAATTCATGCTGCTCCCGATTCTTGAGGGAGCATAATTCCTGCTCTCCACTCTTGGGGGAGTATAATTCTACTACTGCCCATTTTTGGGGGAGCATGATTCTGCTACTCCCTATTCTTGGGGGAGCATTATTCCTACTCTTCATTCTTAGGGGAGCATGATTTCTGCTTTTCATTCTTGGGGGAGCATGATTCTACTGCTCCTTGTTCTTAGGGGAGCATAATTCCTGCTCCCCATTCTTAAGGGAGAATGATTCTACTGCTCCCTATTCTTGGGGAGCATGGTTTTTGCTCCCATTCATGAGGAGTGTCACTTTTTTGCTTTATTGACTATTTTATATATTCTACAACAGCTACACCCCAAGTCTTAACTTCTTTTTCCACTAGAAACATAAGAGCTCATGTTATTTTTCTCTCTTCTTATTTTTATATAAACGATCCTTTGCACCATTTGCCCACCTGGTGGAGTTTCAACCTTTTGGTTTTCGCTTTGCTTAGTGAGTGTCTCTTATCTTCTCCCTGTTTTTAGTAATTTCAATGATGATGACTACTCTCATATATCCTCCGACCACATACTCCTTGTCATAAATTTTACTCTTGCATCATTTGTTCCTGATGGATAAACTAACCTCTAACTCGACTGGTCCATCAATGGGGTGGGGAATGCAATTTCTAAGATATCCATTATGTCTCTTAGAGTCAAGTATGAAATTTCAAGTTTAGTTAAACTTAAGAAGCCTGAAATTGGTGAGTTAGCCAGCGAGAGTTATTGCCTTTCATCATAATTTTTTTTTTCGCTATGGTGTTAGGTTGTCGTTGTACCATTTCTTGAGATATATGCTAATTTGCTTGAATTGTACCCTGACACAACTTTTCCCTAATGTCTGGTGTGCCATGATTGGCATTTACATTTTATTGAAATTGAGGGTTTTCCAAATCTAACATTTAGTCAGTTTCAACAAATTTACCAACTAATGAGTCTTTTAGGTGATAAAGACTCCCCTCTCAGGGGTTGGTATATGTCCGTGCTTGAGCTAAGTCTTCCCTTTTAATTGTCCAGGGCAAATCTCATGATGATTCCTGGAAAGATTCTTGGCTTTTTGCCCCTAGGGATTCGGAGCTAGGAAATTCTCCTTATATATATCCTGAGGATCGAGTTCAAACCTACTTTTCTACTCCAAGTAGCTTCATAAGAAATTTCTACAAGATGTGCTTTTTCTTTATCAGTGTACTTATTATTTTTCTTTGTCTGTTTTTTTGTTTTTACAATATCATGGGGTTGAACCTCTGTTGATCCTACTGAGCAAAATCAAATCGATAAAGTTTTTAAAGATCCTATAAACTTACAATCTTGGAAATATCTTTTTCAATCAGGCTTTTTAACCGCCTTTGGCTTTATCCCTTTTACTTATACCAATATTTAATCTCCAAGGGAGTTTTATTTAAGCATAATAATTTTTATACTAATGGAAGATTGTAATATCTTGTTTTTCTTTTATTTTCTCGTCTTCTGTTAGTTATAGCTTTTGGGGATGACACTGTACGGAAAAAGAAAAAGATAGATAAATACCAAACTTCAAAGATTAACAAGAAATTAGGGATAAGCCAGTCTATTAGTATATGGGATCATCCTTCTAGGAAATTATAACTACTCAAGGGTTACACTAGAGTCTTCAAACTGTGCCAGGGTTGTAGCCAGAAACTTTGTTTCCATCTGGCACTCGTGAAACACCGTTTTCTCAGTCTCCTGGGTTTCATTCTACATTTGTTTCCACTAATGTACTTGCTCAAGAGTCGCATAAAAAACCTGCAACTGCTCTATGATTACAAAAAGAAATTTGTTTCCAACTTTCGCTCATGAGAGATCATATCCACAATCTGCAGGCTTTGGCTCTGCATCTACTTCCACTAATGCTCTTATGTTGACACTCTTTCAGCGGCCCAAGCCAAGGAACTCTACCCTTATTTGATGGTTTACATAACTTCACTTGGGAAGATCCTTCTCAAGCATATTTGAGCTCTTTTGCTCAATCTTGGCCTCAATGTCTCTGCTGATAATATGAGGCAAATGGAGAACTCTGATCATGTTGTAGCCATGCTTGCTAATGTTTATTAGGTAGTAATAATATTGATTTTGTGTTACCATTACTGATATAAAGCTAGATCCTAATTGTGTTCATCTTTTTGTAGCTTGGTTGTGCTGTTCAAATATATATAAAAAAAAAGATAAAGTCCTCGACTCTAGAGAGAAATGCTTTACTTGAGTTGGGCCAAACCTCTGGAAAAAAGATTGATGAGCTAGATAAGTGTCTAAGTGAAGAGAAAGCTCTTGTGGCCCAATTAAAGTTGTAATTTAATGTTGCAAATGAAGAATTAGCTTAGTCCCAGTCCTAAGTTCAAGAATTGTCCAAATCCTTCGACCAATTGAACCTTAAAATTCCAAGTATGAAGGCTTCAGCCATTGAAGAGTTCAATGCTTCTACTGAGTTTGAGAATATCCTTGATGAAGAATTTCTAAAAGGTGGTGACAAAGTTAAGGCCATGATTAAGAGTTGCTACCCTCAACTTGATTATCGTTTTCTAGAAGACTAATGATGCTAGTTATCAATTATGTGTAGGATGTTGACTCTTCTATTATCTTCCTAGTTTTTAGTTGTGGTCTTTCTTCTTTTCTCTTGCTCTTGCAATAAGGTTGTTCTAGTAATAAAGTTGTAAACTGAGCATGTCCCGATTTTCTTTATTAATGTATTTCCTTTTAGTGTCTTACTGCTCTTTGCTCTTCACTTGCTTTTGTTGATTTTTATAAAAGTAACAAAAAAAGTTTTTACTTTCCTTGCTTTTCTTTTTCTATAGGAATTCTGTTAATTTTTTCTGCTGCTTTTATGGGAGTATAATTTTGGGGAGCATGACTGTTACTTCTTACTTTTGAGGGCATGGTTTCTGCTCTCAGAATTTGTTTTTATTGTTTTTACTTTTCTTTTTCTCAGGAGGGCAAGGAATATTTATTAAATTTTCCTGCTACTCCCATGGGAGTATAATTTCTGCTTCCTAGGAAGCATGTCTGTTGTTCCCCACTCACTTTTGAGAGCATGCTCTTTGCTCTTGGGGGCATGACCTTCACATTTTATGCATATTTTTGTTGATTTCCTGCATGTTTTGCACCACGGCTGCCCTCTTTCAAATAAAGGAAAATTTTAAACAATAACACCAAATTCTAGAACAAGCAAATGATGTGCTATACTATTAAACTATCACAAATGCAAAGTGGTAATAACTTTCTATTAGTATAAAAAAGAATCTTCGTAATGACTTAAAAAAATCCTTATTAAACTAAACTTTAGAAAAGAAAATCGCTTCATTACTGATAGTAAATTCTCAAATGTTTTGCATTCCAAGGATGTGGAATCATAACTCTGTTCATGTATCCGAGCTTGTAAGTCCTATGCTTGACAATTTCTACCACTCTATAAGGGCCTTCCCAATTTAGTCCTAGCACACCAACATTTTGCTCTTTTATGCTATGAAATATCTTTCTGAGAACTAGATCACCAACCGAAAGCTTCTTGGTTTCACCTTTGAATTGAAGTAGCGAGCTGCCCTTTTTTTGTGTGATGCTACTTTAAACAGAGCTTGCTCTCTTTTCTCTTCCACCAAGTCTAGGGTGAGGTTTAGTTGTTCTAAGTTCTGCTCGGGTTGAAAATACTGCACCCTATAGGAGGGCATGCTAATCTCTATAGGGACCACCGCTTCTGTCCTAAATGCAAGGGAGTATGGGGTTTCTCTTGTTTATATTGTGTATGTGGTTATGTAAGTCCACAATACGAATAGTAATTCATCTGCCTAAGCCCCTTCATGCTTTTCCAGCTTGGTCTTTAAGTGGTGCTTAATTATTTTGTTGACAACTTCGACCTGTCCATTTGCTTGAGGATGAGCTGGTGAAGAGAAAAAGATTTTAATCCCAAGGCCTTTGCATAACCCCCTGAAATGGGGATTATTAAATTGTTTCCCGTTATCTATCACAATGGTATGGGGAATACCAAATCGACATATGATAGACTTCTATATATATCCAGTAGTTTTAGGCTCTATAGTTTATGCCAAGGGTTCCATTTTTACCCACTTTGTGAAATAGTCTACAACCATGATTGTAAATTTTGTTTGCCTTTTGCCAGTAGGCATTGGATCAATGATGTCTACCCCCCACTGAGTGAATTGCCATGGGCTAGCAACTAAGGTGAGCTGTTCTAGGGGTTGACGTGGTATGTTGGAAAACCTTTGACATTTGTCACATCGTTGCATAAATTTCTATGTATCTTCCTTCATGGTAGGCCAAAAGTACCCTTGGCGAATGACTTTGTAGGCCGACGACCTTGCACTTGAATGGTTGCCGTAAATACCCTTATGGATTTCTCTTATCACTTAGTTTACTTCACCAGATGTTAGACACCTAAAGTAAGGTAGTTAATTTCCTCTCTTGTATAACAGATCTTCCAAAATCACGTACCGTGCTGACCTTAACCTAGTTTTCCTTGCTTCATCCTTATTATCAAGCAACTTCTTATCTCTTAAGTAGCTAATGCTATGATCCATCTAGCTCTCAATTGTAATCATAAGATTAATCTTCTTGTTCTTTTCGTTATTAATATTTAGATTTTACAAGAACTCAAAAGGGATTAATCTATTTAAGCCTGCATCCGTGGCTAATGCCAACCTTGGAAGAGCATCTGCTTTGCTGTTTCCTTCTCTTGAAACCTGAGTGATGGTGTATTCTACAAAATTCATTAGTAGCTTTTTGACATTTTGTAGATACGTTAACATCATGCTTTCCTTCGCATGGTACTCAGATATTAATTGTGAATCACTAAAAATGTTCAGCTTCTCTACTCCTATCTCTTTTGCTAATTTGAGACCAGCAAGCAAGGCCTCGTGCTCTGCCTCATTGTTGGAGGCCTTGAACCCAAACCTGAGAGCAGAGCTTATCTCTATATGCTCTAGGGTGACTAAAATCAACCCTACTCCACTCCCTTGTTGGTTTGACGATCCATCCACATATAATCGCCAAGTTAGTATTATTACTTTGCTAATCCTGGCCTTCTTGAATTGGTTACTAGTAAATTCCACTCTAAAGTCTGCGGTTGCTTGCCCTTTAATTGTTGTTCTAAGTCAGTACCTAATATCATGCTCTCCTAGTTCTACAGGCCACTGCACCAACCTTTTGACACCCCTGGTCATTGCATTATCTGCCTTAGGGGCTGATTTATGAGCACCACTGTGGTGTGAGCCAGGAAGTAAGGCCTTAGTTTCCTGGCGGATACTACTAGTGCTAAAGCCATTTTTTCTATAGCTGGATACCTTATCTCGACATCTAACAGAGCATGACTCACATAATAAACTGGCTTCTGCACTTTACTTTCTTCTCTTATCAATACTGAACTTACTGCCGAGTCTGAAATGGCCAGGTACAAATAAAGATCTTCTCCCGGTATTGGTTAAGAGAGAATTGGAGGACTTCCCATATACCTCTTTAACTCCTCGAAGGCTTTCTCGCATTCCTCTGAGGGTTTTAACGAATGGTAGGAATTTATCTGTTGGTTGTGATATAAACCGGTTCAAGGTTACAACTCTTCCTATTAACCTTTTAACTTCTCTAATTGATTTTAGAGACTTCATATCTAAAAGGGTTTGAATTTTTTATGGGTTAGCTTTTATTCCTCACTGGCTCACCATAAACCTTAAAAACTTTCCTGAGGATACTCTGAACACGCATTTGCTTGGGTTTCACTTTATATTGTACTGCTTCAAAATCCTAAACGCTTCATCTAGGTATGTGATATGATCTTCCATTTTTTTACTTTTGACAAGCATATCATCTACATAGACCTCCATATTTTTTTTCAATTTGACCATGAAACATTTTATTAACCAACCTTTGATAGGTTGCTCCATCATTTTTTAGCCCAAATGGCATAACATTATAACAATACATGCCTTTATTCATGACGAAATATGTCTTTTCCTTATCTGATGGGTATATCTAGATTTGGTTATACCCAGAATATGCATCTATAAAAGTAAATAGCTGATGCCCTGCAGTAGCATCAACCAGCTGATCAATTCTAGGCAAAGGAAAGTTGTCTTTGGGACATGCTTTATTTAAGTCAGTGAATTCTGTATAGATCCTCAACTTCCTATTTGGCTTTTTAACCATCACTACGTTGGCTAACCAGTTTGGATAGTAGGCCTCTCTAATGAAGTCTGCTTTTAAAACTTTTTCCACCTTCTCTTCTATTGCCTTTATCTTTCTGGATTGAATGATCTCCTCTTTTGTCGTACTGGCTTTTGACTAGGATCAACATTTAATCGATGACATGTCTTCATGAGACCATGTGAATACATCGGAATTTGATATGAGAAAATCTTCTAGCTGTTTTCGTATTTTTGAGGTTAATAATGATCCAACACGAACTATCTTACCTTGATCATTATGCCACACCTGGATGGTGTCTAGCTCTTTTACTGGTGATTCTCCTTGTTCATTCCTCTGACATTCTTGTTTGTCTATTTTTCCTTTTAAAGCTATAGTATATCATTTTCTAGACTTTTCTTGATCTGCCCTTAAGATTCGAATCCCAATTTCTGTAGGGAATTTTATCATTAAGTGGTAAGTTGAGGTTATTACTCGAAAAAGATTTAGGTCTGGTCTATCTGAAATAACATTATAAACCGAAAGGTGCTCCATTACTAAAAAGCCCCCCATCTTCGTAGCTTGGTGATGTGGTTCTCCAATGGTAACTGGGAGGTCTATACTACCCAAATGAATGAAGCACTCTTCGCCAAAGCCAATCAATGGAGTACAAATTTGCATCAGTTTTTCTCTTCCTATATTCATCTTGTCAAATGTTGCTACAGATAAAATATCTGTCGAACTCTCATTATCTACTAAGACTCTGAAAACTTTCCCGTTGGCTAGAGTTATCGAAACAACCAGAGCATCATCGTGCAACTAGTGTATCCCTCTAGCTCTTCTTCTGTGAATGTGATGGTATTATGTTCCATCCTAGTCTCTTTTGGGGGTTTACCCACTAAATTGACCAGTAAAGCCCTTAATACTGCTCAAACCTCCCGTACATGAGCGTTTCGTGCCCTGTTAGAGTCCACTAAAAATAGCCCCGATTTTCATTCTGTTCATCCTTCTTTTTCCGTTTTTCTCCAGTCCTCTGAGAGTCTGAGTCTGTTCCTTTCTTTGTATTTGTCAACTCTGTTAGGTCTTCTTCCCCTTTATATAACTTTATTTGGGGCATCTTAAATTTTGCTGGCAACGAGGCCTCTAGTATATCCTTGGTGAACGGTGGTTCTACCTCCTCTAAAAGTGGTTCTACATGACTTTTCTCCATCCCATCCACCCGTTTCTTAAGCTTTTTCATTTCTGCTTCAAGGCTTGCCGACCCAGTACCAG